>NW_027507758.1:412648461-413987628 GCF_037356315.1 Lithobates pipiens
CAGGTCAAGCAAAAGGGCCTGCATTAGAGATTGCAGAAATTGAACGAGATCTGATTGTTGGATCGACTCAGGGATATTACGGAATTTAATTTTGTTTTGTCTGGAACGATCTTCCAGATCTGCGAGTTTCAGATTAATTAATAGGAGTTCATCATCATGATCTGCAAAGCCATCCACTAGCTCATTATGGGTAGAGAGTAAGTCTCCCATTTTAGTTTCCATTTGTGTAATAGCTTGATCATGCTGATTGCATGGATAATGAGGAGACAGCAGAGGTTAAGTCAGTATACAGTGTTTGCCTCAGTGAAAGCAGCATATTTTTCATCGTGCTTTCAGATAGCGGCTGGTCAGAGGCAGGGAAAGTATCCAGCATTGATGATTGCTGCGGTGGGGGGAGAGAGAACAGGCATGGAGCTGTGACAGGCAGTGACTGCTGAGGCTCATCAGTTCTGAGCCTAGTCTTAGCAGGGCTGGACGTTGTGGGCGAGTTGGGGGGAGAGCACTCACCCTGTGTATCAGAGGATCGGTGGAGTCCCGGAGACAGTGCGGGGCTCTGACTGGCATGTGAGGAGGAGAACCACGCCATTGTATCTCGGCTGCTGCCTGTGCCATTTTGGCTTTTCACCAGGCCTGGTGAGGGAGTGTGGATGATTTTCTCCGCTTCAGCATGGCCGCTCGCTGTGCTGAGATGTTCTGGCTATGCTTGGGGTAATTTCTCCTTCTCTGGAGCTGCTGGAGATGTCGCTGTAGCCGGTTATACTGCGGAGCTGTGAGTCTAGGCAGCCATCCACACGAGCTGTCAAGCCACGCCCCCTATCTATCTTTATTTGATTTGTTCTATATTTATTTTATAAAAGTAAAAATATAAAACTTATGAACAGTGAGATGTTGCAAAAAAAAAAAATCTGTATCTATATACAGGGCTCAAAATTTCATGTTCTGAGGTACTAGCCAGGTCTTAAGAGCTACTCATCACCAGTTGTCCCAACCATCCCTACCCTGCCCCACCCTTAATTCTACCCCTGAACGCCCTCCTAAATTATTTCATGAAATTACACTGTTAAATGTTTAATGCATAATTAAAAGAAAATTATGGGGGGGGGGTTTCCCCATCATACTTATCTAGGTGAATGCAGCATCGAACTAATGCTACAGCTGCCCCCGGTGCCTCTGCACTGAGAACTGAGGGATTGAACAACACCAATGACTCAGTTCTCTTAGCCACCCGAGCAGAGAGCCTGTCAGTGAGCAGCTCTCTGCTCTGCCCCCCATGCTCACTGGAGCGCTGATCTGTGGAGGGACAGCTCGCTAAGAAGCTGAGACAGGTGTCAGTCCAGGCACCTGGCGCATCCAGACTTTATTGTTGTGATGACACTGTGCCTGGATTGATTTCTTTTTTTTTTTTTTTTTTTAACAATCTTTTTATTGAAAGTTTCACAGATGAACAATCCACAAATACATGCGCAAGGACAAATAAAACAAAAAAGAGTACATATCTTGTGCAGTATCGTGAAAGTAAGGAAACCAAAAATATTAGTAATTCCTTTTCCTATACCAATGTTATACATCAATGGTCGAATTTGATGAACGTCTAGATAAATTCAACATAGGGATGAGACATTAGCAGTATTTCAAACAAGTCACAACTATTTTAGCAAATAAATTCAACAAACAATTTAAGGACGTCTTCTATATTTGTCCCATAAGGCCCATTTCCGAAGAAAGGGTTGTAATCTATCTTCCTGATACGCTACCATTCTTTCATATTCAAACGAGTGGTCAACTAGGGTCACAACTTCTGACACCAAAGGGGAAGTATTAGATTTCCATTTTCGTGTAATGCTCAGCCGAGCTGCGAATAATATATGTGTCACTAATGTGCGCTCTGAGGCGGGATAAATATCCAGATCTACCCCTAGAAGAGCTTGTTCTACTCTAAGGGGATTTAAGATTCCTGTTGATTTAGCTATTACCTTACTTATTTCCCTCCAGAAGCTTCGTAAAGATACGCAGAACCAAAATATGTGTGCCAGATTTCCCACCTGGCCACATCCTCTCCAGCACGCGGTCGTACCCTCTCCTGCATATTTCGCTATTATGTAAGGTGTCCTGTACCATCTAAGTCGTAACTTATGTGCGCCTTCCCTAAAATTGGAGCAACGAGTGGAATTGTAACTGCCCTTAATAGCTCTTACCCATTGGTCTGGGGATATAGTGATATTTAGGTCCTCTTCCCACTTGGTTAGCTGATTATACACCTCAAAGTGCAGTTTACTGTGGAGGAGATTGTATATGGCCGTAATACCTTTTTTTTTGTGCGGAAGTTGGCTGCCACAACTCCCAAATACATTCCGGGAGGCTAAAATACTGTGTACGGTCGTTAGGGATCATGCTGGTCAATCTGGCAAATGTCAGAAATTCAGTCTTAGGAATGCCCTGAGTGGCCGTCAAATTTTCAAATGACCGTATATCACCCTGCGTTAAAAGTTGGTGAAGAAAACAGAGTCCGTAGTTTGCCCAATGCGTTACTTGTAAGTCAGGGGTAAGGAAGGACATGGCCGAAAGGGGGATAGGGAGATGTTTAAGGTCGTTATTGGCTGGTTGGTGTTTGCGTAGGTAAGCCCAGGCCTGCAGTGTCACGTTTATGATAGGGTGGTGTTTATGTGTTCTGGGGTCTCCTATCACCGTGGCATATAGAAGCCCTGAGAGATCCTTCTGTTGTGTCTGTTCTAACTCACATATGTGCCACCGCTTCTGTTCAGGTGCATAGAACCAGACTCTAAGTTGGTCCAATATAGCTGCCATATGATAATCTCTCAGCTCTGGAACTCCCATTCCTCCCACTTGTCTATGTTTGATTAGAATTCTAAAGCCGCATCTAGCAGGCTTCCCATCCCATAAATATCTACCCAGTTGGCGTTGTAGTGTTCTATAAAAAGAAGCTGGCAGCGCAACTGGAAGCGCTCTGAAGAGATACCAGAGCTTTGGTAATAAAAACATCTTATACGCGGCTAACCTGCCGGACCAGGAAAGGTAAAACTTTTTAAATCTGGACATCTCACCCTCAAAGCTCGATGGGATAGATTCAAAGTTGCATTTGTAAAGTTGAGACAGGGAGCTGGTTAACCTTATACCCAAGTATTGGATGGATTCAGATGCCCATGTGTAAGGTAGGGAGAGCTTAATTCGGTTCTGCATATCCGATGGAACATTTATACCCAATATGCTTGACTTAGTTGCATTAATTTTGTAATAAGAAATCTCATTGAAATTCCCCAACACTTCGTACACCGTTTTCAGGGATTCCTCTGGATCAGCAAGAGACAAGATCACATCGTCTGCGTATAGAGTGATAGAGTGCTTAGTCAAACCAGAGCTAATACCGCTAATATTCGGGTGAGTCCTAATCCTATCCGCCAATGGCTCCATTACAAGGGCAAAGATCAGGGGTGATAAAGGGCACCCCTGTCTTGTGCCATTGGTAATATAGAATTGTTCAGAAAAAAGGCCCTCTATGAAGACATGTGCTGACGGTTTAGAGTACAAAGCAGAAATGGCGGAGAGAACCGGGCCCGAAAAGCCAAACTTCGACAGAACCGCCGAGAGGTACCCCCAATGAACCCTGTCGAAAGCTTTCTCGGCGTCCAGCGAGAGGAGGACCGCTGCCCCCCCCCCCACCGGACGCAGAGTGAATCAAGTTCAGCACCCTCCTGTTGGCATCCGGGGCCTGTCTCCCCGCCACAAACCCCACCTGATTGGGCTGTACCAGTTGAGGTAGAACCTTAGACAACCTATTAGCCAAAATCTTGGCATATATCTTCAGGTCCACATTTAATAAAGATATGGGCCTGAAGTTCTGTACCCTGTCTGAATCCTTCCCCGGTTTAGGCAATGTTACTATAGTAGCTGATAACATCTCGGGTGGGAAGGAGGCTGAGGAGGCAGCTGCATGGAACACCCTCTGCATGTAGGCAGTCAAAATACTGGAAAATGTCCTATAATACTCCGAGGAGTATCCATCTGGACCGGGCGATTTGTTTTTAGGGAGGGCATCTATGGTTTTTTGTATTTCGGCTAATGAAAATGGGGCATTCAACTCCTCTAAGTGCAGTGGTTGCAACTTCGGGAGGTTAAGTATCTGGAGAAAATGCTCTATAGCGTCAGGCGTGGGCTGTGCAGAAGAGGCATCTTCCTTCAAATTGTACAGGCTGCTATAATACCAGCCGAATGCATCCGCTATTTCCTTGGGGTTAGTAAGTCTAAAGCCATTTTGTGGAAGGACTATATATGGTATTCTTTGCTTGAGTGCTTTGTCCTTAAGCTGCATTGCTAAAAGCTTCCCTGCCTTATTGCCATGAGTTTATGAATGTTTCTGGCATGTTGGGCCACCAGTAGAGTACGTAGGCCATTGCGAGCTTTGCTAGACTATTACTTACGGAGAAAGAGGGAGTAGCTTTATTCACGATTTCTAAGTCGTGTATCTCCTTCAAAAGGTTATCCAGGCGCTGCCTCCTCCTCCTGTTCACCCCTGCGCTAATCTTAATCAGGAGACCTCTAATACATGCCTTGTGGGCGTTCCATAAAATAAACGGGTCTACATTCTCGACATCATTAATTGTAAAAAATTCTTGCAATGCGGCTGTAACTTCATTTATAACCTCTGGGTTTTTAAACAGCTGGGGATCGCACCTCCACCGGTTTGCCCGGGTAGAGAAGGCGCCATCCCCAACCGCCATTGACACCGGTGCATGATCAGTCCATGAAATGGTACCGATCTCCGACCTAGATACACGTTGTAATAAAAATTTATCAACTAGAAACATGTCAATCCTGGAGTAGGACATGTGAACCTGTGAGAAAAAAGAGAAGTCACGTTCAGTGGAGTGCGACACCTCCATACATCATACAGGCCAGCTGCTCCTATAAATTTGGCAATCTCAGGCCTGCAGGAGAGCCTCGGGGAGGGACTAGACACGTCTAATATTTTATCTGGAACTGCGTTTAGATCCCCACATAGAATAACATGTCCCTTAGCTGTCTTTTGTATTCTCCCCCATAGCTTGTTAAGAAAATGCACTTGTCGAGCATTGGGGGCATAAGCGTTAACTATGGTATAGGCTACATTATTAATTTCGCAGTTAAGAATTAAATACCTCCCTTCTTTGTCTTGTTGATGGGATATATACTTATATACAACTGATTGCTTAATGAGGATCACAACTCCCCTTTTTTTAGTTGGGGCATTACACAAAAATATTGTGGGGAAGTGTTTGTTGGACAATTTAGGGTGGTTGCCTTCTTTAAAGTGGGTCTCCTGCAGGCAGAGGACATCGCAGCGTAGCAGCTGGGCCTCCTTCCATAACATGTGCCGCTTTTGCGGGCTATTTAAGCTGTTAACATTTAAAGACGATATTTTGAATGCCATGACCAGTAAACTTGTGATGTATCCAATAGCTGAGAATAAAAACTTCTAAACAAAAAAAGAAAATAACGAGATGCACAAGTATAGTGACCGTGTATAGGAAGTCTCGTTTCCAAAAAAGGAAAAGGCAAAAAGATAAACAAAAAAGTAAAATGCAGGAAACGTTGTAACAAGAGTGAAACGTAAAAAAAATTTGTAAAAAAATGTAGGAACTGATTCCTAGGAATCTAAGCCAACAGTGGCTGTTGATAACGGGGGGAAACACAAGTCTCAATGCTGATGGGGTCATCCAGGTTTAGGTGCAGTTGAGTGTAAACCAAGCACGGTGCTCAGGTGTAACTGCCTCAGCCGTCAGGAGTGTCCTTTGCTGCTTGAGGAGCCTTAGGGGCCGACAGTTCTGGGGTGATGATTTCCCATTTTTCCAGTAGACGCAAGCCATCCTCCAGCGTACTGATGCGATAGTCCCGGTCTCCTTTGGAGATGACTAAGGTGGCTGGGTGGTTCCACTTATAGGGGATTTTGTGGTTTCTGAGTGATTTGGTAATGGTCAGAAGATTACGCCTCCGCTGCATGGTGTGGGCTGACAGGTCCGCGAAGAACGTGAGCCCCTGGATGCAGTCTGGAGGATGGACTGCTTGCCTTATAGCATACATCAGCTTCTCCTTTACTCTGTAGTAGTGTATCCTGGCTATGGTGTCTCTGGGAAGTTTTGCCTGAATATGTTGTGGCTTAGGTAGCCTATGGATACGGTCAATAGTTAGCTCCTCTAGCGAAAAATCTGGTAAAATTTTGCGCATAATAGTAGTGAGGTGTGCCATCAAATCTTGGGGCTTGACCGTCTCAGGAATGCCCCTAATTTTCACATTATTCCTTCTCGAGCGGTCTTCCAGGTCCGCTACTTTAGCTTAAAGCCAAGAGATGTCCTCATCGTGTTCATTATGAGCGTCCACCATATTGTTGAATGTGTCTGTAAATTCCTCCATCTTGTGCTCAATATGGGAGACCCTGTCGCTGACCGCCTTCACTTCAGTTTTGCATTGTGTCACTAACTGCAGCATGTCAGTATGAATCGCCCCTCTCAATGTAACTAGCATGTCTTTTAAAGTGGAGTCCATAACTGGCTGGTTGTTTGTGGGGAATGCTGCAATTGCATCCTGAAACTCCGTGTCATCAATAGCAGCAGCCATGTCTCTGTCTCCTCTGTCTGCCAGCCCCTGTGTCAGCTTAGGCTTAGATTTAGCTGGGCTGTTTGTGCTGGAGGAGGATGGGGATACGGCCTGTGGTGCTTTATGTTTGTGCCTGTGCCTACTCACAGTTTCCCAGCCGTCCTCGGCATCCTCCATGCAGGCGTTCTCTGCGGCCTGTGAGCTTCGTGCACCGGGTGCGCCATCTTGCCCGCCTGTGCGGCCAGGCCGGCCGAAAAAGTCCGTAATTTTCCCGGGTTGTGAGCGCTCCCTCCTCCTCCTCGACATGACCGGGCACTTCCCTGGACCTTCCGGAACAAAAATCTGCCACTCGTCCGTGCCTGTCGTCGCTGTGAACGGTACTGGATGTCCCGTGTGGCGAGGAGCTCAGAACTCACGCGTCCATGCTCCTTGCGCACCGGCTCCGCCCCCCGCCTGGATTGATTTCTGTGACATCAGCAGAGAATGGACTTCAGATCACTCTCTACTGTAGAAAGGTCACAGCAGTGCAAAACTATTTGCTCTCCTGTGACTCACAGGAGAAGCCCAGCAAAACGAGCTCAAGCTGGACTTCTCCTTTAAGTTCAACAAATAAATATTAACAACAGCTTTATTAGTACCCATGAGTGCAACCTCATCAGTGCCCATCAAAGCAGCCTGTCAACTCATCCTCATCTGCGCCCATCAATGTAGCCTAGCAGTGCCCATCAGCATAGCCTATCAGTGCCAATCAATGCAGCCTCATCAGTGCCCATCAGTGCAGCCTCATCAGTACCTATCAGTGCCCATCAGTGCAGCATATCAGTGCACCCTCATCAGTGCCCATCAATGCAGCATATTAGTGCCCAGCAGTGCAGCTTATCAGTGCCCATCAGTGCTGCCCGATCAGTGCAGCTCATCAGTGCCAACCGCTGCAGCCTTATCAGTGCCCATTGGTGCAGCCTATCAGTGCCAATCAGTGTAGCCTCATCAGTCCCCATCAGTGCAACCTATCAGTGCCCATCAATGCAGCCTATCAATGCCTATCAATGCAGCCTCATCAGTGCCCATCAACGTAGCTTATCAGTGCCCACCAGTGTAGCCTCATCAGTGCCCACCAGTGCAGCCTAATCAGTGCCCATCATTGCAGCCTATCATTGTCCATCAGTGCAGCCTCATCACTACTCATCAATACAGCCTATCAGTGCCCATCAATGCAGCCCATCAGTGCCTATCAATGCAGCCTCATCAGTGCCCATCAAAGCAGCCTTATCAGTGCCCATCAGTGCTTATCAATGCAGACTATCAGTGCCTATCAATTAAACCTCATCAGTGCTCATCAGTGCCTATCAATACAGCTTATCAGTGCCTATCAGCGCTGTCTATCAGTGTCCATAAAAGCAGCCTCATTAGTGCCCATCAGTACAGCCTCATTAGTGTCTATTAATGCAGGCTACCAGTGCCTATCAGTACCCATCAGTGCAGCCTATCAGTGCTGTGACACAGCTTGGGTCTGAAACGCTGGCTCCTATAATAGACATCACACTACGTCAATTTCTCTGCATTGGACCAGTGTACTATCTATCATAGGAGCTGGTCCAGGAGGCAGGACTTTGACAGAGGCCAGGATTTTAGATCCAAGCTATGTCACAGAAAGAGTTCCCCTCTCTGTGTGATCTGGCCAGTGCTCCTCTTCCTCTCCTCTTTCTTCCCCACAGTTTCCTGGCCAATTACTGGGAGGAGAATTGGCTCCCATTCAACCCCGCCTGCCGGTGGTGCCCACCCCTTCCTCTGATGCGGCTCCACACTCGTCCTCAGCTTATTTACACTTGCCAAATGTGAGCAGGCGAGTGGAAATTTTCAGGGCTGTCTATATAACTTATTGTAGTGATATATAAAACATAAAACCAATACGGTATTCAACCACTTATGTACATTTTAAAATGTATTTAATACATTAATAAAAAATAATAAACACGAACAAAAATATAACCAATTTAGTTTTAATTAAGGTTGCATTAGGAATTCTCTGATATATATGAATCTGAATGCCTCTGAGATCCATGAGCTTGAAAATACCACTGAATTACATTTTTCTTGAGGAAAGTACAAGTACAAAATCACTGTGGGATCATCAACTAAAGTAAATGGAGCAAAATCACTAAAAAAAACTATGTTTATATTGTGCGCACATGTTTTTGTGCCAATACAATAATACAATCTACTTAAACCAAATTATGATCTGCTTTAAAATTAAATTATGTGTTGACTTCTTTGTATAAGAATCCCCAAAGCACAGTAAAGCTGAAGATTGCCTCTTCTATATTGATCTATTATTGCTAGTTAATAGGCTACTCCTTGGGTTCTTTCCCAGATAAATCTTCTTATACTGATAATTGGATGCTGTTTTGTTGGTAAAAAGTTTCTTCTGTGACTCGTTTGCCCTTTTGAACTATTATACAGCTCTTTTGTGTTATTTTTATGCAAAGAAAAAAAAATGCTTTCTAGTTAAAGATATTTGAGTTTTGATTTTTTTGTATTTCCCATAAAAATTCTTGGAGAGATTACTAATACATTGGCAAACTACGAATACTAATGGAGCGGATGACATTTTGGACAAAATATCATACGCATGTAAATTTAGTTTTTGCCTCAGAACAGTAGGGGTTCTGAGGGTTAATTACATAGGTTAGCCTTGACATCAGTCTGGCTGGACTGTGTTGGAAGTTCTGCCTGGTCATGTGGGCAGTGAGGTGCACATGACAGGCCAGAACCAGGCCTGGTTGGACTGTTTGAGTATCAACCTTCTCGGAATAAATCAGTGGGAGTGCCGGGCCCTGCTGAGGAGTCTGGGAAGAGGTACTTAAGATGTGTGAGTCACGTGTTTAGGGAGAGGAGTTTGTGAGGCCCGTGTGGTCTGTTCTGGTTCCAGGACCTGGGTAGCCACGTGAGGGGTCCCGGTCATGGGGTGTTCAACACCCCATAACATGATCCTGTTAGAGGCCCCTGATAGACCTGCCTGGTCTGGGGTAGGGATCCATCTGTTCCCGAGTCTCAGAACCACTGGTCCGAGGTGCAGTAACTGAGGGAGGATTCAAGGTGTCCGGGTGTGCTCTTGGCTTGGAGAGGCACCACAGCTCGTGGATGTGACCGGGGGAGAACTCTATTCAGAGGAGGCCCGACAAGTGACATCCTGGGAAGTGCCTGGTTACTGAGTTGGGAAGGACATTGATGAATTCACATTTTTCCAGTACCATTGAGGAGACGGGAAAAGTTCCAGATACTGAGGGAAAAGGTTCCTGTTCACCCTTAGTTACAACTTGTACACGCTTATAGGATTGTTTCAAGTATTTAGTCAACGTGGTGACTGCCATGATCTCTGGCTAGAGATCTGTTCAGCCTTGAAGTACCCAGCTGTGAGTGGCTACTCTCTGGGTGGAATTAGAGACTTTGCTAAACCTGCAGTTCAAGGTGCCTGAGTTCTTCACCCGTGCTTTATGTTCCCATGAGAGACTGTTATTGGATGTTATTACTGCAAAATAAAACCTTTCGAAAGGACTTTATTGTGTCAGCGTTCAAGTTGTTGGGTATCAACCCTGGGAACCCCTAGACGTGGAAGAGAAGGCCAGGAGAAGGTAACTGGTAAGCCCCAATGAGTCAAGGCCCCCCTGCAAGGGTTATGGCCGCTACACTAAGTCCTGCAAAAGGCATCCGTATTGCAACAGTCAATAATGATAAAGCCAAACTCCTTCATAAAGCGGAAATCAGAAACTGACCCCTCCAAATCTTCAAAGTCTGCACCCCATGTCTAAAAGACATATAACAAATTGAATGAAAGCTATATAAGATTATAACCTGTTATTTACAGTGGAGTATTGTGTCTTTAGAAAATGTAATCTGACCTAGTGCAATATCAAGAAGGAGAGAGGCTGGATTTGGGACTGTGTAAATAGATAGTTTGGATAAGGGAGGATACTAACTATACCTTCTTATTTTATAGTTTTACTTGTGTATTGTCTTTGTATGTATTATTTTAGAAAAAAACATTAAAACTAAATGTAAAAATATTAGTTCTTCCCAAAACTGAAAGCTCAGTACTAGATGTGACAATGCTTTTACATCACTGGCTCTAAACAGTGGTGGGCAAGGTCAGCTAAGAGTACCTGTGCAAAAACAGTTTCCTGCAATTAATTCATACATTTTCTATGCAAGTAAACCTGCTCTGTATATATAGTTCTTTCTCATCCAATGAGGCATGTAAAAAGTCTTAACACTTTCATTTATACTGTCGCATACAGGAGAATCTCACACCGGCAAAAAAAATAAAAAATTTAGGCAAGCCCAAGGTACACCCTTCCTTCTACTAATATGCTTAAATTTTTTGCTTGTCTTCTAAGATGCACAGGTATATTTTCTGAGCCCTGCTGTTTTAAGACTTAACCTTTATTTTTTCTAGCAATTTTTATTCTCCATGATGTAGCTCTATGTAGCTGCAGGATGTCTTTTTGCTTTCTTACAGCTACCCAGCACAGTTGTCATTTTTTACTTTGGTCTTACTGTACCCAGACCCCACTGGATCAGACATCACAACATTTTGTGTAATAAGGTTTTATTATTTTATTTAATTTATCTTTTTTTATTTTATATTTATATTATATATTTGTATATGGTCCTTTTCCGGATATGGGTCCCCGTATGGACACCCAAGGATGCACAGTGGGAGTATCAGTTTCCCATCTATTATTAGATGGGTGTCTCCCGCCGTGTGTCTGCTTCAGGGGTCCACTGTAGTTGTGAGCTAGTCCTCGCCGCCAGGACTTTAATGCCACCTGCTCCCAGGCGTCCAATCATTGAACGGTCTGGGAGCTGTCCGCAGAGTATGTCTGTGCGGCTGCGATGTACTTCCTGATGGTGACATCACTTCCAGGTTCCGGGGGTTTAGTCCGCTACTTGTGCACCTCTTCTGGTTGTCCGCTTGGCGCCAACAGCGGTGTGACATTACACGCTGAAAATTGGCGCCATTGGGGAGGGATATTTAAACCACACAGCCTCTCAGTGTTGTGTGGGAGCTTGGAGATCACATCATTGGCGTCAGAGGTATTAAGCCTGTATTTCAATGCCATAGCATTGTTATTAATGACCTTTACCTATGGAATTTTAGAGAATTTTTTTTAATTTCCCTTCTTTTTTTTTTTTTTTCATGTATTTTCAACTAGATTGAACATATATGAGGGTCAGTGTGTTTGGTTACATACAAATCTCGTCAGTGATTTTGTTTTCTTCCTTAGTTTGTGCTTTGGGATTCAAGTGGTTGTAAACTCATTTTTTTTACTTTTACCTACAGGAAAGCCTATAATAAGGCTTACCTGTAGGTAAAAAAAATATCTCCTAAACCTGTACGGTTTAGGAGATATTCCACTCGGTATGCGCCGCTGACTGCAGCGGCGCATGCACACAAGGGGATTCCCGGCCTGAAAATCCGGCAGTGGTCGACCGGCCAGAATGAAATCTCGCGCGCGCATGCCGCTCACAGGGCCGGAGCCGCGATACCCGGAAGAAACACAGAGGGAGCATGTCAGCTCCCTCGGCGTGGATCGGGCCAGATGTCGGCGCCTCGTTCTAAGGTAAGTATTTCATAATGAGCTAGTATGCGGTGCATACTAGCTCATTATGCCTTTTGCTTTGCAGGTGTTAAAAAAATAAATAAAAAATAGCGGGTTTACTACCGCTTTAACAGAATTATCGGACAGTAATCTCCCTTATCAGCAACGTATTTAGAGGTGAGGAGGTTTTCTTTGTATCTAGATCCCTGATACCACGCTGTACATCATTAACAATTTAGTGGGATATATATGACTTTCTGTTTATGATAACTAACAGATTTGCCATACACTGTGTACGAGCTCCCCATTTATGTATTGTACATGTAACGGATGAATGAGGTGAGTTTTGTATCTTTTTTAGCATTGGCTTTAGATCCATCTTCTCCTGTTCCCCTCTATCTATGGGTTTAAAATATTGATATATACATTATAGATGCCGGTCCATAAATAAATGTATGATAAGAATCAAAACTGATGAGTGTCATATCCCTCCCTACGAGTGACCCGATTTGGTTGGGATCATTCTCTAAGTGCACACTTATATAAAGTGGCATTCCCTGAACAATTTTTGACGGTGCCTACTCCAGGACCCTTATTCGAGATAGGGAGTGTTGCAGTTTGTCGAAAGGGAAAAAAAAAAAAAATATATATATATATATATATATATATATATATATATGTGTATATATATATATATGTGTATATATATATATAAGTATATATTTTTTTCAGGATGTGGCGTGGTTTTTTGGTAATAAATAAGGGGGGAGGGCTGCAGGGGTGATTAGATTTGTGTATTTTGGAACCTTCAGTTGTTTAACGCGGTCATGTTTGATGAATTTAAGTGAATTTAATATTTGTTATGCTAATTTGTATTTTTTCTTTATACACCTAAGGTTTAATACACTATATAAATCTTGTCTTGTTTTAAATTTAAATGATCTCGCCCACTTTCCTGATGAAGCCCTTTTGGCGAAAAATGTAGAAGCTTTCTGGACGTATGATCATATATACATGAATACAGTATCATCGCTGTCTGTAATAGGCATTAGGCGTATGCACTTATGACTTTGTATGTACTTGTATCCACTGTTTTTATTTATATCTTTCAATAAAATTATTTGTATTCATTTTCTATATTAAAATCAGTTTTAATTCAATCTTAATTTTATTGATATATAGAAAGCAAGATAGAGAAAATGCAAAGTAAACAAACAGATTCCTTGTACAATGATACTTAATCAGTAGAAACTAGCTTTGTTACAATGGTGTCAAACTATCATGGGGTTAAAATACGTTGATGAGCTTCGGATTGTCTAGTATAATGTAAGAGCCTGTATACCTACAATGTCTAGTCCAAGTTAAAGTGGGTACCACTATCCAATCTACGAGTGATGCCCACTCATTACAGGTAGGCTAGGGCTCTTGTTCTTAATCTGGCCACGTTCTCTCTAGGGGGAAGCTCTGTGTGTGTGTGTCACCATTCCAGTCTAATGAGACTAGAGGTCAAGTATTAAATAATTGGATAGTACTGCAACATGTAAGGGGGGAGGGGGGAAGAGAGCAAGGAAAGAGGGGTCAGGACAGTAAAGAGCTTAGGGATCAAGAGGTAGACATTCCACCCTGATTACACATGTGTATCGGTAGAGTCATCTGTGGCCCATGGGATAAATTCTGAGGAATGTCAAAACATGGTCCATGAGGTCCAGGTCTTGGAGAATTGTTCCTCCCTACCCGTTTCCTGCATCAACATTCATTCCAAACTATTAATTCGGTCCACTTCAATTGCCCAATCCCCCAGGGAAGGCATGCCCATCGACTTCCAATGTCTGGGCAACACCATTCTAGCAGCAGCCAAAAAAAGATGCAGAATGTCTTTCTTGACTGACTTAAGTGATCCTGGGAGCAGAGATAGTAGAACCACCTCAGGAGAGGGTGTGACTGAGGTCGCCATGAGTCTGCAGTACAAGTCGAGGATCTTTTGCCAGAACTTCCTTACAGGTGGGCATTCCCACCAAATGTGAAGTAGGGTTCCCCTAGAAGACAAGTAACGCCAGCAAGTATCCAGAAGCGCCGAGTTTATCCGGTGTAAAGCTGAAGGGCATCTGTACCAACGGGTCAACAGCTTGAACCCCTTTTCTTGAGAAATAGAGGCTAAGGACATTTTGTGAGTCAGTATGAAGCATTTTTGCCAATCTACAGGCGAGATGGAGTGGCCCAGGTCTTCCTTCCATGCCTGTGTGTATGGGGGAAGGTCAGGATTATAAGCCATGTGTAAGAGAGAGTATAATTGAGAGACTACATGTGCAGGGGGGGTGGCCTGGAGCAACATGCTCTCCAAGTCTGTTAAGTCAGTGAGTACATCAGGTAATGATGGGAAGGTGCGAATGAAGGAAATCACCAGTTGCCTCTGCAGCCAGTGCGTAGAGGCATGAGAAAATGGGTCGGAGGGAACTTCATGAGTCAGAGAGGGGTCTGAACGTAGGACTTGGGCAAGTCATCTGTGGTCCTCCTTACACCAAGGTCCAAAACTTCCGCCCTGGAGGGCCGGTGGAAAAGCCGGAGTCCCAAACAGAGGGGAGATAGGGTCTTGGAGGAGTTCATTCTGGTCCAAATTTGTATGGTTTGTCGGGTGAGGTCGCTCAGGGGTATCTCTCCTTTCAAGAATTCAGTAGGTGTCCACAGCAAAGCACAGAGATCTATTGGGTTTAGATGGCTCTCTATCTGTACCCACAATTTGGAAGAGGAATGATGGAACCAGTTAAGTATACGCGTGAGCACAGCTGCTCTATAGTATAAGGAGACATCTCTCATATAAGGTCTCATAGCGTATCTGGGGACGAGACCCTCCCCGAATAAAGGAGGAGAATAGTTGGCGGAGCTTCTTGAAAAACCAGGAGGGTATGGAAATAGGAATTGTTTGGAACAAATACAGAAACTGAGGGAGGACGTCCATTTTTAGGTCATTCTGCCTAGCCATGATAGGCGTTTCTTTGTGTAGTTTGAGAGATCCGTCTTGGTTCTAAGCAGAAGGGGTGCATAATTCAACAAGAATAATTGGGACCTTTCCATGGGTATTTGGATTCCAAGGTAGTGGATGGAGGTAGAGCCTGTTTTAAACCGGTACCTAGCGGCGACCTGGCGGAGGATGTCCCGGGACAGCAAGATGTTCAGGATTTCCGACTTAGTATGGTTTACTTTAAAATTGCTCAGCATGCCAAACCTTGTGAATTCCTGCATTATATGTGGTAAAGATATATGGGGTTGGGTTATAAACAATAGCAGGTCATCCGCGAAGAATGAGTGGGGCCTATCGAAACACCTGAGATATTGGGGTTATTGCGTAAGGTTATTGCTAGGTGTTCCATAACAAGGACATAAAGAAAGGGAGATAGAGGACAGCCCTGCCGTGTCCCATTATGAATGGCAAATGTAGGTGACAGTGAACCATTTACCCAAATTCTGGCGGAGGGTGAGGAGTAAAGGGACATAATTCGGGATAACATTCTGGGACCCAGGCCTATCTGCTGCAGAGACATTCGAAGAAACTTCCAGTCGACCCGGTTGAATGCTTTTTTGGCATCGACCGTCAAAAAGCATAGAGGGATTTTGTAGGTGTGGACATATTCGGTAAGAAGCAGGGTTTTCAAGGTGTTATCCCTTGCCTCGCGGCCACTTACAAAACCCACCTGGTCCAGATGTATAAGGCGGGGGAGTAGCGGTTGCATTCTAGTAGCTAATATTTTGGCATATATTTTCAGGTCCACTCCAATTAACGATATGGGCCTATAATTTGCGCACAAGGTAGGGTCCTTATCTGGTTTTGGGATAATGGCGATGTGGGCTTCGAGCATTTGCGGAGGAAACGCTGAGCATAGCAACACCTTAGTCATAAAGGGGGTCAGTTGAGGAGCAAATGTTTTGTAGAATTTAGGGTTAAAGCCATTGGGTCCTGGGCTTTTACCGGATGGGGTGGCCGCTATCGCTCCTACTACCTCATCCACTGTGATTACTTGCTCTAACTCTTCTATAGTATCGCCATCTAGTATAGGGAGCTCAGTTTCCTCAATATAGGACTGCCCATCGGGCTCAGGAGTATGGGATGGGCTAGAAGTGATGCTGGGCGGTAGATTGTATAGTGTTTGGTAGAAATCTCGGAATGTTTGTGATATCCTGGAGGGTTCGTTAAGCATTTCTCCAGAAGGGGCCCGAATATGAGGTATAAATGTGGAAGATGTGCTTGGGTGAAGGGTGCGAGCCAATGGTCTACCGCATTTATCTTGGAATCGGTACCGATTTGAGGCCTTGTACAGGTCCCTGAGTTGGGATCGGGCCAATGAGACCTCTGTCAGAGTTGCTAGTGTAGGGGCTTGTTTATGCTGGGTCTCAAGGTCACAAAGCTTTTGAGTTGCCGAGGTTATTGCAGCTGAACAAGTTTTTTTCAAGCGGGTCCCCCCCTGAATAAAGATTCCTTGCAGGCCAGCTTTAAGCGCCTCCCATTGTAAGGGTAGCGAAGTAGTGTCCTAGGCATGATCCATTTAGAAATTAGATATGGTTTCTGAAACCTTGTACGAACATTCAGGGTTCGCGAGAAGGGAATCATTAAGCCTCCATGTCCATTCCCTCACCGGTGTGGAAGGGATCGATAGTGTCAAGTAAATAGGCGAGTGGTCAGACCAGACCATTGAGTCTATTTCACATTCAGGTGACCAATCTAAGCAGCTATGGTCAAGAAGGAAGTAGTTGATATGACTATAGGAGTGATGAACCTGTGAGAAATGGGTATAATTGCGATTCATTGGAAACAGAGCCCGCCAGATGTCAATTAAATGGAGGTCGTATATGGCCCACTTAAATGCCCTCAAATTAGTAAAGGAGATGGATGAGCGAGAGGTTGATGAGTCCAAGAGTGGGTCTAGGGTGGCGTTAAAATCCCCACCTATGATTAGCTTACCTTCTGCAAAGTCTGACAAGATCTTCATGTATCGCAAAGCAGTCGAGATTTGGTTAGTGTTTGATAGGTAGAGGTTGGCTACAGTGAATTTGGTGCCCCCTAGGGAGAACTTCACGAACACATACCTCCCCTGGGGGTCAGAGAGCTGATCTATCAGGTCAATCGGGAGTGTTTTGTGGAAGGCAATAGAAACGCCCTTAGTTTTCTGAGAGGGGTTTGTACTGTGGAACCATCTGTTGAAGTATCTGTTGGAGTAGGAAGGGGTGGAGTTTATGTGGAAATGTGTTTCCTGTAACAGTAACACATTGACCTGTTGTTTATGCATTTGGTAGAGGAATTGTCCTCTACCAAATATTGAGGCCATTAACATTGTAAGAGCAGCACTTCAGATGAGGACGAGATAGTACCGTGTGGGCCATAGTGGAATGAGGATAAGAAAATCAGGGTATAGACAGTAGGGGGGGGGGGGGAGGAGGAACTTATAAGATAGCAAAAAGTGTACAAGTACAAAACTAATGAAGGAGGACACCTAAGTAAGGAGCCTAGCAAATCTAAAGCCGCGTACACACGGGCGGACTGTCTGGCCAACTAAGTCCGTCAGACAATCCGACGGACAGTCCGTCCTACTTTCGAATGAACGGACTTGACCACACACGATGAACAAACAGTCAGTCGAAAGCTTGCTCGATGACGTGTACAGCACGTACGACGGGACTAGAAATAGGACGTCCAATACACAGCAATGCAACCTTTCGCCGTGTAAATCCTTTCTGAGCATGCGCCATACTTAGTCCGTCGAACTAGCCTACTCACGAGCGGATTGTCCGCTGAAACCAAAGTTGGACGGACAATATTACGGAAATTCCGAAATACTTAGTCCGCCAGACTGCACACTGAAAAAGTCAGCTGAAGCCCACACACGAGCGGACTGTCCGCTGAAATGTGTTTCAACGGACTAAGTTGGACAGACAGTCCGCCCGTGTGTACGCGGCTTTAGGGGTCCATGAGAAGGGGACAACACGTGAAAATTCACGTAAATAGGCATTATTCGTGCCCGGCCTATTGAGGGCAGAGGGTCGAAGTGGAGAACCTGAGCCGTGAGCCCAGTAGCATAACAGGCATGTACAACTCTACCGAGGCAGATCAGTATAACAAGACACTAAAACAGAACACACATCAGGTCCTCCATGAGGAGATATCAGTCCGTGAGACACCTCACGGGGTGGGAGCAAACATTTGCAACATAAGTTGTCTACATACCCCAACAGGGGGCTCCGAGATCAAATCCGTGTATCAATACCGAGAACATGTTAAGTTGAAACTATCCGGTGTATAAAAAACGTGAATAGACATCTATGGAAGCGCACGTGGATAGTGGCAAGAGACCGCGGACCTTGTCAGCCCATCTGTCGCCCCTCCATCCGTATCTAGGTGGGCCATTACCGCTAAACACCTGGAGATTAGACCTGTGCAGTAAAGTATATTAGAAACTCAACATTTGCATAATTAAATCAAACAGCTGCCTGCTGTTCCATTGCCTCTCCCGAACCCCAGCCAAGTACTAAACACTAGCAAAGGGCAGGGAGAAGGTCCTTCAGTTTAGTGCACCAGCTGTCTTGAGGTATAGGTGGATGTAGCCAACCACCCCATCTCCCATCGTGGCATAGCCAGCAGAATATATGGAGGAACAAGTAAGATGAGAGGAGGGGAGAAATAACAAAAAAGAAAAACTTCCCCAAAAAAGAAAAAATGCGGCCTGTCCAGGAGACAAGGGGTAGGCATAATACTGAGAGGGTGCTAGTCATACAATGAGCAGTGAAATACTTCCAAAGGGTTTCTTGGAGCTTCCTTAATCTTCCGGAGAGGTAGGGTGACAGAGTCCAGGATCAACAGGATGTGGTGCGTACTTCGGATATCTGCGGCATTTTGCGTTTGTACCCTAGCACGGTCGTCTGGCGGGTCCAGCCAGTTAGGTACATCAATTGGATCTTGCTCCAAAAAGCTGAAAAAGGCTGGAAGTTGATTCGGATCAGAGAGGACAAATTTATGCTCGGCCCTGGTCACTTTGATGCCGAAGGGGTGCCCCCAGGTGTAGGTTGCTCCGACTTGACGTATCAGGTCTAGCAGTGGACGGACCATTCGGCGCATATGCAGAGTGTTGCAAGAAAGGTCCGGGTATAGGTGGATAGCTGAACCGTCAAAGTCTACAGGACCCAAACGCCATGCTTTGCGCATAATTTCTTCTTTAAGGGTGAAGTAGTGAACCCTCCATAGGACATCCCGTGGGCGGTCACTATGTTCCCTCCTGGGCCCCCCCACTCTGTGCACCCGGTCTATCTCAATAGGGATGAAATCTCTCTTCCCATGACTAGGTTGAGGATGGTAGTGACAGATGGTTTCAAGTCCGTACCCGCCATGGCCTTCGGTATGCCCTGTAGTCTTATGTTATTCCTGCGACTCCTATTCTCCCCGTCTTCTATACGTAGTTGATGTTGGCGAATTCCGGTGCAGGTGTTCCTTGAAAGCCTGTTCAAGGGACATGATGCGGGCTGCATGGTCAGATTGAATGTCAGTTAGGGCAGAGATTGCGGTCTGATTAGTGGAGACCTGCTGTTGGATGGCCTGAAGGTCTTTGTGGAGTAAGGTCTCCATTTTGACCACTCAGGACTCAAACTTCACTCAGAAGGCCGACAAAAGAGTCGAGGCTTCAGATCTAGGTAGTTCCCTTGAGGTTTGAGGGGCCACGACTCCAGGACCCATATCTGGAGGCAGGACAGTAGAGGTGCTAGTGCTGGATGCCACACTTGGAAGGTCAGAGTGCTGGGTCGGGGGGGGTCATCTGATTCCTCACCGCTGTCTGTTGCCGGTTGAATAGGGGGAGGGGGTTTGCTCTTCCCTGGGTTACGCGCAGGTGCCATCTTGTCTTTGGGAGTGCGGGGATCAGACTGAGATGTGCGGAGCAGGTATCGCTGGATCATGCCCTGTTGTAGATCCGCTGACTCAGTAGATTGAGAGCTGTGCGTGGACATGCTTTACAGGGATGTGCAGTGTCTGAAGGATAGCCTGTCCACCACGGGCGGTCACGGGACTCAGCGGGTCATGTCTTTAGCCAAACATGGTTGTTTTGTTTCTCTGTGAAGTTGAACGGACGGAGACCGCAGGTGGCCACTTATCTTGTTGGACTGCCTCAGTGGCCGTATAAGTATAGATCCAGGCTCATAGGGATGAGGGAGCTCAGGAGTGTGTGTGCATACAGCAGCTTGGGTGAACCAAGATGGCTGCCTGTCTTGGTTCCTGGGACCGTATCAGCAGCCCGTGCTATAATGGGGGGTAGAGCTTTGAGGGTATCCCCGTCTATGCCCACAGACCGCCAGGCCAGGATGTCTTGGGGGATCAAGGGGCCCAGAGGAGATGGAGGTGTAGAAAGATGGCCGCCACTCTAAGACTCAATAGCCAGGGCTCCCAACGGTAAATACAGCCAGATAAGTGTATGTCCCCTTAATATACCTTTGGGGGGTCTCTGCTGGTCAAGCTAGAGTGCTCCTGGGGGTGGATAGGGATGGAATAAGCCCAGGGGAGACAGAGAGGCCACTGGGTGTACCAATATGGCCACCGTCACTTACCAGGGCCCCTCTGGCTGATCCTGGGCAGACTCAGGGAAGACTGCGGGCCTCAGGTGGCAGGCTGGATGTCCCTGGCAATCGTCAGGAAAGAAAAACAGTTTCTGGGCCTTGTAGTCCTCCAGAGCTCGGCCTCCAGGTGGAGCAAGATGGCCACTGCTCTGTGCTGTAGGCTGAAGCCTCGGGCTGTCCTGCCGGGCGGCTGGATCTCTGTGAATGCCGCGCCCGCTATATGTGCCACAGTGTCCTGGGATGTGCCCACGGCCTCCGGTGGGGTCAGTTTCCCTCCGGTGGACGGTAAAGACCTGGGTGTGTGCTCTATTAGCCGGAGCTCACCCCAGGCACGTCCACTCGGATCTCCGCTCGGCCACGCCCTCCTAAAATCTGTTTTAATTGTCTTTAATTCATATCTTTAAAATCCCATATCTCTTTTCTTGCTATTTCTTAATTTTAAAGGAATGATGGTACCATTATTTGTTTAATCTGCTTGGAATTCAGTCCCCAACCACTTATTCCACATTTACTAAGCTTGGATCAACTTCCTTTGCATAACAGACAGCCTATTTGCATTTAATAAACTAACTCTAATGTGTCCCTGACTGTGCAGATGTTACAGAGGTTCAGATTGACCTTGACCCTTGTTGATGACTCTCACTCACTGCTTGGAATATCTGGGTTTTGTCCAGGACCAGGGTGTTTCTTCCCCAGGAGAAACTTCAAAATCTGGTTTGAGAGTCTTGGGCCTGATGGTGGCCTTTTTAAGCAGTCTCATTTGCCCTGTTACAGTACAGGAATCTGCAATGTAACATTCAAATTTTTTTTTAAATGAAGGACCAGGCTGCATCTGTTTTGGTGGCTTTGGAATCTGGTTCTACTGTCATAGGAGACATTCTCCTCAGACAAATCCTGGACTTGGGGGGGGGGGGGGGTTCTGAGTACTCTGCCAATCTAATGGACTTTGGTAATTAGTGGAATATGGTCTCCAGTTAAAATCCTGGAAGCTTTGTGCAATTTGGCTAGCTGGTCTCCTTCCCCAGTTTCAGTCAAATAATGCACCAGACACAAATGACCAAGGAACAACAAGAACTCTTGCTTCAGCAAAGGAGGAAGAATAAATCCTCACCTACTCAGTGTCTGCAAGGGATTAGGACACCCTCATTTATGCATTTTTTACCCTGAAGCTTCTGTCTTGACTGCTTCACGTGATTAATTTGGAGTTCATTTTAGTGGTTCTTATAGCCCTGGAATTGTCCAGGAGAGCATGGCAGGCCAACCTGCTAAGACTTCTCTCAGAGACACTGTCGGTTCTGCTAATTAGAAAATGTATCTCTCACAGAGTGGTGCTGTGGATACATAGAAGTATAGCAAGTGCCACGTCCCAATTAATATTTTACAAAAAAGACAAAAGATGGGGCTTCTGGACTTTTTAGGCACCATATATAAAATAACAATCGTAGAATAAAGATAAAAATCAACATTCTATTAAGAACATATTATTTTTTCCATTGTACTAGACAACAGAGATTGCTAAAAGAACATCTAATCACAGCAGGACTCATATCCTCCATAATATACAGACTATACAGCCATTTCACATTTTCACTTTTGAAAATAGACAGTAAACATTTGATACATAATCTTCAGAGATATGATTATTCTACTCGCGGTATTAGGTGTACTGCTTGAGAAGGAGAAAGCTCTACATGTTTTGCGTGTTTTAACACGCTTCTTCTGGAGCGAGAGATTTGTGTGACTAGTAAACTAACAAAGAAACAAAAAAATTATTATTAATCAATCATACAAAAATATTATACAACATCACATCCCTAACAGAATAGATACTAAACAACATAAGTCAACATATGATATATTGCAGATTAATAGCAGGAATGGGGATCACATTGTCAAAACCAGGGGGAAAAAAGTCCTGCACGAACCCAAAATATATTGCTGGCACAGACTCAACTGGCAAAAACATATAAGCATGACTCGGTATCTCCTTCACAGTCTCAATACCCAGCTAATAGAGAGAAAAAGAAACTCTGCATAGTGCAGACATCCAAATGATAGTTTATTGATAAATAGGGATGATCTGAACACCCTCCTGTTCGGTTCGCAGCAGAACATGTGAATAGGCAAAAAATTTGTCAGAACACAAAAACACCATTAAAGTCTATGGGACATGAACATGAATAATTAAAAGTGCTAATTTTAAAGGCTTATATGCAAGTTATGGTCATTAAAAGTGTTTGAGGACCTGAGTCCTACCCCACTGGACATGTGTCAATGCAATTTTTTTTTTTAAACTGGCATTTATTCAGGAGCAGTGATTTTTTTAATGCTTAAAGTGAAACAATAAAAATGAAATATTCCTTTAAATATCGTTCCTGGGGAATGTCTATAGTATGCCTGCAAACAGGCACATTTTTCCTGTTTTTAGAACAGTACCACAGCAAAATGACATTTCTAAAGGAAAAATTAGCTGTTATGAATTGTCAGGTCTCGGCAATATAGTCCATTACCAGGCCCTTTGGTCAGGTATGAATATTAAGAGGAACCCCAAACCAAAATTTAAAAAAAATTCAGTGGGGGTCCACCCTAAAATCCGTACCAGGCCCTGTGGGCCTGATATGGAAATTAAGGTGAACCCTGCGCCAATTTTTTTTTTAAATGGCGTAGGGGTCCCCCCAAAATACATACCAGACCCTTATCCGAGCACACAACCTGGCAGGCCGCAGGAAAAGAGGGGGGATGACAGAGCACCCCCCCTCCTGAACCACACCAGGCCACATGCCCTCAACATGGGGAGGGTGCTTTGGGGTAGCAAAGCACCTTGTCCTCATGCTGATGGGGACAAGGGCCTCATCCCCACAACCCTTGCCTAGTGGTGACGTAAGAGCTGTCACAGTGAAGATGCGTCAGATGGTGGGAGCCTCCCATGGAGGCGGGTCGGTTGCAGCTTTTTTTTTCCAGTCCGTCGGGTAGAGTGAACTTACATCGTGGGACATTTTTATTTTTTTTATTTTTTAATAAGGACTTTTCCCAAGCTATCTCTTGTCTTTTTTACCATTTTGACACATTTTTGTGAAATGGATTCTGATAAGCCGCCCACCTTCAGACAATCAGACAACCACTGGGCAAGGGTTGTGGGGATGAGGCCCTTGTTCCCATCAACATGGGGGCAAGGTGCTTTGGGGGGCTACCCCGAAGCACCCTACCCATGTTGAGGGCATGTGGTCTGGTACGGTTCAGGAGGGGGGCACTCTCTCACCCCCCCCCCTTTTTCCTGTGGCCTGCCAGGTTGCATGCTCAGATAAGGGCCTGGTATGGATTTTGGGGGAGACCCCTATGCCATTTTTTTTTTTATTTTGATTCAGGGTTCCCCTTAATATTCATACCAGACCCAAAGGGCCTGGTAATGGATGGGGGATCTCATGCTCTTTTTTCAATTATCTGTATCTATATTTCCGAGACCCAACAATTCATTACAGCCGCGATCAGTTTTAAATGACAATTTTTCCTTTGGAAAAGAAAAGTAATTTTACTGTGGTACTGTTCTAAACATGAGAAAAATGCACCACTTTACAGGCATACTATAGACTCCCCAGGCACAATATTCAAATGAATATTTCATTTTTATTGTTTCACTTTAAAAAATCACTGCTCCCGAAAAAATAAAAATAAATTAAAATTTGCATTGATATGTGTCTCCTGGACAGGGTCCAGGTCCCTAAACACTTTTTATGACAATAACTTGCATATAAGCCTTTAAAATTAGCACTTTTGGTTTTTTATGTTAGTGTCCCATAACGACTTTAACAGTGTTCCGGCAGCTTTCAAATTTGCTGCATATTGTTCGCTATTGGGTGAACAGACGAACACCTGATGAACATCGAGCTCATCCCTAGTGATAAAAAGCTAAATGGCTTATTAGTGGGCGGGCATCATCTGCGTTCCAATGACAGGAAGTAGGAAACAATAGAAAATCTACTGAGTTCCAACAACAGGAAACAGGAAATACTTATGCACGCCATCAACAGGAGGCATCAATATTTATAATGAATCTTAAGCAACCAAGCAAGGAAGTAGCCCCATCTTGTGGTACAAAAATATATTACCAAAATAAACAATTAATAATATTTATACATTTATACACAATTTCATACATATTATGAACACATTAATAAAACTTTAAATTAAGGTGTTGTCTAGGAGGAAGCAATAAGGTAAAAGACAAAAACTGATTAACTAGTATTAATGAATGAATTAATATCCCACTCTATGTTCATACCATGTGGGGCATAGCACCTAACCTGATAAATCCACTTAGTTTATAGACGTGATACCTCTCACACCACATAAGAGCCAATTCTTCAGACTCAAGAAAAATTGCACCAGTAGGAGTGACTTTCTCCAGGAGGCCTCATCTCTCAAGTTGAAATTTCCTGAGAAGGGTTATCAGCCATCAAAATTGAAGAATGCTATCAAAAATGCTGATGAGAGGGTCAAAGATTACCTGCTGGCCCCTAGGATTATGGATCAGGATGACTCTTTTAAGTTTGCCCTCTTTACCACCTATTCCAACCAACATTTTTCTGTTAAGAAAATAATGAGCAAACACTGGGTCATACTCCACAATGAACTAATTCTGGGGCCTGATGTCCCCGAGAACTCTTGTGTGGTGTTCAGAGGGGTCCCCCACTAAGGTTGCAGGTAGCACTCAATATTTTTCAACCCCCAAAGAAACTTGTATTTTTTAAGACTATGGGGTGGCTTCTTCCTTTGTAGAAAGTGCCCCATATGTAAAATTAGCGAACATATTTGTGGCCTACCTAGTCCTTCCTGCCCACCCCCAAAGGTTTAGCTCCATCTATGGTGCCCACAGAAGGCTGCCGCTCCCCTAATTGGGGTGCCCATCCCCCTCTCACCCCCCCACCTGCAACGCTCTCCCTCCTCCAGCACCCAGTCTGACCCTCAACCCCCAGGTCCAGTCCCCCTTCTCTCTTTCATCTTCTCTCTGGCTTCTTCTTCGGTGGTTTCTTCTTTTTTTCGGTCGAGTGCCACTGTTGTTGGTCCACAACGTTAGATGTTTTCTCATGTGTTTCCCACCAGCCTGGTATCTCCACTAGGGGAATGTCCAATTTGTTACAAAATTTTTCAATGTCTTCTGAAAATCTTAATGTTGCTGACTGACCCTCTTTCTTACCTATAAGGCAGGCTGGGAAGCCTCAGAAGTATTTTATATTATTAGTCCTTAGAAATTCAGAGAATAATTATGATAGAATATTTATTGATAATGTACATATATTGCAATATTTAGAATCTATACTTGAAGGATTTGACTTATATACTTCTGCTCTTCCATTTTTTGGCCTTTTTAGGTTCTGTGGTCATACTTATCTGGTTCTGAGGAAGCCATCGGCGAAACGCGTCAACCAGTGTTTATGATCTTGGCTACTAAAGTATACTAGAACATGTGTTCTTATTTTTAATGCATTTTTATATGTATATGGTTTGGATTTTGTATCAATAAAATTAGAAATGTATTAAATTTTGTTTGTATATCTTCAGGTACCGGTATAGTCCTTTTTTTCTTCTCTGTTTTTGTTTATTATATCCATGCTTGTTAACATCTACCTATGGGTAAGAGGCAGCATGTTTGGGTGATGGTGGCGGTCCTGGAAGGCCTATTGGGAGCGGTATTGACTCTATCAACTCTAGAGTAAGTAGATATGTAGCCCATACTCCTTCCTTTCTTAGAGATTCCACTCAGGTTTTAAAAATCCTAAAAACTGTCAAATGGAAGGAGAGTTACATACTGGCTATGGCAGATGCAACGTCTCTTTATACCATCATCTCGCATCAACATGGCCGTGAGGTTGTGAATCATTTTCTCAGCTCAAGCAATCTGTTAGATGGATGTTCAGAGAGAATTTTTATTATGGGTCTTGAATTTTGCAATGGGCGATAATTGTTTTTGGTTCAGAGGCACTTATTATTTACAGAATAGAAGTGTGACCATGGGGGCTAAATTTACCCTAAGCATGGCCAATCTCTTTATGACCAAGTGGGAGGAGGATGTCATCTATCAGAGGCCTAGACCGGAGTTGATTCTCTGGAAAAGGTATATAGACAACATCCTCCTCCTATGGGATGGCGACTTTGATTCCTTTGACCTGTATATGACCGAACTGAATACAGATTATAAACTTATAATCTTAAACCATGAGGCTAGTATGTCAGAAATTCACTTTTTGAATATTAACATCAAGATTGTGGATGGTGATATCTCTACATCCACCCATTTCAAAGAAACCAACAGAAAGGGCTTTATTAACACCAACAGCTGTCACCATGCAGCTTGGTTTAGGTCGGTGCCCAAGAGCCAATTCTTAAGACTCAAGAGGAATTGCAAAAATACAAGTGACTTTCTCCGGGAGGCCTCATCTCTCAAGTTGAAATTCCTTGTCAGCTATCAGAATTGGAGGATGCTAAACTGCTGATGAGAGGAGGACTCTTTTAACCACTTGGCGCCCATACTACGTCTATTGACGTCATGGGCTTTCGGTGGTTATATCTGAATGATGCCTGAGGCCACAGACATCATTCAGATATTGGCGTTTTCAGCCGGCGATTCTCTGCACCATAAGAATGATTATATCGGCTGTTCCTCCGCTTGATCGTTCTTAAGGGCGGTGGGAGGGGACGCCCCCCTCCCGCCGCCCTCCGGTGCTTGTACCGACTCACCGCTTCCATCGTTGAGTCAGTGACAGGATCCACTGGCCCCTGCCAGTTACCATAGAGATTTCCGGCGGACCAGATCATCCCTGGAGTCTTTATGATCGTTCAGAGGCCAGACGTGATGTTATGACGTCACGCCCGGCCTCGGTATTCAAATTAATGGCGCCGATTTGGCACGGAAGCCAGGATCATTTTTTTTTGGGGGGGATTTTATTCTTCCCAGCCTAGAGGTGAGATATGGGGTCTTATTGACCCCATATCTCACTGTAAATATGTCCGATCGTGCCATATTCCTATTACAAGGGATGTTTACATTCCTTGTAATAGGAATAAAAGTCATCAATTATTTATTTATTTTTTTAAGTGTCAAACTAAAAAAATAAAAATAAAATTAACAATAAAAAAAAAAATGTAAAGCGCCCCTGTCACCGTGGGCTCGCACACAGAAGCGAACGCATACATAAGTCCCGCCCACATATGAAAACGGTGTTCAAACCACACATGTGAGGTATCACCACGAACGTTAGAGCAAGAGCAATAATTCTAGCTCTAGTCCTCCTCTGTAACCCAAAACATGTAACCAGTAAAAAAAATTTAAGAGTCGCCTATGGGGATTTTTAAATACCAAAGTTTGGCGCCATTCCATGAGCGCGCGCAATTTTGAAGCGTGACATGTTGGGTATCTATTTACTCGGCGTATCCTCCTCTTTCCCATTATGCAAAAAAATTGGGCTAGCTTTACAGTTTTGTTTTTAAGCATGAAACAGTTTTTTTTCTGAAAAAAACGTGTTTGAAAAATTGCTGCGCAAATACAGTGCGAGATAAAAATTTGCAATGACCGCCATTGTATTCTCTAGGGTCTTTGCTAAAAAAACATATATAATGTTTGGGGGATTCTATGTAATTTTCTAGCAAAAAAATTAGGAATTTTACATGTAGGAGAGAAATGTCAGAATTGGCCTGGGCGCGAAGTGGTTAAGTTTGCCCTCCTTACCACCTATTCCAACCAACATTTTTCTGTAAACAATGAGTAAACACTGGGGCATACTATGCAATGATTGAATTCTGGGGCCTCATCTCCCCGAGAAACATTGTGTGGTGTTCAGAAGGGTTCCCCCACTAAGGTTGCAGGTAGCACTCAATATTTTTGAACCCCAAAGAAGTTTGTGTTTTTTCAGAATATGGGAGGCTTCTTCCCTTGTAGAAAGTGCCCCATAGGTAAAATTTATGCACATATGTGCAGAAGGACAGTCATTTCAGTCCTCTTACACTAATGAGGAGTTGCCCACTAAACCCTTTATTACTTGTACAACTAGGAATGTCCTCTACGTTGTCTGGTGCCCATGTGGACTTCAATATATTGGTTGCATGATACGGGTGCTACACGTGCGATTAAGTGAACATGTGGCCAATATAAAAAAGGATTTCCTAAGCACAGTTTATCCAAGCATTATGATCTGTGTCATAATTGAGATCCTAGTGGTACTGTGTTTATAGGTATCGATAGATTCACTAGTAACTGGAGAAGTAGTAATGTGGTGCGAGAGGTATCAAGTCTAGAAACGAAGTGGATTTATCAGGCTTGGTGCTATGCCCCACATGGCATGAACATAGAGTGGGATATTAATTAATTCATTAATAATAGTTAATCTTTAAGTTTTTGTCTTTTACCTTATTGCCTCCTCCTAGACAACACTTTAACCACTTCCCGACCAGCGCACGACGATGTACGTCGACAGCATGGCACGGGCAGGCATATTGGCGTACATGTACGTCCAATATTCGTTGCCGCCGTGCCATCGGGAGCATGCCGCCGACGGCGCGCTCCCGCGCTGGTCGGGACCCCCGTGAGTCCGGTCGCGGGACCCGCGGACTCGATCGCCGCAGGCATCGGAGCGGCCGAATGGAGGAAATGCTGTATAAACAACATTTTCCCATTCTGCCTAGCAACTAGTGACGCTGATCTCTGCTCCATGTGATTGGAGCAGAGATCAGTGTACACTAAATGAAAGCCCAACCCCCCCACAGTTAGTAACACACCCCTAGGAACACTTAACCCCTACACTGCCACCCACTGGTTAACCCTTTCACTGCCAGTGTCATTTACACAGGAATCACTGCATTTATATAGCAGTGGTTACTGTATAAATGACAATGGTCCCAAAAATGTGTCAAAAATGTCCGATGGGTCCCCGACAATGTCGCAGTCACAATAAAAATCACAGATCGCCGCCATTACTAGTAAAAAAATAAATAAAAAATTATTAATAAAAATGCTATAAAACTATCCCTATTTTGTAAACGCTATAACTTTTGCGCAAACCAATCAATAATCGCTTATTGCGATTTTTTTTACCAAAAATATGTAGAAGAATACGTATCGGCCTAAATTGAGGGAAAAAAATGTTTTTTTATATATTTTTGGGGGATATTTATTATAACAAAAAGTAAAAAATAATGCGTTTTTTTCAAAATTGTCGCTCTATTTTTGTTTATAGCGCAAAAAATAAAAACCGCAGGGGTGATCAAATACCACCAAAAGAAAGCTCTATTTGTGGGAAAAAAAGGACGTCAATTTTGTTTGGGAGCCACGTCGCACGACCGCGCAATTGTCAGTTAAAGCGACGCAGTGCCGAATCGCAAAAAGTGGTCTGGTCTTTGACCAGCAAATTGGTCCGGTCTGAAAGTGGTTAATAACACTTTAAATTAAAGCTTTAAATTAAATGTCTTTGTAATATGTATGGAATTGTGTATAAACGTTGTAATACTATTAATTGTTTATTTTGGTATTTTGCCTGGTTGCTTAAGATTCACTATAAGTATTGATGTTTCCTGTAGAAGGAGTGTATAAGTATTTCCTGTTTCCTGTTGTTGGAACTCAGTAGATTTTCTATTGCTTCCTGTTGTTGGAATGCAGGTAATGCCTGTCCACTAATAAGCCATCCCCTATATATATATTGAGCATAGCGCACGTCAAGCCATGCCCCCTGATGATGTCATAGATGATGAAACGCATAGGAGGAGACGTGTGACGCGACTTGCATTCTGGGACGCTGCAGACATTTTGTGGTTTGGAAATGCTGGACATTTCCTACAATGCTTATATTAACCTTCTATTAGTTTTTTCATTTTCATGTATTTATATATTTTTTTCTTTTATGGGTGTAATGCAGTGGTTGGGCTCCACAAAGCAGAGCTCACGCATGTCTGTAATGCATCTGCTTGCAAATATTATCTTTCTCCTCTATAGCCAGGATACTGAAGGCATAGCTTTAGGGGAACAATTATGGCCATAGGCTACATGCCCTTTCACAACGCAGAAGAAAACACATGCAGCAGCATATCGAAGAAGAAAATTCTACAGCCAGGGGGAGGACAGACAGAAGTAAGAAGTTAACCATATAATCCTACAGCCATAAACTGCCCACTATTCCTTCAATCAGTACTGTCCTTCTCCTTCTGAAAAATCAAAAGGCAGACGTAAAAGAAGAGATGAAGGTGCTACTTGTGAAAGTAGTAGATGGTGAACAATGCTGATGTTCCCTCTTATTCCTCCTCCCTCTCCACTACTTCACCTCCATTTATTCCTCCCCCTCTTCCACCACCTCCAACTCCTCCTTTATTTCCCCTAATCCTGCGAAATAGAAAAATTCCTTGCTGTATTTGCTTCTCTGTAAATGAAATGCTCAAATATCATAGTGTATTTTTTCTTTACACTGCTAGTGATATATTGCGTAGGAAGTAGTGAAGTAGCTGACAAAGCCTTTCTCTTATTTTTCTTCCAAAGTGCTCTGTAGTGTTTTTAGTGGTCCTTTTTAATATATCTTATTCTGTAGTATAGGAAAAGAATGTCCCAGATCAGCCCCATGTTCAGCATTTTAATGTCAGCTTTGGCAAAACAAAACCAGCTTTCTAGTTTCACTGTGGTGTAGCACAGATCACAAAGATACTTAACCACCAGTATTTTTTCCAGAAGATTATTTCTGCCCTTCATGTGAAATGGCAGGAGGCAGCATGGGACAGAGGAAGAATATGAGGAGAAGGTTGCAGTGCTCTTGGTGAGGAAGAGGGTTGGGATGCTGGCAGTGAGGAGCAGGAAGGGTATGGTACTGGTGGCAAGGAGTAGGGATGAGCTTCGGGTTCTGACCAAACCCATTATCGGTCCTAATACAGTTCTGCTGAGCTGAACCTCTTTCTGAATGCAATGGGAACCAAAATATTTAGTGGTGGTGTTACTACCATAGCTAAATTTAACAGCTTCCTGCTCAGTCAGGTTGTTGGGAAGTCAATAGCCGCCCACCGTCTTAACAACCAGTAAGTTATCTTAGTCTGGGCCATGTCATCTGGAGATTGCAACTGAGATGTGATTGTAATCAAAGCGTGCAGGAAAGATGGCTGACATAAAAACAACAGTGTGGGGTCCCCCACCAAAATCTATACCAGATCCTTCAGACCTGACATCTGATAGGGCTGAGAGACAAATGCTGGTCCAGACCCAGCCATTTTCCCATCCACCATTGTAACAAAAACATTTACAAGAGATCATATTTAATGGACTACAGGGTGTCAAGGATGTACCATCGGCTGGAGGGGCTGCCCAATATGTGTTTGAGGTACTAGCCTGCCCTGCTACATTTGTCAGAAAAGGCCTTCAACACAGCAGGGGGATTTGTGACTGAGAAGCTGACTTTCAATAAACTAGGGGGGAGGTGTGCAGTGTTTTGGGCACACAGTGTTTTTACATTTTTGATTTATTTCAAAGGATGCCGTGAGGTGCTTTGAAAAAGGCAGCTATTGAAAGGACTGCCAGCAGCAATTATCTGATGTGCTCTAATTACCCCAAGTTAAAGCTAGAGACAAACAAAAAAGGCTAGCAGCAGGACATTTTGAATGAGAGATAATTGTGTAAAATGTACTAGAGACAAAGGGGTCGATTTGCTAAAGTCAAATAAACTGTTTACTTTGCAAGTGCAGTTGCTCCAGAGCTTAGTGCATGAGGTGAAGCGTCGCTGTAAAGAATGCCTAATCACAAAAAAGAAACACCATTATCACTTGCAGGACATTGGATAATAAAAGTCAACAGAGCTGCCCCTCACCTAATATCTGCCCCTATAGTGATCAGTACCGATCTCTCACTGCGTTCATTCAAGGTGGTGTTTTCATTCATGATGGTGAGCCCCCCCCCCCCACTCAACATCCTGAAATAACCTGCCTGTGTGCCCTCAGCAGCTACCAGTGGGAGAGGGGGGGGGAAACAGCAGCACTGTTGGCACACAGGAGACCCAGACAACAGGGGGAAAGGGGCACAGATTCTAGAACCCATCACCCTGCAGGGCACCTGGAAGTAGAAAAGAAAATTAGAAACTGTCAGCACTGCACAAGAGTCACAAGTGTCAGTCAGCAATAAGGCAGTATTACTGGCCCCCCTGCCCCCTTTTATACTCATGAGGGCTGAGCCCAGTACAGGTGGGCTGCATATACTGCCTTATCAGTGGCCCTGGGTAGTAGCAGTAGAGTCTGCCTTTTTGTACATACTTTGTATTAAACTGTGTCCCTCTTTCTGTTCCCACAAAGTTGGGAGTTATGCATGATAGATACTGTATATACTCGAGTATAAGCCGAGATTTTCAGCCCCTTTTTTTTAGGCTGAAAGTGCCCCCCTCGGCTTATACTCGAGTCATGCAGATCAGGTAGGCAGACGGCAGCCATTCCACTATTCAAAAGCCGCGCCTCCCTGTCTGTGATAGGCGAAACACTCAATTTCCCAGCAGTCAGTGTTCCGCCAATCACGGACATCCGCTCATTCTCATACTACGGCCGAGAGGATGTCCGTGATAGGCGGAACACTGACTGCTGGGAAATTGAGTGTTCCGCCTATCACAGACAGACAGAGAGGTGCGGCTTTTGAACAGTGGAATGGCCGCCGTCTGTCAGACGAGGAGGAGAGGTGCGGCATGGCACACAGAGGCTGCAGAAGGACAAAGAGGCTGCAGATTGGCACAGGTAGGCTGCGATGGACACAGGGATGGACGGGACACAGGGATGGACACAGGGAGGGACGGGACACAGGGATGGACGGGACACAGGGATGGACACAGGGATCGACGGGACACAGGGATGGACACAGGGATGGACACAGGGAGGTATGCAGCTGCAGATGGGCATTGTTGACCCTCTTTTCCACTCTTTTAAGCTGTAACAGTAGCTGCTGCATGTCTCACCCTCGGCTTATACACAAGTCAATACGCTTTCCCAGTTTTTTTGTGGTAAATTAGGGGCTTCGGCTTATATTCGGATCGACCTATACTCGAGTATATACGGTACTATTTTCAGTGTAATGTTCCTCCATAGCTATATACAAGCTCAAAACATGTTAATACTTGAAAGTTCAGACATTAGTCACCAAAAGAGACTTAATCTTTTATGAAATATGTTTGTGTAACTTAATTACACAAAAGTCTAAACAATAGTTGAATGAATTAGAACATAATTAATGAGAGGCTATGTGACTTAATCCATGTAGATAAATTTTAGAAGCACTTAACAAATAAAAAGCCTTAGGAATGTAAACAACCCATATGTCTGTCAAGCCTGTCATTTTGTTAAAGCTTGTAATAGAAAGTAAACGTAATTTGCATAGAGGCTTCTATTGCCTCAAAGCAAATTCTTCCCAATGTTCTCTTTCACACAAATATCAAAATTACACAATTTCATGCCTGGAGGCCTTCTTGCAACTGTCCCTAAAATATGCTCAATAGTCCATCTACATAATAGAAACATTTGTTGCTACAAAATTGTATGACATAGACACAGCACTGAATTGTCTGTAATTCACATGTTTTGAAATGCAATTGCTTTGTGGTTTAAATGTCATTGTTAATTATCATAAATTGTGTCATTGAATCCTCCATTGTTTCCTCTCCTTCTACCTATTTAAAGGTATAACACGGATATTATGTGATCCCACAGAAAACATTGGCTTATACTAAGCTTTTGTACAAATTTTGTCATGTGCTTTAGAAATATAACTAAGTAAAAATGAGGTCCCTGTTTCACAATGAAAAAATAATGAATTCAATGTACAATTAGAATATTAAAATTAAAATATAGATCAGAGTAGATTAAAATATATATGATTTATTCAAGTTTTACAAAAAAAACTTAAAACAGCTTAACATGAATAATCTGCTATATAATTGCTAGCACCACTGATTTGCTGAGCTGGTGTCACCGCCGACACAGACCAAGGATCGGAAGCCCTCAATAAACACATTAGAAATATAAATAAAGTCACTAAGTTTCCTATCGTTCAGATGTCGGATAGTAGCTAATGGAGGAATGCTGATATTCAGCTCAGCATCGTGCTCATCATGACAGGGACCACCAGAGCCAAATGTCAAGGACCACCAGAGCTGAATGTCAGGGACCACAACCAATGCCGAATGTCAGGGACCACCAGAGCCAAATGTCAGGGACCACTAGATCCAAATGTCAGGGACCTTCCTTTTTCTAGTGCCGTCATACTTGTTATAGGTCACGGCACTCTCAACGGTCAGAATTTGGTGTGATCGTGTGTACGCAAGACAGCTTCAGCGATATTCTATCAGAAAAACCTTCAGAGTTTATTACGACGGGAAAACTGGTCATGTGTACAGGGCATAAGGATTTGTATGAATAATTTGCTTAAAAGAGATAGGCTCAGCAAGGGAGATAAATGAAACAGCTAAAAGAGGAAGGTGTGATTTTACTGTTCAGTATATTCAACTAACGCTTTATTCCGCTTTTTATCTTTGCTGATAAGATTGCTCTGTGGACTGTTCTTTAAAAACTTATATAACAAAACAGAGTTGAGATGTTTGGATGCAGCAATAAGATGCTTAATAAGAACTTTTAGTTTAAAGCTATTATAAAAGCTGTTATAACAATTGCCTGTTTTGCTTTGTCTTATCCTCACCTCTCTGCAAAGTTTGCACTATGGATTGAATTTTAAAGCAGATAAAGATTATACAAACATATATAGATTGCTGCATACAAACCATTACTGAGAGGATGCTAGTGCTGTTTGTTCGCCGCTTCTCCAGCTGAGCTAAAATAAAGATTAGTGCACTTTTTCAATGCCATCGTCGGCATCACCACTATGTTGAGTTACTCCATTCACTAGCTGATAAATCTCAGCAGTTTCTTCACTCCACTCTGCACTGCAGTTATTAAACAACTAGGACTTCTCCGCCTTCTGCACTACATCCATAGAAGTTCCTGCAGAAAGTTTGTCTGCTCACAGACAAGCCATACCATCCTGGCTCTCTGGTCAGTAACGCGAACTGTAACTTTACGCACACGTCATCAGAGGGCTGTCTCCTATCGGATATGTAGTTTGGACATCTGCATGGTAACACCTCTCACTGAGCTGAATGGGAAACGTGGAGTAGACTATAGTCTGCTACGGCTGGTGCAAAGACTTGTTGCATCATCAAGCAGCAAAATTGAACTTTTAAATGCACAGTCTATTAAAAAAAAAAAAATCTTATTCATGCCCATATCCTGGATAAATGACTGGACTATATGTGCATTACAGAGACCTGGCACTAACTAAATATATTTTCTTCTTTAAATGGGAGTTGTCCCCAAGGATATAGCTAGCTCCAAAAAGCTCACAGCACAGGGCGCGGTGGGGGCTGCAACCATTACCTGAACTGTCTTCATTTAAATGCCTTGCATTTAAAGAGGAAGTAAACCCTGATGGGTTTACTTCCTCTTTTTTTCCCTGCAAAGGTAAAGCATAATGGACTACTATGCATCGCATAGTAGCTCATTATGTGTCACTTACCTGACACAGGAGCCAGCGAAGTCGCCGCTGATCCCTGTAGTCTGCCGCGTCCATCTTGCTGGTGGCGTCTCGCAGCTCCGACCAATGACAGCGGCGAAGCCGCGATGACGTCACTCCCGCGCATGCGCACGGGAGTCGCGCCTCGCAGCTCCGCCGCTGTCATACGGCGAGGCCGCGATGACGTCACTCCCGCGCATGCGCACGGGAGTCGACAAATTTGGCAAATCCATTCTTGGACTTGCCGCATTTAGTGCGCATGCGCGCCGCTGTCTACGGCGCATGCGCCGTAGACAGCGGTGCCCATTTTCGGGCAAATATCTCCTAAACCATATAGGTTTAGGAGATATTACTTGGACCTACAGGTAAGCCTTAATCTAGGCTTACCTGTAGGTCAAAGTTGTTTGGAAGGGTTTACTTCCATTTTAAATGTAAGTCCCCTGTGTTGTTCCTCCTCATTTATCGAACACCAAAACGAAACCCATCATTTAGCACTGATGAGCTATTCTCATCCAGCCTTTACAAGCCTAAGCGGAACATCAGTTTCAGAAACCTAAAAAACATAAACCCAGAACTCCTGGCAGCAGACTTTCAGCATCTTTTCACACACTTTTCATCAGCCGACGAAGCAGTGGATTACCACAATAGTCAACTTAGCAGCCTTTTGGACCTCCATGTCATGTTAAAACAAGAACAGTCACCTTCGCCCGCCCAACTCCCTGGTTCACAGATGAGAATGGAGATAAAGGTATGGATGGAGCACAAATTTCTTCCACTAAACAGTTCCAAAACTGAAGTCATCATGATTGGCACTCCGTACCAGACCAAATCATCATTCATAACCAGCATTACCTTTTCTGGTTCTAATATCCCCCTCTCATCAACAGTTACAAATCTGGGTGTAAAAATGGACTCCCAACTCACTTTTGAAGCCCATATAAATCAACTATGTAAGACCTCTTTTTACCACCTCTATATCTCTAAACTCTGTACCATTCTTTCCTTCCCAGATGCCGAAAAGCTGGTTCTTGCCTTTGTCTCCTCCAGACTGGACTACTGTAATGCACTTCTCATTGCGATTCCTAGAAAGAGTCTGCAGAGGCTTCAGTACATCCAAAACTCTGCAGCAAGGATCCTTATGAGAATGCGGAAACATGAGCACATTACCCCCCATTCTCCGCTCACTGCATTGGCTTCCTGTCTCCGCCAGAATTTAGTACAAGGTTTTCCTCTTCAGACACCAAAGTATACATGGACATGCCCCTCCCTACCTCAAAGAACTTCTTAAACCACAAAACACCACACGTTCCCTCCACTCCATTGAATCAAACCTTCTTCAAATACCTAAACTAGACTCAGGACAATGGGAGACAGGGCTTTTTGTGCAGCTGCCCCGCGCCTGTGAAATGCCCTATCTGACACCTTGAGGGCTCCTCAATCCACTGACTGTTTTAAAAAAATGTCTTAAGACATTTCTTTTTAGCAAAGCTTTTTGTTAATTTCATTGTATAAACTGCTCATTTTAACCTGTAGCACTTTGAGATCTTTTGATGTAAAGTGCATTATAAATAAAATGTATTATTATTATTATTATTATTATTATTATGTCTCACCTCCTGGTATTGTGATTGACAGTGCACTGTTCCTATACCGAAGGGAGGTGGGATATCAGCGATCGGTGTTCTGATATACTATACCTGACACAGCGAGCTGCAGGTGTGGTGGGGGGGTGGAGGGTAGGGGCGGATTACTGGCAGGGAGAACAAGGAGGCAGGGAATGAGAAGTAGGATACCTCCTCCATGGACGACACAGACCCCTTCTGCCCACAACATGTCTGCTTCCTCCCAGCTTTCAGAGGACTACAAGGGGGTGTGCCAGACCACTGGCTGAGCTTAGGAGAGGAATAGAAGCCAGCGGTCTTACAAACAGAATGTCAGCAGCCTATTACAGAGGAACTACAGAGCTCAGGAGAACATGGATGGAAAACTTGGTGAAGGTAAGAGATCAGCAACAAGGACATGTAAAAAAAAATTTGGCCGGAGTTCTGCTTTAATTTTACCAAGTTGTTTGCTCTGTTTTTTTGAAAAATAGGCTTTGGCTGTTAGAAAGGAGTGGCTTCTGTTGAAGCTTTGAGCCCTTGGTTGAACATACAGTATGTCAAATGTAGTGGCAATACTTTAATTTTACACAAAGATCTTTGGAGGTACTTTAGGTGAAGATTTACTCCACACAAAAGCATGCTTGTATGTTTGCTTACAAAAACCTTATTTCAAAGAACTACATAAAAACATAAAACCAATATGTTCTCCAGGCATATTATTATTAGGCCATTATAAGAACCATTGTTAGACCAGAAATGTGCAAATCTACTGTATTTAGTAGACATGTGCAGACTGAAATATTTTGTTTCAGAATTTCGTTTTCGTCCGAAAAATACATTTATTTAGTTACTCCCGAAATTTATTTTATTTATTTGTTTTTTGTTAAAAAAAATTGCATTTGTCTGTAAATCCAAATAAATTACGGTCGAATCTGTCATTTAAGGCTCATGGCGTCTGTTGAATGTTTAAAGAAGATTAGACGGAGCAGCAAAACTCACTGCATGATGCTGCAATCATATATTCCCAGCCGAATATTTCGACTACAAGCTATAGTAGGATTCTAATGTTGTACATCTTCTATGGTTTTTTTTTTTAAGGCTATTTGCATTGTACACAGGTCATTAGCATCAGCATTAAGAAAAAAAAATTAAGAAAAAAAAATGTGTGGGAGTCCCCCAAAATACCATACCAGGCCCTTTGGGTCTGGTATGGATAATAAGGAGAACCTCACGCCAAAAAAAAAATGGCGTGGGGTCCCCTCAAAATCCATACCAGACCCTTATCCACGCACACAACCTGGCAGGCTGCAGGAAAAGAGGGGGGAACAAGAGAGCGCCCAGGGTTGTGGGGATGAGGCCCTTGTCCTCATCAACATGGGGACAAGGTGCTTTGAGGGGCTACCACCAAAGCTTCCTCCCAATGTTGAGGGCATGTGGCCTGGTACGGTTCAGGAGGAGGGATGCTCTCTCTCGTCCCCCCTCTTTTTTGGATTTTGAGGGGGACCCTCATGCCATTTTTTTTGGCGCGGGGTTCCCCTTAATATCCATACAAGACCCGAAGGGCCTGGTATGCTCTTGAAGGGGAACCCATGTCATTTTTTTTTACATTAAAGTCATCTTGTAAGTTGCGCTGTGATTCACACTCAAGTCGAGTCCAAGTTGCCTCCCAAAGTCATGCTGGAAGTCATGTTCTCCTTGTGTGAATGAATGGACTGTTATGATACAAGTTCATTAGACACAGATTGTTATTGTTAGAGTCACGTCGAATCTCCTATCTGTATAAAACTGTGTCAAAACGAAAACGAAAAAAAAGCATTTATTTATCTCGGATCTTTTCGTTTTTCGTATTCTGTACTTTCGTTATCATTTGTCAAAACGATAACGAAAATACCTGAAATTCGGACGAAAATGCATTCGGACAAAAATGAATGCCCACGTCTAGTATTTAGAGGTATTAAGGATGGACAGACTAGGCGACAATTACTGGAGCCTTCCTAGATCTGTCTAGAAATAAGAGGCCATGAAGTCCTGAGGATAGATGTTCTAACTGGTGTGGATTGGAGCAAAGATTGAAAAGTTTTCTAAATGGAGAGTGAATGTAGGCCCACTTAGAAGTAATGGGTCATATAAATCTAAATTTATCTAATAAGTGAGCTGTGTTTCAAGCACTTCTTGGCACAGAAGTGTTGAATGTTATGAAAGGGATGGCTCAATAAATGAATCACTTTAGCAAAGGAATTCTCTATAGGAATGTCTTTTATTTATAAATGTAATACTGGACTGAATTTGTGTCACATTGTCACAGGGAATAAGAGTTATAATATATTTTTGGTTGCAATTTTGTTTATTGCACAATATTATGTGTTTGTATTTACAGTGTTGATTTTATATTATTTAAACAATTTTTTGCATTATTACCATAGGTGGTAGGAATTTTTTTGTGTTTAGCGGTAGGCTTTTGTGTTTTCAGCAGAAGGTATTTTATTTTAAATTACATATATATTTATGATAGTTTAGGCCTTGTTCAGACAGGTGCTGGCACCTTCATGTGTGCATCTGAAAAATTTCTCAATTTTTTATAGAATAATTCAAGGGTTTACTTCCACTTTAACCTTTAATATATACATTTCAATTACTAATCTTGCACCGTGTTTGAAGTGAATAATTAGCTTTTATATAAGTAAACCCAGGAGTACCCGCTTATCAGTTTACAGTGCTTTTTTGAAAATACATACAGTATAGAGCAATATTAACTAGAGGCAGGAATGGGCAGTGTCCCTCCTCATACTTATTACCCTGAGCTACGCAAAGCATAGCAGCAGAACAACTTAGCAGAAGTGTAAGTTAATGCCTTATGTGCACCAGTATATCATATTTGCATTAAAAAATAAAAAAAGGTGTTTCTAAGTATGAAGATGAAGATTACTCTTACAGGTAAGAATGATTGGGTCTGACAATCAATCTCTAGACTTAAACACTGTCACTGCTGTTACAAGAGTGATGTCATTGATACTTTAAAGTCCAGTCTTACTACAGTAACATTATGTGCTAAAAATAAGTATTTTTACCTAGAAGTAGTTGGTTGTATTCAACTGGACTTGTTTTTTAATGAAAAAGTGAAAATAGTGAAATAGGGGTCTGCAAATAGCATGTGAGTCAATACCAGACCAAGATCCAAGGATTCAAGATACTTTATATAGGTAATAATAAAGCTTTTTTTGCAGACTTTTTTTTACATTTATCTTTCTTTTTTTTGTATCAATCACTTTATATTTAAAAGCATTACATTTAATTAAAGGTAGTGCAGTCAGTATACAGAAAACTTCTATCTTTAGTTAAAATAAACACTTTGGAAAAGCAAAGTTGATAAAGGCAGAGAAAATCATGAAAAAAGGCAGCATATGGAAAGGAACTAATTATGGTTATGATTTTATGCATTTATTGGTTTTATCCTTGTCTGACAAGTCTCTTTTATTGTTTTGGAAGTCCCTTAACAACCGTAATATAGAAAATAATCTTATTGCCTCTTGCTATGAAAAATATATTTTTGAGATATTTTGTTAGAAATAAGTGCATGTTAAAACAGTGCTAGTATACTAAACAAGAGCTGGAAATTACACATATAAAACCTGGACATCCTCAGCACAACATCCAGAATGCTGCCAAATCCTTCCCAAGGCCCTTAATGGTAATGTAATGCTGGTGTAATGCTGGTGTAAAGTCTTATAACATACATAATTACTCTGTGATGAGGGTAAATGAGTTACAATTGCATGTTATCTTTACCATGGGTGTCATATAATTATATAGAAACAAAACTGATATCAACCTAAGAGCTAAAAGTTATACCGGTAGTTAGATGGACAGCCAATTAACAGTCTTAGATACATTAGATATTTCAGAGAAACAATAAGTCAAAACTCAGCATAGAAATCTAGATAGAACGACAGACAGAAAGAGAAGGAGGAAGAGAATAAGGGAGAAGGAGAGAGAGTGAAAATAATGATTTCAGTAATCCATGTCCTTAGTCTGCTTTTCTTCAGCAAGCTGTTTGCAGACTTTCTTGTGCATCATCTTTAGAAGAAGACGACAGCCATGCAGACCCATTTGATGCAGGGTGCAGAGTATGGTCTGAGCACTGATAGGCTGACCCCCCCACCCCTTCAACCTCTGAAGCAATGCTGGAAGGTCTCATACATCTATTTCCCAAAGACAACCTCTGGATATGACGCTGAGCACGTGCACTCAACTTCTTTGGTTAACCATGGCAAGGCCTGTTCTGAGTGGTACCTGATCTGTTAAACCACTGTATTGTCTTGGCCAGTGTTGCAGCTCAGTTTCAGGGTCTTGGCAATTTTCTTATAGCCTAGGCCATCTTTATGTAGAACAACAATTCTTATTTCCAGATCCTCAGAGTTCTTTGCCATAAGGTGCCATGTTGAACTTCCAGTGACCAGTATGAGAGAGTGAGAGCAATAACAACAAATTTAACACGCCTGCTCAACATTCACACTTCAGACCTTGTAAAATGAGTCACATGACACCGGGAAGGGCAAATGGCTAATTGGGCCAAATTTGGACATTTTCATTTAGGGTGTACTCAAATTTCTTGCCAGCGGTTTAGACATTAATGGTTGTGTGTTGAATTATTTTAAGGGTACGGCAAATTTACACTGTTATACCAACTGTACAATCACTACTTTACATTGTAGCAAGGTATAATTTATTCAGTGTTGTGAAATGAAAATATATAATAAAATATTTACAAAAATGTGAAGGCCGTACTCACTTTTGTGAGATACTGTACACCCAGAGCTGGGTGGCGTCACATCCAGGGGGTAACACTAACAGCGCGGGAACGATTGTCTCTGCTGGCTGTGTTTCCCTATTGCACTGGTTGAGTGCATCAGATATTGTGAGTACACTAATTTATAAACAGATAAAATAGACAAAGACATTACTGAGCAGTGACAGCTTTCTTTTCTTTTGGAGCACCATAACATTGGTATGACTCACTTTTGTAAAATATTGTACATATAGGCGATCACACGCAGCTTACATATTATTTGTTAACACTTTTGGCCAGCACAGGAGTATTTTTCACCTTTTTACTAGATACCTTTGCTAAGGAATACCTTTCTCCATTGCTTGCAGTGGAGAGGGCTCACTGAGTCCCCACCTGCCCCCCACCTCCAGTAAACCCCCAGAGACCTTTTTGTATAACTCTCCTGAACTACAGGGGCAAATAAAATATTTTCTGAAGATCTAGTGAATTGAAAGATATCTCCTTTAATGGTGCTAAAAGTCATAATGTTGACATGGACATTTAAACTGAAGTTCTAAAAAGAAAATCAAGAAGTCAAGAGGTATCCGCAATGTCTAAATCTTCATTATCCAAATATGATTTTTTTCTGCTAAACTGTAGGTAGCTACTAATGATAATGTCTAGTTCTATGAAACACCTGGGTCTGTCACTGAATTTTTGGATAAACATTACAACAAACAAGTTGTGCTTGTGTTTTTTCTACTCTCAAGTTGCTCTTCCTCTTTACATCTGGTGCGATATTCCAACTTCCAATTGTTGAGACACACAAAGATACCCGACAGAAGGTCAGATGTAAATGGTAATCGCAACGATACCCAACATGTTTCGGAAAATAAAGCCACAATGCTTAATTGGATGTGTATCCATATCCTTCCTCAGTGGTTAAAGGGTGGCATGTTGATATTGTTCTATTGAAAAATATATATACATAAACAACAATGAGTGAAAAAGTATACAAAAGAGTTACAAAATATCTACTTTTTTTTGGCAAAGAAGCAAACTCTCATAAATATGGTACTTACAAATCATGTATTTCCTCTGAACATCCTATAGCACACTTGATACCAAGGGTCCCTCACATTTCAGATGCTGCTGAATCGTAACACAAAAGGACAAAAGCTCCAGAAGCAAAAACTGCAGACAGAGATATTCAGTTGTCTGAGATGCTAAACTGGGTATATATTGTGTGAAGCTTTAAGCTTCACCAAAACCAGAGGCAGGAAGTCAGGGCATACGAGGAGTGCTACAACAGGCTGAAAAGTAATGCCTGCCAAAAATCATAACATAAAATCAGAATGGGTCTAACATGCAAATATTAGACAAATCATTTTTGACTTTTATCAATGTGGTGATGAAAAAAAACAATAAAAAATGAATTAATTGATCAATTATTTAATTATGGATACGCGGGTGACTAAACCCAACAAATATTCAGGCATTCAATGCACTAGAAAGTCACAGCATAATGTTATAAAGAAAAAAAAAAGGGTCCAGATATAAACCAAAGATGGAAAAATTATTGATTGAATAGAAAATATCATACCTTGAATCACAAACACAAGGACTCAGCTCTCTAATAAACGACTGCTATCATGGCTATGCAGCAAATAATGACTGCACCTTACCTGGTTTAAATAACAGGATGGAGTGGGAGTGGTAGGGAAAGAAACCTATTCCAGACACACCTCTGATTAAAGCACCTGAGCTGGAGGGTTGGGACAAACCCTGCTGTCTCCTTTCAAGTGCACCATGCATTGCCTTCTCAGTATTGTTCTTGTTGTAATAACCCACATCAAGCTCACCCAATTAGCTAGTTTATAATCCCCCCCACCCTCCTGCCATACAGAGTCCGTGGTCTTCTTTGTCCATGGCATCCAATACTTTGAAATATTTCCAACAATTTCATTTGGATTTCCAACTAGACCAGAAACGGTGTTAACAACACCTACAGATTCACTATTTACAGAACAAAACCCATCCTATGTCTTTGCCGCCTACCTCATTGTTTGATTATATGATTTTATTATATTATATGTTTGATTATATGGTTCAAGCTGAAAGTACTTGGGGTTTTATCCCATAAACATAAACTCAACTGTTGTGCAAGTTTTTTTCCTTTTTCTTTTTATTTCTGACACTCAGCCGGAGGTAGGAAGATGATCTAGGCCCTATCACAGACGATATAGGGGATGATGTCCTGCAATCCACCCAGGTATTCCCACTTTACACCTCTCACAAATTGATGAAACATTTCATCCCCTGTAGAGTATATCACACGCCCATATTTCTGACCAAAATTGACTTGCAGGTCAACTCCTGTTTTAGCAGATATAACCATCCATATCCATTTCTTACTGGCCTATGATCATCACTTATCTCATACGACTTCCAAGGAGCTGTCCCAAATTGAGGAGATGTTGGGAATGGAGTGATTACAAATTAAATAGCCTTTTAGTCTTCATTTAAAAAAATTATCCTTTTACCTGTATTTTGAGGCAATGCAACACAAAGCATTTCCTGATTGAATGAGGCAGAGATCAAGATTTCACTGCCCAGCCTCTCCACCTCGTACAATCAGAAAATGCTTTGCATTCTTTTTTTAAATGCAAACAGATCCCTGAATGACATTCATGGCCTGTGGCTATTGATTCACTGATTTCCCTCCCCTCTACCTGGTGGCACTCGCCATGCTGGTCCTGGGTCCACTGATAGACAAGCAGTGCCTGAGAAACATGGCAGGGTGGGCACAGGGGGAGACTGGCAGTAATGTGGATGTGTGAAAGTAGTCTGGCAGCTAAATCTGGCAGCCAACAGTTGCTTTGTCAGAGTTACACAACCTCCCAGCAGCTGAAGCCACTGGAAGTGTGTATAAACCCCCAAAGCCTCTGCTATAGCAGCTATGGCGGTGGCAGTAAAAATGTGAACCCTCCCCTAAGGGTTATGGGTACAATAAATTTGAGTAAGATGATTCTCTGTCAAACAAAATGATATATTCATAAATTATATATTGTATAGTGATGCTCCCCAAACTATTTACCCAATATTAATCTTTAAATATTGCTTATGAAGTATAACACATTTATCAGTGGAGGGGCATGGAAGAACGCAAATTTGCACATTGTTAATATTTCTCTGAATTCACTGGATCCATGGGCCCTCTATATAATGTGTCATATGGCCCTGTAGGCTAAAGTTGAAGGAACACATATTGGTTCAAAGTCTGAAAGTTTGGGATACAGCAATGACTAAATTACATATCTGATCCATATATAATACATATTTGCCAATCAAACACTTCCTGAATTACTTTATATCCAACACCCAGAAATTTTGCTTAAACATTGGATTGCTTAGACAACATCAATGAGGGTGAGGATTTCAATCATTCTAACAACTTAAGAAATAATTCAAACTACCCAAGGCTATACTCTTATGTTATTTTCAAATTAGACACTACCCAAAAATAATACTCTTCAAATATCCTTGCAGATAATCCCCTTACCATTACCCTAACATAGCCCTCTCTTAGGAAAAACAATACCCACTTTGTATCATCAACAATTGACCCCACTGGTTCGCACAGTAGCTTAAAAGCTTAAAGTAAGAATTTTTCCTGGGAGGGTGATATTGCCCATTTAGATTACAAATGGGCAATATCATATAAGCCTAGATAGGTTTGAACCCTCCTATAATTCAAGGAGCCTGGTACCTTCCTCCATAATACTAAAATCAGTTAGAGAAACCACAATATAGATACATATCCTGTGCTCAAATATATGAAATAAAAATAATAACAATGCAGCCAGCTAACACAAATTAAATTAAATTGCAACACTTATCACTACCATAAATAAAAAGAAAACAATGCAGGGCAACAAACATAAGTCTCTTGTAATGAATAACAACACCAAAATATCATAAAATTATTTTTATTAAATATCAAATTTAATAAAAATTATTACTACTAGCCGTACGTGTTTCCAGACTTGTCCTCTAATTTGTCAGTTTTCATTTCCTTCTTGTATTTTGTCTACTTAAGTGGTGCATTTGTTTTTACTCGGCCTCAACAATGCTCATTTCTGTAACAATGAATATGAATTTTATGTGTGATTTTGTCTCATTGTAGACCTATACCCCCTAGGAGAATATAAATTAAAAATAGTTAAAGTGATACTAAAATATTTTGTTTCTATAAAAATAACAAACATGCTCTGTACAGTGTATTTGCACAGAGCAGCCCTGATCCTCCTCTTCTCTGGTCCCTCACTGCGCTCCTGGCCCCTCCCTCCTGTCGAGTGCCTCCACAGCAAGAAGCTTGCTATGGGAGCACCTGAGCAAAGCTGCTGCTCTGTGTGTACATTCAGACATGGAGATGTAGTTCGGCCCCATCCCCTCGCTATCCTCATTGGCTAACTGACTTTGATTGACAGCAGCAGGACCAATGTCGCTGCTGCTGCTTCAGGCAATCAGGAGGGAGAGTTCTGGATGGTAGAGGCACTCTCGCACATCGCTGGATTGAGATGGGGCTCAGGTAAGTATTAGGGGGGCTGAGGGGGGAGTTGCGCACAGAAGCTTTTTTATCTTAATGCCTAGAAAAAAGCCTATCACTACATCGCTAGATGAAAGTACCCTAGGAGAATATTAATGCAAAAAAGTTAAAACTTTACAGGGGTGATAACCCCATCACCAAAAGAATCTTAACTAAATTTATAGAATTAACATACACAGATGATAACACCTTATTCACTGATTTACTCGGAGGGGGGAATAAAGTTACGGTATCTATCACTAATGAATAATATATTATTATTTTATATACAGAAGTCCAAAATTTGCTTGACATGCTTAACATGTTTAAGAGCCTCTACAGCTTGCAACATACTGTTCTAAAAATAAAATGTTTTAGAAAGAATATCCTTGTACATCTGTTTCTGTGGGTATTGATTCCTACTGCCATCAGCACAGTATCGCCATTTTAGATGAGCCTAACCATCCTTAACTTGAAATAAATGCAAGCTTTGTCTCTGCTGTTAAAATTATGCTAATGTGCCTTGGATTTATTCTTTTTGTAATGATATCACATTATTGATTACAGCTATTCTGAAATAGAAACAGCACATAACTGAATGACTTATATTTTGCTGTTCTTGATTACCACAATTTAAATGTATTACTACAGGCACACATCTTTATCTTTGTCCAGTTACACATAATAATATTGCTGAAATTGAATCTTTCTTGGTTATTCATAATCTTGTTGCTTACTTAAACATTGCTGGATTTTTCTTCTGAAAAAAAAAAGAAAAAAAAAACATTACGATGACATCTGCAGATGGCTAGAAATTATGTGATATTAATTATTTTTGGATTGCAAATATAGGCTTGCTAAGAAAGGTAATTTTGCTATAGGTATAACAGATTGTAAAGAAAAAAATATTTGTTTACTGTAACATATATATATATATATATATATATATATATATATATATATATATATACACATATTTTAGGTATATTCCAATAAGTAAAATGCACATGCCATCGGATTCAAGCAGCAAGAATCAGCAGATTCTTGTGGCTGGAATGACTGATGAATGTGAATAGCAGCAACCACTCAGCCTACTTAAACCAATGACAGACTAAAGCCCCATACACACTATCAGATTTTCTGCTGATTTTTGTCTTCAGATTTACCAAAACCATTGAAACTCCTAAGGTGTGACCTCATATTATATGGTTTTGGTAAATCTGAAGGATTTTACAACAACAAATGTTGGATGTGAGTTTGTTGGCTGAAAGTCTGACCATGTGTATGCTCCGTCGAACCTTTGTTGTCGGACTTTCCACCAACAAATGTTGGCTAGCAGGTTCTCAAATTTTCCGTCAACAAAACTTTGTTGTCGGAATTTCTGAACGTGTATACACAAATCCGACGCACAAAAGTTCATGCATGCTCGGAATCAAGCAGAAGGAGCCACACTGGCTATTGAACTTCCTTTTTCTTGGCTTGTCATACGTCTTGTACATCACCACGTTCCTACGTTCATAATTGTTGACCAACATTTGTGTGACTGTGTATGTATGCAAGACAAGTTGGAGCCAACAACCTTTGAACAAAATTCCACAGTTTTGTTGTCGTAAAGTCAGATCATGTGTACGGGCATAACAGTGGTCACCATTGTTTGCACGTAGTTGCACACAGAGCGGTTAACTGGGGTTACGGATGGATGTCCCAGCCTGGATGCAGCCAGTTGCATCTAGGCTCTGACATCTGTCCCTAAATACAGGTATCTGCTCTGTGTGTGCTTACAGTATATTCAAACAGTGGCGGTTGCTTTCAGCCTGTCATTAGTTTAAACAGGCTGATTGCCTGCTTCTATTAGCATGCCCCAGTCATTCCAGCCACAAGAATCTGCTGGTTCTTGTGTCTGGAATCAGGTGGAAAGAAGCCATGGGAAAGAGGTTTAATGTGAGACTATAGCCTTCTGATCAAGTGAGCCCCCAAATAAATTCCAATCTTTAACAGATGGAAGAATATACTTACTTACATGTTTATATCCCACATGGAGATGGGAGGGAGAAATCAGACACAGATAAGGCAGTGCTATAGTGCCAAAAGTGGATGTCACAGATAGTGTATTTTAATACATTTAATGTTCATATTTATATGCAAAAACTGCACACAACTAACCAAATTTAAAAAAAAAGCGCACAAACATAGCATTTCTTTATTTAGCCAGAAGTTGCATTATACAAATCAAGGTATGGTTAAAGCAAGATACAATGATGTACAGTAAGTATGCTAGAAACAAAGAATAAATATCAGCATCAAGACTTCCAAGTCAGCTCAACAGATCAGAGCAAACACAGAGTGGCAAGTTCCAAGGCATACACTATATATTTATTCTGAATGTTTTTTATTCAGAATATTTTTAACTGGGAGGGCATATTGATAAGTATCTCCAAAGTTCCCCGCCTATATAGATAGCTCTAATGTAATAATGTAACCCTGTAGGATGTAAAGTGAAGGATAGTGATCAAGTGAGCCCACAAATAAATTCCAATCTTTAACAGATGAAAGAATATACTTACTTACGTGTTTATACACCACATGGAGATGAGAGGGAAAAATCAGACACAGATAAGGCAGTGCCATAATGCCAAAAGTGGGTGTCACAGATAGGGGGTTATTTATGAAAGGCAAATCCACTTTGCACTACAAGTGCAAACTATAAGTGCAAACTACAAGTGCAAAAGTGCACTTGAAATTGCACTGAAAGTGCACTTGTAAGTGCAGTTGCTGTGAATCTGAGGGGTAGAGCTGAAATGAGGGGACGCTCTGCTGATTTTATTATCCAATCATGTGCAAGCTAAAATGCTGCTGTTTTTTATTTTCCTTGCATGTCCCCCTCGGATCTACAGCGACCGCACTTCCCAGTGCAATTTCAAGTACACTTTGCACTTGTAGTGCAAATTGGATTTGCCTTTAGTATATAACCCCCATACTGTTTTTTCATACATTTAATGTTCATATTCATATGCAAAAACTGTAATGATGCTATACAACTAACCAAATTAAAACGAAAAGCACAAACTTGCAAACATAGCAGAAAAATGGGCCCAAATAATGTAAGCATCAATCCCTCATGATTTATGAGTATCAAGTTAAAACACTGCAAGTTTTGACTTGTATGACTGTGATAACTGGTGCCTAGTTACAGAATATATGATAGTACTGTATAAGATAAACAACCAGTCACTTTAACAGTACAGCAAACTGTAATCTTAGCCCTTGTACACACAATCGGACATTCCAACAGAAGGTGTCCGATCGGACCGTGTTGTCGGATAATCCGACAGTGTGTGGGCTCCATCAGACTGTTTCCAACTTGTCTATAAAATTTTCCGACAACATGATCTGATCGGACTTTGTCCGATCATGTGTAGAGAATTCCGATCGGACAAAGTGCCACGCATGGTCAGATCAAATTCCTAGACCAAAGCTATTGGCTACTAGCCTGAACGTAGTCCCGTCGTAACGAAATAACGTCATCACGTTAAGTACGATTGGATTTTCTGACAACTTTGTCCGACTGTGTGTATGCAACCGTTTTGGACAAAATTTGGTTGTCGGAATGTCCGACCGTGTGTATAAGGGCTTAGTGTGGACAACGTTTGCATTATTACAATCATGCACTTTTACACTTTTACACTTTTCTACACTTTTCTACAATGTAAAGTAGTGAGTGTACAGCTTGTATAACATAATTGGCTGTCCCCTCGGAACAAAATAATACGCAGCAATTAATGTCTAAACTGCTGTCAACAAGTGAGTACACCCCCTAAGTTATACTGTCCAAATTGGGTGTCAATATTTTGTGTGGCCGCCATTATTTTCCAGCACTGCCTTAACCCTCTTGGGCATGGAGTTCACCAGAGCTTCACAGGTAGCCACTGGTGTCCTCTTCCACTCCTCCATTAAGACATCACAGAGCTGGTGGACGTTAGAGACCCTGTGCTACTCCACCTTCCAATTGAGGATGCTCCACAGATGCTCAATAGGGGTTTAGGTCTGGAGACACGCTTGTCAAGTCCATGACCTTTACCCTTAGCTTCTTTAGCAAGACAGTGGTCGTGTTGGAAGTATGTTTGGTGTCGTTATGATGTTGGAATAATGCCCTGCGGCCCAGTAGCCAAAAGAAGGGGATCATGCTCTGCTTCAGTATCTCACAGTACATGTTGACATTCATGGTTACCTCAATGAACTGTAGCTCCCTAGTGCCGGCAGCACTCACACAGCCCCAGACCATGACACTCCCACCACAATGCTTGACTGCAGACACACTTGTATTTGTACTAGTTGCTGCCACACACGCTTGACACCTTCTGAACCAAATACATTTATCTTGGTCTCAATAGACCACAGGACAGGGTTCCAGTAATCCATGTCTTTAGTCTGCTTGTCTTCAGCAAACTGTTTGTGTTTTTTTGTGCATCATCTTTAGAAGAGGCTTTCTTTTGGGATGACAGCCACGCATACCAATTTGATGCAGTGTGTGTCGTATGGTCTGAGCATTGACAGGCTGACCCACCACCCTTTTAACCTCTTCAGCAATGCTGACAGCACTCATATGTCTATTTCCCCAAGACAACCTCTGGATATGACGCTGAGCACGTGCACCCAACTTCTTTGGTCAACTATGGCGAGGCCTGTTCTGAGTGGAACCTCTCCTTTTAAACTGCTGTATGGTCTTGGGAACCATGCTGCAGCTCAGTTTCATGGTCTTGACAATCTTCTTATAGTCTAGGCCATCTGTATGTAGAGCAACAATTATTTTTTCAGATCCTCAGAGAGTTCTTTGTCATGAGGTGCCATGTTGAACTTCCAGTGACCAGTATGAGAGAGTGAGAGCGATATCACCAAATGTAATACACCTACCCCCCATTCACATCTGAGACCCTGTAAGGCCGCGTACACACGGGCGGACTGTTCGCCCAACCTTGTCCGCTGAACAGTGTTTGGGCGGACAGTCCGCTCGTGTGTGGGCTTTCAGCGGACAGTTTCAGCGGACAGTTGGACGGACAAAGTCTTTCGGAAATTCCGAAAAACTGTCCGCTGAAACTGTGTTTGAGCGAACAGTCCGCCCGTGTGTGGGCTTGTCCGCTGTACTTTCGAAATGAGCGGACTGTTCCCGCTCGGAAAGTCCGCCCATTTCGAGCGCGTGTACAGGTAGGCGGGGCCCGCGAAGGAGACGTCGCGGGCTCCGCCGCCTGGAATGGGCTTAAAGGGGAACCCCAACGCCGAAAAAAATCGGCGTGGGGGTTCCCCCCAAGTCCACACCAGACCCTTGTCCGAGCACGCTACCCGGCCGGCCAGGAAAGGGGGGCGAGCGAGCGCGCCCCCCCTCCTGAGCCGTACCAGGCCGCGTGCCCTCAACATGGGGGGGTGCCTTGGGGAAGGGGGGGGCCGCGCGGCCCCCCCACCCCAAAGCACCTTGTCCCCATGTTGATGAGGACAAGGGCCTCTTCCCGACAACCCTGGCCGTTGGTTGTCGGGGTCTGCGGGCGGGGGGCTTATCGGAATCCGGGAGCCCCCTTTAAGAAGGGGGCCCCCGGATACCGGCCCCCCACCCTATGTGAATGAGTATGGGGTACAATGTACCCCTACCCATTCACCTGTGAAATAAAGTACAAATAAAAACACAACACAGGGGGAAAAAATATTTTATTGCACAGCCGGGGGTCTTCCGTCTTCGGGGGTCTTCTCGCCGGACTCCTCCGCTATGTGTGTGTAGCTCTTTTGCCAGCGGAGGAGTCCGGCTTTCTTCCTCCCCGCCGCCGGCCTCTTCTCCCGACTTCGGGGGTCTTGTCCCCCTCTTCGGTTCTTCTGCCGGGCCACCGCGCCTGGTCCGGTGGCCCGGTCTTCTGTCGCCGTCTTCCGTTCTTCTGTCGCCGCCTTCGGTTCTTCTGCCGGGCCACCGCGCCTTCTTGTAGCTCTTTTACAGGCGGTGGCCCGGTCTTCTGTCGCCGTCGCCGCCTTCCGTTCGTGTTCTTCTTCTTGTTCTTCTTGTTCTTCTCCAAGCGATGTTGACACGTCGCTCCCTCCGGCCGGAATGCCAGAGCCGCCCTGCGCTGTGACTTATATAGTGACAATGGGGCGGGGTCACATGGTATATGTCACATGGGTTGATGTCACATGGTGACCCCGCCCCCTTACGATGTCATAGTCCCCATGTGACATCAACCCATGTGACCAACCCATGTGACATATACCATGTGACCCCGCCCCATTGTCACTATATAAGTGACCGCACAGCGCGTCCCCGGCATTCCGGCCGGAGAGCTCGTCGAGTCAACATCTCCAGGAGAAGAACAAGAAGAACAAGAAGAAGAACGGAAGGCGGCGACGGCGACAGAAGACCGGGCCACCGCCTGTAAAAGAGCTACAAGAAGGCGCGGTGGCCCGGCAGAAGAACCGAAGGCGGCGACAGAAGAACGGAAGACGGCGACAGAAGACCGGGCCACCGGACCAGGCGCGGTGGCCCGGCAGAAGAACCGAAGAGGGGGACAAGACCCCCGAAGTCGGGAGAAGAGGCCGGCGGCGGGGAGGAAGAAAGCCGGACTCCTCCGCTGGCAAAAGAGCTACACACACATAGCGGAGGAGTCCGGCGAGAAGACCCCCGAAGACGGAAGACCCCCGGCTGTGCAATAAAATATTTTTTCCCCCTGTGTTGTGTTTTTATTTGTACTTTATTTCACAGGTGAATGGGTAGGGGTACATTGTACCCCATACTCATTCACATAGGGTGGGGGGCCGGTATCCGGGGGCCCCCTTCTTAATGGGGGCTCCCGGATTCCGATAAGCCCCCCGCCCGCAGACCCCGACAACCAACGGCCAGGGTTGTCGGGAAGAGGCCCTTGTCCTCATCAACATGGGGACAAGGTGCTTTGGGGTGGGGGGGCCGCGCGGCCCCCCCCTTCCCCAAGGCACCCCCCCATGTTGAGGGCACGCGGCCTGGTACGGCTCAGGAGGGGGGGCGCGCTCGCTCGCCCCCCTTTCCTGGCCGGCCGGGTAGCGTGCTCGGACAAGGGTCTGGTGTGGACTTGGGGGGAACCCCCACGCCGATTTTTTTCGGCGTTGGGGTTCCCCTTTAAGCCCATTCCAGGCGGCGGAGCCCGCGACGTCTCCTTCGCGGGCCCCGCCTACCTGTACACGCGCTCGAAATGGGCGGATTTGCCTCCTTACGTGGGCGAGTCCGTTCATTTCAAAAGTTGAGCGAACTGTTTGCCCAACCTTGTTCGTCAAACAGTCCGCTCGTGTGTGGGCAAGTCCGCTCATGCAAATTTTGAGCGGACTGTTTGACAAACTGTTTGCCGAACAAGGTTGGGCGAACAGTCCGCGCGTGTGTACGCGGCCTGACACTAACTATTCACATGACACCATGTAGGGAAAATGGCTAATTGTGCCCAATTGTGGACATTTTCACTTAGGGGTGTACTCACTTTTTTTGCAAGCGGTTCAGACATTAATGGCTGTGTGAAAGAAAATAATTTTTAAATATGAATAGTGAAAACAACTAAAAATATTAGTTAATTTGAGAAAAGGGTGAGAGAGTTAATTAGGGCTGATTAGGTTTAACAAGGGGTTAAATAGAGACAATTATTATTTTAAAAATGTGATATTGCTTTAGCTGACATCAGATCAATTAAGAAAAAATTGTCTAAATACATTACAACAATCATATTGTTATGACATGTTTACTAAATTACTATTAAAGTACCGTATATACTCGAGTATAAGCCGAGATTTTCAGCCTCTTTTTTGAGGCTGAAAGTGCCCCCCTCGGCTTATACTCGAGTCATCGCCGTCTGACTGCTCGATCAGCGTATCGAGCAGACAGACGGCGGACATACTACAATTTGAAAGCCGCGCCTCCTTCTCCGCCTCCGCCTGTGATAGGCGGAACACTGAATTTCCCAGCAGCCTGTGTTCCGCCTATCACGGACATCGTCTCATCCTCGTCCGTAGTACGAGGATGAGACGATATCGGTGATAGGCGGAACACAGGCTGCTGGGAAATTCAGTGTTCCGCCTATCACAGGCGGAGGCGGAGGCGGGGCTTTTGAATTTTAGAATGGCCGCCGAGGCGATCCTGGCAAGGCACGGGACGGAGGCAAGGCAAGGCACGGCACGGGACGGGACGGAGGCAAGGCACGACACGACACGGGACGGAGGCAAGGAGGCAAGGCACGGCACGGGACGGAGGCAAGGAGGCAAGGCACGGCACGGGACGGAGGCAAGGAGGCAAGGCACGGGACGGAGGCTCGGGACACAGGTAGGCTGGACACACACACACACACACACACACACACACACACACACACACACACACGGACACACACACACGGACACACACACACACACACACACACGGACACACACACACACACGGACACACACACATGGACACACACACACAGGGATGGATGGATGGAGACACACACACACACAGGGATGGATGGAGACACACACACACAGGGATGGATGGATGGATGGAGACACACACACACAGGGATGGATGGATGGAGACACACACACACACAGGGATGGATGGATGGATGGACACACACACACACAGGGATGGATGGATGGATGGACACACACACACACAGGGATGGATGGATGGATGGACACACACACACACAGGGATGGACGGACACACAGGGACGGACACACACACAGGGATGGACAGGCATGTCTCACCCTCGGCTTATACACGAGTCAATAAGTTTGCCAGTTTTTTTGGGGGTAAATTGGGGGCCTCGGCTTATATTCGGGTCGGCCTATACTCGAGTATATACGGTAAGTGACAAGATAAGTAGACTGACGGAAAAAATAAGCCTAATTCAACCTCGTTACTTAATAGAAAATAAACTTGTAAGGTCTTCCCTGCCATATAAGATGTATTTCAAGTCTCTTCCCATGCCAGGTTTTGCTGGAGTGGAAGAAAAAAATTGTACAAAAACCTCCCACACAGCCAATGTCTGTATGCCAGCTTGGCATGTCACAAAGAGAAGAAATCAGGGATTAGAGTCCCCTTGAAAAAGGGAGTCACAAGAGGACCAGGCAGCTTAAATAGAGAAAATACTTTATTGCACAAAAATATCAGATTACAGAAACTGGGTCCCATCACCAACACCTGAATAAGATTAAAACTAAGACAACATTGTCTATTAAGCACATCACATCAGATCAGTCTGTATGCACACATGATATGCACAAGTATAGAATATATCAGCATATAAGACAGAGAGTGGGGATATGATAGGCACATAGGTCCTGCTACCATGTACCTTCAGGACATGCACATATCACCACACTGTCTACCAACTACCCCCAAACTGGGTAATAGAGTGTGTATGCAGCAAGGACTTGGGCACTGAGTAAATTAGTCCAGGAGATCAGCCTTGAAGAAAGTAAACTATTCATGGGGAATGAACCAGTTTGTGATGGTCTGTATATACATTGGCATAGATTAGCAGGACACAGTCCTTAGTTCAGCGTTGCTGACACAGATAGAGCTCTATGATCGATGGTTAATCAGTAAACAGTCTGTGGGTTTTGGGTAGTAGCCACAGAACAGTGTTGAAAACAGTAGACAGCTGGTAATTGATCAATAGGACACAGGTCCACTCACCCAACCAGAATGCATGAGTTTCTCTTGATTCCTAGGCATTCCGGGCAGACCCGTTGATAGCGGCCTGGAAGGAGATCTCTTACTGCTCAATCTTGGTCAGTCCTGGGGCTCACTTCTCGCCAAGACATCCAGAGAGGGTGTAAATAAAATGTTGTATCTCCACAGAGTGATACTGTCAGAGGACCAACAGATATTATGAGCCTATCAGCGATGGTGCTTCTCTGTGCGCCTGCGGGGTAGAACGGCGCAACAGCACACACAGGTGCGCGATGCGATGGGTTTGTGCATACGGGTGCGTGAATTAGCGGGTCCGTGCGCACACAGTACTGTGGGTTGGCACAAGCATGTGTACAATGAGGCGCAACGGTGGGCGCACATGTGCACGGCTATGTGCATGCCCCTGACAGGCCTATAAAAGGCAACAGTGTGCTCTGTTTCATTGCTGGTTTGTCTCTTCAACTCCTGTGTTCCTGTGACTTGCCTGTGTGTTTCCTGTGCCTACCTGTTGTGACCCAAACCGTGCCTGACTACTCTTGGACCTCTCCTGTGATTGACCCTCTGCCTCCTCCTGGACTTGTCTCAGCCTTCTCCCTGTGTTTGATGCCCAAAACCAGCTGCTGGACCTACTGTGTATGACCTCAGCTTGCTCTCAGACTCTGAACATATCTGGACTTCCTTGTGTTAACCTTTTGGCCTCCTGTTATTCCAAGCCCCAGCCGGGCTCTCCTCCAGTCAAGTATCAAGTCCATCTTGCACAGCTACCAGAAGACCTTCTGCCTACGTTTCACCTGCTGGCAACTCGTGCCTCTTCGTGCCCAGTGCCCGCTGTTCCACTCTCAGGGGTACTGTACACCCAGTTGCAAGGGAAGCTGCTCTCAGCAACTTGGCCTTGGTGAGTACCTGACAGATACTATGGATACGAAACTTAGATATAATTTGCCACATCCCATTAGTTGGATTATTAAGATAATTGTAGTTTTTGGATGATGGACTTTTTAGGCTCAAATCATATAAAAAAAAAATATTTATTACAAAATTAAATAAAATCAACACAATTACATAAAATGTCATATAACATTCACAAAAAATGCCTATGAGCATGAATAACACACCACCTACATACACAACACAATCAAAAAATTCAGAGAACCAAACTGATCGCTCTTGGGAATTATAGAATTTGACGAGGTAATGTGTGAGAAAAAACTCAGCTCTGCTCTACATGTTGCATGTAAAAGGAACGCTTCTTCAGGAACTATTAGCATATAGTAATATTATTGCCCCAGTGAACCCAGCATGGCCACATAATAGCCCCAACCAATTAAGGGTCCCCCTGGGAAAGAGCCTGGATTGAATACAGCACATGAGGATTGTGGAAACAAACGGAAAATATAACCAATTAAAGATTTAAGGGCAAAATATAGGGGACTTGTCAATAGGACTGTAATTATAAGCAAATTCTTACTTACATTTAATCACAAGTAAAGAAAATAAAGATGAACAGAGAATAGTATCCTCCTGAGTTCCTCTGAATTTCTACCACCATTGAGGACAACACTTCAGGGATCTCATAGACTTAATCTGTATATATAAATATTCATATTAATATTAACATGCAATATTAATTAATTGAAAAAAGGCATCATACAAGATTTGCTTTTAATTTCCTCACCTATAAGATAATTATCTGCCAGTTACCAAAAGGTAGGTAGTAATCTTGGACACAGTGAATAAACGATGACCAGGACAACTGGTAGTATACTGGCTCAGTCAGTTTAGGGAATACTCACGTTACATGAATCCCCAGTAGACCAGAGGTAAAAATCCCTACAGAATATCCATAAAGACAAAAGAATATAATGAAAAAGGAGCACATACAGTCAGAGGAATTATCTCTGGCTATTAAACATAAGGTTACATTTGCTTTATTAGCTGAGGCGTTTACCTTTAAGGTTATATTCCTGGTGTTCTCTGTTCCCATGACAGCACCGCATATAAAGAAAGGGCAACTGATAGAGACGCCAGCCCGAGGCATCTATTTGTATGTGCATTCCAGCAGTGACGTCAGCCCAGCGCAGCCGGATGTGACGATCATCTGCCTGGCTGAACTAAACTGTGCATGCATCCAGACTCTCAAGCTGATGCACTCCAACCAATAGGAGCGGGAGCGGTCGGGATGTCTGGCACAGCGACAGAACATAGCAGCAGGAGGAGACAGAACTGTCTCCCTTCTGGAGCTAGAAGCGTCGATGACAGCCATGTTGGCTAAGCCAAACGGCGCTTAATTTTTTGATGACGTGATGAGGTGCGTCATCCGTGATGTAATTGATGTCACTGCCGTGGTGTTGTAGCCAACATGTTTCGAGAAATCACGTGGACTTTATCAAGGATGGGAGGGCTCTAGGCTGGCTGTCTATTTATACAATAGAAGCAGCACAAAAGGGCAAAAAAAAAACAGGAAAAGGAGAGAACTTTTCCCTCTGTTTTTGTTTGATCACCTCATGTTGGGGATACTGATTAGCCCTATTTTCTAACTGTCAAGAAAGGGCTGAAAGCTAGATTCCGTGTTCAGGCCTTGAGGTACAAGAGTTTTAAGTCTAAATATCCACATTTTCTCTTTTTGCAGATTGCCTCAAAGTCCCCTCTTCGCAGTGGGAAATTTAAAGAGGATATCCCCTTGACCTTAATACCCACTGTACTGCTTTCATGGAAGTCTGCAAAGTGTAACGCTAGTAGGGACATATCCTCCTTCTTCTTCTTAGTCTCCATAATGCCTATACTCTTTATGCCTCTTAGATGTTCACTGATGGGAATTCTGAGTTGTCTTTTGGTTTTACCTATATAGTACTTCTTACAGGTACACTCCAGCATATAAATTACTCTGGAGGTTGCACAGTTTATGAAGTTTTTAAACTCCACAGATCGATTTGCATAGTTGAAAATCGTAGTTTTGTCAACAAATTTGCACATTTGGCAGTGACCACATGCTACATACCTTTTAAAGGGAGTAAGTCAGTTAGCCAGGTGTTTGCCCTTGTCCTAGTATATGTGGAGTGAACTGGGGTATCTTTAAGATTCCTGGCCCTTCTCACAACCAGTTGGGGATGGGGCCCTACAATGTCAACCAATGTAGGGGATTTGGTTAGAATTCCCCAATGTCTTTGTGGAACACTCCTCACTTGTTTCTATTGAGACCCATATGTTGTGATTATCCTTAAAAGAGGATCCTTACATGTTGTCCTTAGGGTTCCCTGCTTCTTTATCAGCAAGTCCCTCCTATCTTTTTTCAATGCCTTTTTCCGACCCTTTTTTAGGACTTTATTGGGATAACCCATATCCCTGAATCTCCTGGACATCTATACAGCTTCATTGTGGAAATCATCATCCCTGGAGCAGTTCCAACATAGCTAAAGGAACTAACCCACAGGGATTCCCCTAATAGTGATGGACGAACTTCCGATGGGACGTTTTGCGAACCACGAACCTGGCCAAAAGTTTGCGAACTGCAAAGTTTGCGGCGGACCCCATTGACTTTAATGGCAGGTGAACCTTAAAAACCTACAGGTCATATTTTTGGCCACAAAATACTTACTAGCTGTGCACACATAGTCCTACAACATGGACACTGACATAATAAAAGTATTAAGTGAATCTGGGATCGACAATGACAAGCATTCTTTTTTTATCTGTGAAATTTTGACAATTCAGGAGCGCATGAAGGCCATGGAGGAGAGGCAAGGTCAGGGCAGGCTATGAAGGGGGTGCAGGAGATGATCAGTGCCACAATCAGGCAGCACAGTCCTGTGCCAGTGTCCCAGTGTGCCAACCTGTGCTTGAGCCCCTCCCTCTGTCCGGCCCTTACCCCCACCTATGCAGGGCTCCCCTGCGGTGGTCCAGAGGTGCCAGTCCAGTGCTGATCCTCCGCCATGGTGCTGGCACTGCCCGCTGATTGGCTTTTCCGTTGCTATCTCCCTCACTGTCTGAAACCAGCACTGCTATAGAGACTGAGCACTGACACCAGCACCGTGATAGAGAGCACTGACACCAGCATCGAGATAGAGAGCACTGACACCAGCACCGTGATAGAGAGCACTGACACCAACACCAAGATAGAGAGCACTGACACAAGCACCGTGATAGAGAGCACTGACACCAGCACCGAGATAGAGAGCACTGACACCAGCACCGTGATAGAGATCACTGACACCAGCACTGTGATAGAGAGCACTGATACCAGAACCGAGATAGAGATCACTGACACCAGCATCGTGATAGAGATCACTGACACCAGCACCATGATAGAGAGCACTGACACCAGCACCGAAATCTTGTGGGCACCCACGTGACATCACTAGACACGTCATCATCGACGTCACCTTCCCCACCACTATAATTAGAGATCTTGCAGTAGGCAGCAACACTGGGGACCAACTTCCTCCTTGGGCTGATCTGGGTACTGTCGTCAGACTGCTGAGTGGCAGTTGTTGCTACCTCTTCTTCCTGATCCAATGCCAAGAGTGGCTGCGCATCGGCAATGTCTTGTGATGGATTGGAAAATAATTCCTGTGACTCAAGCGGAGGGTATGTGGTGGTGGTGTTGGTGGTAGTGTCTTTGGGGGTGCACACAGCAGAGAGTGAAGAAGAGGGTGCAGATCGAGAGGATGATGAGGGTGCAGAAGAGTAAGGCTGAGTGAGCCACTCAACCAAGTCTGGTGCATCCTTTGACGTAATCGAACGCACCTTCTGCAATTTCCCACTTTGGCTCAAGCCTGTTGCTCCCGCCCTACCACTACCAACCCTGCGGAAGGGCCTGCCTCTTCCTCTGCCTGACATTTTTTAAATGACCGTGTGATAAACGTCTCTAGCGAAGTGCAGTATGTATGTGGAAGAAGGTATATAACACCCCGCTTCAATCTGTCGTTTTGGGGGGCCACTGGTCTATCACACCAGTTATAATACTTTTTTGTAGTATTGCTGCAGAACCACTCAGCAGTAACAAAGCTGCACAGTGGAAATGCACTATACTATGCTTTTTATATTTGCAAGTATTGTATATGTGTATTACACCCCTATATACTGCACACCAAATAGTACCTAATAGTAGCTAGCTAGTAGCTAGTGAATTGCAGACTGTCCCTGCTCCAAACACCAAACTCCCTACACTGAGAAACGACAGCTGCAGAATCAGTCAGCAGCACTGCAGGCAGTGCACTATAATATGCTTTCTATATTTGAAAGAAAGTATATTATACGTGTACAACCCTATATACTGTACACCTATACCAGTCCTTAAAAGGACCTTTGTGGACCTAGTAGCTAGCGATTTGCAGACTGTCCCTCAGTCCCTACACTGATAAAAGACAGCTGCAGAATCAGTCAGCACTCAGCTCAGCAGTCAAGTATAATAGGCTTTCTATATTTGAAAGAAAGTATATTATACGTGTACAACCCTATATACTGTACACCTATACCAGTCCTTAAAAGGACCTTTGTGGACCTAATAGTAATAGCTAGTGATTAAACTGACTGTCCCTGCTCCACACAGCGTCCTGTCCCTACACTGACAAAAGACAGCTGCAGAATCGGTCAGCAGTGCACTCAGCAATCAGCAGCACAGCAGTCGGCAGCAGTGCACCAGAACCCTATATACTGTACACCTATACCAGTCCTTAAAAGGACTTTTGTGGACCTAATAGCTAGTGATTTGTGTCACTACAGTCTGTCCTTGCTCCACACAGCAACCTGTCCCTACACTGACAAAAGACAGGATGTAAAATTTCCGCCAGATCAGGTCTATTTATAAGGTAGGGGAATGTCCAATTGTCCATGTGCTTAAATATCTCAATTGGCTGTCCTATACCCCATGATGTAAACGCATATGTCCGCTGCGCGAACAGCACCAGAAGTCCGCCGGTTTGGCGAATCGCAAACACGCAAAATTCAATGCGAACCGACCGCTGGGCGAACCGCAAGGCCATCCCTATCCCGTAATAAAATGTCCTGGATGGTGACGGTAAGCCAGTAGGAGTGTGTTGGTGGCAGTGTGTTTTCTGATGGCGAGAAGGACAGCCCTTTGTTCAGGAGACTGATATGTCTTTCCTCAAGTGGAAAGTTAGATAGGTTAACAACCTTCATATCTTTAATGGGGGGTGCTGTAGAGACTGAACTTGGCATGTCAGCAGCTATCATAAGAGCTAGCAAAACAGCCCCCTTCCTTTAGTCCATTGCCTAGATAGTCCTGTATTAAGATTTTTAAACCCATCATTACTGTTTATTTTTTGTAATTCCTTTATTTGGCCAAAAGTTGCATTATACAAATCAAAGTATGGGTAAAGCTAGATACAGTGATGTACTGTAAGTATGCTAGAAACAAACATTAAATATCAGCATCAAGACTTTCAAGGCAGCTTAACAGTTCAGAGCATACACAGAGTGATAAGTTAACTGCCTATATAGCTAGCCCTAACGTAATAATGCAACCCTGTAGAGTGAAGAATACTGGTGTCAGAAGGAGTTCCTTGGCAGCCAATATATCTCGATAATAAAATAAACTTTAACACATATGGTCACACACATATGAACAGCAAGGAAATTACAAGGGAGGGGTTTCCAAGCTGAATACAGAAGGGGAGAGCAACAGAAAGGGGAAAGGGATGGGAGAGAATGGACAGAAAAAGAAAAAGGGAAGCACAAAAGGGAAAAAAAGATAAGGACTTGGAGAGCTAGAAGAACCAAAAGGTGGATTCTCTCACCCAGAGCCTTGCAACATGCCTAGAAAAATCAGCCATGTTGCGACACCTCCTCTAGATAGGCATCAGTAAAAAGGAAGGGTTGCCATGGTCCCCAGGTGTCATGAAAGGACTCATCCCGCTTGTGGAGGGTAGCCGTAAGGTCCTTCATGTCCCTAAATTTGTTAATTTGGAGAACCAAAAAGACCTCAAGGGCGGGCGCACAGACCTCAAACACAAGGGAATGCACGCCCTTGCTGCGTTTAAAAGCTGGATGGTAAGAGAGGCCTTGTGGTTTTTCACCATTACTGTTTTTGCATTTATTTTTTTAATTGTTTACAGATTGACTTTTTTATACTTTTTGTCTCTTTTTTTTAACCGCTTAAGGACCGCCTCCTGCACATATACGTTGGCAGAATGGCACGGCTGTGCACAATCATGTACCTATACGTGGCTCTTTAAGTGCCCAGCCATGGGTCACGAGCGTGCCCCGGTCCTGAGCTCCGTGACCGTGGCTATGTCATTTGATGGGTAAGGCTAGCAAGCACTTTAGGTTTGCAGTGGAAGGAAGTCAGCTGTGATTTGTCAGATTTAAGCTCATGTTCATGAGATAACTTGCGCCAAAGCAGCCTCAGCTGGGACATTGACCCCAACAAACGGCTAGGTTCTACCTCCACATTCGCATTCCAGAGTAGGCTATTTGGGTGTACAGGCGCCAGCCAGGTTTTTTCAATTTCCGTCCATTTATTTTAGGAGTGTTGGGGAAACCAGGAGACTATAGCTCGTAGCTAGGCTGTCTGGTAATACTTCACAAGATTGGGTAACGCTAGGCCCCCATCAAAGCACGATACCGGCAATACTGAGTGGGGTATTCTATGTCTCTTAAGTCTGATTGTAACTTCCGGAGGTGTCTATAGGGGATAGGGATAGGTAGTGTTTTTAATGGGTACAAGAGCATAGGGAGGATGGCCATTTTGACGACTGCAATGCGTCCTAGGAGAGAAATGTGATGGGTCTTCCTTTTTTGCACCAGTTCCCTGATTAACTTATATAGGGGGGGGTTGGCTTGGCAGAGTGTGGCAAATGTCGGGGTGAGATTAACACCCAGGTATTTCAAGGAAGCGAGTTTCCAATTGTAGGGGAAACAGGTCTGTAGATGGTAGACTTCATCCTCTGGAAGATTGGCTGGAAGGGCCTCTGACTCGGGCGCACTTATTTTATATCCCAAGAGTGCCACACATTTGTCAAGCTCAGCAGGCAGGTTCAGTAGAGAGATTCTAGGCTGGGTCAAAGTGAGTATAATGTTATCCGCAACCAGCAAAATTTTTAATTCCTTCCCTCTGACCGACATATCCAGAATGTCTGGGTTCCCACTAATAGTCACTGTCAGAGGCTCTACACATATTGCAAATACTAAAGGAGAGAGCAGGCAGCCCTGGCAGGTACCATTAATGACTGGAAAGGAGGATGAGGGAGGATGAGAGGGGAAAAGGGGTTTTCACTTGGGATATATGGTTCAGTATATAGATGTACAGCCTGCATAAAGGGCCCCCTGAATCCCATGTGGCATAACGTGGCAAACAGAAGAGGCTAACCAAGGCGATCAAAGGCTTTCTCTGCATCCAGGCTCAAGATCAGGGACTCTGAGCTATCTCTGTTAGCTACATCAATTAAGTCTATGACCTTTCTTGTGTTATCTTCTGCCTGGCGGAGGGGAACAAAGCCCACCTGATCTTTATGGATCAGGGAGGGTAAGACCATGTTTAAATATCAAATGATCTCCTCAAATCCAGAATTGGTAAAGCTCTCCTAAAGTGGAACTATACTCACCTTGAATCCAGCAATGCGCCACCCCCTCATTGGCTGGTTTGAGATGATGTTACATCTGAATTCCGCCAGATTCGGCTTTTGTCGAAATTGTGCAGTGAGCTGCGCTTGCACAGCTTACTGTCCAGGGGCAGACAGGCAGGAAAGTAGCTTTAATGCAGAAGACACACAGCATGTCTCTTCTGCATTAAAAATCCTGTCTGTTTGCCCTTTTTTTATTTTGGAGCTTAAAGTTCACTTTAAGCATCTCACTGCCTTGTGTATCCAAGGTGTAGTGTCTAACGTGCTAGTATTCACCAGTGCAATCTGCAAGGATTGATGGACTTTGCTGAAGAACAGTTCCTAGCCCCACCAACTAGTTCTGTAGACTCAGCGGAATTATTTGGACACTGCTATGTCCAGGGCTGGTCCACAGAGTGTTTTTAGGGCATTTTTAACATACTTTCTGCTGCGGTGGAATTTTAAAATGCCCCCCCAAATCATTCCCATGAGCGGCACATTAACATCAATTTTTCCAAACATGCCTTTCTGAAAATTTGTGACCTGTGCTACATCACAGTGGCAGGTACCCTGCTGCCATTATTTTGTCTCGAAGGACATCCGCTGGCACCAATTATTTTGTATATAAGGTCTTGCCTGTCCTTCTCCAGTATGTGTAATGCAATGAGACAGCAGGAGGCAGAGCTTGAATATGAAGAAGTGGATGCTAGAAAAGCTCTAAGTAGGTGGGCCGAGATTGAAATGGGATTACTGTTCCGGTACATCCGTGCTACATGCTATGGCCTTCCTCATCTAGGTTTATGCCTCAGCTGAGATCCCTTTGCTTGGAACCGATGCTCTTTACCCTTGCTATTTGGAAGAGATGTGGGGAGCGGTTTTCCCTATCATCCAAATGTGCTCCATTTCTAAATGTACTCTTCAATCTGGACATACCTGATGGACTGTCCTATACAAGGATTCTCCCCGGAATTTTTCAGTTGCGACATCTCATACACCCGGCTACACGCAAACCTATGTCTTTTTCAGATCTGCAAACGAAATATGGACTCCCTGCCTCCCTTCTATACTCATACATACAATTTAAACATTTCTTCCACTCTAACTCCCCCTCACTCTCATTGGAGAAACTTACTGATTTTGAAGCTCTGTGCGCCAATGGCCCCTACGAACCCAAATAGATTTCTTCTATATACAAATTTTTGCATGAAACCCACCTTTAACGGAATCCACACATAACTACATGAAAAAATGGTATCACATATTGCAACGACCAATCTCTCTATTAGACTGGGGGAAAATTTGGGAGTCTGCATCCAAAATTTCACGTTGTGTAGTGCAGAAAGAAACTGCCATTAAGATCTTGTTGTTTTGGTACAATATGTTAGGGTCCTGGTGTTGAAGCCCGACTTGTAGGAGGAGACCTCTCTTACAACGCTGGTTCAGGAGCCGCTGGAATGGGAACAGCGGTCTCGAGAGCACAGTGGGTAGGAGTGCCTGCTGGATAGGGCCGCTGGGATTGATAGCAGAGCAGAGATTCCTCTGGAAGGCTGAGTGACTTGAGGTTGCTAGAAGGCTGAGAAATGCAAGTAGCAGCTACAGAAGCCGAGGACTGAACAGGCAGCAGGCTGGAGCAGGGTCAGACGGTCCGGGTCAGTAGGCAAGCAGACAGGTGGTAACGGTAGACAAAAGAGGAGTCGGTAAAACTGGCAGAGGTCGGCAACGGAATCACAGGCAGGAGAGGTAGCGAGGTCAGGCAGGCCGGGTCGGGTTTGGAGAAGGCAGAGAAGTCAAGCGAAGCCAGGTCGGTAGCGGTAGCAGGTAATCAGGTTCAGGATCAGGTATTCAGGTACACAGGAGCTGAGACGAAACAGCGCCGCACCAGCGCACTTGGAGAACCTTTAAGTGTTCAGTGGCGGCAAGTAGCGCGCGCACACCACTCACGACCACGCAAACGAGCGCGCACACGAATGCCCACACGAATGTGCACACTAACGCGTAAACGAACGCGCACGCGAACGCGTACGCGAACGCGCAGGAAACACGCGCCGACGCCTGTGTGCATGCAGCTGTGCCTGTCCATTGCTGGTAAGTTCCTGACACAATACCCCGGACTTGCTGCATGCCCACAACCCAGCCACCTCCAATATTTGCTGGAGATGCAGCAAGTCCATAGGTTCTCATTTTCATATATTTTGGGATTGCCCTCTCATTGGCCCTTATTGGAATAAAATTCAAGATCTTCTACAAACTTTATTATCTAACCCATATCTTTGAATCCCATGCACTTCTAGGCCTCCCTTTCCTGGGAATTTCTAAAGCATCACAAAAACGTATGTCCTTTATCCTTCTGACCGCTAAGAGAGCTATCCCTAGACATTGGCTCTCCATTTCTCCCCCCACATGCCATCACTTTCTTGGACAATGCTTATTTATGAACATGCATGTATCTACATTGAGTTCCACAAGCTCATATCTACATTGCTCTGTACTATCAAAAGTTGAAATGCTTTCTCTTTGTATTACAGTGTACAATTTTTGAAAACTGTTATAAATAAACAATAAAAAAAAGAAGGGGTGGATGCTTGAGGTGGGGAGGTGAAGAAAAGTTAGGGTTATAAATGTAAGGAGGTTGATTGGGTTCTGGTAGTGAGTAGGAGTTAGAAATGGGGGGCTTTAAAGGAGGGCATTTTACTCAAGGGTAAAATCAGAGGGTTTACTGTATTATCCCAAAGGAAGCCCAAGATGCCGCACTCTGGGGAGGCAGTGTAAGAAACCTCTGTGCTGCCTTTCTTGATGGTGGTAGGATCCCATCTGAAAACCTCCAATCCTTTGGTCCATGGAAGGGATTTTTTTTAAAATCACAGCAGTAAGTCCCAGTTTCAGGCCTGTCTGGCCTCTCTGGCACCTCCAGAGCCATATGATTGCTTACCTCATTGGTATACCAGGAGGAGATTAATCATTTTAGCCCCAGACCAATTTTCAACCTAAGGACCAGAGGTCTTTTTACAGTTTCGCACTGCACTGCTTTAACTGGTAATTGCGCTGTCATGCAATGTTGTACCCAAACGAAATTTGCGTCCTTTTCTTCCCACAAATAGAGCTTTCTTTTGATGGTATTTGATTGCCTCTGCGATTTTAATTTTTTGCGATATAAATGGAAAAAGACCGAAAATTTTGAGAAAAAAATATATTTTCTACTTTTTGTTATAAGAAAAATCAAATAAACTCAATTTTAGTCATACATTTAGGGCAAAATTTATTCAGCCACATGTCTTTAGTAAAAAAAATGTCAATATGCGTATATTTATTGGTTTGCGCAAAAGTTATAGCGTCTACAAACTAGAGTATATTTTCTGGAATTTACACATCTTTTAATTTATGACATTTCTTGAGGTGCTAAAATGGCAAGGCAGTACAAACCCCCCCCCAAATGACCCCATTTTGGAAAGTAGACACCCCAAGGAAATTGCCGAGGGGCATGTTGAGCCCATTGAATATTTTTTTTTGTCCCAAGTGATTGAATAATGACACAAAAAAAAAGTTTACAAAAAGTTGTCACTAAATGATATATTGCTCACACATGCCATAGTTATATGTGGAATTGCACCCCAAAATATATTCTGCTGGTTCTCCTGAGTACGGGGATACCACATATGTGGGACTTTTTGGGAGTCTAGCAGCGTACGGCACCCCGAAATCCAATCACTGCCTTCAGGATTTCTAAGAGTGCAAATTTTTGATTTCACTCCTCACTACCTATCACAGTTTCGAAGGCCATAAAATGCCAAAATAACACAAACCCCCCCCCCCCCCCAAATGACCCCATTTTGGAAAGTAGACACCCCAAGGAAATTGCCGAGGGGCATGTTGAGCCCATTGAATATTTTTTTTTGTCCCAAGTGATTGAATAATGACACAAAAAAAAAAGTTTACAAAAAGTCACTAAATGATATATTGCTCACACATGCCATAGTTATAGGTGGAATTGCACCCCAAAATATATTTTGCTGCTTACGGGGATACCACATATGTGGGACTTTTTGGGAGTCTAGCTGCGTACGGCACCCCGAAAACCAATCACTGCCTTCAGGGTTTCTAAAGCCCCGTACACACGAGAGGACTTATGTCCGACAGACCTCCAAAGGAGTTCCGCCGGAGTTCCGACGGAGTTCTGGCGGAGTTCTGGCGGACTTTTCGACCGAACGGACTTGGACACACACCATCACACCAAACTCCGACGGAGTCGAACGTGATGACGTATGACTGGATTCGAATAAGGAAGTTCATAGCCAGTAGCCAATAGCTGCCCTAGCGTCGGTTTTAGTCCGTCGGAGTAGCATACACACGAGCGGATTTTTCGAAGGGGACCGGGTCCGGCGGAGTTCCGTCGGGAAAATTTGAAGCATGCTTCATTTCTAAAGTCCGTCAGACTTTTGCGAAGCTAAAGTCCGTTGCAGCCCACACACGATCGGATAGTCTGACGGACTCGGTCTGACGGACTTTGGATGTTGAAAAGTCCGCTCGTGTGTACGGGGCTTAAGGGTGCAAATTTTTGATTTCACTCCTCACTACCTATCACAGTTTCGAAGGCCATAAAATGCCAAAATAGCACAAAATCCCCCCAAATGACCCCATTTTGGAAAATAGACACCCCAAGCTATTTACTGAGAGGCATGTTGAGTCCATGAAATATTTTATATTTTGCCACAAGTTGCAGGTATATTACAATTTTTTTTTTTTTTTTGCACAAAGTTGTCACTAAATGATATATTGCTCACACATGCTATGGGCATAAGTCAAATTACACCCCAAAATAAATTTTGCTGCTTCTCCCGAGTACGAGGATACCACATGTGGGGGACTTTTTTGGAGCCTAGCCACGTATGGGACCCCGAAAACCAAGCACTGCCTTCCGGATTTAAATATAAAACGCTACCAAAAAAACTGTTAGCGATCGCAGGGATCAGGCCTGACTCTGCAAACGCTGCAGTTATGTGTTTAGTGTTTTGTAAGTGACAGTGATCGATCGATACTGCACTTGGGTGGGCTGGGCGGAGGGGCAAAACGCAGGTGCTAGCAGGTATCTGGGCTGATCCCGCTAACAATGCGTTTTTTGGAACCCTAAACTGCTGGGGACACTAGTATAGATCTGATCAGATCAGATATTGATCTGTTCAGATTCTATACCACTACAGGAGGTGTATTCTTTGCGTGTGGGTGTTAGCGGTACTGGCACTAACCTAGCGCTGCCTGGGGCGACGCAGACCCTGACCCTAAAACCTAATTGATATCACCCGTCAGGTGATCAGGGGGTTAAACCTTTATTGGGTAATAAATGGTGGGTGCCCTGATGCTATAAAAAGCAAACTAACTAACCAGAGTCACCCGTAACACTTATACGGTGATCACTGGTAAAAGGGTTAACTAGGGGCAATCAGGGGGTTCAAATTTTTATTAGGTAGTATATGGGGGTCCCTGGCGCTATATAAAAACCTGACGGGGAACCTAAATAACTAACTGGCTAACCAGCGTCACCAGTGACATTTATACGGTGATCGCTGGTGAAAGGGTTAACTAGGGGCAATCAGGGGGTTAAAACCATTATTGGGTAGTATATGGGGGTACCTAGCGCTATAAAAACCTGGCAGTGAACCTAAAAAAATAACTAGCTACCTAGCGACACTAGTGACACTAATGCAGCGATCAGAAAAATGATCGCTTAGTGACACTGGAAAAAGTGGGTGAAAGGGTTAACTAGGGGCAATCAGGGGGTTAAAACCATTATTGGGTAGTATATCGGGGTACCTAGCGCTATAAAAACCTGGCGGTGAACCTAAAAAAATAACTAGCTACTTAGCGGCACCAGTGACACTAATGCATCGATCAGAAAAACTATTGCTTTAGTGACACTGGCAAAAGGGGGTGAAAGGGTTAACTAGGGGCAATCAGGGGGTTAAAACCATTATTGAGTAGTATATCGGGGTACCTAGTGCTATAAAAACCTGGCGGGGAACCTAAAAAAATAACTAGCTACCTAGCGACACTAGCGACACTAATGCAGCGATCAGAAAAATTATCGCTTAGTGACAGTGGCAAAAGGGGGTGAAAGGATTAATTAGGGGCAATCAGGGGGTGATCGGGGGGGTTTGTGTGCCTGTGTGTGCCTATATGTCAGTGTAGTGTTGGTGCACACTTACTTTTAGTCTTCTCCTCGTAGTCCAGTCAAAAAGACCGCCCCGAGGAGAATGACATCACTTCCTCCCTGCCTGGGTATACAAAACACAGTGGGAGGAAGCTTCTCATTGGCCAGGAGCGATCGAGAGGGGATGGCCAGAAACCAACGGCCGTCCCCTCATCCCGGATCGCTCCTGAAGCGAAACGGACCGTCACATCCAGCGGGAGGGGGTCCGATCGGACCCCCCACCCTCTGAAAGGCAAGCAAGTACATGTACGTGCTTGTGCCTGTACATGCCATTGTGATGACGTACAATGGCATGCGGTGGTCGTTAAGGGGTTAAGGTGCTGGCAGTGAGGTGGAGGAAAAGAAAATGGGCCCCTATGCAAAAACAAAGTAGAATTCTTTGCACGACAAGGCCATCAGCTTAGACATTCACCTTGTAGAAGTGATAGCTACAAGGAATACCACCGTGTATGTGACAGAAGAGTATGTCTCTAATAAGTTTAAAAGGCCATAAATGAGCCAGTCGGCAAACCTTTTTCAGTCATGCCCCTTCGACAAAGGCCAGGTGAACAACTGGCTCCTGTCAGACCGGCTGCAGTACACATGGTACTGATGCCGTAGACATTTGACCCATGTTTCCACCTCCGTGCTTGACTGTAGGGATGGTGTTTAGAGTCAAAGTCAGCATTTTCCTTCCTCCAAACACAGTGAGTCCACCTTCTCAAGATGTACAGTCATTGCAATGAACATCCAAATGATTCAGAGAAGGATTGGGAGAAAGTACTGTGGTCAAATGAGACCAAAATTACACCCTTTGACATTAACTCGACTTTGGAGGAAGAAAAATGCTGACTTTCACCCAAAGAACACCATCCCTACAGTCAAGCACAGAGGTGTAAACATTATGCTTTGTTGCAGTTTCTCTGATAAAGGTACAGGCTGACTTTGCTTCATTTAGTTAGAGGCCAATGAACAGGCCCATGTATTGTAAAATCTTGGATGAGAACCTTTTTCCTCAGCCAGAACACGGAAGATGAGTCGTGGATGGGTCTTTCGACAATGACCCAAAATATACCGCCAAGGCAACAAAGGAGTGGCTCAAGAAAGAAGCACATTAAGGTCATGGAGTGGCCTAGTCAGTCTCCAGACCTTAATCCTATATAAAATGTATGGAGGGAACTGAAACCTTGAGTTGCCAAGAGATAGCCAAGAAACCTTAAGGATTTAGAGAAGACCTGTAAAGAAGAGTGGACCGAAATCCCTCCTGAGATGTGTGTAAACCTGGTCACAAATTACAATAAATATCTTACCTCTGTGCTTGCCAACAATGGTTTTTCCACCAAGTACTAAGTCATGTTTTGCTTGCGGATCAAATACTGATTTTACTTACTGAACTGAAACTGCATTTATAGAATTTGTTTTATGTGTTTTTTTCTGGATTTTTGGTTGATATTCTGTCTCTGTCATTTGAAATACATCTATAATAAAAATTATAGACCCTTCATGTCTTTGTAAGTGGGCAAACTTACAAAATTTGCAGGGGATCAACTAATTATTTTCCCCACTGTATATATGATTTGAGTTTTTGATGAGGGAATGGCCTCAGGCCTCTGCATGTTCAAGACCTGGCATGATCTGATAATAGAAATACTGAAATACTTTAGGGCTTGTTCATACTTGACTAAATTTCTAATACTTTACATATACTCCTATAGCATTAATATGGGCATTGGACTCATGTTAATGAGCTTTAGTATGGGCATTAGACTGACATTTTACAAGTGTTAATAAGGAGTTAAAAATGATCCCCAAATGCCCTATGGGCAGTTTTGAAGCATTTGATGAACGTTAAGATGTGTTTAAACCACACCACAAATGCCTATTCCATTACAGTAAATAAACAAATCTTAACGCCCTGCAACTGCACTGCAACTGCCTGCCAGAGCATTTGTGAAGCGTTACCATAGACTTGAATGGGAGGCGTTGAAAGGTTTCAAACTCGACACGAGGCTTCAATTTTGAAGAGATGTAATGCTAACGCTTCATGTTTTGATAGTGTGAACAGCACGGTGTGCTGTCCATAGTATCATTTGCATAGGTGTTTAAGGGGCGTTTTTAACACCCCTCAAATGCCTGCTTTTAATGCCAATGTGAACTTAGTTTTGGCCATACTATATACTGCTGTTTGGTGTTGTTGTGCGGTTACATAAGACAGATATATAATCTGGACCTTAAACATATCATTTTTTTTTTTTCACTTTCAAAGGTTTATTAGAAAAGTTGAGGTACATAGCAAATTGAATAGAACAATAATGTGTACAGCTTGTATGGTACAGAGTATATCATTAGAACAATAAATCAAAAAAGGCAGAGATATACCAAGCTCTTCCGTGGGCTGGGGTTCTTGGTTCTATATCGTATGCAAAAATCCTGCCAGGTTTGTGGCCTAACCTGGCCTAACACCGCAGCCCAGTTCTTAAACTTTAAATTTATTCTACACATTCAGGTTAGATAAAGAGATGAAAAAGGAGCAGAAAGAGGAAGAGGGAAGGGAAAGACATAAGGGGAGGTGGGGGAGGGTATTATGTAAGACGTCTCATTCAGGGAGCCACTCAAGCCTCCAGCATTGATGCTCAACCCCTACTGGCTCCATTAGAGTCAGCAGAGAAGTAAATTATCAATGTATCAGGTTTTGATAGTCACGAGAATGCCTAAAGACAAACCATGGGGACCAAGTTGCATGGAAACCGTCCACTTTTTCCTCAGCTTGAGCCCTGGTATATTCCAACTCGCAGATGTAGGCGATTTTCAGTAGCCAGTCTTTTGTGGTGGGGACCTGGGATGATTTCCACAATATTGGGATAAGAGATTTGGCTGCATTTAAGAGGTGCCTGGTGAGTGAATTTTTATATTTCCTAAATGAAAAGTTCGAAATGTGCAATAGACAGCAGGCCGCATCAAGTTTAAGCTTGGTCTCTCTAATTTTGTGCATCAGCTCTATCACTCTATCCCAGAACGTGCTAATGCGATCACATTGCCACCAGATGTGAATTAAGGTTCCCTTCCCCCCCCCCCCCCACATCGACCAGCATGCCTCTGATGTCTGCGGGTACCATTTGTGCAGTTTTACCGGTGTTGCGTACCAGTGCGTCAAGATTTTATATGCGGTTTCCTGCATTTTGGTGCTCAGAGAGCATTTATGGGCCAGGGCACAAGCTCGATTCCATTGAGCATCCATGATTGTCATACCCAAATCATCCGACCATTTCTGCCTCAAACTGCCTGTGTTCGGGGCCTTCCTATTAGTCAACCATTTGTAGGCCACTGAGGTAGTCCGCGGGACCTGTTCTCCTTTTAAACACAATGCCTCTACCTCTGTGGGTTCCCTGGAGAAGTTTCTGCTGTGGGTGCCTGTGGATGCATAGTCCCTAACCTGGAAATAGGTCCACCAGGACAGGGAGGGTAGTTATCCCACCTCTCGTAAGTTGGTCAAGTCCCTGATTTGATGGTTATGGAAGCATTGACCTGCTAAGAGTGGCTGCCTTCCTTCCCCAGAGAATAGGGAATGGTTCCCCACTCCCGGTAAGAAATCCGGATTGCCCCATAAAGGTGTTAAGGGGCTTAAAGGGGATGTAAGCATATTGGTCGTCCTCTGTTTCGTGATTTGATGCATTATTCCTAATGTGGTACCTACTGTCGGGTGGTCCTTCGTTGTACGGGGTAGCCTAGCAAAGGGAATCCAGGGGGAGAACCGCAGGGGGGTCGGGCTAAGCTCTTGTTCGAGCATTGTCCAATCTTTAACCCCTGCATGACAGTGCCAATCGATCACTCGCGCAATGTGCGAAGCTTGGTAGTACCTACCGTAGTCTGGAATGCCCATCCCCCCCTTCAATTTGCCCCTTGTTAAGAGTGAGAACTTGATACGGGGAGGTTTGTGAGCCCAGATGAAGCGCATCTGGATAGTCTGAAGGGACCTAAAAAAGTTTTGTGGTATCTTTATGGGTAAAGTGCGTAGCAAATATAAAATTTTTGGCAGGACGTTCATTTTACATATGGCCGTTCTGCCGAACCAGGAGAAAAATTTGGAATGCCAGCCAGTGAGGTCTTTTTCGATCATTTTAAGAAGTGGGGGAAAATTGTTGGCAAAGAGCGACGACAATCTAGGTGTCAACATCACTCCCAGATACTTAATAGCATGGGTCTCCCACTTAAAGGGGCTGTTGGCTTGTAAAGTGTGCTCAGGGAGGGAGATGTTCATCGCTTCCGATTTGGTGTAATTAATTTTCATGTTTGACATGAACCCGTAGGTTTTAAATTCCTTCACGAGGGCAGGGATGGAGACGTGTGGCCTGGTAAAAAAAAAACATAAGATCATCCGTGAACGCGGCAACCTTGTACTCTCTTCCCCCCACTTGGTAGCCACCTATGTTCTCGTTTGCTGTCACGCAGCGGATAAAGGGCTCTAAAGTAAGGATAAACAATAAGGATGAAAGGGGGCAGCCTTGCCTAGTGCCGTTGCTAATGTCTAATTTATTCGAGAGGGTGCCATTAATTTTTAGCTGTGCTGATGGGTTCTGGTAAAGGGACATTATCCAAGACATCATTTTGGGGCCTAATCCCACGTGCCTGCACGTCTCAAACATGTAATCCCATGCCACGCGATCGAAGGCCTTCTCCGCGTCAGTGGACAGGAGAAGGCCCTCGATCCCACGTTCTCCAGAAGCGTGGATTAAATTCAACACTTTGGTGACATTATCTCTCGCCTCCCTCCCGGGCATGAAACCCGCCTGGTTCGGGCCTATCAAATCATGTAGTAGAGGTTTTAGCCTGTTGGAAATAATTTTAGCTAGTAGTTTAGCATCAATGTTTAGGAGAGATATAGGCCTGTAATTGGCGCAGTGTAGGGGGTCCTTTCCTGGTTTGGGTAGGACAGTGATGTAGGCTGAGAGAAACTCAGAGGGGACTTGGCGCGGCTTCGAAAGAGAGTTCAAAGCTGCCCCAAGGTGCGTTTCCAATTTATCAAGAAAAGTCTTATAATATATGACCGTAAGGCCATCAGCGCCTGGGCTCTTGCCCGGCTTAAGATCCTTGATTGCAAGTTTGAGTTCTAATGGGGTGGTAGGGTTGTTTAAGGGATCGCTAACTTCTGCTTGGAGCGATGGGATGCCAGAACGCCCGAGGTAATCCTTAATTGCCTGTAGTCTGTCTCCCTGCACTTTCTGAGGTCTATGTTAGGGTGGGAGATTGAAGAGGTTGGAGTAAAACTCCTGGAAATTACGGGCTATATCTTCGCTGGTCTTATCTATGGGGCCCCCAGCGTTGCGGATGCCCGATATGGTGGTGCCCAGCCGTGGGCCTTTCAGAGCTCTAGCAAGGAAACGCCCCGTTTTGTCCCCCTGCTCGTAGTACAATTTGTTTTTAAAATATAGAATGCGTCTAGTCTTGGAGTCCAGAATCAGTTTAAGAGCCTTTCTCGCATCAAGAAGGGCAGTCGCTGATTGTACAGACAAGGTCTGTTCATGCAGGGTCTCTAGGCGTTTGATCGTCTGGGTCAATTTCAGTATGTCATTGTCCCATTCCCTCTTCTTTCGGGCGCCTACCCTGATGAACTCTCCCCTCATATAACACTTGTGGGTTTCCCAAATCGTCAAGGGGTCCATTCCCGGCGTCACGTTATGATTGAAGAATTCAGTTAGCTTAGCATGAAGCTCAGGTAGTAACGCCGGGTCTGATATGAGGGAGGAGTTCAGTCGCCATGCGCCTTTGCCCTTGTTCGCTTCTGTTAAGTTCAGGCATGTAGAAATGGGGGCATGGTCCGAAATGGTCTGAATCCCTATACAGGCCTCCTTTACCAGGTGGAGGTCTCTCCGAGACACAAACAAATAGTCAATCCTGGAGTGTCTGTTCTGGGGGATTGAGTAAAATGAATAATCCTTGTCATCCGGGTGCAAAAAGCGCCACGTGTCCACTAAGTCTAGGGAGTGCAGAAGTGTTTTAATTCTCTTGAGTATTCTAAAGGTTATATAGGTTTTCCCGGTGGAAGTATCAACTAGGGGATTTAGAGGAATGTTAAAATCGCCGCCAAGAACGAGGCGACCTACACTAAATCCCTCCAACTCCCTTACTACTCTTTGGCAAAAAGTCAAATGACCTGAATTGGGGAAGTAGACATTGGCCAGTGTGGTGGGCACCCCCATACATTCACCCTTAATAAAAATATATCTACCCCCGGGGTCTACCAGCTTGTCTGTGACTTCAAAAGAAGCCTCTCTGCTAAGTAGGATGGACACCCCCTTGGACTTGGAGATGTCGTTTGTGGCATGCTGGGCTTCCGTAAAAAAGGAGTCCGTCAGTCTGGGGACGTGGTTAGTCTTAAAATGTGTTTCCTGTAAGAAAACAATTTTGGGCCTACCTTTCTTAAGTTCCCTCAGAAGGGCAGAACGCTTCTCAGGGATATTCAGTCCCTTGACATTATGTGACACCACCGTGGGGGACCTTCCAAGCTCAGAGTAGGCCATAGTTTGAACCTAGGAGGGCACTTGGGAGTGACAATCACCGAAGCTGTTGGGAGGAAGAGACAATTTAGAAATAGAAAGGATCTTCAGACGGCCGTCCCACCCGCGACGTCCACGGGGGGGGGGGGGGGGAGTGGGAGAGGGAGGGGAGAGGGGGAGAGGGAGGGAAGAGGGAGAGGGGGGGGATGAAGGGATAGAGTTCAGAAAAGGTGTGAGAGGAGAAGCAGATAAATAGAACAGATAGAGCAGGAGTGTGGAATCTCACTTATCCGGGCAATCAGTGTCCGGACAAAGCTAAGTAGTGTACCGACGCCAGTTAAAGCGTCTAGCCCACTTCAGGAGGAACGTGGGAGGTTTGCGGGCAGAGATAGGGTCTGCAGCCCAGTTCTCTTCAGGCAGGAGGATAGAGGCAGACAATTATGTAATAATAGAAAAAATAGAAAAATAAATATCCGAGAGGTGGGTCTGCCTCGACCCTGCCTGTCTGAACAGCAAATGAGACCTGATTGTTAAACATACATTGCCTAACTAAATCTGTGGCAAAAGCCTTCTAAGCTAGATGAACAAGCAGTATTCCTAACCAAAAATTTCTCACCATCAACATTTAACAGTTAACAGAAAACAGCCAGTTTTCGCGCGCCCCCCTATCCGCCTCTACACACCCGCATGAATATAAATAGAAAGAAAGAATAAAAAAACGTCTATCAGTGGAAAAGAAAAAACAAATCCCAATTTTCCTCCTCCAAGCTGAAAGATGGTGAACCTGACACAGGTGGAAGTGTGAGCCCTTACGGGAGACTACAACGGTCGAGATTCCAGAAAGCATCTGAATACATTTCGCTGCGGAGACCGCTGGTCATATAAGTAGCGTGGTCAAAAAGTAGCAGGTTCAACCTATTGGTGGGTGGAAAGGTCGAAATTACTCAGGAGTTGGGTTGTAAGGCTGTAGTTTGCGTCATTCAATCCGGAGGGCCCCGGGGGGGTATGGGGAGAGGGTGGTAAAAGGGAAAAAGAAAAAATAAGGGGTAAGGCACGGCTGGCGTCTCCAGGAGGAATCGGTAGAATTCAGCCAAAGGCCCTACAGGCCAACAGAAAATAAGGCAGAGCTAGAAGTGAAGTGTGTAGAGTGCAGCACATCGCATCCGATAAGGCGTCAAGGGGTTAGTTCTCCTGTAGATTTCAGGACGCGTGAGCTCTGCTACATGGCATTTCAAGTCCCGAGCCATCCCTCCATCCCTGTTTCTGCCGTTTAGATGAGTGTTTATCCGGTGTGATCGGGGGAGAGTGTGGTGGGCTCCTGTCGCCCCGTGTGGGAGTAAACTCCTGATACCACTCGGGGAGGACAATGCGGTCAAGCTGCAATGAGTCGCAGAAATCTGGGAGATCCTCGGGGGTGCGGAGCACATGTTGTTTGCCATTGTGAGTTACTAGGAGTGCAAAGGGGAAGTGCCAGGTGTATCGGATGTCCTTAGCCCTCAGTGCCTCTAGGAGAGGTCGCAGAGCTCTGCGATTTCTCAATGTAATTTGAGGCAAGTCCTGAAACAATTTAATGTGTTCCCCATTGAAGATTATTTGGTCGTTTCTGCGTGCTTTGAGCATGATCTCTTCTTTAAGGGCAAAGCTATGTAAACAGCAGATAATGTCCCGTGGGGGGAGGGTGTCTGGGCCTCTAGCTCTCAGGGCCCTGTGCGCCCTGACAAATTCTATGGCCGAGTCTTCTGGTCTCTCCAGGAGGCTGTTAAAGACCCTCTGGAGGGCAGGAACTATTTGGTCTGCACCCACCGATTCGGGGACCCCCAAACCCTGATATTATTCCTCCTCCCCCTATTATCGAGATCTTCCAAATGCCTGTTTATCTCAATAAAGTGCATGGCGTGTGTTGAGGCCACGCCATCTAGTCTTTGAATAGCATGGTCTCTGCGTCTGCCCGCTGTCTCTGCTGTGGCCATTTTCTCTGCAAGAACTAACAAGTTAGTTTTTAAGTCAGTAATGGCAGCTGAGAAGGACGCCTTAATGTCAGCGGCGAAGCCGGACATATCCGCATAGGTGAGGGGATGATCGGGTCCGGTATCTCTCCTACCTCCTTCCTCTGGTGCAGACTGTGAGTCCTCACTGAACTCCTCGTCCTCCTGGGTCGGCGCCATCTTGGCCCCCGCCTGGCTCCTCCATGTCTCGGCCTGGCTCTTAAAGATTTTGGAGATATTTCTCCCTTTGGAGTTGGCTGTGTGTCGGCGGGGTCTGCTGTGTTGTGCTGAGCGGTTCTGCCTGTTCATAGTCGGGCGTTTGACGGCAATGCAGCTCGCTGAGGCAGGGTGTCTAGCGGAGCTCCTTCACTATGCTGCCATCTCTCCCGCGCGCCAGGCCATGCCCCGGACCTTAAACATATTTGTGGACTGTGGATTTTTTAAGCCATTTATTCCTGTTTGCTTGCAAGTAATGTTTATAAATATTTTAATTTTATATTTATTTTATATTTAACACAAGGGCATAGTGCTTTATCAATTTCTTTGTTTCCTATGCATAACAAACCTTCCTGTTTGAGGTAAGAGCTGCCTATTACTTAGAGGAGTTTTGGACACTTGGTGGCCTAGTGTAGTCATATTACCAAACACACAGACTTTTTTTCCAAGTAGAAGATATCTGCGAATTTCACATAAAATTATGATAAAAAATTAATTGTTAAAGAATAAGTTCACATTAGGGAACATGTTATATGTTACACCAGTTAGACTGTGACAAGTAATTATTTGAAGGGATCTGTGAAATGTAAACTACGAGTCCTGTCTACCACCACAGCAGATGGCTTGTAGTTCTCAATGGACTACAAGTATGGTGATTGGTGTGCTCGTAGTCCATTGACACTTCCTCCAGCTTTCTAACTAAAAGCCTATGTGGATGTTATGGGTAGAAAGCTGAAGGATGTGTCTGCAGGAGACTGACATCATAAAACTCAAACTCCTGTAAATACATCCAGTGTTTTCTATAATGGGTGCTGACTGGGTAGAAGTCCGTCTAACATCTCACATACCGTGTGAGCAAGGTCTCAAACAACACACACCTAGTAAAGCCATTAGTAAATAGGTGAAAGCATCCTGGACTTAATCATGGAGGTCATGATTAATCCCAGTGAGTGGAGTGAACCGCATTGGGGCATGACTTTGGACACTTTGCTAGGTGTACTGTGTTTGAGACCTTTCTCTATGCTTATCTGCAGGAGCATGACATTGCACATATGATCCACTGATCTTCTGTGAAATGCTTTGCAGACTTCAATGGGAAAAAATAATAAATGCACATTTCCTATCCTGACAAAATTTGTGCTTTTATTATTTTTTCCTAAAGAATGAACTTTAAATACATATTTTTTTTATTAGTCATTCAAAAGTGTCTCACTGTTGGGGGCGTGGCGACCGAGCTCTAAGATGGAAGCCTGATTCTGGAGCTCCGTTCGCTTGCCAGAGAGAATACATCGCATCAGCGCTCACCGGCCGTATTTTACCCGCAAACTCACCCGGATGATCAGCGGAACGGCTGAGGAATGTCGAGGAGACGAAAAAACACCCTTCAACCGCAGAAGCTGGCTCACTTCTTCCCGGCGAAGTCCCGCGGGCCTTCGCAAGATGGCTGCGGATCACACCCTCGCCTCAGAGCAGAGCAGGCCGCGCCGAACGGAATGGACGGCGGAGAGCTCAACTCCCACCGAGAGTCTGCGGGATCCTTCAGCGGCCAGTCGTCAGGTACACCGAGCCCCACTACAAGGAGCCCAGCCAAATCCAAACCCAGGCTACTATCTCCTGACATACACCCAGCCATGGAGGTAAGCGCCTCACAATGTGACAAGACAGCACAACCATCACAAGACCCTGACCCCATAGCACAATTTCCCACATCTGGCCAACCTATTTCAGATACTGTGCTAAAAGAAATGCTGATATCACTTCGATCAGCTCTCCATGCAGATATGGTACAAGGTATTAACCAGTGCCACAGAGAAGTGCAGGCTATAGGGGTCAGAGTGGATAGGGTGGAACGCAAAATGGAGGATTTTTCAGCTACCTATAATGTGATGGTGGATGCACACACAGCACAGGGGGAGGACATAGCATGGTTGAAAGACAAGGTCGCAGACCTCGAAGACCGCAGCAGACGTAACAACATTAAATTAAGGGGAATACCTGAATCTGTCTCTGCACAACAACTCCTACAATTTGCCTAAACGCTGTTTTCCTCTCTGCTGCCTAATTTGTTTTTTCTCAATCAAAAATTTTATTGAAAACAAAGTCAGGTTTACAGTCAATGATCAAATATATGTATTATAGCAGTCTATCTGTAAACAGTAAAAACAGATAATTACATCACCAATGTGTTCAGATTTGGTTAACGATACAGTATGAGGTGTTTATTCAATAGAAGACGTTAACTAGCGTACAACATTTGAGGAATGGTGAGTATTGAGTGGGATGTTTTGGGGGGGGGGGAGGTGGTGGCAGGGGGTAAGGGGAGGGGGGGAAATGTGGGATGTGGTTTGCCCTTTGCAATAGTATATAACTCTGCTTGTTACAAATACACTTTGTCATTCTGAGCCTGGTTCCTACTCTGTTGGAGGGTCAAAAGATGCTGGAATGGTTAGCCTTTAAGTGTGCGGAATTCGTGAGAGAGTGTGAAGGCCAGCCATGGTTGCCATGTTTTGTTAAAATTCGTGCTGTTTTCATGTTTGGCCGCCACAATCTCCTCCATCTTGTAGATGTATTGTACTCTGTTAGGCCAGTCTGTAATTCCCGGAGCTTTGGTCGTTTTCCAGTGAAGTGGTATCAGTGTTTTGGCCGCTGTGAGAAGATGTCGGGTCAGCGATTTTTTGTATCGGTTTAAATTGATGGGGACCAGATTAATCAAGCATGTGGCCGCATTCAATTCCAGGCGAGTTTCTGTGATGTGCTTTATCCAGGTTCTAATTACGTCCCAGTAGGTTTGTATTAGTGGGCACTCCCACCATATGTGCATGAAGGTGCCTATATGTGTTTTACATCTCCAGCATGTGTCCGAGGTGGAGGGAGACCATCTCCTGGCTTTTTGTGGTGTAATATACCATTGAGTGAGAATTTTATAGGATATTTCCTGGTATCTGGAGCTTAAGGAGCACTTGTGTGCCAAAATGCATGCCTTATTCCATTGCTCATCAGATATACCGGTCTGGAGATCACATTCCCACTTTGCTTTGAATTTAGTTTTGTCATCACGTGACGCTTAAGTTAACATTGAGTATGCAAGAGATGTGGTATTCGCTATTGGTGATCTCTGTAGACAGATATTTTCAATCGGAGTAAATGGGAGGCAAAATTGATGCTTGTGTTTGTTATTTACCAGGAAGTCCTTCAGCTGGATGTAAAACCAGTTTCCAGGAAACAGCTCCCCCACCTCGGCGTTTAGTGTTTCGAGTGTCTTGATTTGTGAACCTGACATACAAGTGTGTACCAGGAAGTCTTCTGGCAGTCTGTGGTGTAGGCCAGGAATGAATTCAGGGTTGTTCGTGAGTGGTGTCAGGGGACCTGGGTTCGTTGCGAATTTTTGCGATTTTACCAGTGCTTGCCAAATCTTGATTGTGGTTTCGATTAACGGGTGATCGATAAGTTTTGGCTTTCTGGAATGAAGTGACCATGGGAGGTAGAGGGTGTTGCGCGGTGCCAAATTACTTTCTAGTTGGACCCAGTCCTTATGCGATCCGTGGCAATGCCAGTCTATCACTCTTGTGATGTGGGTGGCCTGGTGGTACTTTTTAAAGTCCGGCAGTCCTATACCCCCATCCCTTTTAGACAGTGTTAAACGCCGGAATTGGATTCTAGGTTTCTTATCTGCCCAGAGAAATCGTCTTTGAATTTGGCTCAGCGTATTAAAAAAGGGTTCTGGAATTTTAATTGGTAGTGTGTTAAATACGTACAGAAGCTTGGGAAGTACCGTCATTTTTAATATTGAGGCCCTTCCAAACCAGGAGAACATTTTTACATTCCATTTGAGAAGGTCGCTTTTGATCGTGGCAAGCAAAGGTTTGTAGTTTACATCATATAGCGACTCAATTTTACTGGTTAAGTTTATGCCTAAATACTTAAGGGTGCCTCGTTCCCATTTATAGGGGTGATTGTCTTGTATACTTTTAAGTTGGTTCTGTGATAGGGTAAGGTTCAGGGCTTCAGATTTCGAATGATTTACTTTAAAGTTGGATATATACCCAAAGGTTTGGAATATTTTGTGGAGGTTGGGTATCGAAATGTGGGGATTAGTGAGAAAGAACAGGAGGTCATCCGCGTAAGCAGCAATTTTGTACTCTCTATCCTTTAGCGTAAAGCCCTGAATATCAGCGTTTAGATTAATCGTTCTGATTAGAGGTTCTAGGGTAAGAATAAAAAGAAGTGGCGATAAAGGGCAACCTTGGCGGGTACCATTATGGATGGAGATAGGTTCTGAAAAAATATTATTAATTTTGATTTTAGCTTGGGGATTCTGGTAGAGAGCTGAGATCCATGACAACATGTTTTCGTTGAGGCCAATATGAGCGCATGTAGCCATCATGTAGTCCCAGGAGACCCTATCGAAGGCCTTCTCGGCATCGGTAGAGAGCAGCATGCCTTTGGTGTTAGATTTCTGTGCATAATGAATTAGGTTCAAGGCCTTGATGGTGTTGTCACGGGCCTCCCTCCCCGGCATGAATCCCACTTGTTCGGGGCCGATTATTTTTGCTAATAGAGGTTTTAGTCTAGTGGCTAGAATTTTAGCTAGGAGTTTATGGTCTATGTTAAGAAGTGAGATAGGTCTAAAGTTAGCGCAGTCAGTGTGTTCTTTATTGGGCTTGGGGATTACAGCTATATGTGCCATAAGGAAGGAGTGGGAGTCATGTTGGTTTTTCGCTAAAAAATTAAAGGCCGAACGAAGGGGCTTTATAAGAGAATTAGTGTAAGTCTTATAGTACTATGATGTGAAGCCATCGGGTCCGGGGCTCTTTCCTGCTTTTAAGTCTGCAATCGCGTTCGAGATTTCATTGGTGGTTATGGGGTCCTCTAGTGCCTTTGTATCTTCTATTGTCAGGGAGGGCAGTCCACTATTCTGTAGGAAGTCATGTATAGTGTCCTGTTTTGTGCTCGTCAGGTGGGACGGTTTGTGTTGGGCCGGAAGTTTATATAGTTTAGAATAGTAGGCATGGAACAAGTCCGCTATTGCTTCAGAATTGTGTTTTAAAGTACCTCTTTCGTCCTTTAAGGCATGAATATGTTTCGACAACGTGGCCTCTTTTAGGGCTTTGGCTAGTTGCTTGCCACTCTTGTCTCCGTATTCGTAGAAAATGCTTTTCTTAAAGAAAAGGGAACGTTTAATCTTCATGTCTAGCAGAAGCCTCAGAGAGGTTCTGTGTTGTGTTAATTGGTTTTCTAGTCTGAGTGACTGGGATTGTTTGTGTTGTAGTTCAAGGTTTGCTATTTGCTGGGAGAGTTTATTAATTTCGACTTCCCTTTCTTTTTTTTTCCGGGCACCCCATTTGATAAGTTCGCCTCTAATCACTGACTTGTGTGCCTCCCAATTGTTTAATGGGTTCGTGTCGGTGTCGATGTTGTGGGAAAAATATGTGTTGATGGCGCTCAGGATGTCATCTTTTATAATTGGGTCGGTGAGGAGGGTGGAATTCAGTCTCCAATTAAATGCGGACTTGTGTGGTGTATTGAGGTGTAATTTGACCGCCGTGGGTGCATGGTCAGAGAGGGCTATGATGCCTATCTCCGCTGAGAGCAGGTTACCAAGATCCCTTTGCGAGATGAATATCATATCGATTCTCGAGTACTTTTTATGGGGTGCAGAGAAGAAGGTGTAGTCTCTGCCTGTGGGGTGCATGGACCTCCATGTGTCAACCAGTGTCAGGGACTGCAGTAGCGCTTTTATTCGTTTGAGGATCCTATACGGGACTTGCGTGTGTCCTGTCGAGGTGTCTTTAAGGGGCGCAAGGGGGATGTTAAAATCTCCTCCAAGTATGGTACATCCTTCGGCAAACCATTTGAGTTCCTCTATAATTTTGTTGCAGAAAGAAATATGAGAGGAATTGGGGAAGTACACATTGGCTAAGGTTACAGGTGACCCTTCCCAGGAGCCTTTGAGAAATAGAAATCGTCCCTCGGGGTCTGTCAGTTGTTGTTTTAGCACAAAAGGAGCATCCTTGTGAAGAAGAATGGATACTCCCTTGGTTTTGGCCAAGGGGTTGGTGGCGTGATACACTGTGGTAAAGGTACCGTCAGTGAGTCTAGGGATATTGCCGCCCCTAAAGTGAGTTTCCTGAAGGAATACAATTAAGGGCCGAGCTTTATTAAGTTCCCTTAATAATTTGGACCTTTTTTCGGGTATGTTCAGGCCGTTAACATTATGGGAAAGTACGGTTGGTGCCTTTCCTAAAAAAGCGTATGCCATGTTGTAAGCAGAACTTCAAGAGGAGGATGTCCAGAGATATATTGAGTACACTATCAGTGTACACCGTATTTTCTGTGGTCGCGGGGCATGAGCGGGCAGGGTTAATATAGAAGAAATGGAGCAATTGTGTGGTCGAGGAATAAACGTAGGTGGGGGGGGGTGGGGTGAGATTTGTGGGGTGATGCGAAGGGATGAACCGATCTGCCACCACTGGAGGGTGAGTCAGCCTGGTGTGTAACTCATTATAAAGTAAGGCGGTATTTCCCCTGTGGGGGGTAGTGGGAGGTGTTATAACCAAGGCAGTATTATATGTTGCGCTAGGTAGAAGCGCGGTGTGTATCAGTTAGTATGTAACCCTGAGTAAAGGTCCGGCGGGACCTGGGGATCCCAACATCATGACGGGGGAAGTGTCCCCCTGAGAGTAGGGTGACTGGGATCATGTGTGATATCAATCCTAGATAGAGGTTAGTAGCCTATGGTGTCGAGTGAGATATTGACTTTACATCGGAATTGTTTCCATTCCGTCTGTTAGCATCTTATACTCTATCAACATTTTATAACTGTAAAGCGCTTACAGAATAGTCAAAGAGGAGAAGTTTTAAGGAAAAAAGGGAGAAAAGAAAACAACATTTCAAGTCATATATAACGTAAACATAGTAATCTGTCAACCAAAAGCAGGAGTTCAGCGCTCTGCAACCTAGTACGAGAAAGCAAACATTAGGTGACTCTACCCTGTAACGTATTCATAGAACCCATTAACAAGGAGTGGAGGCCTAAGGTAAATTAGTAAATAAACCCAGCAATACTCCCTGGCATGTACCAAAGGTCTCCACCGGGGGAGATTTAAAGTGTCTTGTACTGGATTCTAGATATACAATCGCCTCCCAGGAAAGGAGGTAGTGGTAATCCGGATTATCAATGTACCGCAGTTAGGGGTAGCAAGGCGACCAGTCAGCGAAAAGTGGGTAAACATCTTTGGGGTTCTCCCTCCACTTTCTTGGCCAGTCCCATTCCCATTGCGAGGCTGTGCGTGGTACGGGATAAGAGATTTGTGTCAGCCCTTCCAGAGGTTGTAAAGGGGTAGCAACCAAGGCTTCCACTTCTGCATAACTTCAGCTGGGGGTGGACTGTACAAGGTTCCTCCCGGGAGACAGTAGAAGGTATGGTGTGTTTCCCTCACAGTTCAGCTAGACGCAGAAGCCCAAGTTTGTTAGCAGGCTATAATTTCCAGGGGTCAGTCATTGCATAAATCTGTATATGGGACTGGCTGATTCCCGAAAGTTCAGAAAAAAGTTAAGAAGTGCCGCAGAGGTAGGTGTGGCGTTGAGGTTGGTAAGCTCGGTAATCCCGCTTAGGCTGTAAACCGGTCGCGGTTTGTGTTCGGGTGCAGATCTCGCACTAACTAGGCGCCTGTTAACCTAAGGCAATCTAAAAACCGTAGTGTTCAGTAGGTGACAGAAACTTACAACGTGCGGGAACAAAACTTACGCGTAACATCTGCATGTCAGTAGACCCTCGTGTCTCTCCCTCTTGGACTCCTAGTATTTCTAGAGGGATACGGAGGCTCACAGCAGCTCCTGTCTGGATTCCTGCGGTGTTTGCTTGATTGGTAGGGAGACTGTGCATGGGACGGTCCTGGTGAGAATTGCGGATTGTTCACTTCTGGGGGTGTACGAAATTCTGCGTACCACTCCGGAAGGTCCAGGGTGTCGATCTGAAGGTCTTCACAAAATGTATTTAGATCCTCTGGGACTTTGAGCATAAATTGTTTCCCCAGGAAATTTGCTTGAAGTGCGAATGGGAACTTCCATCGGTAATTAATGCCTTTTTGCCGCAGCACCTCTAGGAGTGGCTTCAGGGCCCTCCTGTTTTTAAGCGTAATGGGCGACAGGTCCTGGAAAAGTTGTATCACAGTTTCCTCATGTACAATCCGTTCTTTGGCCCTGGCCTTTTGGAGAATGTCTTCCTTCAGGCAGTAGTTGGGTAGGCAGCATATGATGTCCCTCGGGGGGTTTCCGTCTGGTGCTCTAGGCCTGAGGGCCCTGTGTGCCCTGTCAAAGTCAATAGGGGATTGCTCTGGTCTGTCGATGAGGGTATTGAATATGGCAGTGAGAGTAGGCCTGATTTGTTCTTGGGATATAGTCTCCGGTACCCCTCTGATTCTGATATTGTTCCTGCGTCCTCGCTTGTCTAAATCTTCGATTTGTCGGTTCATATTGATCAAGTGTTGTGAATGCGTGGTTGCGATGTCGTCCAATCTAATCAGGGTTCTGTCCCTCCTTTTCCCCGCACGGTCTGATATTGCCAGTTGTTCTGTTAGGCGCAGAATTTCCGTTTTGATGTCAGTGATCACCGCAGCGAAGGAGCTTTTAATGTCAGCTGCAATATCTGTCATGGCCGCGTAGGTAAGCAGATGTTCATTCTTATTAGCGCCAGTATTTGAGTCTTCAGAGGCTGGTAGAGAGACCTCGTCATCCTCCATGTCTTCTATAATACTGTTAGGCCGCGTACACACGGGCGGACTGTTCGCCCAACCTTGTCCGCTGAACAGTGTTTGGGCGGACAGTCCGCTCGTGTGTGGGCTTTCAGCGGACAGTTTCAGCGGACAGTTGGACGGACAAAGTCTTTCGGAAATTCCGAAAAACTGTCCGCTGAAACTGTGTTTGAGCGAACAGTCCGCCCGTGTGTGGGCTTGTCCGCTGTACTTTCGAAATGAGCGGACTGTTCCCGCTCGGAAAGTCCGCCCATTTCGAGCGCGTGTACAGGTAGGCGGGGCCCGCGAAGGAGACGTCGCGGGCTCCGCCGCCTGGAATGGGCTTAAAGGGGAACCCCAACGCCGAAAAAAATCGGCGTGGGGGTTCCCCCCAAGTCCACACCAGACCCTTGTCCGAGCACGCTACCCGGCCGGCCAGGAAAGGGGGGGCGAGCGAGCGTGCCCCCCCTCCTGAGCCGTACCAGGCCGCGTGCCCTCAACATGGGGGGTGCCTTGGGGAAGGGGGGGCCGCGCGGCCCCCCCACCCCAAAGCACCTTGTCCCCATGTTGATGAGGACAAGGGCCTCTTCCCGACAACCCTGGCCGTTGGTTGTCGGGGTCTGCGGGCGGGGGGCTTATCGGAATCCGGGAGCCCCCTTTAAGAAGGGGGCCCCCGGATACCGGCCCCCCACCCTATGTGAATGAGTATGGGGTACAATGTACCCCTACCCATTCACCTGTGAAATAAAGTACAAAAAAAAACACAACACATGGAAAAAGTATTTTATTGCACAGCTCCGGGGGTCTTCCGTCTTTGGGGGTGTTCTCGCCGGACTCCTCCGCTATGTGTGTGTAGCTCTTTTACTAGCGGAGGAGTCCGGCTTTCTTCCTCCCCGCCGCCGGCCTCTTCTCCCGACTTCGGGGGTCTTGTCCCCCTCTTCGGTTCTTCTGCCGGGCCACCGCGCCTGGTCCGGTGGCCCGGTCTTCTGTCGCCGTCTTCCGTTCTTCTGTCGCCGCCTTCGGTTCTTCTGCCGGGCCACCGCGCCTTCTTGTAGCTCTTTTACAGGCGGTGGCCCGGTCTTCTGTCGCCGCTGTCGTCGCCGTCGCCGCCGCCGCCTTCCGTTCTTGTTCTTCTTCTTGTTCTTCTTCTCCTGGAGATGTTGACTCGACGATCTCTCCGGCCGGAATGCCAGGGACACGCTCCGCTGCCACTTATATAGTGACAATGGGGCGGTGTCACATGGTATATGTCACATGGGTTGGTCACATGGGTTGATGTCACATGGGGACTATGACATCGTAAGGGGGCGGGGTCACCATGTGACCAACCCATGTGACATATACCATGTGACACCGCCCCATTGTCACTATATAAGTGACCGCACAGCGCGGCTCTGGCATTCCGGCCGGAGAGATCGTCGAGTCAACATCTCCAGGAGAAGAAGAAGAACAAGAAGAAGAACAAGAACGGAAGGCGGCGGCGGCGGCGGCGACGACGACAGCGGCGACAGAAGACCGGGCCACCACCTGTAAAAGAGCTACAAGAAGGCGCGGTGGCCCGGCAGAAGAACCGAAGGCGGCGACAGAAGAACGGAAGACGGCGACAGAAGACCGGGCCACCGGACCAGGCGCGGTGGCCCGGCAGAAGAACCGAAGAGGGGGACAAGACCCCCGAAGTCGGGAGAAGAGGCCGGCGGCGGGGAGGAAGAAAGCCGGACTCCTCCGCTAGTAAAAGAGCTACACACACATAGCGGAGGAGTCCGGCGAGAAGACCCCCGAAGACGGAAGACCCCCGGAGCTGTGCAATAAAATACTTTTTCCATGTGTTGTGTTTTTTTTTGTACTTTATTTCACAGGTGAATGGGTAGGGGTACATTGTACCCCATACTCATTCACATAGGGTGGGGGGCCGGTATCCGGGGGCCCCCTTCTTAAAGGGGGCTCCCGGATTCCGATAAGCCCCCCGCCCGCAGACCCCGACAACCAACGGCCAGGGTTGTCGGGAAGAGGCCCTTGTCCTCATCAACATGGGGACAAGGTGCTTTGGGGTGGGGGGGCCGCGCGGCCCCCCCTTCCCCAAGGCACCCCCCATGTTGAGGGCACGCGGCCTGGTACGGCTCAGGAGGGGGGGCGCGCTCGCTCGCCCCCCTTTCCTGGCCGGCCGGGTAGCGTGCTCGTACAAGGGTCTGGTGTGGACTTGGGGGGAACCCCCACGCCGATTTTTTTCGGCGTTGGGGTTCCCCTTTAAGCCCATTCCAGGCGGCGGAGCCCGCGACGTCTCCTTCGCGGGCCCCGCCTACCTGTACACGCGCTCGAAATGGGCGGATTTGCCTCCTCCTTACGTGGGCGAGTCCGTTCATTTCAAAAGTTGAGCGAACTGTTTGCCCAACCTTGTTCGTCAAACAGTCCGCTCGTGTGTGGGCAAGTCCGCTCATGCAAATTTTGAGCGGACTGTTTGCCGAAACTGTTTGACGAACAAGGTTGGGCGAACAGTCCGCCCGTGTGTACGCGGCCTTACTCTGCGTAGGTGCTTTATTGGCGTTTCTACTGCCGCCAGAGTATTTAAATTTGCTTAGGTTTGCAGATGATGTTTTGCTCTGTGGGGTCCCCAAAGAGCGCAGGGTATGGTTGTGTGTACTTCTCCGTGAGTGCGCTGACATAGTCAGTATGATCCGTTTTCACATCTCAGGCCCCCAGGTCACCAGGGTCTTGTTACAGCATCGCCTTAAAGGCTTTACACCAGGCCACAGTCCCTATTGCCCGTTCCTGAGAGTAAGTGGCAGTCCAATGGTTAGGTGGGGTGTACCTTAAGCACTGTAGTTGTTGCGATCCTATTGTGCTCAGGACAGCTGGACCTCTGGGTAGGCTCGTGAGGGGGTAGAGTACGCTGGGTGTAGCAAGATGGCCGCTGGCTTCTTATCTGTAGGCCTGCTGGCTCATATAGTCCCACAGCCTGCTTCTGACCCCTAAATGTCCCAGTTCCTGTAGGGTTCCGGATGCCAAGCAGCGGCAGTTACAAGGGGGGGGGGGGGCGGGCTTTGCAGTACTGACTGTTTGCTGCAGGCCTAAGATGTGGCCTGAACTCTTGTGAGGCCTAGCCGCGGTTTGGGGCTCTCCGATGGGGCTCCGTAGTTTCCCTGGACCTGCCCGGATGCTGTAGTGCTCGGGCCCGGGTGATGCACTCCCGGGATGCTGTGTCTCATGCGGCGGTGCGTGGCGTGGAGCGGCTCGTCGGTAGGCCTCAAGATGGCGCCCGCTAGATTGCACAGCCTCGCGGCGGTCCGCGGCTTCAGCACTGTCCCCGTCGTTCAAATATCCCCCTGCTGTGCAGCCCAGAGTCCGCGGCAGCCATCCCGTGCAGGAGGGGTGTTCGTCGGCGTGGAAATAGCTCCGGATGGCGGTGGATTGCGATCGCCCTCCTGGAGCTCAGCTTCCACACCTCTGCTGCCTAATTTGACCGCACAGGACTTAATAGTGGACCGGATCCATAGGATCCCCAAATCCTCCTTCCTCCCTGAGGGCACCCCGAGAGACACGCTATTGAGGATCCATTTCTACCATGTTAAAGAGCAAATATTTCAGGCAGCACGCAGCCCCGACAATATGCCTCCCCAATATGCCGATTTGCAAATCCTCCCGGACCTCTCTCGGCATACGTTACAGAGAAGACGCAATCTGGCGACAATCACGAAAGCTTTAAGAAACCATAAAATTCCACACAAATGGAAATATCCAGCCACACTCATCATCACACATAATGGGGTCACCAAATCCATTAATAAATTGGAAGAAGGCATTAACCTCCTGACCCAATGGGGGATTCTGCAGGAGCCACCACCTACTCTAGCTCCCCCACAGCGCCCCTCGCCTCTCCAGGAGGAATGGCAGCTAGTCTCACACAAGCGCCACAACAAACCACAGGCTGGGAGTAGCTCATAACTACTCCACATTCTTTACATCTCTTCTCTCTGGCAGACAGAGTTAGTTTTTACTCTCCAATCGCCCTGTTACTAAGTTCAGCAGTCATGACTGCACACGGATCAGTTGTTAGATCCTTTTTTACTATTCATGCATTATACGTTTTTGTCTTATGTTTTTGTTGCTTTCCTTTTTTCCTCCCTTCTGGACTCATGGACCTCTACGACGCAACCGAGAACTTCCTTGTGAAAAATCCAACACTATTCCGTTCAGCACTGGTGCAGACGCATCTATTGAAAACGCGTGACAATAGTGAGTACCATGCACTTATGATCACACAGACTTTCTTACCACATCATAAATGACTATTACATGCTTATCTCTTAACGTGCGGGGGCTGAACCACCCCGCCAAACGTTTTTCACTCTGGAGAGAGGCCCACAAACAAAAAGCGGACATACTACTCGTCCAAGAGACTCATTTCCAACAGCGGAAAACTCCGGCCTGCACCCATAAAGATTACCCACACATATATTTGTACTCCAGACAGCAAAAAAGGTGGGGTGATGGTAGCAATTAAGCACACTGTGTCCTTCCTTCTCAAGGAATCATTCATAGATGATAAAGGTAGATTCATAATTCTAACAGGCGACTTTGACTCTCAACCCTTCACCTTGGTAACGCTTTATGCTCCGAACTCCCATCAACTAAGATTTATCAGACGAGTGCTCAAAAAAGCTGAATCTATGCTTTACGGTAGTCTTCTCATCGGAGGGGACTTCAACCTGGTAGCGGATCATCATTTGGACACTACGGCTATTCACAAATGTAGATCATCACCTCTGCCTAATCTTCTACACACAAGAGACCTTTTCGACGTCTGGAGATGTCACCACGCTAATGAAAGGGACTATACCTTTTTCTCAGCTAGACACTGTACTTATTCAAGGATTGATATGTTCCTAACTGACAAGTGGCTTTTGCAGAGGGTCCGGGCCACTACGATACATGATATCACGTGGTCGGATCATGCTGCAATCTCAATGTCTATTGATACACAAAAGGCCGCTCCCTCGCCACCCATCTGGCGTTGTAATACTAGGCTTCTTCAAGAACCCAGGCTAGCCCCGATAATCTCTCAGCGTCTCAGAGAATTTTTCCAAACCAATTCCACCCCAGACGTTGATCCCTTTATCCTCTGGAACACACACAAAGCATTCATGAGAGGTATTCTTATACAGTTAGGAGCCAGAGAGAAGAAGAAGTACAATTCTTTACTGAAAGACGTGCTAGATGAAATACATTCACTAGACACCCACAACAAAGTCTCCCCCACGCCCGCTATAGTGGCTGCCATCACCGACCTTAGACACAAACTAAGAAACCTCCTTGCACAAAAATTTGACAAACATTTACGCAGACTGCAATTAAACTCTTACGCTCATGCCAATAGAGCAGGGAAATACCTAGCTAATAGAATTAAAGCCGCCCGCACCCGCTCCAAAATTGCTCATCTAATACACCCGACATCACACCACAAAATCACAAATCCCCAGGACATAGCGAACCAGTTTGTGGATTATTATGGAGCTCTCTATAATCTACGCAACGACACAAACACTCCACAACCGACGGAACAAGACATTCAGACATTCCTGAAGACCATCAATCTCCCATCTCTCTCGGAGGACCATCTTACCCAATTAAATGCCCCATTCACACTCCAGGAGATAGCTAAGACTATATCCACATTGCCCAATGGCAAATCCCCGGGCCCTGATGGCTTCGGGAACGAGTACTATAAACCCCTCATGGACCTGCTCTCCCCACACCTTCTTGACGTCTTCGCTAAAGCGGAATCAATCTCCTCCTTCCCCTCTGAGATGCTGAGAGCACACATTGTAACTTTACCAAAACCGGGTAAAGATCCCACCACTCCCGCAAATTTTAGGCCAATTTCCCTTTTAAATTCTGATATAAAAATCTATGCTAAATTGCTGGCCAGGAGACTGACCAATATCATTCCATGCATTATACCAAAGGACCAGATGGGCTTTGTGAAGGGGCGGCAGACTTCAGATGCCACTAGGCGCGTTATCAATGTTATTCACCATGCTAAAGCCTCCGGAACGCCTTCTCTGCTTCTTTCCATAGATGCAGAGAAGGCGTTCGATAGAGTGCACTGGACGTATATGAAAGAGGTATTGATCAAGTTTGGCTTCAGGGGACCAATATTCACTGCTATTATGGCACTTTATTCGTGCCCATCAGCACAGGTATACACGGCAGGCCTATTGTCCAAAACGTTTGACATAACAAATGGCACTCGCCAAGGGTGCCCTCTTTCTCCCACAGTCTTTAATCTGATTATAGAGCCATTAGCGCAATCTATACGGGCGAATGACCGGATCAAAGGTTTCTCCTTTGGCAAATCCAAGCATGTCATAAATCTGTTTGCTGACGACATTATACTACTATTAACTGATCCCATTCACTCTCTCCCTCAAGCCCACAAGGCCCTGTCTGATTTTGGAGCCATATCCTACTATAAGGTAAATCACACTAAATCACTGATTTTAGATCTGGGAACCCACCCGCAAGTAAAAAAGTCCTTGCAACTCAAGCTTCCATATTCTTGGGCCACCAACAACTTTACCTTTCTAGGTCTGACGTTAACTAACACTCTCCCCACCTTAGCTGATGCTAACTTCAAACCTCTCTTGGCCAAAATAGACCGCCAACTTACGGAGATAGGAAGAAGGGAGTTGTCATGGCTAGGTAAAATTGCAGCCTATAAAATGTCTATACTGCCTCAAATATTGTATATGTTCCGCTCATTACCAATTCCTATACCCCTACACTATGTTGACAAGCTGTCCAATGCAATGTGGAAATTCACGTGGGGGGATAAAAAAGCTAGATGCCCTCGCCACATTCTTACACCTCACAAATCCATAGGAGGAGCTGGTTATATGGACTTAAGAGATTATATGTGAGCTACAAGACTTGACCAACTCAAGCACTGGTTCAATCGAGTGGACAGCCCACTGTGGGCAGACATGGAAATCTCTGCGCTCCCTGTAGGTAATCCCACAGATTTCCTATTTAGTGACTCCTGGGACACTTGGGACACCAGAAGTTTACCCCCCACTATACAGGTATCACTACAAGCGTGGCGATTCCTTTTCAAACAAGATAACAAAGCAGTAACTGCCATAACATATGACTTACCATTAGAAATCCTACATGCCAAACTCCCCTTTCTACAAACCTCACAACTGCAGGAGAAAAATATTCACTATTTCCAAGACTTATGCAGGGACAAGGAACCCAAATCGGTAGCACAGGTTATATCAGAATTTGACTTACCACACACCACATGGTTTTCCTGCACCCGTATTTCTCACTATTTAAAGTCACGTCCGATACCCACCATCCGAGTACCCACTAAGGCATGGGCATTTTTTTCGAATTCACATCATAATACCAAAGGTATATCATTATTTTATAACCTCTTCCAGGATAAACGCATCTTTCACAAATCACCAGCCCTCAGAAAGTGGGAAGAAGTTTTAGCAACCACCTTTACTGATGAACAATGGCTTTCTGCCTTTAAATCTATCCATAAATTCTCCCACTGTGTAAGTCACTGGGAAATGACCTTGAAAATTATTTATAGGTGGCATTATACCCCTTTCCGAATGTCTATCATGTTCCCATCCTCTTCACCACTTTGCTGGCGGAATTGTGGTCACACTGGAAACTTGATTCACATTATATGGGAATGCCCATGTTTGAAAAGCTTATGGAACAAAGTTTTCCAAACAATTTCTGATCTCACAGGTATCCTAATCCCCCCAAACCCCAATCTAGCTATACTGCACATTGGTATTGAAACTTTTCCACGTGGGGATAGAGCTATGGTGACACATATTTTACTAGCCACACGAAACCTAATTCTTCGCAATTGGAAGAAATCTATGGCCCTGAACTTCTCTGAAGTAGTCACCATTGTTAATAGAAATTATACGTTTGAAAGATTGATTGCAATTAACTCATTTTGCTGTAAGCAATTCGATAAAGATTGGAAGCTGTGGACCACCAGATTTGGGTCTTGATACGTAATTACATCTTATTTTAGAACCTTATTATCGCTGACTGATACAATAATTTTTGCTTTGATTTTTTACTAACTGAACGATAAGTACTTCACCTGTCTGTACTATATATTTTGCATATCTACTGGCTGTATGTCCTGAGTCCAGATACCCACCCCAATTTTCCTTTCTGTATTGTATTGTGTTATGTTCTGTTTGTCTTTGAAAAACTTAATAAAAACTCATTGATTAAAAAAAAAAAGTGTCTCACTGTTGTGGCTAAAATAAGTTGTTTTAGTATTAACCCATTCTGAGGAGAAAACATAAAAAAAAACATAAAGTATTAGGTAATAACTAAGAATCAGCATGGACTTTTTTTTAAAGTTGGGGTGTTTCTAACCCTTTTATTGGGTGTAAAACTGTTCGTAGGTAAGTAAATGTTCATTTTCAATGTTAATGATAGTGAACAATATGAAGCATAAAGTAAATGTTTGGTCGTTGGGCATTCACGTTGTTTTTTTGGACATAGGCAGCTGCCAGTGTCTTATTAACCAATGACACATTTCTAGCTGAATGTAAGCAAAGAGGCTGGGGACTCTGTCTGATGTCGTTGACTAAATATGATCAGGGAAGTGCCTAATGACTAGCAGCTGGACATTTGCTTTTGGTGGGTGAACATTATCCAACCTTAAAATATTCAGTTGCCTGACTGAAGGTGCTGAAGGAGATTTATTGCAGTGAGCAGTGAGCTAATTGAGAGAGAGTGACATTTATAATACAGGTAAAATGCATGAGAACTAATTTAATTACAAAGCAGACTGTTACATTTAAAAAAAAAGGGGGCTGGGGGGTGGCATGAACGCTGTGAGTGTATATTAGTAGTGGTATTAGTTACTGGGAAAAGTACATGAGATCTTGTTCCTCTATACAGCAGATTGTTGCCTTTATAAACAGGGCGCTGGGGAGTGGAGTGAATGCTGCAACACAGTTGTATTTTTGCTCAGCTGGTTAATTTTCACAGAATCAATGTACATGCAGTTTCTCTTTCTGGATAGAGTAGCTATGCAATTTTTATATAAATAGACCCCTATGTGTTGTATCATGAGGCATTTTTTTCTGAAGCATCTGCTAAATTCTTCCCCAATGCTGCAGATTGACATGCATTGTACTAATGGATGGTACATAAGAAGAAGTTTGTTCTTTGCATAGACTGTGGTAAGCTGAGGAAAACACTTTAGCATCTAATAATGAATAAAAATCAGTGCAGAAGCCAGAAGTAAACTACTCCCTCCCTGTCATAAGCAGCTATGCAGCAATATTAAGTCCACAAAGTCAATTCACAAATACCCAAATATTTTGATTTATTTTTTGTTTGGAGAGAGCTTACTAATGAAATCCATGGTTATATGTAGCCATGGACAATGTGGCAGAAAATATTGCTTTGTGTACATATGGTACAGTTTTAAAGATTACAACCGATTACATAATATCATTTTTGCACCATAGGCCACCAGTAAAACTGGTATAGAAAATCAAAGGTTTTTCAGATCTACTGATGTTTGGCTACCAAAGAATTAATCTCCACACAAGAGTCAAAGGTTTTCTCCCAGAAGACTCAGTTAAAGGGCCTTCAGCTGCTTATGCCCACCTCCAACAAGCTTCCAATAAATATATATTTTTCTTTCCATTTAAGTTGAATAAATTCCCTTTTCCTCAGCTACTGATATGTTTTTAATTAGGTACTAAAAAATGTTTAGTATTGTTTTTAGTGCCGGCTTCCTCCTAATGGTACTATCTGTATGCTTTAGCATATAATTTTTTCATCAGCAACTTTCTGCTGGTACTATGCCAGTGCTGATTTTTTTTACGACTAGCATCTTACATCACCAGTGGAAACAATACAGATCCAAAAGTATAAAGACATTTGCTAAAACAAACTGCTTGGTCATTTTATATTTGTTACATAACAGAAAAAAGGTAATATGTGTGGAATAGAAATACTGTAAATAACTTTAAGGAAAAAAAAAAAATTACAAAAAAATACTAACGCTGGAAAAATACAAAATTTCTAGTTTTAATTAGGGTAATCACAAGTGCTGACATTAAGAAGTTTGTACATGTATATATATGAAATTCATTCACATTTTCCTTTGGTAGGATATATAATAATCACTTACAGCTGGCTAATCAGACAAATACTTCAATAACAACCTTTCAAAAAGTGCTCTAACCTTAGTATAATTACAGGAAGGTCAGGGAATCCAGTCACTCAGTGCTTCTTATGCTGTCTATTTATTGAGGAATTGGTAAAGCATTATTGTTGCCTAGCAACTATAAATTCGTTCCTGGAAGATGTTCATGACATCCTTGAGAATTCTTTGTGTCATCCAGAGAATTATTTTGGTTGGCTTGCATTCCCTTCAGCGTAACAAGCTGAAGAACAGAAATGATGCACATAGTCACTGCAAGTGATGAAAATAAAAATGTATTTTGCATGTTAGTGTTAAAAAAGTAAAAAAATGGGTTCTATTATTAACCACTTCAGCCCCGGAAGGATTTGTCCCCTTCCTGACTGGGCAATTTTTTTGCGATACGGCACTGCGTCGCTTTAACTGACAATTGCGTGGTCATGCGACATTGTACCCAAACAAAATTGATGTCATTTTTTCCCAGAAACAGAGCTTTCTTTTGGTGGTATTTGATCACCTCTGTGGTTTTTATTTTTTGCGCTATAAACAAAAAAAGAGTGAAAACTTTGAAAAAACACAATATTTTTTACTTTTTGCTATAATAAATTTCCCAAATAAAAATAAAAATTTCTTCCTCAGTCTAGGCTGATATGTATTCTTCTACATATGTTTGGTAAAAAAAAAATTGCAACAAGCATATATTGATTGGTTAGCTACAAAATAGGGGATAGATTTATGGAATTTTTATTAATTTTTTTACTAGTAATGACTGCGATCTGCAATTCTTATCATGACTACGACATTGCGATGGACAGATTGGACACTTTTGAGACTATTTTGGGACCATTGACATTTATACAGCGATTAGTGCTTTAAGTAGCCACTGATTATTGTATAAATGTCATTGGCAAGGAAGGGGTTAACACTAGGGGGCAAACAAGGAGTTAAATATGTTCCCTGGGAGGTATTTATAACTGTGGGGGGATGGGACTGACTAGGGAAGGAGACAAATCGGTGTTCCTATATACTAGGAACACACAATCTGTTTTCTCTCCCCTGACAGGATGTGTTTACACCCACACATCTATGTTTCTGCTCTGTCTGGAGCGATTTCAAGTGCACCAGCGGGCATCGCGGCCACCGGGCACATGCACAGGCTCCTCAGTGCTGCAGGGGGCATGCGAGCATCCACTATTATACCCCCCCTGCTACAATGCATCTTAACTAAGCATGGTCACATTCTCTAATAAACTAGATTGCAAGTTATGAGATATTAGCAACAGGCCTTACATCTGATAATTTGCATTGTTTGAGTACTTGCATGGTTTGGATACTTGTTTCCTGAATTGATGTATAGTCCTTTTATTGTATCATCAGGCCTCGGATTGGATCTTGTAGACCTTTTCTATATTGTTGCATACCTTCTACGTAACTGTATAAGACAATAAAATGTTCAACACTAAAATACTGACATATAAGTTTGGTTTGCTCTGGTATGGTTTATGTGAATCAATTTTTTCTTCTTGACCTCATTGAGTTTAATTTGCCACACATATATTTGTCCACCTTAGCCTCTGTGGTCCTCTTCTCTTGTAGACTTCAGACTTTTCCAGCATTATCACAAAAACAGAAGATGGCAATCTACCTTTCACCCTCATGGTAAGAAATAATTGGGGGAGTTTAGAGTACAAAGCTCACCAGAAGCAAGTACTATAGCTTTCACATAGTAACATAGTTGGTCAAATTGAAAAAAAAGAAAAGTCTATCGTATTCAACCAATAATAGAAAACCTAATTTAACTGAACATGATATATAGTTGATCCAGAGAAGGGCAAAAACAGCTTTGCAAAAGCAAGGTCCAACTTGCTCCAACAGGGGAACAAAATGGATTTCCCTGTTAATCTGATATTTTCTAGACCAACTATCTCTGCTGCAATTTATACATTTTAATATGCAGTTATATCCTGTGCATTTAGAAATATAATCATATCATTTTTAAGAATACTTTAAAGATTGGATCATTATTGTACCTTAAAACTCCCATTGGGTCAATCCTTCATTTTGAAAGTCACCCTCTTTTTTTTTTTTAATTAGCTGACTAATTCCAGGGGTAGCCTATTTTTCACAGCTCTTACCATGTAGAAGCCTTTATGAATTGTTGCGATCTGGAGTTTCTTGTTTACGTATTTTGTTATACTCTTTGTAACTTTCAAATGAGGAAAATGTTCCTTTGATTATATTTGAATTTTTATAAATTACCTTTTCCTATTCGTAATTGCTTTTTAACATGGGACGTCACATAGGTTTCCTTTTAGCCTTTTATTTGCCTATGGTAATATAGTTTGCTATTTATTTGCAAACAGTCAATGTAAAACATTCCTATTTCTGTTCTGTAGTCTTTGATAACACTATTCGCTCCCATTCTAAGTTTTGTAGGGCAGCCTCAACAGTGGAAAATTTGCGCTCTAAATGTAGGTGTTTTTAACTTCCCAGTAAGTGTTTGCTAGCAATTTACAACAGTGGGGTCACTAGTGCTGGGATCCCTGGGCATGTGCTTTGTATCTCCTGTGGGGTGCCCTGAGTCCCCAGCACTGGGATCACCAGCCACTCCAGCAGTAAGAATCTCTCCCTGCTGGGAGCCTGTCAGAACAATACTACTACAGAGCCAGGGGAAGATGTCCCCAGGCTTCTCCTTGGCATTATTTTATCACATAATACAACAAGTTTAAGTCAGGAAGGAAGAACATCCCTCTGAATTTTACTGTGCTTTGTCTGTGGTATGTAAATTTACATACTGTTACACACATGATGCATTACACACAGTGAGTTACTTATTCCTGACCCTTGAATACTTGTGCATTACATACTAATGACCCCTCCAATCTTTATACGACATACCCTTGACCTCTGCACTCCATGACTAAAAGACTCCTGCATTATGTACATTATGTTGTACATTAAAAATATCTGACTTAAGTGTTCACAATCTCAAAACCTTCTAGTTGCTAAACGGTCCCTGACTAACTTATTAAATTTGTTCTTTAGGCTAGTAGCAGACAGAGTATTCTCTTACTATTTCTAGTGTGGAAAAATGATATGTAATGAAAGCATTTAATTAAAAAAAAATGAATGTGCTGAGGTTTGTACATGACTGTTAGACTCTTTCCTGTTATATTGTAATTAATATTTCATATGTATTTAGTACAGGTAGCCTTGGGTTTTGTTTAAATATGCCCCTTTAAATCCATCCCACAGTTAACATAATTTGGCCACACCCACAGTTCACGCTATGATCTCTGAATTGCTGCTCTACATTGGGTGCTTAAAGGTGCCCCAGAATTTTTTACAATCCAGTCATTTCTCTGGTTTACAAACCTAAATAAATGAGGTCATCATATGGTCAGTGATTTTCTTTTGTTGTATTTGAGATTAACAGATTCAAAAAAGCGTGGTTTTTAGTTGGGTTTATTTAAAATGTATCATTAAATTGTCATGTAATAAGCTTATAAATTCCCATCCTTTAACTGTTCCAGCAGGACTATCACACCAGTCAATTTCAGGGTGGTAAAATTCTTCCATTATTACCTCTGAGCCAGTCTGTGCAGCCCTTTCTTTCTGTTGAAGGAGCCGAGTCACTACCTCCTCATTAACACTGGCGATCTGTAACAAACTACCACCATAGTATTGTAGGCAGGTGCCTACAGAGTGGTATGACATGTGTCTTCCCTTGCTGTATGCTGTATATGTTATGTTTTCCCTTGTTACTGTATGCGGCTGCCACTTGGACTGAGGGAGTTAAAGAGTCATGCTGATCTCCTGAGTTCATGTGTCTACCTTGTCTTTGAAAATGCATAAATATAAGAGATCATGAACCTAGATGGGTCATTGGAAATAATGGAACAGAGAAAGACAGACTGGTCAGTAGATAGAGGTGTTTTCTGCAACACACATTTAGCAGAAACAGGGTTCCATAGAACAGACTAAGCCAGGTCTTGGATTATGTTGCTATGAACTCTAATAGTGAGGTATAGGGCCAGATCTTGGAGCAGAGGCACCAGGGCCGGCACAGCCATTCACATGTAATGATGCAACACTGTAATGTAAGGACCTGGTTGTGAAAGTAATAAAGATATGTTTAAGTAAACACTTTAATTTAAGGACTAGTTACTGCCTGGTTAGGAGTTTATTCATGAGTATATATAGTGGTGCATGCATGCTTTATCACAGAACACAGTCACATAATGAGGGAGACATTGCAATGTGAAGATAAAGTACAGTTGCAGTGCAGTTGAGTTAACTCTTGGTGAATCACAGTACACATGGCTGTGATAATATTGCAGCCAGCCAGTCAGAAACTTGGGTTACTTGAGGTTTCCAGTAATGAAGGAATCAGGGTGTTTAGGTTCCTAACAGACAGTACCCGAACTTGGGTCAGACTACAATATGGGGCACCCTAGGGACCTGACCTGAGAGTTGTAAGAGAAAGCGAGGCCCTGGGGATCAGAAGTATGATGTTGGCTTCCTGGAGTAAATAGCAGTGTAATGCTTAAGTGGAGAAGATACTAATGAATGACAACTAGGTCACTGGGGGAGTGAGGAGTCCTGGCTGTGAAGTCCAGTATGTGGTGTGCCACAGGCTCACAAATGCTGCATAGGTTTCTGAAACAAGGTGTTCAGCCAGAGTGTTGTAACAAGAGGAGTTAACAGAGAGAGCAGAGATGGATGTCTATAAGGGAAGAAGTACCGTCCATTAATTGAGAGTGCCACCTTATGATATGTTCAAGGCAATGCTTTTGTCGAATCCTAAGGGTATAAGCATACAGTTTCCTAAGTCCCCACCTGAACCTTCTTGCAGGATGCCCACCCATATGTAACTACCCATAATGCCTCAGCACAACCACACTTTTCATTAACAAGGTCCTCTTTCACACTAACTTTTAGATCGGTTCTCACATAGAGACAGACGCCACCTCCCATTTGTTTTACCCTGTAGCTGTGAAAGAGAGCATAGGCAGGAATATTACCAGCCCAATCCTATTTAACTTGAAGCCAAGTTTCAGTAACACCAAATAAATCATAGTTCTCTTCATGCACCAAAGCCTCCAACATGCCTATTTTGGTCGGTAGACTTCTGGAATTGGTGAAGAAATACTTTAATTCATTGTTGCATTTTGCACTTGTATTATTAGGAAGTTTGTATAGGACTTTTTAAGACCCCTTTCCCAACATTGCACCCACACACACATACACACACACACACACACACTTAAAGGCATACAGCTTGGTGTGCTAGGCTGGTATCTTTGGTGGGGAAATATGTTTTCCTAAAAACCAAAGAAAGAGGTACGTTACAATCCTGTGCGATAATCAGGGCACTGCAGAACCGATGCAATACTAGCTTTTTACCTTGCATGTAGTAGGTAAAGAGCTTAATTGCCACCAACATGTTTACTTTGTCAGTCAATTAAAAAAAAAATGCTGCCACTTGGGTGTTAAAACAATGATAATAAAGCTTCATATGATAATTATTCATAGGGCATATGATATGAAAGCTTGATAAATCAGGGTCAAAATGCTCTGAAGAAGCAGTGATATGGCTAATGGTCAGTTTCCTTGAAATTTTAATAAAGGTTTAAGTGGAACTTGCTTGCGTGCAACCTCTGCACCTCTCTCAGCACATTCTGTACACTTTGGCCCTCAGGATTAGAGCCTCTGTCTGGTCTTTTACAGACGTCCCCACACTGTGCTGACACACATGCCTCTAGCTGCTCCCTTGTACCCTCACAGAGTCCTGGGGAGGGTGGAGCCCTGTACTGCAGCCATACCCTAGATTATTAAGGCTGTTCATGCCTGTACACACACCCTGCTGGTTTCTGGCAAGACCTGGACACAGGGGTAGAGGCTCCCTTACTCCTAAAGCTCTTTGATACATTTGGGCTCCAGACCCTGATTCAGTAATTATTACAAAACTTGGAGAAACCTGAAAAATCTGTTTTCTCCGCTCAGAATCAATATTCTGGAGCCCCTCACTCTGCATCTGTGTTGTGTCCAATCCTACTAATACAATGGCAGGGACTATATATTGCAGCAGAGTGCCTCACAGGGATCCAAGGTATGTAAACTTATGAGCACAACTGTACTTTAGGTGAAAACTGCATAGAATATTGAAGGCCTTAAGCCCGAAGGCGATCCTTCACAGCCGTCAAGAAGGCACACTGTCACTGGACCTCTACTGAAAAATCTGGGTAAATAAAGATAGTATTACAATTGTAACAGAGTGTCCATTTTTCTCTGGCCGGGTGAAGGATGGCCACCCTGTCCTGGATATTGAGTATCTGCGCAATGATGGAGTGTGAGGAGGAGCCAGGTGGAAAGGGGGACATGGGGTGTGTGTTGGGCCAGCTCAATGACAAAATTAGATGGTAGAGAGTCAGCCCCAAGTGCCTCTTTGAGCCAGGAGTAGAGAAATTGCTCCACTTTATTGTGGCATTGGCAAAATGCTAATGGTATTGCTTGGCAAATATGCCATGAACAAAGGATGATGTACCAATTTTGTCATAAAAAAATAACAGTAAAATATTATGTTGCTTCTCAAATCTGTTTCAATAAATACCTTCAAAAGCAGAAACCGTAAAAATAGGATTTCTATACAGCATAAGCTGGTAGCAACAGAAAAACAGTAAATGAAAGAGTAGCTGTGATTTTGTCATTTGATCCCCACCTGCCAGTTGTGAGCTGGCCTCAGATACTAGTGTTCCAAAGATGCATTCTTTGATGTAACTCCAAACATATCTAGTAGCCTCTTGCATGTGTCTGAAAACAAACTAATGTAAACAAAAATCTGAACAAACTGTAACCTTGATGATAGCTCTCAAAAGAAAGAAAGAGAAAAGAAAAAGGTAAACTGTCATATCTGCAAAGTTGGTCTATATATCTTAAAGCTGAGTTGTAGTCAACTAGAAAATGACATATAAGGCAGTTGGATGGATATTTATTTGTAAATGTCGTACTCATGTTAATTTTTTGCATTCCTTAGTTTATGTTAAGTTATTGGTATCCACCAAGCTTTCTGGCTGTATAGAGGTAATAGAAACCCTGAACTGTGGCAGGGTTTCAAGAAAACATTGGTCATGGCCTAGCCACTGAATAAAGCTCACTACCTTGTCTCACTATGTGGTGTATTATTATGTATTATTGTAACTGATGGATAGGTCATTCAATTTTGCACTTTTCTCTCATGGGCTCCTGCGCACAGTGACCACAGACATTGGACATTGCTACTCTGCATGGACTTTAACAAGGATTATCATAGCATACAGATTAGCTTTAAAAGAGCATGCATGTTTATGGTTATTTTATTAGACCAGTTTTTGGCATTTTTGAATGTACTCACAGTAGTAGCAAAAAAATAATAATCACAAAATAAAATAACAGATTAAAATGTGAGCCAAAGGGAGCACTACTACTGCTTATACTACTGCTAATACTACTCCTTAGGGATGAGCTGAACACCCCCCTCCGGTTCGGTTCACACCATAACCTGTGAATGGACCGAAAGTTCACAGAAACTTTAGAACCCCATTAAAGTCTATGGAACTCGAAAGTTCAGAATCAAAAGTGCTAATTTTAAAGGCTAATATGCAAGGTATTTTCCTAAGATGGGTTGGGGACCTGGGTCTTGCCCCAGAGGACATGTATCAATGCAAAAAAAAGTTTTAAAAACTAAAGTTTTTTCAGGAGCAGTGATTTTAATGATGCTTAAAGTGAAAAAAAAGTGAAATATAACTTTAAATATCGTACCTGGGGGGTGTCTATAGTATGCCTGTGAAGTGGCACATGTTTCCCGTGTTTAGAACTGTCCCTGCACAAAATTACATTTCTAAAGGAAAACAAGTCATTTAAAACCGCTTGCGGCTTTACTGTAATGTCTGGTCCCGGATGGATGAAAATCATTGATAAAAATGGCATGGGTACCCCCCCAGCCCATTACCAGCCCCTTTGGGTCTTGTATGGATATTAAGGGGAACCCAAATTAAAAAAGGCAAGACGTGGGGCCAACAGGCCGTATATAATCTGAACAGCAGTATACAGGTGGTGCAAACAAGACAGGGACTGTAGGTTTGTTGTTAAGTAGAATCTGTTTTGTGATTATGAACTGGTACATTTTTAAAGCGTAGCTCCAGCCAAAAAATCTATTTTTAAGCTTTTTGGAAAACATAGGGAAGGGTTAGCACCCCTGTAACATTTGTTTTACTGTCTGTGCACAAATTCAGAATATTTCACCTCACTTTCTGTCCCAATGACAACATTTTTTTTGAAAGTTTGGTTTTTTTAGTGAAACAAGGATTGGTGATAAAGCATCAGTGGAGAGGAGACACATTTTTCCCATATTAAATCTTACAAGAGAGAATTTCCCTTCCTAGGGGTAGATTCCTTCTCACTTCCTGTTGTCTCCTTCTGTTTGCAAGTAGGAGTCGTTTGTAAGTTGGATGTTTGAAAGTAGGGGCCTGCCCTATATACTCAGAAATGTGTGCCTTAGGTGTTGGTGTTGCCACAACACTGTAAGCCCTCACAGTTACTCTTGGTGGGCACTGGAACGCCTTGCTGTGAACTATTATATCAGGAATTGTAATTACATGCCCTTGTTTAACAGTGGTAGAAAAATTTGGCCTTTGGTGGTGGTGGTGGTAGTGGTGTTGCCACAACACTGTAAGCCCTCACAGTTACTCTTGGTGGGCGCAGGAATGTGCCCTGCTGTGAAATATTAGATCAAGAATTGTAATTACATGTCCCTGTTGAATAGGGGCAGAAAATTGGGCCTTAGGCACTGGTGCCACAACACTGCAACCCCTCACAGATACTCTAGTTGGAGCGCAGGAATGAGCCCAGCTGCAAAGTATTGTATCAACAATTGTAATTACACACCCCTGTTGAACAGGGGCAGAACAATTGTGCCTTAGGCGCTGGTGCCGGTGCCACAACACTGCAACCCCTCACAGAGAATCTAGTTGGAGGGCAAGAATGAGCCCCGTGGCAAAGTATTACATCAAAAATTGTAATTACATGCCCCTGTTGAACACAGGCTGAAAAATTGGGCCTTAGGCACTGGTGCTGGTGCCACAACACTGCAACCCCTCACAGATACTGTAGTTGAGCACAGCAACGAACCCTCCTGCAAAATATTGAATCAAAAATTATAATTACACGCCCTTGTTAAACAGAGGCTGAAAAATTGGGCCTTAGCCACTGGTGGTGGCGCCCAGAACCAAACATGTTCTTACAAGCTATCAACATGATCATTGAGGAGGAAGAGGATAGTCACTAAACATAACAGGATAGTCACTCAGCATCAGCATAGGCAGTCTTGAAGGGATCTGACATTTCAAAAAAAATTATTCGGTTACATCAGCATCAGGTGCTTGGTAGCTGGTGGTGATCCAAGACTGATTCATATTTATGAAGGTCAGTCAATTGACCAAGTCGATGGACAGGCACACCCTGTGATTGGTTACAAAGCCCCCAGCAGCACTGAATGTGTGTTCTGAAAGAACACTGGATGCAGGACAGGCCAGTAGCTCAATTGCATACTGTGCAAGCTCTGGCCAGTGATCCATCCTCAAGACCCAGTAACCCAGAGGATTTTCAACAGGAAAGGTGTCCAAGTCTGATCTTGCCCCTAGGTATTCCTGCACCATGTAAATCAGACGCTGGTGATGGTTGCTGGAACCGATCATACCTTGGGGCTGCAGACTAAAAAATTGTCTGAACTCATCGGTCAGACGGCCTCCTTCTCCACTGCTCCTTCTGTGACTGACCAAAGCAACAGCAACACGTTGTCCAGGAAACCCATAATTTTGAAACCTCCTAGGCTCTGGAAATGCATTGCACAAACTTTTCTGCAAGGCCTCCCGAAGATGTTTCATCCTCTGCGACACCAAGATAAGGTCCACAACCTTTCCCTGGTAACGTGAATCAAGGAGGGTGTCCAGCCAGTAATGATCCCTCTCCTTGATTCCACGAATACAAGGATCCTTCCACAGGATTTTCAGGATCAGGGAGGTCATGCAGCGCAGGTTTGCTGAGGCATTCTGTCCAGAGTCCTCTGGGTCACTAAGGATGACATGATCCGCAGCCATCTCCTCCCAGCCACGTGCAAGTCCATGGGTTTCTAGGGACTGTAAATGATCCCTTGAACACTGCTGATTATGCTGAGTGCTATACTCCACCTCCATGCTGACATAATCCTCCTCTTCCTCCTCCTCCTTCTCCTCCTCCTCTTCCTGTATGATCAGTGGGCCAGCAGGAACACTGTCTGGATAAAGGGGGCCTTGAGAGGTAAGGAAGTCCTCCTCTTCCTCCCTCTGTTCTGCCTCCCTTATTCCATTCAGCGTGTGCTCCAACAGGTGGACAACAGGGACAGTGTCACTGATGCATGCACTGTCACTGCTCACCATCCTTGTGGCCTCCTCAAATGGTAAAAGGACAGTGCATGCATCCCTGATCATACCCCCCTGCCTTGGGGAAAAAACCAAGCTCCCCTGACCCTGTCCTGGTGTCATAGTCGCACAGGTACTCATTGATGGCCCTCTGCTGCCTGTGCAGATGCTGCAGCATGGGCAACGCTTGGGGAGGTTAAATTCCTTTTGGAGGTCAGTCAGCTGAGCACTGGCATTATGTGACCAGCAGAAATGCAAACAAATTTCCTGGCCTGCCTCAGGACATCCTGTAAGCCCAGGTACCTGCCCAAATAAATTTAGTATTAAATACAGCATTACACTATGGTCCTTTTAATTTATATGGTCCATGCCGCCATGAAACACACTTTTGCTGAGTCCAAGGGCTTATCATTATATACCTGGAGGAGTCTTGCAGTGTTTGTCCGGTCTTGTTGTGAAAAGACTAAGGCTGTGTTTATATGAATGCTGTCCAAATCTCAACCATCTGGTAAGCGGCTCTGATATCGGTGGTGGGATTCACTTTGTGATATTGAGCACAGGTGGTCTAATGAAGATTTGGATGCATTAAGAGACTGTTTATTTCAGCTTATCAGCACCCTTCTTACTTATGAACTGCAAAAAGCACATTTTTTATTTATGTTTTACTTAGAACAAAAATTATAATTTTTTGTGCAGCACTTATCACTTTATCTTAAGTTTGATATTGGTTATTATTATTATTATGGTGGTCCGCTTGTGCATTGATTGATTTATATTAGCCCATATAATTTAACTTCACTGTGGATATTGGCCATTATTATTTTGGTGGTTTCACTGCGTGTTGTGCGCTTGTCAGAAACCATGAATCAGACTGACACAGAAGTACAATTAAATCACACTTGTTTATTAATACAAATAAAAAGGTAAATAGAAAAAGCGTAGTCAAAGCATAGCCAGAGTCCAGTAACCGGATAGAGTAGTAAGCCAGGCCAGAGTTCAATAACCAGATTGGGTAATCAGCCAGTCCAGATGTCAGGGATCCAAGGAGAGCAACTGCAAGCAGGATAGAAGCCAGGAGGGATATCAGCAAGCCAGTCTTTAAACAAACAGCAGGAGATGGTTCCTAGTGATGTGACCAACGTGAAGGCAAAGGCAAGAGTGAGCTGGAAGGCTTTAAATAGGCAGGTCAGGCGAGCATCATCAGGAACAGCTGGTAACTGTGGAGAGAGAAGAGAGCTGGCAATTAGCCGACAGTTGAGCTGCCAGCCCAGAGAAGGAAGGGCTAAGCCAGCCCTGACAGTACTTTTGATTTAAATGTATTTATCTCTATACATGCAAGTATAAAACGTTTTTGTATAATATTTTTTCTTTTTTGTGGCACAGTTTTTCTTGTTACCATCCTGTACTCTGTTTATCACATATTATTGTAGCCTTTTTATTTTTATTTTTATTCTATCCTATTTTTTTGAGTTAATGTGTTTTGGGTCAGCACGTTTTTTTGTGTACCACACCTAATTCTACATCTTCATTCCTCTCAGTGCAGGTTTCAGAGAGGACTGAAGGTATAGTGGGGTTGTAAATCCCAGCTGATGAGGAGCAAGGAGAGGTCTGCTTTGTTCTTTGGTGTGGGTCTTTTAGGTATGCTTGCCAACTAACTGCATGGCAGGTCTACATATGTCTGGTCAAGCATGTGGTGCCCAAGCGAGTGATGTTTTGACCACGTGAGATGCGCTTGAGATATATGTTGCAGATAGCAGCGGTGCGATCTGATGCACTCGTCTCAAAAAAGGCCCACACCAAAGAACTTTTGGAATAACACACAGAGACAGCATCAACCTGCACATGCAGAGCTCTGCAGTGTGATGCAGTCCATGTGCTGTCCTTAAGCAGGCCCCTGGAGGGCATCCTGCCTTGTTGAAGATGTGCCTCCTCCTCCTCCTGCTCCTCCTTTCTCCTATCAGGCACCCACATGGGGTCAGTGACATCCTCCTCACTGGAGAAAACCTGGCAGTATGCTGCAGCTGGGGGAACATGACTCCCAGATTTCTGTCCTTCTTGGGCACCCTCTCTCTCTGGGCTCAAGTTACTGCCTTCCTCTAGCTGGGTACCATCATAGGAGCCTTCAAAACGTTGGGTATCCTCCTGGAGCATGTACCCAACACAGTAAAACAGTTTGGGGGACTACTCAGGAGGACATGGTGGGGCTAGGGAAGGAGTGACTAATGCCATTGAGCCGAGGGAAGAGGCCGCATTGGCAGCTACTTTGCCAGACAAAGTACCTTGAGCCTGGGTGAGAGAGGATGAGGAGGGTGAGGATGGCTTGGTCACCCACTCTACCAAGTCTTCGGCATGTTGCGGCTTAACACGGCCAGCTGCCGAAAAAAAGGACAAGCGTGTCCTATGGCCACGTGCTGATGAGGATGCACCGTGTCCATGACCAGCACTGTTGCCTCTAGACACAGAGCCCACTTGCCCTCTTTTATTGGCTTGTGACTGTCTGCCTCTCCTTGTTGACCTTCCAGACACACTAATGGCCTGCAGTGAGATATAGCTGCACAAAGCTGGGATGTATATATACTGATTATACTGCAGCTAGCAGAATAAACTGCCTGCCTGTAGTATTATTAGTATGAGAACACCAGCAATTGTCTTCAGGTAGCTTTAGGTGCACACTGTGCAGAGGACACAGTACCCTAACTGTAAATACTGCAGCTGTCTGCCTATGCTATTAATAGGATCAGAAGAACACCAGCAATTGTCTTCAGGTAGCTTTAGGTGCACACTGTGCAGAGGACACAGTAAACTAACTGTAAATACTGCAGCTGCCTGCCTGTGCTATTAATAGGATCAGAACACCAGCAATTGTCTTCAGGTAGCTTGAGGTGCACACTGTGCAAAGGACACAGTACACTAACTGTAAAACTACTGTAGCTGCCTGCCTGTGCTATTAATAGGATCAGAAGAACACCAGCAATTGTCTTCAGGTAGCTTTAGGTGCACACTGTGCAGAGGACACAGTACACTAACTGTAAATACTGCAGCTGCCTGCCTGTGGTATTAATAGGATCAGAAGAACACCAGCAATTGTCTTCAGGTAGCTTTAGGTGTACACTGTGCAAAGGGCACAGTACACTAACTGTAAAAATACTGTAGCTACCACAATCGCCTGCCTGTCAGTATATTAGGAAGAGAATAACAGGAATGGATCTAGTTAAACTGAATACAGTATATATAACACCTAGGATGTGTATATATCCTCCATACACTGTAACTGCAACTAACTGACTCACCTGCCTAAGCTATCTAACTTAAATCAAATGACACTGTCTTTCAGTCTATCTCTCTCTGCTGCCGCAACACACTACATAAGGCTGTACTAAACCCCCTGAGCCATAATTGGCCAAAACCACCCTGGCTTTGGCCAATTACGGCTCTCTGTACAGATGATGCTGTGATTGGCCAAGCATGTGGGTCATAGTGCATGCTTGGCCAATCATCAGCCAGCAATGCACTGCGATGCCACAGTGAATTATGGGCTGTGACAAGCCACTCGAATTTGGCACGAATGACCCATAGCGTTCGCAATTCGACGAACACCCAAACAGGCGATGTTCAAGACGAACATGGGCTCGACTTAAACTTGAAGCTCATCCCTACTACTCATACACACTAAAATTTGTGTGCCCAAATACAGAGATTTGCTCATGACTAGGGATGAGCCAAACACCTCCCAGTTTGGTTCGCAGCAGAACATGTGAACGGGCAAAATATTTGTTTGATAACGCAAACACCATTAAAGTCTATGGGACAGGAACATGAAAAATCAAAAGTGCTAATTTTAAAGGCTTATATGCAAGTTATTGTCATAAAAAGTGTTTGGGGACCCGGGTCCTGCCCCAGGGGACATGTATCAATACAAAAAAAAGTTTTAAAAACATCAGTTTTTTCAGGAGCAGTGATTTTGATAATGCTTAAATTGAAACAATTAAAGTGAAATATTCTTTTAAATTTCATACCTGGGGGGTGTCTATAGTATCCCTGTAAAGTGGCCCATGTTTCCTGTGTTTAGAACAGTCCGAGGGCAAAATTACATTTCTAAAGAAAAAAAAGTAATTTAAAAGTACTCGCGGCTATAATGAATTGTTGGTCCCCAGATACCGGCCTCCCCCCCATGTGAAATGGTAACAGGGTACAAATGTACCTCTACCATTTCACAAAAAAAGTGTGAAAATTGTAAAAATGACAATATACGGCTTGGGGACAAGTCCTTTATTAAAAAATAAAACCGTCCCACAAAGTCTTCTTCTCTTGCTCCGCCGACAGACCAAAAAAGAAAAAGTAACTGACTGGCCCTGCCCCATCTGATGCTACAGGAAGGCCATCCTGTGCGTTAGAGGGGGACGGGGTCACCCGGCGACGTCACTGTTTGGCCCCGCCCTCAGTTATAAAAGAGCTGTCACCTGAAAGGACGGTCATTACGGTGTGTGCCTCCCATGGGGCCAGGCTGGTCGCATTTTTTTTCTTTTTTGGTCCATTACAGAGTAAAAGAAGAAGAAGAAGTCTTCGTGGGACAGTTTTATTTCTTTATTTTTAATAAAGGAATTGTCCCCAAGTCGTGTATTTAAATTTTTACCATTTTCACACTTTTTTTGTGAAATGGTACGGATACATTTGTATCCTATTACCATTACACACAGGGGGGAAGGCCGGGATCTGGGGGTCCCTGTCAGGAACTTGGTAGGAGCCAGAGATACTGGGATGGCTCCCCTTGCGGCCGATTGCAGCACACCACTGAAGGTGACACAGCAGATGTGGTGCCCACAAAAGCACTGGTGCCTGGTTGCTGGAGACAGACTTGCTTTGGCAGGTCCAGGAAACAGGGACCAGGGAAGTAGCTGGATCGCTGAGCCGGGAGCTAGGCCAGGGGTCATTCACAGGAAGACAGTCCAGAATAAGAATGATCAGGGGTGAGCAAAGTCTTGATATAGGGAGCAGGATAAGCAGAGTCCAATAGCCAGGCTGGGGTAAAATGCAGGGAGCAGGCAGAAGGAGGTCAGGTGCAAGCCAAGGATCGAGCCAGAGGATCAGAAAGAGCAGGTCAGAAGAAGCTGGGTCAGTTCACAGGAGATCAGATCAGCAGGTAATACATGGGCACAGAAACACAGGGGGGCTGAAAATAAACAAGCAGTGCATTGTTGCAAGCAGTGGGTTTAAATAGGCGCCCAGTTTACGGCAAGCGTGCACGTCCACCTAGTCATGGTGCCATGTGTCTTTGTGCGCCGATGCATGCCAACGTGCTCTTGTCTGTGCTAATTTGCCAATTCTGCACCATTGCGCACAGGGATGCGCCTATTTCCCTGACAGTCTTCTTGCTAAGCCCCCCACAACCACTGGGCAAGGGTTGTGGGGAGGAGGCCCATGTCCCCATCAACATGGGGACAAGGTGTTTTGAGGGGTACCCCAAAGCACCCTCCACATGTTGAGGGCATGTGGCCTGGTACAGTTCAGGAGGGGGCGCTCTCTCATCCCCCCCTCTTTTCCTGTGGCCTGCCAGGTTGCGTGCTCAGACAAGGGTCTTGTATGGATTTTTGGGGGGACCCCCACACAATTTTTTTTATTTTGGTGCAGGATTCCCCTTAAAATCCATACCAGACCTAAAGGATCTGGTATGGGTTTTGAGGGGGACCCCCATGCCATTTTTTTTATTTTGGTGCAGGGTTCCCCTTAATATCCATACCAGACCTGAAGGGCCTGGTATGGAATTTGGGGAGACCCCCCCCACATTTTTTTTTACATTTTGGTTCGGGGTTTCCCTTAATATTCATACCAGACCCAAAGGGTCTGTCTGGTAATTGACTGTGGGGGAATTCCATACTGTTTTTTTCAATGGCTTTTGTGCGTATTGCTGGGACCGACAATTCATTATAGCTGCGAGAGTACTTTTAAATGACTTTTTTTTCCTTGTAATTTTGCTCTCAGAATGCACCACTTTACAGGTATACTATAGACATCCCCAGATATGAAATTTAAAGGAATATTTCACTTTTATTGTTTCACTTTAAGCATTATTAAAATCACTGCTCCTGAAAAAAACGGCCATTTTTAAAACTTTTTTCGCATTGATACATGTCCCCTGGGGCAGGACCCAGGTCCCCAAACACTTTTTATGACAATACCATGCATATAAGCCTTTAAAATTAGCACTTTTGATTTCTCCCATAGACTTTTAAAGGGTGTTCCGTGGCTTTTGAATTTGCCGCGAACACCCCAAATTAACCGCTGTTCAGCAAACAGGCAAACAACCGATGTTCGAGTCGAACTTATGTTGGATTCGAACATCGGGTTCATCCCTACTCATGACAGTTTGTGAATATTTGGGCTCCCTTAAAAGTTATAGTGAGTTTTAAAATTCCTTTTTTAACTAGAGATTTTGCCATTGGAATCTCTTTGTTCTTGAAAGTGCTTAGCCTAAATTAGAAGAAGAGTGTGACCCTTAATTTACTGTGTGCAAAGAATATAAAATGAAGCTAGTTGGAGAAAAGTTTCTGTTAATTTAGTATTACATTAATCTAAGCATAGACAAGAAATTACTAATATTTACACCAAATATCATATTTTTCTTTCACACCAAAACATTTGGTGATGTTTAGTAGGCTGTCATTTGGTACATTGTTTAAAGTAGACTTCAGTGTCTCATAAAATCAGACACTCAGTCACATATGCACACTTTTCTAGTAAAATAAAAAATACATACTACATAATTTTATAATTACTGTTGCATATGGATACCAAGTGCTCTTACAGATTTTTTCAGTGCTTACACAAAAAGAAAATGTTTAACCCAAACATATTTTTCTTATAAAACGTATATTTTAACTTTCATACTGCAATGACAAAATATATTTTCATGCAATTCCAATGCCTTAGTGAATCTGAAGCTGTACTGGTTCATTATAATTTTATTTAGATACTAGTTTAAATTAGATTTTGATCTTTAATGTCATCAACAATGTGCTAAAGTTTAATCCAGTGTTATAGGTAGTGGTGGAGATGGTAGTGAGGTGCTGCAACATCCAAAAATTATGCAGATGCAGGGCTGTAAAGTGACAAGCTCTAGCATGTGTATTTCATCTGACTAAATAGGGGCAAACAGGTCTGGGGAATTTTCTGAAATTAATTAGTTTACAAACCTGAAAGATTATAAAATATCATTCTACTGAAATCTAGTATGGTGTTGTCCCTGCTTTCAGTGAGCCATGCTACTGGATCAATGTTTTTGTTCTAAGTCATACCCTTTACCTTTTGTTAGTGATTAGCAAGCTGGTCTCTAGCTTTTAAATGTTTTTTTTCCGCTGTTGAAAATTTTTCTTTTAAAAATACTACTGAAATATATGCAAATTAATGTAGTAAGTGACATATCAAACACCAACACATGATTTTTGTTTGGCTTACGTCTAAATTGAGTGGGGCTGAAATGTCTTACAAAAATTAACCCAGGACTGCATATGGGCATGGGTATATCTGGGAGCGTCTAGTCCCTCTTAACTAGAGTACCACATCTTACACCATTAAAATGAAAACCACTACTTTTAAAAACACAGAATTCTCTCCCTTTTCACAAGTTGATAAGATGTCGCTAAGTGATGTTATTCCATCCTGCATGAATGCAACTACCTTTAAAAGTAATGCAAAGTGATCAACAAGTTATGCTATAGAAATAATTGGAAAAAAACTACAGGATTTTATCTATAAGGGATCTTGTAAAGATCTAATGAAAGCCGCAATTCTACTTTGTACCAAAAAATACAAAAAACAGACAAGAAAAGAAAATTGAACTGCGCTAACCTATAATAAATACCGTATATACTCGAGTATAAGCCGAGATTTTCAGCCTCTTTTTTGAGGCTGAAAGTGCCCCCCTCGGCTTATACTCGAGTCATCGCTGTCTGCCCGCTCGATCAGCGTGTCGAGCAGACAGACAGCGGCCATTCTATAATTCAAAAGCCGCGCCTCCGGCTCCGCCTTCGCCTGTGATAGGCGGAACACTGAATTTCCCAGCAGCCTGTGTTCCGCCTATCACGGACATCGTATCATCCTCGTACTACGGACGAGGATGATACGATGTACGTGATAGGCGGAACACAGGCTGCTGGGAAATTCAGTGTTCCGCCTATCACAGGCGAAGGCGGCGGCGCAGCTTTTGAATTTTACAATGGCCGCCGAGGCGCCGACGAAGAGGGCACGGGACGGAGGCAAGGCAAGGCACGGCACGGGACGGGATGGGACGGGACGGAGGCAAGGCACGGCGGCGAGGCACGGAGGCAAGGAGGCAAGGCACGGGACGGAGGCTCGGGACAAAGGCTCGGGACACAGGTAGGCTGGACACACACACACACACACACACACACACACACACACACACACACGGATGGATACACACACACACAGGGATGGATGGATGGATGGAGACACACACACACAGGGATGGATGGATGGATGGATGGAGACACACACACACAGGGATGGATGGATGGATGGACACACACACACACAGGGATGGATGGACGGACACACAGGGATGGACGGACACACAGGGATGGACGGACACACAGGGATGGACGGACACACACACAGGGATGGACAGGCATGTCTTACCCTCGGCTTATACACGAGTCAATAAGTTTGCCAGTTTTTTTGGGGGTAAATTGGGGGCCTCGGCTTATATTCGGGTCGGCCTATACTCGAGTATATACGGTACATTAATTAATTATATGTAGAAAGTGGCCTCACTACTGGGGTCAGACTTAAGCTGCCTACAAAAATGACTCGAAGGTCACACCACTCTTAAGCACCCTTGATAGTGATCAAAACAGAGTTAATGTGTTGGTGTCTAATGCAAAAACCTGTAAAAAATCTAATCTCAGGTGACTGAAATATACATCAGATCCAAAATGAACACAAATTAGATATCCAATAATTAACATGTATACCACATAAATCGTGAGCAGAGTAAATGTGCAAGTGAAAAATAAATAAAGATATTGAATAAAATAATGAAAATCAATCTCAAATTAATAAATCAAGAATAAGTCTCACAGAATAGAGTCCAGCAATTAAAAATGTGCACCCATATGTGAATTAGGTGTAAAGAAATAAATGAATGAAGTCCATCCACAAATATCTTCAAAAAATGTGAGCCATGTCAAATTCACCACCACCTATGTGAAGATTGGCTCCTTACCAGAAATGTCTGCCCCCCAATCCAAAAGGTCACAAACAGCGTAAAAATAATATAGCAGCTTCTCCAGCCATCACATTCCTCCACTGGTACATATGACCTCCACCGAATAAAACATGGACTACTGGCCTCCGAATTATCCCCAATCAATCCAAACTCATGGGTAAGTATTGATGTATATAAAAAAATAGTGTAAAACCCTAATTTTTAATCATGTTAAAATAAATAAAAAACACACTTACAAACGCAGAGTAAGTCAGGCCTTAAGTTGGTTGCGCTGGCCGGAAGCACATCACAACAAACCCGTCCTCCCTGGATCATACACAGACACGAGGTGACGCCAGCGTGTCATTCCTCCCTACGCGTTTCATAATGGATATGTCGTCCAGGGGCACAAGTTATGTTATAAACCACAGCAACAAAACACTGAACCCTTGAATCATAAGCTTTGTAATTTTCCAGTGTGAAATGTGTGAAGACAGGCTGTTGGCGGAAAATCCGACTGTTTGTATGTGCCATTGGACAATTGTTGGATTTTCCGCGGACAAATGTTGGATAGCAGATTCTAAAATTTTCCGCTGACAAATGATTGTTGTTAGATTTTTTAAGTGTGTGTACACAAGTCGGTCTGACAAAATTCCAAAGTACAAACACGCATGCTCAGAAGCAAGGAGGAGCCAGAAGCGGTTGGTCTTGTAAACTAGCATTCGTAATGGAGAATTAACATTAGTGAAGTGGCAAATTATGAAATCTTGAAATGCAGTGCACATTCTCTTCTTCTTTAATGGGATAATAATGAAGCTGCTTTGCTGGTGATACTGATAGTTATTGAAAACACATTATCAAAGGTTTTTTTTTCTACTGATATCAAGAATAATATCATTATGCTTTTTTTTTATTTGGGCAAGTTACCACAACACCATTATCTCATAGTTTTTAAGATCAAAGCTACAACTATGTTGGCGTCCCTTGTTAATTTTATATTATATATTTTTTAAAGTAACTGCCTATTCCCAAACTGTAATTTGAAGTAAAACACATAGCCAAGTATTATTCTACAGAATATTTTGCATTAAAAAATTAAAACAATTAAAATTAGACATGCTATCTGCCAATAGAACTTAATCAAAAAGTGCATTCTATGCATTCACAAACATAGAAAATATACCAAATCAAATCATTATTATTCAACCAAAAAAATCAAATAAATGTATCATGCATGTGTCCTGCTTCTTAATATAGGGTCAACAATGCCAAGAAATTGTGAAAGCAGGGGTCCGTCATCTGGAGATAATTTTGAAAATCATATGGATTATTCTCCTGGAGCTCCTGCAGCAAAGGCATATGACATAATTGGTCACGATTAATAAAGCAACCAATTTTTGGTCCAAGAACTTCTGTTCCTGGACTGGACTTGGGTCAAAGGCCAATAATAAATAACACGTTATCTCCTCCAATTCCGCAACATGGCTGGTAGACAAAAGCACGAAATGAAAATCGCAAGCTGACATGCATGACATGAAAAGTGCAAAATGAAAAACGCTAAATGAAAAGCACAAAATGAAAAACGCTAAATGAAAAGCGCAAAATAAAAAGCATGAATCAACACTTACCAAACTTCTACTCACTTGAAATTAGCATAAGGAGCCCAAAGGGTGGCTCTAAAGAGCTGAAAAACCACATAATACATCACTACGTTCATGTTTGTTGGTCAACAATTCCTTGCCATTTGTATGCAACACAAAATCCAGGCACGCCCCTTGAACAAAACCCTAAAGTTTTGTCTGTGAAAAATCCGAAAATGTGTACGAGGCTTAAGCACTAACCTGACACAGGAAATATACTACCACCTAAAGCTGGTAAAGAAGTGAAAATATTAATTGGATCAACTTCTGGGAAAATTATAGCATTAACAAAATGTGTACTATTATTCTATATTACAGGGAACATTGGTCTTATTACATCAAAGCTTTAAAGAAAAAAAGTTCAATGTCTTACTTGCCATTGTGGTAATGTTGGGAATTTTACATTTTTGCACACTGCACATGAGAAAGAGTGGAGTTAACAGTGAAAATATTTAACATAGTTTTAATCCTAACTGGATGACATTTTGTCACCATAAACAACTAACGTGTCTCTTTCTTTTATGCCGCGTACACACGACCAGACTTTCCAGCAGACTAGGTTAGACAGTCTGCCTGACAGACTTTTCAGCGGAGTTCCAATGGACTTCCGAGCGAACGTTCAAAAGTCCATTAGTTTTGAACGTAATGACGTAAGATGGGACTAAAAAATGAAGTTCAATAGCTAGTAGCCAATGGGTTCCCTTGCGTCGTATTTGGTCTGTCAGACCAGCATACAGACGAACGGTTTTCCCGATAGGAATTGAGTCTATTGGACAGATTTGAAACGTTCTATTTCTAGGTCCGTCGGATTTTTATAACAAAAAACGATCGGATTAGCCCACATACAATTGGATTGTCCGACGGACTGATCCCATCGGACCTAGTCTGCCGGAAAGTCCGGTCATGTTTACGTGGCATTAGAACCTATTGATTTCACCATTTTGTTTCTCAGCACTGATGATTTCCTCCAGCTTCTTTCAGTCACTTTCTGTCTACATATACTCACTTTACCAGTGGCTGCATGTCACTGCCCAGCTTGGGGTTTGATTGTGACAATGGAATATGCCTTTGCAATGAAAGTTTGCATGGCTGCTTACATTCTCTTCTGGTAATGCATATGACAGGGTAATAATACAGGAAAGCATTAGGGACAAAAGGACTGCTGTAAACTTGACCGAGAAAATTTTGACAGACTTCTCTTTTACCTTCTGTCCAACACCCCTGAAAGTAATAATACAAAGTGAAAGAGCAATAAGTGGCATGAGTACCAGTAATGGCAGGAGTAACTGGAACTTCAAAGCAGTACTGGTATACTGAGCAGACTAGTGTGGAGCAGCTGTACTTCCTACAGAAATCAGGTGTCCTAAATATCATAGCAGCATACAAGAGCTCAGTCAGGATAAAAGGCAAGGTTGGGGAGAGGTGCTCAATAGTTGGACTTAGGGTACAGTCACTCCAGATGCATTGGGCTGTGAAGAGCAGCCTTGCCCAATGCAGTCCCAATGTGTAGACAAAGCAAATGCCTTCCTATCATGGCATCATGCCCTTTTATTTCAGTGCAGTATGGTGTGATGTGATCCACTGCATGGCACCAAGCTGAATGAAATGTTACGTTGTGACATTTTAATATACAAGTTACAGCAATACAACTGTCTTCATGCCACACACACTGGATGACATGCGGTAGTGCTTACTGCAGGTGTAAACAAGCCCTACATTTTTAGAATGGAGTTGAAGCTTTAGGTCAGGATCAGGTAGATTGTTTTTTACCTGCTGATTTTGTGCTTATGTAACAAAGTCAAGAATCATGGTCACAATGGATAGGCATAAGATGTCAGAATTGCAGGTCAGGTCACAAGTCTAATGGCTGGTATGCACAGGCTGCATATTGGCCAGTATCGAGCAGATCAACAGAAACCGTCTTACATTTGGCCCATGTGTACAGTAGCCTGTCCGACAGAAGATGTCTAACTGGAAAACCTGCATCTGATCATGTGCTTGCAGGCAATGGCTGTGAGCGCTGATAACTGTATTCTGCTGGGGGGGGTAGTCCCCCTGTCAGAACACAATAGCTCAGTGGGGAGCAGTGGCGGAACTACCGCCATAGTGACACATGCGGCCACTATGGGGCCCGCAGCTGAGAGGGGCCCGTGGGAAGGATGAGGAATGCATACTGCGGGGGGGCGAGCACCACCTGCATGGTCCCCCAGCCAGGGGAAGCGAGGAGAGGAAGAGGCAAGCTGTCTGTACGAGCAGAGAGCTGTAATAGCTTTCATTTGAATGTCCTGTGTTCCTGGGGCTCACCGTCACATAGCCCCCCTCTTGGCCCGGTGCCTTTGATAGACAGAACACCGGTCCAATGCGGGACATGTGACATCATCAAAGGCTCCAGGCCAAGAGGTGGGGCTATGTGACGGTGAGTCCCGGGAACACAGGACATTCAAATGAAAGCTATTACAGCTCTCTGCTCATACAGACAGCTTGCCTCTTCCTCTCCTCGCTTCCCCTGGCTGGGGGATTGTGCGGGCAGTGCTCGCCCCACCACTCTGAGGCAGCCCCGTGCTTGCCAACAGCCAGTTGAGGGCTCCAGTATGCATTCCTCATCCTCCCCGGTAGTTCCGCCACTGGCTCGTCTCTTCTTCTGCGCAGGTGAGGCTGCATTGTGCATGAGTCACGCTGCATTGGGCACAGGTGGGCACAAGTGAGACTCCATTGGACGCAGGTGAGGATGTATTGGGCACGGGTCATGATGCATAGGGCACAGGTGAGGCTGTATTGGGCACAGGTGAGGCTGTATTGGGCATGGGCAGGTCACGCTCCATTGGGCACAGGTGAGACCACATTGGACACAGGTGAGGCTGCATTGGGCACTGGACATGCTGCATTGGGCACAGGCAGGTCACGCTGCATTGGGCACAGGTGAGGCTGCATTGGGCATAGGTCACGCTACATTGGGCACAGGTGAGGCTGCATTGGGCACAGGCCACACTGCATTGGGCACAGATGAGGCTGTATTGGGCACTGGACACGCTGCATTGGGCACAAGTGGGCACAGGTGAGGAAGTATTGGGCAAAGGTAAGGCAATATTGGGCACGGGCAGGCCACGCTGCATTGGGAACAGGCAGGCCACATTGGGTACAGGTAAGGATTATTGAAGCCCTAACACCAGCTGTTTGGAGTATCTTTATCTGTTGATTGTTAAACTTTCTGGAATACGTATATTGCTATTGTGGTGTAGGATCTGGGCCTGTTGTCCCTTCATCCCTATTCTTTGCTTTCTTCCTTCCTCATTCATCTCAGACGCGAACCACACCCCCTTTGAGCCACGCATTTTAAACCACACCCACTATTTAATTCAAGCCCGCCATTTTTTTGTGGGGGGCTGTTTGAAGGGGGAGGGGGGCATACAACATTTTGCTGTGGGGCCCTGTGATTTCTAGTTACGCCCCTGGTGGGGAGATCTCTGTACTAACATTGATTGTGTTAGTATAGCGATCAGATTTTTTTTATTCAGCCCACTCCCTGTGTGTACCAGGTATAAGGGAATAAGATGAAGCCACTCTTTTGCAGTTGTCAAGTTTAAGCCACTTCCTTGGAGTGATTAAAAAGTCTTGTTTTTTTTAAATAAAAATAATAAACATGTTATACTTATGTTGTAATTATGAAGAAGAAATAATATATTTTATTATATTCTGACAGAAATGGTGAAATTAAAGCATGCCTCAGAACAGATGAACTGTGGTTTTGCAATAGTTGAACTTTTCCCCTCTTGGAAGCATTTAAAGCAAAATAGGTGAACTTGTATGCTTTACAAGGCTTAATGCATCAACCATCTTTTCAGGTTATACAAGCCTTGTGTTAGAGAGATTTTTGGACAATAGTGTATATCTTCACAAAACAAAAGATCTTTACCTGGTTTTAGTGGATAAACAAAAGCAATAGGAAAAAGGGTTATACAGACTATTATCACATAGGAATAAACCTTGTCTAAACACAACTCATTGCATCGATTTTAGGAATTGTGGACACAGCTCAACACTAAAGATTCATTGAAACTGTTCAAAGTTCAATTCAACACATGGGGGAAAATATTTGAAGTTTGTGCAAGTCAGAAATATTTTAAAAGTACCTATATGGTTATTATAAGTCATTCGAATTATGTATAATATTGTAGGTCACAGAGATGATTATAATTAATATCTGCTGACCCAATAACTTTTTTACAAGGTAAAAATATAAAAGTTGTGAGTATAATTAGAAGTGTTTTAAGAAACAAATCAGTATTATGAAAAACATATAATCGTAATTATAACTGTATAAAAATGTACACATAGCATGTGTCTTTAGATAAACAAATATTCAGTGGATATATCAGAATTATACATTTATCCATATAGATAATGATTTTATGTGATACGGTTAATATATATATATATATATATATATATATATATATATATATATATATATATATATATATATATATATATTTATGGTGTGGAGCCCTCTGACCGATACGGATAAGGATGACAAACAAGGTTAACATACACTCGCTTACTTGAAATGGACCTGAAAGTGTGCCCTGGTCTGACGTACGGTATACCAAAATAAGGGGGCATACCTTAGATAGAAAGTGGGTGATAAATGAAATGAATATGAATGGAGTGAAATGAGTACTCTCATGAGGAGTATGATGCTTGAGAAATGCCCTGAAAAAGGGGATGGGTGGGTGGGTATCGCGCACCGGAACCGACGAGGAAGATAGGCGAACGGGCTGGTTATATACTCCACCGGGCTCCTCCCATAATTTCAGGCCACCATACTGGCCTTTCTATTTATGGTGTGGAGCCCTCTGACCGATACGGATAAGGATGACAAACAAGGTTAACATACACTCGCTTACTTGAAATGGACCTGAAAGTGTGCCCTGGTCTGACGTACGGTATACCAAAATAAGGGGGCAAAAACATTCAGGTAGGGGTTGCATTTTATTGATCCAAGTTTGTTACTGGGTGAGCTCGACAAAGGCCTGGGTCATCTCCGCTTGCGGATTGGGTATGTAGCGGGCGAAACAGGTGGACCTCCATCTGCCCAACTTCTTGATAATGTGAGTAGGACAGAGGTGAAGGATACCCGGGAGTATCCTGACACGTTCCACCGGGCAGCGTTCAGAGGTTTAGTGAGAAATGGCAGAAGAGGACTAATTCCTGGTTGATCAGCCAAAAGGGTCAACAGGCGCGTGAGAATGGCGACCGGGTACCAGCGGTTGTTGGACTTATAGAAGTGTATGTCCGAACCCGAGCCAAGCTGCTGCGTCTTGGAGACTGCTAAGTGTAAGACGAAATGGTCTTCGTATCGGACCAGGTAGTGCTCGCACAGCATGCGTGCTGTGAGGCTACAACAAGTAAACTCGCTTGGCCGTAAGAAGCCGTAAAAGGCCAGGTGTATGGCTGCTTGTAAATGACACTAATGTGGAGACCGAAAAAGGTGAAGTGGCCAGGATATCTGACATATTTCTAAACGTCCCCTGTGATAGGCAGTCGTTTTGGTGCCGGCCATCGGCTGGCGCTTCTGGATACCGCGCATAACAGCCCGAACGGCGTGGTAAGAAAATAGGAAGGGTACGGTAGGGTCCTGGAGGGACGTGAAATGTTGTACACCGGTCAGGTACAGCCGGATCGTATTAAAGGATAACGCCAACTGCGAGTGGCAGCAGGAAATGAAGGCTATGACTTGCTTGACACGGGACGTCTCTGTACCGTGATACGTGATGAAGTTGGTTAAAGGCCCTCCAGGCTGATTGATAGGCCTTGAGGGTATTGCGGGAAAGGGAGTGATCAAATGAGTTGGGTAGCCGCTAGGAGGTGAGGGGCTAATCCAGGGTCAGTTGAGACCAGTCCGGGATAGCTGCTGATGTTGGTCCGGCTCCGGGTACCTGAACGAAAACGAGACAAGGTTAAAAAGCGGGAGAGGGCGTCCGCTGCCTGATTGAATTTACCGGGGATAAAGGAAGAATGGATGTTGAACTGAAACAACAACAAGAGCTGGACCAGTCGACGTAGGAAGGACATAACCAACAGAGAGGACGCCTTGGCGCAGCCAGGAATTGCCAGTAACTGGGGAGGCCAGGGAGCTGCGAGCCAGAGGTGGCCAAAAAACAGCCGCAAGCCCGTGGAGGCCGCTGCGTTGGTCATCACCTGGGGAGAAAGGGAAGACACGGAGGGAATGAACAGGGAGACGTCATTCCCAGACGATAGGAATTCCTCCCGCATAGCCAGGACTGCTATTGCCGCGGGAACCCGGCTGAGGACTTGCTCTGGATCCTGTGAGAGGGACAGTAAAACCAATAAGTGTGACACAAAGGCGCGACCCTGAGGGATGATGCGCATAGCGAACTCAACATGCCGTGTAGGGACTGTAGGTGTCTTTTGGACGACTAGACTGGAGAATATGCGAGGATATAATATGCCCCTAAAGATGGCAGTTGTGATGGCGAGCGTTTGCCGTTGGCTATGGGCTGATGCCTCTGGATGCCCCGAGGTGGGGATCTTGCTGTATGGGCCGTAACGACAGATGGCTCTCCGTGCACTGTAAGGATAAGAAATGTTGAACGCTGGCTAGAAATAGCCTGGGCGTGCTACAGGAAGAAGCCAGTTGCGTGTGACTACATGATCCTGGTGCGGGACGGAAGCTGAACTCAACTGTCCTAAGGAAGAGACGGATAGACAGACAACAGTGAATGGTTTGTAAGAAAGCCACGGGAGACGAGAGGCCAATTAAGTGCTGCTGAAAATGACGTGTAGCCAGTTTGTGTGCCACTGAGAACGTGCTTGCCAATGAATGATTGCAAGAAGTTATGCTAAGTCATGAGCCTTGGTGTGACTAAAGTTGTGTTTAAACATGTGCTTGCGACAATTGCCCGGGAGTTTGTCACTGGAGATGTATACGTAGTGACTGTGAGCCATTCGTGTTACCGCATGTGCACTGCGAAGACTACAGGAGTTGTGCTTGAATGCATGTTTGGATGCGTGCTTGCGATGATTGCAAGATGTTACCCAGGATGCGTGCTTGCCATGACTGCAAGATGTTATGCTAGGATGCGTGCCTGCAACTAATGCAAGGAGTTGTGCCAGGACTCGTGCCTGCAACGACTGCAAGGAATTATGGTAGGCTTCATGGGTAGCCAGGCCGGAAAAGACAGAAGTCCATCCGGTCCAACCAAATCAAAATAGATAAGGTATCACACAACCCGACACCCAATTCTACGCCCGCAGCTGATCCAGAGGAAGGCAAAAAACCCCCAACAGAGCATAGGCCAATTTTCTACAGCTGGGGAAAATTCCTTCCTGACCCCTCGAGAGGCAATCGGATTTTTCCCTGGATCAACTACACCTATAAATATAAGTACCCCGTAATACAACGTACATTTAGGAAGATATCCAGGTCTTCCCTAAAGCAATCTATTGAGCAAGCCAGAAGTGCCTGCCAGCAATGATTGCAACAAGTTGTGCCTGGACACCTGCTTGCAACGATTGCAAGAGGTCTATGCTCAAATGCGTGCTTGCCATGATTGCAAGAGAACTATGCTCGAATGCGTGCTTGTAATGAGTGCAAGAGGTCTATGCTCGAATGCGTGCTTGCAATGATCGCCAGAGGTCTATGCTCAAATGCCTGCATGCAACGATTGCAAGAGGTCTATGCTTGAATGCATGCTTGTAATGAGTGTAAGAGGTCTAAGCTCGAACGCGTCATTGTGATGACCGCGAGAGGTCTATGCTCGAATGCGTGCTTGCAGCGATTGCAAGAGGTCTATGCCCGAATGCGTGCTTGTAATGAATGCAAAAAGGTCTATGCTCGAATGCGTGCTTGCAACGATTGCAAGAGGTCTATGCTCGAATGCGTGCTTGTAATGACCGCGAGAGGTCTATGCTCGAATGCGTGCTTGCAGCGATTGCAAGAGGTCTATGCCCGAATGCGTGCTTGTAATGAATGCAAAAAGGTCTATGCTCGATTGCGTGCTTGCAACGATTGCATGAGGTCTATGCTCGAATGCGTGCTTGTAATGACCGCGAGAGGTCTATGCTCGAATGCGTGCTTGCAGTGATTGCAAGAGGTCTATGCCCGAATGCGTGCTTGTAACGATTGCAAGAGGTCTATGCTCGAATGCGTGCTAGTAATAAGTGCAAGAGATCTATGCTCGAATGCGTGCTTGTAACGATTGCGAGAAGTCTATGTCTGGATGCGTGCTTGCAACGATTGCAAGAAGTCTACGCTTGGATGTGTGTTTGCAACGATTGCAAGAAGTCTGCGCTTGTATGTGGAGAAAACAGCGAGACATGCCTAAACGAAGCTGTGTTTCCTTTTTGAAGGCAATCTATAATGAAATGAGGCCGAGGAGCAAGGCCCCCCGGCAGGCATCCAAACATTGAAGAATCAACTGGACCCAAGCCGGGAAGCGGTATGTGACAGTGAAATGAGAGAACCTGCCATGACAGAGATCCGGATCGCCATGCCACAACTTGCGACCGAGCACGAAACGGATTCTGGAGCATGTACTGAAATGAGGCCATTCCTGGGGCACGCCGAGACGAATTTGGTACACCGATGTGACTATTCGTACCGGAACGTGATAGGTGAAATGAAATGAAAAACCCATGACAAAGACAAGAATCAGGGGACGAGCCCTTGAACCAAACAGATGAATCCTATCCTTGGAGCATGTACTGAAATGAGGCGTAGCAGCTGGGCACACCAGAACGAATCGGTGCATAAGGAATGCGACAGGATTCGAATTGGTGCGTAATAAGTGACAGAAATGATATGCCATGACAGAGACAAGATTCAACGACTGGACTGATGGTTACAACAAAGAATCCGTCTCTGGAGCATGTACTGAAATGAGGCGTAGCAGCTGGGCACACCAGAACGAATCGGTGCATAAAAAATGTGACAGGATTTGAATTGGAGTGTAATAAGTGACAGAAATGATGTCCCATGACAGAGACAGGATTCAACGACTGGACTGTAGGTTACAAAGAATCCATCTCTGGAGCATGTACCGAAATGAGGCGTAGCCGCTGGGCACACCAGGACGAATCGGTGCATAGAGGAATGCAACAGGATTCGAATTGGAGCGTAATAAGTGGCAGAAATGGTATGCCATGACAGAGACGAGAATCAGGGACCGTGCGTGAACCTGCGAGTGACTCAGTCTCTGTACAGAAATGAGGCCGAACCCTGGGGCACTTCAAAGCGAATCGGTGCACCAGAGGTGCGACAAGATTCGCGCCGGAGCGCGACTAGTGACAGAAATGATTTGAAACGGTAGAAATGACTGGGAGTGAAATGATTTGACATGAGATAAAATAAGATACATAACATAACTGCATGAATGAAGAGACATATATTCGAACTGGAGCAGACAAAGTGAAACGTGTGGACTGCTTGCCTTGTCGTAACAAGCAGTCGGCTGTGAGTCGAATGATTCGACCGATACTAATAGAAATGCTCGGGCAGACGAATGGTTTCGAATGCCGTACCTGCGAATGAATCGCCTGACGTGGCGTAATCGAACGTGTCGAAAAGTGACAACGACTACATCGAAAATAGAAAATAGTGACATGCGTACGAGGGCCACAGTAAAACATTCGATTTAAAAGAAGCGAGCGGGTCGAGAGTACAGGGAATGTCGATGGTACATCGAAAAACATAATTGAAAAGGGGGTGCCGAAGCCAAACCTGCGACAGCCGGCCCAACGTGAAACGACAAATTCGATGGGTACGACGACACTCCGACGGCGAAACCCACGGACGCTGATGTACGGGAAGACGAGTTGTCAAGACGGGAACGAATAACGCGGGAACTCACGAACAGGCTCACTGCATCTGGTCTGGATAGTCGGCCCTTGATGTCTGACGTATCAGATATCGCGCACCGGAACCGACGAGGAAGATAGGCGAACGGGCTGGTTATATACTCCACCGGGCTCCTCCCATAATTTCAGGCCACCATACTGGCCTTTCTATATATATAAAACATGTGTCTTTCATAGATAGACCAGTTTTTATAGATATGCATTATAGATATAAATATATATAGACATTTTTTATGTAATCGTGATTAATCAAAATTATACTGAGTGTATTTTATATTAGACCGGTTACCAGAATACTTAAAGGTAAATATTCTTCTCACCAAGATACAAACAAATAAATGTTATTAAATTTTAACATTTTATTTAAAAGATAGTTCAGAACACATTTTTCTGCTATCAGACACACCCCAGTGGTTGAAGGTGATATTACCTAAAACACACTGAACTCCTTGGAAAGTAGATCATTAGATTGTTTAGCCAATAAAAAAGAAGCCATACCTTTTAGGCTGAGTCTATTAGAATTTTATTATCTTATTATCTGAGATGGTACTGTATTTAGAAGCAAGAAAGATGCCATGAGGGGACTCTCAATAACATTCAGAAACACCTGATTACCATCAATCATACACACAGGCACACACACCAATCATCTACTCACACTTTTACATTCATGAAAATTCCTGAACACCTTATGCTTTGGAACTCAGAGGTCTCAAGAAGTTATTCCTCTTTAAGAGTGTCCACCTTGAAAGTCATGGCAGCCATTATAAAAACACTGGTAACCAGCAATTCAGACCAGTAGCTGTTTTGGAATGGGTAATTATGTTGTGTTGATTTTATCTTATATTCATTGGTGTTCTCTTAAATATTGATGTATTGAGCATTTTACAATTGATATTTTTTCTCCCGAATCAATAACCACCTTGTAGATTTTCCTCTAAAGATTAAATTTTTTTATATATTTCTAATTTTGCATAGTTTCCATTTTATGACATAACAAACGTCTAATCTTATTTCACGTTGTTAACCACTTACCTGCAGTATAGCGATGGTTGAATTTGTGAAATACAGACGTTCTCTCTAATTGTCATTTTACAAGGTTATTGATTCTACAGGGAAGTTTATCACTGTTGTATCACATCAAAGGTACTACGCTCCAATTTAGCGGGTGTTTCAAAGTTATATTCAAGATTTTATGTAACACAATCGGTATTTAATATTTTATGTAACATTTGTTTATTTCAACCAATATATATATATATAACTATTGTTGTATGATTACATGTCTGGTGAATAAATTTCATATTTTTAGACTGTGGTCATAATAGATTGAATTTGTATCTTAAAAAAATAGCATCGTTAAAAATTACTTTAGTATAAATACTGTGCAGGAAAACTTTCCTTAAAAAGCACAACACTTGCCTGCTCTGTGCAGTGGTTTTACACAGAGCAGCCCAGATCCTCCTCTTCTCAGGTCCCTCTTCGGCACTCCTGGTCACTCAGCAAGCAGTTTGCTATGGGGGCACCTGAGTCAAGTCAAAGCTCCCTGTGTCCATTCAGACATGGGGCAGCAGCCTGGCTCTGCCCCCTCTTTCTCCTGGTTGGCTGACTAACTTTGACAAAAGTGGGAGTCAATGGTGCCACTGCTCTGTCTCAGCCAATCAGGGGGAGGAGAGTCTTGGATGGCCAAGACACTTGTGGGCATCGCTGGACAGAAATTGGGCTCAGGTAAGTATTAGGGGGGACTGCTGCACACAGAAGGCTTTTTATCTTAATGCATAGAATGCATTAAGATGAAACACCTTCTGACTTTACAACCCCTTTAGGTTTATAAAGGGTTGTGACTCCAGTGTGTGTTACAGTGTATTTAGTTTTTCCTTAGTGACTCTCTGTGTGCTCCTGCTTGAAACCTGTTTTCTTTCACCTGTTGTATCCTCTGTTTTATTTGTGTACCTTTGCCCAATTTTAGTCTTCATTCACCTCTGTGATCCAAAGTGAGTTTCACCCTGCCTTTCATTACCAGTACATCTGTCTGCAGTCTGCTTCAGTGCCTCCTTAGGTGTTCCTAGTCTGCCTACTCTGTTCACTACTATCAATCTATCAATATGCAGTGCCTCTGTGAGTGTCTGGGCTCTTCTCTCAACTTGGGCTGTATTACCTACTGAGCTGTGATTCCTGCACCTCAGCGCTGAAAGGTATTCTTACCTGCCCGAATGACTCAGAAAACCACAACTTAGAAATTTTCTGTAGCAAAACCCATCTCCACCTTCAAGAGCTATGGAGAAAACAAGGCAGTTTCTTAGACTCACCTCACCTTCACTGTACATGCAGGCTCTCCCCTATCAGTACCAATAGGTATCTTCCCTGTTCTAGACCCCTCATTCACCTCAACTATATCCTGTAATCCTGCATTCCTTGGGACCCCTGTGTATCTATGTGCCCCTTTTACGTAGTATTACCAAAATAAAGAAGTCAGTCCTATTCAACAATATTAGAAGCCATGATCCAAGCTAAATGTAATAAAGATGCACAACTTGTGCTGCTGCTTAGTAAACCACTGGATGTAGTAGAGACTTGCAGACATTAATATTAAAACCAAAAGTGCAAAGAGTACTTCTGGAAATCTAATAAATGATTAGGCTGTGCCTAATACAGTATATACCCTGTCCCCTTAGGGACTATTGTACTATGGTGATAAACTGAGTCTATGTGCAGCTAGTGTGGATGAATGGATACAATTAAACCACATCCTATACCACTGTGTTGTAATCTGTAAAAAAGGCCCCAGACTGGTCTTACATCTAGAAGAAAAGTCCACTTTATAAGCAATGATAAAAGCAAACTGTAAACCATAAGGTGCTATTGAATTAAATAACACTGTGATAACATGTATCCTCAGTACTCTTATGGTGTGTAAGGGGAAGCTTAGTGGTACTATGTGGGAGCAATGCACAGCCTATCATGTATTACTTTCCCCGAAGAACTCTTTGCAATCTGGGTTTTGATATTAATTACATTCTGTTATGCCCACTCTTGTCTCTGTAAGTTCTACACCCTAGTGGTGTGTTTCTTACAAGTGTTCAATGTCCTGCCTGCTTGTAAAGGCTACACAACAGTGCAGTGTTTTACTCCTGCCATTCTCGCGAGTCCAGTATTCTTTGCTTTCCCAGATCCTGGTCTCTTGTAATTCCCTTCACTAAATCAGATGCAGCTTGCACAGATGTGCTCTTCAAGCATACCACCATCAAGGGTCTACAAATCCCATAACTGTGAATATGGTCCCTTTATATTCCCTCTCATGCATCATTGCTGCGCCAACTCTGCTATCCCATCAGCTGGCAATATAGATTAATTGTCATGATTCTCATTATTGATCAAACCAGAATGGTACTAAAACATGTATATGCAGTAGCTTGAAAAGATGCTCAAATTACACCTGGAGTAGTGAAGTCACAAGCACCTCCAGGAAGTGGACTAAAGACAGGGTCTGAGGTAAGCATTTTTTAAAAAAAATTTTTTTGCAGCTTTAAGTGTTTTTTTATTTTAATTGGGAAGGAGGGGATTGTGACGTTTTGTTAAAGTCATATTTGGTATTCTTTTATGTTTAGATTTTCAGTACAGTACAAAACAATGCACATAAACAAAACACTACTTCCAAGTCTCAGGAACTGAGAAAGGCAAAAACACTAGACCTGTTATAATGTGGCCTCAAGGACTTTACAACACAATAAATTAGGGAGCTGGTGTATCCCAGACCATTCTGAATAATATTTACAGGAGCATAAAGGAGCCCTATGCACCTGCTACGCAATAAGCAATAAACATCAATCATTAGGTAATTAAAAATCAATATATGGTGTTGCGCTGTAGTGAAAAAATTAATACCATAAAGAAAGTGTTAAACTGGTTAGAGTGCTATAAAAGTGACATTGCATCTGTAAAATTGCATAGAAATGCATAAAATTGCAGGGAGGTTTCCCTGATGAAGTCACATGATTGTGACGATACGCATTGGATTGGCTTACATGGGCACCGGAAGTGACATCAGGCCACAAGCTCTGCTTGTTTTTATCTAGTTTTTTACCTGTTTTATTATGTGTGTATTATTTTAATTTTAAACCTGCAAACTCAAATAAATATCTGTGATTACATACTTCACGATTTGGGTCCTCCCTCTTCTTTTTACTCTATGTTCACAGACCTGGGAGGTTGTCCACTATCACTGAGGAATATAGAGATAACCTATCGTTATATATGAAGACTATACATCAGGCTACCAAGGCATATTAGGATATCTAGTCTATTGACGCTTCCCCTGACCACTACTACACAAGAGGAACATCGTAGGCGAGCAATTTTATGCATTTCTATTTTAGTTTTAAATTTTCTCTATTCATGTGCACTGTTGGACTCTACCTCAAATTTTGTAGGCATTAGCACCTATTTATTTTATGCAATTTGAAGGTTATGCGATTATGTAGCAATTTTATGAGTTTCTTTGCAAATTTGCACATACGTTGTCACTATATATGCATATTATAGACATGGGCGCCGTCAATATATTCGTTTCGTTCTGTTCCGTTTTGATTCGGAAAAAAAATTAATTCGTACTTCGTATTTGTGTCCGAAATTCCGTTCTGTTTCGTACGAAATACGAATTGTCGTTAACGTGTACAAACGTTCTTTACGATGAATTTAAAGGCAAAAACATTGCTCATTATGCTTATTATGACTTGCAGAAGGCTTCTGTGATAGAAGTCAATGTAAGTTACCTGAAGACATCAGTGAAGGACTTTCATCCTCTCTGGGGAGGCTGCCAAGAAAAGAACAAAATTATACAATGTTTCTTCTTCAATGGGCTGAACTCCGTGTGTAGAAGTTCTCAGTTTAACCATTTAAAGACTAAATCTTTTCTGACACTTGTTGCTTACAAGTAAAAATCCAGTATTTTCTGCTAGAAAATCACTCAGAAGCCCCAAAAATTATATATATTTTTTTAGCAGAGACCCTAGGGAATAAAATAGCGGTTGTTGCAATATTTTATGTGCCGCGGTATTTGCGCAGAGGTCTTTCAAACGCAAGTTAGCCCTTTTTTTCGGTCGACCTCTAGGGAGCAGTGACATTAGCAGCGTGACATACAGCAATGACACCTGCACTGTGATAGAGTGATCTGACACCAGCACCGTGATAGAGAGCACTGACATCAGCAGCGTGACATACAGCAATGAAACCTGCACCGTGATATACAGCACTGACACCAGCACCGTGATAGAGTGATCTGACACCATCACCGTGATAGAGAGCACTGACATCAGCAGCGTGACATACAGCAATGACACCAGCACCGTGATAAAGGGCTAACTTGCGTTTGAAAGACCTCTGCGCAAATACCGCGTCACATAAAATATTGCAACAACTGCTATTTTATTCCCTAGGGTCTCTGCTAAAAAAATATATATAATTTTTGGGGCTTCTGAGTGATTTTCTAGCAGAAAATACTGGATTTTTACTTGTAAGCAACAAGTGTCAGAAAAGATTTAGTCATTAAATGGTTAAACTGAAAACTTCTACACACGGAGTTCAGCCCATTAAAGAAGAAACATTGTATAATTTTGTTCTTTTCTTGGCAGCCTGCCCAGAGAGGATGGAAGTCCTTCACTGATGTCTTCAGGCAATTTACATTGACTTCTATCACAGAAGTCTTCTGCAAGTCATAATAAGCATAATGACTGAGATACGGAATTCGTAAACAAAAGTTTGTATTCCGTACAGAATTCAGAAGCATGGCAATTCGTAATTTCGGATCCTCCCGAATGTACGAATTTTGAGATTCGTACGAAACGAATCGCACATGTCTAGCGTATTATGCAATTTTGCACTGTCACTTTATATAGCCCTCTAACTAATAATGTAACACTTTATTCATGGTAGTAATTTTTTGGTAGTATTTTTTTGGTACTAGAGTGCTACGCCATATATTGATTTTTATTTACTTATTGTTGGTGTGGTTTGAACAGTTCGGTGTCTGCTGCAACTAGTGTTCCGTTGTTTATTGTTGTCCTGGTAGCGCAGAGTTATTCTTTCCTATTTAATCATTAATTAGTGGTATTAATCATTAGGTAATAACTATTCTCTGCCGTAGAATGCTTGGCTAGCCTTTTGGCCAAGACTGTCGTATTTTTTGGGGCAACCTCTATGATGGCATGCATCTTTATAGTATGGTAGGACATTATTAATTTGCAGTTTCCAGAAGGAAATGAGAGGAGGGGATTGTTTTTTTTCGAGCAAAGCATTATAACTTTCCTGGTATGACATAGTAGGAGACCAGTCATAGTTCTCTCTGCTACCCTGGGAATTATATCCTCAATCTGGCCTAGCAGGCACACCTTTGGGGAGAGAGCAATGGGTGTGTCAGCCAGTGAGTTGATTACTGAAAGTAGTTGTGCCCAAAATGGAACTATTGCAGGGCAAGACCAGAATATATGGATAAAGTCTGCTTGAGGATGATCACAATGCCAGCATGCTGGAGAGCGGGCAGTTCCCATTTTATGTAGTCGATATGGGGTACGGTGAGCTCTAGGGACATATTTGGTATTCTTGGTGTAAAATTAAAATCGCTCTGCTTCTCCCTATTCTGTAATTACCATAGGGAGAATTAACAAGCATAATGCTTGCTTCACTTTTTTAAACTTGGAAAATGGAGCAGATGCTGTTCCTAGTTAACAAAAGGGACATGAGCCCCTTTGTTAATTAAGACAGATCTTCTCCATGTTCTATGCTGTGTCTATCACATTCAAAGCAAAGAACAGTAGCTGGAGTTGCACGCTTCTTACTGCTCCCATTCTGTATGCCTGCTATGGAGCTTGTGGAAATCTGCATATTTCTATACAGGAAACTGACACAATTTGTTATAAGTCACAGAACTCACTCCAGGTTCTATTTCACTCTGAAATGGAAACTGGTGTGGAGGTGGAGATTAACAGTTTTTTGAAGCAGAAAGTTTATTTCATTTCCCAGAATACCTTTACAATAGTGACATTGATGTTTACAATTTGAATTATATTTCTAAAGTGGTTACACCAATACTCCACAAATTTAAATAATACATGTGACTTCTAATAGTAATACATTTGGATGTTTAACATTATTGTGTTACATGTATAACTAACACCCTAAAACAATTGCAATGTTGCTACTCACTAACTAGAAAAATATCTTTGCAGTTGTGATATTTTTTCCGGATGTAAGCTACATCTGTAAGAATGGGGCTTTACTACTTCCTGGATTTAAAGCGTAAAATCACTGTGCACAAAACATCAGATATACTGTATTTTACAGGATATTTGCTTAAAGAGAAGCTTCAAGTGTAAGTATTAGTTCTTGGCCAACACTACTTGCTGTTACACTGAATATGTTTAATTTCACTGCCTTGGACCTGCAAAGTGGCCTAGAGCTCAGAGGCTGCAATCTGAGGCTTCTCACATGGCTATTTTTTTATTTGAAACATATCTTTTTTATATATATTAATATATATATATATATATATATATATATATATATATATATATATATATATATATTCTGTATGACTATGAATGTGCTGTCTGCACGGAGTGAAAATCTATTGCTTTAAATCAACTATTTTTAGATTCTTTAATATCCTCCAACATTCCCTGCAGGTTTAACATATAATGATGTATGAAATATTCCCAGAAAACTACTCCTCTCACCTATTTCTCATTAGAGTAAAGCTTAGCTGAGACATTAATGTCAAGGGCAGTTTGCTGTAACATGACAGCAAGGTCCTATCAGGAGATTATCTACCTGGACATAAAATGTATAATCAAAATGCACATTAATCAAGAATAGATCTTCCTGTCCCTTCCCCCCATTTACCATTTCCATGATGTGTGCTAAAGCACAAAGATCATTCAGGAAATGAAAAAATAAGTAAAATCTATGCACTTTTAGAATAATTTGTTGGGTGCTTACATAGCTTAGCACATGATGAATAATAACCATAATTTGGTTAGCAAGATATTGGACTGACAAATAGAACTATTGTAACAAATATATTTTCAATATGATTGATCACTGCATCATAATCACCACAATTTATGAGAATTTTCAGGAAGTCATTGATAAAATTCCAAAAGACTGCAAATCATGACATGCAATCTCCATAGCACATGGAATTGATATAAGACACTTTGCATCTTGTTCCAAGAACATTAATCCAAACATAATTTTCGGTGTAAAATGCAAATCTTTCATATTATTATTGATGCTGTTTTCAGATATAAGCTTTTGTGATTTGTCATCAGTTACATTTTTGTATTGTATTATTTGTTCATAATACATTTTGTCAGATTTTACATTTGTCAAGGTTATTTATCATGGTTTTATGAAAGCTTTAGAGTTTAACATGAAATCAATAGGAACTGCACATGAAACTAAACTGGAGAAATCTAAATGATGTTTTCCATGGCTTCTGTTTTGTGGTATATAGGTTTTGTTCTTTTAAAATTATTTTGTTTTAAATAAACTTGTCTTTACTGAGATCTCTACAGTGCATTTTTTGATCATTTCTTTTTAGAAATTCTTATTTAGAACTATACAGCTGAATAACAACATTTTTCACATTGATGCATCTACAGACATGATCTTAAAGTGACACTGTTGTTCCCTCCCATACTTTCTCCAAAGTTGTTTACTGTAATAGAACAGATATACTTACTTCTTCGGTGGCCCATGTCTTCTGAAACATCTTTCAAACGTGTCCACAATATTTATGCACTTTTTGATTCCATTAGCCATCCTCTACGCTACTGACAGTGGTGAAGCACGGGCCACAGGATGGAAAAACAGAATTTAGCAGAGGACATAGACATCTGTCTAACTTTTCAGTATTCATCACTTCTGGGATTGTTGAAAATGGAACCACATGCTGTGGTTCCATTTGCCAGACCCTATGTTAGTGATGGCGAACCTTGGCACCCCAGATGTGTTTGAACTACATTTCCCACGATGCTCAACTACATTGCAGAGTGCATGAGCATCATGGGAAATGTAGTTCCAAAACATCTGGGGTTCCAAGGTTTCACCATCACTGCCCTATATAATCACAAAACAGAGTAGCGATATAAGAACTGGAGAATGGAGTCTAGGTGTGCAGCACAGGAGACAAGCATGCTTTATAAGATAAAGCAAATCAATTTTAGGTGTAAGTTCAGAGCAGTCAGATATACAAAACGTGATAGATGATTGCTTGAATTAACTTGCAACACTTACAGTGCATGTATCTGATTGGTTTCTCAAAACAGAATTATGCCCATGAATAACTCGTTGGTTCTGACATCCTTGCCCAGGCTTCTTCGTGGTTTGGTATTTTTGGCCATCTTGATTAATAAGCTTGGGATGAGTAAACTCCTGTGCATGGAATATAGTTATTAATGGTACCAAGGCATGCCCAGAATGTAATTCACAAAGTTATGAAGTTCAGTAAGAGCTGTGAAAATGTGGAATAGACTCTCGCCAGAGGTGGTTCTGGCCAGCTCAGTAGATTGCTTTAAGAAAGGCCTGGATACTTTCCTGAATGTACATAATATAACTGGGTACTAACATTTATAGGTAAAGTTGATCCAGGGAAAATCCGATTGCCTCTTGGGGGATCAGGAAGGAATTTTTTTTCCCTGCTGTAGCAAATTGGAGCATGCTCTGCTGGGTTTTTTTTTGCATTCCTCTGGATCAATTGTGGGCATAAAATTGGGTATATTGGATTGTACGATATTTTTTATTTTATTTATTTGTTTTTAAGGTTGAACTGGATGGACTTGTCACTTTTTTCAACCTGACAGACTATGTAACTATGTAACTATGTTATGCTTTAAGGCTATTGCAAAATGTAAGAAATTGGGTATACAAACTATGCAAATGTATACAAAATGTATCAATTATAACTGTATGAAATTATGTATACCCCCTGGATTATTTGCTATAATTAATACAGGTATAGCAGTAAGCTATGTTGTTGTTACCAATAATAACATACAGACAATTCTTGTAATTCTGTCTGGCTCATCTGTTAGATACAGTATTGTAATGAAATTATTATTTGTCCAATAAACTGAATTTCTCAGGGATGGTCGAAAGGTTTTGCTAACTACATTATCGCTTCTAATTTTAGAAAATTTAATGTGTAATAAATTGTCTCAAACAGTCATTTGCAGCAGCAGTTACATTATCATTAAAGCAGATCTTCACTGCATCTGAGTACCACAAACCAAAAACACTATAACATTTTAAAAAAATCAAAGAAAACTCCCCCATCCATTCATGTCTCTATGCTTTATTTTGTTGAAGAAATCACTTTGAAAAAAGCCTCCTAGAATTTCTGGCCATGGCCATCTTGAGGGCCAATGATTAATTTAGCATTTCCTTCCTTAACTACTTCCCACCCAGCCAATGCATATATACGGCCGTGTGGGAGTCTTCTCCTTCTGACTGGACGTTCAGGAACGTCCGTCAGAAGGAGGGGGATCGTGCGCACTCGTGCAACTGATCACCACTCTAGTGTAAAACACACATGTCCCCAAAACACACATGTCCCCAAATAAAAAAAAGTGATGTCCCCAAATAATAAAAACACGTGTCCCCCACATATCTCCCATTAAACTCACATGTCCCAATGATTATCTGCACACATATGTCCGTGATCACCTGCACACATCTGTACATGATCATTTGCGTAGATATGTCTGTGATCACACAAACCTATTATTATACACATAAAGGAATTTTTTTTACCAAGAACATGTAGCAGAATACATTTTGGCTTACATTTATGACAAAATTCGATTTTATTGGATTGCTTTTAAAATAGAAAAAAGAAAATTATTATTTTTTGCGATATAAGTGAAAAAAGAGCAGAAATTTTGAAAAAAAAAAATAACGGAGTCAGGAACAAATACCACCAAAATATAGCTCTATTTGTGCAAACAAAATGATAAAAATTTAATTTGGGTACAGTGTAGAATGACTGCACAATTGCCATTGAAAGTGCGAGAGCACTGAAAGCTGAAAGTTGGGCTGGGAAGGAAGGGGCCGAAAGTGCCCTGTATTCAGGGCTCAAGTCCTGCGGGAACGCATGGGAACGGAGTTCCTGTACTTTTTCCACAACAGGAATTCAGTTCCCGCTAGTAGCCGTGTCCTGCAAGACTTTGAAGTATGCGAGCTGTGTGGAATGTGCTACACCAGCAGCTGCCGACACAGCTCGCAATAGAAAGTGCCGCACACCTGACCATTCAGGCTTAGCCAGCTTCCGCTTCAATCTACCTGTCAATCACAGCTAGCTGACGGGTAGATCAGGTCTAGGTCTATCTAATGAGTATATCAGCTATTCTGCTGACAGGATATGCAGGGAGAGAGGTGAGCTGAGGGAGGAACATCAGTTTGGGGTAGTAAGCTGAGCACAATACCTGGCAAATTTTAATGCCAGGAGGGAAGTTTATGTGGAAATATGTGAAGAGTTGGAATAGCAGCGAGTGTGTTTTGGAGCCCTGCAGAGTTTGCAGCCCCCCAAGCTAACATACATCTCCTAAGCAGGAACACATCCCTATCTCCCCAAGCATTCTGTCCAGATAATGTGCAGTTCATTTATGACCTTTCCGTTTAACCCTGTGTTATCCAAACTCTGTTCAATGAAAAGTGTAAACTCACCACATAAACACTCTATATACAAAATATAATTCCCCAATAAAGATCAGAACATGATGTTCACATTTGCATGGAAGCATTGAATGAATGCTGATTATTCAGAGAATTACCGTATTTATGTTTATTTAGGATTGTTTTTTTTTATGTACTAACGGTTAAGCTTCATACACACAATATGAAAATTGGATGAAAAATACCACTTTTGAAGCGTTCGTGCATATGAGCGTATCATTTTATTTATTTTTTTGGGTGGGGGAGTGGATCTTGGGTGGGAGTTCCCACACTTTTTTCCCCAGGACTTGACCCCTGCCTGTATTGTAGTGGTTAAATCCATCTGCCACTAGCTCAAGCATGCATGCAGGAGAGTTTGGCTGAGAATACCCCCCTCCTCTACTACCCTCCTAAAGGCTCCTGGGATGTATGACATCATTTGCCTAGGCAAGAAATCAGAAAGTATGGTAACCGAAGGAAAATAAATCCTTACTTTTTTTTCTATCTATTTACTAATTCTGTCAGCAAGAGAATTAAAATGAATCAATGGTGATTGGGAGAATGAAGTTCCGCTTTAACATTACATCATGTTTTGCTGGCAGTCCAGCATACAAATCAGGAGTACACTGTGTCCTTATTGGGGGATGATGGATCATTGTGATTGATGTGGATGCAGTCAATGATACTGGATTTACTTCAGGGGGCATTAAAAGTATTATTTTTAAAACCTGAAGCATGTGTTTGTGCTTTATTTCAATAAAGGATTTTTTCATAGTATGTGTGCTTTTATTTGTAACTCTTTGTGGGAATTGGGGGGCTACCAGTATGCTCCTGTACTCATTTCCCTAGGTGGGGCAGATATTTGGTCAACTTCATGTTAAAAAGGGGGCTTCCAAATTTCACCTCAGGTCCCCATATGTCCCCCACCTTCCTTTTTACTTATGTTAATTGATAATTTATGGTCAATAATGTCACCCAGCAGGGATCCTCTGAAACTTCCATAGTCAGATAATGTTTATCTTAAAAAAAGGGAAAAAAAAGTTTGGTGTTAACATTCCAACCAGATTCGTATCCAGTCATGCAACCTTTGTGGCAACAAACGCTCCCCCCCCTTTCTTCACCAGACTAGGCCACATGCCTTTTGACAGTGGGGGGAACCATGCACGGGGGTCCAGCAAAGTCTCCTTCACTTGCAAAATACCAATGTGCCAATGCTGAGGGGCAAGGGCATCTTCCTCAACTCCATGCCCCCCTCCCAAAAAAAGCAGCTGTGGTAAATGAAGGGACTTACAGTATGGTGCAATGTGGAAGCCACCTTTAAAATAATAATACACTAGTCCCTTTTACCAGATAGAACAAAGAGTTAAAGTAAAAAAAAAACACATACTCAAGCTCAAGTATATCTTTATTCAACACTTCTGTACTTTGTAGTATGTTAAATGTTATGTATACAAAAGGTCTGTGGAAACAGCGCTTGTTTCTTTCTATCCCCAGAGCTGCAAACTAATATGAAAACAGATCAAAGCATGGAGACTTGAGGAGGGTATTATGATCTGACTATGCCTAAAATGAGCAGACTAATGTAAAGAGTTCTATAGTATTATGACACAATAAAATGGGAAAAAAACAGTCAAATTAAATTGCTATATAAGGAAGGGGTTTGGATTTGCCTGCACTATGAGTTAAATAAGAAATAATTTCTGAGAATTTTAGGGCTCATTCACAAAAATGTGTTTCCTTGTGCAGGTTGGTGTCTGTGTTTAAATGGGCAATTGGGGGGGGGGGGGGGGAGAGAGCATTTTTTACAACACAAATAACTGTTTATCTTTTTTTATGTTATCAAAATGTCCCAAATTTAAATTTCGGTTATTTCAGCTGTGATGCATAGAAACCCGTGGATGGATGGAAACTTCAAATTATCTCTGGTGCAGTAAAATATAAATCTGCTGCATGTTTCTGCACCCTCTGCTTCATTGTGTTGTGAATGTAGCACATAGAAAACAATTGTTTTTGGTGTGTCCTGGTATTTTGCAGAAAGAAAGATGCAGGTTACTGCACATAATATGAACAAAACCATAAAGGTTGTGAATAAGAATACAATGTAACTAATAGCCTATGCAGCTGAGACACAAGAACCAAGAATTTGAAGGAATGGGTTACCCAGATAACTTTTTAAAAAAGGATGGGTACACAGCAGTCATATTTGAAGAAATGGATCACCCAGTATCTTTTCTATAAAAGGGTGGGCTTCCAGTAGCCCTACTGTCAGTGTGTTTTGGAGCTTTTAGGTAGAGCTGACAATTCAGTTGGTAAACGTTCCCATGGCAGATTGCCATAAATTCTGTTGAACTAAAGCCCACTTATTAGCTCTACAAATGGGCAGAATTGAACAATAAGATTCACTTCCCTTAGACTTCAATGAGGTTCACTGAATAGCAGACGATTGTAGTGGAAGTCAGAGTAAGTACCTGACAAAACTAGTTACCCACTCTCAAAAAAAAATTCACAAAAGCAGAAGAGGAGGGAGGAGGGGGATCAGTGGTAGTGTGTTTTCACTTTAGCAGTAGGTTTCCCCAGGACACAGAGTTTAGAAGTCAGCTGAATAATCCAGGGTTCAGGACCTTTAAAATGGAACTGCTTGTCTAGTGGCCAACCAGACAGTCATGCTAACCAAGAGATTTCAAGATGTCAGACAGCTACTCTTATCTACCAGTTTTAAAGATCCACAGCCCTCTTCCTCAGGATAATATTTGTCAGCATGTCCAGTTCTCTATATATCAGTTCCAATATTGACCCTGTAGTGCTGGTGTAGTGTTTTCTCTCATTCATATAATCTCTCATTCATTAATCAATCCTATGCAGTGCTATTGGTCAGTGTATACAAAACTATGTGCATACAAAAAAAAAATACATATTATACAATAAAAAGTGATATAGGAATGTGGTGGTAATGGCGCAGATAGATATTAGTGTAATGGATTAAAGTGACATGTGCCTGTAAGCCCACCAATAAATGCAGGGTTTTTTCTCAGAGAATAGGTGCAGGAACTCCCCTCTCCCATGTCACCATTTGTTTCTGCCCCCCTACCCACCTCCAAGCACCGTCCCTTGTTTCCACCCTATACCCACCTCCCAGAGCCATCTTTTTTAGAGAAAACATTACCAAGTATCTTTTTGTGGTGCTAAATAATCTTTATGTATACACATACATGTTTTTCAAGCAGTTTATATATCAATTTATTTGTATTGCTTGCGCACTTATTGTTTTTTATATGTATTTGGGTTGAGTATTTAAGCTTTTTATGAGTTGCGGCACCTCTTTATATATGCAATAAGTAGATTGATGTGTAGGGTAAGCGTGAATTACTTTTTACACATGTAATCTTTATGGTATTTGGTAAATATAACAATAAATGTAGTAAAATGGATCCTATGCAGCCATCAACAATAGCTCCGGTCCCCCCAGTAAAAGACACCCCCAACAAAAACAGATTCTCCTGGCAACAATAGGCCTCTTAAACAAAATACCACCTCGCAATAACAGACCCACCCCAGGAACGATAGACCCCATCAGCAACAATAGACCCCTCCTCAACAGTAAATCACTTCTAGCAACAATTGACTCACAGCAACATAAGACCCCTTCCACAACGCTAGATCTCCCCTAACAACAATAGATTCCCCAGCAGCCAGCATCAATAGACCCTCCAGCAACCAGCAACAATAGACTCCTCCCTCAACAGTAGATCTGCCCTTCCACAATTGACCCACTAGCAACATAATACCCCCCAGCAACATTAGATCCCCCAGCAGCTGGCATCATTGGACCCTTCAGCACACCCCACTACACCTTGCCGCTGCATACATTCAGTGTTTGAGGTGCCAGAACTGCATTCTCCCACGTACCCACTGAAAAAAAGCCCTGAATGAATGTAAACCAATGTGCAAACCCAAGACAACAAATATGTGCTTTGCACAGTTTGGAGCACCTGAACCTATAAATATATTTACTTTCCAGGCACAGGAGAGAAGAAAGTCACAAGTCACTTGATTTGTTGTGATGGAATATCATTTATTATTAATTCTGAATACACTGCCTTTCACTTTTCACTTTTTTTTATTTTTATTTTTGTAAATTTCTCAATTCATGGACATTTATTTTATGTTGGTTCATTAATTTCTAACGTTTATATAGTTTATAACAACAGCAATGGTATCAAATTATGAAATTTGAACTGCACTAGTCACTTTTTGATAATACAGGTTACGCTTATATGGTGATCCATACATATCCTTTTTTTTTTCCAAGTAGTACTAGGCACTTTTTATTATTGAATCATACCACTCACCAAGTTCATAGCACGTGTCACTTTACATGTGCAATTCTACTGCAAAATAGTTCCGTATCAATTTTAGCAATTATTTGTTGTCTTGTGTTTGTACATTGGTTTACATTTATTGGTAGGCTCACGGGCACATGTCACTTTAATCCAGTAGACTAGTATCTGGCAGCGCCAATACCATCCCATTACTATATCACTTTTTACTTTAGACCCTACTTAGTAGGTGTTACGGTGGAGGCAGCAGCTAGCAGCATTATATCATTAGACCACTACTATGCGCGTGTTTCATTCCTTTTTTATATACATATTATACAATAAAAATTTTCAAAAAAAGTGCAACAGTGCAGATATCTCTAACAAATTCAGGCTCTATGCCCTTGACACAGTGTCCATATTATGGATCCCATAAAAATGCTCTTGTGTTCAATTTTTGAATACATGCAGACAAATAATGCAGTGCTCCAGTGATCCTCCACCACCAACACAGAAAAATCACCAGATTTATATTAAAAACCCCTATACAGATAAGTCAAAAATGCTTGCTACCCAGGGGCTAAAGATCACCCACTTTCTACCTGGACCAACTCCTTTTCTCTCCTCTTGCTGGTGTTATAATCATATAGACTCATCAAGAAATTGAAAAAGATCTGCATATATCTAATGGTGATCTTCCTCTGTTTTGGTGCTGGATGAAAAGTCTCATGAAATTCTTCATTATTTTGAAAGTGCAAATATGCCATTGGAATAGACAAGAAAATACCGCTCTAAAAAATAAATGGTACAAAAATAGAAAAAAACGAATAAAACAAACACAATACCCCCTAACAGCAGCAGCTCTAAATTGTGAGATATGCACAAATGTAGACGTAGTAACAAGAAAAAGGCTGCGCTTACTTATATATATGTGATATATATAAACCCCTATTAGTATAAAATGAAAAAACAATCCAATATTGATGATGGAAAATAAAGTCCAGTAAAGTCCAAAAAATGAAAAGTGAATAGAAACTGTAATTAAACAAACACCACCAACACTTGATCCACCACCACATAAATTGCCCGCTTACCAGAGGCAAGCTTAAATTAAGCCTGTATGTATCCAAACACCAACTCGACGCTTGCATGGAACGGAAGCCAGGGCACAGAGTGCATCGGTCGGAAGATGCAGAAGATCCAGCCACCGTGCACAGCGGGAGTACATTGCCGGATCCCGGGGACAAGGTAAGTAACCTCTTCCTGGACCCAGCGATGCGATCCCGAGTGGCTCGGGGTTACCGCTAATAGTACTGGAATCTCACCACAAGCTATACTCGGGAATACTGTCAGGGGGTTAATGCATTTTTGCATTTTAATGCATTCGTAAATACGTAAAATTTGTAAATTTGAAAATTCATAAAATTCAGAAATTCAAAATTTGATAATCCAAAAACCCAAAAAACCCAAAATATGAAATAATAGCAAACTAATAATAATTTAACTATTAATAACTATTAAATGATAGGTATTTGAATTTCCTTTAAAATGTGGCTGTTAGTGAACATAACGAAGTTACGAATTATCTGAGCTAACGAATGCTGCATCTAAACGAATGGAATGCAATGCATTAATAATAATAAACAACAATACTAATAATAAAAATGTATTATTATTAATTATTATTATTATTATTATTATTATTATTGTTATTATGTTTCATTCCATTTGTTTAGATGCGGTATTTGTTATTTCAGATAATTCAAAACTTCAGATAAATTCATATTCCTTACATTCAATAACAGCCAAATTTGAAAAGAAATTCCAATACCTATAATATAAGAGTTAGTTATTATTATTTAGTTGGTTAGTTATTCTTTCTAATTTTCAAAATTTCCTTTCTTATTTTCGGATTTTCACATTTTTGAATTTACGAATTTACAAATTTTCTAATTACGAATTGTAATCATAATGAATGACCCGAAAAACAAACAAAAAAAAATGGATGAAACTAATTTTTCAGCAGTGTATAACCTAAATAGCATGAAACCTTAAAAAAACTTTATTTAACCATAAAACCACTTCCATATTGCCTACTCACATAAAAACGTGCTATGCTTTTCACTAAGGTACACTCACCTGTTTGCTGACATCAAGAGTACTAGGGTACCTGCTTCATATGCTGTGGCCACAAGCGGTCCCTTCCTACTCTTCCCCAGGTGTATGATGCATCTCTCCTGGGTGTTCTGTGCAGGATGTCATCACTTCCTGGCCCGCACCGACACGTTGTTTTGTCGTCTTGGTGTTTTCAAGAGGCAGGTCAGGAAGCCCTCAGCCCATTCTCTATAATATCCTAATAACTCCCTAATTAATTCTCCCTCTTGTCAGATCCCTAAAACATAACTTGTATTTCCAAGTTTATAAAAGGAATATTAGAAAAAAAATATTACACGTTACTAATAACAATAAATAATGTATTTATTAAATAATAGTTGTATAAACTATTGTTAATTAAAGAAAAAGGTCATTTCATATAAAAGCTTCACATAGATAAACACTGGGTAATCTGCCCATGAGCATCTCTACTGAATGCATTGTGTGGGCAACAGAAATTAATAAAAAGAAGCCAACAATGCAAACCTTTTACAGGTTTTTATTGCCGTCTATACCTCCATTAGGGAGATGCATCCTCTCTATTTGTCATGTTTACCATTTACATCAAAAGTGAAAATAAGAGATGTGAGGTGAAAGGAAATTTTCCAATGGGGACCTTAGATCTGTTCACCCTGATGACAACCTGGGATTCCCTCACTTTGAAGGGATTTCCTCCCACTCCTTGTTTTGATGAGTGGACAGGAAGTGATGGGAAATCACAAGACACAGATGGTAAAAATAAACCTGATCGGGGTTATTACCCTACACTACTACTTTTTCGTTTAGTTCTACTTTAAGAATGTACTGAATAGAGTGGGACGAACGGTTCAGGCTGAGCAAAAGTTGTGCTGCACAGTGCATTCTAGGGTCCTAATTAGATGAAGCCTTGTCCCTGACACTGGTCAGCAGCAAGGCTTTGCCAATTAGGGCACAGAGCACTGTCAGAGGCCTAATGGGACAACGTAATGATGATTCTGTCCAGTCACGGCTCAGTGTTCATAGACCCACCCCACACATATAAAAGGTTGCTTCCCACAGGAAGCTTTTGCAGTGTGTTGGAGTGGAGAAAGATAGAGCAGGGCTAAGTTTGCTACTAGAGAGTTAATGTGTTAACTCATTGTGAGTGTAAAGTGTTATTGTAATGTTAGTATAGTGTCAGTATAATGTGTTAGTATAGTGTGAGTATAGTGTAGTGTGTCAGTATGATGTGAGTACTTTGTGAGTATAGTGTGAGTATAGTGTAGTGTGTTAGTGTAGTGCAGTGTTTAACACGGCATTGCATAACATTTCGTGTTTTATACCCTTTTTTGGGGGTTGCTGAGTATTTTGGTTTGTTTTTCGGGGGTGTTTTTTTGTCTTTTTTTGTCCCCTGCCTGTCCCCTTTTTTTTTTATTTTTCTGATTGCGATGCTGGTGTTCCCCCCCCCCCTTTTTTTTTTTTACAGTTTTTACATTTCTCTTAGCATCAATCCTCAATTTAAAGTGCACCAAACACTGTGTTGCATTCATTAAAGTGTATCCAACACACCTTTGCGGTTTCTATAAAATTTGGGTAATAACCTCCCCCATCACGTCTGGGAGGCCAAGGAGAGGCAGACGTTCCCATGCCACTATGAGGGGGCCAGCAGCATCTGTGTCCACAGGCAAAGGTGGACGTGGTCTGTCCACAGGCAGGGAACATTTGTCTCTTTGTTTAGTGATGTTGCCTGTTCTATCCAACCACAAAAAGCAGATGAGGTGGTAGACTGGCTTACTAAACCAACCTCTTCATCCTCTATGACCCAAGCTGACACTAGTGCCCAGTCCACCACTGTGGCTTATTCTGCCTCCTTTTCCACAGCTACTCCTGCCCCAGTATCATGCATGGAAGAGTCAGCCACTTGCTTCTTGAAGATGCACAGACATTATTTGATTCTGATGTTGGATCTGGGGTAGAGAAATGGAGTAACATGAGCCTACAGTGAGGGGAGAACATTGATAAACAACAAATTGACAGTTATGTTCCCCAGCCACATTGGATATTTTCACCTAGGGGTTTACTTAGTACTTAGTACTTTAGTACTCACTTTTGTTGCAAACGGTTTAGACATTAATGGCTGTGTGTTGAGTTATTTTGAGGAGACAGCAAATTTACAGTTATACAAGCTGTACACGCACTACTTTACATTGTCGCAAAGTGTCATTTCTTCAGTGTTGTCATATGAAAAGATATAAAAAATATTTACGAAAATATGAGGGGTGTACTCACTTTTGTGAGATACTGTATATATTGCAAGTGGAAACTTGTCGAACAGATGTCCTGGAGTGATTAAACAAGATGTCCTCTCTGCTTCCATTTTTTTATACATGGGTTCTGGCCAACTCTAAATATATGTATGTCTAGCTTGAACTTTTGACATGGTTGACCTATGGCAGTGATGGCGAACCTTGGCACCCCAGATGTTTTGGAACTACATTTCCCATGATGCTCCACTATACTGCAAAGTGCAGAAGCATCATGGGAAATGTAGTTCCAAAACATTTGGGGTGCCAAGGTTCGCCATCACTGACCTATGGCATGTCTATTACAAAAGAGCCCTCTAGTGGCTGAATTTGAGAATTTTACTATATTTAAAATCATTGTAATAGGGTAAAAAAAAAAATATGCCCAGGTGGGATTGTCTTCTCAAAAACTTTCCAAATAAAAGCCAAGAACACAAACTGAGGGCAGAACTCACCAAGAATGGTGTTTGCCAGAACCCGAAGATACTTTTCGCCCGATCTCTTGCAATCACCTGGGGTCCTCATTGTCAAAGAGATTGTGAAGTTTCTATAAGCGGAGCTAAGTAACTTTCAAGTATTCTTATTGTATACAGACCATAATTTTAGTATTTTACTATAGGTATATCTTCCAGTCTTGCATTTTGTGTAATATTTTTGTATGTAAAGCATTTTTGTATAGTAAAAGCACATTTATACAACTGAGATCATTTGTTGTTGAGAGAAAAAGTGAAGTGCCCACATCCCTGTATCATGCTGTAATAGACCTGGCTAACGCCCTCTTTTCGATTTTAATTAATCCGGAGTGTCAGGGCCAGTTTGCTTTTCTGTGGGATGGCCGCCAGTACACCTTCACTGTCCTTCTCCATGACTATCTTCATTCATGAGTTGTCACAGACTGATTGCCTGAGATTTGAGTACCCTGAATTTCACTGCATCAATGACATCATGATCTCTGGGACAAAAGAAGATGTAACTGAAACACTGCACCTGCTAATACAACACATGGAGAACAGAGGATGGGCTATCAACAGAGACACTGTGTATAGATAGCCTTCGCACTACTAAATAAATGAGAAAGTTCTACGTGTAATAAATAATAAGAGATATAAAAAAATAAATGATAAATAATAAATAAATAGCATCAGTAATAAAGTGTCATTAATAGTAAAGTTCTAGCATCAGTAATAAAGTGCTCAAAGTGATATAAAATATACACGTATAAATACACATAAAAGTGCTATATATATGCAGCAGGGTCTAATAGTATTCACATAATACTACATAGATAAATAGAATGCATAATGATCCTGTGCAAACATTAATGTGTATAAAGGAAATTAAACTAAAATGCATAAAAATTATGAGCAACACGGAATAAGTCACTAGCAGCAGTACTGAGTGAGAAAAAAAAAATATATAAGGCAATACTAAATGCTATAAAATGCATGCATCATTTCATCAATTCAGGTATGGAAAGTCTCTCAAATAGTAAAAAGATGTCTCAGTAAATATATATAGAAAAAGCTGGTTCCCACACATAGAAGAGAACAGAATAATCAGGGAGATCCAAATCTGGGCTCTCAGAACTCTCACCTCCACTCCTTTGTTAAATCGCATCAAACTATGGGAATTCTGCTGTTTATCTAGTTCTCCACCACCAGGGGGTCTTCCACTCGTTTACTTCTCTGGCTCAATGGTGTCAACACAGATATCAAGCCACCAGGGGGCCATCCATCCCTGCAGTAAATATACTGGACGCCAGGTCACCTCCTCCACAATGGTGTAACACTCATTAACAAGGAAGAAAGAGGGGGGGAAGGGATCCTCCAATAGTGTAGTATTTTGTTAAAAAACTTAATTTATTAAAAGCTAAATAAGGCTCTCACATTTAATATACAAAATGACAGCTCTCAAGTAAAATGAGTGTCTGGTGTCCTCCGCCAGTCTTACATCACTTCCGGTATTACGTTATTCCGGGCCACTCCCTAAGCGTTACGTCAATCACGTGACTTCTTCAGGGGAACACAAGGGACGGCTGGCATGACGTCATCTGCCCAATGCCAGCTGCCACTTGTGTTCCACGCCTCGCTCTGAGGCTGACTTCCGGAGCTGGAGGTTTTTCATTTGCCGGAAGATCCATTGCTGTCATCAAGGAACCTATAAGGCTCAGGACTCAGGAATATGTCACTCTGATACCAGTATACCATGCTTGTTTACCTTCACTACATGTGAGTTGATCTATATGTATTATTAAAGGGTTTTTATCAAAACTACTACACCCAGAGGTGCCTCTCTACTTGTGTTTTTTCACAGTGGAACACTAGCTGCAACAGACATGGAATTGGTCAAACCATACCAACAAAAAGTAAATAAAAAATCAATATATGTTGTTGTGCTCTAGTGAAAAATACTACCATAAATAAAGTGCTAAATTAAAGTGCTATATAAATTGACATCGCATGTGCAAAATTGCATATAAACGCATATAAAGTGACATTGTATGTGCTAAAATAAATAGAGTTGCTACATAATCACATATCCTTCAAATTGCATAGAATAAGGTAAATAAAGGTGCTATTGCTAATGAAATAAATAAATAAATAATATCTCTGCGCTACCAAGATGTTAATAGACAATGAAAACCTAGCTGCAGCAGACACTGAATTGGTCAAACTGTACCAACAAAAAGTAAATAAAAAATCAATATATGGTGTTTCGCTCAAGTGAAAAATACTACCATAAATAGAGTGCTAATTTTATTAAAATGCTATATAAAGTGACATCACATGTGCAAAATTGCATATAAACGCATATAGAGTGACATTATATGTGCAAAAATGCATAGAGTTTCTTACAGCTATTTTACTAGATAAGAAAAATTCTTTTGATGAGATATGGAAACCTTGGGTAGATTATTTATCAAATTGTTTATGAATCAATACTATATTGCTTGCATATAATGTACTCCCCCCCCCCATCCATTTTTTTCTCTCTCTCTTCTTTTACATTTCTCTTCATTCTGTAAACATTTTGAGTTATTTTCCTCAAGTTATATTGTCCTGAGTTGAATAAGTTGTAACAGTCATTTAGTTACGCTCTGTATGCATAATATTTGTGATGATTTTTGACCATTAATAATAATCTTATATTTTTATGACTGTAATTCTTCCTTTCTATTTGAAATATCAATAAAAACTATTGAAACAAAAAACGCATAGAGTTGCTACATGATCACATATCCTTCAAATTGCATAGAATAGGGCAAATAAAGGTGCTAATGCTGACACAATATGGGGTGAAGTCCAACAGTGCACATATTTATCCAGAGAAAATTAAAGAATTAAAATGCAGTAAAGTGATGTGCTCCAAGTGACAGTCAGTGAAAATGCCATCTTTCAGTGTATAGGTAATGTGAATCCTCTTCAGTGTGTTAAATACCTCAGGTGTGCAGTGGCTACTTTACATTACCGCTGTAATGCCCTGTACACACGGTCTGACTTTCCGACGGAAAAAATCTAAAATGTTACGACAATAAAATCCAATCGTTTAAATTCCGATCGTGTGTATAAAATTCCAACGCACAAAGTGCCACGCATGCTCAGAATCGCACAACTTTATAGTCAGCTAGTATGAAAGGACCTAAGTGTTTTGATGGGTTCCAAGAAATATTAAAGCTGAAGCTGCTAGGTATGGCAATTTTTACACTGTTACTATTAGGGTCTGGACAGTACACTCTCTGATCCATTGGACAAGCCTTGTGCCTTGACTTCTGCTGAACCTTGAACTTTTTGCTCCAACCATTAACTTCCTGATTTAAGCCATGTCTCTGCACTTCCTGTTTGCCAGAATATTGTGCTCCTTTCAGCCAATATCTCACTCTCGTCTTCCCTGCTGCAGGCCATATAGTGCTACTACTCATTATCAACCCTTGGATTGTTCCTTGCTGGATGCCAACCTTCAACTACTCATTACTGACTATGCTTCTGTTACATACTTGCCTGCTTATCTACTTCTGGACCCCGGCTTGCTCACCTCCTGGTGGGGCGATCCTAAAGACCGCGACCTGGAACTAACACACAGCAAAATTCATCTCCACCATCAGGAGCTCTGGTGAACACTGGTTAGTACTTAGACTTCACACCTCAGGGGAGCCTGCATCATCCACCAGGGTGACTGTCTGTATCTTGCTGATCAGTGGTAGTCTCTCTACTGCTATAGCAACTGATTTTTGAGCCTGACCCCTGATCGTGACAGTTACATTGGTACAGTTTAAACCAATGTGGAAATGTCTGTGCCATACCTGTGGGATCCCTGTGTGAAAATCACTGTAGAAGGCACTGCTAGGCAGAGCTCAGCATGGGCACCAATCAGGGAATGTTTTACTTTTTCTTAATGAATACAAAGTGTTTTCTGATTGAATGAGGTGAAGATTGTGATATGACTGTGCTCTGAATGGCCCCCCTACTAAGCCAGCGACTGTCTGTGTTCATATTACACTGTGCAGCCACTCAGCAAGAGAAGCCAAAAGCTAGTGGAGATCACTATAGCAGCGGTGCCCACAAGGATACCATAGATATGGCACATAGAAACTTACATTGTTCCAAGCTGGGCCAATGTAACTGTGTAAAAATTGTCATTCCTAAACTTCAACTTTAAGGCCGGGTTTACACCAGTGCAGTGTGAATTCCAGCTACATTTTCTCTGTGAAGAGAAAAAGCAGCTGTTCAGCGGTGCCACTCCATTCTATCTGCGCATCAGCTGAGCAGGGAGAGGGGGGAGAGGAGGGAGAGGTGTAGTGAGAAGAAGGAGAGGTTTCTTGTTCAGAACGGAATGCATCTACGATTCAGATGTGTTCCCATAGAGGATAATATGCATGTAATTCGCACCGCAATGCCCAGAAAACGCACACTTTTTTATGCAATGTGCAGTGCGAATGCAACGCACATATGTGAACAAGATACATTCATTTGAATGTATTTTAAAATGTCCTGTGAATTGGATGCGGTGTAAGCCACATCTAATTCGCATAGGTGTGAATGGGGCCTAAAAGCCATTCTATGTAGTACCAAAGCCCTCCTAATGCCCCATTATTCAAAGTGTGACCAAAAATACATCTGTTCAGTAGGGAATGTTATTCTAAAGCCGCGTACACACGGGCGGACTGTCTGCCCAACTTAGTCCGCCGAAACACATTTCAGCGGACAGTCCGCTCGTGTGTGGGCTTCAGCGGACTTTTTCAGCGTGCAGTCTGGCGGACTAAGTATTTCGGAATTTCCGTAATATTGTCCGTCCAACTTTGGTTTCAGCGGACAGTCCGCTCGTGAGTAGGCTAGTTCGACGGACTAAGTATGGCGCATGCTTAGAAAGGATTTACACGGCGAAAGGTTGCATTGCTGTGTATTGGACGTCCTATTTCTAGTCCCGTCGTACGTGCTGTACACGTCATCGCGCAAGCTTTCGACGGACTGTTTGTTCATCGTGTGTGGTCAAGTCCGTTCATTCGAAAGTAGGACGGACTGTCCGTCGGATTGTCTGACGGACTAAGTTGGCCATACAGTCCGCCCGTGTGTACGCGGCTTAAGGCTGCCCATAAATGGATCAAAATTCAGGCGGTTCAGCAGCAGGAGATTACATACTAGATGTATGATTATCTGGTTTGCTAACCTACAGGCCCATATGACTCGAGAGGCGTAAGCCTTCCTCTGAGTCCACATCATTTGGTAAGCCTCCTCTCTCCTTCTTTATCACGGTGGTGGTGGTATTATTCTACACATCAGAAGTTGAATTTCACCTTTTTTCACGTCACCTCAAGTTTGGAATTGTGATTGATATTACACATTTCAAGGACTGTTAGACGTTCACTTGATGGACTGTATATGTTAAATTAATTTTACCTTAACCTTTTGTGTGCATGAGGTTCATGCACTCTTCCACCTGGGAGTAAGATCTCTTGATATACAACGGAATTTACACATATTTTTTTTTTTTTTTAAGTGTATGTAATTTTCTTTGCTTGAATTAGTGCCTTACTGGTTCATGTGGTTTGTTGCCACCTAAGCGCCACACTTTTTTTAATAATTTTTATTAGGAAAAAGAAAAATACATAGACTCGTAATAAGGCACAATCAGTACAGAAGAGGTATATATCCATGTAAATCCCTGGGGTAAATGAGAACCATAAGACATAGGAACGTACAAAGACAGTAAAATTATGGAAACCGAGGGTAATAATGACCAGACTGGATGGATCAACGACTGTTTTGAACCTCAGATAAAACAGACGATAAACCCGGCTCTCTAAGGGCCAAATGCCTAGTTGTAATTTACAAATCAGTATAATAATATAGTAATAATAATAAAAGAAGAAAGAAGAGAAGAAAAAAAAAGAAGGGGAGGTAGGCAAAAACAAACAGGAGGGTACCTGGGAGGGGGGGGGGTGCATTGGTATTGTCCACATTAAAGGATCCTGGTGAGGAGGAGAGTGGAGGAGAGTCGGCCTGTGTAGAATAGACACAAAGTGGTATCAGGAGTGGAGTGAGTCATCGTAGATGAAAGAGAGTTGGTCCAAAGCGCGTTGATCCTGGAATGACATGGTGGCTTTCATGAACACTTTTTTGTTTTAATTTAGGCGGTTCAGCAGCGACTGTCTGGATTTTGATCTATCTATGGCAGTTTGAGCAATCTAAAGATCGACTTCTTTCAAATGGGACTGTTGGAACATTTATTGATCAGTAGGCTGCAGCCATTGATCAGTGTATTCTGATAGTGGAGGAGTCCCGCTGTCAGAATACAATGTCACAGCAGGAAGAATTCCCCAGTTCTCCTCGCAAGTGTAGATGGGAGAATCCATTCATTTTTTTCTATTGGCCCTCTGGCTGGCCAAAATAAAACAAGACATCTATGGCCAGCATAAGACTCTGTAACAAAAATATTTAAAATCTCAGGTCCCAGGTTTTAAAAGATCTGCAGTAACATCGGAGATCTGTTAGAGTGTAATTGTTCCCTGTTGTTTCAAGTAGACACCATGGCTATCATTGTGTTTATATGTGAATTACACACATATTTCATTTTGGTTCCTTAACCACAGTACCTTCTCATGCTTTTTAAACAAACATAAACTAATATTATTCAACTTTTCAGCATCACATTTCTGATCTTCTGTGTAAATCTTGTTTCAGCACAATAATTTGCAAACAACAAAGTAATTGGCTTGCCTAAGTAAATGTAATCTTCCTAATGGCAAACATTACTTTGTCTTTGGCTTCTGTGAAAAGCTGATTTTGTGTCAATCAACCATTCTTCTTTTTCTTGACCCATTTACTTCCTGTCATAGACAGCTGCCAAAGAACTATAGGTCAACAATGAGATAATGAGTTTGGCTAGTCTTGTCTTCAGAGGTTCCTCTATTTAAACAACACCACACAATCTGGCAGACAGCAAGGATTGGAAAATAATATAGCATGATGTGGCATTGTGAAGGCATAACATATTGTTATGTCTCTATCCAAACAGGTAACCAATCAAATATTTTCCTAAAATAACATTAACAAAAATCACAACAATAAATACCTTGATGCAAATTACAACAATAAGCATCTATTTGTAATATAAAAAAAAATGTTGTATGATACTTTTTCCAGTTCTCCAACATTTTCATCTATCTACATTTACCCCATGAGGATCAGTTCTGTAATATACAGCCCTGTTTTTTTGTTTTAACTTATAAGCAGAGCCTATAATGTGGGAGATAGGACATGGTTGCTAAGGAAAGTCCTGTCACTGTGGCAACAGTATCCAAAGAAGTCTAGCAGTATTAATGTAAAAAAAGAAAAAGAAAACAGAAGACAGAGGATGAGATCAGCATGTTGAGAAGAAATTGAAAACATGTATACTAAATGAGGAAATTAGGCCACTTACAGGTCCCTGGCAAAGGTGGGGTACATCCCACTAAAACGTCTGTCACAATAATAACGTATTCAAGCGAAAGTAAACTCATTGATATAACAGTTTCAGAAAACAGTTACATTTCTGGAATGCTGGGATTGCTAACTTTCACATTTGCTTGTGCTGTCCACCAAACTGTCAAACCATCCAATGGCTGGTGTCATAACTGATCACATGTGCAGCATCATGGCAAAAGTCCTTTAACACTTCCTAAGTCAAACGTAACAGTTTAGCTCCACTACAACTGCCTCTTGTAGTTATTCAACACTGAGCTCCCGGGCTCTCGCTAGACCCTCTAATTCACTGATTCTGAATCCCTTGAGCTCCTCCAAGGTTGGTGGTGTTATCTCCCTCAAGCGTCACCCACGCTTCCCTGCTGGGTCCCTAGCGTGGCACTCCAGTTACTTCTCAAGCTCCACCCTTGCTAGCTGGAGAGGTCCCTGGTTTAACTCACAAGGCTGCCCTGCAAGCGTCTCCTTCAAGGGTTGGGTCCTTGACTTGATCACCGCTTGAAGTTTCCTGATTCTCCACCGTGCCTGTTCAGTAAGAATGTGGTTCCGGTACTTGCTTCAGTTACTCACTGTGGTTCCTGGTAAAGGTGGTTGGGCCCTTTGTGGCAACAGCTTCCCTTCTACCTATGACCACTGACAGGTTCTCTGGCTGACAGAACTGTCACAATCTCTGGCCTAGTAGCTGGGGGCCTTCGACACACGTCCACCCAGACAGCCATCCAGGTGGCACAGAACAGCAATGACCTCACCCAATTATATAGGTTCTCCCAGCAGGCAAAGGGATTCAAGGAAACCCCTGCCCATTGGCTGAGATACCCCATATACCCACAACCTGACCTTGGGTTGCCCTTCACATATCTAATACCACTATGTTCCTGGCCACGGAGTGGTAGAAGAGAAAAGTGCAACAAGGCCAAACTTTGGGAGAAATCAATAAATCTCTATCAATCAGCTTAGGTGACTATTCTTGGCAAGTACATTTGTGAAGAGCTCCTTGACTAAACCCCAGGGTGCTACACACTCGTATGTCTATTTTCCAAAGACAACCTTTGAATATGATGCTGAGCACCTGCATTCAACTTCTTTGGTCGACCATGGCGAGGTCTGTTCTGAGTGGAACCTGTCCTGTTAAACCGCTGTATGGTCTTGGCCACCATGCTGCTCAGTTTCGGGGTCTAGGCAATCTTCTTATAGCCTAGGCCATCTTTATGTAGAGCAAGAAGAGTTCTTTGCCATGAGGTGCCATGTTGAACTTTCAGTGACCAGTATGAGAGAGTGAGAGCGATAACACTAAATTTAACACACCTGCTCCCCATTCACACCTGAGACCTTGTAACACTAACCAGTCACATAACACCAGGTAGGGAAAATGGCTAATTGGGCCCAATTTGGACCTTTTCCACTAGGGGTGTACTCTCTTTTGTTGTCAGCGGTTTAGACATTAATGGCTGTGTGTTGAGTTCTTTTGAGGGGATAGCAAATTTACACTGTTATAAAAGCTGTACACTCACTGCTTTACATTGCACCAAAGTGTCATTTATTCAATGTTGTCACATGAAAAGATATAATAAAATAAAAAATGTGTGGGGTGTACTCACTTTTGTGAGATACTGTATATACAGTATCTCACAAAAGTAGGTACACCACAAAAGTGAGTACACCCCTCACATTTTTGTAAATATTTTATTACACCTCACATAATATAGTATAGTTTGGTTTGATACATTTCTTTTAGCCCTTGTACACACGGTCAGACATTCCGACGGAAAATGTCCAATCGAACCGTGTTGTTGGATAATCCGACCGTGTGTGGGCTTCATCTGACTTTTTCTTTGTCTGACCAACAAAGTTTGAGAGTTGGATATAAAAATTTTCCGACAACATGATCCGATCGGACTTTGTCTGATCGTTTGTAGAGAATTCCGATCGGACAAAATGCCACGCATGCTCAGATCAAATTCCTAGACCAAAGCTATTGGCTACTAGCCTGAACATAGTCCCGTCGTAACTAAATAACGTCATCACGTTACGAACGATCGGATTTTCCGACAACTTTGTCCGACCGTGTGTATGCAACACCAGTTTCGGACAAAATCCGTCAGACACAATCCAACGGATTTTGTTGTCGGAATGTCCAACCGTATGTACAAGGGCTTAAACAAATTATATTCTTCCACAATGTACATTGAAGAAAAAGAAGGTCAATTACAGAAAACACTAGAACTGCTAGAACTGGGACACACATTTAGTGAGTCTAGAGCTTCTATACATATATCTTAATGTAGTTACAGATCCCCTGTCCTCAGATGTTCAGTGAAAATAAGAGTGACATATTACATGTAAAAAAGTAATCTGGCTAGAAAAGTCTCACATTAACCAATTTAAGGCCGCGTACACACGCGGGGACTGTTTGCCCAACTTTGTTCGTCAAATAGTTTGAGCGGACAGTCCGCTCAAAATGAACATGGACGGACTTGGCCACACACGACGAATGAACAGTCCGCTGAAACTTGCGCGATGACGTGAACGGCACGTACGACGGGACTAGAAATACGACGTCCTATACACTGCAATGCAACCTTCGCCGTGTAAATCCTTTCTGAGCATGCGCGGAACTTAGTTTGACGAACAAGCCTACACACGGGCGGACTGTCCGCTCAAACCAAGTTTCAGCGGACAGTTTTACGGAATTTCCGAAAAACTTTGTTCGTCAGACTGTCCGCTGAAACTGTCCGCTGAAGCCCACACACGAGCGGACTGTCCGCCGAAACACTGTTCAGCGGACAAAGTTGAGCGAACAGTCCCCGCGTGTGTACGCGGCCTAAGACCGAGCCTCTTTTTTAGATGTGGTGTGTACAAGTTACAGAGCTATGGGCGGAAGTGACATTTTGATGTATGTCGTTTCCGCCCTGCAATGGTATGAAGATGGGTGGGAACCATCTTCCTCTCACTCATCTCCATACCAAGCCAGGGAGAGAATCCGATCACCTCCTCCGCTACTGACGGCTCTGATAAGCGGCTGAGGGCACCTGAAAGCGGCAGGAGGGAGGCCCCTCTCCCGCCACTGATAAAAGTGATTTTGCGGCGAATCCACTGCAGAGACCACTTTTATCTGAAACTAGACCTCACTGAAGAAGAGGATACCAGGGTTATGGTATCTAGATGCTGCCATAACAACGATATCCCTCTTCAAAGTGCCAGCGTATATCGGCATGAGTGGGGGGATCTCTATTAAATCCCCCTTGGAGATCAAAGTTGCCCAGGACAAAAAGAGCCCTGGTTCTGTTGATGGAAAATTAAATGGAAAGTAGATGTTTGCCTTTTCCAATTAATAAACTGGAAAATGGCCAAACTTCATAAAGGACACTGCTCTGCCAAATCACCAGTTAAGCGAAATTTCCATATTTTCCTTACTTTGCATGTTATATCTGCCATAAAAATACATGCAAGGGGTCTATTCCACATTTAAAGATAATATGTAAAGTATGTCTATGCAAATATTTTCTCTTAGCCTCTGTGGCAAACTATGCTTCTAAAACCACTAGCTTACATCGCAGCAAAATATAAAACTATATATACAAAATGCAGGACGATAAAGATGGGAAGACAATGACTAAAATTAAAATCCATGTTGATTGAATGAAATAGTGGAGCTTTCATAAATACATAAATGAATTGTAAACCTGTAACAAACTTGGGAAATTCAAACCCATTTTCCTGATGAAGAAATGCACAAGCAGAGATGTGCTTCAGAGAAATCAATCCATGGGAGGCTCCCTGCCATATGACGCATCTTCGCTTTGACAGATCTTTTATAACTGAGGGCAGGGCCACACAGTGATGTTGCCGGGTGGCCTCACCCCCCCTCTGACGCACTGGGACATTCCTATGGCTTCCCCGTAGCGTCAGAGTGGGCGGGCCACCCTCTTTTCCTGCGGCCTGCCAGGTTGAGTGCTTGGATAAGGGTCTGGTATGGATTTTTGAGGGGACCCCCACGCCATTTTTTTTATTTTGGTGTGGGGTTCTCCTTAAAACCCATACCAGACCTGTAGGGTCTAGTATAGATTTTGAGGGGGCCTCACACACCATTTTTTTTATTTTGTCGTGGGGTTCCCCTTAACCACTTTCAGACCGGACCATTTTGCTGGTCAATGACCAGAGGTCTTTTTACAATTTGGCACTGCGCTGCTTTAACTGGTAATTGCGCGGTCATGCAATGTTGTATCCAAACAAAATTTGCGTCCTTTTTTTCCCACAAATAGAGCTTTCTTTTAAAGGTATTTGACTGACTCTGCGATTTTTATTTTTTGCGATATAAACGTAAAAAGACCGCAAATTTTGAAAAAAAATGATATTTTCTACTTTTTGTTATTAGAAAAATCCAATAAACTCAATTTTAGTCATACATTTAGGCCAAAATGTATTCAGCCACATGTCTTTGGTAAAAAAAGTCAATAACTGTATATTTATTGGTTTGGGCAAAAGTTGTCACATCTACAAACTAAGGTATGTTTTCTGGAATTTACGCAGCTTTTAGTTTATGACTGCCTATCTCATTTCTTGAGGTGCTAAAATGGCAGGGCAGTACAAAACCCCCCCAAATGACCCCATTTTGGAAAGTAGACACCCTAAGGAAATTGATGAGAGGCATGTTGAGCCCATTGAATATTTTATTTTTTTGCCTCAAGCGATTAAATAATGACAAAAAAAAAATTTTTTTTTTTTTTACACAAAGTTGTCACTAAATGATATATTGCTCACACATGCCATGGTTATATGTGGAATTGTACCCCAAAATACATTCTGCTGCTTCTCCTGAGTACGAGGATACCACATGTGGTCGACTTTTTGGAAGCCTAGCCGCGTACGGGGCCCCGAAAACCAAGCAGCGCCTTCAGGATTTCTAAGTGCATACATTTGTAATTTCACTCCTCACTACCTATCACAGTTTTGAAGGCCATAAAATGCCAAGATGGCACAAAACACCCACAAATGACCCCATTTTAGAAAGTAGACACCCCAAGCTATTTGCTGAGAGGCATGTTGAGTCCATGGAATATTTTATATTTTGCCACAAGTTGCGGGAAAATTACAAACTTTTATTTATTTTTATTTTTTTTCACAAAGTTGTCACTAAATGATATATTGCTCACACATGCTATGGGCATATGTGAAATGACACCCCAAAATAAATTCTGCTGCTTCTCCTGAGTACGGGGATACCACATATGTGGGACTTTTTGGGAGCCTAGCCGCGTACGGGGCCCCGAAAACCAAGCACCGCCTTCAGGCTTTCTAAGGGTGTAAATTTTTGACTTCACTCCTCACTACCTATTACAGTTTTGAAGGCCATAAAAGGCCAAGATGGCACAAAACCCCCACAAATGACCCCATTTTAGAAAGTAGACACCCCAAGCTATTTGCTGAGAGGCATGTTGAGTCCATGGAATATTTTATATTTTGCCACAAGTTGCGGGAAAATTACAAACTTTTTTTTTTTTTTTCACAAAGTTGTCACTAAATGATATATTGCTCACACATGCTATGGGCATATGTGAAATGACACCCCAAAATAAAATTTGCTGCTTCTCCTGAGTACGGGGATACCAAATGTGTGGGATTTTTTGGGAGCCTAGCCGTGTACGGGGCCCCGAAAGCCAAGAACCGCCTTCAGGCTTTCTAAGGGCGTACATTTTTGACTTCACTCCTCACTACCTATTACAGTTTTGAAGGCCATAAAATGCCAAGATGGCACAAAACACCCACAAATGACCCCATTTTAGAAAGTAGACACCCCAAGCTATTTGCTGAGAGGCATGTTGAGTCCATGGAATATTTTATATTTTGCCACAAGTTGCGGGAAAATTACAAACTTTTATTTATTTTTATTTTTTTTCACAAAGTTGTCACTAAATGATATATTGCTCACACATGCTATGGGCATATGTGAAATGACACCCCAAAATAAATTCTGCTGCTTCTCCTGAGCACGGGGATACCACATGTGTGGGATTTTTTGGGAGCCTAGCCACGTACGGGGCCCCGAAATCCAAGCACCGCCTTCAGGATTTCTAAGGGTGTAAATTTTTGATTTTACTCCTCACTACCTATCGCAGTTTTGAAGGCCATAAAATGCCAAGATGGCACAAACCCCCCCCCCCCCCCCAAATGACCCCATTTTGGAAAGTAGACACCCCTAAATTTAGGGGTACACTAGTGAGACTCACAGGTAAAAAAGCACCTAGGCTGTCAGCGACTGTATCAAAACGCTACAAAAAACACTGTTAGCGATCGCAGGGATCAGGCCTGACTCTGCGAACGCTGCAGTTATGTGTGTTGTGTTTTGTAAGTGACAGTGATCGATCGATACTGCACTTGGATGGGCTGGTCTGGGCTTGGCGGAGGGGCTAAACGCAGGTGCAGGTGCTGATCCCGCTAACAATGCGTTTTGGGAAACCTAAACTGCTGGCGACGCTAATATAGATCTGATCAGATACTATATTACTAAGGGAGGTGTATGCTTTGTGCGTGGGTGTTAGGGGTACTGGCACTAACCTGACGCTGCCTGGGGTGACGCAGACCTTATCTGACCCTCAAACTTATATCACCCGCCGGGTGATCAGAGGGTTAAACCTTTATTAGGTAATAAATGGCGGGTGCCCTGAAACTATAAAAAAATAACTAACCAACCAGCGTCACCTGTAACAGTTATTTGGTGATCACTGGTGAAAGGGTTAACTAGGGGGCAATCAGGGGGCTTTATGCGGTAGTATATGGGGGTCCCTGGCGATATAAAAAGCTGCGGCGAACCTAAATACCTACCTGCCTAACTAGTGTCACCTGTGACACTAATACAGCGATCAGAAAAACGACCGCTTATTAGGCTGGGTTCACACTGGAGCGATGCGGGAACGCCACAAATCTGCGGCGGGTTCCCGCATCACACTGCCCTATGCGAACTGCTGGGAGTGTCAGTGAAATGTTAATGACACCCCCAGATCAGTTCGCATATCGCAGTGCGATCTGCAAACTCGGACAGGAATCAGATCGCATGGTGTGAACACCCATGCGATCCGATTCTGCTGCGGACCAAAAAAAGGGTCCCGTGCGAGTTTGCGGCGGGTGCGACGTGAATTTAGCCATACTATATGTATGGCTGAACTCGAATCGCACAGAGATTGGATGTGATTTGCACTGCAGTGCGGTGCGAATCACATCCGTTCTCATAAACCGCTGCAATGTGAACCCAGCCTTAGTGACACTGGCGACGGGGGGTGATCACGGGGTTAAACCTTTATTGAGGGGGTTAGGGGGGTACCTTAGAACTAAAGGGGGCTAACCCTTACTGCCCTAACAGTTATTACAGTCACAAATGACACCAATGCAAAAAAAAAAAAATATGCGATTGGTGTCACTGTGACTGGGGGTGCAGGGGTGATTGGGGGGGTGATCGGGGGTGAAGGGGGGGTGAGAGTGTGCCTGGCATGTTCTACTGTGTAGTGTCGTGTGTAGTGTCATGAATGAATGGCCGCCCCCTCATCCCGGATCGCTCCTGAACGGATTCCGACTGCCGCTGGCACCGGGGGGGGCCCGATCGGGCCCCCCACCCGCGGGAAGGCAGGGACGTACAGGTATGCCTATATGCCTGCCCGTGCCATTCTGTCGACGTACATCGTCGTGCGGAGGTCGGCAACTGGTTAATATCCATATCAGACCTGTAGGGCCTGGTATGGAATTTGGGAGGACCCCTATGCAATTATTTTATTAATTTTGGCTTGGGGTTCCCCTTAATATTCATACCAGACCCAAATGATCTGGTAAGGGACTGTGGGGGAATCCCATGCCATTGTTTTCAATGACTTTTATGTGTATTGCCAGGACCGACAATTCATTATAGCCTGAAGTACTTTTAAATTACTTTTTTTTCCTTTAGAAATTTAATTTTTCTCTTGGACTGTTCTAAACACGGGAAACGTGCGCCACTTTACAGGCATACTATAGACACCCCCAAGATAAGAAATGTAAAAGAATATTTCACTTTTATTGTTTCACTTTAAGCATTATTAAAATCACTGCTCCCGAAAAAATTACAGTTTTTAAAACTTTTTTTTGCATTGATACATGTCCCCTGGGGCAGGACCCTTTTTATGACAATACCATGCATGTAAGCCTTTAAAATGAGCACAGATGGATACCTGATGTTCGAGTCAAACTTATGTTTGACTCGAACATCGGGCTCATCCCTATAGGCAACTGTAGTTATGTGCATACCTTGACTTTTTCTGTAAGTGTCATGCTTGGTCTCATCATCCTGCTAGAGATTTCCTGTTGAACTATTACTGTGATAAGTGATCTCTTCTTGGGTCCCTCACTGGCACTCCTGGCCCCTTCCTTCTGTTGAGTGCCCTTACAGAATGCAGCTTTCTATGGGGGCACCCAAGCTTAGACGCAGCTCTGTGCGCCCATTCAGACATGGAGCCATGGTTCGCATTGCTTTTTCTTAGGCAATCAGGAGGGAGAGTCCTAGACAGCTGAGACATTCATGCACATCCTTGTATAGAGGCCCAGGTAAGTATTAGGGGGGCTGACGGGGGCTACTGCACACAGAGTTTTTTTTTATCCTAATGCATAAAATGCTTTAGGATAAAAAAATGTCTGCCTTTACAACCACTTTAAGGATGCTTTTTGGTGCATCAGAAAACACCTCATCCACCAAAGGGAGAGGGTGTCCATTGAGCACTGTTTACAGCCTGCTTAGAGACTATAAACTTATAGATTCAAAGGAGAAAAAGAACATTTGAAGAAGACCCCCCTTTATGTGTCTTTGCCCTTCAATAACACTTCGGCCTGTTAACCCATCTACTCTCTTTTTCCTCTTACCCATCCACATCACACCTGTTGCTTGTTGAAATTATTTAAATGTTTGAACTGGTTTCTTTTAGTGCAGTACCATGTCAGATGTGTGAGGCAGCAGTCTAACTCAGGCACTGCGAGTCTAACATTGCACCAATAGGCATCTCAGTGGTATCCTAGGGGCCACATAACGCTTACGAGGTAAAGTGGCATCATGCATGACATGATGGTTCAGAGAACTTTGCTCCACACAACACGTTAGTCATCATAAGGCTGAGTGAATGTAATTTGTTTGTGTGATTGGAACTGTATTGTAATGTACCCATTACATATACATACATGTATTGTATATAAAAACTATGTGAACCTTTTGAAATTATATGGATTTCTGCACACATTGGTCATAAAATGTTATCTGATCTTCATCTAAGTCACAACGATAGACAATCACAGTATGCCTAAATTAATAACACACAAAAAATTAAATGTTACAATTTTTTTATTGAATACACCATGTAAACATTCACAGTGCAGGTGGAAAAAGTATGTGACCCCCTAGACTAATGAGATCTCCAAGAGCTAATTGGAGTGTGGTGTGAGCCAACTGGAGTCCAATCAGTGAGATGAGATTGGAGGTGTTCATTACAGCTGCCCTGCCCTATAAAAAGCACACTCCAGTTCTGGGTTTGCTTTTCACAAGAAGCATTGCCTGATGTGAATGATGCCTTGCACAAAAGAGCTCTCAGAAAACCTACAATTAAGAATTGTTGACTTGCATAACGCTGGAAAGGGTTATAAAAGTATCTCCAAAATCCCAAATATGATCCTAAGACCCCTAGGGTGTGTTGGAGATGCCAGGGAGACATAGGCTCCCATTTTCAAATTTTTGGGGAATGCCCCTTGATACGTCCATTTTGGTTGACTATTCAGACCTTTATCCAAGATCTGTTCAATATCTCCCTTCCATTGGACCCTATGCATTTTCTACTAAGCCTGGACTCTCCAAACACACCCAAAAACTGTCTACTTTTATTTTACTTGCTGCAAAAAGGGCTATTCCCTTGCGGTGGCTCTCTTCTACTCCACCCTCCCTCTCTCAAGTCCTACAGGTGCTGGAATAAATATGTCGAATGGAACGCCTCATCGCAATAATACATGATACCCTCCCACAATTTTCTAAAATCTGGGATCTATGGAATCATTCAGACCTTAATCCTGGTACCTGTTCAATCTCTTCCATTGAAATAAGACATACCTGAAACTATTTATCTATCTGCTAGATATCCCTGTACTTGTTATTATTGCCTTAATTCACTGTCCTCTTTTTAGACACACACCTTCTTTTGCCTATGTTTTCGTCATGAAATATAGCTTACGATTAAGGTTTTTGCTGTATTGGTAGCGCTGTGACTGTTTTGCATATGTTTTCATTTTTCTTATATCTTTTTTCCAATTACTCTATGTATTATATGCAAACCTAAATATTTATTTGCATACTTTTGTTTATGTATCATTGTTCTCTTTTCAATTTCAATAAAAAATTACAATTTAAAAAAAACAAATATCTCCAAAAGCCTTGCTGTTCATCAGTCCACGGTAAGACAAATTGTCTATAAATGGAGAAAGTTCAGCACTGCTGCTACTCTCCCTAGGAGTGGGCGTCCTGTAAAGATGACTGCAAGAGAACAGAGCAGACTGCTCAATGAGGTGAAGAAGAATCCTAGAGTGACAGCTAAAGACTTACAAAAGTCTCTGGCATATGCTAACATCCCTGTTAGCAAATCTATGATACGTAAAACACTAAACAAGAATGGATTTCATGGAAGAATACCACAGAGGAAGCCACTGCTGTCCAAAAAAAACATTGCTGCATGTTTACAGTTTGCACAAGAGCACCTGGATGTTCCACAGCAGTACTGGCAAAATATTCTGTGGACAGATGAAATCAAAGTTGAGTTGTTTGGAAGAAACACACAACACTATGTGTGGAGAAAAAGAGGCACAGCACACCAACATGAAAACATCATCCCAACTGTGAAGTATGGTGGTGGAGGCATCATGGTTTGTGGGCTACTTTGCTGCATCAGGGCCTGGACGGATTGCTATCATCGAAGGAAAAATGAATTCCCAAGTTTATCAAGACATTATGCAGGAGAACTTAAGGCCATCTGTCCACCAGCTGAAGCTCAACAGAAGATGGGTGTTGCAAGAGGACAATGACCCAAAGCATAGAAGTAAATCGACAACAGAATGGCTTAAAAAGAAGAAAATATGCCTTCTGGAGTATCCCAGTCCTGACCTCAACCCAATTTAGATGCTGTGGCATGACCTCAGGAAAGCGATTCACACCAGACATCCCAAGAATATTTCCGAACTGAAACAATTCTGTAAAGAGGAATGGTCAAGAATTACTCCTGACTGCTGTGTGCGTCTGATCTGCAACTACAGGAAATGTTTGGTTGAAGTTATTGCTGCCAAAGGAGGTTCAACCAGTTATTAAATCCAAGGGTTTACATACTTTTTCCACTTGCACTGTGAATGTTTACATGGTGTGTTCAATAAAAAACATGGTAACATTTAATTATTTTTGTGTTATTAGCTTAAGCAGACTGTGATTGTCTATTGTTGTGACTTAGATGAAGATCAGATCACATTTTATGACCAATTTGTGCAGAAATCCATATCATTCCAAAAGGGTTCACATACTTTTTATTGCAACTGTATATAAATAAATACATATATATATAAATAAATATATATATATATATATATATATATATATATATATATATATATATATATATATATATAGATAGATAGTACTTGCTTACTGGGCACTTAAACCCCCCTCCTCTCCAGACCAATTTGCAGCTTTCAGCACTGATGCACTTTGAATGACAATTGTGCGGTCAATTGTGCGGCTTTTTTTTCTCCTCACACTGTCAGTGTGCAAAGGGAAATTTAGGTCCGCGCTGTGGCCATGATTCGGCTATAGCGTGGACACCAAAGAGGTTAAATAAAAAAGTAAGCTAAGCATTCTAAATCTCTTCTAACTGTCAAATGGCAACTAAATGTTGGGAAATGGGTAGATAAAAACAGTTATGCAAGCATTTGCACTGAATAAATCACGTGTAAAGGGGACATCAATTGAATATTGAAGAAAGTATGTTTTACCATCAGTGCACAATGTAGGAAGGTACTGTGTAATTTATATTAAGAGTAAATGAGGTGTGAAATACTTAATAGTGGAAAAAATGTATTTAACTAACTAAAGTGATTCTAAAGGGTTTTTAAAAATAAATAACAAACATGTCATACTTACCTTCTCTGTGGAATGGTTTTTCACAGAGCAGCCCAGATCCTTCTCTTCTCAGGCCCCCTGACTGCGCTCCCGGTATTTCTCCCTTGTCAAGTATCCCTATAGCAAGCCGCTTGTTATGGGGCACTCTAGCATCCTCGCTCTTGAGCCAGCTCTATATGTCTCTTGACATATAAAGTGCAACTCTGTCCCTTCTCCCACTCCTTTCTCACTGACTGTGATTGACAACAGCAGGAGCCAGTGGCTGCCTCTCTGTCAAGTGATGTCAGAGAAAGCCAAGAGAGTTATTTCTGCCCCACACATTGCTGAGTTGAGATGTGACTCATGTAATTATAAGGGTGGCGGGGCTGTTTGCACAAGATTTGTTACCTAAATGCATAGAATACATTAAGGTAAAAATAAAACCCATACCTTTAGAACCATTTTAATTGTATTCAGAGTTATAGTTTCTATAAATGTATTTTACCTAGGAAATTAATGAGTACATTTAGTGGTCATAAAGGCAGAAGTTGAAGTCGATGGATGTATGTATTTATACCGTACTATGTATTAGAAAATGGAACTCTGGGAAAGAAGATAAATACACAGTTGCAAAACTTTGCTTTCCAAAACATTTTGTTTTATTAATTCAGAAACCTCTGCTATACAGCACAGCCAGGTCCACGAATGTAAATGCATTTAAACTGTACAATCTGGTCAAGAACCTCCTCAAACTTAATGACTGGACAATGAAACAGCAGCACCCTGATAAAATAATCCTTGTGATTTTCTATCTTGTAAGCCTATCCACAATGTAAGACTGACAGCACTGTCCAAAGAAGTTTACGCATACTCTCCCAGTCATGCCGTACAATTTATTCCAGGGATCTAAATACAACACAGAATTGAGATACTTACTAGACATGTGTATTCGTTTTCATCCGAATGCATTTTCATCTGAATTTCAGGTATTTTTGTTATCATTTTATCAAACGATAACGAAAGTGCAGAATCCAAAAAATGAAAGTTTCAACATAAATAAATGCTTTAATTTTGTTTTCTTTGTGACAACAGTTCGATATAGATAGGAGATACGACATGACGCTGACAATAACAATCGATGTGTCCATCGAACCTGTGGTCGAATTTGATTAACCTTAACTCTATTAGTCCAAGATTATTCTACATAGAGAGAAAAGATTTGACATTTAAGATTTGACAGCAATTAAGCATAAGCACAGTAGCAGAACAATAGTGTAGCAAGCTAAAGTTCAACTCAACTTTTTCATAATAATCTTCTGCTATTGTGTTAGTGTTGTGAACTTGATAGTGATACTAGTGTTGCCTGTGTTGGGGGGGGGGGGGATTTATTATTATAAATTCTATATTATAGATTGAGATTCTATATACCCTATCTTGTTACCTATCTGATCAGTGATCACTATCACCAGTCCATTTTCTGTTTGAACTATATACATTCAACATGAACGACAAAGATTCGACAAAGCAGCGAAAAACATACAAACGTCGAATCTTTGGCTCATGGTGTCTGTCGAAATTTCTAAGCCCACGTACACATGGTCGGAGATTTATGCCAACCAAATCCGTCGGATTTTGCCCGTCGGATTTAGTCCGATGGATTGTGTCCGAAACTGTTGCATACACACGGTCGGGCCAAGTTGTCGAAAAATCCGATCTTTCAGAACGTGATGACGTAATTTCGTTACGATGGGACTACATTCAGGCTAGTAGCCAATAGCTTTGATGTAGGAATTTGATCTGAGCATGCGTGGCACTTGGTCCGATGAAAATGCTCTACACATGATCGGATTAGGTCCGTCCGGCCCAGTTGGTCGGGAAATATTTCCAACATGTTGTAAAATTGGGTCGGACGGAGGTTCAGACAGAATCAGTCCGATGCATACCACACACAGTTGGATTATCTGACGACATGGTCCGATAAGACTCATTCCGACAGATTCTCCGACTGTGTGTACAAGGGCTAAGAAGATTTGACGGAGCAGCTAAACTATACGGAGTCATACAGTTTAGCTGCTCCATCAAATCTTCTTTGAACATTCGACAGACACCATAAGCCTTCATTCGACCTTAATTAATTTGGATTTTTGGACGGATGCAATTTTTAACGAAAAACAAAATAAATAAAAACGAATTTCAGGAGTAACTAAATAAATTTATTTTTCGGACAAAAACGAAATTCCGAAACAAAATATTTCAGTGTGCACATGTCTAATACTTACATTAGCCACATTTAAAAATGCATTTAATGTTTTTTTTTAAATGAATGCACACCTGAATTAAATGATGTCTAAATCCGCTGGAATACAGCTTTAAATTGCTGCTGCATAATCAGCAACTGTTGACAGATCTATGGGCAAGGTGGGCTTCATATTGGACACACATGCTGGTACTGTAATACTTAATAATACCCTTTAATTAAACAGCTATAAATTCCAAGTGAGCTAAATCAAAATTGCACTCAATTCAAAGCCCTGCAAACCGAGTCACACACTAGGGAGCTCGTAACATAATTTAGCACTTTATACAGCTAACAGGTGAGAAATATAAGTAATTTGTTTTACTACACAGAATAAATACAAGTGTTTTCAGTGAGAGATCAAAGAAACAGAAACATAATGTTCCTGCCTTGAAGAGATGGTAATGTAATTAGTTCAGAAATGTAAGAAAACATGAAATGGCAAAGGAAGTATGTTAAAGGGAAAATCGGATTGACGTCTGCCTGTCTAGAGGACCTTTTTAAGGCCAACTTATCTGGGATACAGCTAGATACATTGGGGGTTATTTACGAAAGGCAAATCGACTTTTCACTGCAAGTGCACTTGGAAGCGCAGTCGCTGTAAATCTAAGGGGTAGATCTGAAATGAGTGGAAGCTCTGCTGATTTTATCATCCAATCATGTGCAAGCTAAAATGTTGTTTTTTATTTTCCTTGCATGTCCCCCTCAGATCTACAGTGACTTTACTTCCAAGTGCACTTTCAATGCACTTTCAAGTGCAAAGTGTATTTCCCTTTAGTAAATAACCCCCATTGTGTACCATTACCTGTCTTTTTTTATTTATTTTTATTTTTATCGACAGCACCTCTTCATATGGAACACATGATCTTTATTAAAGACTCCTTCCTAAGAACCTGCTGTTTTATACATTTAAAAGAAAGATAGAAAAAAATGCATTGTGCATTTGTAAAATGTTTACTGAAGCAAAAAATGAAGGATAATAATAATAATAGCCTTTTTAAAAAAAAAAAAAAAACACACACACACAACATTTACATATTTACCGCAAGTGGTTTTAACCACTTACAGACCGGACCATTTTGCTGGTCAAAGACCAGACCCCTTTTTGCGATTCGGCACTGTGTCGCTTTAACTGACAATTGCACGGTCGTGCGACGTGGCTTCCAAACAAAATTGACGTCCTTTTTTCCCACAAATAGAGCTTTCTTTTGGCGGTATTTGATCACCTCTGCAGTTTTTCTTTTTTGCGCTATAAACAAAAATAGAGTGACAATTTTGAAAAAAACGCATTATTTTTTACTTTTTGTTATAATAAATATCCCCCAAAAATATATAAAAAAACATTTTTTTCCCTCAGTTTAGGCCGATACGTATTCTTCTACATATTTTTGATTAAAAAAATCGCAATAAGCGATTATTGATTGGTTTGCGCAAAAGTTATAGCGTTTACAAAATAGGGATAGTTTTATGGCATTTTTATTAATAATTTTTTATTATTTATTTTTGTACTAGTAATGGCGGTGATCAGCGATTTTTATTGTGACTGCGACATTGTGGCTGACACATCGGACATTTTTGACACATTTTTGGGACCATTGTCATTTCTACAGTAATCACTGCTATATAACAGTGAAGGGGTTAACCAGTGGATGGCAGTGTAGGGGTTAAGTGTTCCTAGGGGTGTGTTGCTAACTGTGGGGGGGTTGGGCTTTCATTTAGTGAACACTGATCTCTGCTCCAATCACATGGAGCAGAGATCAGCATCACTAGTTGCTAGGCAGAATGGAGAAATACTGTTTACACGGCATTTCCTCCATTCAGCCGTCCCGTGAGACGATCGCAGGTATGCCCGCGGCGATCAAGTCCGCGGGGCCCGCGACCGGACTCACGGGGGTCCCGACCGGCATGACAGCGCGCCGCCGGTGGCGCGCTCGCGATGGCAGGGCGGCATTGAAGATTGGACGTACCTGTACGCCAATATGCCTGCCATTCTGCCGACGTACATCGGCGTGCGCTGGTCCGGAACTGGTTAAACAATTAAAGTATGTAAAACCTATAGAATAATATAATATTTAAATATATTTGTAAATGTATGCAAGAAAAACTTCCATTCCTAACCTGAGATGTTTATTTTAGGTATTTTGTGCTGGGGAATTTTTGCACAGAGTATACTGCAAATGCCTCTCACTGGCTGCTGCTCACAAGGGCTCCTTGAAATGCCTGTAATGACATCACAAAGAATAAAAGTTTTAATATCTCTGTTCCTAAGCTAGGCAACAGAAATCATTATAATTAATGTTATGCAGATAAAGAGGATGTTTTTTTATTTGATCTGTCTTAACTGTAGATCAGCTTTAAGGCCACCATAAAAAATACTATTTGCAAGGGAGAAGAAAAGGTTTAATCACCATGTGCAACATTAATTGTTTACAGTAAAAGCTGTGAAAATGTGAAACATTTTTCCAAAGTAAATAATTGTAGAAATCCAGTGGATTGTTTTCAAAAAGCAGTTTGATGCTTTTTGAAAGAGATATAAGAGAAAGAGATATAAACAGCTACTAATATTTATAAAAGGGAACACCGTGGCCTGTTGATACGAAGGGGGTTATTTACTAAAGGAAAATCCACTTTGCACTGCAAATGCACTTGAAAGTAAAGTCGCTGTAGATCCGAGGGAGACATGCAAGGAAAATAAAAAACAGCATTTTAGCTTGCACATGATTGGATGATAAAATCAGCAGAGCTTCCACTCATTTCAGATCTACCCCTTAGGCCGCGTACACACGGGCGGACTGTTCGCCCAACTTTGTCCGCTGAACAGTGTTTCAGCGGACAGTCCGCTCGTGTGTGGGCTTCAGCGGACAGTTTCAGCGGACAGTCTGACGAACAAAGTTTTTCGGAAATCCCGTAAAACTGTCCGCTGAAACTTGGTTTGAGCGGACAGTCCGCTCGTGTGTAGGCTTGTTCGTCAAACTAAGTTCCGCGCATGCTCAGAAAGGATTTACACGCCGAAGGTTGCATTGCAGTGTATAGGACGTTGTTTTTCTAGTCCCGTCGTACGTGCCGTTCACGTCATCGCGCACGGTTTCAGCGGACTGTTCGTTCATCGTGTGTGGTCAAGTCCGCTCATGCTAATTTTGAGCGGACTGTTTGTCAAACTGTTTGACGAACAAGGTTGGGCGAACAGTCCGCGCGTGTGTACGCGGCCTTAGATTTAGAGCAACTGCACTTCCAAGTGCACTTGCAGTACAAAGTGGATTTGCCTTTTGTGAATAACCCCCAAAATGTTATGCAGTGGCCTTGGAGATCAGAAAAATATGTTTTGCTATTTTGCATATTAGACCAAACTTTATAAGAGGGTTATTGCCTCCCTTTGGATGAGTGCCAAACCATCCCCTGTATCACCTGTACCTCATCTGTGGTCATTGGTTATTAAAGAGTGGTGTTCATGGAAAGTTACACATAGGAAGCCAACTTCATCTAAACATAAAACATTTCAATCCCTCTCAAGTTTGCAAAAGAGCACATGGATGGTCCACAACACTATTGGAGAAACAATTTTCAACTATAAAAGCATAGTGAGGGGAAGATTAATGGTGAGGTTGTGCTGCTGTTTCATGGCAGTAATGAATCCCATGGTATTCCAAAATAAACTGTGCCTATCTATGAAAATTATTAAAATCCAAAAGAAGTTGGATTCTGCAACATAACAATGATCCAAAACATAGGGCCACTTAACAATACAGTTGGCCAAAAAAAATCCTTTATGTTATACAAAGCTTTCAGAAAGCCCTAATATCAATTTCAATGACATTCTGTGGCATACTTTAGAACGTTAAGGAGTGCTATAGAATATACCGGGAGACAAATATTGCGATAAAAGGGGCAGCTTGGGGAGCCAGTCTGTATGATGAGGCCACAATTTACTGCACTTGGAACAAGATTTTTTTGGATAAATCCTGGTGTCTGTTTCGCAGACCTTGGATAGAAGTAACAGATGTGGAAAAAATTGGGCTTTGGGTATTGGTGGTACCCTCTGAACTTGCCCTTGTAGCGAGGTTTCAATCCATGTACTCACCCTATGGTCCATGCCAACGGACCTTATTTTGTACAGCAAACATTTATGGGGAAATGTGTCAAATGCTTTTGCAAAATCCAGATACAGCACGTCTATGGGCCTTCCTTTATATAGATGGCAACTCACTTCCTCATAAAAGGTTAATAGATTGGTTTGGTAAGAATGATTCTTCATGAATCCATGCTTATTACTGCTAAAGATACCGTTTTCATTACAAAAAATTAGTATATGGTCCCTTATCATCCCCTCCAAGAGCTTGCACACTATTGATGTTAGACTAACTAGTCTGTAACTCCCAGGGATGTATTTTGGGCCCTTTTTAAATATTGGTGCTACATTGGCTTTTCTCCAATCTGCTGGTACCATTCCAGTCAGTAGACTGTCAGTAAAACTTAGGAACAATGGTCTTCCAATTACTTGACTGAGTTCCCTAAGTACCCTTGGGTGCAAGCCATCCAGTCCCGGTGATTTATTAATGTTAAGTTTCTATTAATTGTTAAGTCTAATTCTAATTCTGTCCTCTGTTAACCATAAGGGTGCTTCCTGTCATGTGTCATAAGGATAACCACTGCAGTTTTGGTAACTAAAGCCCCCCTTGTGCAGACTAAGGAGAAGAATAAATTTACACCCTTTGCCATCTCCCCATCCTTTGTAACCAGATGTATTCCTTATTCATTATGGGGCCAATATGGTCTGTCCTCCCTTTTTTAATGTTTACATTCTTAAAGAATTTCTTGGGATTTTTTGCTCTCCTCCGTCTTTCATGTTCTATCTTAGCCTCCTAAGTGTACCCTTACATTTCTTGTTGCATTCTTTATAAAGTATGAATGTTGATGATGATAATCACTCAGCCTTGTATTTTTTGAAGGCTTTCTCCTTTGCTTTTATATGCATTTTTACATTGGAGTTAAGTCATCCAGCACTTTTGTTCGCTCTTTTAAATGTATTACCCAGTGGGATGCACTGGCTAATGCCCTTATTTAATATGCTCTTAAAGCGAAACCCATCTATCCTCCTTGTTCTTTGTTGCTAAGATTGTATCCCAATTTATGCCTTCTAGCAAGGTTCATAGTTTAGGGAAGTTGGCTCTTTTGAAATTCAGTGTCTTTGTATTTCCCTTATGTTTCCTGTTTGTGTGAATTATACTGAAGCCAATTGACCTGTGATCGCTGTTTCCTAAATTGCCCCGTATTTCCACATTCGTGATCAGGTCTGTATTGCTGGTAATCAAAAGATCTAGTAACGCTTTGTTTCTAGTTGATGTTTCTATCATCTGACCCATGAAATTGTCCTGCAAGACATTTAGGAACTAGAGAGCCTTAGACAAATGCATGGTTCCCTCCGCCCAGTCTTTGTCTGGATAATTAAAATCCCCCATTATGATGACACTTCCCCTCCTTGCTGCTAATCCAGATTGTGATAGGAGGTCCACCTCCTCCTTCTCCCTCAGGTTAGGGGGCCTATAGCATACTCCCAGCATTATTTTTCCCTCAGCTTCATACCTTTGGAGATCTACCCATAAGGATTCCACCTCCTCCCTAGCTCCCTTCATGATGTCATCTCTACATTATTCTTGATATATAAACATACCCCAACTCCTTTTTTACCCTCTCTATCCCTTGCGATAAAGGGGATACCCTTGAATGGTTGACAGCCAATCATGAGAGCTGTTGAACCAGGTCTCTGAAATTCCCCCAAAGTCCAAATTCTCCTTGTAAAACAGTACCGTGTGCTACGTAGTTTAGAACGGTTGCATACTATCCTATTGTTGGGTGTTCCAAGATTGCAACTAGGACTTGTTACTATACATACTTACCTTTGGTTTATGTGCTTTAGTCAACCTACCGCTAATGCCCCAATACTACCCTCTGGAATATGTTCTGTGCGGACTGTCTATACCTCTGGACCCTCCCCCTGTCTCCTAGTTTAAAAACCCCTTTAACTTTTTGGCCATCTTTACTCCCAGCAGATCTGCACCCTCCTCATTTAGGTGCAGTCTGTCCCTTCTATAATACTGATGACGACTGAGAATTAGGCCCAGTCCTCTAGGAACTCAAACCCCTCATTAATACACCAGCTCCTCAGCCACTTGTTTACTTCCCTAATCTCCCCTGCCTTTCTGATGTGGCACAGGTACCAATAGTATTCCTGACAATACTACCTTGGAGGTCCTTTCCTCAATTTAGCACCCAAGTCCCTTAAATCATTTTTAAGGACACTCAATCTGCCTCTGACTTTGTCATTGGTGCCAACATGCACCATAACATTCGGGTCTTCCCCAGCCCCTCCCAGTAATCTGTCCACTAGATCCATGATGTGCTGAGCCTGAGCGCCCGGTAGACAGCATACAGCTTGGTGCTTCAGGTCACAAATTGCCCTCTCTGTCCTTCTAAGAATTGAGTCCCCTACCACCAGAATCGGTCTATCATTTGCCTTTGTTTCTCCCCTACTCTCACTGGAGGAGTTCTTCACCTGGCAGCTAGGAGAGTCCCTCAGCTCCAACAGTGTTGGTTCCTGACTGTTTCACCAATGTCACTTAATGGATAGTACTTATTGGGATGCTCCAGCCCTTAATTGGCCTCCCTGGCACTTCCCTCTCGATCCTTCTTGACTGTCACCCATCTACTCCTTTCTGGTGTCTCCTCTCACCTCTGTGCTGGCCCATGCTGCCACCTGCCGGGTATGTTCCTGGCTCTCCTTTAGAATGGAGGGTCTTCTCAGTGCTGACAGTTGCTTCCCTAGATTCAGAACCTGGGCTTTCAGGGAAACAATGTGCTTACATTTTGCACAGCAGTATTCTCCCTCAATCAGATAATCAAGGAACGCATACATGCCGCAAGATATACACTGAATCAGATCTCCACACCCGCCAGGCATCGTACCTACCAATTAATGAGGATTGAGGATTATACCAAATCCAAATTACCTGACACTAATACTCAACAATACACTACACTGGTACTCAACAAGACATACACAGGTATTTGCAGACAATGTGCACCCGCAGACCTGTGTGCACCCGCAGACCCAAGTGCACCTGCAGACCCCTGTGCACTCGCAGACCCATGTGCACTCGCAGACCATGTGTACTCACAAACCACGTGCACTCGCAGACCAATGTGCACTCGCAGACCAATGTGCACTCGCAGACCACGTGCACTCACACTACCCAGGTACTCACAATATACAGGTACACTCAATACACAAGTACACACAATACTCAAGTACTCTCAATACTCAGGTACTCACAATACTCAGGTACCCACAATGTGTCTAACTTAAAAAAAAACTATCACAAATCTGAAGCCTTGAATATATCCCCCAGCACATGTACTAACAACAATCTTGCCCTTTCAAGTGGAAACCTAAGGCCCACAAATATTTCTGAGTCTGGATCACTTGCAACCCTAGTAATCTATTTGAATGCGATTCCCTCCTCTATTATCTGCCATAGAACGTGACCTTAAACAATGGACAGCAAAAAATGTCTCCCGATCTGGCAGAGCATCCATACTAAAATTATGATTTTACCACATTTACTTTATACCATGCATGCACTCCCCATAGTTATTCCATCTTCGTTCTTTACCCACTTCCGGACCGCCCACCGCATATATACTGTGACTCAGGATGTCTGAGGTCACCAGGCACTCCCAACCTCCGAAAGAAGGGGAACTCACAACACCACAACCTCAGGATGTAGAGGAAGGAGAGGTTTATAAAGTGGGTGAAATAGTGACCACAACAGGTGAGTGTCTGAGACCACAGCTTCAGGTAATAAACGTATGCCTGCATATTTATAATACATGCTGTGTTTTTTTATTTTAGGTGATGCGGATGTTGTGGAAGAAGAATCTCATTTCACAAGTGCAAGGGCACATGTCCTCATCGGGGAGATCATGGTGTGTAATCGTGATTTACAGAAGATAAAGGAACACGTCAATGATATGGAAAAAAAGACTCAAAAACATCATTGATGTTTTAGGCAGAATCTAAAACACCCCAAAATTCTTCTAGGTTGTTTGTATTTTTATTATTTTAGCACATTTTAAATATTTTTTAGAAAGCCAAATTTTGAAGATGCACACAGTGTGTCAACATCTGCCATCACGGGATATCAAGGTAGGCATTTCAGGGGTGCAACCCCTTCCTTGCAACTAAAGTATATGAGAGGAAGGGGTTGCATCCCCGAAACACGTCCATTGATCCCCCATGATGGGAGCTAGCACATGTTGACATTAGGCATTGGATCAGAAGGGAAATCAACATTTTGACTCCCAATTTGTGTGCGTCTTCAAAATTTGTCTTTCACAGGGATGACATCACCCCATCTAATAAAGGCAATATCAACACAGTTTGGACATTCTAATGTCTGATATTGCCTTCACCTTGTCAAAGTTGAACTTTGTAAGTTCCTGAGTTGTGTATGTTTATGGTTTTAAATATGAATGTTTAACACAAAAAAGGCTATTGGTACTGTCAAACCTAAAAATATTATACAAAAAATATGTTGGTTTGCTCCAAAAACCCTTTCTAACACACATGTGAATGCGCTTTGAGTAAAATGTTTTCTACTCAACAAAGTGTGGCTTCTTCTTTCAATACGCAATACCAGTTTTTGGAGTAATTTGGTGTTTACAGTGGCAATGGGGATTATTTACTATAGGTAAATCCACTTTGCACTACAAGTGCACTTTCAGTGCTGTTTCAGTGAATTTGTAGTGCAAAGGGGATTTGCCTTTAGTAAATAACCCCCACAGTGCTCTAAAATTTGCCCCAATCAGACCAGTTTGAGGACACAAAACAATTCATAGCGCTGGTGTTTTTTTTTTAACAACAAAAACATTGTGTGTGTAGCAGACCCACAACATATTAGCTGAAGAAGAGATTGTCGCCTCATGTATCAACTAAATTACATTTGCACTATTGAAGAAAATGGCCCAAAAGAAAAGCCAATTGGAGAACCTAGGAGACAGCTAAAAGATACAAGTAGTAAATCAAATGAAATATTCTTAATTTTAACCCAAAAATGTATTAAAAAAAGGTTTATCAAACATTTGATGGCATATCAATGGCCCCCCTACACGCAAAGTATTCCATATATTTTTGATAGACCTTGCGGGCACTTTGTGAGGGCAAGCCAGGAACAGCAAGTTTCAAGCGTTGTTGTTTGTTCTGCAAATCCGGCCTCAGGCCCAACAGAGGCCACATAGTTTGTAGAATTTCTCCTGAGAAAGTTGTGTAAAATGCAGTCTGCAAGTATTATATGGTTTAGTTTATATTCTGCCATGGCGATTGGCATCAGGAACAGGAGGAACTGGCTGGCCATTATCCCGAAAGCATTCTCCAACACTCTTCTGGCTCTGGCCAGCTGGTAGTTAAAAACCATCTGGTCCGGGGTGAGGGTCCTCATTGGGAACAGCTGCATCAGGTGATCACCCAGCCCAAATGCTTCAGCAGCATCAAAGACGAACGGAAGACCAGCTACGTTGTCTTCTGCAGGTGTTAAGCCCAAGCTACCACACTGGAGTCGTCCATAGAACTCAGTCTGGGTGATGAGTCCACCATCCAACATCCGGCCATTCTTCCCCACGTTCACATAGAGAAACTCATATGTCACCGATGATCACAATACTATTAAACCCCTTGTAATTATAATAGTATGACCCCGAGTTGGGGGGTGGCACGATGTGGACGTGTTTCCCATCAATTGCCCCTCCGCAGTTCGGAAAGTCCTATCGCTGGGAAAATTGAGAAGCCACAGTCTGCCATTCCTGTGGCATTGAAGGAAACTGTAGCATGAAACAAGAAAACATGACATAACACTGCAAGCAGAGTAGACACAAACATTCTTGGCCATAAAACATAAAACATTTAATTTAAGGAGTATTTAAAGACAAAAATATAAAGGTCCACTTATCAGATTCCTCACCCCCTCTGATGGCCCATTTACAAATTTTAGGGGGGGAATGTTTTGGAGAGCTGAATGCATAAATAATGTGTGTTACTTTGGCCAGCCCCTCCTTAATTACATTATTAGCAGCCCATTGAACAGGTAAGAAGTGTCAAAATCCAAAAATATGAATACACACTGTCCAAATTGAAGCACATTTTACATTCTGCAATTACCTATCACGATAATAGGAGAAAAAAACTTTTAACAGTACCATTTGAAAGTATTCAAGCAGGACTTTTCACTAGATGCTTTGGTAAATTCATCCATAAATATTACCACAGAAGAGGTGGGTATAGTGTGCATGGGTTTTGAAAAGTCATCAGATAGAGTATTGGTATCGGCTGACTTAGTGGTTGGGAAGGAGGGAGGGTTCCAAATAAGTTTGGCCCCCCAAAAAAAAAAAACTCTTGCACTCTGCCTGAATTTAAGGACAACAATAACATTTGTACACATTTTAGGGGGTGTTTAGGGTAAACCACTACTATGGAGCTGACAAAATAAATTGTTAAGTTACTAGGCTAGGCATGTATGAGCCCAGGATAGCATCCTGGGGAGGTTAGTGAATGCAAATATGAATAAAGGACAAAAAAATACCATAAAAAATTCAAGCATGCATGAGGATAAAGGGGACATTCACAGCATATTACATTCATGGTAATTAGGGAATAATAAAATTAGGGATTAAGGATTGTTCTCCTGGATCTCCCGAAACAAAGGCATGTTTGAGAATTGGTCATGCTGGAGCAACCAATTCTACATCCATTAACTCCTCCTCCCCTTTTCATGGACTGGGCTTGGGTCAAAGTAAGAACCCCAACACCAAGCCCCCGCATAGCACAAACTCTATGATGAGTGCGTAACCGTAACATGGCTTCAAAATGGTCAGAACAAACTAACAGAACGCACTGAAAATCAGAAAGAACCTGAGAAGAACAAGCTGAAAATCAGAAACGAGTGAACAAGAACACACTGAAAATCAGATACGTACTAGAAATAGCATGCACTGAAAACCATATGTGAACTGACTACACGCCCTGAAAACCAGATATAAACCCACAAGCACAAACTGAAGAGCATTAACAATCGGAAAAGCACGAGACATGAGATTAGCAGAAGGAGCCCAAAATGTGGCGCAATGGTTATTGAACTTCCTTTTTCTAGTCCAGTCGTACGTGTTGTACATCAGCGTGTTCTAGCCGATCTGAATTTCCGAAAACATTTGTACGACCGTGTATGTGCAAGACAAGATTCAGCCAACATCCATCAGAAATAAATACATGGTTTGGTTGTTGGAAATTCCAATCGTCTGTACATGGCATTTGGGCACATAAAAGAAAAAACACATATAAGTTACATGACAGAATCATAACAAAACCAAAATTTAAGGGAGGCATGCCTCCCAAACTTTAAACAATAGTATCACTTCATTTATATTGCCAGAACTGTAGACTGGATTTGACATGCAGACATAAAAGTTTAGGTTGCCTTGGAATGCTCTTTCTCACTTACCCTTCTAGATGTCTTTATGGAACTTGCTTTGTGCTGTGGTGCGCAGTCATGTTGGAACAGGAAGGGGCCATCCCCAAACTGTTTCCACAAAGTTGGGAGAATGAAATTGTCCAAAATGTCTTGGTATGCTGACACCATAAGAGTTCACTTCACTGGAACTAAGGAGCCAAGCCCAACCCATGAATAAATCATCACACCATAATGCCCCCTCCACCAAATGATTTGGACCAGTGCACAAAGCAAGGTCCGTAAAGAAATGGATGAGTGAGTTTGGGGTGGAGGAACTTGACTGGCCTGTACCTCAGTCCCGGAGACTGTGAGCCAGGCCTTCTCATACACGTCAGTGCCTGACCTCATAAATGCACTTCTGGAAGAATGGTCAAACATTCCCATAGACACACTCCTAGAACTTATGGACAGCCTTCCCAGAAGAGTTGAAGCTGTTATAGCTGCAAAGGGTGGGCCAACTCAATATTGAACCCTACGAACTAAGACTGGCATACCAAGTTCTTGTGTGTGTAAACGTAGGTGTTCCAATACTTTTGGTAATATAGTGTATGTATACTTAATGCTCAACATTGTAATTGTATGCTCCATGGCACATTGTACACTATATTTTACATATAATTTCACAATGATTCGCTGTACTGTTTTATATCTTTGCTTTCAATAAAATCCTTTATTGAAAAAAAAAAAGAATATGCCAGGAGACACGTTTTTAAAATATTTTACTAATTTACTAAACACATTTTTTTGTATCAATTTAAAGATAAGCAAATGCATTGGGGGGGGGGGGGGGGTGGTAAAATGCACCACCTTCCTCACAGTTATAAGTCACTGGAATATACATAAAACTTAAAGAATCATCTAAAATAAAGTAAAAAAATAATAAAATAAAATAATTATAGAGAAGTGCCATAGAAGTAAAGGTATTTATTTATGGTACCTTCATCCCATCAGAATATAGATAGAGAAGAGGCTTTGTTTGGCCTTTAATGGTAACTTATATATCAACTGATATTAACCACTTCAGCCCCGGAAGAATTTACCCCCTTCCTGACCAGAGCACTTTTTGCGATTCAGCACTGCGTCTCTATAACTGACAATTGCGTGGTCTTGAAGCGTGGGTCCCAAACAAAATTGATGTCCTTTTTTTCCCACAAATAGAGCTTTCTTTGGTGGTATCTAATCGCCTCTGCGGTTTTTATGTTTTGCGCTATAAACAAAAATATAGTGACAATTTAAAAAAAAAAACATTATTTTTTACTTTTTGCTATAATAAATATCCCCCAAAAATATATAAAAAAATATTTTTTTTCCTCAATTTATGCCGATACGTATTTTTCTACATATTTTTGGTTAAAAAAATCACAATAAGCGTTTATTGAAAAGTTATAGCGTTTACAAAATAGGGGATAGTTTTATGGCATTTTTATTAATAATTATTTAGGTCTATTTAAAAAAGAAAGAGACGTCAGGTAAACGTGAGTGTCATCCCTTAAGAGTGACACGTGTACACTAATTTCAGGTAAAATTGCATTTCCTTATATGGTAAGTGCCAGTAAAATTACATACCTGATAGTATATATGCGGCTATGCATAAAGACTAACCACACCATTTATTTGAGCATGCATAGCCGCATATATACCCCCATTCAGGTATGTCATTTTACTGGCATTTATCATATAAAGAAATGCAAATTTACCTGAAAGTACTGTACACTTGCAGAGATTCCACATCCCAAAAAGACTTAATCAGTGACATTGGCATCAGGGGCTTCATAGCTGGTAATCCAGGACTGATTCATTTTTATAAAAGTCAAACGGTCCACAGAGTTTGTGGACAGACGCATTCTATGATCAGTAACAAAACCTCCTGCAGCACTGAATGCCTGTTCTGAAAGCATGCTGGATGCAGAGCAGCCCAACAACTCAATAGCATACTGGGCAAGTTCTGGCCAGTGGTCTATTCTCATGACCCAGTAAGTCAGTGGATTGTCAGCTGGAATGCTCTCCATCTCTGTTTTGGCCCTGAGGTAATCGTCCACCATGTGATGCAGACGCTGCCGATGGGATGTGGAAGCTGACAGCCCCTCCTCCCAGCCACTTACTACTCCCAAGGGTTCTGGGGGTGGAAAGCCAATAAATCTGAGGCGGTCTAAGCCTGTTGTGCTGTACTGGCACAGATGCATTCCTACAATTGAGTTCCACCTTGTGGGCATGTCACCAATCAGGCAGTTTATGGGCAGGTGGAATTCCCGCTGAATTTCAGCCAACTGAGTACTGGCTGTGTATGACTGAAATACCTGAAATGGCTACAGACTCTTATGGCCTGCTTTAGTACATCTTGCAACCCTGGGTACTGTTAACCTTTAAAATCTCTATTTCTGATTTATTAATCAGAAGATATGATATGGGTTAAAAGAGAATTCTATTGACAAGGAAAAGAAAGGTTTAACATAACACCATTTATTAGAGTAAGTTACAGGTCTATCTAATACTCAGAAAATATCTATAGTCTTTAAGTGAGGGAGTAAAATATTAGGTTAAAATACAACAAGAGTACAGATTACATTCATTACAATACAAAACAAGACATATGACAAGCAGGTATACCTTTAAGTGCTGGGAGATGATCTGATAAGTTACCTAATATTGGTCCAGGGCCCTGGTCAGTTTCATCTGCCAGCTATGTTGGTTTGGGTCCCACTAATAAAGGGCCATCTCTCATTGACTTGCACAGGACCACCCTGATTGGTTAGCCCTCTCCTCCCCTGGGCGGATCTCTTGCAAGATTGGTCCATTTTCTCATAACTTAATTTCCCCTCAATAGCACCTCCTCTTTTGGGTTTAATTGGTTAGTGATAATTAGTCTGAAGCCCACTTAATTAAAGAGGAAGTTTGCTCTTGAATAGGGCACTTAACTATGCATAGTCCTAGCCGGGGTAAATTGTCCATTCCTGAACAGATCAAAGAAATATTTTAAGCATATCAACCACCCTTTGAAATGGATAAATGGTTGATTAGCACGGAAGAATACACAAGCCTTTATCTAGCAAATTAATTCGGCTCCGTACCGACTACACACCCAAATGGTATCTTTTCCTGGGCCTTTGACTACCACATTAGGTAAACAGCAGGACATCTCCCTAACACACACACTTAGCATACCTGTAAGACAAAGGGATTTTTAATTGAATTATATACGCTGACCAGAAGTCGTTCATGTATTTGAAAACATCTAGCATGTTAACCTAAAACTATTATAAACCTTCTTTATTTCTTATCCTAATATATACATCTATAATACAAATATTCCCCGTTGCTAATGGAGATTACTCATAAACTCCTCATAAGGCAACAGATGACCCCTTGTGGCAAGTTGAGTCCGATGAAACGACGCCACACTTAAGTGAGTAATTGTTTATGTGTAATCTCCATTAGTGAGTTCAGTTTCTCCCTCTGCCATCTTAGAGTAGGGGATTGCAGCTGTATTTTTGGGCAAAGTTGTAGGAGCAGGGGTGTTAGTCTTTGGGGACACGTGCAAGGTGACTTTTCCTGGGACGTACTGAAGAGTGGATGCCTGTGTGTTGCTGGACAAGGGGATGGAGATAACAAAAGAATATTTCCACTCTCCGGCATCACTCAACCGTGTCTCTTGAATCAACAAGGATCCATTCTGAAAACTCATGACTCTATCCCGGTAGTCAGTGATATTCCCTGCGACGCAGTTACCCCAGACGAGATGATTATCAATGGGACTCCACCAATATACTTGCTTCTCCACAGTCCCTACAATGGCCACAGGTAATAAAATAGATTCCCCCTCTAGGCAGTAGACAGGATTCTTGTCAACGATCACGCTGATGAGTGGTCCAGTCTCCTCTTCCTTGGTAGTTGTGATCAGCTGGAGCAGGATAACGATCCACATCGACTTCATGGCTCTAAAAGGAAAGCAGCACATTTTAGTTGATTTCTTTGGCTCCATGGAACTGTTTCAGTTGGTTCGCATGAACCCATTTATCTTGTGTCTTTTTGCCCGCCTCTATTCTGATTTTATATACAGAAGGACTTAATTTATCAATAAAAAGAAAATGGACCTCTCCATTTTTGACTTAGACTGTGATCCAGGGGACGTAGTTCCAAGAACATAACTCGGTCTCCTATGGCCCAAGTGCATTCTCGAACCCCTTTGTCAAAATACGCCTTGGCTTTCTTTTGACTTTTACCCATTTGTGCTGCGGCAAATACATGGATCTCTTTTACCGCTTTTTGGAGTTTAAGGAGGTATTGGTCCATTGAAAGTCTGTCTATGGTAGGTGTATGCATCTCTAGCCAGAGATGTTCAGGGAGTCTCATCTGTCTACCTGTCAGCACTTCAAAGGGTGTCAGCCGGGTAGCATATGAGGGGGTTGCTCGGATGGCCATGGCCAGTAATGGCAGCAGATTATCCCAGTTCTTACCATTGATGTGTACAATTTTTTTTAGCATTGTCTTAATCTGCCGATTGGCTCTTTCAACCTGGCCTGAAGATTCTGGGTGATATGGAATGTGAAATTTTTGCTCCACCCCTAACATCTGTAGGCAGGTTTTTACCACCTTTCCAGTAAAATGGGTCCCCTGATCTGACTCTATTGATCCTGGGAGCCCCCATCTACTGAACACCTGTTCCACTAAAATCTTAGCCGTATTTTGTGCAGTGTTACTTTTGGTTGGGAAGATCTCTACCTATTTAGAAAATAGATCTGTGACTACGAAGATGAATCTGTTGTTTCTAGAAGTGACTGGCAAGGGTCCCATGTAATCCATTTGTAAGGCATTCCATGGCCCTTCTTTCAGTCTAATTCGTAAAGGGGCATTGATCTTCCTTGGTGCGGGGTTAACCTGTGCACAGACAATACAATTGTCACAATACTGCTTCACATCTGTCATCATGGAAGGCCACCAACCTATATTCTTGAGCCGCTCACCTGTTTTCTCTGACCCTTGATGACCCCCAGTAGGCAGGTCATGCACTAAGTAAATCATTTCATTTTGGTATTTTTCAGGAACCACCCAAGTAACTTCATCTCCATGATGTAACAATTCCTTTTTATCTTCTGACAATGTGAGGTGTTTTATATACTTTGCCAAAGTATTCCCCTCAGAGAGTTCCCCAGTCTCATTTTGCAGTTTTTGCATTATTTCCTTAATGTTGTCATCCTGCCTTTGTATGTCCGAAATATCCGGAACTACTATGCAGGATTTTGTGAGGGCACAAACACTGGGGCACAAGACTAGGTCCGGTAAATTTGATGGAATTTCCCAGATCTCCCCTCCCTGTGCTCCTTGTTTGGCCAAGCAATCCGCCACCTCATTTTGTTCCCAGTATGGGGCAGTACCTGAATGACCTTTAACTTTGCACACCCATGGTTTGACTGGCAACTTTTGCACCAATGATACAATATATTTCAACAGGGATGCATGTTTAAGTGGAGACCCATCTGAGGACATGTACTGGTGGGTGTGCCAGAAGGGCAGAAATTCTGTAAGAGCATTACAGACCCACGCAGAATCTGAGTATAAAACAATTTCTTGGTCCCCTTTCATCAGTTCTAGGGCATGAGCGATTGCAGCCATTTCCGCAAATTGTGCTGATTTGACTTGACATGACCGAAAGATTGATGTTTGGGTCTTTGCTTGTGCATTGATATAGTATATTCCAAATCCTGCACGTGGAGAACCCTCCACGTAAAAACATGATCCATCTGTGAAAATTTGGCCTGCGTTTTCAGGGACTGTTTCCTTTACTGACAAAGGTCTAAAGAATTGTTGTGCCGCTGATTGTGGGGTGATATCACATTCATGTGGTACTCCCTGGTAAAGGAGACCATGGGCTCTAGTGGACGGATTATTTGTGTGTTGAACTTTAATGTCTCGGTCTTGAAGCAACAAAGCCCAATGGGCCAATCTGGCATTGGATACATTGCCATCCTTCACTCGGTCTGTGAGTAAAAATTTTGTGGGAGTGTGAGTTGTGTGCAGGATGACTGGGTTAAGTCCTATGATGTATTTCACTGCCCAAAACGTAACTAGGAGGTGTTTTTCACATAGAGAGTACTTCATTTCCACAGGAGATAATAGTTTAGACGCATATGAAATGGGTCTCTGTTGCCCATGGATTTCCTGTGACAGAACAGCTGACATGGCTGTCTCTGATATGGCAGTCTCAATGTGAAAGGGCAGTTGGTACTCTGGGTTGGCTAATGCTGGCGCTTGCGCTAAAGCTTCTTTAAGCTCCTGCACTGCCTTGGTGTGTTGCTCAGTCCATTGCCATTGGGTATCCTTTTTCAACAAATCATACAGTGGTGCAGATTTTTGTGCAAATTCAGGGATGAAAGCCCGTGAATAATTTACCAATCCTAGAAAAGACCTCAGAGTCGGGATGCTCACTGGCAGCGGTAATTGTAGAATGGCTTTTACCTTTTCAGTTGCTATCTTACGTCCGTTTGCTGTCACTGTAATCCCAAGAAAAGACACAGATTTCTGCAACAATTGTGCCTTAATGGGATTACACTTCAGTCCCGCCTTTCCTAGGATCTGCAGAAGTTCCTCCAATAGCCGCAAATGCTCTTCTTTGTCGCATGTGGCTAGCAACAAATCATCCACGTACTGGAAAAGATTCTTTGGAGAAGAAAAATCAATTAAAATATCTCTCATGGTTGCATGAAATAACGTAGGAGAGTTATGAAATCCTTGAGGGACAGAATTGAAAGTATACTGTTTTCCCAGAAACGTGAATGCAAATTTGTATTGACATTCTTCTGACAACGGTAATGACCAAAAACCGTTTGATATGTCCAGCACTGTGAAATATTTGTGTTTGGGATTTAACATGCTCAAAACATCTGGGACAGATGCAACGGTGGGGGCGCAATTGTTTGTAACACTGTTCAATTTGCGGTAATCGATTGTTAATCTCCACGAATTGTCAGTACTTTTGCGAATTGGCCATATTGGCGCATTTGTTGTGGATACACATGGTCTGATGACCTTTCGGTCAAGCAGTGACTCTATGGTTTCCTGTATGTAGCTGATAGCTTCCTTTGGAAAGGGGTATTGTTTTTGCGGAACTGGGTCTGGCCCACTGATGTGTATTACCGTATTTACCTTTCCACAGTCATGTTTGTGTGTTGCAAAGGATCCCTGATGTCTTTCTATCACAGGCTGCATAAGCTGATGTTCTGGGTAATCTGTAATGATCTCCAGTATGTCATATTTTAAATCATTGCGTTTGATGGCTGCAATTGTGTGAGAATTAGGTATCACAATGGTGCTATTCTGATCAGTTGGAACCCCTTGCAATAGTAACAGGTTGGTCAGATCCAACATACATCCATTGGGAATTAAGAAGTCTGAACCCAGCAGGCTGGTTTCATTTGGCAAACACATTAATGCTAATGGCTGTTTTAGGGATAATTCACCAATTTGGATTGTCAGTGGCTTGGACAAGGCAGACTTAACATTATGTCCAGCAAAGTTCTGGAGATTCAGTGGCTTTCCTGAAGATAGTGTTGAGTTTAAGGGATCTTTGTCATTCACAATTGATATGGCATCTCCTGTGTCTATTAGCATAGTACATTGACGGCCCCTAATCAATGCTGACACTACAGTGCGCCCACACCTATCCAGAGAAAAAGGTGCTAAAATTTTGGGGCCTTGTAGTTGTCACCATTGACGGTGGTCATCCTCTGTCTGGGAAGCTACCTGTACTTCCTTTCCAGGGCCTACTTGAAAGGCCTGTAATTGTTGTCGCAGCTCTGCATAAGTAGGAGCTCTTTCTGTGTCACTGACATGCTTGCCCTGTGATGGGTGGCTATGAGAGTTTTCATTTCCTCTGCCTCTGCCTCTATAACCTGACTTTCCCCTATATCCCCTCCCCCTCCCTTGTAAACTTTTGTCCCAGTTAGGGTTGTATGGAGGATTGGATTCTCCTGGGGCATGGGGGCCTTCTACGGTGGTAGTCCTGCATTGTACTGCAGCCACCTTCCTAAACAGCTGTTTCTCTTCTCTTTCCTTAAGCCTGTGCTGTTTATATGCTTGGATGGTATGGAATGATCTATGTATTAATCCAATCACCTCCTCATAGCTATGTTTTCTAGGATCTATCAAATGCTCACATTTTATTCGAATAGCGGGATGGGCATTGTGTATCAGTAGGTTCTTATATTCCATGTCCTCTCTAGTGGTTTTACCATTGTTAGTGTTATATGCTGCCCACAATCTATTGGCATAAACTAGAGGGTTTTCCTCATTACTTTGTTTAATTTGATAGGCCACCATCAAACCTATAGCTGAGGGGTTTATGACTTTTTGCTCTGGGAGTGCATTCCAGGTGTGGGCATCAAGGGTTAATTGTAACACCTTAACTTGGTCACTAGGATTTCTCACACCTAAGAGCTCACACCTCTGTTGTACATTGGTTGCATGTGAAGTAATGTGTTCATTGGTTTTAATTTTGCCAATGAAATCCGCCACACTCATAAGGGTTTTTACAGGTTGAAATGGATATACATTGGAAATCACCTCATTTCCTTCACTATCAAAGCCCAAAAACGTTTGATTTCCTTCAGTAGAGGAGGAAATCTGGGTCCTACCCATGATGGGGAACTTGTCATGCTCCTCATTTGTAGATAGCTGGTCCCCATTGTCTGGTGGGTCTATGACAATGGTGCATTCTCGATTTTCCTGTGGCTCTGCGATTTCTCCCATCGCCACAGGAAATGTAGAATCGGAACCCATATCTTCCTCTCCCGAATTCTCTTCATATTCCTCAGTGTCCCCAATTTCATAGGCCCAAGTAGGTGCCGTAGTATTACCTTGTTCGCATCTGTTGGCCACAGCCGCCTGTCCTTTAAGGATTGGAATTGTTTGTAGCAACTGTAACTCGGTTTGCGTGCAGTGTGTGTGATCTATAAATGTTCCTTTCTTAGCTTCATGTAACTGATTTTGGACTACTTTGTATGCAGTAGTTATGTGGTCCAGCTCAGTCTCAACTTTAGTTAGCATGCTTTTATATTGTACCACTTCTTTCTGGGCCAATTTTACACTTTTAACATTTTCCTCCTGTGAGGCATTAACTAATTGATTAAGGGTAGTTAATGTTTGTACCTGGTTCTGTAAAGCTGTATTCTCTTTTTCCTTCTCAGAAATTGTAATATTTTTATTATAGACTATATCTTCTAATTTCTGCATTTTAGCATTCATACCCATGCAAGCTGAATACATGCCTGCTAAGGCTAGACTTTTGAGCTTACTTTTTTTGGTTGTTTTAGCTTGTTCCTCAAATGACTCCTGGACATAAGTCCAAGGAGATGCTTTTAACTTGGCATCACAGGCAAATTCATTGCTCTTCCTTTTAAGAGTATAAGTTGCTACAAAACTTTCTAGACAGGACATGGCAGCCATTACCAATCTATACAATGCAAAATTTGTAAGCTAAATTAAGTTAACTGTTCCCCTGTACTATACAGTCACTTTGAGATTGCCGTATAGAAGGAGGGAAGGAAAACAAAAAAAACAATAAACAAACTCAAATTAAATAAAACTGCAGAAAATACAGTAAAAATAAAACAATATTTTCAGCTCACAATAAAACACTATTTTATATTAGTGGGGAAACACTAATTATACTCACCATAGCATTGAGCCTTCAATACAATAATTGACCCAGGGGACAATAGAACCAATAGCTTTGAGAGTGTGTACTGTAAGCCCCCAAGGATCACTTATGGTGAATAGCCCTCTAGGCTGACAATAGTAAGGTAAACACAGCCATGTTTACACTAGTATTTGTAACTCAATTCAGTAATACAAAAAAAAACAACAACAAAAACTTTTGCAAGGTCTACTATACTATGCTCAGTGCACCTTATTTTACACTAATACACTAATAATAATCTTTCTCAAAGATTAGCTTCAGTATTCAGCAACAAGACTTCCACAGTTCTGTACTTTAACTGACAACAATGAGAATATTACTGCTTGTAAAATTCCACAGTAAAAACAAACAAACTTCTTTCTTGTAGCTATTTTCACTGTCTTATACACAAATGTTATGCCTTTAGTGGATAGACCATTTAAATTAAAACAAAAATTTGTTGAACCTTTTCAACAAAACCAAGACCACACTCAATTGGCGTCTTTTCAATGAAATACATGTACTCACCATGCAGGACTCTCAAACAATGGTTAGAGAGAGCAATGAAGTTTGGTGAGCACCAAAGAATGCAATAACAAAAAAAAAATAATAATAATAATAATAATAATAAAACTTTTCCCGCAAAGTTACTTCCTCCCCCTTACATCGACCGGTATATAAAGGTACATCCAAAGAACTTTTTCAATTATAATTTTGGGATATTAATGAAACACAAAAAAAATTGATAATAATAAAAAAAAAATAAAAAAAAAATCCAAAAAATAAAAAAAATAATAATAATAACTTGTGGTGTATATTCTCTCCTTAGAGTTAATCTAATACCCACTTAATAATAATAAAAAAAATAAAATAACATATAAAAAAAAACATTTACCTAGATTTTTCCCTATATAGATTGGATAAGCTGACTCAGCCTAAATTCCCCCTAATAACCTTTTTATCTAGATAGATTGAATAAGCGGACTCAGCTTAAATTCCCTTAATAAGCTTAATCTCTAATACACAAATTGTGGTATTACATTAAATACTTTCAGTCCTGTACTCAACTTCGTGGTCACCACTGTTAACCTTTAAAATCTCTATTTCTGATTTATTAATCAGAAGATATGATTTGGGTTAAAAGAGAATTCTATTGACAAGGAAAAGAAAGGTTTAACATAACACCATTTATTAGAGTAAGTTACAGGTCTATCTAATACACAGAAAATATCTATAGTCTTTAAGTGAGGGAGTAAAATATTAGGTTAAAATACAACAAGAGTACAGATTACATTCATTACAATACAAAACAAGACATATGACAAGCAGGTATACCTTTAAGTGCTGGGAGATGATCTGATAAGTTACCTAATATTGGTCCAGGGCCCTGGTCAGTTTCATCTGCCAGCTATGTTGGTTTGGGTCCCACTAATAAAGGGCCATCTCTCATTGACTTGCACAGGACCACCCTGATTGGTTAGCCCTCTCCTCCCCTGGGCGTATCTCTTGCAAGATTGGTCCATTTTCTCATAACTTAATTTCCCCTCAATAGCACCTCCTCTTTTGGGTTTAATTGGTTAGTGATAATTAGTCTGAAGCCCACTTAATTAAAGAGGAAGTTTGCTCTTGAATAGGGCACTTAACTATGCATAGTCCTAGCCGGGGTAAATTGTCCATTCCTGAACAGATCAAAGAAATATTTTAAGCATATCAACCACCCTTTGAAATGGATAAATGGTTGATTAGCACGGAAGAATACACAAGCCTTTATCTAGCAAATTAATTCGGCTCCGTACCGACTACACACCCAAATGGTATCTTTTCCTGGGCCTTTGACTACCACATTAGGTAAACAGCAGGACATCTCCCTAACACACACACTTAGCATACCTGTAAGACAAAGGGATTTTTAATTGAATTATATACGCTGACCAGAAGTCGTTCATGTATTTGAAAACATCTAGCATGTTAACCTAAAACTATTATAAACCTTCTTTATTTCTTATCCTAATATATACATCTATAATACAAATATTCCCCGTTGCTAATGGAGATTACTCATAAACTCCTCATAAGGCAACAGTACGTACTTAGGAAACACTACACCACCAAATTGAGGACATGTGCCAGGCATGGCAAATGTGTCAACTTTCCCTGTCTAAGGGCGGACAGAAGGTTTGAGCCATTATCGTACATCACCATTCCTGGCTCCAGTTGGCATAGTGTGAACCACCTCTGGGCCTGTTCCTGCAGAGCTGCAGAAATCTCTAGCCTGGGGGGGGGGGGGGGGTTCCTGTCCCCTAAATACACCAGCTGACTGGCACCTTTTAGCCTGACCCTGATATTAATAGGACAATTCTGCAGAGGAGGACATGGAGGTGCCAGAGGAGGAGGAGGAGGGGATTGAACTCACAGGTCTGGCATCATCACCACCAACTGTATGGAGATGGGGGGCACAACAAGCTGTAGTACCAAGCCCTATCCTGCTTGCTGGACCATGTATCAGCAGTAAGGTGGATTTTACAGCTGACTGCCTAGCCCAACGATGCCAGAACATTCCCTTCCACATGATGGTAGAGAGATGAAACGGTCTTACATGGAAAGTAGTAGCCACTGGGAACCTGCCATTGTGATACAGCACATTGTGCTAATTAATGGAAGGGGCAGAATCCATCAGGCTGAAAGGCAGAAGTTGGAGACCCAACAGCTTTGACAAGCTTGCATTCAGACGCTAGGCATGTGGGTGGCAGGGACTGTTTTTTTTTTTTTGTAATAGATTTTTATTGTATACTTAATATGAAGTCATAAGGCATATGATTTCAATGAAACTGTCAAGAAAATAAATTACAATATTAGTTTTTGCATGTATAATGTTCATGTGATTAAGGATTATGCAAAACAATGATTAAACAGTGTAAGGTTATAACTAGAGATGCAGTAACACCTTTACCTGCATAATGCGGGTAGAGCAACCGAATTGAGCATTATAGGAGGAGGAGGACGAGGAGGGACAGATTTGTGTCCTTTTGTGTGGCTTTTAGGTGATCTTGCCAATAGACTGAGTGGTTGGATGTTAAATGCCTTTGTTAAGCATGTGGTACCCAAATGGTTGGCGTTTTTGCCACGTTTGATGTGCCTGAGACACAGTTTTCAGATAGCAACAATGCGATCTGCTGCAGATGTGCTAAAAAAGGCCCAGACAGCTGAGCTTTGGGGAGCGGGAGAAAACAGATGCAGAATGTGATGGAATAGGGTGGCTGCTCTCTACTCTTTCTTGATGTCGGCCTCCTTGGGGTTGTGCTGCCTCACCTTCAGTTTCCTCCTCTGCTCTATCTGGCACCCAAGACGCATCAGTGACATCATCATCATCATCATCTCCATCTCCTCCATCTTCATCATTACCACTGGAGACAACTTGGCAATACGCTGCGGCTTGGAGAACATGAATACCAATTTGTCTACCAGTGTTATGCACTTTAGAATCAACATCTGAATCCAGTAATGGCTGGGCATCATCAAAGGGCAAGTGGCTGATGCTGTGGTCAAATAACTCACTACTCCTCAATGGCTGATGTTGGGGCTATGGCAGGAATAGATGTGGACAAGGAGGCAGGTTTATCCACTCTGGCAACTGCAGGGGACTGAACATTTGTCTCTGCTTGCATGACAGAGGATGAGGAGGATGAGGAAGTTTTAATAAGCCAGTCCACCACCTCCTCTGCATGCTGTGGCTGGATAGCAGGGGAAAACTCACTAAACAGAGGAAATGATGTCCTGCCTGAGGACTGACCACCACATCCACTTTTGCCTGTGGACACATTTGTTGCTGGTCCCATTACAGTCCCAAGGGAACATCTGCCTCTGCTTGTTGTCCTCACAGACATTATTGGGAGGGAAGGGATGGACCCATAATATCTATTTGCAATAGCCTAACTAAAAATACAATTTGTCTTATTGGCTCATGACTACAATTAATTTGTTTTGGAACTATTAAAGTTCATTCTGACCCAAAAATGTCTTCATGTTTTGTCCCTCCCACTCTCTCCAGGTGCAGGGGGTAGCATTGGGGACCTCATGTGCCCCATCATATGCTAACCTGTACCTGGGGGGAAAGGAGAGGGAATTGTTTGCACATGATGACATTTCACATTAACTAACACACATCATTTCATGGCATCGCTATATTAACCTCCCTGGCGGTATGATTCAGTTTTCAGTCTGGAATTAGGTGCTGAAAGCGGTACAATTATTTTGCATGGAAATCTGGCGTTTTATTTTGTAGTCCTGTAATTCTTAGGAATAACGCTCTTAAATCTCTTCAAACCAGAGTCTAGCAGACATCCCAGGTATGATAAAGTTTATAATATAATAAATAATAATAAAAATTATTCAATAATGTAATTAAATCCTAAAACACTGAAAAGGGACAGTTTTTGGTTGCTATGGACAATCTCCAAATTCCAGGCAGAAAAAAAACTGTATTTATAGTATAAAAGTGCATGCAGGGCATTGCACAGACCACTAGGGACAAAGGGGGTGTGTATTTTGTAATACAGCACTGTAATCTGTAAGATTACAGTGCTGTGTGTGCTTTGTGTCTTTTTACTTTTTTAAATTTGCCGCCGTTCTCCGCTCCCGTGCGCCGTAACGCCGCAGGGAACGGAGCTCGGCGGCATTCGGCACTGTGAATCGAGCGGAGGACAACTCGATCACCCAGCGCGGGGGACATCGCTGGATCCAGGGGACAAGGTAAGTAAGTCTCCCTGTGTCCTCCCCTGCATCCAGCAAAGTGATCCCGAGTCTGGCTCGGGGTTACTGCTCCTATCAGTAAATTCCTAACCCGAGCCAGACTCGGGATTACCGCTAGGGGGGTTAATGATGTCCTGTTGTTTTGGTCATGTACTAAGGACGAGCTGATGCAATTTATGGAGGTTATTGGCATCAATGACTATAATCCAATGGCTTGTGACCAGTCTAAAATAATTTTTTGGGATGTGGAAATATTTATTAATGAATATGGATCGGTGGGTTCCTTTCCTTATAGAAAGCCATCCGGCAACACGATCCTGCATGCCACCAGTTTACACCCAAAGTCCCTATTGAAAAGTATAACATATAGCCAATATCTGTGATTAAGAAGAAACTGTAGTATAGGGGATGATTTTCTGAAGGCAGCCCAAGAGCTTTACTCAAGACTATACATAGGGGATACAGTCATACCTGTTTAAAAAAGCATATAATAAGGTAAAAAAACAAGAAAGAAATTCTTTAATTTATTCTACCAAACCAAAAGTCACATCCCATTCAGTAAGAATAATAACAGAATATTCCAAATAACATAAGCACATGAGAAGAATCATAAATACAGTATCAGTAGATCCCACTATTAAAGTGGTTGTAAACTCTCAGGGAAAAAAACAAAACAAAAAAACTTCAAGATAAAGGCATCAGATGCTAGCCGGATGAAAGGAACATAAAGTCGGCATCTCCAGCAGCCATTCTGCTGGAGCCATGAGGGTGACCAGTACAATGTAACAACATCTAGGTAATATGCACAGCATTTTGGCTTGGTTAACACAGTAAAACTGAACTGCTACACTGTGCTGAATAATATTGTTTGGTAAAAAAGTCTATGATTGATTTTTTGCTTGGAAGTTTTTGATCAGTAGTGGTCATAAGTGCTATCTGCATTTTGTGTGAAAACTATGGTATTCCTGATGTGACCCACACAGGGTTCAAACCAAAATCAACCCTTTTTCCCATCAGCCTTTAAAGGCCCATATGTTAAGACCTATAGAGATCTCTTAAAATTGTATGACACCAGATCCCCAGATCCATCTAACTTGTCTAGAGCTGAACATACAGCTCTGCGTACCCTAAAAAATAACAATCTGCTAGTTATCAAACAAGCTGACAAGGGGGGCAGTTTGTTCATCCAAGAGCGAATGGATTTTGAAAGTAGGCCTACCATTTACTATCTGATAAAAAGACATATAACACGCTAAAGGATGACACACTGCCTGAGTTTCAAAAGGAATTGAAGCCTTTGATAGAGGATGCTGCGGTGGATGGTGTGTAAGAGGAAGAAACTGTTTCTCTAGCCCTTCACATGCAGTACTCCATACTTTTACCCCTTGCCTAAGATCCACAAATTTGCCATACTCCCTCCAGGCAGACCCATCATAGCCAGCACTGACAGTTTCACCTCTGGTCTCTCCCATCACCTAGATTTTTTTCTACAGCCCATAGTCCATGTTACCATAGTATATTAAGGACTCAAGTGATGTTATTGAGACTCTCCAGAAATATGAATGCTAGACTATCTGTGGGCTCCACTGCATGTGGTCTCCTTTTACACTTCGATCCCACACGAAGTAGGCCTAGAGACAGTTCAACACTTTCTTTCTAAAGATTTCAAAATGAACTATAGGAAAGCTAAATTTTTAATTGATGCCAAAAGGTTTTACCTGGAGCCCAATTATTTTGTGTTCCAGGACAAATTTTAAATCCAGGGACATAGAGCAAACATGGGCGCGAATTTCGCTCCCTCATATGCCAATATTGTTATGGGCTACTGGGAAGAGAGGTTTGTCTGGACACTCAATCCTTTTGCAAGATATATAGTGTTCTTCAGACACTATATCAATGACATTCTAATCATCTGGAATGGGAGCATTGCATTATTTGAGTAATTTGTTACTCATTGTAACGACAACACATTGGGCCTGAGTTTCACACATGTGATAGATCCCATCAATCTAGTATTTTTGAACTATACCACAAAGATGGCTCCATTTGCACCAAAAACTAATGAGTGGCAACTCGTAACTACATTACACTAGCTGTCTCCACCGCTCTTGGATAAAAAACATTCCTAGTAGACAGTTTCAAAGGCTAAGAAGGAACTGTAGTGATTGTGGACAGTATGAGTCACAAAGCGTGTCCCTAAAAATAAGATACCCAGTAGAACTAATTCAGAATGCCCAGGTAAAAATCTTAGATGCCCTACCACCCTCCAAGATTTGTGAGAAACCAGATGCTAATAACAACAGGTTTGTTACTGAATATAATAATAAACACAGATCCATAAAAGGTATTATCGCAAAACATTGGCACATTTTACAAAATTAGGACCCATCATACCTTAAGCTCCACAGGTCACAGGTCACCTTTAACAGAACTCATACCCCTAAGAACACCGTTGCCCTGAGTAAATTAAAAAATCATCAGGAAGAGAGAGTTATGGACATAAGCTTCTACTTTGATACTAGAACTGTGGTATTTCAATGGAATAAAAGAGGATGTTTGACCTGCCAGTTCATTCAACATGGCCAATCCCCTTTCTTAGATAGGGCTGGCAATTCAGTTGATATAAAGCAATTTATCATTTGCTCTACTGAATATGTTGTAATATGTTGTATGTAGGCGGTACAATGCAAACCCTGCAAAAACGGATAGGGGAGCACGAACGGTTCATAAAGAAGGGCTGTCATGAGCAGAGTGTACCCCGCCACTTTGTAACCATCTTTTCTGGCCCCTGAGGCCCAAGATAGTTTAATGGACACTCCCTTCATCACAATTTTCCAAACTGTATCAATATTTCCAGATAACTATATTCTATAGTCCACAAACCATTATATTATTGTACTGCATGAAATCATATATTGATAGCCATTAGAAATGATATGGCTTTTAAAAGGGAGTAAAGTATCCTATTGGCTTTCTGCACATCACAATATAGGATATATGTGGTATCTATGTGATCAGTATTTTCTTATACATTTTAATAGACACCTGAAATTTGATTCACTAAAGACAAATAGGCTATTCGCTTTGTTGCAAAGAAAGTTGTACTGTGCAAGGGAAGTTTCCCCAGAGCTAAGTGATTGTGATGAAGTTTCACTTTGCAAAGAATACAAAATTCCATGCAAGGTAAAGAGAAAAAACAGGATTTTTGCTTGCACATGACTGGATGATGGAAGTCAGGAAAGCCTCACTTCATCCACTAAGCTCTGGGGATTATTTCCTTGCATAGTGCAATTTACCTTGCAAAGTGAACAGTCTATTTGCCTTTAATAAATCAACACCTTGGTATCCTTTCCCATCAGAATTTATGAATTAAGTGTACATTTTGATTCTGGTAGATATAAATAAAATTACTAATATGTCCCTTAACTGCTCTGCTAAAAAATATACAAGAGACATTAAGGCTCTGCTAGAGGTTTTATGGAATAGCAATTTTACAACAGTTATTAGCAGGCTTGCTTAAGGCTGCCCATACATTAGTCATTTTTTTTGTTCAACCAGCTGGTTGAATGAAAAAAATTGAACTGATTGATCCATCAACACATTCATGAGGAATCCTCCCCACTGAGCTATTGTATTCTGACAGCAAGGAGACTTCCCAGCCGTCAGAATACACTGATCCATTCGGTAGTCTAAAGCCTGCAGCGCTCAAGTGACTAAAACCTTAGAGGACAGTTGTACAGAAGTTGATTGGTAGATCAATTTTTGTTCACCCAAAGTGCCCATACGTGAATCAAAATTTGGTCGGTCCCTGCTGAATAGGCCAAATTTCAATCCATGTATGGCCATCTTAGAAAGCAGATAATGATATTTAACCACTGCCCACCTGCTGTATAGTAAAAGAATGGTGGGATCCCTCATGTTCTGGGACAACGTCATATGACGTTACCCCAGTTTTTCTGCTCTTGCAGGCCTGCATGGGCATGCAGCACATGATCATGGGTGCGCTGTGTCCCCGATCTCGGTAATGAGCTGAAGACACGGCTCTTTACCCATGTGATGGTCTGTGTCCAATCACAGCCAATCACATGTAAACATGAAAGTGCCGGTAATCGGCTCTCCTCGCCTCACACTGACAGAATGTGAGGAGAGGAGAGCTGATCAGTAACATCTTCTCACAGGAGAGACCTGTAAAGGTAATGAGGGCATTGATCATCAGTGCCCTCATTATCAGTGCAGCCCCAGCAGTGCCCAGCAGTGATGTTATCAGAAACCATCTGTGACGCCAATCTGTGCCCATCAGTGATACCAGTCTGTGCACATCAGGAATGCTGATTTGTGCCCATCAGTGCCTGCTCATCAGTGTCAGCCATCAGCGCCGCCAATTAGTGACCATCAGTGCTCATCAGAGCTGCCTATCGATGCCACCTATCAGTGCCCATCGGTGCCGCCTAACAGTGTCCACCAGTGCGGGATATTAGTGCCTCCTCGTCAGTACCCTTCAGTGCCAACTTCTCAATGCCCATCAGTGCAGCCTATTAGTGCCCATCAGTGCTGCCTCATCAGTGCACATCAGTAAAGGAGAAAAAATAAATTTTAAAAAAAAATTGTCTTTTTTTATTTTTTTAACAAAAAAATAAAAACCCAGCAGAGATTAACCACTTCAGCCCCAGACCAATTGTCAGCCTAAGGACCAGAGGTCTTTTTACAATTTCGCACTGCACTGCTTTAACTGGTAATTGAGCGGTCATGCAATGTTGTACCCAAACAAAATTTGCATCCTTTTCTTCCCACAAATAGAGCTTTCTTTTGATGGTATTTGATTGCCTCTGCAATTTTTTTTTTTTGTGATATAAATGGAAAAAGACCGAAAATTTCGAGAAAAAAATATATTTTCTACTTTTTGTTATAAGAAAAATCGAATAAACTAAATTTTATTAAATTTCATACATTGAGGGCAAAATTTATTCAGCCACATGTCTTTAGTAAAAAAAATGTCAATAAGCGTATATTTTTTGCTTTGCGCAAAAGTTATAGCGTCTACAAACTAGAGTACATTTTCTGGAATTTACACAGCTTTTAATTTATGACTGCCTATCTCATTTCTTGAGGTGCTAAAATGGCAGGGCAGTACAACCCCCCCCCCCAAATTACCCAATTTTGGAAAATAGACACCCCAAGGAAATTGCTGAGGGGCATGTTGAGCCCACTGAATATTTTTTTTTGTCCCAGGTGATTGAATAATGACACACAAAAAAAAAAGTTTACAAAAAGTTGTCACTAAATGATATATTGCTCACACATGCCATAGTTATATGTGGAATTGCACCCCAAAATATATTCTGCTGCTTCTCCTGAGTATGGGGATATCACATATGTGGGACTTTTTGGGAGTCTAGCCGCGTACAGCACCCTGAAAACCAATCACTGCCTTCAGGATTTCTACGGGTGCAAATTTTTGATTTCACTCCTCACTACCTATCACAGTTTCGAAGACCATAAAATGCCAAAATAACACAAAACCCCCCCAAATGACCCCGTTTTGGAAAGTAGACACCCCAAGGAAATTGCTGAGGGGCATGTTGAGCCCATTGAATATTTTTTTTTGTCCCAAGTGATTGAATAATGACACACAAAAAAAAAGTTTACAAAAAGTTGTCACTAAATGATATATTGCTCACACATGCCATAGTTATATGTGGAATTGCACCCCAAAATATATTATGCTGCTTCTCCTGAGTACGGGGATACCACGTATGTGGGACTTTTTGGGAGTCTAGCCGCGTACAGGACCCCGAAAACCAATCACTGCCTTCAGGATTTCTAAGGGTGCATATTTTTGATTTCACTCCTCACTACCTATCAGGCCGCGTACACACGGGCGGACTGTTGGCTCAACTTTGTCCGCTGAACAGTGTTTCAGCGGACAGTCCGCTCGTGTGTGGGGCTTCAGCGGACAGTTTCAGCGGACAGTTTGACGAACAAAGTTTTTCGGAAATTCAGAAAAACTGTCCGCTGAAACTTGGTTTGAGCGAACAGTCCGCCCGTGTGTAGGCTACTTTCGAAATGAGCAAACTGTTCCCGCTCGGAGGGAAGTCTGCTCATTTCGAGTGCGTGTGCAGGTAGGCGGGGCCCGCGACGAAGACGTCGCGGGCTCCGCCGCCTGGAATGGACTTAAAGGGGAACCCCAACGCCGAAAAAAATCGGCGTGGGGGTCCCCCCAAAGTCCACAACAGACCCTTGTCCGAGCACGCTACCCGGCCGGCCAGGAAAGGGGGGCGAGCGAGCGCGCCCCCGCTCCTGAGCCGTAGCAGGCCGCGTGCCCTCAACATGGGGGGTGCCTTGGGGAAGGAGGGGCCGCGCGGCCCCCCCACCCCAAAGCACCTTGTCCCCATGTTGATGAGGACAAGGGCCTCTTCCCGACAACCCTGGCCGTTGGTTGTTGGGGGCTGCGGGCGGGGGGATTATCGGAATCCGGGAGCCCCCTTTAATAAGGGGGCCCCCGGATACCGGCCACCCACCCTATGTGAATGAGTATGGGGTACAATGTACCCCTACCCATTCACCTGTAAAATAAAAGTACCCAAAAAAAACACAACACACGAGATAAAATATTTTATTGCACAGCTCCGGGGGTCTTCCGTCTTCGGGGGTCTTCTCGCCGGACTCCTCCGCTATCTTCTTGTAGCTCTTTTGCTAGCGGAGGAGTCCGGCTTTCTTCCTCCCCGCCGCCGGCCTCTTCTCCCGACTTCGGGGGTCTTGTCCCCCTCTTCGGTTCTTCTGACGGGCCACCGCGCCTTCTTATAGCTCTTTTGCAGGCGGTGGCCCGGTCTTCTGTCGCCGCTGTCGCCGCTGTCGCCGCCGCCTTCCGTTCTTGTTCTTCTTCTTGTTCTTCTTGTTCTTCTCCAGGAGATGTTGACACGTCGCTCTCTCAGGCCGGAATGCCAGAGCCGCGCTGTGCGGCCACTTATATAGTGACAATGGGGCGGTGTCACATGGTATATGTCACATGGGTTGGTCACATGGGTTGATGTCACATGGGGACTATGACATCGTAAGGGGGCGGGGTCACCATGTGACCAACCCATGTGACATATACCATGTGACACCGCCCCATTGTCACTATATAAGTGGCCGCTCAGCGCGGCTCTGGCATTCCGGCCGGAGAGAGCGACGTGTCAACATCTCCTGGAGAAGAACAAGAAGAACAAGAAGAAGAACATGAACGGAAGGCGGCGGCGACAGCGGCGACAGAAGACCGGGCCACCGCCTCTAAAAGAGCTATAAGAAGGCGCGGTGGCCCGGCAGAAGAATGGAAGGCGGCAACAGAAGAACGGAAGGCGGCGACAGAAGACCGGGCCACCGCCTGCAAAAGAGCTATAAGAAGGCGCGGTGGCCCGGCAGAAGAACCGAAGAGGGGGACAAGACCCCCGAAGACGGAAGACCCCCGGAGCTGTGCAATAAAATATTTTATCTCGTGTGTTGTGTTTTTTTTTGGGTACTTTTATTTTACAGGTGAATGGGTAGGGGTACATTGTACCCCATACTCATTCACATAGGGTGGGGGGCCATTATCCGGGGGCCCCCTTATTAAAGGGGGCTCCCGGATTCCGATAAGCCCCCCGCCCGCAGACCCCGACAACGAACGGCCAGGGTTGTCGGGAAGAGGCCCTTGTCCTCATCAACATGGGGACAAGGTGCTTTGGGGTGGGGGGGGGCGCGCGGCCCCCCCTTCCCCAAGGCACCCCCCATGTTGAGGGCACGCGGCCTGGTACGGCTCAGGAGGGGGGGCGCGCTCGCTCGCCCCCCTTTCCTGGCCGGCCGGGTAGCGTGCTCGGACAAGGGTCTGTTGTGGACTTTGGGGGGACCCCCACGCCGATTTTTTTCAGCGTTGGGGTTCCCCTTTAAGTCCATTCCAGGCGGCGGAGCCCGCGACGTCTCCGTCGCGGCCCCCGCCTACCTTGACACGCGCTCGAAATGAGCGGACTGTTGCCTCGTGTGTGGGCGAGTCCGCTCATTTCAAAAGTTGCGCGGACTTAGTACGACGAACAAAGTTTGCCGTATTTGTCCGCTCAAAAAGTGCCGTGTGTGGGCGTGTTCGTTCATTCAAAAGTTTGAGCGGACTGTTTGACGAACTTAGTTTCGGCAGACAGTCCCCGCGTGTGTACGCCGCCTCACAGTTTCGAAGGCCATAAAATGCCAAAATAGCACAACCCCCCCCCCAAATGACCCCATTTTGGAAAGTAGACACCCCAAGATATTTACTGAGAGGCATGTTGAGTCCATGAAATATTTTATATTTTACCATAAGTTGCAGGAATATTACAATTTTTTTTTTTTTGCACAAAGTTGTCACTAAATGATATATTGCTCATACATGCTATGGGCATAAGTGAAATTACACACTACGGGAGGTTTATGCTTTGCGCGTGGGTGTTAGCGGTACTGGCACTAACCTAGCGCTGCCTGGGGCGACGCAGACCCTGACCCTAAAACCTAATTGATATCATCCGCCGGGTGATCAGGGGGTTAAACCTTTATTGGGTAATAAATGGTGGGTGCCCTGATGCTATAAAAAGCAAACTAACTAACCAGAGTCATCCGTAACACTTATACGGTGATCACTGGTGAAAGGGTTAACTAGGGGCAATCAGGGGGTTAAAATCTTTATTAGGTAGTATATGGGGGTCCCTGGCGCTATATAAAAACCTGACGAGGAGCCTAAATAACTAACTGGCTAACCAGCGTCACCAGTGGCACTTATACGGTGATCGCTGGTGAAAGGGTTAACTAGGGGCAATCAGGGGGTTAAAACCATTATTGGGTAGTATATGGGGGTACCTAGCGCTATAAAAACCTGGCGGTGAACCTAAAAAAATAACTAGCTAACTAGCGGCACCAGTGACACTAATGCAGCGATCAGAAAAACGATCGCTTAGTGACACTGGCAAAAGGGGGTGAAAGGGTTAACTCTAGGAGCAATCAGGGGGTTAAACCTTTATTTGGGGGGGTAGGGGGCTACCCTGGACCTAACACTGACTGCCCTGACAGTTTTTACTGTCACAACTGACACTAAATGCAGTGATCATTAAATAAATGATCACTGCAATCAGTGACACTGTGACTGGGGGGGGGGGGTGGGCCCCCCACCTGCTGGAAGGCAAGCACGTACATGTACGTGCTTGTGCCTGTCGGTGCTATTGCGCCGACATACATTGCCATGCGGTGGTCCTTAAGTGGTTAAATTGCTAATTTGGGTACAGTGTTGCATGATTGTGCAATTGTCATTCAAAGTGTGAGAGTGCTGAAAGCTGAAAATTGGCCTGGGCAAGAAAGGGGTAAAAATGCCCAGTATTAAAGTGGTCAATGACACAGGTAAAGAGCTTTCAGTCTGAGGGATGGGAATGTTATCCTGTTGACTGTGTTGACAAATAGAGAGACTTTATTTTAGTTATGTTAATCATTGTCTTCCACACCACTGGCTATGCAAGATTCATTCTGTCTTTCTATCTCTCTTCTAAACTATACATAAATGCTGCCTCCCGATCCTTTTCTACATCATCCATTAAGTCTGGCTTTTCTACTTTTGACTACTATTTATAGGCTGTGTGTAGCTGCCATGACTAAAGTTCCACTTCTAACTGTCTCCGCTCTCCAATGATGTGTTTTAATTTAGAACATGATATTTTTTCTTCAGTGCCAGTTAAGAGATCTTTTCTATTGCACGCATCTTGATAAGAGTTTAACAGATTTAAGTAAAATAGCTCCCAGCACTGTTAAAAAAATCCCAAAAATATTTAGATGGTCTTGTGGTCCAAATGTAAATAACAAACATAGCACAGATTCAAATTCTTAAAGATTTGCAAATTTCCTAAGAAATTAATTAGTAATTGGACAAACTCCTATTTAATCTGTTTGTGGTTGATTCCTCTGCAGCTGTAAATGAATCATCGATTTCCAAGGACTTTATTTAATCTGTTTGGAGATTAATTCTTTTTTCCTGGAGTATAGTTATTGATTTTGAGAAACATTAAGCTGATCCCTGCAGCACCACAAGCTATAATCATATGTACTAAGTGCTAAAGAGTCATAGTCTTTTTTTCTTCTTCTTTGGTCACATCATCAGTCATTAAGGTTGAACCTTTCCAAAGAATATCTTGTGTTTTAAGGAATTTCTGAGTAGCAGTATTTTTGCATGTAATGATATGCAAAGCACAGGATATATATCAGGATTTATTACTTTATAACAAACATGTATGCATACAGTCACCTGTATATACATATGTACCAATATAATTCACTGTGCATATAATTTCACTACATAAAGGTAGTAGATGTCCGTCAAATCTCTGTTGTTAAAATAAAAAATTTCCAGAATAAAGTATTCAAAGCTGGGTATACACGTACTGAAAATCAGCCAGTTCAGTAAGAACCTGCCAACTTTCAGCTCGTCTGTACCACTGTTTGTTCAACAGAAGCCGGTCTAACGCTCGCCTTCTGTCAAATGGTCCACATGGAAAATCTGCATTAAATCAGCACTTGCAGCCATTGGCTGCAGTGCTGATCTGTGCATTCTGGAGGAGAAAAGGGGGGAGTCCCCACTCGCAGAATACAATAGTGTGGCAAGGGGAAATCCCTGCATTCATGTTGTTTGAGTTAATGCAAGGATCTATGCAGTTTTTATAAATTAGCCAGCTGGTTGAACGGAAAAAAAAACGAAAAACTAAAAGTTCTACTTTAGAATTTAGGTGTGTAGAATTTATGTAGCTCACACATAGAAATCCAAAAACAAACTCCACAATTTGCTTTCTAAATCTGCTACTTGGTACCAACAGTAAGTAAAGGCTATGTGATGCTGATTTAATAATGATACCAAGTAAGTAAAAGTTCTAAGAAAGAAAGTAGATTAGGGCATGAGGGAAGAATTTTCTGCAGACTGTAACCATTCTTTTCTTCTTTTTAAGGCAGCCCAAGGATGATTCTTTTTTTTTTGCTTAACCGGCGGGTTACATGAAAAACTGACTTGACTCCTCCATTCACATATTGAAGGTGGATGGGGCAAGCCTCTCAGGCCGCGTACACACGAGAGGATTGTCCGTCCAACTTAGTCCGCTGAAATGTGTTTCAGCGGACAATCCGCTCGTGTGTGGGCTTCAGCTGACTTTTTCAGCGGACAGTCTGGCGGACTAAGTCTTTCGGAATTTCCGTAATATTGTCCGTCCAAACTTGGTTTCAGCGGACAATCCGCTCGTGAGTAGGCTAGTTCGACGGACTAAGTATGGCGCATGCTCAGAAAGGATTTACACGGCCGAAGGTTGCATTGCAGTGTATTGGACGTCGAATTTCTAGTCCCGTCGTACGTGCCGTACACGTCATCGTGCAAGCTTTCGGCGGACTGTCTGTTCATCGTGTGTGGTCAAGTCCGTTCATTCGAAAGTAGGACGGACTGTCTGTCGGATTGTCTGACGAACTTAGTTGGCCAGACAATCCGCCCGTGTGTACGCGGCCTTACTGTGCTTTTGTTTTTCTGACAGTGGGGAGACTGTAGTTAAGGTTTAAGATGTGTGGAACTGAAAACTCCTTGCATTACAGGCTACTAGTATACCATAACAGTACAGTCCATGAAGTCTTGTCTTGTGGAAAAATGTTGGCAAGAGTCTACGGGGTCAGTAAGCAAGTGCATTGTGCCAAGGCCACTTAATTGGTAGATTCCTACTAATAGGTTCCAGAAATATATTTAATATTAGTATACAGTAAGTATATTGTTTAGTTTAAGATGGAATTGTATATATTTATTTGCTTTTAAGACATGTGATCCTTTAATACCCAGTGTAAATTATTTTAGCTTTCTATGGCATGCAGTAAATACAGTCATTATAAATCATTATACCTGTAGGCGTCTTAAGCTGTCTGCCTTTAATCTGTTTTAGTTATGAAATTTCGTTGGATGCAACAGATTCGGATTAACTGTGGGCCTCATTTATAAGCATGGTGAAAATTAAATATAAAATGGAGCAACATATTTGCTTAAACACTGGGTGAACCATCACTATTAGTTTTATTTTTTGAGGTCTTGATGATAAAATGCGCATTGTGCAATGCATATAAAATAGAATACGATTATATACAGAACCTACAAATTCCCATTACATACCTTACCCTCCTCTTTACACTAATCCTCAATGTAATGCCCTTCTCTAACCCTAACTTTCTATTATGTAAATGTAACTACTTGCTTTCAGATTTATTGGTCTGCATCCTCTGCCCCAGAGTCTCATCCTTACCAGTGCCAGTATCTACTGATTTAAAAATATAATTGTTACTTATTTCAGATACATAGATAAATAATTCAGCATATTTATTAAGGCAGTGTAAAGGTTAGTGATGATATAAAGCATATAGTAAAAAAAAAAAAAACATATTCTAGTTTACTGCACCTAAGTTTGAGAAAAATGTTGCAACAGATTTTTGTTATATAAAGATCAACCCCCTTCTCATACTCCACGTCCTTATTTTAGGAAAATAAATCTGTACACATGGCTTTTTTCCAGGTATCTTTTCATTCATTCATCCTCCAGCAGTGGACAGGTCCTGAAGAAAGTGTTGCTAAGTAATGACCTAGCTCCTGTGAGCCCAGGAATGTGTCAGGAAATGGTTCTCCCATTGGTGGCACTGTCTGTTTCTTGGATCGCAGTACCAGTGTCCTCCAGCGGGTGTCTTCCAACACTTAGGATCTGTAGTGGAGGGATTCTCCTGTTGGTGGCACTGTTGGATCCTTGGGCTGTGGATCCTTGGTACTGGTGTCTGCCAGTGGGTGTTTCCTGGCAGTGTGGAGCAGACAGCACCTCCTGCGTTGAGATGTCACTTGAAGCTAATCACAGGCATACATATAAATACTCACATGTTTGCCTTGGTTTTGTCCTTGAGACCAGACCTACTAGCCTGTGACCTGAACCTGTACCTGATCCTGTATCTGATCCCCATCCCAAGCCTGTCTTGATCCTGTCCCTCCTGTGTTCCAGTTCCCTTCCATCTTTGCCTTGTGCCCCGATTCCCATTTACCTTTCCCCATCTGCTGTTTATGACCCTGGCTTGGTTTACATTTGTGATTCTGGAACTGCCTTTGTTTATCTTCTGATCCTCTGTGTATGACCCTGGCCTGGCTCACATTCTTGATTACGGTATTCTCCAGCTACTGTAGATATTATTTGTTGTTTGTACGTCACTGTTGGGTTAATTGTCACTGTTTGGTATTGGAGTTGTTGTGTACTTATATATCACTCATCTTAATAAACGTTTATACTCAATTACATGCATTTTGGTTCTCTTTGTGCAGTCCACACAGTCTGGTCTTACCAATTTATGACAAAATTGATACTTAAGGCCCTGGGCTCACAGGAAAAGGGTTAAATGAAGCTGTATATTATTTGAATCAGAATAGGACCAGTGCTGGATTACAGAGCAGAGAGTCTGCAAGGCACAGCTTTGAAAACGAAGGTGAGTATTACAGCCAAGTTGCTTTTTCATATTAACATGTCAATAGGAATTGTTTTCCCACTTGCGATTTCAAAAGCATGATTCACACACAGAAGCATGCATCACACACCTTTACTTGTAAGGGGTGTTCTATGAGTGTTTGCTGTGCCAAATAAGTTCTGGGACCAAATTTTGGCCTTGAGCCCAGCAAGATTTTACACGCACTGTTTGCAGTGATTCTGTTTGCAGTGATTTTGCCATGCAGCAATCACAGTAACATTTCACTGACTTTGGGGTGCCATTCAGGATGAATGGAACTCAAATACACAGTGTGCTAATTTAAAACTGCAGGCAGAATCATGGCAATTCTGCCCACCATTCCAAATCGCCTATAGGTGAACAAGACCCAAGTGCTAAAGTGTCTGTGCTACCTACAACCAGATTCCAAGATGTCCACCTAATTTTTTACAGCACAAACGCTAAACTAAAATAATTAATCTGATTGGTTAATGTGAACAACACAGACATATTTCTTTATTCAGGGTTTATTCATCAACTTCATATATACTACATATCCACATACAATTTAAACTAAGGGCCTCTTTCTTAGTAAGCTGCCAAAACCAATTATATTTGGTGAGTCATAGCAGCAAAAAGATATTAGTTTTCATCAGATTAGCATTCTTAGTGTACTCAAATCAATGAAGGCCAATATCTGATGTGTTGCTATATGTTATATATATTATATATGTTCTGCTTGCAATATTTTAATGAATATGCCTTTTCTAGAACCATGTATTACACAGATAACAGATAATTGATAATAGACAATTCAGACCATAAAACTGAATACATACAGTATATCAACTTTTCTTTTTTAGGTTTAGCACCAACTTGCCTTGTCTAGCTTTAATAAAAGAAAAAGTGAATGGCATTCCATTTTACAGCCAACATCAGATATACAAGAATGTAGTTTCCAAGCGGTATATGATTAAATAATACACCTTTAACACTGCGTGGGAGCTTCCTGAAACAGGCTTAAAATGAGTCATAAAGGTGAAATTTACAATCATAAATACTTGAGACTGGAGTGAATTCTTGGTGCCAGCCAGAGGTACTTAAACATATTTATGATGACAAACTCTAAATTTGGCTCTGACAGTCACCATATTATGCTGTCAAAATAGAGATGTTTGAATGCCTTTAAACTCAAACCATAAAACAACATTGTCAGAAGAATGTCTCTTGACACAGTTGCAAGACCAACTAATAAGAACGTATATAGTTTACTCATATTGTACATTGTATCTGTAATTCCTGTCAATTGATTACTTACAAACAAAATGTACCCCAATACTACTTCATCAGCATTCTGGTTTGTTTGTGAGATAAGAATAAAGAAATGTGTGTCCAACAGGCAAAAAAGTTTATTTACTAAAGCAGTAAGGAATGTTCACTTAGCAAGCAAAAACCATACTTGTTGAATTTACCTCACATTCGGAATTCAAAGTAAACAAAGGTTTACTTTTTTTATTGTTAAAACTGATGTTATTCATTTGAGGAGCAAATGGTAATACAAATCAAACAAGCCAATCTACAGGTCAGCAAGATCACGTAATAGATTACAGATAATAGCAAAATTAACATGACACGTAGGATCACAACCCCAAGGAGTCAAAGAAGATATATAAAATATATTTGTTGATGTCAGGAGAGATCAGCTGTATACACATTGGGGGTTATTTACAAAAGGCAAATCCATTGAAAGTGGATTTGGAAGTGCAGTCGCTCTAAATCTAAGGGGTAGATCTGAAATGAGTGGAATCTCTGTTGATTTTATCATCCAATCATGTGCAAGCTAAAATTCTGTTTTTTGTATTCCTTGCATGTCCCCCTTGGATCTACAGTGACTTTACTTTCAAGTGCACTTGTAGTGCAAAGTGGATTTTCCTTTAGTAAATAACCCCCACTGGGTTGGCTTACTTAACAGTGTTGCTCCTGCAATGGTGGTGATCTTAGCCACCAGCAGCATAAAATAAACCAGACATTTCATAGGGCGCAGCATGTCACCTGGAACATCATTCAGCAGAGCAATAGAGGGTTGTTGTTTGAGTTCAATGCCTGTTATTTTGTGCATCATGGAAAAAAAACCTGTTCCAATGATTCCTAATTTGGGGACATTCCCTCAATATGTGAAGCAGGTTCTCTTTTTTAATTAAATTAACTCTGCAAATTGAACATTTGAACACCGCCGATCACTCACTTTTCAGAACTCTGTGAACAGAGAGCTTTGGCTGGACTTCAACTTGAAATATACCCTTATGATAAAAATTCAACTAATGGCTTCTTTAGAAATGTTTAGCAATGGCAATTTACAAACATATGCTTATAGATAACTGCATGATTTTACTCCTTGCAAATGTTATTCTTCTTTGCTAGCTGAGCAGCTTTTACTCTTTTATTAAATCAGCCACATTCTGATTGCATCTATGGATATGACAATACTTTTCTGTGCTTTAAATCATGAACAATACATATTTGAAAATACACTCTATTTTTTTTTCTTTTATTTCCACTGCAGCACAAAACAGGTTTGTGATACACATCCAGAATTTTAGCTACTTTTGTTGCTGTTTGAGGGTCTTATTTACCAACTACTCCATGAGATCAAGTGATGTGAACAAGCATTCACTTTAACTATTCCACACATGTGAACTTTAAAAAAAAAGAGGCTCTTGTTCATACAAATGGATGTTTGAAGCGAACAAAGGTTTACAGCACTACTTCATCTCACTTCATGCTTTTTAATGCAGCACACTCATAGTTGATGGCTAGAATTTTAATGCTTGGGTTTTATTGTATCTGTTGCATATCTTAGCCACTTCAGCTCCGGACCAATAAACACCTTAAGGACCAGAGGTCTTTTTGCAATTTCGCACTGCACTGCTTTAACTGGTAATTGCGCGGTCATGCAATATTGCACCCAAGCGAAATTTGCGTCCTTTTCTTCCCACAAATAGAGCTTTCTTTTGATGGTATTTGATAGCCTCTGCGATTTTTTTTTTTTTGCGATATAAATGGAAAAAGAGCGAAAATTTTGAAAAAAAAATATATTTTCTTCTTTTTGTTATAAGAAAAATCGAATAAACTAAATTTTAGTCATACATTGAGGGCAAAATTTATTCAGCCACATGTCTTTAGAAAAAAAAATGTCAATAAGCGTATATTTTTTGGTTTGCGCAAAAGTTATAGCGTCTACAAACTAGAGTACATTTTCTGGAATTTACACAGCTTTTAATTTATGACTGCCGATCTCATTTCTTGAGGTGCTAAAATGGCAGGGCAGTACAAATCCCCCCCAAATGACCCCATTTTGGAAAGTAGACACCCCAAGGAAATTGCTGATGGGTATGTTGAGCCCATTGAATATTTATTTTTTTTTGTCCTAAGGGATTGAATAATGACAAAAAAAAAAAAAAAAAAAAAATTTTTACAAAAAGTTGTCACTAAATGATATATTGCTCACACATGCCATGGTTATATGTGGAATTGCACCCCAAAATATATTCCGCTACTTCTCCCGAGTATGGGGATACCACATGTGTGGGACTTTTTGGGAGTCTAGTCGCGCACGGCACCCCGAAAACCAATCACCACCTTCAGGATTTCTAAGGGTGCAAATTTTTGATTTAACTCCTCACTACCTATCACAGTTTCGAAGGCCATAAAATGCCAAAATAGCACAAAACCCCCCAAAATGACCCCATTTTGGAAAGTAGACACCCCAAGCTATTTACTGAGAGGCATGTTGAGTCCATGGAATATTTTATATTTTGCCACAAGTTGCGGGAATATTACAAACTTTTTTTTTTTGCACCAAGTTGTCACTAAATTATATATTGCTCACACATGCTATGGGCATATGTGAAATGACACCCCAAAATACATTCTGCTGCTTCTCCTGAGTACGGGGATACCACATGTGTGGGACTTTTTGGGAGTCTAGTCGCGCACGGCACCCCGAAAACCAATCACCACCTTCAGGATTTCTAAGGGTGCAAATTTTTGATTTAACTCCTCACTACCTATTACAGTTTCGAAGGCCATAAAATGCCAAAATAGCACAAAACCCCCCCAAATGACCCCATTTTGGAAAGTAGACACCCCAAGCTATTTACTGAGAGGCATGTTGAGTCCATGGAATATTTTATATTTTGCCAAAAGTTGCGGGAATATTACAAACTTATTTTTTTTTTGCACAAAGTTGTCACTAAATTATATATTGCTCACACATGCTATGGGCAGAAGTCAAATTACACCCCAAAATAAATTCTGCTGCTTCTCCCGAGTACGGGGATACCACATGTGGGGGACTTTTTGGGAGCCTAGCCACGTACGGGACCCCGAAAACCAAGCACTGCCTTCCGGATTTGAATATAAAATGCTACCAAAAAACCTGTTAGCGATGGCAGGGATCAGGCCTGACTCTGCGATCGCTGCAGTTATGTGTTTAGTGTTTTGTAAGTGACAGTGATCGATCGATACTGCACTTGGGTGGGCTGGGCAGAGGGGCAAAACGCAGGTGCTAGCAGGTATTTGGGCTAACAATGCGTTTTTTTGGAACCCTAAACTGCTGGGGACGCTAGTATAGATCTGATCAGATCAGATATTGATCTGTTCAGATTCTATACCACTACGGGAGGTGTGTGCTTTGCGTGTGGGTGTTAGCGGTACTGGCACTAACCTAGCGCTGCCTGGGGCGACGCAGACCCTGACCCTAAAACCTAATTGATATCACCCGCCGGGTGATCAGGGGGTTAAACCTTTATTGGGTAATAAATGGTGGGTGCCCTGATGCTATAAAAAACAAACTAACCAGAGTCACCCGTAACACTTATACGGTGATCAGTGGTGAAAGGGTTAACTAGGGGCAATCAGGGGGTTCAAATTTTTATTAGGTAGTATATGGGGGTCCCTGGCGCTATATAAAAACCTGACGGGGAACCTAAATAACTAACTGGCTAACCAGCGTCACCAGTGACACTTATACTGTGATCGCTGGTGAAAGGGGGTGAAAGGGTTAACTAGCAGCAATCAGGGGGTTAAAACCATTATTGGGTAGTATATCGGGGTACCTAGCGCTATAAAAACCTGGCGGTGAACCTAAAAAAATAACTAGCTACCTAGCGACACTAGCGACACTGATGCAGCGTTCAGAAAAATTATCGCTTAGTGACACTGGCAAAAGGGGGTGAAAGGGTTAACTAGCGCAAATCAGGGGGTTAAAACCATTATTGGGTAGTATATCGGGGTACCTAGCGCTATAAAAACCTGGCGGTGAACCTAAAAAAATAACTAGCTACCTAGCGACACTAATGCAGCGATCAGAAAAACGATCGCTTAGTGACACTGGCAAAAGGGGGTGAAAGGGTTAACTAGCAGCAATCAGGGGGTTAAAACCATTATTGGGTAGTATATCGGGGTACCTAGCGATATAAAAACCTGGCGGTGCACCTAAAAAAATAACTAGCTACCTAGCGACACATGCAGCGATCAGAAAAATGATCGCTTAGTGACACTGGCAAAAGGGGGTGAAAGGGTTAACTAGCGGCAATCAGGGGGTTAAAACCATTATTGGGTAGTATATCCGGGTACCTAGCGCTATAAAAACCTGGCGGTGAACCTAAAAAAATAACTAGCTACCTAGCGACTGTAGCGACACTAATGCAGCGATCAGAAAAACGATCGCTTAGTGACACTGGCAAAAGGGGGTGAAAGGGTTAACTAGCGGCAATCAGGGGGTTAAAACCATTATTGGGTAGTATATCGGGGTACCTAGCGATATAAAAACCTGGCGGTGAACCTAAAAAAATAACTAGCTACCTAGCGACACATGCAGCGATCAGAAAAATGATCGCTTAGTGACACTGGCAAAAGGGGGTGAAAGGGTTAACTCTAGGGGCAATCAGGGGGTTAAATCTTTATTGGGGGGTGATAGGGGGCTACCCTGGACCTAACACTAACTGTCCTGACAGTTTTTACTGTCACAACTGACACTGAATGCATTGATCAGTAAAGAAATGATCAATGCAATCAGTGACACTGTGACTGGGGGGGGGCGGGGGGGGGGATCGGGGGGCGATCGGGGGGGGGGGGATCGGGGGGCGATCGGGGGGGGGGGATCGGGGGGGGATCGGGGGGGGTTTGTGTGCCTGTGTGTACCTACATGTCAGTGTAGTGTTGGTGCACACTTACTATTAGTCTTCTCCTCGTAGTGCGGTCAAAAAGACCGCCCCGAGGAGAATGACATCACTTCCTCCTTCCTGTGTAAACAATACACAGTGGGAGGAAGCTTCTCATTGGCCAGGAGCGATCCAGAGGGGGTGGCCGAAAACCAACGGCCATCCCCTCATCACGGAGCGCTCCTGGAGCGAACCGGACCGCCGTAACCAGTGGGAGGGGGTCCGATCGGACTCCCCACCCGCTGGAAGGCAGGCACGTACATCTACGTGATTGTGCCTGCCTGTGCCATTGTGTTGACGTACATTGGCAATACGGCGGTCCTGAAGTGGTTAAAGCTGAACTCGGGGTATGATTTTCATTGCATAGTTACATTGGTCAAGCCTGGTGACTTTGACAAAGCGTAGACCAATGTCTGTGACCTCCTGTATCTGGCTCTGACCCTGCCTTCCGGCTTTCAGATTCAATTTGCGCCACATAAAGCGTCCTCCAGGACGCCAGGTTACAGCTCGCCCGATTAGCCTGCTCATCTTGGATGCCTAGTGGTGAAACTGTCTACAATACACCTCCTGGAGTAGAACGAAACTGGTATCCATAATCATGCCATCAGTTGCAGTATAGAGAGCGGTGTCTCTCCACTTTGATTTTCCCTTGCATATTGAGTTACTGGGTCTCTCATTCTGGATCAGAATTTGGAACACATTTACTGACATTAACCCCTTGTCATCTGGATTTATGGCGGTATCATATTTATTAATTTTCGGAGTATTTCAATGATGATAATGAGCTTTCCTCATTAAGTTCTATTTTTGTATCTCATTTTTTCATCTGACAGTTGTTTTTAAATTTTTAATTTTAGTGTGCATTCAATAAGAGAACTTGATTAAGCATATTATTTACAATAGTTCTCTCATTTACTGGTCCCATTGAGCACTGCTTTTTGTGTATCTTTGATGTCTGCTTCTCTCCAGAGGTTGGCAGCTGCACTGGGGTCCAGACATTTTTAAATACTGGATATGACATGATAATGATCTTTTAATGACTGCCATTTTTAGCACTTAAGGACTGTATTGTTTTTTCATCTTCTGTACAGTAACTAAAAGGGGTTTCACAAACACCTTGTATTGTTTTCCATTAATATGAGGAATTCTCTGCTTGGATCCGGAGGAGATTGTGCCACTACTACCCCACCTCTCTACTTTGCCAGCCAGAGAATGTCTTGTATTTATTTAATAAAAACAAGGAGTTTAGAGAAAAGCACCGGTACCAAGGGAGTGATCCCCTGTGGTGCACAGTTTGTGCAGAGTGCTGGAGAGAACTGTTGGATGGCGCCATCATATAATAAATCTAACTCTTCACCTCTTCACCAATACAAAAAAGTATAATGATAATCTTGCCCAATTATTTGCATGAAATGTAACAAAGCACAGGCCAGATTTTCAAGACCATGCAGTATTCCTTTCCTAAAACATATTGATCCCAAATAATAAACCTGTGATCTCCTTTATTTCATATGAATAAAAGTGTAAGATTATTACTATACTAAAGTGTGTTGGTGAAGCGTCTTATTCCTTTGGTATTGTAATGGGTTAAATACCACCTTACACTCTTAAGTAAGCACTAGTATAGTTGACTGACATAGCAATACTGTAAATAAAATCCCACATCTCAGATATGCACCCTTAACTCCCCTGTTTATTGATAGTTCTATTTTATTCTATCTGGTAATTGGGTCCTTTTTGCTAATGAATTCCACCAAGTAATGGACTTCAAATGAGGACGCATGGAGTCTTGTCTATATATGCAGGGTTGGAACAAGGCCAGGTGGGAGCAGTTGGTTAAAAGCAGAGCTAGCTTCTCAGTCTCTCAGCAGCAATGCCACAAAGATAGTTTGTTCTTTGTACAATAATAGTAACTTTTTTTTTTTTTTTTACAAGTATTATTTTCCACTTTGTGCTTTCTTGAGGCACTGGTGATGTAGCCTTGGCCTCATAGCTGCATTTTTTGAAATTCGAGTCACCTGTCCCAGGAGGCAGACCCAGTGTTCTAGGCAGAGTTCCAGGAGCTAAGGGCAATGGATTCATCTATTGGCCACTGTGAGAGGCATTAGGAGGAAAAGAAGAATAAGATTTGCAAGGAGTAAAATCATACAGTTATCTATAAGCATATGTTTGTAATTTTCAAAAGTTAAACACTTGTAAAGAAGCCATTAGTTTATTTTTTTCATAAGGGTATACAAGTTCCTCCTTAAAGGAGAAGTCCAGCCAAAGCTCTCTGCTCACAGAGCTCTGATCACTCGGTTCTTAGTGCAGAGGCATTGGGGGACAGATGCAGCATCAGACCAATTCTGCATCCACCTCGGTAAGTATGATTGGGGGAAAAAAAATCTTTTAATTCTCTTTTAACCTCCCTGGCGGTACGATTATTTCGGATTTTAGGTGCTAAAAGCGGTACCATTATTTTGCATGAAAATTTGGCGTTTTATATTGTAGTCCTGCAATTCTTAGGAATAACTCTCTTAAATCTGTCCAAACCAGAGTCTAGCAGACATCCCGGGTATGATAAAGTTTGAAAAATTAAATCATAAATTATAATATAATAAATAATTATAAATAATTGTACCAAATAATAATATAACAATATTAAAATTATTCAATAATGTAATCAAATCAAAAACACTGAAATTTGCTCAGTTGCAGAATTGTCACTGTCATTACTTTTCAGTATTTGATGACGGATCTCCCCACAAATCGCTATCGCTCAATTCTGCGAGTGATTCTAATTTATTATCGCTGTTTTCTAGCTGGTCTAAAATCATTTTTGATGTACAGTGACAGTTTTGGTTGCTATGGGCAATCTCCAGTTTCCAGGCATAAAGAACAGTTTTCATTACATAAAACTGCATGCAGGACACTGGGCAGACCACTAGGGACAACGGGGATGTGAAATATTTACATACAGCAATGTAATCTGTAAGATTACATTATACTGTATGTTTACTGTTTGTTTCACTTTTTGAATTTGGCGCCGATCTCCGTGCCCGTGGGTCGCAACGCTCGCAGGGCACGGAGATCGGCGATGTAATGCATCGAGCGAGACACGGCTCGCTCGTACAGCGGGGAGACAACGCTGGATCCGAGGGAGAAGGTAAGTAAACCTCCTCCTGGATCCAGCGATGCAGTCCCGAGTCTGACTCGGGGATACCGCTCTTGGTATAAAAAATCCACCCCGAGTCAGACTCGGGAATACCGTCAGGGGGGTTAAAGCTAGATTTATATTTGAAAAAAAATTTACAGGAAAAAACATGCACTTATTCGTTTTTTTAATTTTATTTTTATTTTATTTTTTACAGTGGATCATGGTGCAATGCCAGGCTCCTGCAAACCCTTCCTCCAGCTCACTGTCCTGTCAGTTGGAGTGCTGGAAAAAGTGTCAAGGGATTGCAAGTGCACTGATTACCACCACTGAGAACTACAAGCCTGTCTGTGGTGGAAGAGGGGACTTGTAGTTCGTTCATTCACTGATATCTTTGAAGGAATGAAAAAGCTGTGTAAGCAGAACCCCGCACAGCCACGCTGATTGTAAATGGGACAGCAGCGTGTGTGTGGGGTAGGGGGGTGCCCACTATGTTAGGGGGGTGCTTTTGAGGTTGCTATGGGAGGCATTTAGATTTTGTTACACGTTACACAATATAATGCCAGTCTGAGATATAACATGATGCAAAAAGTAAACTTTAAAATTATTTTTTTCAGTATCATGTCCCCTTTATTCTTGACTTGAGTGTCATACATTTAGTTAAGAAAAAAATGTAGAGTTTGAATAAGAAAGTTAAGTGTCAAGCTAAGCTTACAAAGGGCACAATAAAATATGTATCATTTGTGTTCAAATGTACTTATACAATTTTTATTGCATTTTTATATTAATAAAGTTGTTTGTACGTAAAATGTGTTGTAGATTCATTTGCAGGCTTTAATTATTTCCAGGGAAGCAGAAAAGCAGAGAAGACTTGTAAATGGTTGTTTCACACCCGAATACTGTAACTCCACACATACAGGAACTAGAATTCATATCTGTCTAGTACTTTTTTGGCTATGCTGGCGCTTAGCCTGGGTGGGAAGACTGTTGTTAGTTATCTGACAGAGAGAAGATCTGCAAATAGGGAATTGCATAATCACATTTATGAAAAGTAGCTGGAAAACTATCAGCCTCACACATCAAGCAGTGGGTGTCCTTTTTGCACATTAGGAGCAGAGGCATTGGCAGACTGACTGAGGATTAGTATCCACAAAAAAAAAAATAGAATAGAAACTGATACATTACATCACAATAGTGCCTTATCATATGAAAAGAAGGATAGTTTTAGGGACTTTAAGGAAGCCAAGACCTGGTAAGGTCACGTATTTCCATCCCTACGGGACTTTATATGAAACCATGAGCTGGTAAGGTCATGTATTTCCATCCCTTTTAAAGTCAATGGGGAGGGGGGAACAAGGAAGGTGGGACTTTATATGAGGCACATGATAGCAAAACATAATATCAGTTGAACAAAGGAATTTTATTCACATAGCAATATAATACATTGTTATTATCGAATAAGATATATAACATGGTAACAAAAAATAGCAAAGATGACAACAGGGGCATCAAAAGACATAACCACTGATATTCATGGTAAATAAATAAACATGATAGTAGACATTCAGCAATTTGATAACGATGGTATCTAAAAAAATATGATCATTGTAAAATTCCATAGTTCAACATGGACAGGCTTGGGTAAAATCAATATTGCACATTAATATCTGCGGGACCTATGGCCTCACTGAGCCAAATGAGGTAGGAATAAAGTAATAACTGAACAAGTATAACATTGGGTAGACGCACGGCAACAAATAGCTCTACGCGTTTCGTGGCTGATGCGCCACTCGTCAGGAGCATGCACGTGAGTATCTAAATAGGAGCAAAAAATGAAAAAAGTAAAAATGTGGATTAATAAGATAAACCCATAAACAGGGGTAGAATAATAGCCCCCGGCCGCACGAAAAGTGCGAACTTACTAGTTTGAACAGCTGGCAAATGGCAGGGCAGGAAGGGGCCAAAGGTGCCTGAAATGGCCTCTAAACGGGGGCCGTGGCAGACGGCAGTAGCGGTGACCCAGGCAGGCTGCAATCAGGGCGGGCTAGGGACCACAAGGGTACTCTGTAAGGAAAACAGTCAAGATAAGGATAAGAGATCACTAGGGGTGACTAAAGTGAAGATATGAAATAAAGTACACCGTGCTAGTGGAGAAAAGGTGATAAATTAAACATTGGCAGTAGATGAACTGCCAAAGATAGTGACAAAAACCAATATGTGAAAAGTGAATATAGAGGCTGGTTAAGCCAAACAAAAAAAAGGGTGCAACAAAGATGATTACCTGAAGAAACCAAGCATCAGCTGGAGAGAGAGAAAAATAGCACGGTGTGGAGTGAAAGATACAGGAGGCCTTGAGTGCCAAGAACGCCCGGAGAGACGCCCATATATGTGTCACCACAGCACCGCCCACCATCGTCACGCAACGTGGCGTAGTGCGGGGGAGAAGGAAAGGCGTCGCCGGTCGGAGAGTCTTCTCCAGCCGAACGGGCCAAAGCCACTCCCCCATTGACCACGAGCATGGTACGTCTGTAACAAACGTGCGGCGATCAGGAAGACGCCGCAAGTATTGCACAGAACACGTGACGCTGACACGTAGAACGGAGCATCCACTCCCCCCAAGCAAAAAGGTGGGGAAGGGGCGGAGGTCCGTGGTGCGCGTCACAACCCCCGGGGGAGGACAAAAATTGGGGCACCAAGGTAATCCGACCAACCATACCGATATCGGCAGTATTCAGTATTTAATGTAAATATAAAATAATTAAATTAATATGGGTAAAGGGATATAATAATAAGCAAAAGGAATACATATAAAAAGGCAGAGGGGCTAAACATAAGGTCTTCAATGACAGAGATGTAAAAGTGGTAAACCAATAGAGCTAAAACATGTGCTTCCATCCCTGAATTATATCAAATGAAAAGAAGGATAGTTTTAGGGACTTTAAGGAAGCCAAGACCTGGTAAGGTCACGTATTTCCATCCCTACGGGACTTTATATGAAACCATGAGCTGGTAAGGTCATGTATTTCCATCCCTTTTAAAGTCAATGGGGAGGGGGGAACAAGGAAGGTGGGACTTTATATGAGGCACATGATAGCAAAACATAATATCAGTTGAACAAAGGAATTTTATTCACATAGCAATATAATACATTGTTATTATCGAATAAGATATATAACATGGTAACAAAAAATAGCAAAGATGACAACAGGGGCATCAAAAGACATAACCACTGATATTCATGGTAAATAAATAAACATGATAGTAGACATTCAGCAATTTGATAACGATGGTATCTAAAAAAATATGATCATTGTAAAATTCCATAGTTCAACATGGACAGGCTTGGGTAAAATCAATATTGCACATTAATATCTGCGGGACCTATGGCCTCACTGAGCCAAATGAGGTAGGAATAAAGTAATAACTGAACAAGTATAACATTGGGTAGACGCACGGCAACAAATAGCTCTACGCGTTTCGTGGCTGATGCGCCACTCGTCAGGAGCATGCACGTGAGTATCTAAATAGGAGCAAAAAATGAAAAAAGTAAAAATGTGGATTAATAAGATAAACCCATAAACAGGGGTAGAATAATAGCCCCCGGCCGCACGAAAAGTGCGAACTTACTAGTTTGAACAGCTGGCAAATGGCAGGGCAGGAAGGGGCCAAAGGTGCCTGAAATGGCCTCTAAACGGGGGCCGTGGCAGACGGCAGTAGCGATGACCCAGGCAGGCTGCAATCAGGGCGGGCTAGGGACCACAAGGGTACTCTGTAAGGAAAACAGTCAAGATAAGGATAAGAGATCACTAGGGGTGACTAAAGTGAAGATATGAAATAAAGTACACCGTGCTAGTGGAGAAAAGGTGATAAATTAAACATTGGCAGTAGATGAACTGCCAAAGATAGTGACAAAAACCAATATGTGAAAAGTGAATATAGAGGCTGGTTAAGCCAAACAAAAAAAAGGGTGCAACAAAGATGATTACCTGAAGAAACCAAGCATCAGCTGGAGAGAGAGAAAAATAGCACGGTGTGGAGTGAAAGATACAGGAGGCCTTGAGTGCCAAGAACGCCCGGAGAGACGCCCATATATGTGTCACCACAGCACCGCCCACCATCGTCACGCAACGTGGCGTAGTGCGGGGGAGAAGGAAAGGCGTCGCCGGTCGGAGAGTCTTCTCCAGCCGAACGGGCCAAAGCCACTCCCCCATTGACCACGAGCATGGTACGTCTGTAACAAACGTGCGGCGATCAGGAAGACGCCGCAAGTATTGCACAGAACACGTGACGCTGACACGTAGAACGGAGCATCCACTCCCCCCAAGCAAAAAGGTGGGGAAGGGGCGGAGGTCCGTGGTGCGCGTCACAACCCCCGGGGGAGGACAAAAATTGGGGCACCAAGGTAATCCGACCAACCATACCGATATCGGCAGTATTCAGTATTTAATGTAAATATAAAATAATTAAATTAATATGGGTAAAGGGATATAATAATAAGCAAAAGGAATACATATAAAAAGGCAGAGGGGCTAAACATAAGGTCTTCAATGACAGAGATGTAAAAGTGGTAAACCAATAGAGCTAAAACATGTGCTTCCATCCCTGAATTATATCAAATGAAAAGAAGGATAGTTTTAGGGACTTTAAGGAAGCCAAGACCTGGTAAGGTCACGTATTTCCATCCCTACGGGACTTTATATGAAACCATGAGCTGGTAAGGTCATGTATTTCCATCCCTTTTAAAGTCAATGGGGAGGGGGGAACAAGGAAGGTGGGACTTTATATGAGGCACATGATAGCAAAACATAATATCAGTTGAACAAAGGAATTTTATTCACATAGCAATATAATACATTGTTATTATCGAATAAGATATATAACATGGTAACAAAAAATAGCAAAGATGACAACAGGGGCATCAAAAGACATAACCACTGATATTCATGGTAAATAAATAAACATGATAGTAGACATTCAGCAATTTGATAACGATGGTATCTAAAAAAATATGATCATTGTAAAATTCCATAGTTCAACATGGACAGGCTTGGGTAAAATCAATATTGCACATTAATATCTGCGGGACCTATGGCCTCACTGAGCCAAATGAGGTAGGAATAAAGTAATAACTGAACAAGTATAACATTGGGTAGACGCACGGCAACAAATAGCTCTACGCGTTTCGTGGCTGATGCGCCACTCGTCAGGAGCATGCACGTGAGTATCTAAATAGGAGCAAAAAATGAAAAAAGTAAAAATGTGGATTAATAAGATAAACCCATAAACAGGGGTAGAATAATAGCCCCCGGCCGCACGAAAAGTGCGAACTTACTAGTTTGAACAGCTGGCAAATGGCAGGGCAGGAAGGGGCCAAAGGTGCCTGAAATGGCCTCTAAACGGGGGCCGTGGCAGACGGCAGTAGCGGTGACCCAGGCAGGCTGCAATCAGGGCGGGCTAGGGACCACAAGGGTACTCTGTAAGGAAAACAGTCAAGATAAGGATAAGAGATCACTAGGGGTGACTAAAGTGAAGATATGAAATAAAGTACACCGTGCTAGTGGAGAAAAGGTGATAAATTAAACATTGGCAGTAGATGAACTGCCAAAGATAGTGACAAAAACCAATATGTGAAAAGTGAATATAGAGGCTGGTTAAGCCAAACAAAAAAAAGGGTGCAACAAAGATGATTACCTGAAGAAACCAAGCATCAGCTGGAGAGAGAGAAAAATAGCACGGTGTGGAGTGAAAGATACAGGAGGCCTTGAGTGCCAAGAACGCCCGGAGAGACGCCCATATATGTGTCACCACAGCACCGCCCACCATCGTCACGCAACGTGGCGTAGTGCGGGGGAGAAGGAAAGGCGTCGCCGGTCGGAGAGTCTTCTCCAGCCGAACGGGCCAAAGCCACTCCCCCATTGACCACGAGCATGGTACGTCTGTAACAAACGTGCGGCGATCAGGAAGACGCCGCAAGTATTGCACAGAACACGTGACGCTGACACGTAGAACGGAGCATCCACTCCCCCCAAGCAAAAAGGTGGGGAAGGGGCGGAGGTCCGTGGTGCGCGTCACAACCCCCGGGGGAGGACAAAAATTGGGGCACCAAGGTAATCCGACCAACCATACCGATATCGGCAGTATTCAGTATTTAATGTAAATATAAAATAATTAAATTAATATGGGTAAAGGGATATAATAATAAGCAAAAGGAATACATATAAAAAGGCAGAGGGGCTAAACATAAGGTCTTCAATGACAGAGATGTAAAAGTGGTAAACCAATAGAGCTAAAACATGTGCTTCCATCCCTGAATTATATCAAATGAAAAGAAGGATAGTTTTAGGGACTTTAAGGAAGCCAAGACCTGGTAAGGTCACGTATTTCCATCCCTACGGGACTTTATATGAAACCATGAGCTGGTAAGGTCATGTATTTCCATCCCTTTTAAAGTCAATGGGGAGGGGGGAACAAGGAAGGTGGGACTTTATATGAGGCACATGATAGCAAAACATAATATCAGTTGAACAAAGGAATTTTATTCACATAGCAATATAATACATTGTTATTATCGAATAAGATATATAACATGGTAACAAAAAATAGCAAAGATGACAACAGGGGCATCAAAAGACATAACCACTGATATTCATGGTAAATAAATAAACATGATAGTAGACATTCAGCAATTTGATAACGATGGTATCTAAAAAAATATGATCATTGTAAAATTCCATAGTTCAACATGGACAGGCTTGGGTAAAATCAATATTGCACATTAATATCTGCGGGACCTATGGCCTCACTGAGCCAAATGAGGTAGGAATAAAGTAATAACTGAACAAGTATAACATTGGGTAGACGCACGGCAACAAATAGCTCTACGCGTTTCGTGGCTGATGCGCCACTCGTCAGGAGCATGCACGTGAGTATCTAAATAGGAGCAAAAAATGAAAAAAGTAAAAATGTGGATTAATAAGATAAACCCATAAACAGGGGTAGAATAATAGCCCCCGGCCGCACGAAAAGTGCGAACTTACTAGTTTGAACAGCTGGCAAATGGCAGGGCAGGAAGGGGCCAAAGGTGCCTGAAATGGCCTCTAAACGGGGGCCGTGGCAGACGGCAGTAGCGGTGACCCAGGCAGGCTGCAATCAGGGCGGGCTAGGGACCACAAGGGTACTCTGTAAGGAAAACAGTCAAGATAAGGATAAGAGATCACTAGGGGTGACTAAAGTGAAGATATGAAATAAAGTACACCGTGCTAGTGGAGAAAAGGTGATAAATTAAACATTGGCAGTAGATGAACTGCCAAAGATAGTGACAAAAACCAATATGTGAAAAGTGAATATAGAGGCTGGTTAAGCCAAACAAAAAAAAGGGTGCAACAAAGATGATTACCTGAAGAAACCAAGCATCAGCTGGAGAGAGAGAAAAATAGCACGGTGTGGAGTGAAAGATACAGGAGGCCTTGAGTGCCAAGAACGCCCGGAGAGACGCCCATATATGTGTCACCACAGCACCGCCCACCATCGTCACGCAACGTGGCGTAGTGCGGGGGAGAAGGAAAGGCGTCGCCGGTCGGAGAGTCTTCTCCAGCCGAACGGGCCAAAGCCACTCCCCCATTGACCACGAGCATGGTACGTCTGTAACAAACGTGCGGCGATCATGTTGAACTATGGAATTTTACAATGATCATATTTTTTTAGATACCATCGTTATCAAATTGCTGAATGTCTACTATCATGTTTATTTATTTACCATGAATATCAGTGGTTATGTCTTTTGATGCCCCTGTTGTCATCTTTGCTATTTTTTGTTACCATGTTATATATCTTATTCGATAATAACAATGTATTATATTGCTATGTGAATAAAATTCCTTTGTTCAACTGATATTATGTTTTGCTATCATGTGCCTCATATAAAGTCCCACCTTCCTTGTTCCCCCCTCCCCAGTGCCTTATCATAGTAGAGAGACACACATTACACTTACTAGCTGCACTAATAAAGGCATTGGTGGCAATGAATGGCCTGATCAATTTAAACACCCAATGCAATGTTCAGAAGAAAATCTAGTTGTTTAGTGCTACATATGTCCCTACCCTGTTTCCCCTAAAATAAGACCTAGCGTGATTGTCGGTGTTGGCTGCAATATAAGCCCTACCACCCAAATAAGTCCTACTCTGTTTCCTCAAAAATAAGCCCTACCCTGAAAAGAAGACCTACAAGGACTTTAACTAGGGCTTATTTGGGGGGTAGGGCTTTTATTGCAGCTATCACCGACAATCCCACTAGGTCTTATTTTAGGGGAAACAGGGTAGCTGTAGTTTTAATATCACAGGTGCTTGTTATTACATTATTATATAGGGATTTTCCAGATTCATGAAATCTTGACTCAGTGTCAAAGGTCCATTTTTTGGGGAAACATGTTGACCATTCACATGTTGCTCTAGTCCATCAGGAAAACAAGACTAGGTCCTAGCACTATGGAGAATGGGGGGGTATCTCCATCGCTGTCATTCTTGGTAAGTCATTTGCCTGTATGGCCAGCATTGTAGATACGTGATAAACAGGGGAGAATTGTGTGTTAATGTGACTAATAAAACAATATATACATATATACGGTATGTACAGTATATACAGTATCTCACAAAAGTGAGTACACCGCTCACATTTTTGTTCAGCTTGTATAACAGTGTAAATTTGCTGTCCCCTCAAAATAACTCAACACACAGCCATTCATTTCTAAACCAATGGCAAACAAAGTGAGTACACCCCTACGTGAAAATGTCAAAATTGGGCCCAATTAGCCATTTTCCCTCCCTGGTGTCATGTGACTCGTTAGTTTTACAAGGTCTCAGGTGTGAATGGGGAGCAGGTGTGTTAAATTTGGTGTTATTGCTCTCATGCTGGTCACTGGAAGTTCAACATATTTTTTTTTTATGTGGGCCTTATAGCATCTAAATTACCTTCATTGTGGAGAAATCAATACACTTTTCAATTCTACCGATTTTATTATAAGGAACACATATTTTTTGTTTTCACAAATGGCCACATCTGGCAATGGACACATACAAAAGCCTACATTTTGTAAATAAGCCTTATTCTGTAAATAAGGAAGCATATACCTCTCTTGCCTATTGCTGACCTACTGGTCACTACTGTGCCCTTTAGTGACATGGATGGGTGAAAGAGCAGTATTCAGTGATGCAGTGTACAGCAGAAGAGGCAAGTATGAGAGGTAAGAGGTACCTTTTATGCTATCTTCCTTACAAATACCGCATAAATAGACTGTTGGAGGTTTCAAGACTTGAACCTGAATTCTTAGCTTTCCATTTTTCTCCCATACATTTAATTGAAATGAATGGAAATGCATTTCAATGCAGGTTAATTTGCTTCAGTGGTTGTTGCTGTGTATTTATGTGCACATTGTAGGCATGCACCTTACTTTGCACATCAATGTACAACATAATACATGTCAACCCACAATATACGCATTAACATCCATTAATGTGCACATTTGCACATGTGATGAGTATTCTATGTTCTGACACACATTTATATGCTTCAAAGCTCATTTTAATGCCTGTTACAACATTCATTGTCATGTTTTTGATGAGTCTCCATTGATTTGAACTGAAAATACATCAGGAAAAAAACATGAATCCAGCCACTACAGATACTGAGAAATGAAACCAGATCAGGGGAGAATCAGTTAAAATATTGGTGGAGCAGAATAGTAGCAGAACATTGCATATTACATCATTTAAAATCTTGCATAGCTGTGCCTTACTACACAGAATTTTCCATGGTACAAGAACTTAAAAGGACATAAAACATATTCCCCAGCAGCAGAACAAATTCATACGTCATAAAAGAGATTGGGTGTCATCATGTCATCTTGTACACAAACGTTACTGTATCCATTGCCACTGGGGATTGTTCTTCTCTACTAATGTATGAGCATAAATTAAGAAAATGCATATGAGAAGCTATATCAAGAAATGCATGATCCAAATATAACATACTGCTTGTGTATGAGAAAATTAATTTGTGTTAGGAGTGGCTTCGAATGTTAAACACCTATGCTGTAGACAAATGATGTGCATTCTATTCTCCAAGGAAGCATTTTACATCTGTTGTCAAGTTGTTGCTGAGATACCATGTCATCCTGCTTCTCATTCTGTGATTTATAAAACAAGAACATTTCTAAGAGCTTCACCGTGAGGTCCTTGCCTTGCAGTTTGTTTGATTTGCACATATTGTTTATGGCCCACTATGAGAATCATTTTGCAATACAACTCTAAAAGTTCAAAGTTCACCATGCTGAAAAGTTATGATTCCACTTTAAACACTCATCACTCATTTTGAGGTGATTGGATATTGACAGTTTTGGATGGATACTTTAGAAATGACCAAACTGCACTTATTTGTTTCATGTCATATTTAACATGATCTTGCTCTTGCTGTTGATGTTTCACATGACTATTGGCTAATATTCTAAATCAGTTAAAGATACATTTAGTCTTGACAAACAAAGAAAAGTTCTGAGCTCACTTACCAACCAGCCTGCAACAAGCCAAATTGTCTTGTCTAACAGTTCACATTAAAACCAGGAGTTTAGTTTGCACACATTTAAAAATAAGTTGCAGGGCCACTTCATGGCACCCTAGTGTACTGCAGTGTAACTCCATACATTTTGAGAGCCTCCATAGTAGTAGCACATATATATTAATGGATAGATTAAGGGCAGGTATGCCTGGAGGGAGCCCACCCCTCCTTAAAGGTAGGAACATTCTGGACACCCAGTAATAGCACAATGGCAGCAAAGGTATCCAGTAGGTCCCCTCACCAATCCACCAATATGTTTGTATGTTTGGAGGGAGCCCACCCCTACTTAAAGGTATATGAACACACTGGACACCCAGCAATAGCACAATGGCAGCCAAGGTACCCAATTCGTCCTCTCACCAATTCTCTGAGTACAAACAAATGGCAACCACCCGAACCTTTAACTGGCCTTTGCAGCAGGGAGCATATGGAAGGACAACTTTGGAGGCTCTCAAAATTTATAGAATTCAGACTGCAGTGCATTGGGGTGCTGTAAAGTGGCCCTGCAGCTTATGCATATATTTGCAAATGTGTGCAAATTAAATCCCTGGTTTTAACGTGAACTTTTAGACAGGACAATTCAGTTTGTTGCAGGCTGGTTGGTAAGTGGCCTGGGAACTCTTCTTTGTTGGTTTTTAACATGCGTTGCACTTCCATGCGCTCCTTGTTGAAAAGGCCAGTTATAGGTTGGGATGGTTGCCATTTGTTAGTACTCAGAGAATTGGTGAGAGGACGAATTGGGTACCTTGGCTGCCATTGTGCTATTGCTGGGTGTCCAGTGTGTTCATATACCTTTAAGTAGGGGTGGGCTCCCTCCAAACATACCTGCCCTTAATCTATCCATTATTATATATGTGTTCCAAATTTGGAGGCTCTCAAAATGTATAGAGGTAGGACTGCCTTACATTAGGGTGCTGTGAAAGTGGCCCTGCAGCTTACACATATAAACCCCTGGTTTTAACATGAACTTTTAGACAGGACAATTTGGTTTGTTGCCGGCAAGTTGGTAAGTGAGTTGGGAATTTTTCTTTGATGTTTTTTGACATGCCCTTCCATGTGCTCCTTGCTGCAAAGGCCAGTTATTGGTTGGGGTGGTTGCCATTTGTTGAAACTTTATTCTTGACTTTGGGCCACCTATATTTTTATTCTTTGAATTTTTTAAATGAAGCAACAATAAGTCAGTGTTGAAACATTTTTGGAAAATATTTGCAACCAGCTCACAATCTTACCAGTGTAATAATAATAATATTATTTAGGTAACCAGTTCTTTAATTAACTGCATTCTAAATTAAAAAAATGTGGTAATCCATGGACACTCTAAGGATAATGAAGAAAATCCATATATATGTAGAGAAAATATATTGCCATGAAACTCTTTTTCTAGTCCTAATGATTAAAATGATAGGGAAAAATATGAATCACACCTGTGATCAGAAACCCTGTTTTTAATATGTACATACTCCACTCTGAATACAAAGAGATGACGTAGACTAGCTGCTTCTACTTCAGAATGTGTTGTGAGTTTTTGCTATTATATATTTATCTTTATTTATTTTCCTTGTTGATATTATTCAATTTTGGTTTTCTCAGGGACCATCTGTTACCTGCTCTTTGTGTGAAGAGAATGTGCACAACACCATAATGTATTTTCACTCTTTCCTTGCGTGTAAACCATAAACATTGTCCTTCATTGCCATTTGTTCTGGTTTCCATAAAAAATAACTAGAAAAATAGGATTCTAACTGTATTTTATTGAGTTGAGTAAAAAACTGTAAACTGGTTTAATACTGTCGGCTAAAACACTGTAGACATGTTTCTGGATTTCTGGATTATACATTTTTAAGTGATTCTAAAATCTACACTTTTTTTTACCCTAAAATGGTTCTAAGGCCTGATTCACACCTATGCATTTTTTGTGCTTTTTGCATTTTGCAGATTTAGTTTCCATTCTGTAGTGCAAATTTGCAAAATGCAAAAAGCACTAAAAATGCACAGGTGTAAATCAAGTCTAAAGGCTTATGCTTTTTTACCTTAGCAGTTGGCTCCTGCTGCATCAATCAAATCCTGTGAGGAGGGAGCAGGGGACAGGGCTGAGCCATGGCGTGTGTGCCTTTAGACACACAGAATCCGGCTAGATAGCAAGTAAGCACTTGATAGGGGGGCAGACACAGAAGAGGAGGAGTCAAGAGCGCCGTTTGGGTGACAACTGAGAAGGAGGTTTGGGGCTGCTCTGTGCATGTTTGTTATTTAAAAAAAAAAAAAAATTACCTTTAATAATGCCTAATCTGCATTAGGTAAAAAATACACTACTATCTGTCTTAGCAACCTCTGTTAATTAATATTTACCTGGCTCCATGTCATCGCTCCAGTGCTGTCTCCAGCTTGAGCAAGACTCCCTTCACTTCCTGCTTTCACAGAAGAAACTGAGGACAGTGGAGCCATAGGATCTTGCTGCTGTTAGTCAAACTCCTGTTAGGAGGGGGCATGGCTTACAGGTGCTATGTATGTCTATGGATGCACACGGGGGTGTGGCTTGGCACATGGAGGAGATGGCAGCTTGAGACCTCAGCTCCCGCTCCACACCACGGAACGGCGCACAGCACAGCCATCCATCGCCTCGCAGCCTTTCCACATGAGCAGGAGAGGGACCGGAGACACCCCCCGTACCTCGGGGAACCACAAATCCGGGGAAATCGTCAGTTATTTCGCCAAGAAAGGTCCCACAGGCCGGACCACGCCGGCTTCCAAGATGGCGCCGACAAGCGCGGCGGCAGCACAAGCGGCCCTCACTGCCTCACAGGTACTCGCTCAGCAACCTGCACCCTCCCCTTCCTCACCGCAATCCCCCGGGCCAGGGAATCGGAGCCCACACAGCCCGCAGTGTCCCGGGAGCCCTCCGCCCCAACCACACACTCAGCTAGGGACATGGGATATGGAGAGTTACATTAAAGCCCTCCCCACTAAAGGGGACATTGAGGCCTACATCAGCAGGCTAGAGCGCTCCTATAAGCGTGAAATCACTGACCTACGCCACGATATAGGACAGCGCTTTGATGATATTGAAGCTACTGTGGAGGAGTCTGTGATCAGAATCATTGAAAATGATCACATCCTACAAGAACATACAATTCAGATCCAACAACTGTTTTACGGTCTCGACGACCAAGAGAACAGAAGTCGCCGAAATAATATTCGCATCCGAGGGGTACCCGAATCAGTTGAAAACAAGGACCTTGCTAAAGCAGCCACTAAAATGTTCAATCAGCTACTGAACAAACCTAAGGAAGATCACCTGGAAATTGATAGAATTCACAGGTCCCTGGGCCCCCGCAACCCCAACCCCGCTTACCCCAGAGACATTATCTGCCGCATTCACTTCTTTCATACCAAGTCTGAAATCATGCAGGCCGCCCGGAATCAGGAATCCATCTTGTTTAATGGCTCTCCCATCATGCTTTTGACAGATCTCTCACGGCAGACTCTACTTATGCGGAAAGCCCTGAAACCGCTTATGGATGCACTCCACTCCAAGCAAGTTAAATACAGATGGGGCTTCCCTTTCCACTTGTTTGCATCCCACGAGGGTAAATCAGCCACTTTTCGCACCCTGGGAGATCTACCTAACTTCCTAGGTGTATTTGAACTGCCGCAGATTAGGATTCCAGACTGGCCATTGGAAGCGGCCACTCGAGGGTTCCCTAAAGCCCCTAGATGGGAAAAGCAATCCAGGAAGAAGAGATCCAGATCTCGCACATCTACATCTCCACCGGGATGATTTCCTTGTCCCCTTTATTATGGGGGTCCTCCCCCCCTTGAGTTTTTTCCTTTGCGGTTGTTGTTTTGAAGTCCTGGCCCTCCTTTTCACAGTGGCCGACGGAGGGTGATTCCTCCTCTCCTTTTCTAGGAGACCATTGGACTGGCCAATGAACTCTGACGACACGTTCCAGCCTGAGAAGCTTTGCCTTTTCTACAGGACTACCTCCCTGCCTACTAGTTCTACCTGTTTCTGCCAACTCTTTGGAAAGCTAAACTCGACATAGGCCCCTCTGTTGGCCACTTAAGCCATGGTCGGGTATCTACTTTGTACAAGGACATGGGCTGTAATTCAGTCACTTTGTTACTAAGTTTGCACTGTTAACTATTGGTTTAAGCTCTCTCAATGCACTGTGCTGTGCTTTAGACAAGCATTTTTTTTATTGTTTATTTTGTTATGTTGGGGCGGAGCCCCTGAGAATCGTCTTACCACGTTCCCCATGTTAGGGCGTGCAGAGTCTTTATTGCCTCTGTTTCTTGATATTTCTTAGAAATACTGCGTAGTATTCATTCCCCTTCTCCCCATTGAACACTAGAGGGTGTGGTTTGACTGCGCCCTACCTACCCTGCCTGAGAGAACCATATCCCGACATATTCACACGGGCTCACCGGGGCCCTCCTAGGGGTGACAGTGCCCCTGTGTGCTTCCTCTGGATGTTAGTACCAGGCCCCTCTGCTGGAGGTGGTAACTCGTTATTTTTCTTGATGCCCTCCCCTTTCCTGAACCTACACTCCACTTACTGACCCTTTGCTTCTCAAGTTGGAGGCTACCTCCTCCGGCTCCCTTGACAGGAACCCTAGTACCCCCCTCTTGTCCCCCCCTCTTGCTATGTCTCCCTTAGAAATTAAAATCTCCTCTCTCAACTGTAGAGGGTTCAACACCCCAGAGAAAAGTAGACAGCTTCTACACCACTTTCACAAAGCTAAAACGCAAATTTTATTACTGCAAGAAACTCATTTCAGGTCAGATAAACTCCCTTCCATCTCCGACAAACGCTGCCCGACTTGGTTTCACAGCACCAATCCCGACGCTAGAACAAGGGGGGCCTCTGTGGCCTTCCATAATTCCTTTAACCCAACCGTACTTGATCAGGAAATAGACCCTAGAGGTAGATATGTGTTTTTGAAACTACAGGTTCAACAAACTGTTTTAACCATTGTTAATGTTTATTTCCCTAACCAGAATCAGTACCGATTTCTTTCCTCCGTGGCATCCCGCCTCCGTGTATTTGGAACTCACAATTTCTTCCTTGGAGGTGATCTGAACGTACTGCTAGTACCGAGACTGGACTCATCCACTGGTAAGTCAAACATACCACCTTCCACACTGGCTAATATACGCTCCGCTCTGAAAGACCTGTCCCTTGTAGACCCATGGCGGGTACTCCATCCGTTTGAGTGGGATTACACTTACTACTCCCCTGCACATAACTCCTACAGCCGGCTCGACTATATTCTAGTCTCCCAATCAATGTTGGACTGTGACTCTACCTGCGAGATCGGCCTGAAAATCTGGTCTGACCACTCCCCGGTGCATTTGACACTAGGGAGACTCCCACACCTCCCTAGACACAACTCCTGGAGACTGAATGACAACCTCCTACATGACTCTGTTTGCAACACGGCGATAAACTCGGCGATCACAGAGTTTAATCTGACCCATGCTCATGACGAAACCTCTAATCTAACCAAATGGGAGGCACTTAAATGTGTTCTACGAGGCATTTTGATACAGCATTGTTCTAGATTAAAAAAAGCCTGCACTGCCAAAATTAGCCGACTGTTCACACTGATATCTACTCTCGAAGATTCCCATAAACGTTCCCTGGACTCTAGGACACTGGCAGAACTCTCTAACGCACGTAGGGACCTCAAACAGATATTCACGGAACGCTCTGTGATTGCCTGTCCTAAGGGCAGATATGTCTACTATGCTCACGCAAACAAATGCGGGAGACACCTGGCTCACACAATCCACCCCCAACAACGTAGACAAAATATCTCCCACCTTATATCCCCCACCCACGTAAAACACTCCAAAGACTCGGAAATAGTTTCGGATTTCCGTGACTTTTACTCATCTCTGTACAACCTCCCAGCAGCCAACACGCCCACCCCCCTCCTCGCAATTAGACCTCTTACAATATATACAAGACACGGCATTACCTCGGATAACCCCAGAAGCGGCAGCAGACCTGGAACAACCACTGACCACGTCTGACTTTTTAAATGCCATAAAAGGGCTTAAGAAGGGCAAAAGCCCTGGCCCTGACGGCTACACACCTCTGTTTTTCAAGCAACACGCCCAACAATTAGCCCCACTGATGGCAAAGGCATTTGAGGAGGTAGACGACAATCACCCACTATCCATCGTGCTTCTGCAAGCCCAAATAGTGGTGATCCCCAAACCCGGGAAAGATCACACACTTTGCGGTAACTATCGCCCTATATCTTTATTGTACGTCGACCTGAAGCTTTACGCTAAAATTCTTGCCACACGCTTAGCCCCCCTTCTTCCCTCATTGATACACGGGGTCCAAGTGGGGTTTGTCCCGGGCCGAGAGGCCAGGGACAACACCACGAAAACACTCCACCTAATTTCTTACGCTAAAGAACATAATATTCCTACCTGCCTCTTGGCCTGCGACGCTGAAAAGGCGTTCGACAGGGTGAGCTGGCAGTTCCTCAAAGCATCCCTGCAACAAATAGGCTTAGGTCCCAAATTACTCTCGAAGGTCATGGCCCTGTACTCCCAACCTACCGCTCGAGTTTCAGCTAACGGGGAATTGTCCGCACCATTCCAAATTAGCAATGGTACAAGACAGGGCTGCCCTCTTTCGCCCTTGTTGTTCGCAATCACGGTGGAACACCTGGCACAGGCTATACGTAACAATGCTTCTATTCATGGTATTCCCACTCCCGTGGCTCCCCGCAAGCTGTCACTCTATGCCGACGACTTACTTCTGTACATCACGAAGCCCCACACTAGCATACCGCTCATTCTGGTGGAGTTAGACCGCTTTGGTAGCTACAGTAATTTCAAACTTAACATCACAAAAACGGAAGCCCTAAACATTTCTCTACCCCAGCAGGAATTGACGGCCCTCCAAGGAAAATATCCGTTCCGGTGGCAATCCTGTTCAGTTAAATACCTAGGGACTGCAATCCCTAGGGACCCACAGGACATCTACTCCTTGAACTTTAGCCCACTGTTGACTAACCTTAGGCCCTCTCGCATATCGTGGCACAAACTGAAACTTACTTGGTGGGGGAGGATGAACGCCATTAAAATGGATATACTGCCCAAAGTTTTATATATGTTTCAAACACTTCCCATGCTTCTCCCCAGGGCTTTCTTCCTCTCCCTCCGCTCTTCGATAATCAAATTTATATGGCTAAACCACCCTCCCAGACTGAAACATAAAGTCCTCTGTGCCCCCAAGCTTAGAGGTGGTACTGGCTTACCCGACTTTCAATTGTATCACACGGCGTCCTTATTATCCAGACTCCTGGAATGGTTCTTGAGACCCCTGTCTAAACCCTCAGTAGCTATTGAACAAGACATGATCCCAATTGATCTCAGAGCCCTTTTATGGGGACACCACGCTAAATTTCGCTCGCTTCGACGGATTTCTCCACTAACGGTCGCGGTTCTGACCAAATGGTATGAAGTGTCTTGTAAACTGGGCCTGTCTATGGACCCCAGCCCTCTCTCCCCCCTCTTTGATAATGCACACCTACCCACTCTCCTCTCAGCAACCCATGCTGGGGCATTCCATAGAGAGGACTGGCGCACGACTAATCAATTTGCTCACCCTTCCACAGGTCATCTCAGGGACCCATCAACATCATTACCCTCGTCCAGCTTGGACTGGCTTTCCAAGCGATCCCTAAACCAATTTTGTAAATCGCTATATATCTCCGGTAATATCCATAGGCCGCTCACCCTGTTTGAGGAATTTTGCACCCTCCCCCACACTCCTAAACATACTCTATCTCTTCTTTATAAGGAGATCCAATCATTCACCTACACCTCTCTTCCTATATACACTAACAAGTGGTCCAGTGACGTTGACGCAGAGATTACCCCAACACAATGGCATACAGCCTTTATACTTACCCATCAATCCTCCAGATCAGGATTCACTCAGGAGAAGAATTACAAACTGTTGTCACGGTGGTACAGAGTTCCAGTCTCGGTGGACAAGATGTTCCCCCCGGATCAACGGATGTGTGCTGGAGGTGCCACGGAGCAAAAGGAACATTTCTTCACATATGGTGGGAATGTGTCATTGGTCCGTCCTTTCTGGGATAAGGTCTTTGAGACGTATAATGCTATGTATCAAACTGTCATGTCCCCTTCGCCTTAGTTGCTCTCCTGTCCATCATACCGGACTCCATTAAATCGCACAAAAATTGCCTCCTTAGATTCCTTCTTTCCGCTGCCCGTCATAACATCACCCTTTATTAGAAAAAAGATCGTACCCCGTTTGTAATTGGCTGGGTCGACATTCTTAATGATATGATGGTCATGGAGGAACTACAGGCGAAGGTTGATGACAGGTATGACAAGTTTGTCACCCTGTGGTCTATATGGCGCCATCACTCAGCCTCGCCAAGCTTCCTAGATGGTTTACGCTCAGGAGGCGATTCGAGCTGAACTTAAGTGTTTATTTTGAAAACCATCTAGAGGGCCACACGGCTCAGATGTCGGCTCTCTTGGTTGCCCATACATACCCATTTTTACTTGCTCTTTCTCCCCTCCCCTCCCCTTCTTTGAGACAATCTATGCTAGCCATTAGAACACTGCCCTGAGATTGTTCCGGGGGTTGACAAAGTTTATTGCATTTATTTCAGTTATACCACAAGACGTATGGTATCTGTTATGTTGTTTTTTTTTTCTTTTTCACTGTCACAGGGTATTGGGCCCTAAGTTCCCTGATATTATCCCCACCAGTAATTGCAGATGCCACAGGGATACAGGGCCCACGCCTTGTTTCTGTGTTCTCAAGCACTCACCATCTCTAGGGTTCCTGTCTACCTTGCTTTTCCCCTTCTCCCTCCCCGCCCTCCCTGTCAACCTATTCCTCCCTCTGTATGTGTTTAAAAATGGATGTTAACAAGTTATGTTCACTCGAGGTTCTCCATATTGATGTACCTCAGCACTTGTGTATTTTTGTAATTTTTGTAATTTTGTATTACTGAACTTTCATTGATCTTGGAAATAAAAATATGTTCAACCTTATGGATGCACACAGCCTGGCTTGGTAATATGCATGCAAGGGTGCCTTCTTAGCATCTAGTTTGCTATGGAGGCACCACCTGAAGCAGAGGGAAGCTGATAGCACTAGCAGGGGGCTGCTAGAAGAGCAGAACAAGGTGCTTTCTGTGTAATATCCTTGGAAAGAGCAGGAAAGTATAACCTATTTTGTATTAAAAAATACTTTAACTTAAATTAAATTTTAACCAGGAAAAATATGTAATCCATCTTTGATAACTTTCATAAAATTGTAGTTGCTTGGCTACTTATGGTTTCAACAAATAAGAGAAAGTGACCTGCAGTAAACATTCAGTTCAAGAAAGTCAGAATTCCTATTATGCATACTTGTTGAGGTCAGAGTCCCAAAGGGGTTGATATAACTGTATTTGCATGACAGGCAGAAATATTGCAATTTCAAATAGGGAAAACTGCTTTTATTTACAGTTACAAAGGGTTTTCTTGATATTTATTTAGGCTGTGCATGGATGCCCTAAAAGTTTAATCTAGAATGCATTTTTTTCAGTACAGGTTTCCTTTAAAAGGTTTTGTTATTCTACACAGGCCATATTCTCTATGAGCTCCAATTACAGATTTCACCTGCAGCATGGTAACCAGGTGAACTTTAATACTAAAACTACTCTAGTTAATCATAATTTTGACTAATAATCACATTAAATATGATCATAGTCACAGAAAGGAAGCTAGACATGAAGATATGATCCTACTACTAAATACATAAGTAGTGCTGCACTGTTTTGTATAATAACTGGCTAAGTAAATAACCAATTAACCTGAATTATATTACACTATTAGTGTGGACAAATCCCTTGATGAAGTCACGTGACTGTGACGATATGCATCGGGAAACACACAGGCACTGGAAGTGACATTGGCGAGCTCACTGCTCGTGGTGAATTGAATTGTATTGCTATTGTGAAATGGGAGTACCTGAAGCTTTTAAACAATAAAATGTTTTAAAAATGTACTACACCATCTGGACTTCCTCACTTCTTCTTCCCCATATACACCAACTGAGAGAGTTATACCATTGCTGCAATTGGCCCTAAAGGAGCAGTTATATGTTACCATATTGCAAGTGCCAGAGCAAGATCAGGATCACCGTCATGATATACAGTGGGAATACCCACGATCTCCAAAGCATATATATATGCTGTTACCTTACAGCCGTAATGTAAGAGGCCACCTTATGTTATAGTGTGCCACACAGAAAAGGAGAAGGCACTGTGCACTTTATTGTTTCTATCTAAATCATCTGCATAGAAGAAGAAAAGTCACTTTTGTATACTGCGTTGTTTTGCACAATAATAAGGAAAGGACACTTTCTATTAATTATATTTATTTATGCGATTTGCACATGTACACATTGTAATTTTTTGGCTTTAGCGGTTTATTGTATTTTCCACTATGATGATTTACTTAGCACACAGTCACTTTTGTATTAATTTTTGTATGGATTCCAGTCCACACTAATAGTGTAATATTATTCAGACTAATTGATTTTTTACTAGCTAGCTATTATACATAACAGCACAGCACTACTTATTGTTTATTTATCTTTTTTGTGGTTATGGAGTAACCCTTCAGTGTCTTGCAGCAGTTAAAGAGTCAATCTATTGAGTAGTGCGGGAATATCTACTGTGTTTTTATGATCCTACTACTGTCACATAAGCATGTATGCTCTGTTACATTACAAATGAGGTGGCTTAGTGTAGTTCTCATCAATGTCTATAAAAGGCATGGAAAGGCCAAATGCCTTGCCTATGGCTTTATTCTGCCAAATCCAGTCCATATGGCTGTCCCTATGGAAAATGTTTGAGTTGATGGATCACAGAAGAAAGGGTGTAGGGGTACTTCCTAGTATTTTCTGCCTAACAGTTGGATAAGACTTTCAAACTTGTCCAAAAGATCTTTCACCTTATGAGTAATTAGCAAGGGGATGTCTACTGTGATAAAGATAAAAAATTGTCATCTTATCTAGCCAAAAAACTTGGATTGAGTGGAAATCCTTTCACATCTATGTTAGTGCTAGTTCACACCATATGCAGTTCTGTGTGCTTTTTTTCACACCAGATGCAGTTCCATGGTCTTTTTTTCTGCACTAAGTGCTAGTTCACACCAGATGCAATTCCGTGCTTTTTTTCTGCATTAAAAATGCATGCAAAGTGTTGTCCATGTATTCCAAAGGCTTCCGTTCACACCAGTGCAGTCAGTTTCTGGTAAGATTCCGTTGCAGAAAAAAAAGTAGAGTGTGCTGCATTTTTTCTGCACAGAACTGTACTGGAACCAGCAAATTAGATTAAAAATGCTCTGGAACAGCACTGAAACTGCTCTGAAACTGTGTGTGGTGTGAACTGTAAGAAAAAACTGATTCAGAATGTATGAGTGCATTTTTGTGGTGTGAACTGGCCTTAAAAATGCTTGCACAGAGTTTTCCATGTATTCCAATGGCTCTAGTTTACACCAGTGTAGTCAGTTCCAATCAGTTTCCGGTGCAGAAACTGACTGTAACTGACTGCAATGGTGTCAACTAGAGCTATTAGAATGCATGGAAAACACTGTGCATGCATTTTTACTGCAGAAAAAAAAAAGCACGGAACTGCATCTGGTGTGAACTGGCCCTTAGTTTGTGTCTGTTACTGCCAGTTTTAACGCCATATAGTTCTGTGTGCATTACTGCCAGTTTAACGCCATATAGTTGTTGACGCTGTGGAGAGTCAGTGGGTGATATGCTACATATATTCTGATCATGTCGAAATTTACTACATTTCTGGGCCAAGGTGTGAAACATTGTTAACCACTTGCTTACTGGGCACTTAACCCCCCCTCCTGCCCAGACCAATTTTTAGCTTTCAGCGCTGATGCACTTTGAATGACAATTGCGTGGCCATACAACACTACCCAAATGACATTTTTATCATTTTTTTCCCCACAAATAGAGCTTTCTTTTGGTGGTATTTAATTACAGCTGGGAGTTTTATTTTTTGCTAAACAAACAGAAAAAGATGCAAAATAAAAAATAAATAAAAAATCATGTTTCATAGTTTGTTATAAAATTTTGCAAACAGGTAATTTTTCTCCTTCATTGAAATGCGCTGATGAGGCGGCACTGGTGGGCACTGATAGGCTGCACTGGTGGGCACTGATAGGCACGGTTAAGGTGGCACCGATAGGCACAGATAAGGTGGTACTGATAGGCACAGATAAGGCAGCACTGATGGGCACAGATAAGGCGGCACTGATGGGCAAAGATGGGCACAGATAAGATGGCACGGATGGGTGGCACGGATAGGTGGCACGGATAGGTACCACTGATAGATGGGACTGATGGGCACTGATAGGTGGCACTGATAGGTGGCTCTGATAGGTGGCACTGCTGGGCACTGATGGGCGGCACTGCTGGGCACTGATGGGCACTGGTAGATGACACTGATGGGCACGGATATGTGGCATATGAGGTGCAGCACTGTTGTTGAGGCAGATTGTGGGCACTGATAGGTGGCACTGTGGGCACTGATAGGTGGCACTATGGGCACTGATGGGTGGCACTATGGGCACTAAGGGGTGGTACTGATGGGTGGCATATTTACTATATATATTTTGCACTGGCAGGGGGCAGGTGAGCACTGATTACTTGGCCGTGATTGGAACTCAAGTCCCTCTCACGGCCGCCGGTGATCGGCTTTTTTTTTCTTCTTGCGCTGACAGTGCGAGGAGGAAAATAGCCGATTACCGGCTCTGCTGTGATCACATGATCAGCTGTCATTGGCTGACAGCTGATCATGTGGTAAGGGGTCGGGATCGACCCCTTGCTTCGATCCGTGATCAGGCGAGTCTCATAGACTCGCTGATCACAGAGCGCACCGCGCGCGCCCCTCCGGGGGCGCGCAGGCCGCTCGTGCATGAGACAACGTCAATAGACGTAGTCCCAGCAAAGCAGGTACACGCTTTAGCTATCATTCGGCTATAGCCCGGATCCCTAGTGGTTAAACAGTTAACCGATTATGATTTAGGTTCTGACCCAGCTAGATATCTCCTTCATCTTTTTCAAAACGTAGATATCGAAACTCGTTGATCGCTCATTTGTTGAATGCAGCAAAGGCGTGTATTCCAGCTCTGTGGAAGCAGAGAACACCCCCCCTCAACTTCATTGTGGTTTAAAAAAATAGCTGACATATATGCCATGAAAAAAGGGATTGCGACTACACAGGGTAAAGAGGAAAAGTTTGAATCAAAAAGGATATCTTGGTCCCATTTTGTATTTACCAGAGAATATGGCGGGGAACTTGTGGAGGGAGAGTTGGGGGCGGAGGGAGGAGGAGAGAGAAATTTAAATTATTTTTTTTTATTTTTTTTATGTGCATGTATAACTGGATAAAATAAAAATGAAATGATATATATGTAAGATATGTTTTGTGATACACATGCAATGAAATTGTATTTGTGTTAATGTATAAAAATGTGTTGAAAATAAAATATAGAATTTACAAAACAAACGCCATATAGTTTTGCGTGTGTTACTGCAAGTTTAATGCCATATAGTTTTGCGTGTGTTACTGCCAGTTTAAGTCTTTATAGTTCTTTGTGCGTTACTGCCAGTTTTAATGCCATATAGTTCTGTGTGCGTTACTGCCAGTTCATGTACAGATTTCAACTTCTCCTTTACATCTGCTTATAAGCACCACCCCCTCCCTCCCAATAATGTCTGGGAGAACAATAAGGAGAGGCAGACATTCCCTTGGCAGTGTAAGGGGGCCAGCAACAAATGTGTCCACAGGCAAAGGTGGACGTGGTGGTCAGTCCTCAGGCAGGGCATAATTTCCATTCTCAATTAATGAGTTTGTCCATGCTATCCAGCCACAGCATGCAGAGGAGGTGTTGGACTGGCTTACTAAACCTTCATCATCCTCCTCATCCTCTGTCACACAAGCAGAGACAAGTGTGCAGTCCCCTGCAACTGTCAGAGTGGATAAACCTGCCTCCTTGTCCACATCTATTTCTGTCATAGCCCCAACATCAGCCATTGAGGAAACAGTTGAGTTATTTGACCACAGCATCAGCCACTTGTTCCTTGGTGATGCCCAGCCATTACTGGATTCAGATGTTGGTTCTGAGGATGACAGGAATATGAGCCTAGAGAGAGGGAGGAACACTGGTAGACAAATTGGCATTCATATTCCCCAAGCCACAGTGTATTGCCAAGTTGTCTCCAGTGGTAATGATGAACAGCTGTAGATTGTAGCTGGCAAATTTCTCTGCCCCATCTTTTGCAGTGGAAAAAAAAATACAGTTCCTGCCACCCATATGCCCAGCATTTGAATGCAAACTTGTCAAAGCTGTTGGCTCTCCAACTTATGCCTTTCAGCTTGGTGGATTCTGCCCCCTTCCGTGAATTTGCACAATGTGCGGTACCACAATGGCAGGTTCCCAGTCACTACTACTTTTCACGTAAGGCCATTCCATCTCTCTACTATCACATGGAAGGTAGTGTTCAGGCATCGTTGGGCAAGGCAGTCAGCTGTAAAACACAACTTACTGCGGACACGTGGTCTAGCAAGTATGGGCAGGGATGATATATTTCATTCACAGCACACTGGGTAACGCTGCATGCAACTTGAAAGGATGCAGGACAGGGCCCGGGGCTGCAGCTTGTTGTACCCCCACGTCCCCATACAGCTGATGGTGATGATGCCAGACCTGTGAGCTGCAGCAGCTATACATGCAGCAGAGGGCTGTCAACAAGCACCTGTGCCAGTATGGCATGACGACAGGCTTAGGCCGCCTCTGCTTTTTTTCCCAACACCAATGGCTGATCATTAGGGGTGCATGCACTGTATTGTCACCATTTGAGGAGGCCACAAAGATGGTGAGCAGTGACAGTGCATGCATCAGTGACACAGTCCCTGTTGTGTTCCTGTTGGAGCAGACTCTGCATGGCATTATGGACTGGGCACTGGAGGCAGAGCAGCAGGAGGAAGAGGAGGACTTCCTTTCCTCTCAAGGCCCACTTTATCCCGGCACCATCATTCCTATGTCCCAGAACAAACAGGAAGAGAGAGGGGAGAAGGATGAGGAGGAGGATTCTGGCACTTTCATAGGCTTCAAAAAAGAGTAAGACATTCGTCAATCTGTAAGCAATGGCTTTCCAACCCCAGGAACCTTGGGAGTAGTACGTGGCTGGGAGGAGGAAGTTCCCGATGCTGTCATCCTGAGTGGCCTTGAGGAGTCTGCTTCTCAAGCCTTGACAAATTTGAGGTGCATGGGCAACCTCATGCTTCAAAACCTGTGAAAGGACCCAAGAATATGTGGCTTAAAAGAGAAGGATGATTACTGGTTGGCAACCCTCCTTGACCACCGTTATAAGTGGAAGGTCTCAGAACTCATCCCGTCCCCACAGAAAGTACAGAAGATAAATCTCTTGAGGACACGTTAAAGAGAATTTTATTGAATATTTTTCTTGACTCCAGTAGGTTACAGTGTCATGGAAAACATAGTTTTGAGTCTTCTGTTGGTCAAGAGAGGAGCGTTGGAGAGGCATTTAAAAATTTATTTTAGTCCTTGACACCCAGGGCTGTCAGCTTTCACATCCTATCAACAGGGTCTGCATCACATGGTGGACCATTACCTCGGGGCCAAAATGGAGATGGAGAGCTTTCCAGCTGACGATCCACTGACTTACTGGGTCATGAGAATAGACCACTGGCCAGAACTTTCCCAGTATGCTTGTATCCAGCATGCTTTCAGAACAGGCATTCAGTGCTCCAGGAGGATTCATTACTCATAGAATGCATCTGTCCACAGACTCCGTGGACTGTTTGACTTTTATAAAAATGAATCAGTCCTGGATTAACAGCTATGACACCCCTGATGCCTATGTCACTGATTAAGTTTTTTTGGGATGTGGAATCTCTGCAGGACTTCGAGGCTGCCTAGCTTTGAGGGTGTTCAATCATTTTATCCAAAAGAATGTTTTTGGTATAGGTTTCATGGGCACAATTAACACGCAAAGGCCAATTTTTAAGCACCTGTTTGACACGTGCATATCATTGCACTTTTTTACAGCAAGGCCAATTCTTGCTTTCATCAAGAGTACCTCTACAGGGTTACAGTGGGAAGGTGCCCCCGACATCCAAAGAGTAATTTTTCTGCACCTGTTGACAGGTGCATATCATTGCAATTTTTTACAGCAAGGCCAATTCTTGCTTTCATCAAGATTACCTTTATAGGGTTACGGTGGTAAGGCACCACCAACACCCAAAGACCAATTTTTATGCACCTGTTACTTCTATCCAAAGTCAAGGTGACACCAGAATGTATCCAAAAAAATCATGAATCTTGTTCTCTGTGCACTACATTGTGGCCTTATCATACACACTGGTTCCTCAGATGTTGCTGAGTAAAATAAATGCAACTTGCAGGGAAAAGGTCATTTTTTTGGGGGGATTTATAAATGCAATTATTGCTGCAGCAGATTCTAGACATGGTACAGATCTGCCACTTTACAGGTAGACTAAAGCCCCGTACACACGAGCGGACTTTTCAACATCCAAAGTCCGTCAGACCGAGTCCGTCAGACTATCCGATCGTGTGTGGGCTGCAACGGACTTTAGCTTCGCAAAAGTCTGACGGACTTTAGAAATGAAGCATGCTTCAAATTTTCCCGACGGAACTCCGCCGGACCCGGTCCCCTTCGAAAAATCCGCTCGTGTGTATGCTACTCCGACGGACTAAAACCGACGCTAGGGCAGCTATTGGCTACTGGCTATGAACTTCCTTATTCGAGTCGGGTCGTACGTCATCACGTTCGAATCCGTCGGAGTTTAGTGTGATCGTGTGTGGCCAAGTCCGTTCGGCCGAAAAGTCTGTCAGAACTCCGGCGGAACTCCGGCGGAACTCCTTTGGAAGTCTGTCGGACATAAGTCCTCTCGTGTGTACGGGGCTTAAGGGGACCCCCAGGCACTATATTGGAAGGAATTGTTCATGTATATGCTTTCACTTTAAAAAATCAAAAAATCACTGCTCATTTAAAAATTATGTGTTTCACAAACTTTCTTTTATTGATACAGGTCCCCCAACCCCTATAACCATTGTAAGCTCAATTACTTGCATATAAGCCTTCAAAACGGGCACTTTTGACTTTTGACATTTGGGTTCCATTGACTTTAATAGGGTTCGTTATTTGGGTCTGAATTTTCCTGGTGTTCGAAAGTTCTGGTGCTAACCGAACAGGCGTACGTTTGACCCATCCAAAAATATTAAGATTAAACATGTACATAAATACTCAGGCATTTCCACATATCACTTACCATTGCCAACTGATGATCATCCAAAATTGCAGCATTGCCCCATTGATCCAGCATATCAAGTGTCATTACTTGCTTATACCACAAAACCAAATACATACTAAATAAGCTACATCTACAGACAGAGAATCAAAATTCTATAAAAAAATAAATAAAAATTAAACCCAATTTCCCCTTTATGCGTGCCTATTACATTCCACATTCTTATAACTGCCACAGGTGCCATTAGTGCTTAAATACAAAGTGTAAATTATTGTCAATTTAACCCATCCTTATGTGCAAATTGTTTTGGTGTACTCTTTCAAAAGTGCCACTAAATAAAATGCCACCAAATAAAATGCTTCTTCATAAATCAGTGCTTCAGTTTACTACAAATCAAACGTGCACATGCATAACACTCCTCCACGTCTCCCTCTGTGCAACACTCACCAAATGATTTGTGACTCCTTATTTAATAAAACGGCCTCAAGCGCTTATATACAGGTGTTATCACATATCATTTACCTGAATTCCATTTATGGTGGAACACACATAAATTGTGTGTAACGAATTATTGTTATTTTATTATACTGTGTATGTATATGGGTGATTGATCAACATTACTTTGGAAGGTTTAAATTGTCAGTTTTGGGTGGAGCACATATATTCTCAAATGTCTTTTGTATGTTTTAAGTATCATTTATTTTAATTCAGTTTAGGGTGGAGAATATATTTGTTTTTTTGTTTTTTTTATTGATTGCAATCATCATTGGATTATCATTTATGTGTATATATAACAATTTGTGGAAGTTCTGTCACATTTCAGTTTTAGGTGGAGCACATACATATATATATTTCACTGATATTGATTTATTCCTCAAACATATTGATCCATGAATTGTTGATTGATAATTACAGTGGATGTTAGCTTCACTTTTCAGTTTTGGGTGGGGCATATATTAAATTTTTTAAGTACTGCAACACATTTTAGTTTTTTCAGTTTCTGGTGAATGTGGGAACACATTTAGTGTTTGCAGCTGCTTCTAATTAGGGTGATTTAAGTGTAGTGGCAGCACAGAGAATTTTTAGTTTTTCAGCTGCAGTTATTACCACTGAGCCCAGGGAAAGCAGTGCTACACTTATTTATGTTCAAAGACCTTTAAAAGCCAGCATTTGTAATGTAAGTTATATTGATCTGAGCCAAGAACACACAATGTACATGTACATTTTTAAAGCATGTTCTATGTTTAAAGTTGAAAAAATATATAAAAAAGGAAAAGGGACATTACTTAGCTTACACTTATGCCGCGTACACATGATCGGAATTCCGTTCAGAAAAAGACCGATGAGAGCTTTTCATCAGAAAATGCGACTGTGTGTAGGCTCCATCGGAAATTTAGCTGTCCGAATTTCCGCCAGCCAAAAATTGATAGCATGTTCTCAATTTTCCGGAAGGAAAAACTTTCTATTGGAAATTCCGATCGTCTGTATGCAATTCCGACACGCCAAAAATCACGCATGCTCAGGTTCAACTATGAGACGGAAGCTATTGGCTACTGGCTATTGAACGTCCTTTTTATAGTCCCGTCCCGTCATATGTGTTGTACGTCACCGTGTTCTAAACGATCGGAATTTGGTGTGACCGTGTGTAGGCAAAACAGCTTTAGTGGAATTCCATCAATATTCCATTCAGGAAAACCATCAGAGCTTTTTCCGACGAGAATTTCCGATCGTGTGTACTGGGCATTACAGCCCCCCTTCCCACCCCCAATACCATAATCTTTCAGTGCAGAACTGAGGATCTGTCACAGGTTCTCATCAGGATTGACTGACTATGCCTGCCCCTTCCACCCAGACCACCATTCATAGAAACTGTACTACAGCCTCTATGAATGGTGGGCTGGTTGGAAAGGGCAGTGGTGGAAAGGGCAGTACAGCTTCTATGAATGAAACTCGCTCTAGGAATGGAGGACTGGCAGATAATTGAAAGGTCTGCCACTCTATACATAGATCATGGTGCATTAATATAAGCTGTAGTATGGCCTTTATGAATGGAGGAGATGGGTGGAAAGGGCAGGTATAGTACACTCTTGATGAGAACTTGAGACAGCTTCTCAGTTTTATTAACTCCCACCACACTGGAGGATTGCAGCAGTGAGGCGTGGGGCAGGACAAAAAAGCTTGCTACTAAACTAGATGGCAGAAGTACAAGGGATACATCACACTGAAGGTAAGTAATGTCCTTTGTGCTTATTTTATTAACAATACAATTGACCGTTTACTACACCACCGTGCATACATGTAAAAGCACAGGTACCACAACTTGTGCTGACTCGTCAAATAACCTGCATTCATAGGAAAGAATAAAGGGAAACTTTCATGACAAACACATGAAGGTTGTCTGGCTGCCATGCCAACTTGGATGTTTCAAAACATTGGGGCTTATTTTCCAAAGAATATACAGGTTGACTGTGATATAGATGGGTCCATAAACCAGGCTGAACAATCCAAGTATATTCTCACAGAATTTAGTAAAAACTGATAGGAGGGTCTGGCTTTTCTCAGTGAAATCTAGTTATTTACAGCTCAACATCACCGATCACTACAGCTTGGTGCATTGTTTCTCAACTTCAGTCCTCAAGGCGCCCCAACATGTCATGTTTTCAGGCTTGCCATTATGTTGCACAGGTGATTTGATCAGTTTTTACTGCCTTCGTAATTATCACAGCTGTTTCATCTAAGAGAAATCCTGAAAACATGACCTGTTGGGGCGCCTTGAGGACTGGAGTTGAGAAACACTGGCTTGGTGAACTAGTCTACCTTGTAGGATGATGATCCTGAAAGTCAAAAAAACAGGTGCACTTTCTCTCCTACCTATACAGGGCATTCTCCCGTGACTTAGGTATGCATAACACACATACTCTACTCTCTGACAGAGTGGGCCTTTTGAAATAATGTGTGCACTACTCTTTAAATCCAGTTTCTCGCTCTCTTTCCCTCTCGGTTGCACCTCACTGCATTATGAGAGAGGCTCAAACTACCCAATTGCAAGTACATGAACTGAAATACACATCTTTCTTGTTCACTTGCCTTCAGTTTACAAACCGCCATCTTATGGGTTAATTCATCTTTTAACCAGCAGCAATCATTTTGCTAAATATGCCCTCTTGTAAGTCATGACTATACATCTCAGAGAGGTAATCTTCATAAAGCGTCAGTCTACACGCCAGCAGTAAGCTAGAAATGGAAACATTTGAACTGTGCTGATGAGAGTAATGAGGAAGTGCACAATATGACATGTTATCCAATTATATCCATTAATCTATCGGCAACAATTAGCATCCCAGTTTGGTGAAATTATGCATTTACATTGATATGAAGCAAAAAGTTAAAACATATCAATGAGAAGAAACATATTGTGAGTGTTTTTCAGAGAGTTATTGCAGCAATACTAGTTATGTCAATGGAAACATTAACAATTAGACATGAAAGGATATTTGCAAAATGGCAAACCCAAGTAATAAACAGGGAAACTACCATGACAGTAGATCCAATGGAGTAACAATGAAAGTCAAAGGGTGTGATTTCCTAAAGGTAAATAGGCTGTTCACTTTGCAATGTAGGATGCACTTTCCAAGGGAATTTTCTCCAGATCTTATTGAATGTGGTAAAACTTCACATTGCAAAGAATACCCATAATGTGAAAGAAATTATAAAAGAAACAGCATTTTTGCTTGCAAATGATTGGGTGGTGGAAGTCAGCAGAGCTTTCCTCATTCACTAAAACATCCTTACAAAGTGCAACTGCATTTGCAAAGTTAACAGTTTATTTTTCTTTAGTACATCACCCCCACTAAGTCATTGGGGATGATTTACCAAAAGCAAATAGACTTTTCACTTTGCAATGGAAGTTGCATTTTATAAGGCCAATATCCTCATAACTTAGTGAATGAGGTGAAGCTCCGCTGACTACCATCATCCAATCATGTGCAAGCAAAAATGTTTTTTTTTTCCATGCATGTGATTGGCTATTCTTTGCAAAGTGAAATTTCACCGCAATCACTAAGCTCTGGGGCGAATTCCCTTTAATAAATAGACCTCATGGACTGACATATGGTCCAAAGCCTTGGATGTGGCCTGTGGGTTTTGCTGTAAAGGTAGGCAGCATCAATTTTAGGAAATAAATAGCAGCCATGGTTTATAACATTTGAGGGTGGATTCACGCATATTGAGGTGCAGTGAAACGCCTGTCACCACAAGAACACACAGTAAACAATTGTTTCTCATATGTCCCATTCACCCTGAAATGCAGCCTAGGGCTGTGCTGCAGCATGCTGTGATAAAATGCAGATGTGCTGCATTTTATTGCAGCATACAGTGCCAAATTGCATGGCAATGTACAGCAGCACAGCGCATCACACTACGGTACATTGCCATGAATGAAGTGTACATTTTACACTTTAGGGTGGCAGAGTGGTGTAGTGGTTAGCACTCTCACCTAGCAGTAAAAAGGGTTGCTGGTTTGAATCCCAACAATGACTCTACCTGCTGGGGTGTTTGCATGTTCTCCCTGTGCCTGTGTGGGTTTCCTCCAGGTACTCCGGTTTCCTCCCACACTCCAAAGACAAGTTGGTAGGTTAATTGGCTTCTGTCCAACATTGGCGCTAGTATATTAAGGGGGACCTTGGATTGTGGGCTACTTGAGGGTAGGGACGTGAGTGAGTTTTCAATGTACAGGGATAGGGACAATTGTAGACACTCACTCAGGTTGACCTGGATGGACTGGTGTCTTTATTCAACCTTACCAACTATGTAACTATGTATTTTGTAAACCTCAAATAACTTTTGTACAAAAACAAAAAAGGGGCATCCGAGTGATGCGCTGATTTGTGTACCACACTTTCCTCTGCCGCAGTCGGCACCTCTCGATGATGTTTTAGTGTCCTTACAGCAAACACCACATCACTTCCTTGTAATCCTTACTTCATTTTGGAAGACTGCATATTGTGCACAATCCTCACACTGCCAAAACCACTCTAGTTCTTTGCCACATTGTCACATGCATTGCATAACACAATAAGAATCTTTCCTAAATAAACGTATCACTTTTCCCTGCATAGCATGGTCATTATTATTATAACATTACAATTTTACTTTTATACACAGTATTAAGGCAGTTCTACAGTTTCCACCTGGCATTCAGGCAATACTTCTGCTAGGGGAAACATCTATATATGCAGTTTCAGCCTGCAAAGTCTCTGCAAAAATTTTCTTCGCTTTCACATTATACTTTAAGAGACATAGGCAGCTCTGGTGCTTGCAGAACCTCCCAGTATTCCCTCTTTAGCCCTACCCTGTCCAATTAAATATCATTTAAATCTGTTTATATCAATGTCAGTGTCAAGACCTTCAGGGTAGAAGGTACCACCAGAAGCTGAACCCCAGGAAGATACAAATCCACCATTTAAAGTGATTGTAAAGGATCATTTTTTTTTTTTTTTTAATAACAAACAAGTCATACTTTCCTCCACTGTGAAGCTCGTTTTGCACAGAGTGGCCCCAAACTTCCTCTTCTGGAGTTCCCCCTGCAGCTCTTGAGGCTCCTCCCCACATCAGATAACCCCCTAGGAGAAGCACTCTCCCGAGAGGGTTACCTCGTGGGCACGCTCCTGAGTCCAGCATTTGCATCCACAGACATGAATGCCTGACTCGGCCCTGCCCCCCGGTGCCCGCATCATTGGATTTGATTGACAGCAGTGGGAGCCAATAGCTGTGCTGATATCAATCTAGCCAATCAGGACACATGACACTAGCTAGAGCTGGTATGCTCTTCCCCAGCATGAGAAAAAGAGGGCCCAGGTAAGTAAAACAGGGTCACTGGGGGGCTGCTGCAAGAGGTTTTTCACCTCAATGCATAGAATGCATTGAGATGAAAAACCATGAAGTTTTACAACCCCTTTAATGCAGTTGTGTATTTTTGGTGCAGTTGTGTGTATCAAATGTATTTTTACCTGCTCTTAGCATAAATACCCAAAACTGTTCTGATTTATGAGAAAATTATAACTAAGGCGAATCACACTTCTGTAAATACATGGAACCTCCTAAATGTGCAAATTAGAAAATAAAGTGCAGAGTAGCAAAAATAAAGTGCAGGGTATAAATCCTGTGTAAACTCATAAAACTGTCAGCAGCAGTGACCCCTCTTGTATGAACCTAATACATAAATCAGTAAAATATAAAATCAATAAGTTGTAAAGGGCAACCATAGTTTGACGTGAGAAAGCTTATGATAAAGACAAAACAGACAAAGATAAATGCCAGTGCCAAACATTTATTATTTACTCTCTTTTTATTAAATTTTTCTTTCCAAGAATTACAAAAGTATACAATGAATAAAGTAATATAGCAATAAAGAGACAGCATTCAAGTTTTACAGTAACAGAATGCAGGTTTTTAAAAAAGAATAAAGAATACAAGGTCACATACTGTACATAATAGAACATACAAGAGAGATGAATGCATTGTATAATCCAAAACTTGGTCATAACAATAGAAAATATATCCATAGTAGCTAGACTTGACCAAGAGGCACTTGGAAGGGAGTATACCAGCATGTATAAGGCTAAAGTTATCAATGAGCAAACCACCATTCTAGCAAGAACAAACCAACAAAGGTCATATCCATTGTAGATGGTTAACATAAGCAGAAATGAAAAATAGAGAAATAAAAAAAAAAAAAAAAAAAATATATATATATATATATATATATATATATATATATATATATATATATATATATATATATATATATAATGTGTGTGTGTGTGTAGCAGAGTGTTACAGCTTGAGCAATCTCCAAGGCTGTCATCTCATTAAGCTTTTCAGAAGATGAAAGGTTCAAAATTTGAAGAGTAGCAGAAATAGGACCACACTCTTTTTAATTTGTTTATAGAACCCCAGTAATACAGATAACACTGTGATTTGTGGCACATTTCAATATTTTCCTCCCACTAGTGTTTTGTACAGCTGTTGTATCTTCTCCCGGAAGAGGATGATATGGGGACAAGTATCCCAGATTAGAGCCATGGAATCAGGGGCCCGTCAACACCTCTAACCAGTATCAGCAATGGATGTATCTTGTATGTCTTATAAGCTACAGCTTGTCCCAATTCATTGCATCAGTCATCACACCCAATTCTTGTTCCCATTTTGATATTAAGGGAAGAGGATTTGAGTAGGTTTCTTTCAGCAGAATTTGGTAGATCAGGAGGAGCAGGTGTTCTGGTCTGGTGGACTCGGAAAGTAATATCTTAACCACCTCAATACTAGGCCCTTAAACACCTTCCTGCCCAGACCATTTTTTTTTTTGTTTTCAAAAAGTTTTATTAAAGCGATAAATAGAAAACAGCGTCAGTGAAAAGGATCAAATGACATATACATCATATGCAGTTGGATGACAAGATTATAATAAAATGGCGAACAGACCATAGGGTTCTACAGTGGCATAGATCTTACATCCAATGAAAAATCGTAGTAGAGGGAAAGCAAAAATATTCAATGTCCTGACCTTCATATTCGTAATGTATAAGAATAGACAACACAAAGAAAGAAATTAGAAGTCTAGAAAGTAAGAAAAGAGAGAGAAGAAGACAAAAAAAAGAAAAAAAATAACAAAAATAGAATTCTTTTTATTAATTTTTTATTCCTTAGTTCTTCTTTTTCCAGATAGGCAAGAGAGAAAAAAAAAAAAAATCCCCGGTGTGATCATTTTTGTAATCTAAATAGGAACCATGGATTCCACTTTAGGTCATATATATGAGTCGTGTCCTGTAAAGTATGGAAAATCTTTTCAGTCAGCATTACTTGATCAATGCGTGAGAGAACCTAAGATAAAGGGATCGAAGAGGACTTCCAATGTAACGCTATAGTCCATAGCATAGAAACAGAGATGGAATGGACGAGTCTAACTAGAGGTTTAGGGGTGTCCTGTGGGGTTTGGAAGAGAAGACAGTGGTGGTAAGTAAGGGACATCGCTCGACCAGCGAGTTTGTCTATCAATCTCAAAATCTCCTGCCAAACTGGCCGAATCCGGTCACATTCCCAAAAAATGTGAACAAAGGTGCCTCGGTGATTGCAACCTCTAAAACAGTTGGGGGATGTATGAACATAAATCTTGTGCAAACGTACCGGAGTGTAGTACCATCTAGTAATTACTTTAATAGCTGTTTCCCTAATTGTTAAGGATCTGGTGCATTTACACATGTTGTCCCATCCCTCCTCCCAGTCCACAACACCGGCCCCTAGTGCAAGCTCCTGTTCCCATTGTGATCTATACTTCAGAGTCTGAACCATTGTAAGTCCCTCTAGAGCTTTATAGATCAGGGAAATCAGGCCTTTTTGGAGTGGGAAGTTAAAACATAAATCCTCAAAGATGGTGAGTTGGACCTGGGACCAGAGTCTGTAATGGGAGAGAAAGAAGTGACGGATTTGCAGGTATCTGAAAAGTTCCCTGTCGGGGAGTTGGTGCTGGGTCTGTAATACTGCGAAGGGAATGAAATCAGAACCCGTCACGAAGTCCCTTAACTGAGTAAGCTTGCATTGAACCCACAATCTGAAAGACTCAGGATGTAGGTAGGCTGGGGGGAACCTAGGATCACCCAGGTAAGAGGCGCCCACAGAGCTCTCCGAAGTGAGGTTGTATTTGTGCTTGTAGCGATGCCACAGTTGCAGGCTGTCTGCAACCATAGTGTTAAGCGTGCATAAGGTTGAGTGAGGTCGATGGGTTGACCACATAAGGCCCGGGAGATAAAAGGGTGCTATTGAATCACTCTCAAAACGCACCCAAGGAACTCTGGAATTAGGGATCGACCGTTGTGCTTGTTGCGTAAATCTGCAGGTAAGATAATACAACCAGATTTGAGGAACCCCTAGGCCTCCACTTCTCATAGAGCTGTATAGGACTCCCCTGGCAAACCTGGGCGACCTATTATTCCAAATGAATCTGTTAAAATGGGACTGAAGGTTGAGGAGAAATGATTTAGAAAGCCTAACCGGTAGGGAGCGAAACAGATATAGCAGCCTAGGAAGGATGACCATTTTGAGCGCAGTGATTCTCCTTATAAAGGGGATATGTAAAGAGAGCCAGCTTTTAATAGTATTTTTAAGTTTTCTAATCAATGGGGGATAATTAACCCCAAAGAGGTCACGAAAATTTCCGGGCAGCCCCACTCCCAGGTAGGGTATGTGGGAGGTGGCCCATGTAAAGGAGTAGTTTTGTTTAATAAGGGCTAAATCAGTGGGATCAAAACCTATGGGAAGGGCTACCGATTTGGAAACATTAATGGCTAGACCCGAGACCTTCGCGAAACTTGACAGTGTCGAAAAAAGGTTGGGGAGTGAAACATGGGGGTTAGTTATAAACATCAAAACGCCATCTGCGTACATGCAAAATTTGTACATTTCGTCACCCTTAGTGTAACCAGTGATATCGGGATGTCTCAAAAGGGCAATCGCTAGGGGCTCCAGGGCTAAGGCAAAGATTAAAGGGGAAAGGGGGCACCCTTGTCTAGTGCCTCTACCTATGGGGAAGAATTCGGAGCAACAGCCAGGTAGTTTTATGCGGGTCCTAGGGTTATCGTAAAGGGCTTTGAATCCCATGTAACACTGTCAAACACCTTCTGTATGTCCAGGCTTAACAGGAGGAGCTTGCGGGAAAATAGGTTAGCATCTTGGATAATGTCTGTTGCCAGGCGGATGTTGTCTGTAATTAAGCGGTGTGGAATAAATCCAGATTGGAAGGGGGATATCAAGGAGGGGATAAACTTTGCTAGTCTGTCAGCTAGAACTCTGCTAAATATTTTGATATCATTGTTCATAACCGAGATAGGCCTAAAATTTTGGGGCAAATTGTGATTCTTATTGGGTTTCGGGATTAGTGACATGTTGGCTAACAACATTTCTTCTGGGAAGCTATGGCCAAGTAGGACTGAGTTAAAGAGGCATGCCATTCTAGGGGCTAGGATCATGGAGTATTTTTTGTAATAAAGGGCCGAAAAGCCATCGGGGCCTGAGGCGGAGCCCATTTCAGTGATTTAATGACCCCTAAGATTTCCGGAGTTGTGATAGGGGCGTTGAGTTCGTCTAAATGTGAGGTGGAAAGGCTGCCCAGACCAATTTTGAGCTTTCAGCGCTGTCGCAATTTGAATAACAATTGCGTGGTCATGCTACACTGTACCCAAATTACATTTTTATCATTGTTTTCCCACAAATAGAGCTTTCTTTTGGTGGTATTTGATCACCTCTACGGTTTTTATTTTTTGCTAAACAAATAAAAAGACCGACAATTTTGAAAAAAATAGGTGGCACAAATTGGCACTGATAGCTGGCACAGATAGGCATGGATAGGCGGCACAGATGGGCATGGATAGGCAGCACAGATGGGCACAGATAGGCACTGATAGTTGGCACAGATTGGCACTGATAGGGGGCACGGATGGGCACTGATAGGTGGCACGGGTGGACACTGATAGGCGGCATTGTATTGTATTGTTTTGTACTGATGGATGCCAATCAGTGCCAAACAATAATGCATGCCAATCAGCGATGCCCATTGTGGGCACTGATTGGCATCCATTGTGGGCACTGACTGGCATCCCTGGTGGTCTAGGGTGGCATACCTGGTGCTGGGCATCCCTGGTGGACTGGTCGTGTCCCTGGTGGTCCAGTGTGGGCATCCTCAGGGGGGTGCGCTGATAATCGATCAGCACAGACCCCCCCCTGTCAGAGGAGCAGCCGTCTGACAGACGCGAGTGAGGAAAAGCCGATCAACGGCTCTTCCTATTTACACTGTGATCAGCCATAGTGCAACGTGGAGTTGCCTTTAGTAAATAACCCCCACTCTCACTGTAAACACCAACTTAAGCAAAAAACTGCTATTGAGCATTGAAAGAAGAAGCCGCACATTGTTGAGTAGAACATTTTATTCTGCGCACATTCAAATGTGTATTTAGAAAAGGGTTTTTAAACAAATCAACATATTTTTTGGGATATATTTTTTTGGGGGGGGGACAGTAGAAAAAAGGCATGTTTTTCTAAACATATACAATATACAACTCAGGAACTTACAAGTTCAACTTTGATAAAATGAAGGCAATATCAGACATTAGTATCTCCAAACTGTGTTGATATTGCCTTCATCAGATGGGGTGAAGTCACCCCTGTAAAGGCCAATTTTTGAAGATGCACATAAATTGATCCCATGCCTAAGCTCAACATGTGCTACTGCTATCACGGGGGATCAATTGATGTGTTTTGGGATACAACCCCTTCCTCTCAGCTACTTGAGTTACGAGGAAGGGGTTGCACCCACAAAACGCATTCCTTGATATCCCGTGATGGCAGATAGCACATGTTGACATACTGTGTGCATCTTCAAAATTTGGCTTTCAACATTTTTTAGAAAATTTGAAAATTTTGGTGTGTTTTCTATTCTGCCTAAAACATCAATGATGTTTTGGAGTCTTTTTTTTAACATCATTGCTGTCTTCCTTGATCCCGATTGCACACCATGATCTCTCCAATGAGGATCTGTGCACTTGCACTTGTGAAATGAGGTTCTTCTTCCACAACATCCACACCACCTAAAAGAAAAGAACACACCATGTATTATAAATATGCAGGTATACATCTATTGAGCTGTGGTCTCAGACACTCACCTGTTGTGGTCACTATTTTGCTCCCACTTCATAAACCTCTCCTTGTTGTGAGTTCCCCTTCTTTAAGAGGTTGGTGGTTTCTGGTGTCCGATTCTTAGCACACAGATATTTGAGGCAAGAAATAAGAATATGAAACATTGCTTGAAGTGTCGAACAATTGTCTGATTTGGCAGAGTTCCAAGCTGAAGACATGATTTTTTCCCTTTATTCAAGCTGGAATATTTGCCTTTTTGGGTAAAGTTTCTCACATGGAGACACCCCTAGTATCCACTGGAGCACTTGTATGGGACACACTAAAAAGGATGTTCTGGTGTCCCACACTAGTGCTCCTGCGTCCAGATGTGTAAACAGCTGCTGAGTGTCCTCTCTAGTGATGGCCGAACGGTTCGCCCGGCGGTCGTTTCGCGGCGAATTTCCGACTTTCGCCGTCCGCGGGTTCGAACGCCTTTTTCCGTCGTTCGCCCCGGCGGACTTACGTGTTTAATGTATACAAGAACTTTAACCTTTCGTGACACGTTTATCATGTGTTACAGGACAACCAATTGAGACATGACAGCTCATGGACACTTGGACATTCCCCCTAACCTATAAATACACCCGATCCGGTGGCCATTTTACATTCTTTCTTCTGTCACTGTAGGGAAAGGATCCTGTGTGGAGTAGGGACAGAGAAAACGCTAGCTATTTGGTACACAAAAGTTCTTTTCAGGACTGGTATAGGTGTTAGGTCAGCAGCCTGAGTTTCTTTTGTCAGTTTAGATAAAGGGACAGAGCGCTGTATGCTGCTATTTTAGGGACAGCTCAGCCAGATTAGTCTTTCTTCATCATCATCATCATCATCATCATTAGCTGTTACTATCAGGTCCACAAAAGAGCTGTTCCAGCTAATCGTTCCAGCCTACTCTTTTTTGCCAATTTGTATAGGGACAGGCAGGAAGCAGTGTTGTCAGGCAGTGAGGATAATTTTAAAGACTTGCTGTTACTATTAGTTCCACAAAGGTTCTTTTCAGGACTGGTATCAGTGGTACGGTAATAGGCTTGTACACGTATAATATTCTTTCTTCCAAATATAGAAAGAATATTATACTTGACTGCTGCCCTTCTGCTGCAGTCTGCTAATCATTCACAACTCACTTGTTCCACAAAAGTTCTTATAAGGACTGGTAACTTGGTCTGTCTAGGGTGCTACGGTACATAGGCTTGGGTGCGGTACAGTCTGCTGTTCTGTAAGGACCGCTATCGGTCCACAATAGATAGGGTTGCCGTGCACTACTGCTGACCGCTGCCCTATACTGCAGCAGTCCTTCAGCGGTATAGGGACTGACGCACAGTCTGCTAAACACTAATACACAACCTGCTTGGTCCACAAAAGTTCTTATAAGGACTGGTAACTTGGTATAGGGTGCTACGGTACATAGGCCTGAGTGCGTTACAGTCTGCTGTTCTGTAAGGACCGCTATCGGTCCACAATACATAGGGTTGCCGTGCACTACTGCTGACCGCTGCCCTATACTGCAGCAGTCCTTCATTGGTATAGGGACTGACGTACAGTCTGCTAATCACTAACACACAACCTGCTTGGTCCACAAAAGTTCTTATAAGGACTGGTAACTTGGTATAGGGTGCTACGGTACATAGGCCTGAGTGCGTTACAGTCTGCTGTTCTGTAAGGACCGCTATCGGTCCACAATACATAGGGTTGCCGTGCACTACTGCTGACCGCTGCCCTATACTGCAGCAGTCCTTCAGCGGTATAGGGACTGACGCACAGTCTGCTAAACACTAATACACAACCTGCTTGGTCCACAAAAGTTCTTATAAGGACTGGTAACTTGGTATAGGGTGCTACGGTACATAGGCCTGAGTGCGTTACAGTCTGCTGTTCTGTAAGGACCGCTATCGGTCCACAATACATAGGGTTGCCGTGCACTACTGCTGACCGCTGCCCTATACTGCAGCAGTCCTTCATTGGTATAGGGACTGACGTACAGTCTGCTAATCACTAACACACAACCTGCTTGGTCCACAAAAGTTCTTATAAGGACTGGTAACTTGGTATAGGGTGCTACGGTACATAGGCCTGAGTGCGTTACAGTCTGCTGTTCTGTAAGGACCGCTATCGGTCCACAATACATAGGGTTGCCGTGCACTACTGCTGACCGCTGCCCTATACTGCAGCAGTCCTTCAGCGGTATAGGGACTGACGCACAGTCTGCTAAACACTAACACACAACCTGCTTGGTCCACAAAAGTTCTTATAAGGACTGGTAACTTGGTATAGGGTGCTACGGTACATAGGCCTGAGTGCGTTACAGTCTGCTGTTCTGTAAGGACCGCTATCGGTCCACAATACATAGGGTTGCCGTGCACTACTGCTGACCGCTGCCCTATACTGCAGCAGTCCTTCATTGGTATAGGGACTGACGTACAGTCTGCTAATCACTAACACACAACCTGCTTGGTCCACAAAAGTTCTTATAAGGACTGGTAACTTGGTATAGGGTGCTACGGTACATAGGCCTGAGTGCGTTACAGTCTGCTGTTCTGTAAGGACCGCTATCGGTCCACAATACATAGGGTTGCCGTGCACTACTGCTGACCGCTGCCCTATACTGCAGCAGTCCTTCAGCGGTATAGGGACTGACGCACAGTCTGCTAAACACTAACACACAACCTGCTTGGTCCACAAAAGTTCTTATAAGGACTGGTAACTTGGTATAGGGTGCTACGGTACATAGGCCTGAGTGCAGTACAGTCTGCTGTTCTGTAAGGACCGCTATCGGTCCACAATACATAGGGTTGCCGTGCACTACTGCTGACCGCTGCCCTATACTGCAGCAGTCCTTCATTGGTATAGGGACTGACGTACAGTCTGCTAATCACTAACACACAACCTGCTTGGTCCACAAAAGTTCTTATAAGGACTGGTAACTTGGTATAGGGTGCTACGGTACATAGGCCTGAGTGCAGTACAGTCTGCTGTTCTGTAAGGACCGCTATCGGTCCACAATACATAGGGTTGCCGTGCACTACTGCTGACCGCTGCCCTATACTGCAGCAGTCCTTCATTGGTATAGGGACTGACGTACAGTCTGCTAATCACTAACACACAACCTGCTTGGTCCACAAAAGTTTTTATAAGGACTGGTAACTTGGTATAGGGTGCTACGGTACATAGGCCTGAGTGCAGTACAGTCTGCTGTTCTGTAAGGACCGCTATCGGTCCACAATACATAGGGTTGACGTGCACTACTGCTGACCGCTGCCCTATACTGCAGCAGTCCTTCAGCGGTATAGGGACTAAGAGTTTTGTCACAGGGTGATTTAAAAAATGACAGGCAGAGGAAGAGGCAGGCCCTTCCGCAGGGGTGGTAGGGGTAGGGCAGGAGCAACAGCCTTGAGCCAAAGTGGGAAGTTGCAGAAGGTGCGTTCAATTACTTTAAAGGACGCACCAGACTTGGTTGAGTGGCTCACTCAGCCTTATTCTTCTGCACCCTCCTCATCCTCTCGATCTGCACCCTCTTCTTCACTCTCTGCTATGTGCACCCCCAAAGACACTACCACCAACAACACGACCACCACCACCACCACCACATACCTTCCGCTTGAGTCACTGGAATTATTTTCCGATCCATATCAAGAGGACATTTCTGATGCGCAGCCACTCTTGGTATTGGATCAGGAAGAGGAGGCAGCAACAAGCGCTACTCAGCAGTCTGACGCCAGTACCCAGATCAGCCCAAGGAGGAGGTTGGTCCCCGGTGTTGCTGCCTACTCTACTTATAGCGGTGGGGAAGGTGACGTTGATGATGACGTGTCTAGTGATGTCACGTGGGTGCCCACAAGAGAGGAAGAGGAGGGGAGTTCAGAGGGAGATATGGACCAGCAGATAGGGAGGAGAAGCAGCAATGACTTACATTGCACAGCAGGGACAAAGCAGACTGCAAATGTATCAGGAGCGAGTCATCGACCATGTACGGTCACATCTGGCGCTCCCAGGACACCGGCACATGGCTCCGCAGTGTGGGCTTTTTTTAACGTGTCCGCTGCTGACAATAGCGTTGCCATCTGCAATCTTTGCAGTCAACGCGTTAGTCGCGGTAAGCCCAATACTCACCTAGGGACGACCGCCTTAAGAAGGCACATGAGCAGCCATCACCGAGCCCAGTGGGAGCAACGGAACACACAAAGCCACACTGCAGGCTCTCACCGTCCAGCCTCGTCTTCTACTTCTCCTTCTCCTCTCTCCTCACAATTGTCCTCCACTCCACCTTCCATCACGCCAAGCTCACATTTTTCTGCAAAAAGGCAGGCTTCCGTGGGCCTAATGTTTGAGCGTAAAAAAATGATGACGCCGGATAACCCTCTTGCCCAACGGTTGGCGGCTGGCTTGTCAGAACTCATAGCCCGCCAACTACTGCCATATAAACTGGTGGACTCGGAGGCCTTTCGCAAATTTGTGGCCATTGGAACACCACAATGGAAGGTCCCAGGAAGGAAGTATTTCTCAGAGAAGGGCATCCCAGAGCTATATGGCCATGTTCAGCGGCAAGTGAATGTATCTCTGGCACACAGTGTCGGTGCCAAGATACATCTGACCACAGACACGTGGTCTAGCAAACACGGGCAGGGAAGGTATATCAGTTTTACTGCCCACTGGGTGAACCTTCTGACGGCCGTCAAGCATGTAACCCGTGGCACCCGTGTAGATTTGGTTTTACCGCCACGGATTGCATGCAGGCCTGACTCTTCTTCTCCTCCTCCTACTCCATCCTCCTCCCTCTCCTCCTCAGCTGCCTCCTCCTTTTCCGCTGCTAGCGTCTCTTCCACTGCACCGCCCAAGCTCCCCAGAACCTATTCCACATGCCAGGTGAGACGTTGCCATGCCGTGCTGCGTCTGTTGTGCCTGGAAGCAAAGAGCCACACTGGCCCGGCACTCCTTTCAGCTTTGCGTTCACAGGCAGATGAGTGGCTAACACCGCTCAATTTGACAGTTGGTAAAGTGGTGTGTGACAACGGTGCCAATCTGCTTAGCGCATTGAAACAGGGCAAAATCACGCACGTGCCGTGCATGGCACACGTCTTAAACTTGGTCGTGCAGCGATTCCTTGTCAAATACCCTGGGGTCCAGGACATCTTGCGGCAGGCAAGGAAAATCTCGGCCCATTTCAGAAGATCTTACACGGCCATGGCTCGCCTTGCTGACATTCAGCGGCGACACCATCTGCCGGTCAGACGTCTTATTTGCGATTGCCCGACGCGATGGAACTCAACCTTCTATATGCTTGATAGGCTGCTCCAGCAGAAACGTGCAGTTAACGTCTACCTGTATGAACTCTGCGAAAGAAACGGTTCTGGGGAGCTGGGTTTTTTTTCACCGCGCCAGTGGCTGCTCATGCGCGACACATGCAGACTTCTGCGGCCATTTGAGGAGATCACCAAACTGGTCAGTCGCAGCCATGGCGCCATCAGTGACATGGTACCTTATGCCTTCTTTCTGGAGCGTGCATTGCGTCGTGTCATTGATCAGGCTGTGGAGGAGCAGGAGCGGGAAGATGAGGAAGTCGCAATGCTGGATGAATTCCCAGGGGGGGCTACTCTATCTGAGACAAGTCAACAACAGGAGTCTGATGAGGAGTCAGAGGAGGATGGTGCCGGGGCGGATGAGCAGGAGCAAGAAGAGCATGCTTTAAACCTTTCTGGGATCCCTGTTGTGCGAGGATGGGGAGAGGAGAATGAAGAGGACGACATTATCCTGGATGATGAGCAGGAGCCAGGCCACCACACCGCTTCCACTTTAGTGCAAATGGGGGCCTTCATGCTCCAGTGTTTTAATAGGGACCCCCGTATAAAAAGCATGAGGGTCAAGGACCAGTACTGGGTGGCAACGTACTTAGACCCCCGGTACAAACACAAAATGGCGGAAATGTTACCGCCGTCGCAGAGGGCTGTCAGAATGCAGCACTTCCAGGCCTTGCTTCGAGAAATGCTGCATTCTGCTTTTGCGTGCGCTGGCAGAGGAGCAATTCCCACTCCCAGAGAAGGATTTGCGGGTACCAATCCAACAGCGCCTGCAAGAAGAGGCCGGTTTGAAGATGTGTTGGTGACTTCGGATATGAGGTCATTCTTTCAGCCGACCCATCGACAGGTGTCATCCGGATCCAGCATCAGGGAACGCCTAGACCGTCAGGTGTCCGACTACATTGGGTTAACGGCCGATGTGGACGCTCTGAGGAGTGATGAACCCCTAGACTACTGGGTGGGCAGGCTTGACCTCTGGCCAGAGCTTGCCCAATTTGCAATCGAACTGTTGGCTTGCCCCTCATCCAGTGTCCTGTCCGAAAGGACGTTCAGCGCAGCAGGGGGGATTGTGACCGATAAGCGTACTCGCCTAGCTCACCACAGTGTTAACTACCTCACATTTCTAAAAATGAATGAGGCATGGATCTCGGAGGAATTCAACACATGTGATCAGTAGACCATGTATATGTCTATAAACAATTTTTGGAATCAAGCACACAGACCTTCTTAATTCATTTGGCTCACTTCCCTGACCCAAAAAAGCACACCGTACTATATGCCCCTACCCTCCTCTTTGAAGAGGTTGAGCGGTGTCATATTTCTACTGGGGCTGCTTATTATGAGGGGTTCCCACCATCCCTGTGCTGTGCTGACTTCCTCCTGGGTGTTCTTATTATGAGGGGCTCCCACCATCCCTGTGCTGTGCTGACTTCCTCCTGGGGGTTCTTATTATGAGGGGATCACACCATCCCTGTGCTGTGCTGACTTCCTCCTGGGGGTTCTTATTATGAGGGGATCACACCATCCCTGTGCTGTGCTGACTTCCTCCTGGGGCTGCTTACGGTGCTGCTGTCAGCGCTGTATGTCACGGAGCTGCTGTCAGCGCTGTATGTCACGGAGCTGCTGTCAGCGCTGTATGTCACGGAGCTGCTGTCAGCGCTGTATGTCACGGAGCTGCTGTCAGCGCTGTATGTCACGGAGCTGCTGTCAGCGCTGTATGTCACGGAGCTGCTGTCAGCGCTGTATGTCACGGAGCTGCTGTCAGCGCTGTATGTCACGGAGCTGCTGTCAGCGCTGTATGTCACGGAGCTGCTGTCAGCGCTGTATGTCACGGTGCTGCTGTCAGCGCTGTATGTCACGGAGCTGCTGTCAGCGCTGTATGTCACGGAGCTGCTGTCAGTGCTGTATGTCACGGAGCTGCTGTCAGCGCTGTATGTCACGGAGCTGCTGTCAGCGCTGTATGTCACGGAGCTGCTGTCAGCGCTGTATGTCACGGTGCTGCTGTCAGCGCTGTATGTCACGGAGCTGCTGTCAGCGCTGTATGTCACGGAGCTGCTGTCAGTGCTGTATGTCACGGAGCTGCTGTCAGCGCTGTATGTCACGGAGCTGCTGTCAGCGCTGTATGTCACGGAGCTGCTGTCAGTGCTGTATGTCACGGAGCTGCTGTCAGCGCTGTATGTCACGGAGCTGCTGTCAGCGCTGTATGTCACGGAGCTGCTGTCAGCGCTGTATGTCACGGTGCTGCTGTCAGCGCTGTATGTCACGGAGCTGCTGTCAGCGCTGTATGTCACGGAGCTGCTGTCAGCGCTGTATGTCACGGTGCTGCTGTCAGCGCTGTATGTCACGGAGCTGCTGTCAGCGCTGTATGTCACGGTGCTGATGTCAGTGCTCTGTATTACGGTGCTGCTGTCAGTGCTCTGTATCTCCTGCACCCTCTTGTTTGCCTACCCTGGTCCCTGACCTTCCCTCTCCTCCATTGCCTTCATTAGCTCCATAGTCCTGAATTGTCAGAACAATTTCCCAAATAAAAAAAAAATGCTTGTAGTTATCGATCCCAAATTCACCTCATACATGTATTATGCTATTGTCCAGGTGGTGGGACTACGTGCTACCCCCTAATAATTACCACGTGGCCGCAAATTCGACCTAAAGGTTTGCGAAATTCGCCTCCCATTGAAGTCAATGGAGCCCGCGGCGAACGGTCGTTTTCGCGAACGTTTGTGCCCGTTCGCGTTTCGCGTTCGCGAAACGTCCCGTCGGAAGTTCGTCCATCACTAGTCCTCTCCTTACACTGAATCAAGTTTGCATTTCATTCTAGTTACAAACCCATCTAGACAACAATGTCCTAAATTTCTTTTAACCACTTTCAGACTGGACCATTTTGCTGGCTTAAGACCAGACCACTTTTTGTGATCGGCACTGTGTCGCTTTAACTGCCAATTGCGCGGTCATGCGATGTGGCTCCAAAACAAAATTGATGTCCTTTTTTTCCATAAATAGAGCTTTCTTTTGGTGGTATTTGATCACCCCTGCGGGTTTTTAATTTTTGCGCTATAAACAAAAATAGAGCAACAATTTAGAAAAAAGCGCATTATTTTTTACTTTTTGCTATAATAAATATCCCCCCAAAAATATATATAAAAAAAATTTTTTTTCCTCAGTTTAGGCCGATATGTATTCTTCTACATATTTTTGGTAAAAAATCGCAATATGCGATTATTGATTGGTTTGCGCAAAATTTATATCGTTTACAAAATAGGAGATAGTTTTATGGCATTTTTATTAATATTTTTTTTTTACTAGTAATGGCAGCGATCAGTGATTTTTTTTTATTGTGACTGCGACATTATGGCGGACACATGACGGACATTTTTGGGACCATTGTCCTTTATATAGCAATCACTGCTATACAAATGCACTGATTCCTGTGTAAATGACACTGGCAGTGAAAGGGTTAACCAGGGGGTGGCAATGTATGGGTTAAGTGTGTCCTAGGGGCAGGTTACTAACTGTGGGGGGCTGGGCTGTGTGTTAGTGAACACTGATCTATGCTCCAATCCCATGGAACAGAGATCAGTGTCATTTGTTGCTAGGCAGAACGGGGAGATGCTGTTTACATCAGTATCCCCACGGTGATCGAGTCTGCGGGACCCGCAACTGGACTCTTGGGGGTCCCGACCGGCATGCGCGTGCGCCACTGGCGATGCACACGCGATGGCAGGGCGGCAAATACAAATGGACTTACCTGTACACCAATTTGCTTGCCCGTGTACATCGTCGTCGGGAAGTAGTTAATACAAATAGGCCTGGACAAATGTAGTTAACCTGCATTTGCCAAAAACATTGTATTAGTGGGTGAATGAACAATGTTTACTATGACCACGAACCTGAAACTTGTAATTTTAAACTATACAACAGTAAAGAAAAGCACATGGAGCAGCATAAACATAATAATAAGAATAGGAACACAAGACAACATACTTACTTTTTTGCAGCACTCTCTTGATTCTTCTTTACTGATCCTGCTCCCTCAATTTGAGGTCTGACCATAGTTTCCTCAGTTGATCCTTTGATCGCCGTACCCCAAAATTCTTCTGCAGACTTTTCACAACTTTAGTCATGATCTTGGCCTTTCTGACATTTGGGTTTGGGTAAGGCCAATGCTTCCCATCATAGTCGACCCTCTTCAATATGTCCACCATCACTACAAAGGACATGTTAGAGGCCTTAAATCTCCTCCGGGATCAGGACGTTTGTGGCTCCGGGCTTTCTTCATTGCTGCTGTCTTCATACACCTGTTGTCTCTGCCATGTGCTCTCCCACTGTGCTAAAAGACAAGGGGCGCGGAAATATATTATAAAGAAGGTCAGAGACGGACGGAGTTTCACGCATGTGCAGTGTATGTAAAGCGTAACATGCGTGTGTTGTATGTATGATCTGTGAGTGGAGGATGGAGTAGCGGAATCGCCAATCGTTCAAACGGAGGTACAATTTGAACTTGGGGCATCAGTGGCCTATACTGCTTAGATATTGAAGCTTATATTGGGACAAGATTATGCGAGTTTAGTCTAACATTAGAGTTTGTCTTGCAGATGAAATGGATAGATTCAACGATCATGATTTCCTCACCCAATTCATTGATTTGTACAGAGAGCTGCCCTGTCTGTGGCAGAAAAAACACCCCTTTTATACAAATTGACTAAAGAGGAAGGCAGCACTGGATAAATTGCTGGAATTTGTGAAGCCGCAGATCTCCACAGCAGACACCAACTATTTGAAGTGTAAAATTGGTGGCCTGAGGAGCACATGAGGAGTGCAAGAAGGTCCAGGATTCCCAGAGATCAGGAGCAGCAGCAAATTACATTCCTGTCCCCAGGCTCTGGTACTACAACAGACTGAAATCAGGCCATCACTCTCAACCCTTCCTTCCACTCTTCCTTCCACCCAAGCTGAGGCTTTCAAAGTCCAACCTGGGCCTTCCACCCAGGAAGAAGGTGTGGAGGAGCCCAGCTTGAGACAAGTATAGCATTGTTCAACATATTTCTCAAAATTGTGTGTGATTGATGATCAATAAACTAAAACTATGTCCTTTTTCATACACAGGAAATCCTCAGCCAGGAGGAGGCTGTAGAAAGTGGCAGCCAGGAGGTGTCGGGGGTAAGTGGCAGTCAGGAGGTGGCTGGGGTAAGTGGTAGCCAGGAGGTGGCTGGGCCCCCAACAAAAAAGGCCCAGGAAGGGGAGGAGCATGGAGGAGTCAGTATTTGGGTTAATTTGGCAGGCTTCTGAAGCCCTCAGGACCCTCTCCAGTCTTCTTGAGGCCTATGCCTGCATGGCTGCCAACAAAATGCAGGAAAATGGAGGTGGGCCAATGCCTCTTTTGTGAGGAAGTGATATATATATATATATATATATATATATATATATATATATATATATAGCCCTAAATAAGGGATTGGGTCCCGAACTCAGAAGCAAAACCCGCATGTGTGAGTTGGACCATCCTCCTCCACATCCTGCCATAGCCTGGAAGCAAGCATGGAAGCAAGTATGTAAGGAAGACAAGAGAGTGATGGCCAGGGTTCAGTCTGGTCTGGTAAAAGACGCAGGCTGTAGTAAGCCCACAGCCTGGGGACATATATGTCATCTGTTGCTGTTCCTGATCTCTCTGAGTCCTGGACCGGATTGTGCTCCCTATTAAATGGAATCTTCAGGCTCCCAATTTTGCCTGTAAAATATTTGATGTGTGTCTTGGGGTACAACAACTTTGCAAATTTCACCATTTTATCCAGCGTTGTCTTCCTATTTATTTTGTTATGACTCCTAATAAATGTCTATTTTTTGTCTAAAATCATTGGCATGTGTTAAAATTAAAAAAGGACAGTTTATTTGTGAGTAGGCAGGTACATTTCAAAAAGACAATGTAAAATTAACAAGGGACATCAACACCAACCAATCTCCTTGAGGAGAGATCTTGATATAAAAAAAAATTAGATTACTATAAACACAAATTAAAAACATTATTCTAAAGATCTGCCTAAAAAAAAAAAAAAAAAATATTCATGAAATCACAAGAAATAATAAAGAAATCAGTTTGTCAGAATTCTGTGTGAATATCAGATGCAAAACAACTTCATTATTCTAGCATTATAAAGAAGAAGAGAATGCGCTGCATTAAAAGATTTCAAAATTTGCAGCGTGACGAATGTGCTCCATTACGACAGGCATTTTGTAGCTGCAGTAGAAGGAGCTGAAGCTCCGAGTGTGTAGTCTGCCCTGTTCCTCCGATTAAGCATTTTCTTCCTGTGAGTGTCTTTACTCCTGTGATTTAAACTGCTTGTTTATAATACTACACTAAGGTGCCACTTCCTGCTTTGTCTTTCCTGCCTGACACCCCAACTACAGCCCCTGACACCCCCCCCCCCACTATACCCTGTAAGTAAAAAAAGATATTGCTTCATTTTAAGTATATTTTCATTTTACATACATACTCTGGTCCCATTGTGTACATAAAAGTAGGGCATGCCTGCATACTATTGCTAGTGTGTGTTCCAGAGAGCTGAAGTGACATCAGAACCGGTGCGTTGTCTGTTTAGGGGTTGAACATCTACAGGCAGCTACCTATACCATGCTTTACTGTTCTGATATATGCCTTATATTACCTCTACACAGCAGCTCTCAACCTAAGAGAGGATGGGGCAGAACTAGAATCCAATCACGTTCTAATGCTTACATGTTTGCTGACATGAAGAAGAAAAAGAAACGTTTATTGTTTAATCAGCATGCTGGTAGATAGGTGACACCACTGTATTTAACTTTAAGGCTACATTCATAGGTGCATATCTACAGATGGTTGCTGCATTCAGAATCAGCCATCCCTGAATGCAGCAACACTCTATAAAAACTGCAGAAATGCTGACTCTGGATGCACACTGTCTGTCTCCAGGATAGGTTGAAATCTCTATTTGAATGTAATCACGTGGTCAGTGGTGTAACTAGAACCTTCAGGGCCCCGATGTAAGAAACCATGAAGGGCCCCCTGAACCCCAGCCAGGGCCCTTCCCTCCGAGTCCGGCGGTGGAACTTAAGGGCGTGGTCACAGGTTTGACCTTTTATGAGCCCTGTAGTTCCACCACTGGTATCAGTAGTGTTTCTTTTTTTTTTTTTACATTTTTAGGTGCCCCATTGGGGGACTGTCCCTAGGCAGGATGGGGTCCCCGTCCTCAGAAGAGATGAGGTCCTTTTTTTCAGGGTAGATGAAGTTACTGCCCCCAGGAGAGAAGGGGTCCCTGTCCCCAGGGGAGGTGGGGGTCCCTGTCCCCACGTGAGAAGGGGTCCCTGTCCCCAGGGGGAGATGGAGGGGGTAAGTAATGGTGTGTGGGGGATGGGGTCCTCTCACTCACCATGACCAAGCTATAGGCCGTGCACTCATCCATGTTGGCCTGGGCTCCATCCAGTGTGCTGGACGGGTGATCAGCATATCTCCCAGAAAGACCTTTCATCATCTGTGTATGACGGGGGAGGAGGGAGGCTGGCAGACAAGCCTGCAGTGTCCTCCGGGAGCCGGATCTCATAGGGCTGCACTGCATCTGTGTGCTTAAAGTTTATTTACCCGGTAGAAGTATGCAGTGCAGTGTGGGCCGGTCTTGGGGGGGCGGGACTCTGGCTGGGGAGAACAGACATCCGACTGAGCGGCAATGCATGGAGCAGGAGAGGGGTACTCTGAGGAGCCAGCCGAGGACACAGGTCATGCAGGGAATGCACAACTAAAGAGCAGCCAGTGCCAAAGTCGAGCATGGAGCTCTGCTAGTCACCCTCCACCTCCAGCCACCTGTGTGCATGGTGCACTGGTACCCCTAGCTGCCTATGCTGCTGCCGGCCATATGTAGAGGGGGCTGCATGGGCCCCCTGCATCACAGGGCCCAGTTGCAATCGTGACTGCTGCACCCCCTATAGTTACGCCCCTGCACGTGGTATGTAACCACATGGTGGAGTGGTTACATGCGGACAGCAGCAGTGCTGGATATTGTTCTGTACAGAGAAAAACTCTGACAGCCACCTCTGCTGCTGCTACTTGCACACAGTGGGGGAGATATCCTAAAACTGGAGCACACAAAATTCGATGCAGTTGTGCATGGTAACCAATCAGCTGCTAACTTCAGATTGTTCAATTAAACTTTGGCAATAAAACCAGAAAGTGGATTGGTTTCTATACAGAGCTGCAACAGATTTTGCTCATTCCAGTTTTAGTAAGTAACCTCCAGTGTGTACAGGCAGTGTTTACAACCGCCAGAACCTACTACTTCTTGCTCGCGGACACCCCTGGCCACTGCTATTTGGATGCAAGAATGTAGCCTAACAAAGCATTCTGGTTGGGCTGTCTGGTGGAGGTATATGAATCTCAAAAGTGCATAAAACTCCTAATAATTTGCCAAAAAATAATGTTCCCATATATATAAAAAAAAAAAAAAAAAAAAAAATATATATATATAACTTTGTATTTAGCTTTATTTAAAAAGCAAAAAACATCCTTCTAGTGGAGATCCATACACCTATTATTTCCAATGGCCTTCAAATTGTTCAATCCTTGTAAACTTATAAGAATGTTAATTGGAACATAACCTCTGAAGTGCCTTATTGTAGCAGCTTGTTATAGAAGACAATATTACATTGTGTAATAACCTAATTTTAATTATACCAGGAGTAGTAATCCGCTGTAAGTAAGTCATATAATTGCTTCAAGGCGAACTAGTGCAGGCAGGCATGTCAATTGTGGTGGTAAAAAAAAAAAACAGTGATTAGAGGTGAATAATATTCAGTTATGAGCACATTTTGTGAAGGTATTCATTATTTTTTGAGTACATACACTATATTGTCAAAAGCATTGGGACACCTGCCTTTACAGGCACATGAACTTTAATGGCATCCCAGTCTTAGTCTGTAGGGTTCAATATTGAGTTGGCCCACTATTTGCAGCTATAACAGCTTCAACTCTTCTGGGAAGGCTGCCCAAAAGGTTTAGGAGTGTTTCTATGGGAATGTTTGACCAATATTCCAGAAGCACATTTGTGATGTCAGGCACTGATGTTGGATGAGAAGGCCTGGCTGTCTGCTCTAATGCATCTCAAAGGTGTTCTATTGGGTTAAGAACTCTGTGTAGGCCAGTCAAGTTCCTTCACCCCAAACTCGCTCATCCATGCCTTTATGGACCTTGCTTTGGAGATTATGATATGGTTTGGGGATTAGGATATGGGGTTGGGCCTGGCCCCTTAGTCCCAGTGAAGGGAACTCTTAAGGCATCAGCATAACAACATATTTTGGACAATATCACGCTCCCAACATTGAGGGAACAGTTTGGGGACGGCCCCTTGGTGTTCCAACATGACTGCGCTCCAGTGCACAAAGCAAGGTCCATAAAAACACGGATGAGCGAGTTTGGGGTGAGGGAACTTGACTGGCCTGCACAGAGTCCTGACCTCTACCCAACAGAACACATTTGGGATGAATTAGAGCGGATATTTTTAACAATATAGCGTATCAAAACTCATTTAAGATTTCAAAACTCACAAGTTTCTCAGACAAAAGCCTTTTCAGCCTGTTATTAAAAGTGCATGTAAAACCTACACAAATAAGACTTAGTTTGCTAAAGCATCATGTATTATAAAACAATTGCCATTTTAATAATAAAATAATGTTTTCACTCTTTTTTCATCCTTCATTACATCTAAGTACTGCTGATTCCTTGCAGCCTCTTTCTGACCACTTCATGTCTATATGCATGCACTCTAGCACTGGCAGCATAGAATAGATTTGCTGATGCCAGCAGTGGACCATGACTGTGTAAGGTGTGTGTACTGGAGTGACCATTTACTCACCATGCTGAGATGCATGTTCAAGGTCCTTAAAGAGGAAGTAAACCCTTCCAAACAACTTGGACCTATAGGTAAGCCTAGATTAAGGCTTACCTGTAGGTCCAAGCAATATCTCCTAAACCTATATGGTTTAGGAGATATTTGCCCGAAAATGGGCACCGCTGTCTACGGCGCATGCGCCGTAGACAGCGGCGCGCAGGCGCACTAAATGCGGCAAATCCAAGAATGGATTTGCCAAATTTGTCGACTCCCGTGCGCATGCGCGGGAGTGACGTCATCGCGGCTTCGCCGTCTGGCAGCGGCGGAGCTGCGAGACGCGACTCCCGTGCGCATGCGCGGGAGTGACGTCATCGCGGTTGCGCCGCTGTGATTCGTCGGAGCTGCGAGACGCCACAAGCAACATGGATGCGGCGGACTACAGGGGACAGCGGCGACTTCGCTGGCTCCTGTGTCAGGTAAGTGACACATAATGAGCTACTATGCGATGCATAGTAGTCCATTATGCTTTACCTTTGCAGGGAAAAAAAGAGGAAGTAAACCCATCAGGGTTTACTTCCTCTTTAAACTCCTTTTCCTTGGGTTCCCGGACACATCCAGGGAGTATAAATTCCTCAGTTGCAGAGGCAACATCTGCTGAGGCAGAGGTAGCTGGACAAATGGTCCGCAGCCAGGTAAGTGTCCCTCATCTGTCAGTGCTTTAGTGCAGGAAGCCAGACCAGAGCCTAATGTCATACAGCTTGTTCTAAAGACCCTGCTACTGGGGGACGCTCCTCGCTGATTGCTACCAGAGTACTCTAGCCCTAGTCAGCATTGCTTCATCCTTGGGCCATGGATTTCTCCAGTTACTCACTTTTTTTCCAGAGTTAGACCCCATTCACACCTGAGCGTTTTGTCGCTTGAAGCCTGAAGCTACAAAACGCTGGAGGGGAAAAAATCCATTATTCTCAATAGAGATGGTTCACATCTCCACTCCAAATCGCCTGAAGCCCTACGCCTGAAGCTCAAACAAGTTCCGGACCCTTTTTTGTCGCGAATCGGGCTGATTTGGGCGTTTTTATTCCCATAGAAACTAATGGAAACACTCGATTCAAGCGTTTAGCGCGACAACGAGCGTTTCTATGGGCGTTTTGTCGCTGTATCTGCTCAGGAGAAAATCTAATTTACATAATTTACATAAGGAAATGACAGATGAAAAGCAGAAGCAGAAAAGGAAGCAGATGAAAAAAGACATGAATATTTTTCCTATTGGCTGAAAAAAAAAACGCTGAAGTTAAAAAACGCTGCAAAACGCTGTATGCAAATGCGCGAATATGCGCGACAAAAACGCCGGTAAAAACGCTCAAAAACGCTATGCTGAGGTGTGAATGCAGCCTAACTCTGGATTTCACTGAGAAAAATCACATTTAGCTGTTTGTGTTCTGGACTGATTTACTGAAGTAGAGATTCTCAGCTTGACTCTCTGTGGTTATAGAGTCTAAGGCCACATTCACATGGTTGGTTTCATGTTTTCATGAATGAATGTTCAAGCCTAGACACAATCAGCTGCATCCAGACTCAGACATCTGTCCTGAAAGTGGTGTTTCAGCCACAAATTAGTTTTTCTAAAGTTCAGCAGCTACACTGGTTATGAGAGCTTTTCATCAGAAAATGCGACCGTGTGTATGCTCCATCGGAATTTAGCTGTCCAAATTTCCGCCAGCCAAAAATTGATAGCATGTTCTCAATTTTCCAGACGGAAAAACTTTCTATCGGTAATTACGATTGCGTGTATGCAATTCCAACACGCCAAAAATCACGCATGCTCAGATTCAACTACAAGACAGAAGATATTGGCTACTGGCTATTGAACTTCCTTTTTCTTGTCCCGTTGTACGTGTTGTACGTCACCGCGTTATAAACGATTGGAATTTGATGTGACCGTGTGTAGGCAATACAGCTTGAGCTGAATTCCATCAGAATTCCGTCGGAAAAAGCTCTGATGGTTCAATGGAAAAATCAGATCGTGTGTATGCGGCATTACCGGTCCAGGGAGCCTGCAGTGTTGGCCCTCCGAGGCAGATCCGTCCATCGTTCTGGGTGCAGACCCAGCCGTTCTAACTAAGAAAAACCAGCAGTGGAGCCTTTAGGCTTCATTGCCGGTTTCCTACTGCGCATGCGCGAGTCACTCTGCGCTTTCTGAATGGCCCTGTCATCTTCTGAGACACACACAGGACCCAGAAGGCGATGGGGGAGCAGGAGGATATGATGTCCTAGGCTGGGACAGAATTACATTATTTACTTAATTTAGGTATGAAAGAAAAAAAAACTGTTATCTAAAAACGAGTGGTGGAGGGGTGGTCTTTCCTTTAAGACCAATTTATAAAAGTGGGTGGAACTCCGCTTTAACCACAGCTAACCACTCTGTGTGCAGCTACATGCGAACAGCAGTGTCCACTGTCAGCCTGCCATTAGGTTAAATAGGCTGAGTAGCCACTGCTAATTGCATACCCTGGTCATATCAGCTGCAAGAATCACATGATTTTTGTCACTAGAATCCAGTGGCTGTATGTAACCAGCTGTGTAAAAGCTGACTTACAGAGAATATGTATCCAGCCTATATTGCCCTGATTGAGTTACAGAAACATTGCCGTGAAGAGTCCATGTTTGTTGTAATGGAAGTAATCACTTTGATGTAAACGTTATTATTACATTAAAATGACATTAGCATACCTCCCAACAGTCCTGGATTGGGTGGGACTTTCCTGCATTCATACTTCTGTCCCACTATACAAGGGCTTTGTCCTGCATCACTGCATCTGTTGATTGTATTGTAACTTCCAAGTGTTAACATCAAGCACAGCCAGGGATTGGCCAGAAAACCTGTTGGGTGTGCTCTGTGCAGCTGCAGCTGTCAGATTTAAGCCGTGATGTTGGGTATGGACTGCTACTCATACCCACCCCTTTGTCAACAAATCAGCATATAGGAAAACAGCCCTTGCATTGCTGACCAGGGTTTTTCCATCTACTGTATGTGGTAGCCCTGCACTCAGAGCATAGCTTCTGCAGTTAAAAAGTTAAAAGTAACATCTCTCCCTCAGTATAGCAGCCTCCCTGCTCTTCGCTGAGAGCTGAGACACGTGCTGGTCTGGCTGACTGGGGAATGATTGAGGGCAAGAGAGGAGGAGGGGGTGAGCTGCACTGTAATTCTTTTCTTCTTCCTGCTGGGTGAGGGGAGTTTGGGAGCCCGAAAATGAGACGAGTGTGCACTGAAAAATAAAATTAAACTGTGACACGGTCAGCTACAGAAAGGTGATTTTACATAGGTAACCATGTGGTAGATGGTAGATCTTTGGGGAAGAGAAGGTCAGAGGAGAGGTGTATGTGTGTGGTTTGTATGTGTGTGGTTTGTATGTGTGTGGTTTTAATGTGTGGAATTTGAATATGTGTGTACCTAGCGCTCCCTTGAACCCTGCACCCTGTGCATAAGTTACTCCAGATCCCACCTTTCTGTACGTAACGCACTTCAGAACCTGGTACTCTGTATGTAACACACTCTAAAACCCTGCACTCTGTATACAGCTCACTTCAGAACCCTACGCTCTGTGCCTAGCACTTTCCTGCACTCTGTACATAATGCACTACAAAAGCCTGCACCCTGTGCATAACATACTCTAGAGACCTGCACTTTGTACACAGCACACTCCAGAACCCACCTTCCAATACATAACCCACTCCAGAACCCGGGACTCTCTATCTAGCACTCTCCCAAACGTTGTACCAATTAAGCCCCTCCCACTGTTACGAGTTTGGTCACACCCACTTTTTCCCTGATGCACATAGCAAGCTGCCAGTCTCTTCCTTGAATAAGTGTACCTCATTCTGAAGTTCAAAAGTTGGGGGGTATGCATTAGTGTGAACATAAGCATTGACTCAAATAGTCCAGGCGTGATGAATTTCCTGTTTGTTTAATGTCAAATATAGTAAGCGCTCTGTACACCCTATAAGCAAATGTATATACTTGTAAAATAAAAAGTTGTCTGTCTGCTACTGAAAAGAAAAAGGGAAATGGCAATAGAAGCATAAAAGAATGCAATGGCAGATTTACATCAAATACATTGCTGCTAGAGTCAAGAAGTGCACTGCCCTATGGAGCTAAAAATCAAATCTTTCCACATAGACATGTATTGCGTATCTGCCCATTACCAAGTGTACTGTCTTTAAATCATGTCATTTTCAATGTGTTGCACATAGCGCAGAGGCAAGCAGAGCCGCTGTGAGAGGCTCTCCATACAAAAGCAACATTTTCATATAAACCTGGCCAAATATACAATTCCAAAGAGCTTGGTCAGTTGTCATGAAATTATGCCTCATTATTATTACCCCCTGGGATGATAATAGTTCCTTATCAAAGCCAAGGGAAAATAAGCATACATTTGATTTGCTTGTTATTTTTGTACTATTCAGGGTCTTACTTTCACTGTGCTGCATTCTCTAAATTCGCATTGAGAAATCAAAAAGCATAGTGTACACTGCTTTTTGTTCTTTTTAATTACCAGCGGGCCAGACATGCTTAATAGCTCCCTCCATCACCCCCTCATTTATTGTAAATAAGCTTCTCTATACTTTACAAAATATGAAGAGGACCCTTCACATGCATTTACTAGCATACAGAAGAAAAGAAAGCAAAAGTGTACAAAAGCTAGAGCCCACATAAAAAAAACACCACCCACTAACTAATGCTGCCAGCAATTGAGTTTTATACAGTAGCAGCATACAAGTTGTACCTGATTTATTCTTTCTTATCAAAGAATGCAGGCGCTCACTTTCATGCTACTAAACAGGGTCTCATATACAAGAATCATACAGTCCGATAGTTAGAGAATGTAAAACAACTACAAGAACTCAAGAACTAAGCTGGAGGATGCACAAAGAATTTGTATTCACTCAACATTGAACATGTGAGTATAAAACATACACAACATATTCTAATGGGTTATAAAAGTCTAATAATTGGTATTATCTCTTTATAAAAAAAAGTGCCTAGAAGAATACTCAATGCTGAACATTGGTCTAATGAACGCTGAGATCCGTCAAAAAAAATCAAAGAGAAAATAGAGTAAATAGGAACTACAGGTGGTCCCCGAGTTACAAACATTCCACTAACATGCAACTCGTGGGAGACAACAGGAAGTGAGAGGACATCTACCCCTAGGAGGGGAAATTCACTCCTGTAAGCCCTTGTACACACGGTCAGAGATTCCGTCGGAATGTTTCCTATCGGACCATTTTGTCTGATATTCCGACTGTGTGTGGTCTGCACACACGGACTGTTTCCGTCAGAATATCTGACGGACCAACTTTTCCAACTTGCCGGTAAAATTTTCTGACCAAATGCTGTTAAAAATTCTTTCATGAAGCGCATTCTCTTGTTCTTTACAATGTTGCAAGAATGAACTTCTTTTGATGCTCATAGTCACACACACTTCTCCCGAACGTATCTCCTGACTCTTTTTTACTCATTTCAGCAATACAATTTTTGAAATAGTCACATCTACACATTTTTTTTATTGTTTTTTTGGGTGAATTCTGTGTTGTTTTTTTTCATAAACATCTCCTTTTTTGACAGTTTGCTCATCTTTCCATTTTTTGGGGAGTGTTTTGTGTGTCAACTTACCACAAAAACACTATTATCTTTTTTATATTTTCTTTTTTAATCTACAGGAGGTTGTTTAGTGTTGGTACCCCTTGTTATTCATGTCACTTTGTATTTTTGAAATGTACCTGCCTGCTCACAATTAAACTGTCCTTTTTGAAGTCAAACACATACGCAAGTATTTCTTCAAACAAAAAAAACCTTTATTTAGGTGTCAGAAACAGATAAAGAGGGAGGCAGCGATGGAGAAACTGGGGAAATTAGCGAAGCCTTTGACCCCCAGGGCACACATCAACTATTTAAACGCAAAACTTGGTGGCCTGAGGTGTACATATCTGAGGGAGAGAAGTCTGGTCCTTAAGTCCAAGAAACCCAGAACAGCGGCAGATGACATCTATGTTCCCAGGCTGTGGTACTACAAGAGGCTGCATCTTCTGTCAGACCAGACTGAACCCAGGTCATCACACTCTGGTCTTCCTTCCAGGCTGTGGCTGTGGTGCTGGAGGTGTGGCAGAAGGAGGAGGAGGAGGAGGGGCATGGGCCAAATCACACAAGTGTGTTGTTTGTGTCATTTGGCCAAACAGACCCTTGTTGAGGATGTGTATAATTATCTCCTCACACAAGAGCTGTTGCCCCTCCTCCATTTTCTCCAGTTTGCACGCAGCCAAGGCGGCAAAGGCTTATTGATAGGTAGGTTTGGCTTGGAGGGCCACAAAGCCTCCCCAATCAGCCTCAAAGCCGACTCCTCCACATTCCCCCTCTTTCTCGCCCTTTTGCGTGGAAGGAGGAGGGGAGGGACCTGGCATTCTGTGAGGCTCCTTTGCCCGCCCACCGCCTGGCTGCCACTTACCCCCGCCTCCTCCTGGCTGCCACTTTCCACAGCCACCTCCTGGCTGCTGCATTTCATACCCTCCTCCTGGCTGATGTCTTTCTGTGTATGAAAAAGGGACATAGTTTTAGTTTTTGGTTCATCAAACACACACAATTTTCACATCAAGACAAGCATTTTTCTTTCTTTTTCCAAAAGTTTTGGCCACTACTGTCTATTGATATGTGAAATACTTTCTAAAATCAGCAATTAGTGAGCAAAATCAAGTTAACATCATTCATTTATACTCCCAAAATATGTACAACAATACTATACCTGGCTCAAGCTGGGCTCCCCCAGTTATTCCTGAGTGGAAGGCCCAGGTTGGGTGTTGGAAGACTCAGCGGGTGTGGAATGTAGCATAGGACGCGTGGAAGGAAGAGTAGAGAGTGATTCCCTGGCCTCAGCCTGGTCTGACAGAAACTGCATCCGGTTATAATACCACAGCCTGGGGACATAAACGTCATCTGCTGAAGCACCAGATTGCATGGACTGCAGCACCTTCTTCCTCTCCTTCAGATAAGTACTCCTCAGGCCACCGATTTTCACTTTTAAATAGTTGACGTCTGCCCTGGGGACCACCGGCTTCACAAACTCAACCAGTTTCTCCATGGCTGCCTGCCTCTTTTGTATGTTACTATAATGAGGGTGCGTCACTTGCCACAGGCAGGGCAGCTCCCTGTATTTATCAATGAACAGAGGGAGGAAACTATGATTATTGAAACCATCCATAATCTCTGCAAAACACAACACAAGACAAACCCTAATGTTAGGCTAAACTCCACTAATGCAGGCCTCAATCTAGAAGCAGTATAGCCTAGTGATGTACCAAGTTCAAAATTTTACCTTCGTTTGCACGATCATCGCGTCAGCTTCTCCCTCTGTTCACAGATCGTACGGACGACACACGCATGTTGCGTTTTATATACAGTGCGCATGCGTGAAACTGCGCCCACCCCTGACGTTCTTTCTAGACTATTCCCTGCCCCTTCGCTTTCAGCGCAGTGGGGAGAGCACATGGCGGAGAGAACGCAGGTGCACAATCAGAGTTCCACTAACGAGGAGGAGGGCAAGGAAAGCCCGGAGCCTGAAACGTCCCGATCCAGGAAGAGAAGATGTAAGGCCTCAAATATGTATTTTGTAGAGATGCTGGAGATGGTGGACATATTGAACAGGACGGACTATGATGGGAAGTATGGACCTTACCCAAACCCAAATATCAGAAAGGCCAAGATCATGACTAAAGTTGTGAAGAGTCTTCAGAAGAATTTTGGGGTACGCCGATCCATGGATCAACTGAGAAAATGCTGGTCAGACCTGAAACTGAGGGAGCACGATCAGTACAGAAGGATCAAGCGTGTTCTTGAAAAAAGTAAGTAGTTGTCATGTGTTCATATGATTATTCTTGCTTGCATACTGCTCCATGTGCTTTGATTTCACGTTGTGCATTTTAAAATGGCCACTTTTAAGTTCATGGTTTTATTCGTTCGTAAGAAACATCGTTCTGCAGGTAAGTATTCCAGCTTAACAAAGTGTCCACAATAATGTTCTCACCTTTGAACTCGGCCAAAAAACACAATTGTACAACACTTCCAAGCATTGTTTCATATTCCTATTTCTGCCCTCTGTGTGCTAATTATTCTTTTTTTACATTCTCATAGGGGAGAGAAGACTCAGCAAGTATGAGGACACCAGGGACCCCACCCCTCCCAAAGACGGCAAAATTCCAAAACCAGAAGCAGAGGAGCAGGAGAAGGAAGGAGAGATCATTGAAGTTGGACAAATTGTCACCACAACAGGTGAGTGTCAGAGAACACAGCTTCCGGTAAGCTCATCAATGTATGTCGACATATTTATAATACATGGTGTGTTTTTTTGGTTTGTTTTGTAGGTGATGTGGAAGAAGAATCACATTTTACCAGTGAAAGTGCCCAGATCCTGATTGGGGAGATAATGGGGTGCAATCGGGATTTAGAAAATATACAGCAAAACATCAATGATGTTAAAAATAAAATGAAGAATATCATTGATGTTTTGGGGAGAGTGTGAAACAACACAAACTAGCTCGTGTTTTATTTTTTTGCTTTTAAACAAAAACTTTTGTCTTTTATAAAAATCTAAATGTGCTATCTCCCGTCATGGGGGATCAATGTACGTGTTTTGTGGAAAGTGGCTGAGATGAAGGCGTTGCAGCCCCAAAACATGTACATTGATCCCACATGATGGGAGATAGCACATGTTGACACACTGTGTGCATCTTCCAAATTTGGCTTTTCCAGGGGTGACACCCCATGTGATGAAGGGAATATCAGCCCAGTTTGTACATACTCATGTCTGATATTGTCTTCACTTTTCAAAGTTGAACTTTGTAAGTTCCTGTGTTCTGTATGTTACGCTTTGATACATGCCTGTTTACACAAAAACACCAAGTTACCAAAAAATTACCTGAAATAATGTTTTTGATACACCCAATATGTTGGTTTGTTGTAGAACCCTTTTCTAAACGCACATATGAATGTGCTTTGATTAAAAAGTTAAATTATCAACAATGTGTAGCTTCCTTTTTCATTGCGCAAAAGCAGTATTTGGAGTAAAATTGTTGTTTTTGGTGTCAATGGGTGTTATTTACTAAAGGCAACTCCACTTTGCACTCCAAGTGCAGTTTCAGGCGTACTTTTGCAGTGCACTTGTAGTTCATAGTGGATGTGCCTTTAGTAAATAACACCCACAGTGATGTGTTAATTTTCACAATCATGCCATTTTCCTGCCATGGTGCTGAAAATGAGCAAGATTTTGGTAAGTTATGCACTACATACATTAGTTAACAAAAAAAGGTGTGTGTGTGTAGCAGACCCACAACATAATAAGCGTATCTGAAGAAGAGACTGTCTCCTCATCTCACTCAGAACTTGGGTTTGCACTGTTGTTGAAAAAGGCACAACAAGAAAACCAAGCCAAGCAGTAAATGAAAACAAAGATTGCAGTTTCAAAGAAAAATGTATTCCAAAAATGCCTCTCAGACATTGTCTGGCATATCAATGGCCCCCCTACCCACAAAGTAGTCCATGTATTGGGTTCTGACCTCACGGGCACTTTGGGGGGGGGGGGGGGACAAGCCAGGACGAGAAGGCTTCAAGGCCCGCGAGGTTCTCATTTTCAAGCAAGTCTGCTTCTTGGACAACTGAGACCGCATAGTTTGCAGAATGTCTTTTTAGGAAATTGTGAAGAACACAGCAGGCCAGCACAATGTGATTTATTTTGTATTCCGCCATGTGGATAGGCGTTAAAAAAAGGCTGAACTGGCTGGCCAGTATTCCAAAAGTGTTCTCCACCACTCTTCGGGCTCTGGACAGCCGGAAATTAAAAATCCTCTGGTTCCGGGGTGAGGGTCCTCATCAGGAAAGGCCGCATCAGATGGCTTGCCAGGGCAAACGCCTCATCCGCAATGAAGACGAACAGGAGTCCTTCCTGATTCTCCTCTGGGGGTGGCAAGCCCAGACTGCCACTCTGGAGACGCCAGTAGAACTTTGTCCGTGAGAACACTCCACCATCCAACATCCGGCCATTTTGCCCCACGTCCACATACAAGAAGTCATAGGTCGCAGACACCACCGCCAACATCACAATACTATTAAACCCCTTGTAGTTAAAATAGTACGACCCCGAGTTGGGTGGTGGGACGATGCGGACATGTTTCCCATCAATTGCACCTCCACAATTGGGAAAGTCCCAACGACTGGCAAAGTGGGAGGCCACAGTCTGCCATTCCTGTGGCGTTGAAGGACACTGTGGAGAGAAACAAGACAAAAAAATAGTAATTTTGCTAATCAACATTGCAAGCAGATTAGACACCAACATTTTTCACCAAGATCAGTATAACATTTTGGGAACTGAGTATTTAAAGCCTAAAGTATAAGGTTCCCGTATGAGAGTCATCACTCCCCATCCCCCCCATCTGATGGGCCCTTGCTAAAAATGAGGGGGGGATGTTTTGGAAAGGTAACCCTCTCCACTTGATTGAGAGCTGAATGGCTATATAATGTGTTATACTTTGGGCAGCCCTTCCTTACTTAGACTATTAGCAGCCCACCGGACAGGTAAGAAGTGTCATAATACCAAAAAGAAGCCAAAATGGAAGCACATTTTGATATTCTGCTATTACATATCAAGATAATAATAGGGGGAAAAAATGATAGCATTTGAAAGTATTGAGGCAGGCCCTTGCACTACATGCTTAGGTGAATTCATCCATAAATGTGAGCATCAAAAAGGTAGGTATAGTGTGTATTGGGTTTGGTAAAGTCAGCAGATAGAGGATTGCTATCAGATGGCCTAGCAGATGGGGGGAGGGGGGTTCCTAATGAGTTTGTCACAACCAAAAAATTGAAGCACACACATAACATTTGTAGACATTTTAGGGGGTGTTTAGGGGAAAGCAATACTATGGAGCTGACAAAAGACATTGGTAAGTGACTAGACTATAGTTTTATGGGCCAAGAAGAGCATGGTGGGAAGTTAGTGAGGCAAATATGCATGAGGACAAGGGGGCAGAGCATATGAATTAGAGCATATTGCAATGATGGTAATTAGGGAATGAGGAAAGAAATGCAAGACATTAGCAATCATTAAATACATAGAATGTGATGTTAAAGGATAAAACTTACCTTCATATAGTCCTTCTGCAGCACCTGAATGATGGCAGAACAGGTCTCTGGAATAATGATCCCCAGAGCCTGGGGGGAGATGCCTGTAGAGAACTTGAAGTCCTGAAGGCTTCTCCCTGTCGCCAAGTAGCGCAATGTGGCGATGAGCCTCTGCTCCGGAGTGATGGCTTGCCGCATGCAGGTATCCTGCCTGCTGATATAAGGGGTCAGCAAAGCCAGTAGACGATGAAAAACGGGGTCCGTCATCCGGAGATAATTCCTGAAATCATCAGGATTATTCTTGTGGATCTCACAGAACAAAGGCATGTGAGAGAACTGGTCACGCTGGCGCAACCAATTCTTGGTCCACGAACACCTCCCCTCCCTGTTCATGGACCAGGCTTGTGTCAAAGTAAGAACCCCAACACGAAGCCACTGCACAGCACAAAATCTACGACGAGTACGTAGATGAAACATGGTTTTAAAACGGTCGGCTGGTCAGAACGGACAACAGAAAGCACCGATAAACAGCAATGCCTGAAAGAACAACCTGAATAGCAGAAGCAAGCAGACAATAAGCAATGCAAATCAAAGCGTACTATACCAAGATATAGTCCACAATGAGAAACAAATACTTACTGACTACACGCACTGATTATCAGATACGCAAAGACAAGCAGAAACTGAAGAGCAGTAGCGAACTGAAGCACAAATCTGAAAAGTGCGAATCGTCTCTCACCAAACTTCTACTAACACGCGATGCACACAAGATCAGCAGAAGGAGCCCAAAGGGTGCCGGACGTGGTGCCGAACTTCCCTTTTCTAGGCCCGACGTACGCAGCGTACGTCACTGCGTTCTTGGCAACCCGAAATTCTGACAACTTAGTCCGACCCTGTGTATGCAACATCACTTCCGGACCTCGTCCGGAATTAATCCGTCGGAATAACTCCGACGGATTTGGTTGTCGGAATCTCCGACCGTGTGTACAAGGGCTAAGAGTTATCATGGGAAAAAGGTGCCTCCACCGATGCTTTAGTGGTGTTTATTTTTGTTGCACTACCACTATGTGTGTTAAGTGAATATACCTGAGACTGATGCCTTCACTTAGATAGCATAGCCATAACTATTAGTGTAATAAATGATTAAAAAATAGCGAGGTGCTGTAGATATATAAAAAGTGATTCCTATAAATAAAGTGCAATCACGTGTCCTTTATTTATTTAATCGTACATCACAGGACACAGAGCCATAGTAATTACTATGTGGGTTATATTCCACCTTCAGGTGCTGGACACTGGTACACCCTAAACAGGAAGTTGCCTCCCTGTATAACCCCTCCCATACCAGGAGCATCTCAGTTTTTTTGCCAGTGTCTAAGGTGTTGGTCATGAGTGAAGATGTGCTGTGCTGAGCTCCACTGGAGCAATCCTTGCTGGGGCTAGCTATGCAGCCGGATCCATTCAAAGTGTCTTTTAGGCCAAATTGAATGGTTCCCTGGCACCATCCGAAGTAACAAGGTTTTTGCTTGTAAACGCTTCTCTTTTTAGAGAGCTGGACCCCAGGATCCAATACTTTTGGTATTAAGACCATAAAGTTTACTGGTGGGGTGCTACTGCAGGTCCAGGATTGTGGGTTCCCCAAGGGTCCCCAGTTTCTGAAGGTTTGTTAACGGAACCCACCTTGAAGGGTGAAGATTGGGTCTGTTGGTTTTACCACAGAAAACCCTGCAGCGGGAAAGGTAAGTGGAGATTTATAAGGAATTTTTAAATTTTCTTATGAAATGTCTCCTTTAAAGTAAATGTTGTCATGCCTCAGTGTCATCACTGGGGGCTGTATGGAGCACGTACCTTCTCATGCTTTGCTCAGAGATCACGCTATGTCACAGAAGCAGCAGACTTTTTTTTCCTCCGAAAAATTTGGGGGGTTTTGCTTCCTCCAGACACCCCCACCTGGGCTGAACTCTTCCCCTCTTAATGAGGCTGAGTATAAAGGAGATCTAAAAATGATCGGCAATGCCATTTTCTTTCACTGCCCCTACTCGTCGGCGGCTTCCAGGTCTCCTCCACACCATTCCTCCCTCACTCACAAGCCGATCCCATCTGATCGGAGGCCCGTGCTTGCATGGGAAAACTCTTTTTTGAAAGAGAAAGGAGAGGGGGCACGATGCAAGGTGGGGGCAGGGATTAGCATGGTATTGGCATCCTCCAATGCTGGGGGGTTTGTTTTAAAAAAAAAACTCAATTTGTGCTGGCTGCAAAATTGTTGGATAGACATAAGAGCAAAGAGGAGCATGAAAGAGGTTTTGGTGACACAGTCATTTCCTATTTGACACATTTACTATTTGCATCAGGCTGTGCATTAATAGCACCGGCAGTGGCTTGACCAGCAGTGGTTGTACCACCCACCAGCAGTGGATGCGATTTCTTCTGGTAGTACCTCTACTTTGTGCATCGGGCTAAGGTCAGAAGGGGGGCTGGAAACACCCCCAAAAAAGAGCTAAAAGGGTCTCCCTCAATCTCTGAAAAGCCTAATCATCTCTACAAAAATCTCACATAGAATGTGATCAGCTCTCTCAGCTAACATGTTGAGTTCAGAATCAAACAAACCAAGAATAGTCTTTACATATATCCTATATTGTGGATAAATATTACTGTCCCATTTTAAGTAATCAAAGATATATTTTCTCAGTGACCCTGTGCCAGGATGGCACGGAGTGACTTAGACATAAGAGGTGTATGGGGAGCTGAAACATGGGTTTCCCAACCTTTCCAATGGATTGTTCCATGGGCCCTCCCATCACATTTCTCCCCATTCGGTAGAAGACTAACACAAGAGGGAACCCCAGACGGATTGACTTCAAAGTTAGTCCATAGTTCCAGTCCCCTAAGGCCTGTACGCACACAGTACCCCAAACAAAATGTTCTAAATAGAGCATTACTCACCCAGCCAACCTCTGCCTCTCTCATAGAACATACCCACTGCTGGGGTAAGTGTGGACCGGCCCTTCCCCCTGGAATCCATTTTGCCACATGAGAGAAGACAGGGTGGCTGAGCTTAGTCAATCATGCTGTTGGGCATCTGGGCCGACTACCCAGCATCCCTGGGGTATACAGGTGGAGACTGAAGTCCCATCCACCTTTACAGGAAATCCATCCTTTGTTTATTGAGGGCAGATGACTGCAGCACTCTACCCTGTTGCCAGCCCTTCTCCTGGAAGCCCCACACCATCTGCTTTGGCTAACTGTTGGGGAGGGAGGCCGACTGTCCCGGCTCCCTGGAACTCTGTAGTTGTTGCCAATGCTGGGCAGTGGTTGGTAGGGCTCTGCTCGCTTGCCAGCACTTCTGCTGGGTTTATGCTAGTGGAGACAGCAGGCCCATCCACCACCACCATATCAGGCAGCAGTTGTGAGGTGCTTATTGCATTCTCTCCTTTGGTCCTGATCTGCTGCTTAGGAGTGACCGCCACCTCCTTACCCTGGGCCTCCATGACTGCTGCAGGTATGGGGCAGAGGTTTTGGACCCTCTGTCCTGTTGCCATCACTTCAGCTGGGTTGGTGTCATCATTCTGGGGCGCCGCCTGCTGTTGGAACTCCCTTTTACTGGTATTGGGAAGTGCCTGCTTCTCCTCCCTGCATCTCTGAAATCCACTGGGAAAGAGGAACCATCACCTTCTCACCTCAGGCCTTCGAAAACTGCCACGGGTGTGGGGTAGGGGTCTACAGTACTCTGTCCTGCTGCCAGTACTTGCAGGTGATGCATAATCTATAACATCCTCTGATGAACAGTCCATTAAGTCCATACATTCTTTAATCTGTGGCTGTAGACATGAGCTGACTTCCCCAGCTCCCTGAAACTCCACAGTTGTTGCCGGAGCTGGTCAGAGTTTGGTAGCACTCTGCCCTGTTGCCATTACTTCTGCTGGGGACTCCACATCATCCACTTCGGGTAACCGTTGGGGCAGGAGGTTGGATTCCTGACCTCACAAACTGTGTAGCTGCCATTGGGGAGGTGAGCCAGCTGCTTCCTTTTCCATTCCCTCATTTGGCTGCTGGGTGGACATGTCTATAGTACTGTCTCCCAGGTGCACAGATCTTTGCTGGGGAGGAAAGACCACTTTCTCCACCATGGCCGACTGTTGGGGAGGAACAATGAACACCTCTTCTCCCTTCCCCTCTGTATCTGCTGCTGGGAAGTGATCGTCACCTTCTTACCCTGAGCCTCCGGAACTGCTACAGGTGTGGGGCAGAGGTCTTGGACCCTCTGTCTGGTGACCAGCACTTCAGCTGGGGAAGTTCCTTGCAACTCCACAGATATTGCTGTTGGTGCTGGGCAGAGCACAGTGAGGTTTGGCCCTGATATCAGCTCTTCTGCTGGAGGCTCATCAGGTTGTTCTTCCTCAGCAGAAACGTCTATCAAATCCCCTGTCTCTGCAACTGGTGTCTGGGGATAGAGGTTCACTGTCTCCTGTCCGTGGAACTCAGAAGATGCTATTAGTGCTGGGCAGAAGTTAGCAGTCCTCTGTCCTGTTGTCAGTACCTCAGCTTTGGGGATGGCAATCTGGACAGGCAAATTCCTCCATCCAAGATCATCTCATGTAGAAACAGGATCATCAAGGTCAGTCAGCACTTCTGCGTCTGCACATCTGCAATAAGACCTCCGCCTCCATAACTGTGGGGGCAGGTTGGCAAAGCACACTGTTACTCTGCCACATTGCTGACTCTTCAGCAGGAATTTCAGAGTTGTCAACTGGTATTTCCTGATAGTCCCAGGCAAAGGGAGCCCAGTCCTGTCGCTGAGCAGAGTCTAACAGCCTTCTGTAGGCGATCTCCAGCTCCCATTCCTGAATGGCCAGAAAATATATATCTTCCAGTGTCAAGTGCACTTCCAAGATGTTCAGTAGCCCTTCTCTGAAATCCATGATTTCGTCCAACCGCCACTCCAAATCACTCCCAAAGTTAGGGTCCCCTGTCAGCTTCAGATACAACAGTCCCAGGCCTCCGTAGCCAAAGCCTTCCATTGGGCTGCCATCCACTATCCAAGGGCATTTTTGGGATACATGCCACCGGAAGGCTCTGTAGCTCTCAGCCAGCTGCATCTCTGCCCAGACCAGGCTGCTTAATTCAGCTGTCTGCTCCTTGAGTGTTTTTTCTCCAAAACAGCTCCCGCAATCCATACTGCGACCAGTATCTTTCTTGGATGGAAGGGAGAACTTTTCTCTGGTGTTGCTGCTCACGGGCTAGCACTTCCTTCCAGAGTTTGCAGTGGATAGAATCAAACCATCCCAGCAGGACCTGCTCTGATACTGGTCCTCTGTGCTGTATCTGCATCTCTTGCAACCTCCTTCTGAATTCCTCTTCCGGCTGGTATCTGTACCTCTCCTATCCTCTCCTGATATCTGGACCTTGAATCCAGGTGTAAGTTTGAATGTCCCAGACTGCAGGAAGTATCCCACTGCTTGTCACCAATGTAATAAAATTTCCCACACTCCGCTTGAGTGTTTTCATCATATACCACTTCCTCCCAGTCTGAATATAGAGATCAGATATTCCAACCGCTCACAAGCACAAAACAAGACGATACTTGTTTAGTTGCTGAACATGGACTGCTTATTAGAACTAAAATACAAGGCTTATATGCAGTAGAAGAGGAGGTCCCCCTCCTGCTCATATTACTCTAACAATACACCTGTAAGCAGAAACAGAATTAATATGAGTTCAGAATCAAACAAAAGTAGAATAGTCTTTACATATATCCTGGGAGATATTCTGAATAAATATTACTGTCCCATGTTAAGTAATCCAATATATATTTTCTCAGTCACCCTGTGCCAGGGAAAGAGTTTCCCAACCTTTCCAAGAGATTCTTGGTTCCACGGGCCCTCCCGTCACAGTTACCAAGTGCGTCTTTTAAAAATAAGTTCCTGCAAAAAGGATATCCAGCGGAATTAATACAAATGGCTCATGATAAATTTGTGGATAGCGTACCACCCCCTAAGATCCATGAAAAAACAAATGCTAATAACATCAGGTTTGCAACTGAGTATAACAGTAAATATAGATCCCTCCAGAATATTGTCAAAAAACACTGGCATATTCTGCATATGGGTCCATTCTACCTCCAGCTCCACAGGTCACATTTAAAAGAACTCGCACTCTTAAGAATATTGTAGCCCCCAGTAAATTAAAAAATTCCTAAAGGGAGAGAGTCATGGACATCAAGTCCTACTTTGATAATAGAACTGGTATTTTTCAGTGTAAGATAAGAGGGTGTTTGACCTGTCAGTTTATCCAACATGGTCAATCCTCTTTTTCTGATAGGTATGGCGATACATACAATATAAAGAAATGTATCACCTGCTCCACTGAGTATGTGCTATATGTAGTAATATGGTTCATACAGAAGGGCTTCCATGAACACAGTGTCTCCCGCCTCTTTAAAAGTCACCATGTCACAAACATCCAGTGTCTAAAGGTTGTAGCCATTGAATGTATTCCAAGTGGTTCCCTAACTGACAATGAGAGGTTCTCTTTATTGTGTAAACGGGAATCATTCTAGATATATAAATTGGCCTCTTTGTCCTCCAGTGGATTAAATGAGGGTCTTGAGATCCATAGCATCATATAGACCCTATATCATTGGTTGTTCATTATTTTTTTTTATTTTTTTTCCTATTTTATTTCAAATAATTTTTATTGGAATTTTATAGAAAAAATATACAGATTACAGTCAGTACAAGCTTTGACATATTGTTACACATGGAGATATATATCTGCAACCATCAAATAACGATTTATTATCAAAATAGTGTCGTCTCCCGTGTACTGAACAGATACACGTAGAGGGCTTGGATGATATGGAGGGCCTACCCCCCGGGTGGACTCAGGCGAACTCCCTAGGAGTTCGCATCCCCCCGAGTGGGTACTCCCCCGCTTTGATTCATTCTGCTAGGTATAAAATGAAACAGAAGAGCTTACTTTAGCAAAGTGTACTTTGAAAATTGCTGATGTCTCACTAACCGACTGCAATTTATCATTAAAAAATTTGACTGTATAATAAAATACCAAATTTAATACCAACTCAAAACTCAAAACTTGAAACATGGAAGTCAGTCTTAGCACAAGTAAGCGTTACTTATTCCCTCATTTGCTCCCAGTTAAGGCGGGCTGTCCCCTGTAGCTGTATACCGAGTACCACTGATGCCATGGGGCCCATAACTCATTTGTTTCTTCATACTTCCCCTGTATGGAAGAATGCAGAATTTCGTACTTGCTATGCGTGTGGACAGTAGTCATAACTTCTAAAAAGGATGGGGCTGCGGTATCTCGCCAGTGCCTAAGGATTATTAATCTGGTAGCCAACAGCACATGTGAAACTACTGTTCTATGTGTAGTATGAAATTTGTCCAGGTCTAGCGAGAGTATCGCCGTCTCTGGATCCAATTTCCCTTGCGTTCCTGTAATGTTGTAGATAGCACGCTCCACTTGTTTCCACAGTAGGCCTATTTTAGGACAGTGCCAGAGGACATGGCTCAGAGATTCATATCCCCGCAACTTCTCCAGCACTCAGACGATGTTGTGTGATAAATTTTCGAGAGACGGCTCGGGGTTAAGTACCATCTAAGTGTAATTTTCTGTTGCATTTCTCGCAGATTGGTGCTTTTAGTGGACATGTGTGTCATTTTAAAAGCCCTCTCCCATTGCTCTATCAGGAAAACCTTTCCCAGTTCATTTTCCCATGCCTCCATATTTTGCGATTTCTCGCACAGGTCTTTCCCCTGAAGTCCTATGTATATTATGGAGATCCCCCTTGAGTTATTTTGCTTATCTGTAAAAAAGCAGTGCAGTTTAGGGGGAAGTAAAAACATTAAGTTAGTGTCTTTCTTGAGGAGCTGTGAGAGCTGTAAGTATCTGTAGTACTACTGTTTTGGCAGTTTATATTCCTGGCAAAGCGAGGAAAATGTCTTAATACTTGCGTCTACTATTATGTCATCTAAGTGTTGGATACCTCGCTTTTCCCATGTTTTCATGTTTATGTCCGGTATCAGGTATCTGATTGCCGATATGGGTAATTTTAGGGGTGAAAGAATGCCCGACCCTCTACAATGTTTTTTAAAGTATAGCCAAGCCCTCAGGGTGGCCAAGATAGTAGGTGACATTTTGACATCCAGAAAAGAATGTGAGTGTGCTGTAAGTAAAAAATCTCTCAACATGCTCGATGATAGTTGTGTCTCTTCAATATCCGACCATAGTTTCCTCTGGTCGGGATTAGGGATAATCCAATGTCTAAGTTGGGCCAAGATTGCTGCAAAATAGTAGTCTTGGATATGGACGTGGCCTACCCCTCCCGCTCTCTTATGCTTGATCATCCTACCGAAGGCGCACCTAGCCTTTTTCCCCTGCCATACAAACCTGTTCAATACAGATTGTATTGCGTGGAAATACGAGTTGGGTAATGGTATAGGTAGCGTTCGAAAGACATACAATATTTGAGGCAAAATCTGCATTTTAAAAGCCGCTAGTTTTCCCAACCACGATAGTTCTGTCATGGATATGGCTTTCAGTTTCCCCTCCAGTTTATTTAGCATTGGAATGTAGTTGGCTGTTCCCAGATCCTCCGTTTTGGAAGTGAGAGTTATACCTAAATACTTAATCCCTTCCTGGCACCATATATACGGGAACCTCTGTTCCAATTTGCTCTTGGAGTGGTTCGGGACTCCTAAGTTAAGTATGTAAGATTTGCTTGCATTGATTTTGTAGTATGATATATCATTAAAGTCTTGTAGGGCTTGGTGAACCAATTCTAAAGAGACTTCAACATCAGTGAGCATCAGAATAATATCGTCTGCAAACAAACTGATGATGTGTTCCCTCCCCCCAATGCGTACACCATGAATATGTGGATGCGATCTCAAATAGATAGCGAGAGGTTCCATCAATAGATTAAAGATTAGGGGTGATAGAGGGCACTCTATGCCTTGTCCCATTAGTAATCTGAAACGGCTTAGATAGAGCTCCTGCCACAAGTACCCGAGCTGACGGTTTGGAATATAGGGCCATTATGGCGGAGTAGATTGTACCGCTAAAACCAAACCCCTGCAGCATCTGAGACAAAAATTGCCAATGTATTCTATCGAACGCCTTCTCTGCGTCCAAAGCTAGGAGCAGAGAAGGCGTTCCACTCTTATTGACTGCATGAATCACATTGATTAGGCGCCTAGTAGCATCGGAGGACTGCCTCCCTTTAGTAAATCCCGATTGATCCACTTCGATCAATTCAGGCAGGATATGCATTAATCTTGTAGCCATAAGCTTAGCATAGATTTTAACATCATTATTCAACAACGATATTGGACGAAAATTCTGCGGTGAGTCTGGGCTTTTACCCGGTTTTGGCAATGCAACTATAGTGGCTGTCAACATTTCCTGAGGGAACGAGGAGGAGGCAGCAGCAGAACCAAACACTTCCACCATATGTGGGATCAATATATCTTGAAAGGATTTATAGTATTCCCCAGGGAAGCCGTGCTGCGTGAAAATTTGGCTGCCATTGCCACCCCTGTTTTTTGATGAAAATACATCTGTTGGTACCAGAAATAATTGTTTTTTAAACATAAATTTATGAATTTTATAATGTACTTTATTTGGGTGAATTTTAGTGAGGTATATTCTCTGAGTGCCCATTTTGCTGCTTCACATGCTTGGTAGTGTCAACTTATCACATATAATGAAGATACATCTGCTGTAGCCATTAATACTGTTTCTCCTTTTAATTCCATGTTGTCCATTAGTTGGAGTATATGTTTTTTATCTTTTAAATGTGCCTTCGTTTTTTGTACCGCTGCTTGTAAGAAGCTGTCTACACATTGGCCCATTCTTGCAGTTAACAAGTCTATTCCATTTACTATAGGTCTTGGAGGTGGGTTCTCTTTGTTCTTGTGTATTTTTGGTACTGTATAAATGATCGGTGTATGGCAAGCTTCTGGGATCAGGTACCTTGCCTTTTTTTTTATTAAGGATACCTTGTTTCAATCCCAAGTGAGTTACTTGTTCTAGTTCTCTTCTAGTCTTGAATACAGGATTTCCGCTTAATCTTTGATAGGTGTTCTCCTCTTCCAATCATTTTGACATTGCTGTATGATAATCTTCTTTCATTTGTAGGACAATTCCTCCTCCCTTGTCAATCATCTTATTACGACGTAAATTCTTCTCATCAGTGTTTTAATTCATTTCTTAATGTATATTGGGTCTTCTTTTTTCTTGATTTTTCAAGTGCTATTTTTTTTATATGCGTATTGTCCGTTACTAGAGGGTTAAAAATAGACTTATTCCGTAAAGTGCTATGTGCAGTTTCATCTTCAATGAGCGAGGTCCTTTTTTTGTTATAGGATTTCCTAATATATATTTTTTAATATTTAATTTCCTTATATAACTTTCTTACCCCCATATAGGTTTGAAATGTATTCAAATTTCTTTTGAGTGCCTAATTAGACGGGGGTTTCATGATTCAAAGGACCTTTGTGTCATGGAGAATAAGTACCCCAAATTAATATAAAATGAAGGCACACAATGTTCTCATATCTATGTCATATCTATGTTGCTGAAGCATGCTCCGTTGGAGAAACAATGTTCCAAAAATGAAAAATGAGATGTAGGAAATTGGTGGCCAAACATATCATGTAATATAAAAAACAATACATTGCTCTACCAGTCTGTAGTAAAATGTAAAGCTTTACTCAGTCAGGACTGGAGTATCAATATACTATAATCCCCAATGCCTTATCACTGTTGTGCATGCATACTACAACTCTATTTGAGATCAGACTGCATGATATCATTTTACTAATGATGCCTACCCATCTGGGTGGTTATGACCTGATTGTGTAGCCTAAATTCCTTGTGAAAAAACAAAACAGAATATGATAAACTATAATAATACAGAACTAATTGATGTCCCATTGATGAACTATGCAAAGGGATGTATCTTCAAATGAAAAGGGACAGGATTTTCAGTAGACAAAAATAAACGGTTTGAATGGCTCAAGGAACTTAGGAACAAACCTTTATCGCATCACTAAGCAGTCAAGGTAAAAGTAGAGTAAAATAATATATAAATATTGTAGCAAAATTGGATGCTAGAATTAAGAATATCAAAGGGTCTATAAATCAGATATACATAAAAAATGGAATAGAAACACTAAAGGGTAGAAGGAACAGTGTGCTCCCGAGTGGCTAAAAAGAAGCTATACTAGCTCAGGCACTGACCCATGACAGATATACAGTACGCTGCTGCTCAATTAAATTGCAGCACAGGGAAGCTGGACATATTAACAACAGAAATGCACTATCCAACCAAAGTAAAAGGATAGGATTCATTAAAATTGTCAGACATCAGAAAAAACAGCAGGACAATGCACCGGTGGCACAACTAATTGAAATAAAGGTAACCATCACAACCAAGGGAGAAAACATTAGTGTGAACAAAAAAAGGAACATTTCACAAAATTCCAGTCCCTATGGTCCTTTTTCTAATCCTATAAGGCATCTCAGCAGCCCCGTTCACCATTCCTGCCAATTTAACATATTGTATTTGCTGTATAACATGAACAACTAAAGGTTTATATGTGTCTAAATTTTGCAGTGATTTGTGTGCCCTTTGGTATTTAACCTACCCACATACAATAAACATACATAGAAATATTACAGGTTAAAAACCATTGATCTTATAACGCCGGCAGAGGCAAGCATGAATGATATACAGTTAAAGTATCTCCAACTACCTTTCTTGCCAGAAAAAGGTACATGATTTCTTTTACAACAGTTGAACCTTGGAGTCAGCCTGAACAGGTATCTTCTTAAAATGTCTTTAAAGTTCTAACCCTTCCTTGCTATATAAATTAAGCTTCAACCAGGCACCTTGTATCAAAAAATCTATTGGCCAAAATGCACAAAATAAATTGTCACAATGTACAAAACACTGCATACAGTACTTTGACATAACCAGTTGGCAGTCTTACTATGTATGTAATATGACTTACCTGATACCCTTTTAAAACACCAGTGCCACAACATACAGCAGTGGCTATGAAGGAAATGGGGTTTATCACTGGTGTTCAATAGGTTCGTCTGAGAGTCTAAGAATCAGTAGGTCTCGCTAGAAATGTTTAAAAACGGCTCTTGCAGGTAACTGTAATTGAGTTTTCTTAAATGATGAAAACTACAGTTGAAGACTGGGAGACTGGAACTAAGTCCCGAACTAAAGGGCAGATATAATTGGGCTTATTGGTTAAAGGAGCTGAGAATCCATTTTCTAACCAATTTTCCAACCAAGTGAAAAGTAAATGTCTGTTCAGCTTGAATACCCAATCATAATTTGATATTAGATGTGAATATTCACACAATTTATTTATAGATTGTGTAAAGAATTTAAATTCCTTTATTAAATCAGATTAAATCTATGAATCAAATGACATTCCAGGAAAACAGTGTTCAGTCAGGGTCAAACACCACACAGAATTTAAGGCTAGTGGTGAAAATCAGATGTGGGTAAGAGACCATTAACAGGACAAGCAGAAGAAAGTATCCAGAATCAGAAGAGAACATTTTTGGTCAGACACAGTGGATCAAGTATGGCTCCACTGCAGTCTCTCTTTTGGAAGCATATGGAGTGATTTGATAGAGGTAAATGGGTGCCTTTTCCAAGTGATTCTGCTGCTGGTGATGTGTTGCTTAAAGCAAAATCTGGTGACATCAGCTTAACGTGCAAACCTTGCAGATAATCTGTTTAACTGGAGGTAAAATGATCAAATCTCATGACTCATGGCCAACTTTAGCCTTTAAAGCCAAGTTCCCCTCAAAAGTGGAAGCTCCGCTTATCTGCTTCCTCCCCCCTCTCCGGTACCCACATTTGGCACCTTTCAGGGGGCAGGGGGGAATGCATTTTTGACAGACACCCTTCCCTACTTTTGGGAGACAGTGCCGTGGTGCCATCCCTTGGAAGTTCAGCCCCCCTACGCCTCCCTCCACTGCCAGGCCAGTTAGGAAGCACAGTGCGCATTGCATATGTGCAGTAGGGAACTGGCTGTGAAGTTGAAAGTCTTCACTGCCGGTTTCCCTTACGACAAATGATGTCGGGGTGCCAACATGGCAGGCTCCCTAGACAGGTAAGTGTACATATATTAAAAGTCAGCAGCTACAGTATTTGCAGCTGCTGACTTTTCTTTATTTTTTTCCCAGGCAGAACACGCTTTATGGTAAAGTGACAAGATAATGCTTGGATCTAGTGTGGTACTGGGGTGGGCTGCACCAAAACCTGTCTGTGCCTCTAAATGTCTGTATGAACAAGGCCTTCAGCTGTAAGGCCAGGTAGATTGCCCTTATGGCTACTAATAATGTTTACATATTGTTTATACTGTATGCCTCCCTGACATTTTTACTGCACCCTCAGATAAAACAGGCAAGATCCTGTCCTGTATGTTTGGGTGTTTGAAATGAAGATACGTTCAATGGGGTTGATTTACTAAAGGCAAATAGACTGTTCACTTTCCTATCACCAGCTTAGTGAATGAGACAAAGCTCTATTGACTACCATAATCCAATCATGTGCAAGCACAAATGCTGTTTGATTATTTATGCACGTGTTAAAGTGTAAGTTTACCTTTACAGAAAATCTGTAAGGTGAACTTACACTGGACCCTGTCCCCATCGCACCCGGTCCTGCTAACCTGGTTGACAATCATCCATTCTGACACATATCGTTGCTTTACGTGTCAGGGAATTTGAAATCACTGTGCCTTTCTCTCCTCTTCGCCCATGGAGACAGGATGGGCTACACAGGTTCTGATTGGTCGCCGCCGCCAATGTGACAGCGCCAGCCAATTAGAATGCTCCCAAACTTACCTCCTGACGAGGTACATTTTGGAGATTAAACCGAGGGTATTTCTAAGCCCTGAACCAGTGAGGAGGCTATACGAGATGTCAGAATGGATGAACACTGCACTCCAGGTCAGCATGACGGGGGGGATAAGGAAGGGGGGCTGTGCTTTTCTGTAAAGATGAACTTACCCTTTAAGGTGTTAAGCTTTGGGGAATATGTACGTGTTGCAATGTGCAACTCCATTTGCAAAGTGAACAACTTATTCTCGTTTAGTATAAAAAAAAAACACAAATACATTAATGTTGTGTGAACAAAGCTCAAAATGAGTGTCAATATTGCATAATGAAACTACTTCACTTTCTAGTAAGCTGTTACACTGTTAGACAGATTTACTTTTCACCATCAATCCAATCAAGACAAGAGACAAAATTATTTGGGAATAGTTTTTATGTAACTGACATCTAAAGTGCTAATGCAATTTTAACTAACTATAAATACATTGCAAGTGCCAGTCAAGTCACATTTTCCCATGGTTTGTGCCAACTGTAATTAGAAACATTTTTTTAAACATTTGCACTTAATGTAAAATTGTGTCTGTGTAAGTGTTTGGTTGAAATGCTAGCTCGTGTTTGGCAAATACTCTACAGTAGCAAATTTGGAGCTCACTAATAATTCTATAGGTGATTACAGATTATTGGAAAGTGAATCTCCTCCTAATTATTACATTTTGCATAACTGTAACATATAAGTGAGCTTCTGGCAAAAAAAATAGGTATACAATGCTGTATATTATAATAGTAAAAAACATATACTGCATGCTAGCACTATATACCTGTAAGAAATAGTTTAGTCTGATTACTGGTACAGCTTTAAGTGTAACATATCGAATAATACAATTTTGCTGGTGCTTTTCTTCATATGACAGCAGCTCTGCTTATTGCATCGCCATTCATCTAAGGGTTCCTCATTACAAGACTGCATATCACAGCACCTCCAAAAATAGCAATGCTGTTTACCGTTTCCTTATCATCACAACATTTTAATCTAAGCATTCCAAAATAAAGCATTGGTGGGAAAAATATTGTTTCTTATACAGCATCAGTCAGCAAAATATTGCTCATCATTCCTTTCCCCTTCACAGTCATGTCTATAGCTGCTGTAACCATCACAGTACTAGTCATTAAGGCTCATTATCACAGCCCTGCTGATCATTATCCATCACATGCTAGAACATCCCTGCATTACACCACCTGTAACGATATGCGTATAGTGACAATATCAAGGTATCGCTACTATTATGCATGATATTGTAATGCCCATCATAACCTGCTTATATTTCAGTGGTAGAACAAAAATCCAAAGATAACCCTGGGAAAAAAAAAAACATAATAACTATGGCCCAGAGTATAAAGTAGCATCCTAATAGACACATGTGACTTTAATTTGGAAAAAAAATATTCTTTATTAAATATCAAAAATTACATAAATATCATGATGATGCCCTCACAAGTAGATTAAAATAAAGACAATGTTGTCTCTCAAAACCACCTACAAAGACATCACCCTAGTCTGATAGTAGAGCTGCAGACTCAAGGATGAATTGTCAAAGATCCAACTGGCACCTTAATACATCCCTATCCCTTAAAGTGGGGGTGCCCCCTAAAAAAAAAAAAAATTAAATACTGCAGCTGCTGCCTTTTAATAATTGGACACTTACCTGTCCCAGGGTCCAGCGATGCGGGGGAACGAAGCCCCCCCTCGTTCCCCACACTGCTCGCAGCACCGGAACTCTTACTGTGGGCACCTGGCTGTGGCTTCAAAGCTGGGCACTCACTGCGCATGCGCGAGCTGCGCCGGGCGCCGTGATACGCCTCACAGTCATCTGGGACACGTGATAGGCCCCAGATGACTGTGTGGCATGAGGGGAAGTGATGTCACCAGCCCGGGCATTGAAGAAGGCAGACTACGAGGGACCCCCTAGCAACAGGCATTTAGAGGTGAGTAAAAAAAAAAATTCCAATTATTTATTTATTTTTATGAATTTTGAGCTATTTTTTTTTTTGGTGGCAACAACTCTTTAAGAGAATGCAAAATTTGATAATAGCTTGCCTGTGGTTCTGTTTATCTGATACCTTGCAGTGAATATCACTAGAAAATTAGAAAATGACACATAACAGCAATGTGCAATAAGTTGTTAACCATACTGAGGCTAAGGGTATGTCCATAGGCTGGAAGCAAAAACTGGACAATAGCTGGATTGAGTAAAAAGTAACGGAGGCCTGCTGTACTTCTCCCCAACTAGGGCAAATAAATCAATGCTGTTATTGCTGGTGCAATGGTGATGGTAACTGTTGTATTAAAGTTACTCCTCAATATTACATAGCCCAGACTGAAAGGCTCTATTACTATTTTTTATTTTTGCTAAACAAACAAAAAATTCTGATAAAAAATAATAATAATTCCAACGGCGCATGCGCAGGGAAGAAACTAAACTAAGTGCCGTTTCTTTCCTAGCCTGTGCCATTAATCGTGGCTCCTGCGTGCATGCGTGGGAGTGATGTCACGCGGCTCCGGCGAATCACAGAGCTGGAGTCTGCAGCCCGGAAGGAAGAGGGGCCAGAAGATGGACGCTACCTACACAGGGGATATCACTGGATTCTTTTGCAGATAAGTGGCACATAATGGACTAGTATGCAATGCATAATAGCCCATTATGCTTTTCATTTGCAGGCTTTACAGTGAGCAATAGAGGAAATAAAACCCATTAAGGTTTGCTTCCTCTTTAATACAGTAGGAATCCGAGGGCCCTGCAATCTGTGATCAACTCTGTCTGAAGGACACAGCAGTCACAGAGCATGCCTGGTGCATGCAGGGGGTGGGGATTCTAAGAGGACTTCAATGACACCCCCCTAGAACTAGACAACCATGCTGTAGCCGTCTTTTGGCTATAGTGTGGTCGGCAAGTGGTTAATAATAGATATAAGTAATTGTATTCAGAGTTATGATTCATTATTTTCTATTTTTCCTAGGGAAGAATGAATAATGTTATTTTTTCACTTAAAGACTGTGCAGTTGCTCCGTAGCTTAATAAGTGAGCTAAAGGTTTACATTGCGAAGAATACCCACATCACATTCAAGGACGTTTTTTTTTTTTTTTTAAACTGCATTTTTGATTACATATGATTAGATGATAGAAGAGCTTCCTCTCATTTACTAAGCTCTGGAGCAACTGCTTTTGCAAAGGCCACAGTTGACTTGCCTTTAGTAAATCAACTCCAAAGAGACAGGGGCATCAGAAGCTAGCAGTTGATTCTATTCACAGCTTGCCATCCAAAACTGACATATAGGTTTAAAATAGAATCAGCATTTTTTTATTTATTTTTTTATTTTGAGTAGAGTAAGGGAGGGTTATAACCCCTGTCAGGTTTTTTTGTGTGACATCTGTGTCCCATTGGAGAGATTTCCCTTAACTTCCTGTCCCATAGTCCCTGTACTGTGACATTTTCAGACTGTTAACTCGATTTATATTTTTCTCTTCAGGTCTAAAACATTAAGAGACTGCTATTTCAGAGCAGGCACATGGCATCTATAGCAAACAGTTCACAAGCTTGATCAGTCAAATGTTATGGAGCCCTGGAATCCCTGTGCATCAGACCTGCCAGAGGTTATCAGCTTATTTGTTTTTGTAAATGGCACAACTGAAACTGATCTTTGTCTCATGAGCCCAGGGATTAATTAAAAGCTGTATTTTAAAATGTGTCACAACAAAATTCTTGTTAAAATGAAATCAGTATCTAGGCCCAATCTTGCAGTGCTTGTTCTACACAAGAGAACAGAAAAATGGCTATGGCTGCTGTCTGTTTAAAGATGAAGGTGTTTAAATGATTGTATTGAAGTCCATGATAACTTGAAGTAAAATGTAAATACGCCAATTTGTGCTTAACGTTTGAAAAAGAAAGCAAACAAACTCAGTATCTATCCACATAAACTTTACTGGGCTTTGGCAAAATCTGGTAACTTATTTGCATTCGTTTTTTATCTTTCAACATTTATAAGGGTCTCTGTTAATGGGCTTGTTCACTTGAAGCAGGTTTTGCATTTACTATGGGAAAGAAAACTCTCCATAAGGCAGGTCAGAAAGAATTTAACTGCAGGTCAAATCCAACTGTCAATAAATTATGAATGATCTCAATTGATACCATCCACGCCCATAGGCACATGCCCTAAAGGTGTTGCTACTATGAAGTTTAGGGAAGTAGGTATCCTTACCATCCTTTCACCTCCACTGTGTGAAACTAATGCGGCGTACACACGAGCGGACTGTATGGCGTACTTAGTTTGTCATACAATCCGACGGACAGTCTGTCGTACTTTCGACTGAACGGACTTGACCACACACGGATGCACAAACCATCCGTCGAAAGCTTGCGCGATGACGTGTACAGCACGTGTGACGGGACTAGAAATAGGAAGTCCAAGACACAGCAAAGCACCCTTCCGCCATGTAAATCCTTTCTGGGCATGCGCCATTCTTAGTCCGTCAAACTAGCATACTGACGAGCGGATTGTCCGCTAAAACCAAAGTACGACGGACAGAATTTCGAAAAATCCGAAATTCTTAGTACGCCGGACTGCACGCTGAAAAAGTCCGCAGAAGCCCACACACGAGCGGATTGTCCGCTGAAATGTGTTTTGACGGACTAAGTACGCCATACAGTCCGCTCGTGTGTACGCGGCATTAATATACCTGATGATTGGGGTTTGTGTATATGGCCATCAGACCCAGAAGTCAACAACATTTGGAAATAAAAATGCATGTTTTAAAGTGGATGTAAACCTCAGACATGAAATATGAACAAAGCATATCCCTCTATAGTGTGTACATGTCTCAATGAAGACATCTACTGTACCTGTAATGCCGCATACACACAATTGGAAATTCTGACAACAAAACCATGTATTTTTTTTATGACGGATGTTGGCTCAAACTTGTCTTGCATACACACGGTCATACAAATGTTGTCGGAAATTCCTATCACCAAGAATACAATGGGGCTATAAAAAGGAAGTTCAATAGCCAGTGCACCACCCTTTGGGCTCCTTCTGCTAATCTTGTGTTAGTAGAAGTTTGTTGAGAAATGAGTCACACTTTTCAGCCTCCTGCTTTTCAGTTCATTACTGCTCTTCAGTTTGTGCTTGTGGGTTCGTATCTGTTCTTCAGCGCGTGCTGTCAATTAGTTCCTGTCTTTCAGTGCGTTCTATTTATTAGTTCAAATCTGTTTTTTAATACGTTCTTGTCCGCTTGTTTCTGATTTTCAGATCATTCTTCTCAGGTCCTTTCTGATTTTCAGTGCGCTCTGTTAGTTCGTTTTGACCAGCCGACCATTTTCTAGCCATGTTGCGGGTATGTACTCATCGTAGAGTTCTTCAGTGTGTGCTGTCAGTTCGTTTCTGTCTTTCAGTGCGTTCTATATATTAGTTTGTATCTGTTCTTCATTGCACTCTTGTCTGCTCGTTTCTGATTTTCAGAAACTCATCTATTGTATTGCTCATCTATTGTATTTATTTCATCATTCCATAATTACCATGATTGTAATATGCTGTGAATGTCCTCTTTGCCCTTGTGCATGCTGGAAGCTTTTAATGCTCTTTTTTGTCCTTCATGAATATTTGCCTTCACTAAACTCCCCAGCATGCTATCCTGGGCCAATACACACCTAGCCTAGTCACTTGACAATGTATTTTGTCAGCTCCATTGTTTTGCTTACCCTAAACACCCCCTAAAATGTGTACAAATGTTATTGTTGTCCTTAAATTCAGGCAGAGTGCAAGAGGCTTTTTTTTTCGGGGGGGGGGGGGCATTTATAACCCTCCCCCTCAACAGCTAAGTCAACCGATAACAATTCTCTATCTGCTGGCTTTGCCATACCCATACACACTATATCTACCTCTTTTATGTTCATATTTATGGATTAATTCACCAAAGCATACAGGCCTGCCTTATTACTTTCAAATGGTACTGTTTAAAGTTGTGTTCTCCTATTATCTTGATATGTAATTACAGAATGTAAAAATGTGCTTCAATTTGTACAGTGGGTATTCATAATTTTGTATTGTGACACTTCTTACCTGTCCAGTGGGCTGCCAATAGTGTAAGTAAGGAGGAGCTGACCAAAGTAATACACATTATGGATGCATTCAGCTCAATGAAGTGGAGAGGGTTACCTGTCCAAAACATCTCCCTCCAACCTAAAATTTTTACAATAGGCCATCAGAGGGGTTGAGGAATCTAATAAGTGGACCTTATAGTTTTGTATTTAAATGCTCCTTAAAATAAATGTTATTTTTATGTTGGCCAAGAATGTTTGTGTTTAATTTGCTTGCAATGTTATGTGCAAAAGTACTATTTTTTTTTCTTGTTTGACTTCACAGTTTCCTTCAAACCCACAGGAATGGCAGATCGTGGCATCCCAGTTTGCCCAGCATTAGGACTTTCCCAACTGCAGAGGGGCAAAAAATGGTAAGCACGTCCACATAGTCCCACCCCCCAACTCTAGGCCATACTATTACAACTATAAGGGGTTTAATAGTATTGTGATTGTCACTACCGAGGTAAGGAGGCCGAGATGCTGAGAGGGCTCCCCTTGCGGCCGAGTGCAGTGCAACCCTGGAGATGGCACAGGGATGCAGTGCCCACAGTAGCACAGGTTGCCGGGTAGCAGCAGTAGATGGAAATGCTGAGCAGACCAGTCTCTGGAGGCAACTGTGCAAGAAGTCCAAGGCGGGGTCAGGGTCAAGCCGAAGGTCAAACACGGGAGGTCAATCCGGAGGTAAGAAGGATGGATACTGAACTGGAGACCAGGAACGGAGGTCAAGCCAAGCCGAGGTCGGGTGCCGGGAGCAGACAAGGAGTATCAGGGACAAGCCAGAAGTCGGAGCCAGGAGAGTAATCGGAAGCAGGTCAAACAAGCCGGGTCGGTAACAGGAGATCAGGTAGCAGAGATAACAGGCACGGGTACTCAGGAAGAGCTGACGATAAACCAGCAATGTGATGCTGTCAGGTGAACGTTTAAATAGGCACGGCGCTTGGATTACGTCGTGAGCGCGCCACCGCGTTCGTACGCCTACGACGTGTAACGTAATGCGCTCGTACTACCCGGCGTACGCGTACTCGATCGGAGGCTCCATCAGGCGTTCGTCTGGGAATCATATTGCGTCTTCGTGGGCGCTGACGCGCGTTAACACGATCGCGTCCCACAAGGTAACTCCTATTTCCCTGACAGTGCCCCCCCCCAAGGGGCAGCCTCCGGATGCCTAAACGAGCCCATTTTTCAGGATGAAGACATCGAAACCTGTGTATGAGTCTAGGTGCATGTACAAAACTTGCAGGTTCCCAAGAATTTTCCTCAGCCGAATACCCCTTCCATTTAATTAGAAATTGGATTGTCCTACCTCTCCGACGACAATCAAGGATAGATTCGACTTCAAATTCGGTTTCATCACCAACCTGAACCGGAGGCGGGGGCACTTCTTCTCTACCTGAAAAAGGACTGGAGATGACACGTTTGAGAAGGGAGACATGGAAAACGGGATGAATTCTCATAGAATTAGGCAAAGCAAGTTCGAATGCTACAGGGTTAATTACACGTCTAATCTCAAAAGGGCCCAGGAACTTGGGTCCCAACTTCCGAGAAGGACATGACAGTTTTAAGTTCACAGCAGAGAGCCACACTTTGTCCCCTATCTTAAAGGCAGGGTTAATTCTCTTTTTCTTATCATAATGTCTTTTGTATTCCTCCTGAGCCTTCTTCATGGTATCCTGGAGCAACTGATAGTTCGTTTGGATGAGGTTTACTCTGTCCTGAACGGCTGGGACCGTAGATTCAGGAATGGTATTGGGTAAGAACGAAGGGTGGAACCCGTAGTTTGCCCAAAAGGGTGATTGGTTGGTCGAGGCATGCACTGAATTGTTGTACGCGAATTCCGCGCAAGGGAGCAGGGAGGCCCAATCATCCTGGGAAAAAGAACAAAAGCATCGCAGATATTGTCCGAGCGTCTGGTTGGTTCTCTCTGTTTGTCCATTACTCTGTGGGTGGTAGGCTGAGGATAGACATATTCTAATCGATAACAACTTACAGAGCTCTTTCCAGAACCTGGAGGTAAATTGCACCCCTCTATCTGATACGATGCTGTCGGGTACACCATGTAGGCGGACAATTTCCTTAATGAAGATTTTTGCGGTATCCAAGGCGGAGGGGGTCCCTTTCATAGGCAGAAAGTGCGCCATCTTAGATAGGCGATCCACCACTACCAAGATGGTAGTGTGCTCTTCAGAAGGGGGCAACTCCACAATGAAGTCCAAAGAGATTTCCTTCCACGGTTTTTCTGGGACTGGTAGCGGCCTTAACAGGCCCCAGGGTCTAGCGTTAGACCCCTTGTTTCGTTGGCAGGTTGTACAGGAATCAACGTACTCTTTACAGTCGGATCTTAAGGTAGGCCACCATAAGGACCGCTGCACAAGATCAATCGTCTTCCGCACCCCAAAATGGCCGGCCAGTGGGTGGTCGTGGAAGGTCCTTAGTACGAGTAACCTGGCCTGCTGAGGCACAAAAATTTTGTTCTGGTGCCATAGAAGCCCGTCTTGACTTCTCAAGGAAGAAGCTTCTATGTCAGTACATTGGTTAGAGGCCTGTGCTATCGAAGTCCTTAGGTCCGGTTGCATTAGTAGGAAGTTCTGGGGAGACAGAATTGTACTAGGTGTAATCTTCTCTGAGGAGTCTGGGAACATCCGGGACAAGGCATCTGCCTTGCCATTTTTTGATCCTGGACGGTAGGTCACATGAAAATTAAACCTTGAGAAGAATAAAGCCCAACGGGCTTGTCGGGGTCTCAGACGTTTAGCTGTGCGAAGATATTCTAAATTTTTATGGTCGGTGAAGACCAGGATGGGGTGAGCGGCACCTTCCAAGAGATACCTCCACTCTTCAAGGGCGGTCTTAATTGCCAAAAGCTCCCGGTCACCTACATCGTAGTTCCTCTCTGGGGGGCTCATCTTCCGTGAAAAGAAGGCTACAGGGTGCAATAATGCCTTGGGACCTTGTCGCTGGGATAGAATTGCTCCTGTGGCCACCTCTGAGGCATCGACCTCCAGAACGTAGGGTAAGGCGGGATCTGGATGCTGCAGGATAGGTGCGGTAGTGAAGAGGGTTTTGAGTTGGTCAAAGGCAGATTGTGCTGCTGGAGTCCAGAGAAACTTGATATGTTGACGAGTGGTCTGCGTGATGGGTGCTACTATGGTGGAGAAGCTCCTTATGAACCTCCGGTAGAAATTAGCAAACCCAATGAACCTTTGAACAGCCTTCTTGTCAGAAGGAGCGGGCCAGTCTAGGATGGATTTCACTTTCTGGGGGTCCATGGCGATTCCACCTGTGGAAATGATGAGTCCCAGGAACTGAATAGATTCTTTTTCGAAGTCGCATTTCTCGGCCTTAACGAATAGTCCGTGGGTCCTGAGAATACCTAACACTTTTTTAACATGTATTCTATGAAGTTCTAGAGTGGTCGAGAAGATCAGAATGTCGTCCAGGTAGGCGACGACAAAGTGGTCCAAGTACTCCCGGAGGATGTCATTAATAAAGTGCTGGAAAGTTGCTGGGGCATTGCACAATCCGAAGGGCATGACCAAGTATTCGAAATGCCCAAATCTTGTTCTGAATGCCGTCTTCCACTCGTCCCCCTTCCGGATACGGACGAGGTTGTAGGCTCCACGTAGGTCAAGCTTAGTAAAAATGCGGGAAGTGTGGAACCTTTGGAAAAGTTCTGGGATGAGCGGAAGTGGGTAGCGGTTCTTGAGGGTGATGTTATTTAGTTCCCTGTAGTCCACGCACGGTCTCAGAGTCTTGTCCTTTTTTTCTACGAAAAAGATGCCCGCACCAGCAGGGGATGAGGAAGGACGGATGAACCCCTTTGCCAGATTCTCATCTATATATTGTCTTAAGGCCTCAAGTTCAGTCTCAGAGAGAGGGAAAATCCGGCCGAAGGGAATGGGAGCTCCCGGCAATAATTCGATGGGGCAGTCATAGGGACGGTGCGGAGGTAAGATATCCGCCTTTCTCTTGTCGAATACGTCCCTGAACTCTTGGTACGCTGCTGGTATGTTAGGAGCGGGACTGAGTACGGGTTGGACGGTCAAACAACTGGGCAAGTTTCTAGATTCGGGGTCCAGACAGTGTTGTTGGCAGTAAGCTGAAGTGAAGGCTATTTCTTTCTTGGACCAATCAATCCGAGGATTGTGTGCCTGAAGCCACGGGATTCCTAGGATGACAGGGAACATGGGAGAACACAGGACGTCGAACTTGATAAACTCCCGATGACCAGAATCTGTGGTCGTTAGGATGGGTCTTGTTTCCCTGGTGACATGGCCAGAGCTAGGTAGGGAGCCGTCGGCCAGACGGACAGTCAGCTTTTGTTTCTTCAAGAGAAGCGGGAGAGCAAGATTTTTAGCCAGGGTTGAGTCCAGAAAGCAGCTGCAGGCCCCAGAGTCCAGTATTGCCTGTAAGTGGATCTCCTGACCTGACATCGTCAATGTGACAGGAAGGGCGATGTGGGTTGAAGCGGGTTTCGTTACCTGGAGATGACATGGAGTGCAGAGGGTGGATTTACTTGGCCTGGTGGGACAGTGGTCAATACGATGTCCTGATTCCCCACAATAGAAGCAGAGATGTGCCTGACGGCGGCGAAGCCTCTCTTCAGTGGTCAAGGGAGAGCGGAACGGGCCATTCAGAACAGAGGATGCCGCTGGGCAGGCCGGAGGTGGAGCCTGGGTAGAGTTAAAGGTCCAAGTGGTTTCAGACCGGCGTTCACGTAGGCGCCTATCAAGCTGTGTGGTAAGTTGGATGAGTTCCTCAAGTGTTGGGGGAACCTCCAATCTGGCTAGCTCGTCCTTGAGGACCTCGGACAACCCCATCCGGTACTGATATTTTAAAGCTGCCTCATTCCAGCCGACATCTGCAGACCAAGTACGGAACTCTACTGTATAATCTTCTGCAGGCCGCTCGCCCTGGCGGAGGGAGTACAAGGTTGCTTCGGCTGTAGTTGTCCGAAAGGGATCATCGTATAGGCGGGCCATAGCTTGAAAAAACTGATCCAAGGTACTAATGGAAGAGCTGCGTTGCTCTAGTAAGCCGTGAGCCCAGGTCTGGGGATCGTCCCTTAGTAGTGAGATGGTAAAACCCACTTTGGTCATTTCAGAAGTAAATGTCTGAGGCTGCAGAGAGAAGTACAAGTAGCATGCGTTCCTGAAGGTTCTAAATTTTCTTCGGTCCCCATGAAAATATTCTGGTGCAGGGACTCGTGGCTCAGGAGAGGTTGAGACTATAGCGCTAGGATCTTGGCCAGAGAGGACAGATGGCTCAGGAGGGTGCTGCAGACGTTCCTCCAATCGAAGGTATTTCTCTTGGAGACCCTTAATCGCTGGGGTCAGGGCCATGACTTCCCGTAAGATGGCCTCTATCGGGGAGTTGCCTCTGTCGGCCTCTGACATTTGGCTGGTTTATACTGTCACTACCGAGGTAAGGAGGCCGAGATGCTGAGAGGGCTCCCCTTGCGGCCGAGTGCAGTGCAACCCTGGAGATGGCACAGGGATGCAGTGCCCACAGTAGCACAGGTTGCCGGGTAGCAGCAGTAGATGGAAATGCTGAGCAGACCAGTCTCTGGAGGCAACTGTGCAAGAAGTCCAAGGCGGGGTCAGGGTCAAGCCGAAGGTCAAACACGGGAGGTCAATCCGGAGGTAAGAAGGATGGATACTGAACTGGAGACCAGGAACGGAGGTCAAGCCAAGCCGAGGTCGGGTGCCGGGAGCAGACAAGGAGTATCAGGGACAAGCCAGAAGTCGGAGCCAGGAGAGTAATCGGAAGCAGGTCAAACAAGCCGGGTCGGTAACAGGAGATCAGGTAGCAGAGATAACAGGCACGGGTACTCAGGAAGAGCTGACGATAAACCAGCAATGTGATGCTGTCAGGTGAACGTTTAAATAGGCACGGCGCTTGGATTACGTCGTGAGCGCGCCACCGCGTTCGTACGCCTACGACGTGTAACGTAATGCGCTCGTACTACCCGGCGTACGCGTACTCGATCGGAGGCTCCATCAGGCGTTCGTCTGGGAATCATATTGCGTCTTCGTGGGCGCTGACGCGCGTTAACACGATCGCGTCCCACAAGGTAACTCCTATTTCCCTGACAGTGATGTTGGCGGTGGTGTTGTCGACATACGAGTTCCTGTATGAGGACATGGGGAAAAATGGCCGGATTTCGGATGGTGGAGTCATTGTCCAGATAGAGTTCTACAGACGGCTCCAGAATAGCGACTTGAGCTTGTCACCTTTGGAGGACAATGAGTTTTTAATTACTGGCTGGCCAGAGCCAGGAGAGTGGTGGAGAATGCATTTGGAATAATGGCCAGCTGGTTCTGTCTATTTCTGACAGCTATACACATGGCGGAATATAAATTTAATCATATTGTCTGTGCCTGCTGCGTTCTTCATAATTTCCTCAGGAAAAAAATAGAAACAAACTATGTGGCCTCAGTTGGGACTGAGGCCGGCTTTCTAGATCCTTCAACCCTTATGGTACTTGAACCTGGCTGTCCTGGCTTGCCCCCCCAAAGCGCTCGCAAAGTAAGATAAGAGTTATCTCAAATATTTTGTGGATAGGGGGGTTATTGACATGCCAGAGAATCAACTTACTCCAAAAACTGGCATTGAGCATTGAAAGAAGAAGCCAAACATTGTTGAGTATAAAAAATTTTACTCAAAGCACATTCACATGTGCGTTAGAAAAGTTTTTTTTTTTAACAAACCAACATCTTTGGTGTATAACCTTTTTATGTTTGATAGTAGAAATATCCTATTTTTGGTTAAACAGGCATGTTTAAAACCATAACATACACAACGCAGGAACTTACAAAGTTTAACTTTGATAAATTGAAGGCCAGGTCAGATATTAGTATGTCAAAACTGTGTTGATCTTGCCTTCATCAGATGGGGTGATGTCACCCCTGTGAAAGCCACATTTTGAAGATGCACACAAATTGGGAGTGAAAATGTGGATTTCCCTTACTGATCCCATGCCTAATGTAAACATGGCCCATCATGGGGGATCAATGGACATGTTTCGGGGTGCAACACCTTCCTCTCATTTACATTAGTAGTGAGGAAGGGGGTTTCTCCCACAAAGCACGTACATTGATATCTTGTGATGACAGATAGCATATGTTGACACACTGGGGGTTATTTACTAAAGGAAAATCCACTTTGCACTGCAAGTGCACTTGAAAGTAAAGTCGCTGTAGATCTGAGGGGGACATGCAAGGAAAATAAAAAACAGCATTTTAGCTTGCACATGATTGGATGATAAAATGAGCAGAGCTTCCACTCATTTCAGATCTACCCCTTAGATTTAGAGCAACTGCACTTTGAAGTGCACTTTCAAGTGCATTTGCAGTGCAAAGTGGATTTGCCTTTCATAAATAAACCCCACTGTGTACATATTCAAAATTTGGCTTTCAAACTTTTTTCAACCTCATTGATGTTTTCCTTGATCTTCTCCTATTCCTGATTGCACAACATTATCTCCCTGATGAGGATATGTGCACTTGCACTGGTGAAATTCTTCTTCCACAACAGCCACCTCACCTAAAAATAAAAAATACATCATGTATTATAAATATGTAGGCATACATTATTACCTGAAGCTATGGTCTGAGACACTGACCTGTTGTGGTCACTATTCCTCCCTCCACATCTTCTTTAGGGTGTGTGGGGATTTTCCCTTCTTTAGAAGGTGTGGTGCTTTTTGTGTTCTTAGTAGGGATGAGCTGAACACCTCCCCTCTGTTCGGTTGGCACCAGAACATGTGAACAGGCAAAAAATTTGTTTGAACACATGAACACTGTTAAAGTCTATGGGACAGGAACATAACTAATCAAAAGTGCTAATTTTAAAGGCTTATATGCCTAGTATTGTCATAAAAAGTGTTTGGGGACCTGAGTCCTGCCCCAGGGGACATGTATCAATGCAAAAAAAAGTTTTAAAACTGGCAGTCTTTTCGGGAGCAGTGATTTTAATAATGCTTAAAGTGAAACAATAAAAGTGTAATATTCCTTTAAATTTCATACCTGGGGAGTGTCTATAGTATGCCTCTAAAGGGGGCGGATGTTTCACGTGTTTAGAAATGTAATTTTGCTGTCAGACTGTTCTAAAGGAAAAAAGTAATTTAAAACTAATCACGGCTACAATGAATTGTCGGTCCACAATACACATAAAAGTTAAATGGGGAACCCCAAACCAAAATGTAAAAAAAAATGTGTGGGGGTCCTAAATTCCATACCAGGCCCTTCAGGTCTGGTATGGATATTAAGGGGAACCCCGCACCAAAATTTTTTAAAAAATGGTGTGGGGTCCCCCCAAAAATACCAGACCCTTATCCGAGAACGCAACATGGCAGGCCACAGTAAAAGAGGGGGGATGAGAGAGCACCCCCTCCTGAACCGTACCAAGCCACATGCCCTCAACATTGGGAGGGTGCTTTGGGGTATCCTCAAAGCACCTTGTCCCCATGTTGATGAGGAGAAGGGCCTCATCCCCACAACCCTCGCCCTTACCCTTTGCGGGCAGGGGGGCTTATCAGAATCTGGAACCCCCCTTTAACAAGGGGACCCCCAGATCCTGCCCCCCCATGTGAATTGGTAATGGGGTACAAATATACCCCTACCATTTCACAAAAAAAGTGACAAAAAGGTTAAAAACACAAGGGACGGTTTTGACAAGTCCTTTATTAATTTCTTCTTCTTTCCACTTCTTCTTTCATCTTCTTTCTTCTGGTCTTCCTTCGGTGTTCTTCTTGTTCCTCCAACTTCTTCTTCTACATCTTCTTCTTCATCTTCCTCCACTCTTCTCCTCCTGCATCTTGCTCTGGATTCTTCTCAGTTCTGTCTGCATGATCCGCCTCAGTGGGAGTCTTCTGACACTCCTTAAATAACGGAGGGTGGGGCCACCCGGTGACCCCGCCCTCCTCTGACGCACAGGGACTTCCATAAGGCTTTCCCCATGATATCAGAGGGGGCAGGGTCACCCTTTTACGTAAATAGGCCCCCATACACATGACTTTGGGAAACATCCCCACACATAAGAAGAGATCCTCCTCTTGGAGGTTGAACGATGATATTTTACATGACTGAGTCTGCACCCAAGACATCATACAGACAATCAAATTAAACAAGCATGCATGGCAGACCTAACACGCCATTTCAAGGAGGGAGGAGTCTAATCATGGCACCGTCAGGCTGCACACCATGAGGAATCCTTGATCTCTCTCCCTGCCTGTAAGGAGATGGAAGGTGAAGCCTATTGATGTCGCCCCCCCGTGTTCTGCTATCTCCCCACCCCGTGCTTCGGCCACTCTACGATAGATGATCCCGTCCCCTCCTCTCGGGACGGAGGAGTGAGTGAGAAGAGCTGTGCACTAGTGTGGACACAGCATGCTGAGAGTGCACCAGTGGAGGTTGGGCAGGGGGTGCAGGAGCTTCCCTGCTCGGCTTAACGCAGCAGAGTGCCGGGCGGTTTACAGGTGAAATTGCCGCTGTGTGTGGCCACCAGGAGGAAGCAGAGAGAGACTGCTGGGAAGGAGGAGGGAGAGCTCAGGAAGGGACGCAGAGGAATGAGTGGTCCCGAACTGAGCCAAACAGATTGCCCAACAGGAACAAGGGGGAGAGACGCTCACCCCCCCCCCCCCCCCCAGATAAATACATTTTTTCTTCACTAACTCTTGCTTTGATTTGCTTGAAATAAGAGTGAAAGTGCGAAAGAGACTGCAAAGTGGATTGTATCATTGTATCATTCAATAGAGGAATAAGTCTGCAATGGAAAGTGAGAGGTGACAACAAAGTTACAGGACCTAGAGTGGAAAAAATAGGGGCAATAAAGGTGTATATATGAGGCACCACTGTAATTAAATGTGATAATGAAAGGAAGAAAAAAATTCTGGTGTCCCCGATAAATGATTGGTTAGATTAATAGAAAAGTGGACTTTTTAAAACTGATTGTGTATTCTGGGAATTAAAAAAAAATTGGAATATAAGGATACATAAGGAAATTAGTAGACATAACCAAAAGTCCACATATTTGATCAACATATCCCACGCTATAACCTATAAAGCCGTAGACCTCTTCCAGGTGCAGATTAAATTTGAACGCTCAGTTGGAATTTATTTATTTATTTATTTTGGTCAAACAGAGAAAAAAAGAGGAAAATATATATAAAGAAATATAGAAGCATAAGGATGGTTTCTATACAGTTCCTATACCCCTTGACTCTATCCCTATCCCCGTTTGGGTTTTTTTTTTATGTGGGATAAAATGGTAAGAGGTGGCAGAGCGGTTGCTAAATCACCATGGCCTAGCTTGAGCTCCAGCCTCATGAATAAATATTTAAGACAAGGAGATGGAGAGGGAGAAAGACAACAGAGTGTAAAAGGGTGACAAATCGAATCTAAAGAAAAAAAGGAGAAGAAAGAGAAAAAGAGAAAACAATAGTGGAAACCAGCCTGCTCTCAGAACCCAGAATAGAGCAGGATATGGAAATGGAAGTGGTTGGTGGTGTTAGAAGGCCGGAGGAACAACAGGCTGTTCAATTACCAACAACATCTGATATGGAAAAAATGTTTGTGGTGCTGGAAAATTCTTTAAAGGCAGAAATGGCAACAATCCATAAAGACTTGGGCCATATGCTCTCAAGAGTTGAAGAGGTAGAAGTAAAAGTAGAGTCCCATATAAGAATAATAAAAGAGTTGAGGGGAGAAATAAATATATTAAAAAAAGAACAACAGGAACAAGCCTGTAGAATGGAAGCTCAAGAAAATAGGGCCCAAAGGAAAAATTTGAGCATCCGAGGCCTCCCCGAATCCACTGAAGAAGAAAATTTACCAGAAATAATAAAGAAGATCTTTAACCCTATCCTGGAAAAGGAAGAAACTAATTTAATAAAAATTTAAAAAGTACATAGACTAAGAAGACCACAAGGGCTTTCAATCAAAATTCCAAGGCAATCAAATCTGGAGAAATATGAAGAAAAAGCCACCAATTAAGTATGGGGAAAAAACGATACAACTCTTCCAGTATTTATCGCAAGAAACCCTGAGAAGAAGAAGAAACCTGTATTGAAAATTTTACAAGCTCATGATATTCAATAAAACTGGGGTTTTCCCGCAAGTTTGATAGCCAGGAAAAACGGACGAACTGTCAGATTAAGATTAATGAATGAATTAATTGAATACTTGTATAGTGCACAATGCGAACTGAATCGCCTCTAGGCGCTTTGATCATCTGCTAAAAGAGGAAGGTCTTGAGTTTTTTCCTAAAAGCCAGGTGATTTTCTTCCAGGCGGATGTTGATTGGTAGAGCATTCCATAGCCGAGGCCCTTGGACAGCGAATCTCCGTTTCCCCCTTGGATTTATACCGGGCTTTGGGCACGAGGAGGAGGTTTTTGTTGGCTGATCGAAGACTGTGGTTTGGTGTGTAATGATTTATTTTCTCCATTAGGTATTGCGGAGCTTCTCTATGCACGCATTTGTGGGTGAGGCAAAGGGTCTTAACCACTTGCCGACCGCCGCACGACGATGTACGTCCTATTTTTGAAGAGGGATATCTCGGTAACGGCAGCAGCTGCTGCCACAACCGAGATATCCATCTCTTCAGGCGGCGGTTGGCTGTACGATAACGGTGGTCTCCGCGGCGGATTCGCCGTGAGATAACCGCTATCGACGGCGGGAGAGGTGCCACCCCCCTCCCGCCGCCCCACCGCACCTTCTGCCGCTTACCGGGGCCGTCGGTAGCGGCGGAGGCGATCGGGTCCTTTCGTCTGCTGGGCATAGAGACAAGTGAGGCTAAGATGGCCCCCACTCGTCTCTATACCATAGGAGGGCGGAAGCGACGTCAAAACGTCACTTCCGCCCATACCTCTTAAAGGTATATTTTTTTTAGATGTCAGATTTTCTTTTTTCTTTTTTTTTTTTTTTGCATTTTAGCCCAAATATGAGATCTGAGGACTTTTTGACCCCAGATCTCATATTTAAGAGGACCTGTCATGCTTTTTTCTATTACAAGGGATGTTTACATTCCTTGTAATAGGAATAAAAGTGATCCATTTTTTATTTTTTTTAAAACAGTGTAAAAATAAATAAAATCAATTAAAATAAATAAGAAAAAAAAATTTTTTTTTTTTAAAACACCCCGACGAGCTTGCGCACAGAAGCGAGCGCATACATGAGTAGAGCCCGCATATGAAAATGGTGGTCAAACCACACATGTGAGGTATCGCCGCGATCGGTAGAGTGAGAGCAATAATTCTAGCCCTAGACCTCCTCTGTAACGCAAAAAATGCAACCTATAGAATTTTTTAAATGTCGCTTATGGAGATTTTTGAGGCTAAAAGTTTGACGCCATTCCACGAGCGGGCGCAATTTTGAAGCGTGACATGTTGGGTATCAATTTACTCGGCGTACCATTATCTTTCACAATATAAAAAAAATTGGGCTAATTTTACTGTTGTCTTATTTTTTTATTCAAAAAAGTGAATTTTTTCCAAAAAAAGTGCGCTTGTAAGACTGCTGCGCAAATACGGTGTGAAAAAAAGTATTTCAATGACCGCCATTTTATTCTCTAGGGTGTTAGAAAAAAAACAATATAAAATGTTTGGGGGTTCTAAGTAATTTTCTAGCAAAAAAAAAACTGTTTTAAACATGTAAACACCAAGTCTGAAAAAGAGGCCTGGTCCTTAAGTGGTTAAACATGATCCGATTTTCTATGGTTAGCCAATGTAAGCTCCTCAGCGAAGGAGAGATGGATTCCCAGGGTTTTTTCCTGTTATCAGCCTTGCGCCGTGTTTTGGATCAGTTGTAATCACGCAAGTTGATATTGTGGTAATCCTATGTAAAGCGAATTTGCGTAGTCCAGTCGTGAATTAATGATTGTTCCAACTACCACTGCTTTGTCATTCTTTGGGATAAAAGGGATGAGTCTGTGAAGCATGCGCAGCAGATGGTGAGATCCACTGACTACAGATCCTATTTGCGCATCCATTGACATTTGTGCATCTAAAATAACCCAGAGACTCTTCGCTTTGGTCTTTGGGGAGATAGTCTGCCCAAAGACGGTTGGTGGAGACCAGGAAGTTTTGGTTGAGGGTTAAGATTTGGATGTAAGATAAGAAGCTCTGTCTTTGATTCGCTCAGCTGGAGGGAGTTAGTGGTCATCCAGTCCTCTATTGATTTGAGGCAGTTTTCAAGTTGTTGTTGGTGATCTTTTTTTCCATTGATCCGGAAATAAAGTTGTGTGTCGTCAGCGTAAGAGTGGAAGCAGAGATCTGAGCATCTGATGATTTGAAGGAGTGGGCGAATGTAAATGTTGAAGAGAACGGGTGACAAAGGAGAGCCTTGAGGGACTCCACAGGTGACTGCCCGAGTTTCGGAGAGGAATTTTCCTAGTTTCACTGTCTGTGACCGATTTCCTAGGAAGGACATGAACCATTGGAGATCTATGTCTTGGACTCCGGGTACTTTTGTGAGGCGGACGAGTAGAGTATTGTGATCTACTGTATCAAACGCTGCACTTAGGTCTAACAGTACGAGGAGACATGGCTCTCCGTCATCTGCTGCTTCAAGGGCATCATCTCAAATCTTGAGGAGAGCTGTTTCTCTTCCATGACCCGGACGGAAGCCTGATTGCAGCGGGTCCAGGAGTTTGTGAGTATCCAGGGTAAGTTGTAGCTGATGTACTACAGCTTTCTAAATGATCTTAGAAATGGTGTTGTGGACTTGTAATTGGCCTATGGTTGTTTGGATCCTGAGGGTCCAGGTTTGGTTTCTTGAGTAGAGGTTTGACGATGCCTTGTTTGAGGATGCTGGGAACAATCCCTTTGTGGAATGATCTGTTTATGAAGTGGGTTATGGTTGGAGCCACGATGTCGGAGCATTCTTTCAGTAGTTTTGTGGGGACGATGTCAATAGGTGAGGTACTGTCACACAGTTTATTAATGATGTTTTTTGCTGTTTTTACGGTGATCGGGGATAGTGAAAATTTTGGCGGCTGCGGTATGTTGGTGCAGACATCCTCTTTATGTATTTGCTGGCTGAGGTTGGATGTTTTCTTCTGACAAATTGTTTCCCTGATGGTTTTGACTTTATCAATGAAAAAATCTGACAGTTTGTCACAGTAATCCTGGGATTCACTTTCTGGGGATTCTAGGCACACCGGATTCACTGATTGATTAACCAGTTTAAACAGTTCCCGTGGTTGGTTTGTAGCCATTGAGATTGTATATGAGAAGTGGTCCTTTTTAGCTTTGAAGATTGCTTTCCGATAATTCTCTGTGAGACCTTTGTAGTTAAAGTGGTTTTCCTCGGTGGTATTCCTTCTCCATGTTCTTTACGCTCTTCTGCGTTCTTGCTTTAGTACGGCGAGGGAGCTATTAAACCATCCAGAGTTTTTTTTTCCTGATGAGAGCCCTGCGCTTTGGTGCTACCGAGTCTGCTGATTGCAGCAATGCCCTGTTCAGGGAGTTGAGTGTTTCCTCCATAGAGTGGTTTAAGGTTATTGTAGTTATCTTGTTGGACAGAGTGGATTTGAAGGATTCGGAGTACAGTTTTTTATGCGATCTGGTCCAGTGCGTTGTTGTTACAGGATTCAGTTTTTCGTTGGTGATGTTGGTAGCTATTTTGAATTTGATGGCGTGGTGATCTGTCCATGGCAATGTTATGTTGTCGAGTATGTTGACGTCAATGTTCTGTTTGAAAATAAGGTCCAGGGTGTGTCCTTATCCATGCGTGGGAGTCTTTATCAGTTGCTGGACGAAACATCTGACTTTTCTAAAAGATTAGAAATTCCAACACCAGAAATCCCAGGGATTTAACCCCTAGACAAGAATTAACAAGGATACAAGAAGAAGCACAATGGCAATTGGTCTCAAGAAAATAGATCTATGGACTTAAATAAATAGATCTTAAAAGCTAAAAGCGAGGTGGGGGGATGGGGAGGTGGGAGGTAGGGGGGCAGGAAAATGGTATAGGATGCCCCGTGTGTCACCCCTATTGGGGGACGGGGGGCATACTGGGGGGATGAACTGGGATTAGAGAGGAATAGAGGAGAGGAATGTTATAAAAATGTTAACATACAACGTTTGAGGACTTAGCTTACCTGGGTAGAGACATATAATTCTACAAGAATTGGAAAGGAGTATGGCCAAAATTGTATTCCTCCAGGAGACACGTATTACCCATGATTCAAATGTGAAGTTATATTCAAGAAACATACCAACATGGTTTTATGGAGATTCACCAATCAGAAGGGCAAAAGGAGTGGCTATAAGGTTTGGGAAAAACGTTTGCTTTGCAATAGAAAAAAGAAAAGTGGATCCAGAAGGACGTTTCCTCTTCCTGTCGGGGTCTATATATAATACAAAGTACACAATTTTTCTATGGACCAAAGATTAGATAGCATCTCAGATGCAATAGATAGATAAATAAGGCAACTCAGAAAAAGAAAAAAAAATCTATATGAACATCAATTAGTAGACTCGTGGTGAAAACAGTATCCGAGTATAAAAGACTACACTTTTTATTCAGCAGTACATGGAACATACTCTCGGTTAGATTATATCAGTGTTTCTCAACTCCAGTCCTCAAGGCACCCCAACAGGTCATGCTTTCAGGTTCTCCGTTATTTTGCACATGTGATTTGATCAGTTTCACTGCCTTAGTAATTACCACAGCCGTTTCATCTGAGGAAATCCTGAAAACATGACCTGTTGGGGCATCTTGAGGACTGGAGTTGAGAAACACTGGATTATATCATGGTGGAACATAGAACATTGGAGGAAATAATAGAAACAAAAATAGGAATAACAGCCTCAGATCATGCCCCAGTGATGTTGAGAATTAAAAAAGGTACGTGGAGAATAAATGAAGATTTACTGGAAAATAATGAAATTGAGAAAAATCATAAAGGAAGGGATTGAAAAATATTTTAAAGAAAACAACACTCCAGAACTTTCAAAGGCAACTATTTCTGAGGCTCATAAGACCGTCATTAGAGGTAAATTGATATCTATTGGGGCAGGAAAAAAACAGGAAAGAAGAAAAAAAATGATGAGAATTATAAAAGAAATACATGAACTAGAACAAAGACATAAAAAATTATTGGAAAAGGAAACGTATCGGACTCTAATTACAAAAAGAGAACAATTAAAGACCCTGATGGAACAAGAAGAGAGGAGGGACTTGAATAGGATAGCTCAGGAGATATAAATGGGGTAATAAGCCAGGAAAATATCTCACAAATTTAATAAGGAAAAATAAGTCTCTAAATTATATAGAGAAGATTAAAAATTAAAAGGAGAAGTAGTAAATAAGATATCAGAAATTGCAAAAGCTTTTCAACAATATTACAGCGCATTGTATTCAATAAAAAATCGGGAGACACAACAAGAAGAACAAATAAGAAAGAGGAAGATACAAGCCTATTTAAAAGAAGCTAAACTACCAAACATTCAACTAGCAATTAAAAGAACTAGAAAAAAGGATAACACAGGAGTAGATCAAACTATGAAGGTAACCCCATCTGGAGAATGTCCAGGGCCAGACGGCTTTACGATCAAATATTATTAAAAAAATTCTCAGAACACCTGATACCAAGGTTATATGAATACTTGAACAATATAGGAGAAGAGGAAGAAGTAAGAAAAGAATCACTATTAGCACACATTACAATGATTCCTAAAGAGGGAAAAGATAAGACCAATTGCTTGAGTTATAGGCCAATTGTCCTACTAAATGTTGACATAAAAATTTAGACAAAGATCTTGGCCACTAGATTAAAAAAACGAATACCATACTGGATAAATACAGACCAGACTGGATTTGTCCCGGGCAGAGAAGGAAGGGACAATAGTATAAAAACAATACTGATGTTACACAAAGGAAAGTCCAGTGAACCCCCAGCTCTACTCCTGTCAATAGATGCAGAAAAAGCATTTGACAGGGTAGACTGGGGGTTCATGATGGACACACTGGGACACCTAGAAATAGGACCAAAGTATATGAATTGGATTGAAAATGTATACAGTGGCCCAACAGCAATGGTGAAGGTTAATGGGAGATTGTCACCTATGTTTGAGATGTGCAATGGAACACGCCAGGGGTACTCGCTCTCACCTCTCCTATATGTGTTGTCAATGGAACCTTTTTTGGCGACACTTTGAAATAACCAGGATATAGGAGGGGTGAGAGTGGGAGAAAAAGAGCATAGAATTGCGGTGTGCACAGATGATGTCCTAATGTATGTAACAAATCCAAGGGTGACTCTCCCAAATATAATCAAAGAAATAAAAAAATATGGGGAACTCCCATATTTTAAAATAAACCCTATAAAAACTGAAGTGTTAAACATAGGAGTAGAAAAAACGGAAGCTCAGATGCTCCAAAGAGAATTTTCATTCACATGGGTAAAAGATTGATTAAATTATCTGGGAATTATATTTACATCAACAGTTGAAAAAATATATTTAGCAAATAACATCCCATTAGTAAACGAGGTTAAAGCAGAAATAAAGAAATTGGGTATACTACCAATATCGTGGATTGGAAGAATAAACATGTTCAAAATGGTTATATTACCAACAATAATGTACAAATTTCAGATGTTACCAATAGGGATCCCGCAGAGTTTTTTCAAGATAATGAAAAAAAAGTTGATAAATTATATCTGGCTAAATAAAAAACCGAGAATAACATTTGCACTTATCACTAGGAAAAGGGAACACGGTGGATTGGCAAACCCCAGACATAAAAAGGTATCATAAAGCGGTTGTATTAGCACGTATGGTGGAGTGGATAAACAAGAATAGCGAGTAAAAATGGGTAGAGATAGAAAACACAATAAGTACAACCACATTGCACAAGAATATATGGATACCATGAAAGTATAGGGTATTAGCTCTGGAAACACATAATTTGACTAGAAATGTTTTTAGAATCTGGGATATAGTTTACCGGGGAAAAAAAATGGGAGTACAATTCACCATTAATGGCCCTCACGGGAACAAACTTTTTTACACCAGGGAAAGAGATTTTCACTGCACATGAAACTAGAAACCCACAATTGAGAGATATTATCACAAGGGGAAAGATGAAAACCCGACAGGAAATAATGTAGTCCAAAGGATGGAAGATAAGTGAATGGAATTTTTTCCAGCTAAAACACTTGAAAAATACACTCCAACACCCAATTAGGGATGGTGGAGATTGAACTTCTTGGAAAGACTCCGCTTCACACAAATCTCACAAAAAAATGGAATATCAAAAATGTATGGAATATTAGATGATCATCAAGTGGAGAAGATAATAGGAGCGGGATATAAAATGCCTGGGATATGTACACCATAGAAATGAATTACAAACTTCTAGCAAGATAGTATCTGACCCCAGAAAGAACCCATAAATATCAATTAGAGAGCTCACCATTATGCTGGAGAAACTGCAAACAAAGGGCTAAAATGGCACATAAATGGTGGAAATGCCCAAAAATAAAGGAGTATTGGCAAGAAATAGTGAGCATAATAAAGGAGATAACTGGTGAGGAAATAGCAAATAATATACAGGTGTGCTTGTTTCACGACTCCAAAATTCCAAAGAAACAATATATGAAAACAATTATCTCAAAACTTTTGAATGCAGCGAAGGGGTTGATCCCCAAAAAAATGGCTAAATAGTGAAAAACCAGGTATAAGAGAATGGTTTGAACAAATAGAGTATTACAATAAGATGGAACTCCTAGGTAGCAGAGATAAAGGACAATATGGGAATTATGTAAGCACTTGGGAAAGTTGGGAAAAATGTAAGTCCTCAGATAAATACCTGGAGAAGATGATAGAAGGCAGAGGACTGTGAGCTAGGAATAGCAGGGATATAGAATAAAACAAACCATGGGGGGGAAGGGGGGGGGAGAAAGGGAGGGAGGGGCTGTGGGAAATAGTGGTAAGAAAATGGAAAATAATTTATGGAAGTTTCTTTTTTTAGTTTTTTGGCATGTACGTAATTAAAAATGTATATATAATACTATAATAATTAAATAAGATATTGTAGAATAAATCACTATGATGTGAACACAAGAAGGGACAAAATTGAACTGCAAAGTGGAAAAAATAAATAAATAACATGCTCCCATAAATGAACCCCTGACCTCACTGTACAACTAGAACTAACCAACGCCAGAAGAGAACTCCTGCAAATTTTCAGGGAATGATCTACCCTGGCAAGATATAAAGGGCGATTTTTCCCACTATTCTAAAGCTAATAAGTAGGGATGAGCTTCGTGTTTGAGTCGAACATACGTTCGACTCGAACATCGGCTATTCGCCCGTTCGGAGAATACCGAACGCTATGGGCCGTTCACGCCAAATTCGTGTGGCGCCCACGGCCCACAATGCACTGCGCCATTGCAGTGCATTGCTGGCTCATGATTGGCCAAGCATGCACTGTGACCCTGCATGCTTGGCCAATCACAGCGTCGGCAGCGAGGAGAGCCATGATTGGTCACAGGCAGGATGCCTGTGCCAATCATAGCTCAGGCTGTGTAGTACACGCCCCACACTATATAAGGCCGCCAGCGTGGCGGCCTTGTGTAGTGTGTTGCCGTCTGTAGGAGTTAGTGGGTGTTCTGTGTACCTTGAACACAGTATACACCGTTCGTTATCGGCCGATTTTGCGTTCTTGCTCTTCTGTAGTGGTTGTTGTCTGCGTGCCCTGACCGCAGTATACACCGTTATATCCACCTACATAGCTAGCTATCTTGCTCTTTTTTAATAGAGCTTGCAGTCAGTTGTAGGAGATTGTGTGTGCTGTCTGCATGCCCTGACCGCAGCATACACCGCTATATCCACTTATATAGCTAGCTATCTTGCTCTTTTTAAATAGAGCTTGCAGTCAGCTGTAGGAGATTGTGCGTGCTGTCTGTGTGCCCTGACCGCAGTATACACAGTTATATCCACCTATATAGCTAGCTATATTGCTCTTTTTTAATAGAGCTTGCAGTCAGTTGTAGGAGATTGTGTGTGCTGTCTGCGTGCCCGGACCGCAGTATACACCATTATATCCACCTATATAGCTCTTCTCTAATTGAGCCATCTGCCATCTGCAGGAGTTAGTGGGTGTTGTGTGTGCCTCCAGCACAATATACACTACCCAATTGCTGGTTTTCCCATTTCCCATCAGGCCATTACCATGTCTGGAAGGCCAACAAGGAGAGGCAGACAGGCACGAGCCGATAAAAGAGGGCAAGCAGGCTCTGTGTCTAGAGACAACAGTGCTGGTTGTGGACACGGTGCATCGTCATCATCAGCACGTGGCCATGGGACACGCTTGTCCTTCTTTTCGGCAGCTGGATATGTTGAGCCGCAACATGCCGAAGACTTGGTAGAGTGGATGACCAAGCCCTCTTCATCCTCCTCATCCTCTCTCACCCAGGCTCAGGGTACTAGCAAAGCAGCTGTTAACGCATCCTCTTCCCCCGTCTCAATGTCATCATCAGTGACTCCTTCACTAGACCCACCATGTCCTCCTGAGGAGTCCCCCGAACTGTTTGAGCACAGTGTTGGGTACATGTTCCAGGAGGATTCCCAGTGTTTTGAAGGCTCTGATGATGATACCCAGCTAGAGGAAGGTAGTCGTGTGAGCGCAGAGAGAGGGGATGCTCAAGAAGGACAGAAATCTGTCAGTCATATAGGGAAAAGGGCCTTCGCGCTACTATTCAACAGGTATAGCTAATAAACAGGGTGAATAACCTCTTCATAAAAATCAGTGTATAAATAAATATAAAAATATATAAGTAGAATAGGTGAAGACAAAAGTGCACGTGCAAATATAAGGTGCAAGAAATGCGGCTGAACCTGATAGCATACACAAACTATCTAACAAAAATGAAGGTGAACAATGAGTCCTGCGCAAATCAATCAAAAGTCCTTGATAAAGTGCTAGTGGAATATAAATGAATAAAAACCAAAAGCTAAAAATATATATGAAAAATATATAGCAAAATACAAAAGTCCATAAAGTGGATGTCAACGTGTAATTCACAGGCACCAATGGTGAAAACGCAGATGAAAGAAGTGTTATAAATCCCAGGATTAAAGGCTCTCAGAACTCTCACCTCCAAGTATAAAAAACAGGCACATCAAACCAGGCTGACCATCTCCACTCCTCGCCTCCAGCCACCAGGGGGGTCCTCCACTGCAGCCAACTAGGAAGCGGTAGTCTCCACACTGGGCCACAAGGGGGCCATATAATACATGTAGACTATACTGTAGTTGCGGGGAAAGTATTCACAGAGATGTGCGGCTCAAAAAATAAATAAACATGGAGAGAGAGGGAAGGCTCTGATAGTGTAGTAATTAATTAAAATATTAGGGTTTAATTGAAGAAATTAATAAAATCGGGCTCTCACATTTAAACATAAAAAACACAGCACAAGAAGTAAAATGGTGTTATGGCGTCTTCCGCCAGTCCTACTTCACTTCCGGTACGACGTACGGCCAGTCATGTTCCACAAGCTGCAGCATACTGCCAGGTTTTCTCCAGCGATGAAGAGGGAAGGGATGATGAGGGCACTGACTCCACGTGGGTGCCTGGTAAGAGAGAGGAGGAGGAGGCACATGTCCAATGAGGCAGGATGCCCTCCGGGGGCCAGCTTAGGGGCAGCACACCGACTGAATCACACCGCAGAGCTCCGCCTGTGCAGGGCGCTGCCTCTGCGCGTTATTCTAAAAGTTCTTTGGTGTGGGCCTTTTTTGAGATGAGTGCATCAGATCGCACCGCTGCTATTTGCAACATATATCTCAAGCGTATCTCGCGTGGCCAAAACATCAGCCGCTTGGGCACCACATGCTTGACCAGACATATGTTGACCTGCCATGCAGCTCGTTGGCAAGCGTACCTCAAAGACCCACACCAAAGAACAAAGCAGACCTCTCCTTGCTCCTCATCAGCTGGGATCTCCAACCCCACTAGACCTTCAGCCCTCTCTGAAACCTGTACTGAGAGGAATGAAGGTGTAGAATTAGGTGTGTCACAGCCAAGTGCTTCCGGGCACTCTGCTAGCAGTACACCCACATCCGATTATAGCAGGCAAATGTCCCTGCCCCAGCTGCTGGACCATCGAAAGAAGTTCACTCCCAGCCATCCACATGCCCAGGGGTTGAATGCTAGCTTGGCTAAATTGCTAGCACTTTAACTGCTGCCTTTTCAGTTGGTAGACTCGGCCCCCTTCCGTTAGTTTGTACAATGGGCGGTTCCTCAGTGGCAGGTCCCCAAACGCCACTTTTTCTCACGGAAGGCGATTCCGGCTCTCTACCTGCATGTGGAAAGCAATGTCCTTGCCTCGCTGGACAGGGCGGTCAGCGGTAAGGTGCATATTACCGCTGACTCATGGTCCAGCAGGCATGGACAGGGACGTTACCTGTCTTTCACGGCCCATTGGGTCACTCTTCAGGCAGCTGGGAAGGATGCAGGACAAGGTGCAGTAGTGTTGGAGGTTGTTCCGCCACCACGCCTCCAAAATGCTACTATTGGTTGTGACACACCTCTCTCCTCCACCCCCTCCTCTTCTTCTTCCTCCATGGCCTCTTCCAGTGCTCTGTCCTCAGAACCAGCGGTGTTCCTTAGGCATTCCAGGGGCTACGCAAGTACGCAGGCAAAATGATGCCATGCCGTGCTTGCGCTGGTTTGTTTGGGGGACAGGAGCCACACTGGGGCAGATATTTTGTCAGCTCTGCAGGGGCAGACCAAGAGGTGGTTGACGCCACGCCAGCTTAAGCCAGGAATGGTGGTTTACGACAATGGCACCAACCTCCTCTCCGCCCTCCGACAGGGACAACTGACCCATGTACCCTGTGTGGCATACGCTGCGTGGAATAATGGACAGGGCACTTGATGCAGAACAGAGGCAGGAAGAGGAGGACTTCCTTGCCTCTCAAGGCCCCCTTTTTTCAGACAGTGTTCCTGCTGTGCCACCCATCACACAGGAATAGGATGATGAGGAGGAGGAGGATGATTGTGTCAGCATGGAGGTGAAGGCTGGCACTCAGCATCAGCAGAAGGAGCGGTGGAGAAGGTGGCCGTCTGACCGATGCGTTCAGACAATTTTTTAGTCCGCAGCCCCAAGGTATGATCGGTTCCAGCAACCATCGCCAGCGTCTGATATGATATGAGATATGAGATCTAACCGTTTTGGCTGCAAATCTTCCAAATTTATACTGAAATACACAACAAACCACTCATTTTATCTCCTTCCATTGCCCTCCTCTCCATACTACCTGGTAATGTTAAATCTCAAAAACACAACCCCCAGAGTGCGCATGCGCGAGCGCTCCGTAATGGCCGCTTAAGCCGGGAGCTCCGCATCACCCCGTTCGCTTCGGGGACCCCGGCGGGAACACCCGCAGATGCCCGGTCCGGCGGCCAGACGCGATCTGGGACCGGATTTCAACAAAGAAACACGGAGAGGGTGTACCAAGATGGCCGCCGTCCAGATTACCTCACAGCCTCACACAGCCACAGGGGACAAGCAAACTGAACACAGGCAAGTGTTAACCCCTGCAACTTTGTCATACTCACAAGTGGCCCAGGGTAGTCATCACTATCCCCGGACTCCGTCCCCAGCCTCCACAGAATCGCTCCTGAGCCGTCACATTGAAGATAATGCCCTGTCTCCATTAGGGCCTTTATCTCCGTGCCTCATGGCTACACCTCCCCCACCCAGGCCTACACAGGACTCTGTCTCCCCGCAGGAAGACCTTTTTATCAAACTGTCAGCCCTCCTGGAAAGGGGCCTGGTGAACACCGCAGCACAGATCACTAATGACACGAGGTCTGATTTTGCCAACCTAGGTTCTAGAATGGAAGCGATTGAAAGTAAACTGGACATTACTGTCTCACGCACGAACCAAAATGCAGCGCATATTCAAACCCTTCAGGAGCAACTAGATATGGCCCTATCTAGGATCGACGACCTCGAAAATAGGTCCAGGCGTAATAATATACGGATCCGGGGCCTTCCTGAATCCTTTTCGGATGTATCAACAGTTGTCCAGGAACTGTTTAAAGAATTGATCCCAAATATTCCCTCACATAGACTGGAACTAGACAGGGCCCACAGAGCCCTTGGACCCCTGAGAAAAGATGGCTCCCCCAGAGACGTCATAGTGAAGCCACACTTTTATGCCGTAAAGGAAGAGGTCCTGAAGCAGTCGAGACTGAGGCAACAGGTCTCCTGCCACGGTCACCAACTCCAAATCTTTGCTGACCTGTCCCCTTCAACCATTCAGAAGAGACGAACCCTGAAACCGCTTCTCGTGGCCCTCTCTAACCAGGAGATCAAGTATCGCTGGGCTTTTCCCTTCGCAGTTAAATTTACCCACAAGGAACGCACCTACTCATTTTCCAGTCTGCAGGAAGGTGAAAAGCTTCTCCTCCACCTGAAGATTATCTCCCAGGAGGCTCCCATGGAAGTGTCGGCCAACGCTTCAGTCAAGCGTCCACAACCAACGAGCCCAGTCTCCCCCCTTTGGGCATCCGGAAAGAGCAAGAAATCAAGGGATGGAAGACCCCCCTAACAAGGACTTCAGGAACCCCACACTGGTTTCCTCCAAGCTTGGTATCTACTTCGGGACGGGTTTCCCTCTGTTGTTGTGAACCTTAGGCTCCTACTACACCTTGTCCCCCTACAGGACCTTTTCTGGCTCCTCCGGAATAGGTTTCCCCCCCTTTTTTTTTCTTTTTTTAATTTACCTGTTTTTCCTCTCATTTTTCTCTCGACGGCCATGTCGGTTGATTTTTTCTCCCTTCATAGGGGAGGTGTGGAGGATCTGTTAAACTGCACACAATCGTTTTCTTCCTAGTTACTCCTTCATGGTTCCTCCACATTATGATCTACCCACCGAATGGTTTCTTCCTTCGGGCAGGACTGAACTGTGACTGATACATTTTGCTAGTTTTGCTTCTTTTATCGCAGGTTGTTCAGGTTTACTTTCTGTTTTATACGACCTCTCATAAGTGGTGCCTTAAGCATATTTGTTTGTTTTTTTTAAATTGATTTTTCAGTCAGGGGCAGGGGTGACCCCCTTGCGCCTCCATCCTTCCCGCAAAGACAAGTTCTTGTATTTGCGGGACGGACAGCCGGCCCTCAGTTAGGGTGCCGGCTCCTTTGGCCGTTTGGTCTATGGGGGGTAATTTCCCCCGAACTTTACTGTACTTATTTGTCGTTGTCTTCTCATGTATGTTTATTTCTCTCTTTACCTTTCTTCCCTTCTTCTTTTTTCCCCGGAGCCAACCGCCAAGTCAGGCTGGGACCACGGAGCCAATTTTGCATTTGTCTACCTCCTCTACTCCAGCCAGTCCTCAGGGTAGGGGATCATCCTCGGGTAAGAGCAGCCTGCTTACACATCTCACCATCCACAGGGTTCCATGACTGATTCCAGTAGTCCTTCAGGGGCTCTCCGTTTTGCCTCTCACAACACTCAGGGACTAAACTCCCCCAGAAAAAGGAGATTAGCCTTTGACCACTATCGCTCCCTCAAACTCGATATAGTTCTTCTACAAGAAACACACTTCCCAATTCGGTACAGCCCTAACTTCCTCCATCCACACTACCCCAATTTCTTCTTAGCAAATGCGGAGAACAAGACTAAAGGGGTAGCCATCCTCTTTTCTAAAACGTGCAAGTTTGAACACTCTTTTACGTATAGCGACCCCGGGGGTAGGTTTATACTGGTCAGGGGAATGATTGAGGGCAACATGTATTCCATAATATCGTATTACGCCCCTAATACAGGACAATTAAAAAATTTTCAAGACCTTCTCAAAACCTTACTCCCCCTGACGGAGGGAAAGGTGATTTTCGGAGGAGATTCGAATGTTGCCTTTGATCAGGGCCTAGACAGATCCAAACCCCCTAGCTCTCAATTAACGAGCCCCACCAAAATCAGCTTATCCATTGCGAGATTCCTTCACAGGCACAGCTTAGTTGACATATGGAGGGAATTGAACCCTACCAAACGCAATTTCACACACTATATCCAAAAACTGTCAATGACAATCAACACTGCGCTATCCCCAAAAACTATAAACGAAAAGAAGCTGCTAACACGATCACAAGGATATAAAACAGTGAACAAAATTCCAAATGTTACATTATAGTGTAGCGCTATAAAAGAAAAGAAAAGTAGCCTATTTATAACTACTTAGTGATATAACAATATTATATAAGTGTCAAACTTAAATAACATTCATAAATGATGCTTCTCAAAATACACCACATTTGCATAGAATCGTGAAATAAAGTGAAATGAAAGAGATCAAATAATGTGAAAAAATCCAAAAAAAGTCCAAAAAATGATATACAAGAAAAAGTCTCTTATTTAATTTGAATCCAATCCACACGTGAGAGGGAAAGAACCATCAACCTTCTTCTCATGAAGACCGCATGCAGACACCCTGTGACATTTCCATCACCAAATAGGATGTAAGCTTACCAGATTGAATGGATCCAAACGAATATACATTCGAAGGATCACTCAGGCTTTGAACACTCTTATATAGAGCTATCCGACATAAAAGACTCTCCAGGGAATTTTCAATCAAGTACTCAGATGTTGAGAAAATCTTCCGCTTTAAAATCCAACGCACATTGTAGAACTCATACGGAAAGAAAATGAGGGCCACAATAGTGTAAATCCGTTTAAAAAATGTTTTAATAAAATAAGTAATGAACTTACATGTGTCCAATGAATCAAGCGCTTATATCATATAAAAAACAGAGCTGCAGTAGGAGTCCCTATATAATGTAACATTTGCAATTTCACACACTACTCTTCACCACACCAATCCTACTCTAGGATAGACCATATATTGGTTCCTCCGGAGTTGATCCCACCCACCCGTAAGGCCTCCATTATCGATGTGCCCTGGTCAGATCATTCGATAGTTAGCATCTCCATGGACAATATCATTACAAAAAGGTCAGGGACACATTGGAGACTCAACAAATCTCTCCTAAATGATTCTCTGGTTACCAAAGAAATTGAGAGCTCCTTGAAGGAATATTTTCGCCTTAATGAGGTGGGGGGGATCTCTCCGGAGACCCTTTGGGCGGCCCATAAAGCTGTGGTTAGAGGTAAAATTATAGGTATAGCCTCGCGCAACAAGAAAGCAAGGCAGTTCGCCATACAGAACCTTGAAACTAAATTTAAAACCCTAAAGTCCCAGCATAAGAAACATCCCTCTCGGGACCTAGCCGAGCAGGTTGATGCGACCAGATTAGAATTAAACTTGGCCCCAACAGTTAGGACAGAGAAAGAGATCCGTTGGAGCAGCGCAAGATTTTATCACCAGAAAGACAAAATAGGGTCCATGCTAGCGACCAAATTGACCCCTTAGTCTCGTTCTCACTACTTCCCTAAAATTAGGGTGGCAGGACAAACGCTTTCAGCTAATCCTGACAAAATACTGAAGGCCTTCCAAGACTTCTATGCCAAACTTTACAGTTCAAACCATGAAAGAGGCCGTCAAGCCTGCAATGCCCTCTTCCGAGACTTGCCCATGCCTAAACTGTCGGTTGACCATAGAGATGTAATGGAAGCGGAATTCTCGACTGAGGAGATAAGGGAGGTAGTGAAATCCCTCAAAACGGGTTCGGCTCCGGGGCCTGATGGTCTTTCTGCCATATATTATAAGACATTTGTGGACCCCTTAGCACCTTACATGGCAAAATTCTTCAACTCAATCACTAAAGGTGCCCCATTAGATCCTCAGCTGAATTCCGCATTCATTACGGTTATCCCAAAGCCGAATAAAAGCCCGGAAGAGGTAGAAAATTATAGACCCATATCTCTAATAAATAATGACCTTAAGATACTTACAAAGATCCTGGCCAACCGGCTAGCATACTTTATTGGAAGATATGTCCATAAGGACCAAGTGAGATTTATCCCTGGAAGACAAGGGCTGGATCTAACTAGGAGGGCAGTAGACATCATTTCTGTTCTTCAATCTAACTGGATAGGGGGTCCTAAACAAGAGGGTATGCTGTTGTCCATTGACCTACACAAAGCTTTTGACTCCATCGAATGGTCTTATATCTTTTCGCTCATGGAACATTGGGGATTTGGCAACAGATTTCTGGGCATCCTACATGCCCTCTACTCGAATCCGACCGCATCTATTCGATTGTTGGGCCACTACTCCCAACCTCTCACCATAGCCAGAGGCACTAGGCAGGGGTGCCCTTTATCCCCCTTAATCTTTGCCCTAGCTATCGAGACTCTAGCCATTGCCATCCGCATGAATCCTGACATACAAGGGGTCTCATGTGGCGCCCAATCTCATAAATGCGGTCTGTTCGCAGATGACCTACTGCTCTTCCTCACCTCACCACTCACCTCGCTGCCCGTCCTCTATAAAACCCTAAAGACCTTTTCAGTAGCCTCAGGCCTCAACGTCCCTGGATTACCTAGGGATTAAACTCACTCCTAAAATAGAACAACTATACTCGGCCAACTTCCCTCCCACCTACAAGAAGTTAGAACTAGACTTACGAAATTGGGCAAAGCATGGTCTTTCATGGCTGGGCAGGGTTCATTCCCCTAAAATGACTCTCCTTCCCAGACTTCTCTATCTATTCAGAGCAATGCCAATTGCCATCAGGACTGACCACCTTAAATCTTTTCAGAGGAAGGTAACTCAGTTTATATGGGGGAAGAAGGGTCACAGACTGCCCTGTAGCGCGCTTTTTAGGCTGCGAAAACAAGGTGGGATCGGAGTCCCGCAGCTGCTTTGGTATTACCAAGCGGCCAGAATTGCACAATTATCCACTGTTTACTCCAGGCTTGAAAAACCGGAATGGTTGAATATAGAGCGACAGGCTGCCCCATTACATACCTTAGACTTCCTGCTCTGGGTCCCCGCCAAGGAGAGGCCCCCCATTCTCTCGCCCACCCTATCAGAATCCCTCTCCCTTTGGGATAAGCTTAAAACAAACAAATCCTTAGTGTCAGACTCTCACCCGCTTGCTCATATTTTTAATAATCGGGACTTCCCTCCAGGAATGGATATTAAGTCATTCAAGTGGTGGTTGGATAAGGGGCTGTACCGAATTGGTCATTTCTTTACTCCCTCGGGCCCCATCTCCCTGCAGTTTTGTAAAAAGAAGCTAGAACTCCCCAATACGGAACTATTTAGATTTTCTCAGATTCAACATTACCTTAATGGGATCTGGAGGGAGAAGCCGGGTCCTCCGCGCTTTTCTGATTATGAAGTTTGGTGTGGTCAAGCCACAGATCAGAGAGGAGGGATCTCAAATATTTACCAAGCTCTTGCCCAGAATGGCAGTAAACCACCCTTCATGATAGCCTGGGAAAAGGATCTTCTCATTCAATGGAAACCAGAGTCCTGGTTCTCCTCCTACTCCAGAGCCTATAAGGGAATTAAGAATGTTTCCCTGATCGAAGCTAACATTAAAGTACTGACCAGATGGTATTTGACCCCGAATAAATTGGCCCGAATGTTTCCCTCGACCAGCCCCTTATGCTTTAGAGGTTGTGACATGGTAGGAACGATGGCCCACACTTGGTGGGAATGCATCAAACTCAGGCCATTCTGGCGGAAGATGTTCAACCTAATCTACCAGGTAACAAAAACTCAGATTCCTAGAACCCCTTCAGTGGCCCTCCTGAATGGCCCCATCCCACAAACGGGCAAGTATACTAACATCTTGATCCACTTTATGCTGCTTGGAGCCAAGGTCACCATAGCCAAATCTTGGAAACAGCCCAGAGTTTCCCTACGGGCAGTCAAACATAAGATATCTTGGATTATGACCCAGGAGAAATTGACTAGCATTTTATTAGACTATAAAGACAAATTCGAATTAGTTTGGGAACCTTGGGCCCAACATGTGGGCATCTCCCTCATCACTGGCATATAACGTAATCTGGATTATAGGACGCCTAGGTCCTGGCACTGGCTCTGTCGACTGGCTCTCTTCTCCTTCCCCTACCTTGGCTTTACCCCCTCTACCTGATGAACACCTCCTCCAGTCAAATATACTAGGCGATTCTTTTGTGTTTTTACCCACCGGGTGTTTATCAGATATTTCTATCTTTCCTTAGTTGTCTTTTCTACTCTCTTCTGGGTCTCTTCACCCCACTGTTCCCCTGTCTTCGTCTTCTTTCAGTCTCATAGCATTTTAGCCTCATGATAGATTCTGAAGATAACGGTATTTTTTTTTCTTTTTTTGACTGGTCCCAAGAGTCTATTGGCCTTTTCTCTGTAGGTCTTAATCCGGTTTTATAACCTCACTGATCCCTTGGACCCTTCTGGTTTTATATTGGGTGCGGGGGGGCGGGGGGGGCATGGGTTGGGCTTGCCTTGCACAGCAAGTTCCCGTAAGGGGTGCTGGGCTGGCCCCCTAGGGCCTCTGGTCCTCCTAACCTTGGTGTAGCCAGGGACTATTATAGCCATACAGCATGTACTGTTAATGTTATGTCCCCTCTTTTTATTTATATTGAGTTGGGGCCCCCTGGGGTCAAGGCCTTGTTTCATTGTTCATAATATTTGTCTCGCTGAAGGTCGATCAGTCTTTGATGTCTATCTTGAGGTATTGTTTGTACTTCTTACTTGATTGTATACTTTTGAAACTAATAAAAACTTTGAAAGAAAAACACAACCCCCTAAAAATTTTTCTCAGTGCTGGTCTGCAACTAATTTGTAAACACTGGAAATATACCTCCTCCCCATCTCTTGTAGAATGGATAAGCAAGATAAATGACATCATGCATATGGAGGAGATGCAAGCCAAATCCCTAGATAAACAAGAAAAAATTTCCTTTATCTGGAGTATCTGGAGGCATACCTCAGATAAACTGAAGTGCAGACTGTAAATGGCAAGCACCCCCTGAGGCGCTAACTAACCTCAAAATTGTGTTCCCACTCCCTGGACTGGCAACCCCTCAGTAGAATGAGGCTTTCTGTCTCCCTACTCCCCCTCCCTCCCCCTCCTACCTCTATAACCTTCCTTTTTCTTAACTAATCTGGTCCCCCTTCTTCTATCACTTCTATCCTTTCCCTACAGGCATGTTTATAGCCATACTACGAAATCACTTGTATTCAGGCTCTCAAAAATGAGCACTTCAGTTGGTCATGGGACTTGAAATTACACATGCACCTTTGTACAGACCAACTCCCAATGTTCCTCTCAAACACTTTGATTTCCTTGGCCTCTGGGCGCAGCAGGCTCCCATAGGGGCACCCAAGCCAATGGAAATCGCACATACACAACTGTCAGTACATTGCTTGAAATCCTACCTCAATGATGCATCCTCAGGATACCTATATAAATGACATAGAAAGAAACAAGAACAGTGCCAGGTGCCTCACATAAGGCATTCTGTTTACATTTATTTTGAAAACAATAAAAACTTATTGAACCTAAAAAGAATTAAAAAAAAAAAAAAAAAGAGAAGGCATTTTACCATATGCTGAGACAGTGTGTGGACAGGCTCCATTTTGTTGTTGCTCAAATACGTTTTAGCAGCACGATCCCCTTTGAGCACATGTAATATAGTGGGATCTACCAGTCTTGAGATCATGGGGATTATTTAGCTAAAATTCCTTTTTACTTACCATCAAGGCCATTTTTGTTCCAGTGGGCAAAGTATTTGCTTTTCAAGTTTATTTTAAGTAGTTAATTTATTCTGCTAGCAGACAGTAACTTTTACCTTTTTTTTTTTTTTTTACCTAGCTGTTAGTAGCAGAGGGACAAGACTTGCTTTGGTCTGACCTCGCTATCATTTCTGGGAACCTCTATTCCAAAGGAAAATGTTCCTCTGCCATTTAAAATGATGATTGCTTATAACTGATCAGATTTGAGTTAAATTATGTGACCAATGACTGAGATAACATAAAAGAGGTTTCAATGATTTTTTAGCTGTCGACCTGCAGATGTAATAGAGACAGCTGACATGAAGATATCATAACCGTAGCTAAGACTGTGATACTGATTGTAGTTAGGCCATCAATTGCTCCATATAACTGGCAGATATAATCACACAACTCTATGCCATCATTTTATTTATGGGCTACTGTTCAAAGTTCACCCTCACTGTAGCGTTTGCTTATTCTACACAGACTAAGCTTGTACAGAGAAAGTGGCAATTTATTAAAAAAAACAGAAGCTTGGATTAGTCAAAAATATAATTTTCTCACGAGTACGGTTAAAGACAGTGCCAATTTTATACCAAAAATGCATATTTGTCCCTGTCTGACACTGTTCTTTGTGAAGTTAAAATTTGAGCAAAAGTCTCACTTTAAAATGACTGTGTGGTATGAGTAATATTCAAGCAAAATGTTTTAGTACATAATACAGGAAGGTGGTGTGAAATTTGACAGAAAGTTCACCAGTTAAAATGGCCATGGACCATTTCAGCCTGATTTCATTGCCGATTTTTAAGGAAGCTTTAATTGCTTGGGTAATGACTAAGAAAATTAGAGTTCTTAAAATTTACTTCTTGAAAGTAAACACTTTTTTTCCAGACATTTGTTTGTACTGCGACGATTAACCTCGGTTACTTGTTTCTGCACAATGTGCTTTTTTTAAGGATGATCAGCAAACAAGGAAAAGTATTAAATTTGCAAACCACACTCATATCGAAAATATAAACCTCTGTCTCTTGCTAAATATCTTACTTTACTACAATTATAATCTTGTCCTATATTTTCATAAAGCAACAGGCATCACAAACCAATATTTTGGGACATTACAGGATTCTTTTGCTAAGTAAAGAGGACTCGGAGTTGTACTGAACTCCGTGCCACCTTTGTTTTTCCAAAATTCACAACTCACCAACAAAAATCATTGTATTGGAAAGTCAAATTCAGTGTCAAAGCAAGCCTTGATAAATCACATTACAACATGCCACTCGCAGCATCTCTGACAGAACACAGGTCCAGACCAATAAACCCATTATAGGGATATCACGTAAGCAAGTCTGCCAATAGCCATTATAAAACTGCCTCTAGCAGATTTGCCTACGCCATAATGTACAGCAAGTGTAATGGGATTTTTAAAACTCCTAAGGAGACTGGTCATTGATCAGTATCATATTTGATATCTATAAAATTGTGATTTGATTCTTTTTAATAATACGAAGAATTGGAGAAAAAAGAGCTTGAACTTTTTAAGCACGACCAGACAGAATGAACAAAAATATACTTTTATTATATAAACACAGGAAACATATATATTAAAATCCACATTGATGAATCAAATACTAATTAAAATAATGCAGCTGTATATAACCGACTTGCAACAACATGGAATTTGGAGGAAGAGAATATAATTTCATTGTAGCAGTGAATCCAAGGGTGCTGTTATATTGCAGTAAAGAGGTGTATAACTAATCTTGCTCTACATGTTACACACCCTGCACTTCTTCAGGAGAATCTGAATGACTATCAAATGTGGAAAAGAAAAAAACATAAATAGAATACAATATAAGCATGTATTAAACACAATATAGTCAATAATGAGGCGGCATCCTGTTTCACATATCCTAAAGGTGGTCAGCCCACAGGGCATCCACAGACACAGGATGAGAAAACCAGGCAACTATGGGGGCGTACATAACATAATACCTCATATAGTTCCAGGGTATACAGGGAAAACATGGACATGGTATCCATAGAGTCTATAAAGATGTGTGCTGCATTTTGGGAGGGGCCCAGTCACATCATAATAAAAGAAACCAAGGAAATGTCAAATTCATGGTAGAGGTCCAAATGTCTACTCCTGCGGGTCAACATTTTCCCATTTGCTGAGTAGTACACAAGTTCCTTGATTCTTGAACGAAAGTGCCTGGCTGTTTTCCCCACAAGGCACCACACTTACAAGACATGAGATAGCCGATCCCCTGTAAACATTTCTCCATTAGGGAGTATAAATCTAGTGCCTACAGCAATCCATTGGCATAAAGCACATTTGCCGCATCTGTTAATGCCATGTTGATGGCGTCTGGAAGTAGGATTGACAGAATAGTGACTGGATACCAGTTTATCTTTCAATGATCTAGCTCTTCTGAAAGTAATTTCCGGACGTGGGCTGATGTATTTCTTGAGGATAGGGTCCTCCTGCAGTAGTGGCCAGTGATTTGTTAATATATTCCATAGCACTCAATGTTGTTGGGAGTACCTTGTAATATATTTGACTGTATGGTCGGATTTGACAGCCTTGGTCTTGAACAAAAGTGAGTTACGAGACTGACACAGTGCTTTGTTATAAGCACTGTGAAGTCGTGAATTTCTCTACCCTCTTGACCAAAATCGAGTACAAAGTAAGTTAGCCTGTGTTATGAACTCTTCAATATGTGTGCAGTTGTGGCGTAACCTCAAATATTGAGCGTAGGGGATACTATGAATAAGTGCCATGGGTGGGCACTGTCAGCGTGTAACAATGTGTTCCCAACTGTCTGTTTTCTAAAGAGTGTAGAGGCTAATCAATTATCTTGGTCTTTAAAGATAGTAAGGTCCAGGAATGTGATTTGATGGGGGTCACTAGCAACTGTAAATTTCAGGTTAAACTGGTTCTGGTTCAAGGTGTCAACAAATGTGGTAAATAGAGCAGGAGTGCCCATCCAAGTGACAAATATGTCATCAATGTAGCGCATTCAGCATAATGCATGGTTGGTAAATGGTGTTAATAGATCAATGGAGAAGAGAATACGTGCCCCCCCAGGTACAAATTGGCATAGGCAGGTGCACAGCAGGTTCCCATAGCCACCCCCTGCACCTGGAGGAAGTGGGACTCCTTAAAGTTGAACCAATAATGGGTTAGAATAAACCGGAGGAGGTTCAGTATAAGCTCACAATATTCCAGTTATGGTGATCCCGCTCACATAAGAAGGTACAAACAGTCCCGATGCCCTGCTCATGAGGGATGCTAGAGTACAAGGCCTCAACATCCAATGTCATTAGCAGGGCATCAGAAGGGATGACTATTCCCTCAATGTGTTTGAGAAGATCGAGTGTGTCTCTGGTATAGGACGGTAATCCCAATACATGGGGCATAAGAATGGAATCAACCAACCGGCTTGCATTCTCTTTCAATGAGCCAATAACCGCCACAATTAGTCTTCAGGGGGGCAATAACAGGTGCTTGTGTACTATTGGTAAAGCATAAAAAGTTGCTTCCCTAGGAGTACGTATATTAAGATAGTTATAGAGATCTTGATCAATAAGTCCCTTCTGATAAGCAGATATTCAATTTTAAATTTGGGTCACGGAAATTTGTAAGTACCAATCCTTGTTACGTAATATTTTCATATGCTTTTTTGCATAATTGGCCTTAGTCATTAGGACAATATTATCCCCTTTGTCGGCCTTCTTGATCTCAAGGTTGGGGGGATTTTGTAATCTCCGGATAGCCTGTAGTTGTAATTGTGTTAAGTTATTCTGTCTAGGGGTAATGATCATACGTTGAGAGTCCTCCATGGTGTAATGTTTGATCCTTTTGGAAATCTGTCTGTCCTGTTTCGATCAAAGGTAGTCTTTGTTGAACATGAATTTGTAAGATTCCATGTAAACAAATAGACATCTTTTATGGCTTCATATTTATCAATGTTCATGGACGGGCAAAAACTAAGCCCGAACTTTAAGAGATAGAGCTCCTGGCTGCTAAAATGATATTTCACTTCCGGTTCCAGCGCCGCATGAGCTGGCTGCGTCTCAGCTTAGCTCCCGCCACAGAGCCTCCCGAATCGGCCTATAAAGCCACCGCCAGCGGACACAGAACCCTAATTTGGACCCGTGCGTCCCCCACTCGATCCCCGCCAACATGGATCGTTTTGTTGAAAAAACCGGGGCCTGGTCGTACGCGGCCGCGGCCGCGCCACCCGAACGACCGCAAATCGAGCCCCCGGCTTCGGCCTACTCCGCTCCGGCGTCGTAGGCCTCGGCTCCAGATCTTTCAGATGCGGCCATGGAGGTAAGCGGGGCCACCTCTCACACATCTCCTGCCTTCACCGGACCCCCCCAATCTCGGGGACAAGTCACAGGAACCCTGCACATCACGCCTGGGGATGCTAATTCGGCGTCCCCCGGTGAGGACGGCCATACCAACCGCATAGCTCAGGCGGTGGCGGCCTTGCTGTCCCCTATGATCACTGCCTCGGTGGAAAAAGCCATCCAGGCTGGTATGAAGCAAATCAAGGCCCAGCTCACAGACCATAGAACCAGGCTCAATGACCTTGAGCACCGAGTTTCTGAGGTGGAAGATGACTTATTTCAGTCTCAGGCCACAGAGCGGTCCCAGGAAAAAACAGTACAATATATCATACAGAAATTAGATGATTTGGAGAACAGATCCAGACGATCCAATCTGCGATTCGTCTGTGTCCCCGAGGCTCTCCCCACAGCTGAATTGAACGACTTCTGCTCCAAACGTGTGCCAGAGGCCATGGGACTTTCAGGCTCTTTCATAGTGGAAAGGGCGCACCGCATGGGCTCCTTCAACGCTGACCGCAAGAATCCTCGCCCCATCATTGCCAAGTACCTTAATTATGCAGATAAAGCCGTTATTCTTCAAGCATTCCGGCAATCTCCATCCTTACTTGTTGATGGTGTCAAAATTCTTATTTTTGCGGACTATTCTATTGAAGTGTCAAAGAAACGCAAAGCTTTTCAACCGATCTGCTCGGAACTGTTTAAAATGCAGATTAAATTCTCCCTGGCGTTCCCCGCAGTGCTTCGCCTCAAGTCCCCTAAGGGGGAACAACTCTCCTTCCAGGACCCCTCAGAAGCAGAAACATTTCTGCGTTCTCTTCGCCCAGACACGCTGCCAGTCACACCCTCCAAACCGGCCTCATCACTCCGTGCGCTGGATCAGAGGAGCCCCAGGAAGGACTCACCAAAGCGCTTTAGAGCATCTGCCCCGGATCACCGACACCGCAATATTCCACGTTGAAGCTTCTCCTGCTCCCCAATGCTGACCTATCTTTTTTATTCTTCCTCCGCCTAGGTCATAAGGAACGCTATGTTGATCGGCGGTTTTTTTCCGTCACTTGTTTCAATCTAACATTTACCTCTTTCTCCCCCCATCATTCCTGATATCAGGTCTGTTATTCTCCGACTCCGGGAGATGATTTCCTGCCAACCATGGAGGACTCAGACGCTGGGCACTGCAGGCCTCCTGTCTCTCTGCCCCACCTTCGTGGTTCTTCTCCGAGCTCATTAGGACTACTCAGGTTATGTTTATTTTCGCATTTTGTATTGTTTTATACTATGCTCGTTCACGTTTTTTTTTTATGTATAGTTCTGCTAAGCCATACAGTACTGTGGTTACCACAGCGTAACAGTTCTGGCATGACTCCACTGTGTATTCCTTCCCCACCGCTACTTTTCGACTTTCGTCCCTGAATTACTTGCTTACTGAGCATCTTCGAGACGAACCACTGGCACTCCATTTTCTCCCTGGGGCTCTGTTTGAGGAGCGTCTCTCCCTACACAGTGAACTCATGCGGAAAAAAGTGAAGTGTGTGTTTTTGTTTATTCGTTTGGTTATCCATTTTTTACCAATGTTTTACCCCTTCAAGCCCCCCAAACCCCCCTCCCCCCCGCTCCCCCTCCCTGCTTACCGGGGATCTCCCCCTCATCCGTTTAGGACCCATGAACGAGGCCTATTTCTTCTGATCCATATTTTCTCCAACCCAGGCCATCTAATCTCTCCTGCACCTTTCAGCCAGAATACCAGCCTTCCAAGCCCCCAACCAATGCCTATCTTAGAGTAGTCTCTTGGAATGTCAAGGGCCTTCGCTCTCCTCATAAGAGGGTGAAGATCCTTCGGCATCTTAAACGTCTCAAGGCAGATATTGCCCTTCTACAGGAAACCCACTTACTTGCATCCGACTTCCCGCGCATGCAAAAAATGTGGGTGGGCTCAGTCCATGGAGCTGAATCTTTGGGACGGAAGGCTGGTGTCCTGCTTTTAATAAACAAAAACCTCCCATGCACTATCCTATCCACCGTCTCGGACGATAAAGGCCGTTTCTTTACCGCAACGGTACGGATAGGTACTAAAGAGTTGTTCATCACCAATATATATGCTCCTAACAACCCCACTACACAATTTTATAAGGAACTCTCTACATGGCTACTTGACTTCACCCACCTGCCTCACCTGGTAGGTGGTGACTTTAATGACGTCATGCATCCCTCGTTAGACAGATCCTCTCCAAGACCACTGATATCGGGCGCGGCCGTATCAAACCCCACCCTATTCTCGTCCACCATGGACATCCCCACACATGACACACCTCTGCCGTCTTTCGCACCCCGTTGACAAGGAGTTCACGTTTTACTCTAACCCTCATAGATCTCTAGCAAGACTTGATCATTTCTTTGGGTCAGACGATATCATAAACTTAATTTCTGACGCTGAAATACACTACATTGCGATTTCAGACCATGCCCCTGTGGTAGTCACCCTAGATAGGCTGGATCTCCCTCCTCACCCTAACCTTTGGCGCTTCCCCGCTTTCCTAACCAATAACTCAGATTTTCGCACATATCTAGACAAGGCCTGGGCAGAATACACGTCCACCCATTCCGCTAATCCTAACCTTTTTTGGGATGCCGGAAAAGCGTATCTTAGGGGGCGCATTATCAGCTATGCCACATCGTTTAAACGCCACGCTCTCCAACACTACAAATTGGCCAGTGCCAGACTTCATTCTGCCCAACGGCAGCTGTCCTCCGCCAGTTCCCCTAAACACCACGACGAATGGGTCTCAGCCAAGTCCAATTTTGACAACTGGGCGGACACCCTTGAGCGCAGGAAAAAGGCTCACTTAGATGCCACCCTCCACAGGTACGGTAATAAAGCTGGAAAACTTCTTTCCAGATTATGTAAAGGTAGTCTTCGCCCTACACACATCACCGCCCTATCTGATCACACGGGCCGTACACTCTCTTCCCCGCAAGCCATTAATGAAGCAATGTTACAGTACTACACTAATCTGTACGCCCCGGACCCCATCATACAACAAAAGGCTCGACAATTCTTAGACACCCTATCCCTCCCCTCTATCTCGCCGGAGCAATTGGAGATCCTCAATGCCCCCATCACTCTCCCTGAGATAGAAAACACCATCCGCCATCTCAACTAACACAAGGCCCCCAGTCCCGATGGCTTTACTAGCGACTTTTATAAAAACCACATCAACATTGTGGCTCCCACTCTCCTCTCCGTCTATTCCGCTATCTGGGCGGGAGGTCCATATCTCCCCTCGGGGAACCAAGCTATCATTAAACTACTTTCCAAAAAAGGAAAGGATCCATTACAGCCCGGATCCTACAGACCCATTTCCCTCCTAAATTTAGACATAAAAATCCTCTCAAAGATTATTGCCACGCGATTGGCTGATATCTTACCCCACCTAATTCACTCGGCCCAATCGGGTTTTACCAAAGGGCGAACGGCCACTTTAAATATCCGCAAAGTTTTACTAGCTCTTGAAGCAGCCAAACAAAACCCCAAGGGTTCCTATGCCATTATCACGTTAGATGCAGAGAAAGCCTTTGATAATGTTAGTTTAGATTGGCTTTCATTAACCCTCTCCAAATTAGGTTTCACAGGCCCCTTCTCCCACCTCATAAACTCTATGTACGCCTCCCCTTCCGCCAATTTGGTGGCAGCTGGCCTCCTCTCACCCAGTTTTCCATTGCACAAAGGCACCAGACAGGGCTGCCCTTTATCCCCTTTACTTTTTAACATAGCCCTTGAACCTCTATCTAGACACCTGACCTATACTGCTCCACTCCACGGCATAGACATAGGGGGCAAGGAACTCCGCACATCTCTGTTCGCAGATGATGTACTCATCTTCACATCTAATCCAGCAGCTGACATTCCCACTATTAAAAATGTCTTTGACGAATTTAGGCTTTGCTCAGGGCTCCGCATGAACTATTCTAAAAGTGAGATTCTTCCTATTGGCTCCCACTCCACCCCCTCCTGGGCCGCTGGCTCCTTATTTTCGGTTGCCCCTTCTTTCATCACATATCTAGGCATCAAGATTGGGAAGCTACCTTCCTCGTTGTACCAGTTGAATTATCCTCCCCTGCTATCTAAGATCTCCCAAGAATTGACCAACTGGATGGATCTGCCCCTTTCGCTCCTGGGAAGGTGCCACCTTGTGAAAATGGTCAGCTTTGCCAAACTCTTATACCCTATGCAAACTCTACCACTATTGCTTAAACATAAAGATGTTACTTCTTTGGATTCTGCTATCTCAAAATTTTTATGGCGCGGCAAAAGACCACGTATTGCCTACAGAAAATTGCACCTTCCCAGGGGCAAAGGGGGTATCAGTTTACCTAATGTTAGATTGTACAATTTAGCTTGTTTACTCAGAACCAGCCTAGATTGGATCACCCACTCGTCCAGGTACTCCAATTTTGATCTCGAAACTGCTATGGCTCACCCTTACTCCTTGACTGCCCTGCTGCACTGCCGCTGGAAATCCGTTCCCCTCCCTCACCAACACAACCTTGTTCTCAGAGACACAGTGATAGCCTGGAGGGAATCCAGGAAACTGGCCAATCTCTCACCCTTCATTTCTACACACCTGCCTATCCAAGGAAACCCTTGCTTTACTCCAGGCCTCCATTGCAAGGCTTTTTCGTTTTGGACTGAACGGGGTCTATCCCTTTTCTCCTCCTTGTGCGACCCGGCTACTGGCAGACCTCTTCCTTTCCACTCAGTGATGGAATCGTTCTCCATACCCGCCTCGCACTTTCTGCACTACCAACAGTGTGTCAGCTTTATTACTCAAAGTTGCAAAAAAGAGCTCCTTCGTTTCCAACCCAGTTTCATGGATCACCTGATACGGGACAAGTGTTTTAAGATCTCTGATGTCTACAAACCCCTTCTGGAATGCTCAACGCCTCCGGCCTCCAGCACCTCCATTGCAAACTGGTCCTCGGCCTTCCCAGACCCCGACATCATCACAAGATTATGCTGGGTCTCAACAAAGTTCTGAGACTTACGCCCAGCGAAATTTGGAGGGAGACCCAGCTTAAGATTGCCCACAGGGCCTACATCCCGTTTTTGTCTCCCAAAGCAAAACAAGATGGGGCATCCTGCCCTCATTGTAAAGATCCAAAGCCATCTCTCTCTCATCGCTTCTGGTCTTGTCAGACAATATCTACATTCTGGGACCAGGTCATTGCATTCATTTTTGATATCACTCTACTGAAATTACCCAAGGAACCTCTGCTCCTAATCTTCGGATATTGGGACCCATTGCTGCTGCCATGGTCTACACTGCCGGGTGCCAGACCCATTTTAGGGCCCCATTCCCAGCATGCTACAGTCGAATGGATCTTGTTATGTCTACTTCTGGCCCGTCGCCTTATACTTCGTTTTTGGCTTTTGCCCCCCGGCCCCTCGGCCTCCCAACTTCTCCAGGACCTGCTATCTCTCATGCATAAGGAGAGGCTTCTGGCTGACTTCTCCCATGCCTCCCAAAAAGCTGCCTTTTTCGCCAAATGGCGTCTGTTTATCACCGCAACCATGTCATCACTTGATCAACGTGCATTGGATCAACTGTCTTTTACTTACAATGACTTGCTCCACTCCTAACATATCTCCAGGATCTACTTAAATGCCTAGGCTGTTATGGTCCTTGTCTGCTTCCCAGGTTTCATCTTTGTGATCACTGCATATGAACCCTTCCTTACGATATTATCCTTGTTCCTAATCTGCCTTCTCTCCCCCCCCGGTCCCTTCCCCCTCCCCCCCCCCCTTCCCTTGTCCTTCCCTACCTTCCCCTCCCCCCCTCCCCTCCCTCCTACTTATTTGGATCTATATAATGTAGTCTAGGCATTTGCTCCACTAGGGAGCCGGTTTTAATACCTGCTCTATTTAGGGTTCAAAACAGTCCCTGATTCATCCGGTTGGTCCCTACTGTTCTATACTATGATAGTATTACTGTTCGCTGAACTCTTTGGTTTACCACGGTTTCCCTCTGCCCCAGGGCATGCCCTGGATATTTATATATTTTCTCCTTATCACTGATTGTGCCTTTTTTTGTATGCCTTTGTATGTCCTTATTTCTTTTTCTCTGAATAAAATTTATTAAAAAAAAAAAAAAAAAAAAAAATGATATTTAACAATTTATAATTAGAAAACGAAAATAAAGGGATTAATCGCTGAAGTATAATCAAACATCTAAACCTTTTTGATTAAGTGTGTCTGGCTCAGTGAAACCCACTAGAAGGTCCACAAGAAGCTGCATTTGCTGATGCTCTCCATTATACATATCATACCAGATTGCTAAGGGTCATTCATGAGAACCAATGACTTTACTAGATCAGATTGGACAGCAAATTTGACTCTGCCAAAACCAAGCAAATTTAGTACTTTTTCACATTAAATCCCCTTGCTGTCTATTTTTCTTGTTTAAATATTTGTTGCACTATTTTTTTCCTTTTCTTACACTAAACTAATATTTAAAAATTGTTAAAACGAATTCTGTAAATTCTACAAATAATAAATTAAAGAATTATGGTCTTTTTGAAGTTTTCTACAATATTTTAAGCTTGATTAACTTCCTGTCTGCGTGGCAGTGAGTGATTTCCTAATCAGAATTGTTACAGTAAATGGTGCAGGTTTACATTAAAATGTGTGGTGGTAGTTATTGTTTGTGTAAAGGGCTAAGGCCTGATTTACATCTATGCAGGTTGTAGTTTGCATATTCCAGGTGCATTTTGCATTTTCAATACACATTTTTGATCCAATGAAGGCTATGGAACCAAAAACCACAAAAAAAATCCTTGGCCCTTTCCATAAAATGCACCTATGTGAACGACATCCATAGGAAACTATGTTATATGGACTGTAGTGTGTTTCTGCAAAACTGCAAATGCACTAAAAAATACATAGGCGTGAACTAGGCCTAACTTTGCAGTTGATTGACCCCAGAGACAATTATTCTCAGTCCGCTGACACTTATGCCGCATGCACATGACCAGACTTTCCGGCAGAATAGGTCCGAATGAATCATTCCATCGGATAGTCAGATCGTGTGTGGGATAATTTTTCTAGAAATAGAACATGTTTCAAATCTGTCCGACGGACTCAATTCCTATCAGGAAAACGTTCGTCTGTATGCTGGTCCAATAAGGGCAGATATTGGCTACTGAACTACCTTTTCTACGTCATCACGTTCAAAACGAATGGACTTTCGAACGGACTTTAGTCGTGTGTGGGCAAGTCCATTCGTTCGGAAGTCTGTCGCAACTCCGTCGAAAGTCCGTTGGGAAGACCGTCGGATCTTTTCTGCCAGAAAGTCTGGTCGTGTGTACACAGCATTAAATTGCTGTCCCTGGAACGGAAAAATGTTTATGCAGAGTGAGCCTCAGAGTGCCATCACTACCACACATGGTATAGTGATAATATTGTCCTTTACTCACGAAAAGCAATAGGCATCACAAATTGACATTTTAGATCCTTGCAAGATCCCTTTCTAAAGGGAGAGTGACTCTGTCTAGATAAAGCAATCCTGCAAGATCCTGAAATCATAGCTTGTGGTGCTTGTTACTTTATGTGAATAAAGGACAAATTTATGATAGCAAGGTATGCTAATGAAAATTATTATTTTTCTATTATTGTGTGGCAGCGCCATCCACCAATTCAACACGGAATCCTGCATGATCTGTGGGCAAGCCTGTATGGTGTGCATGAATACAATACACCTACTCAGTAGACAACCTTGTGAGACACCAGTGCCATACCAAAGCACCTTTTAAAATGATAGAATTTATGAGTGGTGTTGAATTGGCTCATCTGATTGTCCAAGGATCACTAGGATGGTGAATTTTTAATCATGACACTGAAGCCGGATACACACGAGCCAAATGTCAGGAGACATTTGCCGGTTAAAAAAAAGTCTGACATTCGGCCGTGTGTATGTTGGTCTGTCTGATGAGCATGCTGGAAAACCAGCAGCCAACCGACTCCTTAACAGTGCTCTCAGCCAATGACAGAGAGTGCTAATCGGACTGTTCTGGCGGGGGGCAGTCCCCCTGTCAAAACACATTAGCCCAGCGGGGAAGATCGCTATACTTACTTCAAGTAGTAAGTACAGCGACTCTACCTGGAGCTGATGGGTTGAACAGAAAAAAACCTATAGTGTGTACCAGGCTTTGCAGATCACTGTATGGCGATGGTTGCTGGAACTGATCATACCTTGGGGCTGAGAACTAAAAAATTGTCTGAACGCATCGGTCAGACGGCCACCTTCTCCACCGCTCCTTCTGTGAATGACTGAAGCCTCAGCAACACATTGTCCAGGACCAGGAATTTGTAACCTCCCAGTCTCTGGAAACGTGTTGCACATACCTTTATACAAGGCCTCCTAGAGATGTCTCATCCTCTGCTCCCTCTGCGACGGTAAAGATAAGGTCTGCAAACCTTACCCCTGTACCGTGGATCACGGAGAGTTGCCAGCCAGTAAGGATCCCTTCCCTTGATCTGAAGAATACAAGGATCCTTCTGCAGGCTTTGCAGGATCAGGGAGGTCATGCAGTGTAGGTTAGCTGAGGCATTCAGTCCGGAGTCCTCTGGGTCACTAAGGATGACATGATCCGCAGCCACCTCCTCCCAGCAACGTACAAGTCCATGGGTTTCTTGGGACTGTAAATCGTCCCTAAAAGACTGCTGCTGATGCTGAGTGCCAGGCTCCACCTCCATGCTGACACAATCTTCCTCCTCTTCCTGTGTGATCAGCGGGACAGCAGGAACACTGTCTGGATAAAGGGGCCTTGAGAGGCAAGGAAGTCCTCCTCTTCCTGCCTCTGTTCTGCCTCAAGTGCCCTGTCCATTATTCCATGTATGCTCCAACAGGTGGACAAGAGGTACAGTGTCACTGATGCATGCACTGTCACTGCTTACCATCCTTGTGGCCTCCTCAAATGGTGACAGTGCACGCATCCCTGATCATGGCCCACTAGGTGGGGAAAAAACCGAGCTCCCCTCATCCTGTCCTGGTGCCATAGTCACATAGGTACTCATTGATGGCCCTCTGCTGTGTGTGCAGCCGCTGCAGCATGGCCAAAATTGAGTTCCACCTGGTGGGCATGTCACAGATTAGGCGGTTCTTGAGCAGGTTCAATTCCTTTTGGAGCTCAGCCAGCCGAGCACCTGCTTTATATGACTAGCGGAAATCCACAAAGACTTTCCTGGCCTGCCTCAGGACATCCTGTAAGTGTGGGTACCTGCCCAAGAACCGCTGCACCACCAAGTTAAGGACGTGAGCCACACAAGGCACATGGGTCAGTTGTCCCTGTCGGAGGGCAGAGAGGAGGTTGGTGCCATTGTCGCAAACCACCATTCCTGGCTTAAGGTGGCATGGCGTCAACCACCTCTCAGCCTGTCCCTGCAGAGCTGACAGAATATCTGCCCCAGTGTGGCTCCTGTCCCCCAAGCACACCAGCTCAGGCACCGCATGGCAGCTTTTTGCCTGCATACTTGTGTAGCCCCTTGAACGCCTACGGAGCACCGCTAGTTCCGAGGACAAAGCACAGCAAGAGGCCATGGAGGAAGAAGAAGAGGAGGGGGTGGAGGAGAGAGGTGCGTCACAATCCCCAGAAGTAGCATTTTGGAGGCGTGGTGGCGGAACAACCTCCAACACTACTACACATTTTCCTGCATCCTTCCCAGCTGCCAGAAGAGTGACCCAATGGGCTGTGAAAGATAGGCAAAGTTCCTGTCCATGGCTGCTGGACCATGAGTCAGCAGTAATATGCACCTTACCATTGACTGCCCTGTCCAGCGAGGCATGTACATTGCCTTCCACATGCCGGTAGAGAGCCGGAATCGCCTGCCATGAGAAAAAGTATTGTTTGGGAACCTGTCACTGAGGAACCACACATTGCACAAACTCATGGAAGGGGGGCGAGTCTACCAAACGAAAAGGCAGCAGTTGAAGTGCTAGCAATTTAGCCAAGCTAGCATTCAACCGCTCGGCATGTGGATGGCTGGGAGTGAACTTCTTTCGACGGTCCAGCAGCTGGTGCAGGGGAACTTGTCTGGTACAATCAGACGTTGGTGTACTGCTAGCAGAGTGCCCGCAAGTACTTGGCTGTGACACACCTAATTCTACACCTTCATTCCTCTCAGTACAGGTTTCAGAGATGACTGAAGGTATAGTGGGGTTGGAGATCCCAGCTGATGAGGAGCAAGGAGCGGTTCGCTTTGTTCTTTGACATATGTTGCCAACGAATTGCTTAGCAGGTCAACATATGTCTGGTCAAGCATCTGGTGCCCAAGCGGCTGATGTTTTGGCCATGCGAGATACATTTGAAACATATGTTGCAAATAGCAGCGGTGCAATCTAATGTACTCGTCTCAAAAAAGGTGTCCCTCTTTGATGACTGCTTCCTGTTTCGCTTCCTGTTTGTGGTACACACTGGTTGCCGGATATTGTCTCCTGCCGCTGAAGTCACTTCCGGGATCCTTGTGTTTTGAGACTGTGATTGCGGGCTGGCCTGTCAGTTTTCTTGGAGCTCCCTGCTGGTTTTCCTGCTGGCATCCCCTGGACCCCCCCCCCCCACTGGACACACACAGCCTAAAGAACTTGTATATGCCAGTGACCACTGCCTTCATGCCTGACCACCTACATGGATATTAATGATATGCTCTGCCAGTCTATATATCTTGTAAGTGTTTTTAACCCTTTTTGGGGAAATTAAACAGCTTTTAATTCTACACTTAGAGGCACCTTTTCTTTGTTTTTCTTTTTCCTATTCAGAGATTGCTTCTCTCCATAAGTGCAGCCCTAAGTGGGGAAGATACCCTATTATAGACGTTCTGGTTCATAAAGACATCTGTTTTTGCTTGGTCCTAAAGTTCAGAGTGCCCTTACAAACTGTATCTGTCTCAAAAAAGGCCCACACCAAAAACTTTTGGAATAACGTGCAGAGGCAGTGCCCTGCACAGGCGGAGCTCTGTGGTGTGATTCAGTCAGTGTGCTGCCCTTAAGCTGGCCCCTGGAGGGCATCCTGCCTCGGTGCAGGTATCAGAATACACCAACTGTAACTGCTGCAGCTGCCTGTGGTATAGGACCAGAACAACACAAGCAATTGGGGTAGCTTCAGGTGTACACTGTGCAGGTGGCACAATACACTGACTGTAACTGCTACAGCTGCCTGTGATATAGGACCAGAACAACACCAGCAATTGGGGTAGCTTCAGGTGTACACTGTGCAGTGGGCACAGTACACCAACTGTAACTGCTGCAGCTGCCTCTGGTATAGGACCAGAACAATACAGGCAATTGGGGTAGCTTCAGGTGTACACTGTGCAGGTGGTACAATACACCGACTGTAATTGCTACAGCTGCCTGTGGTATAGGACTAGAACAACACCAGCAATTGGGGTAGCTTCAAGTGTACACTGTGCAGGTATCACAATACACCGACTGTAACTGCTGCAGCTGCCTTTGGTATAGGACCAGAACAACACGAGCAATTGGGGTAGCTTCAGGTGTACACTGTGCAGGTGGCACAATACACTGACTGTAACTGCTACAGCTGCCTGTGGTATAGGACCAGAAAAACACCAGCAATTGGGGTAGCTTCAGGTGTACACTGAGCAGGTGGCACAATACACCGACTGTAACTGCTGCATCTGCCTGTGATATAGGACCAGAACAACACCAGCAATTGGGGTAGCTTCAGGTATATACTGTGCAGGGGGCACAATACACTGACTGTAACTGCTGCAGCTGCCTGTGGTATAGGACCAGAACAACACCAGAAATTGTGGTAGCTTCAGGTGTACACTGTTCAGGGGGTACAATACACCGAATGTAATTGCACTAGGTTCAAATAAAGACACTGTCTCTGCATCTGTCTCTATGAGCCGCCGCAACACACTACGCAAGGCCGCCACGCAAGCGGCCTTATATAGTGTGGGGCGTGTACTAAACCCCCTGAGCCCTAATTGGTTTCAGTTTCACTGTACCCAAGGTCTCTTTCTTGTGTTCTGGCACTTGTGCACCTGTCCATTTACCTGTTCAGGTGAGATGTGCATATGCACAAGTGTTTCTAAGGGCACACCTCCTACAAATCAACACTATACATTATAGCAATAAATTAGGGTGCATGTTGTCAAAATTGTGTATCTATTTTGAATAATCTTCATCTATCATCATTTTTATTAAAAAATGGACAAACCATTGTAAAACAAAACATAACCATGAGCCCAGTCACTATGATTCAGGTTCAAGTAAACATAAAACTAACCATGAAGGATACCCATCCACTTCATAGAAGTAATAATGGGCACATACTAAATTACAACTGTCACAAGGGGAGGGGAGATGATGCATAGAGAAGGTCCAACCATTGACAAAGAACTGCAGCTTGTACCTTTCATTTAAAACCTTTTATCCACAATCACCAACTGACAATCCCCATTCCTTCATAATAAAAAGCTGTTAGAGACATGAGTAAATTGGAGAGATAATGGAGTAAAAATAGCAGGAAAGCAACAGCAAACATAATTGGTTGCTGCATACCCCATACCCAGGAGAGAAGCAACACAGTTGCTTTTGCACACTTTTCATTCTGTCTAGTTCTAGTAGATGTCAAAGGCTCTGACCTGCTAGACTCAGGAGATTCGAACACCCATATGTGTAATCGGACCTTGCTAGAATGCCGTCTTCTCTGACCTTGGTTTTGATAATATCCCTACTTAACCCCTAGACCTTAGCACCCAGATCTCCTTACTCTTGTCAACAACAACATTGGCAACCTACCCCATTCAACCCATTCAGTTTAAAAAAGAAAAAAGGGCAAAATATTAATATATGCATAAAAAAACAACTTTATAAATACCTTTCTTTCCACTTTTGTAAAGGTGATCAAATAACCTCTATTCATAGCTGAATAAGAACCTTAGGGAGCTGGGGAGGAAAAACAGCAGCACACTTATCTTCCAAGTGAATGGCTGTGATGGTCAGTTTTTAATAGGAAGGCAGTGGGACAGGCAGGATCATCTGGGATTTCACACAAAAGAAGCAATACAAAGAGAACAGGATTCTTTTTCATATAAGTACATAGTACAGCAAGCACATATCCGAAATATAAAATGTTAGGTTTACATATTCTTTAGGATCTAATAATTTAGCGCTTCCCATTCTGGCATTTAAAGTGATTGTAAAGGCATCCTTAAAATAAAATAAAATAATAATGTTATACGTACCCGCTCTGGGCAATGGTAGTGCACAGAGTGGCCAAAATCCCCCTCTTCTGTGGTCCTCCACTGGCAATTTAGGCCTCTCCTGTTCTTTGTGAGTCATTATAGGAAGCCGCTTCCTAAGGAGATGCACCTGTGGACTCGCTCCCGGGCCGTGCTGTGTGTGTCTATAGACCCCGATCCCTACTTACAGAATTTGATTGACAGCAGACGGAGCCAGTGGCTCCTGTTGCTGCCTCTGTGCTTCTGTGAAGAGGAAGAGAAAGCAGCGTTGGCTGCAGATGGGCATAGTGCCAGATTGATATAGGCCTCAGGGAATGAATTAAGGTAAAAATGTCTTGCCTTTAGAACCACTGTAAGCCCTGGGTGCAACCAAGTATCAGCTGTTCATACAAGGCATGCTCGAACGGTGGAGGCTAAACATAAAGTTCTCCATAACTGATGTCATTAGACTTTAACAGAGGCTCAGCCCTTTCAGAAAATCTTTTAATAAACATGTAGTAAGATGACAATACATGCTATTTTATGCCACAGTTCTAAAAATCTCTCTGAACCACATAGTATTAATAGCATTCTTTACTTGTGTACTCTTACCAGATGCTAGAAACAAAAAGTTTTTTGTTAAGCCTCAAAAGATGTCCTTTCTAATTTGTGTTGGTTCACACTACAGTGACTTGGGATCCTACTTGTCAGACCTCAACCCAAGTCGCTGGACATAAGAAATTCCATTGAAGTGAATGAGAGTCTTCTCAATGTATACTACTGAAGTTGCTCCGACTTCATAAAATGTTCCTGTACTATTTCAAGGCGACTTCTAGGCAACTTGTACCCATATATTTCAATGGAAGTTGCCTCCAAGTCCGATCTCCTTCTATATTGAAGCTACATTACAGGAAAAAGAAAATAATTTATGCAGGTACTTCCCACGTTTACCCAGGCAACCCCCTCCCTCCCACAGAGCTGATTATTCTGTGATTAGCCACAGCCAATGCCGTCTATCCTGGAGGCAACTTTAAGTCGTGTTGTAAGTTGCACAAAGTCGCGCTGAAGTCGCCCTCAAATCACCTTGCAAATTTGCGCTGTAAGTCAGGTTGCCCCTGTGTGAACCGGTACTTATTATTTGCCTATCCGGACATTTATATTATTTTATTAATGACAGAAACTGTCCAAAGTAATTTAACCAAATCACTAAACCTGTGCTTTGCTTTCCAACTGACAGGCTAGTGTAAATGAAATGTTAACTGGCCAGACTACTGAAACAACGTTGTGGTATCCATGCCAGCAGGTATAAATTAACTAGCACAAACCATTACTTACAAAAACTCCAGAAGGATAAACTTCTCTTATTTCTTGCATCTGCTCCATAATTTGCAGCTTTGTCCTTTAAGAAGTTTAGTGAACCTGGTCTTTACTATTTTCCTGTTGCTACTGAGAGTTCTGCATCAACACACAATCTTCTGTCTGCAATGTTAAATGACTGGCTTGTTGCTATAGCAAACTGTTTCACCTAGTTGAAGAAATTTCTTTGTTGCTGTGCATGCTACAAATCTAGGGATGAATATTTCTGATTTTTATTCTCTTACAATGATTACTTCCCACTGATGTCTTCCAATGTTTATAAATCTACTTTTAGGTGCCTTAAAAAACAACATCTATTGTGGCATTTTGCTACGAATGGATTAATTTGCTTTGGTTCAATGCTGCTATATTTTGTCTTGTGGAAAATATATTAAGCTTTAATAGAAATAGTATCCTTTTCACTTATGCATGCATTGAATGGAAAAAGAAAGAAAGCTTTTTTTTTAATATCTTACAGTTTTATTTTCTCCAAGCTGGCTGGTATCTCCCAGGAGAGGCTTTAAAGTATCTAGTTTTCATACTAAAAAAGTGAAGCATATAAAAAATGATGTAAAATAGATTTATGGTTGGGACTGTTGACTGAGTGTATGCCCAGTATAGATAGGATGTCATCCTTATAAAACAAGCAAGAACAAAAATGTTAAATCCGTAAAAGCATTGTGTTTGACACGAGGGTTCATGAATGGAGATTTTAGTGGCATGAGTATTATATAAAAACAAAAGAAACAGCGTGCACCGCCATCTAAGTGTAGACTTATTTTAAACAGAAAAAAAGAAAAGAAAATTGCATTCACATTGTGTAAAATGATAAAAGCAATACTAGTCCTCTGGTATCTGCAGAGTTGACCAGGACAGGAAGAGCAGAATGATGCCTCGAAGTAGCCTGCTGTATATGCAGAACACGTGGCTGGAGATTGTAGAGCCAGAGCAGGAAGCAGTGATGATAACGGGACATTTGTCAGGAGCCACTGTGGAGCGTACCATCAGCTTCGAACCAAGAGCGGAGCCAGAGATATACAAGTATGACAGAATAAGAAGGGGGCATGGTTACATGTTTTGGGGACATGCCCCTTTGTCAGACCTGAATAAGTTTATGAAGGAAGGGAAGGAGGCTAGGCAGGCTTTGTGCAAATCACTGACCAACAGAGATAGGGCGAGACCTGTATAAATGGCACCTAGGTCTCCTACTACTCTCTAGAAATAAATAACAGCATGGAAACATAGAACAGACATCACAAACATTGACTAGACTAAACTGGGTGACAAAAACACAAGAATACGGGAACAAAAAAATGCAGCAAAATTGGAAGACGGGGACGTTTAAAAAGCAAACTAGTCAATTTTTATTAAAGTGTTTGTTACCCCAAAACTTCCTATTCCTGATATGTGCCTTCTGTACCATGTACTTGAAAGTATCCTGTTCATTTTGTACTGCTGTTTCTCCTCCTCCAGCTGTTATGCAGCGGAGAACAGAGGGCATGTGATCATTTATAAAAAAGGCAAAAAAGGTATTTATGTTTTTGTTTTTTTGATTTTATATCTATACAAAAATGTTTTCTATTATTTCTATTTTAAACTGAATGGATTATTTTACAAGGTGATTGTTTACTAACACTTTAATCACATAAGCCCCAGACCATTTTGCTGGTCAAAGACCAGACCCCTTTTTGCGATTCGGCACTGTGTCGCTTTAACTGATAATTGCGCGGTCATGCGACGTGGCTCCCAAACAAAATTGAAGTTTTTTTCCCCACAAATAGAGCTTTCTTTTGGTGGTATTTAATCACCCCTGTGGTTTTTATTTTTTGCGCTATTAACAAAAAGAGCGACAGTTTTGAAAAAATCGCATTATTTTTTACTTTTTGCTATAATAAATATCCCCCAAAAATGTATAAAAAAAAATGTATTTTCCTCAGAATAGGCCGATACATATTCTTCTACAAATTTTTGGTAAAAAAAATCTCAATAAGCGATTATTGATTGGTTTGAGCAAAAGTTATAGCGTTTACAAAATAGGGGATAGTTTTATGGCATTTTGATTAAAAAAAAATTTTTTATTAGTAATGGCGGCGATTAGTGATTTTTATTGTGACTGCGACATTATGGCGGACACATCAGACATTTTTGACACATCTTTGGGACCATTTATACAGCAATCAGTGCTATACAAATGCACTGATTCCTGTGTAAATGACACTGGCAGTGAAGCAGTTAACCACTAGGTGGCAGTGTAGGGGTTAAGTGTGTACTAGGGGAGTGTTGCTAATTGTGGGGGGGCGTAGCTGTGTTTTACACATCACTGATCTCTTTTCCAATCACAGGGAGCAGAGATCAGTGTTACTGTTGCTAGGCAGAACAGGGAGATGTTTTGTTTAGCATCTCCCCGTTCTTCCTCCCCCGTGAGACAATCGTGGGTATCCCTGTGGACTCACGGAGGTCCCAACCGGCGCGCACGCGATGGCACGGTGGCAAATTTAAAGGGACGTACCTGTACGCCCATTTGCCGGTCTGTGCCATTCTGCTGATATACATTGGTGTGCGCCGGCCGGGAAGTGCTTCAGAGGAGAGATGAATAAAGAAAAAATCTGATGTAATAATGAGTGAAAATAAGGATATCTTCATCCTAAAACATTTAATAATATTGAAATCAAACTTAGGAAAAATACTGTATGGATAACAAAATGGACCAGATCAATTAACTACTATAAATAGATTTATCCAACCGGTGAATGTACAAATGTATACAAGTAGATAAAATGAATGGAAGTCAATTTTGAATTATTATTGCACAAACCATGAAGAAAAAGTATCATTGGGACAGATGTGTTTCAGATGTACAGATTATTAGATAAATGTACAGATGGATGATTTTAAAAAAAACAAAAAAACAAAACTAAGAAAATATCAAGAAAAAATGCTGAGGGAAAGGATATTAAAATATGATTTAAATTATCATATTTGTCTCTACCTCCTCACTTAGCCTAGACTTAGATGATGGCACCCCCTGTTTCTTTTGTTTTGACAGTGCAAGAGTTAATATACTAAACTCATACAGAGGAGCTGCAGCCATTTCAGTTGGACACATTCTTTTTTGGGACTTACATCATTTTACTACCCCAAACACACCTTGCATGTTTTCCCTTTTGCATTGTTACTTTATCCACGCCCTAGCTATCTTAGTGCCATATAGTTTGTTTTTGTGTTTTAATGAGTATTATATAATCCTAGCTTTCCTATATATTTATTAGGGTTACTGTATATATGCAATTCCATAGTATACAGTATACAAACTCGTTTTAAACAAAAAAAAAAGCTGCCTATTAAACAGGCATGAAACTGCCATATAAATGCATTTTTTTTACTATTCAAAATGAGAGCAGTTTATGCAACAATACAACATCAATCAGTCAAACATTCAGTCAGTCTTAATAAATTAGGGATTTTAAATAAATAGAATTTGTTAGCAAATTTTGCAGAAAGTTGTATTTCCAGAGGCACCACTGTATGTAAGTGTTGTTTGTTTACTCATATAAAACTCATTCAAATAAAAATCATATATCTGACATCAAGCCTCCATTCACACTGGTGTGACTTCTCATGCAATTTGACAGGTCCAAAATGCATGACAAGTCGCACCTATAGTCGGCAATGGAATTGTTCAAAATTGTGGCAATTTTGTGGTGCACCAATTTGAAAAATAAATTCCTGCACTACCTTGCAGATCTTCAGAGTTTTTGCCATGAGGTGTCATGTTGAACTTCCAGTGACCAGTATGAGAGAGTTAGAGCAATAACACCAAATTTAACATGCCTGCTCCCCATTCACTGGACTTTCCTTTATGTCCTGTACATATGACTGGACTATCCAGCAGAAAGAGTCAGACGGAATCATTCTGTCGGACATTCTGATCGTGTGAGGGTTTCATCAGACTTTTTCTTTCTAAAATTCTGACAGACCTAGAAATAGAACATGTTTCAAATCTTTCCGCCGGAACCAGTTCCTATCCAGAAAACAGCTTGTCTGTATGCTGTTCCGACAGACCAAAAAGACGCAAGGGCAGCTATTGGCTACTGGCTATTGAACTTCCTTTTTCTAGTCCCGTCGTATGTCATTGCATTCTAAATGATCGGACTTTGGTGTGATCGTGTGTAGGCAAGTCCGTTTTGGCAGAACTCCACCAGAAAAAGTCCTTCGGAGTTCAGTCTGAACCATAGGCAAGTCCACTCGTGTATACGCGGCATTACAGACTATGTAGAATATGCTTAGAATGGTGAGAGTAGATTTAAGCTTAGTTAGTATTTGCCTAGACTTCCACTTTAGCTGAACTGAATTTATCCACCCTTGAGCAGAGGCAACTAAGGTTAATAGTTTATTTATTTATTAGAGGCAAAGAGTGTATATTTACATATTTCAGCCATCACTTGAAGGTGGGGGCACTCAGTGCAGCATAGTTTAGAGATATATTGCATGAGAGGAGAAACAAGACCTTGGCTACTCATAGAAAGTGGATCCCAGATTCCAGCATCTTATAATGGCAATGTGAGTAGTTCCATATACAGTATCTCACAAAAGTGAGTACACTCCTCACATTTTTGTAAATATTTTATTATCTTGTCTGATGAGACCGAGATAAACTTATTTGGTTCAGACTGTGTCAATCGTGTGTGGTGGCAAATAGGTCAGGAGTACAAAGACAAGTGTGTCTTGCCTACAGTCAAGCATGGTGGTGGGAGTGTCATGGTATGGGGCTGCATCAGTGTTGCTGGCACTGGAGGGCTACTGTTAATTGAGGGAACCATGAATGCCAATATGTACTGTGACATACTGAAGCAGAGCATGATCCCCTCCCTTCGGAGACTGGGCTGCAGGGCAGAATTCCAACATAATAACAACCCCAAACACATGTCCAAGTTGTCCACTGCCTTGCTAAAGAAGCTGAGGGTAAAGGTGATGGACTGGCTAAGCATGTCTCCAGACCTAAACCCTGTTGAGCATTTGTGGGGCATCCTCAAATGGAAGGTAGAGGAGCGCAAGGTCTCTAATATCCACCAGCTCCTTGATGCTGTCATGGTGGAGTGGAAGAGGACAACCTGTGAAGCTCTGGTGAACTTCATGCCCAAGAGGGTTAAGGCAGTGCTGGAAAATAATGGCGGCCACACAAAATATTGACACTTTGAGCCCAATTTGGACATTTTAACTTGGGGATGTACTCATTTTTGTTGCCAGCAGTTTAGACATGAATGGCTATGTGTTGAGTTAATTTGAGGGGATAACAAATTTAAGTTTAACAATTTAAGCTGTAAACTCACTAATTTACATTGTAGCAAAGTGTCATTTCTTCAGTGTTCTCACACGAGACACTTTTGTGAGATACTGTATGCATGTAGTCCACCACTGAATGTATAAGGCCCAATTGCCTACATGTTGCTCTGGCCTTGTCCACCCACAGAGAAACCTGTAATTAATCTCCAGGCAATTAACTCGGGAAATGTTCTACCTTCATATTATAACCTTACCCAGGGTGCTCTTCTCCTAACAGGGGCAGTGATGGCATATAACCCTACTAAGTCCTGAATCCTCCCTGACTTCGCAATGTGGGAACATTTAGCTGACAAACAGGGAATTACAACAGCTACCTCTGTGCTCTACTTTACACAACTACCTAAGAACAAAAATGCATTGCTTACAATCATTACATTGTGCTCATTTTTTAAAGGTCAGATATATGTGACTATTGTAGTCTAGTCTATGATTATCTATGACTGCTCTTCTTCTGATACCATTTCTACCAAATCCTATCCTTGACTGCTATCTTTTATGAAGTTTAGTGATGGACGAACTTCCGACGGGACGTTTCGCGAAAGCGAAATGCGAACGGACCCAAACGTTCGCGAAACCGAACGTTCGCCGCGGGCCCCATTGACTTCAATGGGAGGCGAACTTTGCAAACCTTCATGTCGAATTTGCGGCCACGTGGTAATTATTAGGGGGTAAAACGTAGTCCCACCATCTGGACAATGACATAATACATGTATGAGGTGAATTTGGGATCGATAACTACAAGCATTTTTATTTTATTTGGGAAATTGTTCTAACAATTCAGGACTATGGAGCTAATGAAGGCAATGGAGGAGAGGGAAGGTCAGGGACCAGGGTAGGCAAAGAAGAGGGTGCAGGAGATGATCACCAGCAGCGTGACATACCGGAATGACACATGCACCGTGATAGAGGCATCTGACAGCAGCACCGTAATACAGAGCACTGACAGCAGCACCGTGACATACAGCGCTGACAGCAGCACCGTGACATACAGCGCTGACAGCAGCACCGTGACATACAGCGCTGACAGCAGCACCGTGACATACAGCGCTGACAGCAGCACCGTGACATACAGCGCTGACAGCAGCACCGTGACATACAGCGCTGACAGCAGCACCGTGACATACAGCGCTGACAGCAGCACCGTGACATACAGCGCTGACAGCAGCACCGTGACATACAGCGCTGACAGCAGCACCGTGACATACAGCGCTGACAGCAGCACCGTGACATACAGCGCTGACAGCAGCACCGTGACATACAGCGCTGACAGCAGCACCGTGACATACAGCGCTGACAGCAGCACCGTGACATACAGCACTGACAGCAGCACCGTAAGCAGCCCCAGGAGGAAGTCAGCACAGCACAGGGATGGTGTGATCCCCTCATAATAAGAACCCCCAGGAGGAAGTCAGCACAGCACAGGGATAGTGTGATCCCTTCATAATAAGAACCCCCAGGAGGAAGTCAGCACAGCACAGGGATATCATAAGCAGCCCCAGTAGAAATATGACACCGCTCAACCTCTTCAAAGAGGAGGGTAGGGGCATATAGTACGGTGTGCTTTTTTGGGTCAAGGAAGTGAGCCAAATGAATTAAGAAGGTCTGTGTGCTTGATTAAAAAAATAGTTTATAGACATATACATGGTCTACTGGTCACATGTGTTGAATTCCTCCGAGATCCATGCCTCATTCATTTTTAGAAATGTGAGGTAGTTAACACTGTGGTGAGCTAGGCGAGTACGCTTATCGGTCACAATCCCCCCTGCTGCGCTGAACGTCCTTTCGGACAGGACACTGGATGAGGGGCAAGCCAACAGTTCGATTGCAAATTGGGCAAGCTCTGGCCAGAGGTCAAGCCTGCCCACCCAGTAGTCTAGGGGTTCATCACTCCTCAGAGCGTCCACATCGGCCGTTAACCCAATGTAGTCGGACACCTGACGGTCTAGGCGTTCCCTGATGCTGGATCCGGATGACACCTGTCGATGGGTCGGCTGAAAGAATGACCTCATATCCGAAGTCACCAACACATCTTCAAACCGGCCTCTTCTTGCAGGCGCTGTTGGATTGGTACCCGCAAATCCTTCTCTGGGAGTGGGAATTGCTCCTCTGCCAGCGCACGCAAAAGCAGAATGCAGCATTTCTCGAAGCAAGGCCTGGAAGTGCTGCATTCTGACAGCCCTCTGCGACGGCGGTAACATTTCCGCCATTTTGTGTTTGTACCGGGGGTCTAAGTACGTTGCCACCCAGTACTGGTCCTTGACCCTCATGCTTTTTATACGGGGGTCCCTATTAAAACACTGGAGCATGAAGGCCCCCATTTGCACTAAAGTGGAAGCGGTGTGGTGGCCTGGCTCCTGCTCATCATCCAGGATAATGTCGTCCTCTTCATTCTCCTCTCCCCATCCTCGCACAACAGGGATCCCAGAAAGGTTTAAAGCATGCTCTTCTTGCTCCTGCTCATCCGCCCCGGCACCATCCTCCTCTGACTCCTCATCAGACTCCTGTTGTTGACTTGTCTCAGATAGAGTAGCCCCCCCTGGGAATTCATCCAGCATTGCGACTTCCTCATCTTCCCGCTCCTGCTCCTCCACAGCCTGATCAATGACACGACGCAATGCACGCTCCAGAAAGAAGGCATAAGGTACCATGTCACTGATGGCGCCATGGCTGCGACTGACCAGTTTGGTGATCTCCTCAAATGGCCGCAGAAGTCTGCATGTGTCGCGCATGAGCAGCCACTGGCGCGGTGAAAAAAAACCCAGCTCCCCAGAACCGTTTCTTTCGCAGAGTTCATACAGGTAGACGTTAACTGCACGTTTCTGCTGGAGCAGCCTATCAAGCATATAGAAGGTTGAGTTCCATCGCGTCGGGCAATCGCAAATAAGACGTCTGACCGGCAGATGGTGTCGCCGCTGAATGTCAGCAAGGCGAGCCATGGCCGTGTAAGATCTTCTGAAATGGGCCGAGATTTTCCTTGCCTGCCGCAAGATGTCCTGGACCCCAGGGTATTTGACAAGGAATCGCTGCACGACCAAGTTTAAGACGTGTGCCATGCACGGCACGTGCGTGATTTTGCCCTGTTTCAATGCGCTAAGCAGATTGGCACCGTTGTCACACACCACTTTACCAACTGTCAAATTGAGCGGTGTTAGCCACTCATCTGCCTGTGAACGCAAAGCTGAAAGGAGTGCCGGGCCAGTGTGGCTCTTTGCTTCCAGGCACAACAGACGCAGCACGGCATGGCAACGTCTCACCTGGCATGTGGAATAGGTTCTGGGGAGCTTGGGCGGTGCAGTGGAAGAGACGCTAGCAGCGGAAAAGGAGGAGGCAGCTGAGGAGGAGAGGGAGGAGGATGGAGTAGGAGGAGGAGAAGAAGAGTCAGGCCTGCATGCAATCCGTGGCGGTAAAACCAAATCTACACGGGTGCCACGGGTTACATGCTTGACGGCCGTCAGAAGGTTCACCCAGTGGGCAGTAAAACTGATATACCTTCCCTGCCCGTGTTTGCTAGACCACGTGTCTGTGGTCAGATGTATCTTGGCACCGACACTGTGTGCCAGAGATACATTCACTTGCCGCTGAACATGGCCATATAGCTCTGGGATGCCCTTCTCTGAGAAATACTTCCTTCCTGGGACCTTCCATTGTGGTGTTCCAATGGCCACAAATTTGCGAAAGGCCTCCGAGTCCACCAGTTTATATGGCAGTAGTTGGCGGGCTATGAGTTCTGACAAGCCAGCCGCCAACCGTTGGGCAAGAGGGTTATCCGGCGTCATCATTTTTTTACGCTCAAACATTAGGCCCACGGAAGCCTGCCTTTTTGCAGAAAAATGTGAGCTTGGCGTGATGGAAGGTGGAGTGGAGGACAATTGTGAGGAGAGAGGAGAAGGAGAAGTAGAAGACGAGGCTGGACGGTGAGAGCCTGCAGTGTGGCTTTGTGTGTTCCGTTGCTCCCACTGGGCTCGGTGATGGCTGCTCATGTGCCTTCTTAAGGCGGTCGTCCCTAGGTGAGTATTGGGCTTACCGCGACTAACGCGTTGACTGCAAAGATTGCAGATGGCAACGCTATTGTCAGCAGCGGACACGTTAAAAAAAGCCCACACTGCGGAGCCATGTGCCGGTGTCCTGGGAGCGCCAGATGTGACCGTACATGGTCGATGACTCGCTCCTGATACATTTGCAGTCTGCTTTGTCCCTGCTGTGCAATGTAAGTCATTGCTGCTTCTCCTCCCTATCTGCTGGTCCATATCTCCCTCTGAACTCCCCTCCTCTTCCTCTCTTGTGGGCACCCACGTGACATCACTAGACACGTCATCATCAACGTCACCTTCCCCACCGCTATAAGTAGAGATCTCGGAGTAGGCAGCAACACCGGGGACCAACCTCCTCCTTGGGCTGATCTGGGTACTGGCGTCAGACTGCTGAGTAGCGCTTGTTGCTACCTCCTCTTCCTGATCCAATACCAAGAGTGGCTGCGCATCAGAAATGTCCTCTTGATATGGATCGGAAAATAATTCCAGTGACTCAAGCGGAAGGTATGTGGTGGTGGTGGTGGTGGTCGTGTTGTTGGTGGTAGTGTCTTTGGGGGTGCACATAGCAGAGAGTGAAGAAGAGGGTGCAGATCGAGAGGATGAGGAGGGTGCAGAAGAGTAAGGCTGAGCGAGCCACTCAACCAAGTCTGGTGCATCCTTTAAAGTAATTGAACGCACCTTCTGCAACTTCCCACTTTGGCTCAAGCCTGTTGCTCCTGCCCTACCCCTACCACCCCTGCGGAAGGGCCTGCCTCTTCCTCTGCCTGTCATTTTTTAAATGACCCTGTGACAAAACTCTTAGTCCCTATACCGATGAAGGACTGCTGCAGTATAGGGCAGCGGTCAGCAGTGGTGCACGTCAACCCTATCTATTGTGGACCGATAGCGGTCCTTACAGAACAGCAGACTGTACCGCACTCAAGCCTATGTACCGTAGCACCCTATACCAAGTTACCAGTCCTTATAAGAACTTTTGTGGACCAAGCAGGTTGTGTATTAGTGTTTAGCAGACTGTACGTCAGTCCCTATACCGCTGAAGGACTGCTGCAGTATAGGGCAGCGGTCAGCAGTGGTGCACGTCAACCCTATCTATTGTGGACCGATAGCGGTCCTTACAGAACAGCAGACTGTACCGCACTCAAGCCTATGTACCGTAGCACCCTATACCAAGTTACCAGTCCTTATAAGAACTTTTGTGGACCAAGCAGGTTGTGTATTAGTGTTTAGCAGACTGTACGTCAGTCCCTATACCGCTGAAGGACTGCTGCAGTATAGGGCAGCGGTCAGCAGTGGTGCACGTCAACCCTATCTATTGTGGACCGATAGCGGTCCTTACAGAACAGCAGACTGTACCGCACTCAAGCCTATGTACCGTAGCACCCTATACCAAGTTACCAGTCCTTATAAGAACTTTTGTGGAACAAGCAGGTTGTGTGTTAGTGATTAGCAGACTGTACGTCAGTCCCTATACCGCTGAAGGACTGCTGCAGTATAGGTGAGCGGTCAGCAGTGGTGCACGTCAACCCTATCTATTGTGGACCTATAGCGGTCCTTACAGAACAGCAGACTGTACCGCACTCAAGCCTATGTACCGTAGCACCCTATACCAAGTTACCAGTCCTTATAAGAACTTTTGTGGACCAAGCAGGTTGTGTATTAGTGTTTAGCAGACTGTACGTCAGTCCCTATACCGCTGAAGGACTGCTGCAGTATAGGTGAGCGGTCAGCAGTGGTGCACGTCAACCCTATCTATTGTGGACCGATAGCGGTCCTTACAGAACAGCAGACTGTACCGCACTCAAGCCTATGTACCGTAGCACCCTATACCAAGTTACCAGTCCTTATAAGAACTTTTGTGGACCAAGCAGGTTGTGTATTAGTGTTTAGCAGACTGTACGTCAGTCCCTATACCGCTGAAGGACTGCTGCAGTATAGGGCAGCGGTCAGCAGTGGTGCACGTCAACCCTATCTATTGTGGACCGATAGCGGTCCTTACAGAACAGCAGACTGTACCGCACTCAAGCCTATGTACCGTAGCACCCTATACCAAGTTACCAGTCCTTATAAGAACTTTTGTGGACCAAGCAGGTTGTGTATTAGTGTTTAGCAGACTGTACGTCAGTCCCTATACCGCTGAAGGACTGCTGCAGTATAGGGCAGCGGTCAGCAGTGGTGCACGTCAACCCTATCTATTGTGGACCGATAGCGGTCCTTACAGAACAGCAGACTGTACCGCACTCAAGCCTATGTACCGTAGCACCCTATACCAAGTTACCAGTCCTTATAAGAACTTTTGTGGAACAAGCAGGTTGTGTGTTAGTGATTAGCAGACTGTACGTCAGTCCCTATACCGCTGAAGGACTGCTGCAGTATAGGGCAGCGGTCAGCAGTGGTGCACGTCAACCCTATCTATTGTGGACCGATAGCGGTCCTTACAGAACAGCAGACTGTACCGCACTCAAGCCTATGTACCGTAGCACCCTATACCAAGTTACCAGTCCTTATAAGAACTTTTGTGGAACAAGCAGGTTGTGTGTTAGTGATTAGCAGACTGTACGTCAGTCCCTATACCGCTGAAGGACTGCTGCAGTATAGGGCAGCGGTCAGCAGTGGTGCACGTCAACCCTATCTATTGTGGACCGATAGCGGTCCTTACAGAACAGCAGACTGTACCGCACTCAAGCCTATGTACCGTAGCACCCTATACCAAGTTACCAGTCCTTATAAGAACTTTTGTGGAACAAGTGAGTTGTGAATGTTTAGCAGACTGCAGCAGAAGGGCAGCAGTCAAGTATAATATCCTTTCTATATTTGGAAGAAAGAATATTATACATGTACAAGCCTATTACTGTACCACTGATACCAGTCCTGAAAAGAACCTTTGTGGAACTAATAATAACAGCAAGTCTTTAAAATTACCCTCACTGCCTGACAACACTGCTTCCTTCCTGTCCCTATACAAATTGGCAAAAAAAGAGAACGATTAGTGGTTACTGGAACAGCTCTTTTGTGGACCTTGATAGTAACAGCTAATGATGATGATGATGATGATGATGATGAAAGACTAATCTGGCTGTCCCTGTAGCATACACCGTCCTTTCCCTTTCTCTAAACTAACAAAAGACACTCAGGCTGCTGCAAGAATCAGCAGCACAGCAAACCTATCAACACCTAACACCTATACCAGTCCTGAAAAGAACTTTTGTGTACCAAATAGCTAGTGGTTTATCTCTCCCTACTCCACACAGGAACCTGTCCCTATCGTAACAGAAGAAAGAATGTAAAATGGCCACCGGATCGGGTGTATTTATAGGTTAGGGGGAATGTACAAGTGTCCATGTGCTGTCATGTCTCAATTGGCTGTCCTGTATCACATGATAAACGTGTCACCAAAGGTTAAAGTTCTTGTATACATTAAACACGTAAGTCCGCCGCGGCGAACGACGGAAAAAGGCGTTCGAACGTGCGGGCCGCGAATGTCGGAAATTCGCCGCGAAACGACCGCCGGGCGAACCGTTCGGCCATCACTAATGAAGTTAAATGAACTTGAATTCATCTACTTATACTATTTTAAGCCTTCCCACGTAACAGATTTCAGCATATTTTGTACATCTGTTAAGCTAAGAATTTGGGTATGATCCTTATCCTATCTCCCTTTATTTTTCTTTCATTCTTCCTCTTTGACTTTGCATTTATAAGTTTTAGTGTGTGGTAGTGATATATTTTCTCATTTACTGTCAGTCATCTGCTTCTTCAGCAAGCTAGCAATATGTGCAAAACATATGCCATGGTACCATATCTTGTTTTTATTTTGAATCAGACTGAATTTTTTTCTCTGTAAGGTAATTTGTTATGCTTATGATGATGATTACTTTAAGCTTGGCATTGGATTTTGTTTTTATGCATTTATATTTATTTTGCAATGAAAATATTTATTCATAATCAATTATAGAATTACTATAACTCATCACATGGATATCAAAATTATTTATTTTATTAATGGTGTACAAATGTAAGGCTGAACATGTAGATGATCTTATATAGAGGAAGAGTCCCCCTATGTACAGAGTAGAGGTAATGATAACAGCAAATCACAAGAAACCCAAACCACATTCTTGTATATGTAGCATGATGAAAGACTTCGTATAATTGGAGGAAGATTGCGTAACTTGTAAAAATGTGTAACTGTTGGATGTAGATGCTGAATTTCCTTATGGTCTTTAGATTAGATTATACCGTTATGGTATTTAGATTAGTATCCAATGGTCTAATAGTCTGATCATTTAGATTAACATCCAATTGGATCCTAAATGTCTATAATACATATGAGATTGCTAAAGACCTTAGAGTTGTATGTTACACTTAGGCAGGGCCACCATCAGGGGGGTACAGGCAGTACCCATTTAAGGGGCCTGAACATCCCAAGGGATCCACAGCAAGTCTGAGGGAGCCTGTGCTGCCTTTCTGACTAGCCGACCCCCTCTCCTGCTGCAGCAGGTGATCGCAGCCAGCACTCACTCTTCCATCCCTGGCAGCTGCTGTTGTGAGGTTAGTTTGCTATATGATTGGCCGGGACACAGACAGAGGTGTGGTCATCGGGGAATGGGGACCCAGCCCTATCAGATGCATGCAGATAGATATGAGCAGCATGGAGGGTAAGTAAAAAAAAAGTTAGTGTGTGCTGCTGTTCCCCCTGTGCTGTAGTTGATTTGGATTTTATTTAATTTCCTTCTCCTTGGCTGACAAGCTGGCATGATTGAGTTGCAGTGTAAAAATGGATGAGGATGACTCTGGGAGGAGATGAGTTACATTGTGGAGAGTCACCCTCATCCATTTTCATACTGCAACTCAATCATCTTCATCCCCACCCAGCACCATCCATCCCTTCAGTCTCCACAATGTACCCCTCATCCACGCCCATCACCATCCATCCCTCTCCACAATATATCCCCACCTCCTCTCAGCACCATCCCTCCCTCTCCACAATATATCCCTGCCAAGAATCCTCGAGAGGGATGGATGGTGCTGGGTGGAGGTGGGGATATATTGTGGAGAGGGATGGATGGTAGTGGGCGGAGGTGGGGATATATTGTGGAGAGGGATAAATGGTGCTGGGCAAAGCTGAGGATATATTATTGAGAGGGATGGATGGTGCTGGGTGGAGGTGGGGATATATTGAGGAAAGGGAGGGATGGTGCTGGGTCGGAGGTGGGGATTTATTGTGGAGAGGGATGGATGGTGCTGGGCAGAGGTGGGGATATATTGTTGAGAGGGATAGATGGTGCTGGGTGAGAGGTGGGGATAGTGATAAAATAAAAATGGGTGCACGGAAGGACTCAATGGGATGTACAGTGGGGGGGCCCTGGGGAATGTTGGTGGTCAGGCAGGCCTGAAGCTGTGTAAGGGGACACAAAATTTCTGATGGTTGCCCTGCACTTAGGCAATCATCATGATTGGTTGGTCAGTGGTAGGGATGAGCTTCGAGTTCGAGGTGAACTCATGTTATACTCGAACATTGCCTGCTCGCCTGTTCACCGAACAGCGAACAATTGGGGTGTTCGTGGAATGTATCCCTCATCCACGCCCAGCACCACCCATCCCTCTCCACAATATATCCCCATCTCCTCTCAGCACCATCCATCCCTCTCCACAATATATCCCTGCCAAGAATCCTCGAGAGGGATGGATGGTGCTGGGTGGAGGTGGGGATATATTGTGGAGAGGAATGGATGGTAGTGGGTGGAGGTGGGGATATATTGTGGAGAGGGATGAATGGTGCTGGGCGGAGCTGAGGATATATTATTGAGAGGGATGGATGGTGCTGGGTGGAGGTGGGGATATATTGAGTAAAGGGAGGGATGGTGCTGGGTCGGAGGTGGGGATTTATTGTGGAGAGGGATGGATGGTGCTGGGCGGAGGTGGGGATATATTGTTGAGAGGGATGGATGGTGCTGGGTGAGAGGTGGGGATAGTGATAAAATAAAAATGGGTGCACGGAAGGACTCAATGGGATGTACAGTGGGGGGGCCCTGGGGAATGTTGGTGGTCAGGCAGGCCTGAAGCTGTGTAAGGGGACACAAAATTTCTGATGGTTGCCCTGCACTTAGGCAATCATCATGATTGGTTGGTCAGTGGTAGGGATGAGCTTCGAGTTCGAGGTGAACTCATGTTATACTCGAACATTGCCTGTTCGCCTGTTCACCGAACAGTGAAAAATTGGGGTGTTCGTGGAAAATTCGAAAAGCCACGGAACCCCCTTTACAAGTCTATGGGAGAAATCTAAAGTGCTAATTTTAAAGGCTTATATGCAAGTTATTGTCATAAAAAGTGTTTGGGGACCTGGGTCCTTCCCCAGCGGACATGTATCATTGCAAAAAAAAAAAGTTTTAAAAACTGACTTTTTTTGGGAGCAGTGATTTTAATACTGCTTAAAGTGAAACAATAAAAGTGTAATATTCCTTTAAATGTCATACCTGGGGGGGTGTGTATAGTATGCATGTAAAGGGGCGCATGTTTCCCGAGCCAAAGTGCCATTTCTGCAGGAAAAAAAGTCATTTAAAAGCACTCGCAGCTATAATGAATTGTCGGCTCCCCGTAATACAGAGAACAGTCATTGAAAGTCATTGATAAAAAAAAAAAAAAAGCATGGGGTTCCCCCAAATTCAATTACCAGGCCCTTCAGGTCTGGTATGAATTTTAAGGGGAATTCCACGACAATTCTTTTTTTTAAATGGCGTGGAGTTCCCCCCAAAAATCCATACCAGACTCTTTATCTGAGCACGCAACCTGGCAGGCCGCAGGAAAAGAGGGGGGACGAGAGAGTGCCCCCCCTCCTGAACTGTACCAGGCCACATGCCCTCAACATTGGGAGGATGCTTTGGGGTCCCCCCCAAAGCACCTTGTCCCCATGTTGATGAGGACAAGGGCCTCATCCCCACAGCCCTGGTTGTGGGGGTCTGCGGGTGGGGGGCTTATCAGAATCTGGAAGCAATCTTATGCATTTGGGGGCTAAAACATACATGCATCATACATACTAGGAGGAAAATAGCTGGGGAAGTCAATGGTGAAGAAGGATTTGGGGGTTCTGGTGAATCATAGACTTAATAATAGCATGCAATGCAAGGCTGCAGTTTCTAAAGCTAGCAAAAAACGTTCTTGTATTAAAAGAGCTATAGACTCCAGAGAAAAATACATAATTTTGTCCCTATAAAAATCATTAGTGAAACCTCACCTGTAACATGCAGTTCAATTTTGGGCCCCAGTGCACAAAAAGGATATTGGAGAACTGAAGAAAGTGCAGAGAAGGGCAACCAAACTGATAAGAGGCTTGGAGGAGCTCAGCTATGAGGAAAGATTAGCTGAACTGAATTTATAATCTCCTGGGAAGCAGCAATTAAAGGGGGATATGATTAACATGTATAAATACATAAGTGGTCCACATAGTGAATTTGGTATAGAGTTATTTATTTACAGGTCTTTACAAAGGAGGAGGAACACATTTTCCATCCAGAGGAAAAGAGATTTAACCTTCACATATGAAAAAGGCCAGTAAGAGCTGTGAATACCTGGAATAGACTCCCTCAAGAATTGGTTCTTGCCAGCTCAGTAAATTGCTTTAGAAGAGAAGTTGCATCTCTAAATGCACAAAATTAACTGGATATTGAATATTAAGATTTAGAGATAATAGCGACAAAGATAGGTAATCCAAAGATTACCTGATTGCCTCATGGGGGATCAGGAAGGAATTTTCCCCTCTACTGGAGAGAGTTGAATCATGTCTTACTGTGTTTTTTTGACTTCCTCTGGATCAATTGTGGGTATAGGTTGTGTATATGGAGGTTTTCTATGTGTGTGTGTCTGTGTGTGTGTGTCTGTGTGTGTGTGTGTGTGTTTGTTTGTGTATTGTGTGGGTTTTTTCTGAACTATATGGGTAGATAAGAGACATTTGATTGTTTCAATTTGCTTTAACAATGGGCACATTTCCTACTTGACCTCCTACAACTCTCCAGTACATCTTTACATCAACCTTCCAGGCATTTTTATTATTATAAGTACTTTTTGGGACATCATCTAAAATGGAACACGAGCTGTAAGTGGCATCAGAAAAAGGTCCTGCTGTACTGTTTAGAGCTCACTTAATGATGTGTGACAATTACTTAGTCCAGAAATACTGTGAGCCCAGTCTGTGTGACAGGGGCGTAACTAGAACTTTCAGGGCCCCAGTGCAAGAAACCATTAGTGCAGCCTATGAGCGCTGCCTACCAGTGCTCATTAATGCCCATCAGTGAGACTTATCACTGCTTATCAATGCCACCTATTAGTGCCATGCCGCCTATCTGTGCCACAGACCATTGCTCATCAATGCAACATATCAGTTCTGCATATTAGTGCAGCCTATCAGTGACACCTACCAGTGCTCATCAATGCTGTCTATCAGTGCATATCAATGCCCATCAGTGCCATGCTATGCCACAGATCATTGCTCATCAATGCCACCTATCAGTGCTGCCTATCAGTGCCCATCAATGCCTCCTATAAGCATTGGCTATCATTGCAGCCAATCAGTGGTCATCAATGCCATCTGCCTCCTCAGCATGGCTCTGAGCTGAGAGCATATCTCTCATACATCTCAGTTCCAATAGTTCTCCCTGCTCCCTACTTCCTCTCTCGCATGGGATGACACAGCCGATCTGCTCCTTCTCCCCCTGCCGCTCTCCCGTATGTGTACTTTGGGAGGTGTGAGCTTGTTAGCTTCACACTTAACTTCCCACAATGCACACACAGGAGAGGGGAGGGGGAGAAGGAGCAGATCAGCTGCGTCATCCTGTGCAAGAGAGGAAGGAGGAAGGGAGGAGGGAGCAAGGAGAACTGTCGGCTGTATGAGAGATACGTTCTATGCTCAGAGCCATGGGACTAGCAACCCTGCTGGGGGCTCCCATCAGTGGTGGAATGCCAGGGTCCGGTCACAAGTGTGGTTACTGCGACCCTTATAGTTCTACCAATGCTGTGTGATATGTGTCAGAATGACACATTCTGCCAGCAGAAGATCAGAGATGCTGGATGCATGGAGAGGTCAAAGTAGAACTAAAGGCAAAACTTTGTATTATTTTTTTTTAAATATAATAATAGTAATGTAGGTTTATAACTCCTGTCAGTTTTTTTCATCTCTGCCCTACTGGGAATATTTCCCTTCATTTCCTGTCCCATGGCCAAAACAGTGAGGGATTTCCTGGTTGCAACCAGGGTTAGAAATAGTGTCCCCATTTGAAGATGTGCAATCTATTAATGCTCTGGTGACAACTCAAAACCTAGGATTTTCTTTTGCTTTCATTCTCTGGAAACAGGAAACAAAAAACACAAGACAGAAAGAGTGACTCTTCCTAATTAAAAAACATACATTTCTTGCCATCATTTTCTATGAAGCAAGCCAACTCACTACATGTAACATAAAAAAGATTCAAGTTTAGTCAACTCAATAGATCTAAAGCAGTCAGTAAAAACATTAATCTTTAATTTTATTGTTTAAAGAATATGTTACTCCAACATTCCATATACCTGCTATGTGTCTGTTTATCATGCACGTTTGTTAAAAGGTATCCTATTCTCTGCATTTCTTCCTGTGTTTGAAACTCCTGGTGGTCCTGCCTGTCCCCCTGCTCTCTATTTCAAACTGATAACAGTAGGCATGAGATCACATCATTCAAAACCCTGCTGACATGCTCCATTTTCCCTCACAGCCATTCATTGGGCAGTGTGCTCTTGTTTCTTCACCATCACCTCTTCATGTCCTTACACGGGTGAGAATCAGAGATGCGTTCACTTATAAAACAAATAAAAAGTTTTATAACTTATATATATAGATACAGTATATACAGTACATCTATATATATAGATATAGACATTGCATAGTCGTGCAACGCTGTACCCAAACAAAATTGATATCTTTTTTTTCCCCCACAAATAGAGCTTTCTTTTGGTGGTATTTGATCGCCTCTACTTTTTTAAAAATTTTGCGCTATAAACAAAAAAAGAGAGACAATTTGGAAAAAAAAACCACAATATTATGTACTTTTTGATATAATCTATATCTATCTATATGTATGTATGTATATATATATATATATATATATATATATATACATATATACAGTATCTCACAAAAGTGAGCACGCCCCTCACATTTCTGTAAATATTTTATTATATCTTCTCACCTCATTTGATGGACCTTCTCTCTCAAGCAAGGCCAATTGAGGCTCAATTTATTATTTCTCCTAAATAATAAATGTAAATATTCAGCTTGGTATGATCTAGCTCCTGTGACCCCCTTCCACCTCCAGCCTATACCATATTCACTGTGCAGAAATAAGCTTATAAAAAAGGAAAACAATATAGAGTATAATCCTTTTATTAAAGAAACATCAAATATCAAACATTGAAATAAACTCACATTTCTCCAGTATCAAAGCATATTGTCTCAGTAAGTAGACTCGCAAGTCGCCCAGTAATCTCCTTGTATGCCTCTCTGATGCTGGTTTGATGATGTCAGATAGCCTCCCCTTACTGATGCATTGCATCCTGATGGACTTTTTCAAAGGTAGGCTTAACTATCGGTGCATTAGACACCTATATACCTCTCCTCCCATCTGGGTACTAAGCAACATACAGTATAAACATCTTCTGCATAGCTCCAGCTCTTTCTCTGTTATCGGGGACATGATAACCAGTTGTAAATAGATTACTCTGCAATGGAGAGGAGAGGTTCACTTGCTATACATAAACATTGCTGCCTGCACACAAGTGCTAAAACAATATATACTTGCTTTCAATACTAAATATAATGTATATACAGTATCTCACAAAAGTAAGTACACACCTCTCATTTTTGTAAATATTTTATCATTTCTTTTCAAATGTTTTTATTGAGATTTTTAGCAGAGTTAGTTACAACAAGGGTTACAAAACAAAAAAAATAATATATAGTAATAAAAGTAACATAACACAGTATAATGTAGTGACAGGGTTTTCTCAGCACAATATAGCATAGAAACAAATAGTCCACAATAAAGAATAAAGTAGTATTTCCAAGTATCTAATATTCATAGTCATAAAGGGACTTGAACAAGACTTGTATAATAAAGTCCGTAATATAATTATTGTAAGATTTATAAATATCGATATGGATAATGGCCACTTCTGGCACCCAAGACACCCCTCACAGGGATCTATCTGTGTCTTGGAGTACCTAGGCCAACATCCTAAAGGAAATTCAAACACAGTAGTTATCTTTTATGAAGGAAAATAAAGATCTATTCTTACTCCGCAGCTCAATTCAGATAAACAGACATGTGATATATTTGTCTCTTTGTTATGAAATTATTTTTAAAGCCATCCAAAAAATATTAAAACGCACAGGAGTTCTTTCTTCTATATGATTAAAGAATCAGCATTATCTAAATTGTGGAAGTATAATTTTTGTACCATGTATTCCAAGGTTCCCATAGTTGTTGTTCCTTAATATATAGGGATTTTTCATTAGGAAATAACAATTCGTAGGAGTGGTGGAGTTGGGTTCATTCTATAACTTCTGTCATAGTAGGAAGAGAGTCAGTTTTCCATTTTCTAGTTATGGATAGTCTTGCAGCTAAAAGTATATGTGTTACTACTTTACGATATTGTTTGGGAATCGTATGTAAATTCATATTCAGAATGGCTAGTTCTGGTGAAAGTTGAAGGACAATACCTGTTACGGAAGTGAGTAAATGGGAGATTGCCTGCCAGTAGTTATGTAAGCTTGGGCAGTCCCACATAATATGAAATAGGGTCCCCAATTGGGTACAATTTCTCCAGCAATTAGGTGACGAGTTCCCCTTGAATTTTGCTAGGATATGTGGAGTCAGGTATTGTCTTTGAACAATTTTTTGTGCCAATTCCCATAGTGTAACACATGCAGTGGCCCTATATATGCTTCATAGGGAAGCCATCCATTGTTTCATTGAAAAGTCTTGCCCCAAATCTTGTTCCCATTTAAGGAAGGAAGGTAGTTTGCTGGGTATGCTTTTTTCCCCTAGAATTGGGTATATTGTAGCTACTCCTTTCTGTGAGGTGGCATGGTTATTGAGGAAAGACCATATTTTAACCGGGATTACAGCTCTGAGTTGTGGATTGTGTAGCAGACACTTTTCTATTTGAATATATGTAGATCGCTCAGAATTCCGAAGCTGTAATTCATTACTTAACTGAGAAAAAGACTTTAATGAGCCCTGTTGGAAGAAGGAACCAAGTTTGATATCCCAACCCAAATTCCAGTCGTGTATTTGTACGCCAGGAATTAATGTTGGTATGATTGTTAGAGGAGGGTTTAACACCGTGATTGGAGTTTTATCCCATTTGTATGTGATGATTCTCTGCCAAGAGTGTAGCGTCGCTTTCACCGTTGGTGGGTATTGAGCTGTAATTGTGGACTTAATTTTCCTACTAAGTAACCAGAATTGCATATTATGCTGTCATGTGATGTCTTTCCCAATTTTTCCCCATAAAGTTTTAGGAGTAGGCAAGAACTATTCTTGCAATTGGGTCAAAAGAGTTGCGTCATAATAATCCTGTAGATCAGGTACGGTCACACCACCTATATTTCTATGTTTAATTAGTATATGGTATGCGCAACGGGATTTTTTGCCATTCCATAGATATTTTTCCAAACTGCTTTGTAAGGATTTAAAGTAGTATTTAGGGATACATATTGGAAGGGACCTGAGTTGATATAATAATTTTGGTAAGGTCATCATTTTGAAAGCTGCCAGGCGACCAGCCCATGTAAATTCGAATTTACTAAGTGTTGTCAGATCTGTTTCAAAATGTTTCTTAAATGGTAAAAAGTTTGTTTTAAATAACTGTTTTGTTTTGTTAGTGAGAGTGATTCCTAAGTAAGAAATCCCCTCGTCTTTCCAGTGGTAGGGGTATTTATTAGACAATAACTGCCTGGTTGTGTTATCTAATCCTAGGTCTAAAATATGGAACTTGGTTTCATTGATTTTATAATATGATGCTGCTCCAAATGTCGTTAGTATATTTTGGAGATTCGGGAGAGATGAAATAGGATCAGACACTATAAGCACTATGTCATCTGCGAACAGACTTATTTTATTATCTATTTGCCCAATTTTTATACCAGATAGTTTTGTGTCAGATCGTATACGTTCTGCTAGAGGTTCGATGGCTAAATTAAATATTAAAGGAGATAAGGGGTAACCTTGTCGTGTTCCATTCGAGATGCCAAGAACCTAGACATCATATCATTTGTGTATACTCTCGCTGAGGGGCCCTTATACAGTGCAAAAATTGCTGATAAAATATTTCCATGAAAGCCGAATTTTAAAAGCACTGACTGTAAATAGCCCCAATGGACCCTATCAAATGCCTTCTCTGCATCCAAAGAAAGGAGCAGAGAAGGCGTTTGATGTCTCTCAGTGAAGTGTATAATATCAATCAGACGTCTTGTTGCATCTGAAGATTGTCGACCTTTAGTAAAGCCACATTGATCTTTGTGAATGAGGTCTGGTATGTAGTTCATCAGTCGATTCGCTATTGCTTTGGCGTATATTTTGATGTCAATGTTCAATAATGAAATCGGTCTGAAATTTTGGGGAGCGTTGGGATCTTTGCCTGGTTTCGGCAGTGTTATGATCAAGGCCTGAAGCATCTCAGCCGGAAATTCTGATTTGGATGCCGCTTCGTTAAAAAGTGAGCATAAGTGGGGAGCCAGTATATCTCGAAGTAATTTATAGTATTCTCCTATCATTCCGTCTGGGCCCTGAGATTTATTGTTGGGCAGGGAGTCTATAGTTCTAGCAATTTCTTCCACTGAAAATGGGACGTTAAGATCAGAGATTTGATCAGTAATTAATGATGGGAGACTAATAGTATCTAAGAAATTACTTATTATCTTTGGGGTAGGTGTGGGAGTTTGAGAATCATCTTTAAGATTGTAAAGGGAGCTATAATAACAGCTAAATGCATTCCCTATGTCTTGGGGGTCTTGCAATTTTTCTCTAGTAATAGGGTGGTATAGATATGGAATCTTTGATTTGGAATATCTGCCTCCGAAGTGCCATGCTTTTTCCTGCTTTGTTGCTAGTATGGTAATATTTAGCTTTAAGTTTTCTAGTATGTTTTTCAAATGTATCCAATAAAGTCGTTCTGAGTTCCTATCGTAATATTTGTAGTTTAGTTTTCAGTTGTTGTGATGGGTGACATTGGTTTTGGGAATCTAATGTTTTAATGTCAGCAGTAAGTTTCTCAATGAGTTTTGTTTTATTTTTCCTGAATTGAGCATTCAGTTGCATTAGGATTCCCCTACTAAATGCTTTATGAGCACCCCATAGGGTGGCGGAGTCTGACACCGATCCCACATTATATTTAAAGAATTCAGTTATCTGGTTTTGTATAGCTGTAACATAGGTAGGCATTTTGATAAGATATGCATTTGTTCTCCATAGAAAATGGGTCGTTTGAGAGTGTTTAGGTAGAATAGTCATACTAATTGGGGCATGATCAGTCCAAGTGATGGGTGCAATGTCAGACTCCCTCACCCGCTGCAATAACCACTTATCCGTAAAAATATAATCGATACGAGTATAGGTATTATGTACCAGGGAATGATATGTGTATTCACGATCTCCAGGATGATGGCATCTCCATACATCATAGAGATCGCTTTTATTCAAAAAAAATTTAAGTGCACAGTTGGTTCTGGTTTTGGGATTAGAAGTGTCTAGTTCTTGTTCATGTATTGTGTTGAAGTCTCCACAAATTATTAAGGCACCTTTTCGGCATTTACCTATTTTCCTCATCAGGCCATTCAGAAAATGGGATTGCCTTTTATTAGGTGCATACACATTTACCAATGTAGTAAGTGTATTATCAATGGTACATATTAATATGAGGTATCGTCCATTGGTATCTACAATAGATTCATGTAATTGAAAATTAACTGGATGATGTATGGCAATAAGTACTCCTCTTTTTTTCTGTTGGCTTGATGCTGTAAATATGTGAGGAAAGTTCTTATGGGTGCAAGTGGGAATAGCGCCTGTTTTGAAATGGGTTTCTTGTATACACAATATTTGACATTGCTGGGTGTTAGCCATTTGCCACATCGACACTCTTTTTGCTGGATGGTTAAGACCATTAGTATTTAAAGATATTAACTTTATACTCATAAAAGCATATTAATAAGATGGAAAAAGTAAGTACATACTAGCCTGATAATAGCTTTAAATTCTACTTCCATGTGAACAATCTGTAGTCTGAAATGACTATGAATGTCCAAAAATTTAGTGACTGAAAAGTTTTGATTCAAATTTTGTAGGTTCACAACATACCTGTCCCTTTGAATGCTATAAGTTGTGTATAGGATACTGTGAAGAAAAAAATAAAAGTAAAAGCACAAACAAAAATATAACCAAACATTAAACTTAACTTGCAGTGGTAAACATTTCAATGTATACTGCAACATTAGAATGGGGAATTAGTTCAAAGGTCAGCTGTTCCAAAGATTTAGTATCGCACGGCACGGCGGGCAAGCTGATAGATCGGTTTCCTATAAATAGGATTGTATTTTGACCGGATCTAGTCAATGAAAGCTAATGCCATTGTGGCATAAGTTTCTCCGGATTCTTCTTAGCTCCGATAGGTGGAGTTGGTTTGGGGATAATACCCCATGCGTGAAGTAACTTAATGCCTTGTTCCACAGAAGTGATTGTATGGTAGGTGTCGTTCTTCTGTATCAGTAGTTTAGATGGTTGTTTCCAACGGTATTCAATTTTATGATTACGCAGAGCTTTTGTAATTGTGGAAAGTTGTCTTCTCATATCTAGAGTATGTTTAGACAAGTCAGCATAAATCTGGATTGTATTATATGGTTGTGGAAGTTGTCCTAGATGTCGCACTTTATATAGGATTTGTTCTTTAACATGGTAGATGTGTACTCTAAAGCCGCGTACACAAGGGGCGGACTGTCTGGCCAACTTAGTCCGACGGACAGTCCGTCATACTTTCGAATGAACGGACTTGACCACACACACCACTTTTTGAGCGGACTAATACGGCGTACTAAGTCCGCCATACTATCCGCCCTACTTTTGAAATGAACGGACTCGCCCACACACGCGGAGGAAAGTCCGCTCATTTCGAGCGCGTCTCCAGGTAGGCGGGGCCCGCGAAGGAGACGTCGCTGGCCCGCCGCCTGGTATGGACTTAAAGAGGAACCCCAACGCTGAAAAAAATCGGCGTGGGGGTCCCCCCCAAGTCCACAACAGACCCTTGTCCGAGCACGCTACCCGGCCGGCCAGGAAAGGGGGGCGAGCGAGCGCCCCCGCGCCCCCCCTCCTGAGCCGTACCAGGCCGCGTGCCCTCAACATGGGGTGGTGCCTTGGGGAAGGGGGGACCGCGCGGCCCCCCCACCCCAAAGCACCTTGTCCCCATGTTGATGAGGACAAGGGCCTCTTCCCGACAACCCTGGCCGTTGGTTGTCGGGGTCTGCGGGCGGGGGGCTTATCGGAATCCGGGAGCCCCTTTAATAAGGGGGCCCCCGGATACCGCCCCCCCACCCTATGTGAATGAGTATAGGGTACAATGTACCCCTACCCATTCACCTGTAAAATAAAGTACAAAAAAAAACACAACACACGAGATAAAATACTTTATTGCACAGCTCCGGGGGTCTTCCGTCTTCGGGGGTCTTCTCGCCGGACTCCTCCGCTATCTTCTTGTAACTCTTTTGCTAGCGGAGGAGTCTGGCTTTCTTCCTCACCGCCGGCCTCTTCTCCCGACTTCGGGGGTCTTGTCCCCCTCTTCGGTTCTTCTGCCGGGCCACCGCGCCTTCTTATAGCTCTTTTACAGGCGGTGGCCCGGTCTTCTGTCGCCGCCGTCGCCGCCGCCGCCTTCCGTTCTTCTTCTTCTTCTTCTTCTTCTTCTTCTTCTTCTCCAGGAGATGTTGCCTCGACGATCTCTCTGGCCGGAATGCCAGGGACGCACTGCGCGGCCACTTATATAGGGACAAGGGGCGGTGTCACATGGCTTTATGTCACATGGGTTGGTGTCACATGGTGACCCCGCCCCCTTACGATGTCATAGTCCCCATGTGACATCAACCCATGTGAGCAACCCATGTGACATAAAGCCATGTGACACCGCCCCTTGTCCCTATATAAGTGGCCGCGCAGTGCGTCCCTGGCATTCCGGCCGGAGAGATCGTCGAGGCAACATCTCCTGGAGAAGGAGAAGAAGAAGAAGAAGAAGAAGAAGAAGAAGAATGGAAGGCGGCGGCGACGGCGGCGACGGCGGCGACGGCGGCGACGGCGGCGACGGCGGTGACAGAAGACCGGGCCACCGCCTGTCAAAGAGCTATAAGAAGGCGCGGTGGCCCGGCAGAAGAACCGAAGAGGGGGACAAGACTAGGCTTGTGCAATTCGTTTCGTAACGAATCGAAATTCGGCCGAATTTTGCATCTTTCGGACATTCGGATGCATCCTAATGTCCGAATAAAAAAAAATAACAAATTACAACGAATACGAAAGAAATATAACGAATGAATTCGAATGAATTCGACATGATTCGAAATTATTTCAACTGCATTCGAAATTATTTCAACATTAGTCGACATTATTTCAACTGCATTCGAAATGATTTCAACATGATTCGACATTATTTCAACCGCATTCGAAAATATTTTGTGACCCAACTTTAGGGCCATGTATCTCGGGGTCACTTGGTGCTAGACACTTCAAATTTGGATATGTTATATTGCTAGTATTATTGTGTTTGCATACCAAATTTGGGGTTTCTAGCTATAAGTGACCCCGAGATATGTGGCCCCAAATTCGGGTCGCAAAATGTTATTAGTTATTAGAGCAGAGAATGACATTTTGCGACCCGATTTTGTGGCCACATATCTCGGGGTCACTTATAGCTAGAACCCCCAAATTTGGTATGAAAACACAATGGTACTAGCACTACAACATATCCAAATTTAAAGTGTCTAGCACCAAGTGACCCCGAGATACATGGCCCTAAAGTCGGGTCACAAAATATTTTCGAATGTGGTTGAAATAATGTCGAATCATGTTGAAATCATTTCGAATCCGGTAGAAATATTTTCGAATTTCGTTGAAATATTTTCGAATGTGGCCTATTTTTCGAATTCGGTAGAAAACGAAATGAAATCCGAAAACGAATTTAAGGAAGTTAACTAATATAACTAAACGAAATTAATGAATTAACGAATTAAAACGAAACGAAACTAAACAAATTTTTTCCTTTTGCACATGTCTAGACAAGACCCCCGAAGTCGGGAGAAGAGGCCGGCGGCGAGGAAGAAAGCCGGACTCCTCCGCTAGCAAAAGAGCTACAAGAAGATAGCGGAGGAGTCCGGCGAGAAGACCCCCGAAGACGGAAGACCCCCGGAGCTGTGCAATAAAGTATTTTATCTCGTGTGTTGTGGTTTTTTTTGTACTTTTATTTTACAGGTGAATGGGTAGGGGTACATTGTACCCTATACTCATTCACATAGGGTGGGGGGCCGGTATCCGGGGGCCCCCTTATTAAAGGGGCTCCCGGATTCCGATAAGCCCCCCGCCCGCAGACCCCGACAACCAACGGCCAGGGTTGTTGGGAAGAGGCCCTTGTCCTCATCAACATGGGGACAAGGTGCTTTGGGGTGGGGGGGCCGCGCGGCCCCCCCTTCCCCAAGGCACCCCCCCATGTTGAGGGCACGTGGCCTGGTACGGCTCAGGAGGGGGGGGGCGCTCGCTCGCCCCCCTTTCCTGGCCGACCGGGTAGCGTGCTCGGACAAGGGTCTGTTGTGGACTTGGGGGTACCCCCACGCCGATTTTTTTCGGCTTTGGGGTTCCCCTTTAAGTCCATACCGCCTACCTGGATACCCGCTCGAAATGAGCGGACTTTTCTCCGGGGCGGGAAAAGTCCGCTCATTTCAAAAGTACGGCGGACTGGCACACACACGGGCGGATTGTCCGCCGAAATGCGAGTCCGACGGACAGTATTATGGAAATTCCGAAATACTTAGTCCGCCAGACTGCACGCTGAAAAAGTCCGCTGAAGCCCACACACGAGCGGACTGTCCGCTGAAATGTGTTTCGGCGGACTAAGTAGGCCAGACAGTCCGCCCGTGTGTACGCGGCTTAAGTAGTACATCACTTGGTATCTGTGGAGGGAGAAATTACGGTTTCGGAATCCGATGGATATGATCAATTGTGAGCTCTAAGGCTGGTATAGCTGGCAGCAAGTTGGAGAATAAGTCAGTGGCATATTTTTTAAGATCAGACTGCAGTATATGTTCAGGGATACCCCTGATTTTGAGATTGTTCTTCCTTGAGCGGTCTTCTAAATCTGCGATTTTAAATTTAAGCCACTCTTTTTCAGCTTTATTTTCTTCATGAGCATCTATTAAGTCATTAATAGTATCGGTCATGTCTCCCATAGAGTTCTCAATAGTGTGTACTCTTTCACCTAAGGAGTTCACTGCTTTGGAGAATTGATTTGTGAGTTGTAAAATATCCGTATGAAGTGAAGTATGTAAAGTCAATAGCATTTCTTTTAATTGGGTGTCCAGAATAGGCTGGTTATTAGTGGGGAATGCGGCTACAGGCGAAGCTATAGGAGTTATGACTGTGTTATCTTGACTAATATGAGATATTTTATGGCTTACCTCCTGGCCTGTGAAATCCAGTTTGATACGAGTTTTAGCCGGGCTGCGACATGTAGGGCTGAGGCAATCTTCCTCATGAGGAGATTCCAGATGTGTTTTGTGAGGTGATTCTTCTAGAGCAGCATCAGGCATGTCAGTGTAGTGCGCTCTCCCTGAGGAGGCCGTTGCTGGTACAGATGCTGTGAGAGGATCTGCGCCATCTTTTTTTCTCCCTCCCGCTGACTGAGAGGAGAATGTCGTTAGTTTTTTAATTTTCCGTTCGTCTTTCCACTTTTTCGACATCACCTTCGAATTCAGGAACTCTTCCGACGTCTGTTCGTATCTTTTTTACCGATATTCGCTGTGAATTGTCGCTAATATGCCCGTTCGTGTCACGGAGCTCTCTCACAGAGCTTCCATTCAGCTCGTGCGCTGGCCACGCCCCCCATATTTTATCATTTCTTTTCGTGTGGCAACACAGAAGAAATTACACTTTGCTACAATGTAAAGTAGTGAGTGTACAGCTTGTATAACAGTGTAAATTTGCTGTCCCCTCAAAGTATCTCAACACACAGCCATTAATGTCTAAACTGCTGGAAACAAAAGTGAGTACATCCCTGAGTGAAAATGTCCAAATTGGGTCCAAAGTGTCAATATTTTGTGTGGTCACCATTATTTTCCAGCATTGCCTTAACCCTCTTGGGCATGGAGTTCACCAGAGCTTCACATCACAGAGCTGGTGGATGTTAGAGACCTTCGCTCCCCCACTTTCCATTTGAGGATGCCCCACAGATGGACAATAGGGTTTACCATAGGTCTGGAGACATGCTTGGCCAGTCCATCAACTTTACCCTCAGCTTCTATAGCAAGGCAGTGATTGTCTTGGAGGTGTGTTTGGGGTAGTTATCATGTTGGAATACTGCCCTGCGGCCCATTCTCTGAAGGGAGGGGATCATGCTCTGCTTCAGTATGTCACAGTACATGTTGGCATTCATGGTTCCCTCAATGAACTGTAGCCCCCCCCCCCCCAGTGCCAGAAACATTCATGCAGCCCCAGACCATGACCCTCCCACCACCATGCTTGACTGTAGGCAAGACACACTTGTCTTTGTACTCCTGACCTATTTGCCACCACACACGCTTGACACCATCTGAACCTAATAAGTTTATCTTGGTCTCATCAGACCATAAGACAGGGTTCCAGTAAGCCATGTCCTTAGTCTGCTTGTCTTCAGAAAACTGCGGGTTTTCTTGTGCATCATCTTTTGAAGAGGCTTCCTTCTGGGATGACAGCCATGCAGACCAATTTCATACAGTGTGCAGTGTATGGTCTGAGCACTGACAGGCTGACTCCCACCCCTTCAACCTTTGCAGCAATGCTGGCAGCACTCATGCGTCTATTTCCCAAAGACAGCCTCTGGATATGACGCAAAGCATATGCACTCAACTTCCTTGGTCAACCATGGCAGGCCTGTTGTGAGTGAAACATATCCTGTTAAACTGCTGTATGGTCTTGGCCACCATGCTGCAGCTCAGTTTCAGGGTCTTGGTAATCTTCTTATCAGTGTTGGTCATCTTACTTTAAAAAAGTAATTAGTTAAGTTACAAATGACTTCTCCCAAAAAGTAATTGCGTTAGCAATTTGGTTACTACATTGGAAAAGTAAAGTGGTTACTCAGCAAAGTAACTGTGACTTTTTTAAAATATTCTATAGATGGGACTAGTGAAGTAAGTGAATGTCGCTGCATCCATCCGCAAGATTGACACCTCGTGAGCCCCTTCGCCTGGTATGGTTTTAAAGGGGAACCCCTACGCCAAAAAAACGGCATGGGGGTCCCCCCAAAGTCCATAGCAGACACTTATCCAAGCACGCAGCCCGGCCGGTCAGGAAAGGGGGTGGGGACGAGTGTGCGCCTCCCCTCCTGAACTGTACCAGGCCGCGTGCTCTCAACATGGGGGGTACCTTGTCTGCATGTTGATGAGGACAAGGGCCTCTTCCTGACAACCCTGGCCGTTAGCTGTCAGGGTCTGTGGGCGGGGGGCTTATCAGAATCCAGGAGCCCCCTTTAATAAGGGGGCCCCCAGACTTTGGTCCCCTACCCTATGTGAATGAGTATTGGGTACGATGTACCCCTACCCATTCACCTGGGGAAAAAAGTCTTAATAAAAAAACACAATACAGGTTTTTAAAGTACTTTATTAGACAGCTCCGGGGGTCTTCTTCTGACTTCAGGGGTCTTCTCGCTGGGCTCCTCTGCTATCTTCTTCTCTTTTACCGCTTATCTCTTTTACTAGCGGAGGAGCCCGGCTTTCTCCTTCATCGCCGCCACCGTCCAGGGGTCTTCTTTCGACTTTGGGGGTCTTCTTCCGACTTCAGGGGTCTTGTCCCATTCTTCGCTTCTTCTGCCAGGCCTCCACTATCTTCTTACAGCTCTTTTACTAGCATTGGCCAGTCTTGTCACTGTTGCTTGTTGCTGTCGCCGCCGCCTTTTTCTTCTTTTTCTTAAGCCGCGTACACACGGGCGGACTGTCTGGCCAACTTAGTCCGTCAGACAATCCGACGGACAGTCCGTCATACTTTCGAATGAACGGACTTGACCACACACACCACTTTTTGAGCGGACTAATACGGCGTACTAAGTCCGCCATACTATCCGCCCTACTTTTGAAATGAACGGACTCGCCCACACACGCGGAGGAAAGTCCACTCATTTGGAGCGCGTCTCCAGGTAGGTGGGGCCCGCGAAGGAGACGTCGCTGACCCCGCCGCCTGGTATGGACTTAAAGGGGAACCCCAATGCTGAAAAAAATCGGCGTGGGGTCCCCCCAAGTTCACAACAGACCCTTGTCCGAGCACGCTACCCGGCCGGCCAGGAAAGGGGGGCGAGCGAGCGCACCCCCTCCTGAGCCGTACCAGGCCGCGTGCCCTCAACATGGGGGGGTGCCTTGGGGAAGGGGGGGCCGTGCGGCCCCCCACCCCAAAGCACCTTGTCCCCATGTTGATGAGGACAAGGGCCTCTTCCCGACAACCCTGGCCGTTGGTTGTCGGGGTCTGCGGGCGGGGGGCTTATCGGAATCCGGGAGCCCCCTTTAATAAGGCGGCCCCCGGATACCGGCCCCCCACCCTATGTGAATGAGTATGGGGTACAATGTACCCCTACCCATTCACCTGTAAAATAAAAGTACCAAAAAAAACACAACACACGAGATAAAATACTTTATTGCACAGCTCCGGGGGTCTTCCGTCTTCGGGGGTCTTCTCGCCGGACTCCTCCGCTATCTTCTTGTAGCTCTTTTGCTAGCGGAGGAGTCCGGCTTTCTTCCTTGCCGCCGGCCTCTTCTCCCGACTTCGGGGGTCTTGTCCCCCTCTTCGGTTCTTCTGCCGGGCCACCGCGCCTTCTTATAGCTCTTTTACAGGCGGTGGCCCGGTCTTCTGTCGCCGCCGCCGCCGCCTCCCGTTCTTCTTCTTCTTCTTGTTAAGTCCTGGCATTTGCATATTACTTTTTTCCACTTTCTTAGGGCATGTACCTAAAGCATGCACCCCTGTCAAGTAACATGTCTATTGATGTCTTTTCATTGGAAGAATACACAAGAATGTGAACATCTACTATCCTTGATATTGGGTTAACCTACTATTTTTCACCTTTGTGTTTATAAGTCTGTAGGGTCATTTAGTGCTCTAAAGTTAGTCAAGTTATTGCAGAGTATTGTACCGTCATAGGGGGTTTTTACACCTCATAGTATTGTCACGATTGAATGACTTATTGTGTACCTGTTGTACTTTACTTCTGTTCAACATTCTGTAAACTACTCATAACTTTTTCAATAAACCTTTTTTGGAAAAAAAAAAAAATAGCTTGAAAGATGTTTGTATAAAATGGAGTTAAATTCAATGGAAAGATGTGTTTTAATCATTAAAATGCATTCCTAAATAAACTTTACGAAGGACACAGGAACAAAAAAAACAAACAAAAAAAAAAAAAAGATCAGTCCCTGCACAAAATGACATTTAACGGAAAAAAAGTCATTTAAAACTGCTTGCGATTTTAATGTAATATCTGGTTTTGACAAAACAGGAATGAAAATCATTGAGAAAAATGGCATGGGTAGCCCCCTCTGCCCATTACCAGCCCCTTTGGGTTTTGTACAGATATTAAGGGGAACCCCGTACCCCCCCAAAAAAAAAAGGAAAGGCGTGGGGCCCCCAGGCCCTATATACTCAGAACAGCAGTATACAGTGGTGTGAAAAAGTGTTTGCCCCCTTCCTCATTTCCTGTTCCTTTGCATGTTTGTCACACTTAAGTGTTTCGGAACATCAAACCAATTTAAACAATAGTCAAGGACAACACAAGTAAACACAAAATGCAATTTGTAAATGAAGGTGTTTATTATTAAAGGTGAAAAAAAATCCAAACCATCATGGCCCTGTGTGAAAAAGTGATTGCCCCCCTTGTTAAAACATACTATAACTGTGGTTGTCCACACCTGAGTTCAATTTCTCTAGCCACACCCAGGCCAGATTATTGCCACACCTGTTCACAACCAAGGCATCACTTAAATAGGAGCTGCTTGACACAGTAAAGTCCACCAGAAGATCCTTAAAAGCTACACATCATGCCGAGACCCAAAGAAATTCAGGAACAATTGAGAAAGAAAGTAATTGAGATCTATCAGTCTGGAAAGGGTTATAAAGCCATTTCCAAAGCTTTGGGAATCCAGCGAACCACAGTGAGAGCCATTATCCACAAATGGCGAAGACATGGAACAGTGGTGAACCTTCCCAGGAGTGGCCGGCCGCCCAAAATTACCCCAAGAGCGCAGCGACGACTCATCCAAGAGGTCACAAAAGACCCCACAACAACGTCCAAGGAACTACAGGCCTCACTTGCCTCAGTTAAGGTCAGCGTTCATGCCTCCACCATCAGGAAAAGACTGGGCAAAAATGGCCTGCATGGCAGAGTTCCAAGGAGAAAACCACTGCTGAGCAAAAAGAACATCAAAGCTCGTCTCAAATTCTCCACAACACATCTTGATGATCCCCAAGACTTTTGGGACAACATTCTGTGGACCGATGAGACAAAAGTGGAACTCTTTGGAAGGTGTGTGTCCAAGTATATCTGGCGTAGAAGGAACACTGCATTTCATAAAAAGAACATTATACCAACAGTAAAATATGGTGGTGGTAGTGTGATGGTCTGGGGCTGTTTTGCTGCTTCAGGACCTGGAAGACTTGCCGTGATAAAAGGAACTATGAATTCTGCTGTCTACCAAGAGATCCTGAAGGAGAATGTCCGACCATCTGTTCGTGTACTCAAGCTGAAACGAACTTGGGTTCTGCAGCAGGACAATGATCCTAAACACACCAGCAAGTCCACCACCGAATGGCTGAAGAAAAACAAAATGAAGACTTTGGAGTGGCCTAGCCAAAGTCCTGACCTGAATCCTATTGAGATGTTGTGGTATGACCTTAAAAAGGCCGTTCATGCTCGAAAACCCTCTAATGTAACTGAATTAGGACAATTCTGCAAAGATGAGTGGGCCAAAATTCCTCCAGGACGCTGTAAAAGCCTCATTGCACGTTATCTCAAACGCTTGGTTGCAGTTGTTGCTGCTAAGGGTGGCCCAACCAGTTATTAGGTTTAGGGGGCAATCACTTTTTCACACAGGGCCATGATGGTTTGGATTTTTTTTCACCTTTAATAATAAACATCTTCATTTACAAATTGCATTTTGTGTTTACTTGTGTTGTCCTTGACTATTGTTTAAATTGGTTTGATGTTCCGAAACACTTAAGTGTGACAAACATGCAAAGGAACAGGAAATGAGGAGGGGGGCAAACACTTTTTCACACCACTGTACAGGCGGTGAAAACAAGACATGGACTGTGTAGGTTTGTTTTGTTAAGTAGAATTTGTTTGTAATTTTGAACTGGTACATTTTTAAAGTGTAGCTCCAGTCAAAAAATCTATTTTTAAGCTTTTTAGAAAACATATCACTCCTGTATAATTTTTTTTGCTGTCCGTCTTTTTTCATCTCACTTCCTCTTGTCTCCTTGTCTTGTCTCCTTCTGTTTGCAAGTAGGAGGCGTTTGTAAGTTGGATGTTTGAAAGTAGGGGTCTGCCCTATATGCTCTGCAGAAATTTGCTCCTAAGGTGTTGGTGTTGCCACAACACTGTACGCCTTCAAAGTAACTTTTGATGGGCGCTGGAGCACCCTGCTATGAACGATTATATCAGGAATTGTAATTACATGCTATTGTTGAACAGTGGTAGAAAAATTGGGCCTTTGGTGGTTGTGGGGTGGTGCTGGTGCCACAACACTATAAGTCCTCACAGTTACTCTCGGTGGGCGCAGGAATGGGCCCTGTTGTTAAATATTATATCAAGAATTGTAATTACATGCCCCTTAAACAGGGGCTCAAAAAGTGGGCCTATACACTGCAACCTCTACCATATACTCTAGTTGTAGTGCAGGAATGAGCCCTGCTGCAAAGCATTGCATCAAAAATTGTATTACATGCCCTGTTAAACAGGGGCTTAAAAATTGGGCCTTAGGCACTGGTGCTGGTGCCACGACACTGCAACCTCTACCACATACTCTAGTTGGAGTGCAGGAATGAGCCCTGCTGCAAAGCATTGCATCAAAAATTGTAATTACATGCCCCTGTTAAACAGGGGCTGAAAAATTGGGCTGGTGGCACTGGTGCTGGTGCCACGACACTGCAAAGTCTCCCATATACTCTATTTGGAGTGCAGGAATGAGCCCTGCTGCAAAGCATTGCATCAAAAATTATAATTACACGCTCCTGTTAAACAGGGGCTGAAAAATTGGGCTGGTGGCATCACCCAGAACCAAAAATGTTCTTCCAAGATATCAGCGGAATCATTGAGGAGGAAGATAGGAGGATAGTCAGCCAACATAACAGGACAGTCACTCAGCATCAGCATAGACAGTCTTGAAGGGATATGACATTTCAAAAAAAAATATTCAGTTACATCAGCTTCAGGTGATTGGTAGCTGGTGGTGATCCAAGACTGATTCATCTTTATGAAGGTCAGTCGATCAACCGAGTCGGTGGACAGGTGCACCCTGTGATCGGTTACAAAGCCACCAGCAGCACTGAAGGTGCTTTCCGAAAGAACGCTGGATGCAGGACAGGCCAGTAGCTCAATTGAATACTGTACAAGCTCTGGCCAGTGATCCATCCTCAAGACCCAGTAAACCAGAGGATTTTTGGTGGAAAAGGTGTCTAAGTCTGACCTTGCCCCTAGGTATTCCTGCACCATGTAAATCAGACGCTGGCGATGGTTGCTGGAACCGCTCATACCTTGGGGCTGCGGACTAAAAAATTCTCTGAACACATCGGTCAGACGGCCACCTTCTCCACCACTCCTTCTGTGACTGACTGAAGCCCCAGAAACACGTAGTCCAGGACCAGGAGTTTGTAACCTCCCAGTCTCTGGGAATGCATTGCACAGACCTTTCTGCAAGATGTCTCATCCTCTGCTCGCTCTGCGACGGCAAAATAAGGTCCGCAACCTTACCCTTGAACTGTGGATCAAGGAGAGTGGCCAGCCAGTAATGGTCCCTCTCCTTGATCTGAAGAATACAAGGATCCTTCCGCAGGCTTTGCAGGATCAGGGAGGCCATGCAGCGTAGGTTAGCTGAGGAATTTGGTCCGGAGTCCTCTGGGTCACTAAGGATAACATGATCTGCAGCCACCTCCTCCCTGCCACGTACAAGTCCACGTGTTTCTTGGGACTGTAAATCATCCCTAAAAGACTGATGCTGCTGATAGTGAGTGCCAGGCTCCACCTAAATGCTGACACAAGCCTTTAATGCTCATTTTCAACATTTTCTATTTACCAAAGCTCATGTGAACTGCTCCTGTAAACTGACCCATTGTACACACTGACTTCTGTTTCAATACATGATTTATATAAAAAATGCATGCTAATTGGAAGGTCTGTCACATGAGCCTCTACTAATGCAGACAGAGTGATATCCTTGTAGCATAGGAAATCCACTGCAGGACCCCATCTGCATAATAAATGATAGTCCTGTGAGCTGATCGCCCCTTACTTGGTTGTCAATTATCTGACATACACAGTAATTTGTGTGTTAGATCTAAGGGACTTTCCTGCTATGGCTGATTGTTCATAATTTCAATTTTATCTGGGCCATGGCATTTTAATATGCAGATTTTAGATAGGCCATTAGTTTGAGTTTCAGACTAATTGGGCTAATATAATCCAGAACATAACATAAACCCAGACAGTAAACTATTCACATATAAGGACATTTAGTTAAAGAGAAGTCACAAAACTGTTAATAAAAGATGACATTGTATTAGACATGGTATAGCATTCTGTGACAGGTACAGGTAACTATTACTAGGAAATTATTAAGATAAAGACAAAGGGCAAAGCGTAGCAATTAGAACCCCTCTTCCAATGTTCTGACTGAATAAACCAAAATGTATGGTACATGTTAGTACATTTATGGTACACATGGGATTTTTCAGGGGTAAAGTCAGGATTGGAGAAAGGACTGCATAGTCATTTCCATATTGGGGCTCTGGAGGGTGAGAGACTGCAATTAAATTTCAATGAACGTATTAGATGCCTAACATACACTTTTGAATCAAACTATCATTCCTCGATCTGCAGATAGAACTTGAGAATGGCAAAATAAATACACGCACCTCCCGTAAGGAGACAGCCACCAACATGCTTTTACAGGCAGACAATCACCATCCACCTTGGCAGAAAAATGGCATACATGTAGGCCAATGTATGAGGATTAAACTAAACTGCTAAAAATCTGAGGAATTAGAAAAAGAAAGTAAGGATCTTTATGCAAGATTTTGCTAGCACGGATACTCACATAAACAGATCCAGCATGCAAAATGCAGGGCCGCTATATGAAGTAGAGAAAGTCTACTCTCAAAAAATCCCAATGTTAAGACAGGAAAACAACCGGAACCTGGCCCTGTAAGACTAATAACTACTTATGGAGCCCAATGGGATGCCATACGTTTAGTCCTTGAAAAACACTGGGAAATATTATCCAACAATAAAAGGCCTTGCTAACATTGCTGGAGACAGTAGGAAGTAGAGCAAAGAATCTCGGGGATATCTGGATACATTCTGAGTTCAGCTACACGTGGATGTCTGACTACCCCCAAAGTAAGGGGATGTTCCCCTGCACAAAGTGTCAAATCTGCCCCTTTGTAGATAGGACTAGCGTCTTTACAGTTTGAAATCAGGGATCTAATAAAGGGCAATCTATATGATTACCCGCCCATCCCCCAAAATGTACATTGGTAAAACCAAAAGGCCCCTACACACGACCAGACTTTTCAACAGCAAAGGTCAGACGGAACAAATCTGTCAGAGAATTCAATCGTGTGTGGGTTCCATCGGACCTTTGCTGTCCAAAAATCTGATGGACTTTATAAATAGAATATGTTGCAATTTTTTCCGCCAGGACGCCGTCGGACCCAGTTTCTATGGAGAAAGCAGTCAGCAGTGACTTTAGTGTGAACAGACCACACTACAGGCGGCTGTGCCAATGTGATACTCTGTGTTATGCTCCAAGAATATAGTCTGTGAGTGCAATTTTTAAAATAAAGTCCTTGTTTTATAAGGTAATGCACATCATCAGTCATCCTTTCATCACGTGCTCAACATCATATCCAGAGGTTGTCTTTGGGAAATAGACGTATGAGTGCTGCCAGCATTCCTGCAGAGATTGAAGGTGTAGGGGGTCAGCCTGTCAGTGCTCAGACCATACACCGCACACTGTATAAAATTGGTCTGCATGATTGTTATCCCAGAAGGAAGCCTCTTCTAAAGATGATGCACAAGAAATCCCACAGTTTGCTGAAGACAAGCAGACTAAGGACATGGATTACTGGAACCATGTCCTGTGGTCTGATGAGAAAAAGATAAACTTATTTTGTTCAGCTGGTGTCAAGCGTCTGTGGCTGCAACCAGGTGAGGAGTAAAAAGACAAGTGTGTCTTGCTTACAGTCAAGCATGGTGGTGGGAGTGTCATGGTCTGGAGCTGCATCAGTGCTACCAGCAATGGGGAGCTACAGTTCATTGAGGGAACCATGAATGCCAACATAAACTGTGACATACTGAAGCAGAGCATGATCCCCTCCCTTTGGAGACTCGGTCACAGGACAGTATTCCAATATGATAATGACCCCAAACATACCTCCACTATGACCACGGCCTTGCTAAAGAAGCTGAGGGTAAAGGTGATGAACTGGCCAAGCATGTCTCCAGACCTAAACCCTATTGATCATCTGTGGAGCATCCTCAAACAGAAGCTGGAGAAGAGCATGGTCTCTAAAATCCACCAGCTCCATGATGTCGTCATGGAGGAGTGGACAAGGACTCCAGTGGCAACCTATGAAGCTCTGGTGAACTCCATGCCCAATAGGGTTAAGGCAATGCTGGAAAATAATGGTGGTCATACAAAATATTGATACTTTGGGCCCAATTTGGAATTTTTTTAGTTAGGGGTGTACTCACTTTTGTTGCATGCAGTTTAGAGATTTTTTTTTTTTGTTTTCAAAAAAGTTTATTAAAGCGATAAATAGAAAACAGCATCAGCAAAAAGGATCAGATGACATATACATCATAAGCAGTTGGATGACAAGATTATAATAAAATGGCAAACAGACCATAGGACTCTATGGACCATACAAAGAATATAAACATTGGTATAGATCTTACATCCAACAAAAGACTGCAAGAAAGGGAAAGCTAAAATATTCAATGTCCTGACCTTCATATTTGTAATGTATAAAAATAGACAACACTAAGAAAGAAATGAGAAAAGTCTAGAAAGAAAGAGAAAAAAAAAAAAAATAATACATTTTTTTTTCAGATAGCCAAGAGAAAAAACCCAAGGTGTGATCATTTTTGTAATCGGAATAGGAACCATGGGTTCCACTTTAGGTCATATATATGAGTCGTGTCCTGCAGAGTATGTAAAATCTTTTCAGTCAGCATTACTTGATCAATGCGTGAGAGAACCTGAGATAAAGGGATCGACGGGGACTTCCAATGTAATGCTATAGTCCATAGCATAGAGACACAGATGGAATGAACGAGCCTTACTAGGGGTTTAGGGGTGTCCGGTGGGGTTTGGAAGAGAAGACAGTGGTGGTAAGTAAGGGACAACTACGACCAGCGAGCTTGTCCATCATTCTCAAAACCTCCTGCCAAACTGGCAGAATCAACTCACAGTCCCAAAAAATGTGAACAAAGGTGCCCAGGTGATTGCAACCTCTAAAACAGCTGGGGGATGTATGAACGTAAATCTTGTGCAAACGTACCGGAGTGTAGTACCATCTGGTAATTACTTTAATAGCCGTTTCCCTAATTGTTAAGGATCTGGTGCATTTACACATGTTGTCCCATCCCTCCTCCCAGTCCACAAGACCGGCCCCCAGTGCAAGCTCCTGTTCCCATTGTGATCTATAATTCAGAGTCTGGACAACTGTAAGTCCCTCAAGAGCTTTGTAGATCAGGGAAATCAGGCCTTTTTGGCGTGGGAAGTTAAAACATAAATCCTCAAAGATGGTGAGTTGGACCGGGGACCGGAGTCTGTAATGGGAGAGAAAGAAGTGACGGATTTGCAGGTATCTAAAAAGTTCCCCATCGGGGAGTTGGTGCTGGGTCTGTAATACCGAGAAGGGAGTGAAATCAGAACCCGTCACGAAGTCCCTTAACTGAGTAAGTTTTCATTGAACCCACAATCTGAAAGACTCAGGATGGAGATAGGCTGGGGGGAACCCAGGATCGCCCAGGTAAGAGGCGCCCATAGAGCTCTCCGAAGTGAGGTTGTATTTGTGTTTTGTAGCAGTGCCACAGTAGTAGACTGTCCGCAACTACAATATTAAGCGTGCATAAGGTTGAGTGAGGTCGATGTGTTGACCACATAAGGCCAGGGAGATAAAAGGGTGCTATCGAATCACTCTCAAATCGCACCCAAGGAACTCTGGAGTTAGGGATCGACCACTGTGCTTGTTGCGTAAATCTGCAGGTAAGATAATACAACCAAATTTGAGGAACCCCTAGGCCTCCACTTCTCATAGAGCTGTATAGGACTCCCTTGGCAAACCTAGGCGACCTATTACTCCAAATGAATCTGTTAAAATGGGACTGAAGGTTGAGGAGAAAAGATTTAGAAAGCTTAACTGGTAGGGAGCGAAACAGATATAACAGCCTGGGAAGGATGACCATTTTGAGCGCTGTGATTCTCCCTATAAAGGGAATATGTAAAGAAAGCCAGCTCTTAATAGTATTTTTAAGTTTTCTAATCAATGGGGGGTAATTAACCCCAAAGAGATCGCGAAAATTTCCGGGCAGTCCTACTCCCAAGTAGGGTATGTGGGAAGTGGCCCACGTAAAGGAGTAGTTTTGTTTAATAAGGGCTAAATCAGTGGGAGCAAAACCAATAGGAAGGGCAACAGATTTGGAGACATTAATGGATAGACCAGAGACCTTCGCAAAACTTGACAGTGTCAGAAAAAGGTTGGGGAGTGAAACATGGGGATTGGTTATGAACATCAAAACATCATCTGCATACATGCAAAATTTGTACATTTCGTCACCCTTAGTGTAACCAGTAATATCAGGATGTCTCAAAAGGGCAATCGCGAAGGGTTCCAGGGCTAAAGCAAAAATTAAAGGGGAAAGGGGATACCCTTGTCTAGTGCCTCTACCTATTGGGAAGAACTCGGAGCAACAGCCAGGTAGCTTAATACGGGTCATAGGGTTATCATAAAGGGCTTTGAAACCTACTAGGAATTTCCCCTGAAATCCCATGAGTGGCAGAAGCGTGTGGATGTAATCCCACGTAACGCTATCAAACGCCTTCTGTATGTCTAGGCTTAACAGGAGGAGCTTGCGGGAAAATAGGTTAGCGTCTTGGATAACGCCAGTCGCTAAGCGGATGTTGTCTGTTATTAAGCGGTGTGGGATAAATCCAGATTGGAAGGGGGATATCAAGAAGGGGATAAACTTTGCTAGTCTGTCAGCTAAAACTCTACTAAATATTTTTATATCATTGTTTATAACCGAGATAGGCCTAAAATTTTGGGGCAAATTATGATTCTTATTGGGTTTCGGGATTAGGGACATGTTGGCTAACAACATTTCCTCCGGGAAGCTATTGCCAAGTAGGATTGAGTTAAAGAGGTGTACCATTCTAGGGGCCAGGATCATGGAGTATTTTTTGTAATAAAGGGCCGAAAAGCCATCAGGGCCTGGGGCAGAACCTGTTTTCAGTGATTTGATGACCCCTAAGATTTCCGGAGTTGTGATAGGGGCGTTGAGTTCGTCTAGTTGTGAGTAGGAAAGAGCCGGGACGGGGATGTCATGAAGCCATGACAAGTCTTCAGGGGAGGGGAGAGTGTGGGGGGGCTCTAAGAGTTTGGTATAAAATTGCTCGAAGATTTTGAGTACCTCCTTGGGATGTGAGGATACGAATCTGTCCTTGTTAGACAGCCGGTATAAATGAGGGGGGCGAATCGAGTTTGACAATCTTCTAGCAAACATAGTTGATGCTGAGTTATTAAATAGTAAATAGCGGGCTTTAGTCCAACGGAGTGTCTTTTCAACCTTGGATGACAAAAGGGTGTCTAGTTCTAAGCGCTTTTGTTCGATGGATTGCCTGGTGGAATCTAAGTGTAGTAGAGACGTATTTTTATATAAATGATCTAGTTCCCTGGTTAACTCCACTATTCTAAGTCTATTAGACTTGTTATGGGCAGCGGAAATACTAATAATTTTCCCTCTGATGACAGCCTTATGCGCCGTCCAGAGAAGTGAGGGCTGAATATCTGGGTGGGCGTTAAGAGAAAAATAGTCCTCCAGAGATTGAGCTAATTGGGAATCTACCGCTGGGTCAGAGAGAATGGATTCATTTAATCTCCAGGAGTGGGGTGTGGGGGCGAGCCTAATAAATCCTGTAGTGAAAGATGTAACCTGATGGTCTGACCATACACAGGGGTGGATGGAGGCATCTAAAGAATTGGCAAGTATGATTGGGGATGTGTATATGTAGTCTAATCTCGCATAACTGTTATGAGGATGGGAGAAAAAGGTGAATTCCCTGCAACCCACGTTATTTGCCCTCCAGGTGTCAGTGAGTTGAAGATCCTGTAAGCCACTAGTGAGAGATTTTGGGAATGCTCTAGATGCGACCGTAGTCGACGAGCGGTCTAGAGTGGCGTTAGCTACTGAGTTAAAATCTCCACCTATGATCATATGGGGGGAGTGGTATTGTGCTAATTTCTCAAAAAATGACCTAAAAAAGGCTGCTGAGCCGTCATTGGGTGCATAAACACTAGCAATAGTAAGTTCCCTGTTGTGGACAATCCCTTTCACAATCATATAACGACTTTCAGGATCCCTGAACATTTGCTTAACCTCCATCGGGAGGGATGAGTGGAGGAGTATGGCGGCACCCCTGGTCTTGGACGAGTGGAGCGAGTAAAAGGCTTGAGGGAAATCTTTATGGAAAAATTTGGGATGGGAAGAGCGGGAGAAATGCGTTTCTTGGAAAAGAAGGATTTTAGCTCCAAGTTGTTTATAAAAGGTAAAGGCTTTACGCCGTTTGGAAGGGGAGTTAAATTCTTTAATGTTGTGTGAAATACATGTTATTGCCATGGCGTATGAGGTAACACGTAGATAGTTGGGGAATCAGATCTGATGGAGGGAGGGGGGAGGGGAATCACAAATGAACACTCGTCCACCAAGTCCAAGAATGTCAGGGGAGTCCCCACAGCATCCTCCAAAGTCCACAGGAGTAGGGTACCATGCAGTAACACTGAGGGTATGATTAGATCACAGAACCGGAACATAAAAAGAACATATGCTGTAGAAGAATCGTAGGATTTGAAAAATGATCGACCTATATAAGAGAGAACCAAAAAACATAGAAAAATAAAACTAACATTTGAAAAAACAATCCCAGCCTCTAACATAGGCTTGGGGAACAACATTAATGACAGATGTGGTAGCCTGTGGGAGAGAGTTCCCACACTGGAGAGAAAGTCATACACCGAGACAACTAGGTCTCGCGCCCAGTAGGGTTGCGCAATGGTAGGGAGCACCCACCAGAGAAGCAACCAACCACTGGGAGGGGGAGCCATGACACAGCTCCTAGGGACATGCAGAATCCCAGAGGAGTGGGCAGAAAACATTAGAAAAAATATGCTTTTCCTCTTCCTCTCCTCCCCCCCCCCCCAAAAAAAGGGAAGAGGAAGAGAGAAAAAAAAACCTAAAAAAAAGGAGAAAAAAAGAGTATCTCTTGAGAAAACAAAAAAAACATAGCGTGATTGTCCTCTGGGAGTCAATGTTAACCGCATATAGAACCTCAAGATGGGCCGGAGTAAGGTACCATTAACGAGGGCTATCTTCCACCCGGTCTCCAACATCATACCGGATCCTCCATCTGTCTCTCCTGGTAGGGGGTGTTTGCCATATAGGTGTAGCTCTGGGAGTGGAGGGTAGCCTGCGAATCGCAGAGGCATCCAACAAGCCAAGTTTTACCAGGATCTCTTGACCCTCCAGGACGGTAGTGGCGGAGTACGTTGTGCCATTATGGGGGATCACCAGGCGAAACGGGAATCCCCACCGGTATCTGATACGGGCTGTTTGCAAGACAGTGGTAATCTCCTTCAGGTTCCTCCTCCTCTCCAAAGTCGCCGGGGCAATATCAGGGAAAATCTGGATAAAGTGGTCATCAAGGGCTATCCTCTGCTTGTTGCGGGCTGCTCTCAATATTTCTTCCTTAACGAGAAAGTCCTTCATGCAAAGGATGACATCCCTAGGGGGTTTGTCTTCCGGGGATTTGGGGCGAAGAGCCCTATGAATACGATCACATTTAAACATGTTGGAATCATGGTCAGGGAGCAGGGATTTAAACAATCTAATCACCACAGGAATGAGCTCAGACTCAGGCCGCGTATACACGCGGGGACTGTTCGCTCAACTTTGTCCGCTGAACAGTGTTTCAGCGGACAGTCCGCTCGTGTGTGGGCTTCAGCGGACAGTTTCAGCGGACAGTTTGACGAACAAAGTTTTTCGGAAATCCGGAAAAACTGTCCGCTGAAACTTGGTTTGAGCGGACAGTCCCCGCGTGTGTAGGCTTGTTCGTCAAACTAAGTTCCGCGCATGCTCAGAAAGAATTTATACGCCGAAGGTTGCATTGCAGTGTATAGGACGTCGTTTTCTAGTCCCGTCGTACGTGCCGTTCACGTCATCGCGCACGGTTTCAGCGGACTGTTCGTTCGTCGTGTGTGGCCAAGTCTGTCCATGCTAATTTTGAGCGGACTGTCCGCTGAAACTGTTTGACGAACAAAGTTGAGCGAACAGTCCCCGCGTGTGTACGCGGCCTTAGACTCAGGAAATCCACGGAGGCGCAGATTATTGCGCCTTTTTCTGTTGTCGAGGTCTTTGATCTGAGTCTGCAGCAACTTGACTGTAGAGGATAGTGCTTCATGTTCTCTGCTAAGGTCATTATGAGCAATCGCCAACTCATCATGCTTAGTCTCTAACCTCTCCGTTCTAGCTCCCAGGGCAGAGATTTCCTGTGATAGGGCATGTGAAGTTTTGTGCAGTTCTGATTGGAATTTAGATGCCAACCTGTTGTACATGGTTTCCAGACTTTCCTCTAGATCCACTTTAGGGAGGGAGCCAGGGCACTCACTGTTAGATGAAGGAGCAAGTGAGGATGGACATGGCGGACGTGGAGAGGTGGCGGGACCCGGGGAGAGGCCTCTCCTGTCGGCGCCATCTTGCGCCATGCTGGACTGTTCCTGAGAGCGGAGAAGATACTGCGTGAGGGTCTTTTGAGCGATGCCCCATGCTTTTTTTTTCTTCGCCGGCATGCACCAAGGTTCCGCGGGTTGAGGGGTGATAAAAAAAAGCAAATCGCGGTGTTTACGGCCCTCGGGGATAAGCAGAAGTCCCGGACGGAGCGGAGCTAAGAACTCAAATGTCAATCTTGCTCCGAGCCGCGCATGCGCTCTCTGCAGATGATGTTTTACTCTGTGGGGTCCCCAAAGAGCGCAGGGTATGGTTATGTGTACTTTTCCGTGGGTGCGTTGACACAGGCAATGTGGTCTGTTTTCACGTCTCAGGTCCCCAGGTCACCAGGATGTTGTTATAGCATCATTATAAGGCTATACACCAGGCCACTGTCCCCACTGCAAGTTCCTTAGAATATGTGTCAGTTTAATAACAAAGTGGGGTGTACAATAGACTCAGTAGCTGTTGTGGTCCTTCTGTGGCCAGAGCAGCTGGACCAAGCTAGTCCGGACAGGTTTGGAAGGGGGTGAGCTGAAGTGGGAGTAGCAAGATGGCCGCTGGCTTTCTATCTGTAGGCCTGCTGGGATGTGTTGTCCCACAGAATGATCCCGACCCTTAAATGACCCAGGTCCTGTAGGGCAGGGTGGAAGGGGATACTCCCCAGGATATATGCCCCAGCGGGGGTCAGGGTGCCAGACAGCGGTTGGTAGAGGGGGGGGGGGTGAGTGTTGCAGTACTCACTGTGTGCTGGTCGCGCTGTGGGCCGAGGCTGTAGGCCTGAGATGCAGCCTGCGCTCCTTTAAATACGGGCCGCAGTCGGGAGCTTGCCGGTGGTGGTCCGTGCCTTCTCAGGGCCCGTCCAGGTGCCGCGCTTCTCAGCCTCGGGTGGTGTTCTCCCGGGATGCTGCGTGTACGGCGGCGGGATGCGGCGCAGGCAGCTCATCCGTAGGCCCCAAGATGGCGCCCGCTGACACTCTCAGCCTCGCGGCGGTTAACGGTGTTAAAAGTGCTCCGGCCGCACAAATAACACCGCGGTGTGCCGTATTGTGTCCGCGGCTGCAGCCCTGTGTAGGATGGCAACTTTCCTGCTTGGTTTAAGCTCCGGATGGCAGTGGATTGCTATCTCCATCCTGGAGCTCTGTTTCTACACGTCCTCTCTCTTCCTCGGTAGGACACGCCCCCCCCAGTTTAGAGATTAATGGCTGTGTGTTGAGTTATTTTGAGGGGACAGCAAATTCACGCTGTTATACAAGCTGTACACTCACTACTTTACATTGTAGCAAAGTGTAATTTCTTTAGTGTTGTCACATGAAAAGATATAATAAAATATTTACAAAAATGTGAGGGGTGTAAAAAAAAGTTGTAGCCAGTTTCAAGCATTCTGCCATGTTTAGTGAATAAGAAATAATATGGTGCATCAACAATGTCAGCCTTTTTTCCCCACCAAATAAACATATCTTGAAATATTTGGGAGCTAATATTTCTTCCAGTCATGCCGCCTTAAAATGCCTTTTGCATAAACGAATATCAATCAATTAAAAATAGATGAGGGTGCTGCTGATGATGTATATAATTATTTAGCCTAAAATACATTGCCAAAGTTCTCTGTGACCAAAACATTCCCTAAAATGATGCTGCTCAAAAATACAATTTACATCTTTGAGGCTTCCCTCAAACCTTTTATTTTAAAGGCTTGTGTATATTTCTTGTATTTGTGCCTACTAGTTCCAAACATAGCCAGAAACGACTAACAGGTTTCATCTCTCATACCTTAGATGGGTTTCATTGGTAAGTCTGGGGTTCATGAATGTCAAGGATTTGAAATTTGAATTTGATGGACCTCCTGTGAATTGAACCCAGGCTATTCACCCATCTGTAATCATGGTTCAGTAGGACCTTTTATACTACTGAACAACATACAACGTTATGCAAAGTATTTGCAAAATCAAACTGTTCAATTATACAGATGCAAAACAATTTTTTCTTATGTGAGCTATTCCACAGTTGTATTTTGTCAATCATAAAAAGGAAAAAAAAAACAATGCTTGATCTAAAACAAGAGAAGAAAGAAATATGCCTGGGTGCTTGTGAAAAAAAGACTCGTTGCTTGGTGTGGTTGCTAAGGAAACTGGTACAGGTAGCATGCAAGACAACATTAATAGCAAGTGAAAACTGGGAAAATGTATTTATGTAGAACTATACAGCCATTAACTCATTTTTTTCCAATGCATATTCACCATAGTGCCTGTTTTTGCTATGTAAATATCTCCTTAAAGTTTCACAAACATTTAAGTTAGGCATTTATTTTTAATTTGCATATTATACTAAAGTTTTGAAATGCCAAAAGTGATGATAAAAGATTTAAAGTGGTTTTGCAAATTGAATGAAAGTGTATGTCAGGGTAAACTAAAATATATGCGCAGTGCACCTCTGCACATGTGCGCATTCACCTTTGCTTTATTCCTCTAAAATCTGTGCAGAAGTACAAAAAAATGAATTAAGTGCCCCTTCACATTAGATACATTAGGGTGCAATGGGATGCATTTTTGACTGAATTTTAACTGCATAGAGAGTCCAAAATCCAGGTTATCTTATGGCCATATAAAAAGTACAGCATTCTGTTTTTTTCTGCACTGCAAATGCACAAAAATGCATGTAAATGCATGTCAATGCACACAAATGTACTGCAGCACAATCTAGAGGACTTTTTTGAACACCCATGAAAGAGAAAAGAAAAATAATTATTAAAGCTTTTTTTTACAAAGTTTATTGCAAAGACGATAAAAATTATTAAAAGTAGCGCAATGACTGATCATGAAGTGTTGGGTCAAAGTGTTAGACTCAAGGTGGATGGCGGAATTGATCCTGTTGCACTATTGTATTCTGACAGCGGGGAGAATTCACAGATCAGTGCTGCAGCCACTGATCAAGTGTCTTTTATTTAACAGGGCAATTGAATAAACGTCAACCAGTAGATCAGCTTCTGTTTAACTGCAGTGGCCACATATTCATTGAAACTTGGCTGGTCCCTGCTGAACTATCTGAATTTCAATCCATCTTTGGCCACCTTATTGGGCATGTCATCACACAGACTGAGCTCACAGTACTCCAGGACTGGAAGAATGCTCACCACTGTCGGAAGAAGGGGCTAAACATGTTTTGAGCTACACTTTTGTGAAATGGGAGAAAAGGATGCAGTAAGCCAGAGTAGCAACCTTTTCTAAAGTTTTGTAAGAGTGGCATTTTATTAGAATTAAGGAATTTAATGCAAAAAAAAAGCCAAAAATGCAACAAAAGTTGGACACTCAATCACAGGACATGTTATGCCCATACGCTGGGATCCACACAAGTTTCACTACTCTACCACTTATCAGTCTGTTAAAATTAATCACTCTAAAATGTAGAATTCTTTCTGAGTAGAGCGCAAAGCTTCCTTATTTCTAAAACAAACCAAGTGCAATACAAATCAGTGTTTTAGTTTTAGAACTCTTTTACATGGGATGATTGCATTCATGGCCCATGCAAGGCTGTGTTTTACCGGCATAGGGGTGCACAGGTGCTGGTTGCATCCCTGCGTAGACAGTATGATTTATGCCTGTTGGGCACAGCAGCTGTGTCCTAATATGACATCCATGTGGGTAGGAATGCATGCACAGCCACTATGTCCCAAAAGACATGAATGGAACTGGCATCACAAGAATGTACACAACACCTGTGCATCTCTGTGCTGGTAAAACACAGCCCTGCAACAGAGTGCGGATTTAATCACCCCATGCGAACAGGGTCTTATGAGAAGATGAGTTTGCACCTCTGTCAGGTTTTTTGTTTTTTTTTAAATTAAAGTTTTGCCATAAAAAGAAGAAACATACAAACTTCCAGAGTAAGGATTTTACAGTATAGACATTGACATAGTATATCTAAATTCAGTTTAGACAGTTTGATAAACACGAACATATTATTGCATCCACGCACGTTTGGTAGATATAGCCTTTACATACCATTATTTATACTGCAACTAAAACATATACGATGTCCGTAAGTTTACTATGCACTTAAGTAGTAAGCATAGAGTACATTTTAGGCATAGAAAACATAAAACTGAAAAAAGGATACTTGACATCAAAATAATACAACAAAAAGGTTTGGGAAGGGATAGGGAAAAGAGGGAAAGGGTAAGGGGGTTTGAGATGGACTCGGTGTTCCATGTGTATTAGGGGTATAGTGGTGGCTCAGTGATATTTGATCCTCCATGACTTCCACACATCAGCTCGTTTTACACCATTACTTAGTCTTTGGAGCAATAAAGTTTCATATATACAATTAGTTTTCACAATTGCAATAACTTCAGAGGCATTGGGCACCACATCTGACTTCCACTTTTGAGTTATGAGTGATCTAGCAGCCAAGAGAATGTGTGATACAACCGTACGAAACTGAGGAGGGAAGACCTCAATACCTAAATTTAAGAGAGCCAATCCTGGTTCAGAGGAAGAAATGATCCCCGTGATAGAGGAGATCAATCTGAACACACTACCCCAAAAGCTAGTCAGATGTTTGCAGGACCAGAAAACATGTTTAATAGTACCCACTCCTCCGCAACCTCTCCAAAACAAATTAGAGTGTTTATTTGAAAATTTAGACATCCTGTATGGTGTAAGGTACCATCTCAAGGATAGTTTTTGGTATAATTCCCAGTGATTGACACACTTAGAGGCTCTGTAGATTGAATTAACAGCTTGTTGCCACTGTTTTGGTGTGTATACCTTCCCCAAGTCCCTCTCCCATTTCAAGTAGGGGGATGACTTGGTGAACACATTTTTATGCTGGAGAAGGCCGTAGAAGAGAGAGATACCTTTTGTGGTTGTGCGCTTGTTCGTATAATATTTCCAGACATCCTCTCACAGGGATATCTGGTGTGCTTGTAATGAGCGTAGGAAATTAGATATTTGACCATATTTATATGCCTCAGCAGGCCCAAGGCCGTATTCAGCCTTAAGCGTATTGAAATCCTTGAGTTGTCCTTCCCGAAACAAATCTGACACGAGGGTGATATAATTAATCTGCCAGTCTTTTAGGGTGAGGTTAGGGGTAGCTTTGTAAAGTAACTCGATACCTGTAGGCACTTCAATTTCTCCCGATTCCAGCCCCTCGATCCGCTGGAGGCCCCTCCACGCCCAAAGAGAAGCTAGAATCGTTAGAGGTAAATGTCGCAAGGGAAGGGGCCTCCACCGGTCGAGCCACAGCAAGGCAAGAAGGTCCCCTGTCTGAGACACGGACTGTTCAATGTCCCGCCAAGGGGCAGAGGATTGTCTGTCAAACCAAGTTTTAAGTTGGGTAAGTAAAACTGCCTTAAAATAATCCTGTATCTCCACGTGTCCCATGCCCCCCACCTTCCTATTCTTTATTAAGAGAGTTTTAGAGCATCTAGGTTTCTTTGCTTTCCATATGTACTAATTAAGGAGGGAGTTCAGCGACTTAAGGTGTAAAACTTTTAATGGTATGGGGAGCATGCGGAACACATAAAGGGCCTGAGGTAGTAAGAGCATTTTGAAGGAGGCCAGGCATCCTGACCAGGTTAATTCTATTTTAGAAATACGCTTGGTCTCAGCATTCAATCTTTGGAGTAGCGGAAGGTAATTAGCATCTGCTAGTCTATTGGGGTCAGCCGTTATTTGAAGACCTAAGTACGTTATACTATCTCCTTTCCACGAGTAAGGAAAATATTTTTGCAAGTTGAGCTGTAGCACCAGTGGGACGTCTAGAGGGAGGATAAGGGACTTGGCATTATTGACTTTGTAGTACGAAACTTTACTAAATTCATCTAAGATATTATGAGCGTGGAATAAGGATATTGATGGGGACGTTATGAACAGTATGATGTCATCAGCGAAGAGATTCACCTTATGGTCCTTGCCCTGGAAGGCGAATCCTTGGATATCCGGGTGCGACCTGATTTTTTCAGCTAAGGGCTCAATCAATAAATTAAAAATTGAAGGGGATAAGGGACCATTCGTAATGGTGAAGGGGCTAGATAAGATACTGGAGGTGTATACTCTTGTAGAAGGGGTAGAGTAGAGGGCTAGTATTGCAGAAAGGATAGGGCCTTCAAAGCCAAATTTACTAAGGACAGAACTCATATAGCCCCAATGTATCCTGTCGAAAGCCTTCTTTGCACCCAAAGAGAGGAGCAGAGAAGACGTTCGACGGACCCTCGCTTGACACACAATGTCAATCACCCTTCTGGTCGCATCAGACGCCTGCCGTCCTATTGTGAATCCTGATAGATCTGGGTTTATACGTGTGGGTAATATATGGAGAAGTCTCTGGGCCAAGATCTTAGCATAGATCTTGACGTCCGTATTCAGAAGTGAGATAGGGTGGAAGTTGGACGGTGTATCTGGAGGTTTACCCGGTTTGGGGATGGTGACAACATACGCGCTGAGAGTAGATTACCTGCAATGTTGGGGACAGTAGCTCACCAAATTTTTTATAATATTCACTAGGGAGGCCATCAGGTCCCAGGGACTTGCCTAGTGGTAGAGACCCAATGATCTTCTGTATTTCTTCTTGCAAAATAGAGGCATTGAGAGTAGAAAGTTGTTCTTTGGATAATTTAAGGAGAGCAACACTATCCAAGAATTTTTGGATTTCTTCCTCTGTCGGTTGTGGGGTTTTCGTATCTAGTTTAATATTATACAAGGAGGAATACTATTGGGCGAAGGTGTCTGCTATATCTTTAGGATTATAGATTTTACTCTTGTCGGATGATTTAATTAGGTAGGGAATTTTAGTGCAGATTCTGTGTTCTTTCAAACGTTGGGCCAAATGTTTACCTGCTCTGTTTCCTGCCGAATAGTGTGTTAGTTTTAGATAGTTAACAATTTTTTTATGCTCCTCTAGCAGCAAGAGTCTGAGTTCGGAGAGAAAAGAACCCAATTTGTGTGCCAGCGTTGGGCTGGGGGAGGTCTTGTTTTGTGAATCTAATAGATTGATATCTCGTAGGATGCGGTCTACTTTTGGGGCTCTCTGTTTCTTGAGTATTAGGCCGCGTACACACGGGCGGATTGTCTGCCCAACTTAGTCCGCTGAACCGTGTTTCAGCGGACAATCCGCTCGTGTGTGGGCTTCAGCGGACTTTTTCAGCGGACAGTCTGACGGACTTAGTCTTTCGGAATTTCCGTAATTTTGTCTGTCCAAACTTGGTTTTGTCCGTCCAAACTTGGTTTCAGCGGACAGTCCGCTCGTGTGTAGGCAAGTTGGATGGACTAAGTATGGTGCATGCTCAGAAAGGATTTACACGGCCGAAGGTTGCATTGCAGTGTATTGGACGTCGTTTTTCTAGTCCCGTCGTACGTGCTGTACACGTCATCGCGCAAGCTTTCAGCGGACTGTCTGTTCATCGTGTGTGGTCAAGTCCGTTCATTCAAAAGTTGAACGGACTGTCTGTCGGATTGTCTGACGAACTTAGTTGGGCAGACAATCCGCCCGTGTGTACGCGGCCTTACACTAGCTTGCAATAGAATTCCCCTCACAAAAGCTTTATGTGCACACCATAGAGTCATGGGATCATCTACTGAATTAGTATTGGTTAGGAAGAATTCCTTGAGGCTATTAGTCACCTCTGTCATCTGTGCATGGGACCCAAACAGACTAGTATTTTCCCTCCAAACACCAGACACATTCTGCATGTTCCCCTCCACCACCACAGCCGAAACAGGGGCGTGATCAGACCAGGAGATGCTGTGGATGGTGGAGGAGGACACTGCCTGCAACAAAAATTTATCAACAATTATCATATCAATTCTTGAATAAGTATTGTGCCTAGAGGAGTGAAAAGAATAGTCCCTCTCATTATAATGTTGACATCTCCAAATGTCGTACAGTCCTTCCTTGTGTAGCAAGTGCTGTAGAGATGGAAGAGGCCTATGAGATTTAGTGGTAGTGTCTATCATGAAATCCGCAATGATGTTGTAGTCCCCACATAGAATTAAGGCACCTTGGCGCACTGTGTTGACTTTTGTGAGCAGGCGTTTAAGGAACTTCGTCTGGTGGGAATTAGGAGCATATAGACTCACAATCGTATAAATCCTGTTATTGAGAGAGCCCACCACAATAACGTACCTGCCCTCAGGGTCTGTTACCGTAAGATTGTGCGAGAATGTGACCGAGTCCCTGATGGCAATTAAAACGCCTTTGCGTTTTTGAGTGGCGGAGGCACAAAAAAGATGTGGGAAATTCTTGTTCTGAAACAATGGAGAGTCAGAAGCAAGAAAATGTGATTCTTGCAGGCAAAGTACATCCACTCGTAGCTTCTGAGCCTCTTTCCATACAGATGATCTTTTCGCTGGATGGTTTAATCCATGTACATTAAACGATACTATATTCAGCATTTTTAGTTAAAGAAATTGTGATAGTCAGCATACCTTCCACAATTCCAAAGCTTTCCCTCAGTAGCGCAGGTCCGCAGATCGGGTTTCTTCCACGTCTCTGGCCGACGAGAACTTTTCGTAGAGTCCATCTCTTAGGGGTGTAGGAGGGGTTAGGGAGACATGGGAAACACATAGAAAAAACAACTCAAATGTAAAAAAGAAACAGTTTTGAAACCATGGCATTCGCCATATATGTAAAAAGGTTGATTCAACTTGAAATCTGTGGGCAGCTTTTCTGCCTTTCATGAAACCGGGGGAAAAGTAAGAACTCATAAGGTTCCGTTAGTACCGAGAGTAACACAAGAGAGATTAAGTAATCTCAAACGAGAATGCAAACTGGGTGCTCAGTAATTGCGCTTCGTGGTTTTCTTTTTGCGTGATACCACTTGCCAGTTGTCCTGTGGCGGTAATTTGGTCAGTGAGGCTGAAGTGTCATCATTCAGAGAAGGGAGTATATCCCAATTCCTGAGCAAATTCAAGCCATCCTCCAGATTGTCAATCGTTGTTGTTTGACCCTCTTTGGATATAGTAAGCTTGCATGGAAAGCCCCATCTGTAGAGAATAGCATGGTTACGGAGGGCTTTTTTGATGGGCAGCAGCGCTTTCCTTTGCTGCATTGTATGTTGCGATAGGTCTGCGAATACCTGTAGATTGGCATAACGCTCTGGTGGTTGTTTATTAGATCTGAAGGCTGAAGTAAACTTCTCCTTAACATGGAAAAAATGGACCCTCATCAGCACATCCCTTGGAATGTTGTCTGGGAGATGAGGTGGTTTTGGCAGGCGATGTATTCTATCTATCACCAGGTCAGAAGCAGTTAAGTCCGGTAGAAATGCTCCCATAAGCACCTGGGCATATTGCAGTAGTTGCCCCGGCAGTACCAGTTTGGGAATGCCCCTGAGCTTAACGTTATTTCTCCTGGACCTCTCTTCTAAGTCCCCGACTTTTGCTTTCAGCCATGCCACCTCATCCGATTGGTCATTGTGAGCATTGACCATGGAGTTGAAAGTAACCGCAAACTCCCCCATTTTGTGCTCCACGTGGCCAACCCGAGTGCCCAATTTGTTCATGTCCAACTTGAACCCCCTCATGCACTCCAATATGTCTGCATACAAGGTGCTGTGCAGGGAGACCAGCATGTCTTTCAGCGTAGTGTCAGACACTGGCTGATTCGATGTAGGGAATGAGTCTATAGTGTCTGACAATTCTCTGGTGTCCTCTAGCTGATCTCCCTCACCACTAACCTTCTCCGTGCTGAGAGCCTCTGTCATCCGCGGCCTGGATTTCGCCGGGCTGAGGGAGAGTGGTGTGGATGCATCTGGAGACTGGTGTGGCGATTGTTTCTGCTGTCCCGGGCTGGGAGTCTCTGAACCGGAACTGCTGGAGGCCGAGGCGAGGCGCCACTTGCACCATCTTGGATTAGGCCGCGTGGAGTCCACGGGAAGAACTGTGGTAGTTTCTTCAACTGAGACAAACCTTTCTGTTTGCGGGCCATCGCGGTGTGATGGGTGGGTGTTGTGATGCTCAGCGGTATCGGTATCAGCATACAAGAGCACCTCGGTGTGTGATAAAAGCTCTCGGCGGCACGGAGCTACTGCTTCAAGCATCCATGCAGCAGCTCGGTAGCCATGCCCCCCCCCCCCCCCCACAGCTTTTAATCATGTCTCCCATATCTCCCATATCATGTCTCACATATCCAGAAATAGAAAAAAAGTTAAAACCCAGACAATTATTATTTTGTTTTTCATAGAGTGGGGAACTACAATTTCTGCCAGGTAATTACTTCCTGTTTGACACAAAATGGGTAAGCAGTTTTAACAAGAAAGACAGAGACAACAATAATAACATTGTCACCTCTAATCCATCCTCACTCTACTAAACTGTGTTTTTGTTTTTGTCTGTGATCCCGTGGCGGAGATTCTCCATCACTTCCTATCCCAAGTTGTCACACCGATGGCAATAAAAATTTGACAGAGGCTCTAAAAATTCCCACCAGGAAGTAAAAAGGGTTGGTTGGTGTTGGATTTTAAACTGCCTCTAATTTTAAACCAAATGTTTTTTCTCTAAAATACTAAAAGTTGTTATTTAAAAATAGTGTATATGCCTATGTTTATAGTGGCAATTAAAGCAAGAATCCAGTACACACTAGTGTTACTTCAATTTGATCTGATATCTGTGTGAATAGATACTGCAACCTGGTTACATTTTGATGTGCATTTTGCAGGGGAACAAGACTGGATGCTGGTTGTTAAAGCTGCGTTATTGTTACCTACAGGTAAGCCTACAATAAGGCTTACCTGTAGGTAAAATTAATATTTTCTAAATGTGCACCATTTAGGAGATATTCACCCTGTACACAGCCAGTGACATCATCGGTTAATGCATCCTGAAGGTCCGGTATACCTTGCCGGAACTTCAGAGCTTCGTGCCGGAACCAAGGGATCCTGCTCAAATGCATCATTGCGACTCCAGCCAATCACACAGCCAGAGAGCACGAACCCAGAAGAAAGAACAAGGAAGATGTCAGCCCTCTCAGTGGTGACAGCGCGCTGTGGGAGGGCTTTGTTCTAAGTTAAGTATTCCATAATATGCTAGTATGCGATGCATACTAGCACAATATACAACAAAACAACAAAATCCTGCGAGTCTTAAAGAACCCCCCTATCTTTCTGCCACTAACAAGCTGCAAACTGCAAACTAACAAGCTGCAAAGTTAAACACGTCTCATACGTGCTGCAACCTTGTTTTACCTTGTTAAGCGCACAAACCATTTTATACATGTGAGTTTTGTACTTTTATTTTTTATCAATTTCTATAAAAACGGAATTACGCTATGTTTGGTCGCTGCTTCTTTTTCTTATGTTCCTAAACCGTTTTTGGATATATCTGGTTGGAGTTAAAATGCCTTGTAACCCATGAAGAGATCATCCATACTTGGGGTCCTCCTGGTTAACTACTGCTGTGAGGATTTGCATATAGTTGCAAAAGCTTGTATGATCCCCCAAATGTAAATTTGTGAGGATCCAACATCTCCGGTAAGCCTCCAATTCGCTTGGTGATGGGAATTTTACATGATTAATATATGAATCTTTGAAAGGAGGTGCAATTTATTTCACGTTTGTGGATCATACCAAGACATCACACACTAAAGACTTTGTGTTTTGGGACTCTGTTCTTCCATTGGTTGATTTTTTTCACTTTAATTACTTGCACATTTTTTGAGTCACTTATATATATAATTTATGTCAAAAATCTATATATTTTGAGCACTATTTTCCTTACATTTATATGTGGGATCTGTGAGATTTATTGATTGATGTTATGAGAAGCGCTACACTTTTTTTCATTAACGTCTCATACGTTCGTGCACATTAAAACCAAAATTGAATATACGCTGCGCTGGAGTGGCTATGCACTGACTATTATATTCTTGTGGATCTATAACTATAGATTAAGATACAGATTAGTCAGTGCATTAAATAGTAAACATACAACTGGTGTAAAGTGCAAGTGCAAAATATAGCAAAACAACTAATGTGCACAAAATCTGTAAACGCACAACTAAAACGCACAACTAAATATAAAGTGCATAAGTGCCAATAAAACTCTGTGAGGTTATATGGACCCCTTAGAGTTACAAGGTGCCATGCACAATAACACACCAGGAAATAAAATATCAATAATAATAATAATAATATTATTAGATGAAAAAAGTGCTAAATGCATACATATGTGATAGCAAACATGTATAAATAAAAATTTATAAAAAGGTGCAAGTGCATAAACCATACAAGTGTCTCTATATTTTTTAAAAAACAGTTCTTTGTGGGAGCCTGTCTTGGGCTGTGATAATAAACACAAAATGTTGATGCAGGTGATGTGATCTCCAGTGATCATACTATTGACATGCTTGTTACATCCAACCGCGGCTCTGAATCATGCATACAGTAGGTGAAATCTGGGAACCCCTTATGGTAATAAGCTCACCTCAGAGCATGTGACCATCTTTTACACTGAGTCAAAACACACATATGAACCACTATAGGGTTCTCAGCTTTTACACTGGATCAGTAGTATCCTCAATGCAATCATCTCAGAAGCACATGAAAAAAGAAAAAAGACTAAAGCCGCGTACACACGGGGCGGACTGTCTGGCCAACTTAGTCCGTCAGACAATCCGACGGACAGTCCGTCATACTTTTGAATGAACAGACTTGACCACACACACCACTTTTTGAGCGGACTAATACGGCGTACTAAGTCCGCCATACTATCCGCCCTACTTTTGAAATGAACGGACTCGCCCACAAACGCGGAGGAAAGTCCGCTCATTTCGAGCGCGTCTCCAGGTAGGCGGGGCCCGCGAAGGAGACGTCGCTGGCCCCGCCGCCTGGTATGAACTTAAAGGGGAACCCCAACGCCGAAAAAAATCGGCGTGGGGGTCCCCCCAAGTCCACAACAGACCCTTGTCCGAGCACGCTACCCGGCCGGCCAGGAAAGGGGGGCGAGCGAGCGCCCCCCCTCCTGAGCCGTACCAGGCCGCGTGCCCTCAACATGGGGGGGTGCCTTGGGGAAGGGGGGGCCGTGCGGCCCCCCCACCCCAAAGCACCTTGTCCCCATGTTGATGAGGACAAGGGCCTCTTCCCGACAACCCTGGCCGCGAGGCCCCCCCTTCCCCAAGGCACCCCCCGATGTTGAGGGCATGTGGCCTGGTATGGCTCAGGAGGGGGGGCGCTCGCTCGCCCCCCTTTCCTGGCCGGCCGGGTAGCGTGCTCGAACAAGGGTCTGTTGTGGACTTGGGGGGGACCCCCACGCCGATTTTTTTCGGCGTTGGGGTTCCCCTTTAAGTCCATACCAGGCGGCGAGGCCAGCGACGTCTCCTTCGCAGGCCCCGCCTACCTGGATACCCGCTCGAAATGAGCAGACTTTTCTCCGGGCGGGAAAAAGTACGGCGGACTGGCACACACACGGGCGGGTTGTCCGCCAAAATGCGAGTCCGACGGACAGTATTACGGAAATTCCAAAATACTTAGTCCGCCAGACTGCACGCTGAAAAAGTCCGCTGAAGCCCACACACGAGCAGACTGTCCGCTGAAATGTGTTTCGGCGGACTAAGTAGGCCAGACAGTCCGCCCGTGTGTACGCGGCTTTATAGTGCAATACCACTTTTCTAAATTGAATAGACAAGTTAAAAAACCTTCCCCCGCCGGGGTACTCACATGTGCAAGGTGCGTCAGTGCACCGTACTTCATAAGGCTCAATAAAATACTGTAAACAGTATAGGTATGGTTTGTATCTCCTCTAGGCAGGTGTACTGTCTCTCTCTCCATCCTGGGCCCCCCCTACGTGTATCGATACTTAGGGTGTGGTGTATCTTCCTCATCTCTGATGTAATGCAGATTTCCGTTACATCAGAGGGGGACGGGGTCACCCATATGTCATTGGGGAAGCCCTGGCTTCCCTCACTAGCGTCACCTGACCCCGCCCTCCCAATATAAGAAACGTCAACGCTGGGATCCTGCAGTGTCTCCGGCAGTGGAGACAGAAGATGGATGCATGGATGGACTGCGCTGGACTTTAAATCACCCGTCGCTGGATCAGATCAGCCATCGCTGGACCCCGGAGAGATGATCATCCTTCGCTGGATAGCAAGAGTGGATTACCACAGCTGGAATCTTTTTTTTATTTTTTTTATTTTTAATAAAGGAATTTTTCAAAAGTGTGTTTGTCTTATTTAACTATTTTTTACACTTTCTTTGTTAAATGGTAGGGGTATTTTTGTACCCCCTTACCATTTTAAACAGGGGGGGCAGGATCTGGGGGTCCCCTTGTTAAAGGGGGCTTCCAGATTCTGATAAGCCCCCCGCCCGCAGACCCCCACAACCACTGGCCAGAGTTGTGGGGATGAGGCCCTTGTCCCCATCAACATGGGGACATGGTGCTTTGAGGCATCATCCTCCCAATGTTGAGGGCATGTGGCCTGGTATGGTTCAGAAGGGGGGGCGCTCTCTCATCCCTCCCTATTTTCCTGCAGCCTGCCAGGTTGCATGCACGGATAAAGGGTCTGGTATGGATTTTTAGGGGAACCCCCACGTCAATTTTTTTTAAAAATTTGACACGGGGTTCCCCCTAATATCCATACCAGACCTGAAGGGCCTGGTAATTGAATTTGGGGGAACCCCATGCTTTTTTTTTTAATCAATGACTTTCAATGAGTGTTCTCTGTATTACGGGAGCCGACAATTCATTATAGCCACGAGTGATTTTAAAAGACTTTTTTTTCCTGCAGAAATGACACTTTGTGCAGGGACAGTTCTAAGCACGGGAAACATGCGCCCTTTCACAGGGATACTATAGACACCACCCAGATACGAAATTTAAAGGAATATTACACTTTTATTGTTTCACTTTAATCATTATTAAAATCACTGCTCCCGAAAAAACTTCAGTTTTTAAAACTTTTTTTTTGCATTGATCCATGTCCCCTGGGGCAGGACCCAAGTCCCCCCCAAACACTTTTTAGGACAGTAACTTGCATATTAGCCTTTAAAATTAGCACTTTAGATTTTGAATGTTCGAGTCCCATAGACTTTAATAGGGTTCTAAAGTTCACACGAAGTTTAGGTCTGTTCACAGGTTCTGGTGCGAACCAAACAAGGGGGTGTTCGGCTCATCCTTAATAACAATATAGTTCCAATCACACAATAATTACTGTACATTCACTCAGCGATATGATACTTAACAGGCTGTTCAGAGCATAGTTTCCCAAACCATCCCATCATGCATGACACTGCTTTGCCCTAAAAAGCAGCATGTTGCCCCTAATGTACCACTGAAATAAAGGGAGGGATAAGGGAGGGAAATGGAGTTCCCAGTCCCAAAGTTGTATTGAAGGCACAAAGACAAAAAGGGAGAGTGGGGGAAGGGGAAATCTTCAGACATTCTCTTCCTCCTTAAAGTCCATAGGGTTATAGTTCCTGAGAAGACCGTGAACCAGTAGACGACAGTCCTCAATAGACACCCTCTCCCTCTGGTGGATGAAGCACTTTCTGGCACACTACACCGCATCCTTAAAGCAACACATCACACATTAGGTGCCATCAATGACATAAAAAACCATACAATAGTACATTCAGCACCCCAGAGTGGTTTCAGAGTTTTGGTTCCAGAGCTCTCAACATGTCCTGTGCAAAGGAGTACTCCCAGAAAACATGCAGAGCAGTTTCTGCATGAATGATACAAAAGATGCAGTGCCTGTATTTGCACAGGTTTCTGTCATACATGTCCTTAGTGACAACTTCCCCTGGATTGCCATCCATGCCAGATCGTTGTACCTTGCAAGTGGCTGCAGGTTGCTAGGAACAGACTGCACATTGTCCTTGTCTCTGATCCACATAGTGACATTCTTTGGTTACCACAAGTCAGGCTTAACTTCCTCCATCCCCTGCTCCCTGATAAACAACCTATGACTCTTTCCTAATGGCTGACAGCAAGGATGGGTCACTTGTTGTCAATATGCTGGTGGTTGCCGACTCCTTAACAACCTGCAAAAAGGCATCAACAATTCATGTACTTGCATCTTTGGTACATCTCCATTAAAGTCTATGGAGACAAAATTGCACCAGAGTAGCACAGAAGACTTTTCCAAAATCGTATGTACTTTACTGTATTGTTGTGAACTGGTACCATAGAGAATAATGTGATTCCCAATGTCATGTAATGTTTTGCAACTCAAGTTGCATCTAAAATTGCACTAGTGTGAACCTGGACGAATTCTTCTCTGCTCCAGTTCAGTAACTCTTATCCCCATCCCCAGCCTTTGACTGGGCAATGAAGGGAGAAACAGCGAACTAATAAGCACAATGCTCTGTCATTTTGTTCTTGCCTTCTACCAGCATACATTTAGTACTGTAGCACACCTGATTGATTCCTTGTGCTGCTTTTCCCACTGCAGACAAAGTTCTGCTGGCTGTAAGAGGCTGACACTCAGTCAAAGTCAAAGTCAGGTACTTACACTGCTTGCATTAAAAATAACATACATTTAAAGTAGTATTAATGAATACAAAGCTGCATTCATTTGTGTATATTAAAAACTGGAAAGGCATATTAAATAGAGAGATATTTTCCTATACAACCCACTCTTGTTCTATATTAGCGAGACTAGCAAAACTAAGATTCTTTTAAGATTGCTGGTTCTTTAAGAGCCCTTCTAATATAACTGTTTTGTGTGTTGTGTGTTGTACATTGTATTCTGTATTAAAAGCCCCTTTCGAAACAAATATAATCACTTTCAAAGAAAATATATGCTTCAAGTACATTTTGTGGACTTGAATGTCTCCCTGTGAGTTCATAATGCACTTTACCATGTATTCACTATTTCAATGTTATGTGACAGTAATTCCATCATGTCAGTTGCTATAGAGCTGCCGTCACAATAAATTCACTGTTTCAGTGTTGTACATCCGAGTTTTATGACATAGTTAATGTGTTCCTGTTATATATTGCATTGGCCTCCATTTTCCACCAAGAAAAGGATGTCATGTTTTTATCTTTTACACTTCCAGGAATGATTCCATTTAAGAAATAGTCAATTCTGAACAAGCCGAATCTAAAAAAAAACTGAACTACTAAAAAAAAAAAATGTGCAGTTTATAGTCAGGAAAGGTACCAACCATGGAGAAGCAATTATGTACACATATTCACAATTAAAAGGACTATCTTCACTTTTACCTGGCAGTAAAAAATGTACACATTTTAAAATCTCATTTATAGAAGCAAGTACTAATGGAATATAGGGGATGTCACTACTGTATTTTCCTTCATGGTAGTTGAATGACTTCAATAGTTTCAGAGGCACCAGCCCAGAACCAGGGCCTGGATTGCATCTCAGGGACCTTTATGGATGGACAATCTGGTGCCCTAAGCCTCAGTCACAAGGGTCAAACAGTCATGGTGCTGTAAAAATACACAGTCATAATTAAGATTAAAGTGAATTTAAACCCGATTCATTAAATTTGACCTAAGCACATATAACTGTAGTGTTTTCTTATCTCTTTCCAATGCACTCACACAGTCCCATGTGTTTCTGCTGCTCTGTTCTTCTCTTATTAGCATAACAATTTCTGACAAGTTCTCTGACAACCAAAATAAAACCATCCTGAAATGTGAGTCGGGGGGAGGTTGCTATAAATACAGTAGATTAGCAGAGAGCTTGTCTTGTCATAGCACAGCTCTGCACATTCCTTCCTTCCTTTGCCTATGTGGAGTGGGGGTGTTTGCCTTTCTTCTCATCAGCTGTCTTGGCTGTATGCCAAGAATCCATTCCTAGTGCTGAACAGGAAGAGAAAATCTCTAACATGATGTGCACTTTCTAAAGAATATAGAAATCTGAAGACAGCAGCTATACATGTAAATATGTAGGGAGATTTGTTTAATCTCTGTGTATCATCTGAGGCTGTTCACTTCACTGGGTATATGTGAGGGTTTACATACACTTTAAATACATGTACAACAGTGTACTTTTATTGGCAAAATCCAAAATTTGCATACTTTAATAACATGTTATCCCAACATTTTATATTCCTGATATGTGCCTGCTGTACCATGTACTTGTATGAAAAGTTCCTGTTCTCTTTGTATTTCTTCCTTTGTGTGAAATCCCTGGTGTTCCTGCCAGTCCCTCTGCTTTCCTATTAAACATTGACCACACTAAGCAGGAGAACACAGCACAGTCAGTTCTCTAGCTATGCTGGGAACTCAGCCTGCTCTCCTCGAATGACCAGACTTGTCATGACACCCCTCCCCAAACAGATTTTTAGTATGCTGCGGCATTTTTATTAATAATTATTTTTTTTACTAGTAATGTCGGCAATCAGCATTTTTTATTGTGACTGCGACATTATGGCGGACACATCGGACATTTTTGACACATTTTTGGGACCATTGTCATTTATACAGCAATCACTGCTATACAAATGCACTGATTCCTGTGTAAATGACACTGGCAGTGAAGGGGTTAACCAGTGGGTGGCAGTGTAGGGGTTAAGTGTAGGGGTGGAGCAGAGATCAGCGTCACTTGTTGCTAGGCAGAATGGGGAGATGCTGTTTACAATGGCATCTCCCAGTTCAGCCGCCCCGTGAGACGATCGCGGGTATTCCCACGGCGATCGAGTCCACAGGGACCCGTGACCCGGAATCACGGGGGTCCCGTCCAGCACGTGAGCACGCTGCCGCCGGCATGCTCGCGATGGCAGGGTGGCATTTAAAATTGGACGTACCTGTACACCAATATGCCTGCCCCTGCCATTCTGCTGACGTACATTGGCGTGTGCCGATCGGGAAGTGGTTAAATTGAATGGGTTGTTTTACAAGGTGGTGATTTACAATCACTTAAAATATCGATAAGATTTGTCAATTATTTTGAATATACACACCCAGTAATCTGATCATTTTTGTAAACATGTGTTTTGGTGTTTTAATCAATTGGCCTTGGCTTTTGCTAGTGTGACTGTTGTAAAAACACTACTTGTTGACTATAGCTTCAAATTTTGGCAAACACCCTCCCTATTAACATCACCTTATTTTGCTATTTCAGTCAATGCGAAAAGCAAAATGAAATCCTCACTCAACTTTGCTATCACTTTATTTAGTTAATTGGTGCTAAGCTGGCCCAAACAAATTATTTCCTTCACTAAGCAATTCAGCTGGTTTGTAACATTAGCTACATATAGTGTGCAGTGCTGTGTTCTGGCAGCAGTATGGGGATTCTGTCCTGTTCTCCCCAAAAAGCCATTCATAGAAAGCCTTGTATTTTTATCAGTGGACTGTAGTTGACTGAGGTAGGAATTGTGACATCATCTGCCTGCCTCACCTCCTCGGCCAATCAGAGGAAGCCTTAAATTCAATTTTAAAAATACAAGGCTCCCTTAATTTTGACTTAATTTTGTTCCAGGATCAGAATGAGAAGTCTCTGTACTGCTACCTGAACACAGCAGTGTGTGCTGTATGATATATACAGTTTATACCTCGCTGGCAGAAGCCACATTTCTAAAGAAAATTGTTTGTTTGGTCCACCTTTGCCAAAATAAGCTATTTAAAGTGACAACTAAGCTAAAGTTAGGCTTTAAGGTGGTTTTAAAAGTACAATAGGCGTTAGGTGGCTTCTGAGGATTACAGATGCTCTTTTCAACTATAATGCACCATTTTTAATTTGGTCCCATTATTTTATGTTTTTGTTTTTTTACATACAGCAAAAGAAAACACAAAAAAAAAAAAAAATAAGGAAAGAGTAAAAAAAAGATTTAAAGCAACAATACACAACTAGCAACAAAATACACAAGCAAAATGTACAAGAAAACAAATACAAAGATATTAGATAAAATAATCCAAACTACCTTAAATACATCCAAAAAACAAATACCCTATAAGGAACTTTTGCCAAAAGTGATAACAGTCATTTTGTGGCAAAAATCAGTTTAGACGAAATTTGCTCATCTCTATCCACCAACTATCTGCATAAAATATCAATATTGCATAATACCATATATAAGCTAGAGTAAAATGTATACATGCTATATATCAGCAACCATTAACAGCAGTGATTATGTGCATTATTTTGACAGCAAGCATAGAGCACAGAAAACCTAAGACAACATTTAGGCAAGTACATACAGAATGTTTTTTGTTATTAAGTATGGTCATTACATGCTTTGTTTGTACTTTGCCAAACTGAGCTGTGTGTACAACGCTCTATGTCCCCTCTGCAAAGAAGAGAGTTAATTGTGTGGACAAGCCCTCTCCCTGATGTTCATGGCACTACCCTTTATCTAAGGCTATAGATATCAGGGAAAGTCCACCTCAAGGAGGGTCTGTGAACGGGAAGTGAGAGGAAAAGATCTGTGCCATGTTATGACTTTATTTTACAACATCCTTCAGCAAGAAAGTAGGGGTTTGAGGGTGTGGATTGCTAAATGGACTTTGCTGTACTTACTAAAGTATAGACTGAGCATTGGGGTGGGGTACCACGGGAATCACAGCCAAGATCAAACTATTATTTGCACAGACACAAGAGTTATGTTAATTCTGTACATTATGGACTTTGTTATTCAAATCTATGCTATCTAAAAAGAAGTGACTTAAGTAAATCTTTATTTAAAACCAACTAAATGCCTGGTCTCAAATTCCTAAAAGGAATGAAGTGTGTTACAAAGGGGTGTATTCATATCTATAAAGAGCTGGGAGTAAAGAGTTGGCCATACATGGATGAAAATTCAACCAGTTAGACAGGAAGAGAGGTAAAATTGTACTCCATATATGGGCACTGTGCTTGAAAAGAAATCAATCTACTGATCTATTTTTGTTCAACCAGAGTGTTGGGAAATGTTCCATTAGATAAGCACTGGGGGGGGGGGGGGCGTTTTCCCACTGTCAGAATGCAAAGACACAGCAAGGAGGGTTCCCACATCCACCTCAAATGTGTAGATGGGAAAATCAAGTCAGTTTTTCATTCAACCCACTCCCCTATGGCTAGCTTTAAATAAACCTTTGGGTTGAAGGGGGAAATCCCCAAGATAACCTGTAAGGTTATGCGAGAGTCCTGTGTAGCTTTTATGGTTATTAGTTATTAGGTAGGTATAATTAATATACTGAGAGGATAACAGCCAGTCTAAGAAAGTGAGTGCCACATGATGAAGAGGTGGCATAGGACTGGTTGAGCAAAGTATACATTATATGGCACTTTATCAAAATACTTGGAGCCGTCTGATGGGGGAGAAGATGTAGACTGGGTTGCTGGGCATGGTGCAGGCCTTCTGTATATTAATATGGGTGCTAATGTCAACTGGCCTCCGACCTCGCTTAGTAACGTGCCTGATAAGTGTATATTTACTAAAAACGGTACTATGAGTGCTTGTAAAGTGGAGAAGGAATGAAGAGTTAATTGACCTCTGGGCAGATCAGGGTTCAGAGCCAGTGCAGAAGTGAGACTGCTCACATGTACCTTATGTGAAGAGGTGAGACACTTTACGTTCATGTATTGTTGTTTTGGTGCCCCTATGCTACTCTCCACCTGATAACAGACTTATGGTCACTGAAATGGGGATGGTTTTTAATAGAGAGGCAAGCTGAGAGGACCAATGCAACAATGAAGAAGCTGAAGATGAAGAAGATGGGAGTGTTACTCAAGGCTGGCTTGTGGTGGAGGGATAGTTGATGTAATGCATGGAGGGCTGTTAGCTAAAACATTTTAATACTTTTTACTAGAAATATTAGAAGGATTGCCTTAGGAGACAGTAGGCACAAATACTCCCTTTCTAAACTTTGTGCCCATAGACATATACCTACCATGCTTAATGGAAAATCCAGCCCTGCCAAGAACAAGTATGAAGTTTACACTTTGACTTTCTAATCTAAATGTTAATTTCAGGTCAATGACTTGAAACTGTTGAAGTTAGAGACAGCCAAGACACAAGTTTTCTGAGAAAGAGATCAGCCATGATAGCATCTGTATTTCTTTGAAAGGATAGATGTACTGTCAAATGAAATAAACATACCCAGCCTGACTAGTCTCTTTGATCAAAAGTATCCAACCCTCTCCTGACTCAGATGCATGCTTATTAAAATGGTTTGCACTATGGATTGTATCTTTTGATTCTTTTCCATATGTGAAACATCAATGAACTTTACCTCAATGAGAGAGTTTTCCTGGAAGCTTTGGCTTGGAACACCCGTAATGACCTATATTTAGAGTTACTTTTGAAGTGCCATTATATAACCCTTTCAAGGGTAAGTGCATTACCATTGGGAGTGACACAGAGCACAAGGGTCCTTTTTTAAGATAGCGGTGTGGTGAACTGTTTGGAAGGGATCTCTCTCCTTGCCTGAGAACTGTGTGGAGAACTCTACTCACACTCAAAGGCTTTGCACATTTATTGAGACTTATGAACTCTCTTGTTTTCATTTTCTGATATTTTCATTCAGTATAATTATTATTTTTAGCGCTGTCAATATAGTAGCTCTGTTTACTAGTGCTTTCTGAATAAGTGTTACTATATGTTTTCTTTGATGTTTCAAATACAGTATACAGTATATGAATCGTGAACAACACTACGCTGCTTTTGCTACCCTATTGTGTTGAACTTGATGGGTGTTTTTTCTTAGTAAATTACTTATGTATGTTAAATATTCACACTATAAGATTTGGTACATACAGTATCCCACACAAGCGAGATACACAAAAGAGTACACCCCTCACATTTTTGTAAATATTTTATATATTAAACTGTTAAATGACAGCACTAAGAAAAACAATAGTTTCCTAACTGACTCAGAATGCTGACCCATCCCCATCCACTGTAGAAAAGTTATGTATGCTAGCTCTACATATAAATGAATACTTTTTTTTTTTTTTTTAATACATGCTTATACGATATTATTTCTATTTGCCTGATGATCGGGTTTAGGTTTTTCTCTTTCATAGTTTGTAAGACTTTACTTTTATTGCTATTTTCTATGGAAAATGTATGAAAATTGTAAAGATTCTACTAAAATCAAAATTTGTAGGTGTATGGTTTGTTCTTTATTAAAACTATTTATTCTGAGATTATTTGAACATAAATAAACTGTATCCCTATTGTACATTGCATTGTACGGTCTTAAATTCACTCCCACACACACTCATACATATGCACAAATACAGCCATTTGTTATTTGCTTTAAAACTAGAACATAAAGAATGTGTGTGTTTAGAATCGCATTTCTAACTGTGGTTATTGCTACTTTGGAAAATTGTTTGCTGATAGCTTTAGTAATGTGACGTAAATATACTGCTATCATGGTTTCTGACTTGTGAAAGGGAACTGTTGGTCAGGATTTAGGAACCAGGAGAGTCACATATATGCCATTATATATATATTTTCCTGCATTGGTATGGTTATACAGGAGAGTCACCTACATACCATTATATATATATATATATATATATATATATATATATATATATATATATATATATATATATATATATATTTCCCTGCATTGTTATTGTTATATAGGAGAGTCACATACATACCATTATATATATATATATATATATATATATTTTTTTTTTTTTTTTTTTCTTATTTTTTTTTTTCCTGCATTGTTATGGTTATACAGGAGAGTCACACACATACCATTATATATATATTTTCCTGCATTGTTATGGTTATACAGGAGAGTCACATACATACCATTATATATATTTATTTCCCTGCATTGTTATGGTTATACAGGAGAGTCACATACATACCATTATATATATATATATATATATATATATATATATATATATATATATATATATATATATATATATATATATACATATATATATATATATATATATATATATATATTTCCCTGTATTGTTATTGTTATACAGGAGAGTCACATACATACCATTATATATATACTTTCCTGCATTGTTATGGTTATACAGGAGAGTCACATACATACCATTATATATATTTATTTCCCTGCATTGTTATGGTTATACAGGAGAGTCACATACATACCATTATATATATATTTCCCTGCATTGTTATTGTTATACAGGAGAGTCACATACATACCATTATATATATACTTTCCTGCATTGTTATGGTTATACAAGAGAGTCACATACATATCATTATATATATATATATATTTCCTGCATTGTTATGGTTATATAGGAGAGTCACATACATACCATTATATATATACTTTCCTGCATTGTTATGGTTATACTGAGCTTCATTCAGAGCACCAGTTTTTTTTTTCTTTTTATGGTTATTCTGTTGAGTCTGGCCCATATAATTAGTAAATAAAAAAAGACTTAACATTGTCAGTTTCACATGCTCATGATAAGCTCCTCTGTATTAGAACTAGACATTTCGCACACACACTCTTTGCGGCACACTCGCAATCTTCATACTTGCCTGTAGAGGAACAGGCCGGTTGACCACCAGGGGAAGCTTCCAGCTTTATAACTATAGACCAACTTCATTAATCAGTAATATTTTACAGACAACTGCTAAAACAGCAGAGTTGGAAAGAAGGAGGGAGTTTCTTCCACTACTGCTAACAGTAAAGAAATGAAAAAATTATTCTGCTTTACTGTGCAAAGCAAAATCCTATCGAAAAAGATGTAACCATACAGTGCTTTAAAAAAGGTGGTAAAAATATAATGGAAATCTATAAATGCATAGCACTGTAAATAGATACTTTGCAAAGCATGCCATGTTCATACCATTGCTTGCATTGTCTTTTGTTTAACTAATTAATAGTAAACTGTATTTCAGCACCATGGACAGCATTTTCAGTCTGCCTTGTTATTCAAAGCATTTTCAATAAATGTTAAATACAGAACCACACTGAGAAGCATTTACTGCATTTCACTTACATACAATGCCTGATTGCTATTTCTTTAGAAACATATAACTGCTTCTCATAATTATTTATGTCTAAATAGGAAATTTCTTAATAATTACATTCACCTTTCTAGCTCATTACATCAACTATTTCATGAGCCTTGTTGATTACCATGGTGAGATGTCATTAGCAAACATTTAGATCTATACAATACAAAGCATAGTATATGTGCAAGCTTTATTACTTACACAACATACATGTATACTCTTAGCCCTTGTACACATGGTCGGACATTCCGACGGAAAATGTCCGATCGGACCGTGTTGTCGGATAATCCGACCATGTGCAGGCTTCACAGGACTTTTTCCGTCGGAATGTCCGACCAACAAAGTTTGAGAGCTGGATATAAAAATTTTACGACAACATGAGCCGATCGTTTGTAGAGAATTCCAATCAGACAAAGTGCCACGCATGCTCAGATCAAATTCCTAGACCAAAGCTATTGGCTACTAGCCTGAACTTAGTCCCGTCGTAACTAAATTACGTCATCAGGTTACGAACGATCGTATTTTCCAACAACTTTGTCCGACCGTGTGTATGCAACACCAGTTTCGAACAAAATCCGTCGGACAAAATCTGGCGGATTTTGTTGTCGGTATGTCCGACCGTGTGTACAAGGGCTTAGAATATCACTCATGTTTTAATGATGAATGTGGACAGACTTCACAGTGATGATGTGATCTAGTGGTAATAGTAGTGCCCCACAATCCATAAGGGTTATTGTATTAACTTCAGTAGGGTAATACTGGCCAGTTACATTACATATGTATACAGTGCCCTGATAGCACATATACAAACAAGGGGGGAATCACTATTACCAAACACTATTCTGCACTAATACTTTTATGGCCTCTGTTTGTCTGATTTTAACAGTTAAGTTTAAATTAGTATTTTTTGCTAGAAAATTACTTAGAACCCCCAAACATTATATATATTATTTTAGAAGAGACCCTAGAGAATAAAATGGCGGTCATTGCAATCTTTTATCTTACACTGTATTGTAGTAAAGTTAGCCCAATTTTTTTCTATAATGTGAAAGATGATATTATGCTGAGTAAATAGATATCTAACATGTCATGCTTCAAAATTGTGAATGCCTATGGAATGGCAATAAACTACAATACTTAAAAATCTCCATAGGCAATGCTTTAAAATATTTAACGGTTTGGAGCTACAGAGGAGCTCTGGTGCTAGAATTATTGCTCTCACTCTAACAATCGTGGCGATAACTCACAAGTGTGGTTTGAACACTTTTTACATTTTCGGGTGCAATTTACGTATGCATTTGCTTCTGCACGCAAGTATGGAGGGATGAGGTGCGTTAAAAAAAATGTTTTCTTATTTATTTAATTTTATTGTTTTATTTTTACATTGTCCCTTTAAAACATTTTTTGACACTTTTATTGCTGTCACAAGGAAAGTAAACATGCCTTGTGACAGTAATAGACAGTGACAGGTACTCTTTATGGAGGGATCTGGGGTCTATAAGATCCCAAATCACTCCTTTACACTTAAAAGCATTCAAAACACCAAGTTTGGCTGTTTAGAACACTGACATTTATTTGAATCTGGCTATCCCTCCAGTTGCTTGTAATAACAGCCGAGCGTCTAATTAGCTGCATTGCTTGTTATTACAAGAAAGCCGACCATTGACTCTAAAAAAAACATATGGGTTAATGCCTGCAGCTGCTGCTGCAGGTGTCACCCTGGTAAGACCCCTTGAAGCCAAAGGCCGCATATTTGCATTATGTCGGCATGAAGGGGTTAAGGTGCTTTAAGAACTTTGAGGTTACACCATTAAAAAAAGCACTGAGAGACTTTTGATACTTGTTTCTGCAGAAAAACTTTGATCATGTTGTTAAATCGTCCTACACATGTCATTAAGTATTCCTCGTTACTCATTATATGCTCCTTGGTTTTCAGTATAGGCAAAGAAAAAAATAACCCTCAAAGAAGTGAAGATATATCAATACACAATAGTATTAACATACAAATTCTTACTTTGATTATTTGTAGTGTGTGCACAATTTTTATCTCAGGCCAAGCTGCTCTGCCCGGGAGCTTTTTTGAATTGATATGAGCTCCTGACAGTAGAAATAAATACATTTAACTAATAATATATTAGTGGAGGGATTGAACAGGCAGGAATATAATATATCACCACCCCTGGCATTTTGGTCACTGACACAAAAATGGGCAATTATACTTTATATGTCAGGAATGTTTTGAACTATCAATCTGGAACTTGGCTTCCCATTCTATAAAAAATATGGTTAATTTACTAAAGCCAAATAGGCTGCTCACTTTGCAAGGAATTTGCCTTAGCTTAGTGAACAAGGTGAAGCTCTATTGACTTCAAATCCAATCACATGCAATGCTTTTTTTTTAATTTACCTTAGATGTGATTGGGTGTTCTTTGCAAAGTGATTTTTCTCTAAGCCAGGGGTGGCCAACCAGTGGCCCGGGGGCCACATGTGGCCCGCGGAGCCCTTTGATGTGGCCCGCGACCTCCTGCTCTGGAATGGCAGGTTAGCAAGCCCAGATCGCAGGTTGCCGACCCGTCATACCACATAATCGGTGTTGTGAATGAAGCTGGAGGTACAAAACGGCTGCAGAGCCCATAAGTCGATGCTTCCTGTACAGCGCCAGCTTTTGCCACAGGCAGAGTCTATGGCAAAGTTCAGTTAACACACAGGATAGACACAGGTGCACTACGCTGCACCCACGGTGTGGGTAATCATCAGTGGGAAAGCAGTTTAGGCCCTTTTCACATGATCGGCCCTACCCAATCGGACCCTCAATTCACCCCTACAGAGCGGGAGATGTAAATAGACTTTTGTCCGTTTACTCCCGCCTGCCTCCAGTCCTAAAAATCTGATAAAAAATAGAAGGGAGTTCACCCCCTTCCATCTAGGTGGATCGGATCGGAGGGCCTATAGAGTAGCCATGACCTGTCATCCGCCCATTGTGGCCCATGACTGTTTACCAAGTTGCTTAAGTGGTCCTCACTCTAAGCTAAGAAAAAAATCCTCAACCTATTTGCCTTGAGCAAATTAGCCCTACGGCTTATGTTTATGTTAACTGAAATTGTAAATTACAAGCACTACCTATTTCTAGTCAGTGGGGGAGTGGCTTATGCAAACAAGTTAGAATTTTTCTGTCCTTTCCTATCTTACAAAGCAATTGCAACTGTGACATTGACCTAAACCATTTTTTTATTTTTTTAACTTATAGAAACATTGCACATTTAATTACTTATGCACATATTGTGGTATTCTCACATGGACATGGGTACAATGCCTAAATTGATAACTAATGTGGAACACATAACTCCATAATGATCTATGGCTTGTGGCATGAGATTTACCAACGCAACTTTTCTGCAGCAACGTGTAATAAATACAGTAGTTTCAGTAATTTTTCTAAAACTGAATTTTCTTTCCAGAGGCCTTCATGGCAGCACACACTGGGTTGTGACTCCGCCCTCACAACCTGACAGGATTGGATTAGCTATAAATTTGAAGGGGAGACCCCCCGCTGCATTCTCTTTTTTATCTTCACCTGACAGGTTGGTCGGACGCGTTTCCTTGTTACAGATGAAAAAAGCCTCTACCGCATTCGCCCCAGCAGGTTCTAAGCCTCTCCTGTTTGGAAGTCCCTCCTGTACAGTCTCTAAAGGAGCTTCTATGGAGGGAGCCCCCCATTCTGGTGGTCTCAAGGGGCGTTTTTGCTGGCATTTGTTATAAAGCTTTAAAGAAGCTTTCTTTGCAGTGGATCTCCTTTTTTTCCTTTTTTCTCCCCTTTTTTTCCTTTGCTATTTCCTCTTAAAGTTCTGCTACACTGACCCAGGTTTTATTTAACTTTAAAAAAAATGTAGGTACCTTCCTTATCTCCAGCGGAGGGAGCAGGTCTTGCTGGTACCTGTTATCCCTCTCGTGCGCCGTTCGTTCCGCCGCACTGCGCATGCCCAGTCTCAGGATTTTCGTTCCTGGGCTTTCCTTGCTGCTTCCCTCTTCCAAGATGGCGCGGGGGTATTCGTATCACTTCCGCGCATGCGCGGAGCGTCACCCAGCCGTGGTATGGTGCCAGTTTTTAAAAACACAGTGCTTCTGTGTAAATTTCAATACATGATGTATTGCTGGCTGCAATTGGGAAAAAACTGCTCTGCATTGCTAAGTTTCTGAAGTCTGCTAAAGGTAATTCCCTGTGGGGTTTCCTTTTTATTCTTTCTACTTGTTTTTTTCTGTTAACTTTAATGTTAAAAATTATTTAAGTATTTATGCTTTATTTTTTTCTGTGCAGTTAATTATTTTAAAAAAATATATATATATGTCGGTATGATTCATTATAGTCCCTTCCTGCTTATGCGTTCCTTCTTATGTTTTAGACTATCCTGTACCCTTTCCTTATGGAGTCCACTGCACACGTAGACCAACATCAGCAAGTTAGGTAAGAGGCTTTACTGGTTAGGTACGTATTGAAGGGGAGATCAAAAGAGTGCCAGATGCTTAGTGCTGCCTTTTTTTATTCCGGCAGCCCGGCTGAGTCAAGAACGGCAAGTTCTAGACAGGGGAGAAGATCCAGCCATACCTCAAGCAGGAGATCTCGTCGAAGCCGCTCAAGATCCCCTTCACACCACCGAAGGCATAGCCATTCACGGCATAGCCACTCACACCACAGCCAGTCAAAACGTAGAAAATCTCCTCACTCGCACCATCAGGGTCGCCATGCTCGTCCTGCACCCAATGCCTGCTGGGTATGCGGTGCCCCCGCTTTGCCAGACAAGCTTGCTTGTCGTTCATGTTTCAATGAGGCCACTAGAGAAAAAGAAGCAGATGCTAGAATGGCCACGGATCTCATTAGGGAGTCTGTACGGGAAACATTGCTGGAGTCAGTTACACCGGCTATGGATAGAGCAGTTCCTAGCACATCTTCTGCGGAACCTCGTATCACCCAAGTATCAGAATCCTCCTCGGAGGACAATTATCAGGATATGTCAGCCGGCTTTGACTTTTCCCTGGTGGAGCCTTTTGCGAAATCCGTTAAGGAGGCTATTGGCTGGCAGGAGGATGCGGCTAATCCTCCGAAGATACGGAAATATTTTCCGAATTTAAAAAGGGATCCAGAAACCTTCCCTTTTATTGAGGAGCTTGAGGACCTCATCAAGGACGAATGGGAAAGATCAGATAAGAGAGCTAGCCTCTCTAATAGACTGGCAAAAATGTATCCCTTGAAGGAAGCGAAAGTGAGACCCCTAATGAACGCCCCCGTCGTTGACTCTTCATTGATGCGCCTGGCCCGTCACGTAACTTTACCGATCGAGGATGCGGTCTCTTTCCGGGATGTTTTAGATCGAAAAATGGATCTGGAGTTGAAAAAAGCTTATACCACGGCTGGAGGGGCCTGTAGACCAGCAATTACTATGGCGGCAGTGGCCAGGGCCATCTCAGGATGGGCATCTGGAGTGGAGAAGGACCTCAGAGACGGCGTCGAGATGGAGAAAATAATATCTTCCCTGCAGGAGATCAGACTCGCAGGGGATTTCGTTACGGAGGCCTCGGTAGATGTTATTAGATCTTCTGCTGGATCAATGCTGGCCTCGGTGACAGCAAGAAGAGCTCTATGGCTCAAGCCATGGGTAGCGGATGCAGCCTCAAAAACGAATTGGTGCCAGATTCCATACGATGGTTCTAACCTGTTCGGTGCCAAACTAGATTCAGCCATCTCCAAAGTTTCCGGAGGGAAGTCAGGTTTGATCCCCTCTGACAGAAGACCTAGGACACAGAGAGGTCCAGTCTTCAAACGTAATTTACCAGACAAGTACCGGGAATCTAGATCCTACCGTCCTGGTAGGGAATTTAGAAGGGACTGGAGGAGCACAAAACCCTCCTTTCTCAAATTACAAAAATCCAAGGCCAACTCGGCTGGGGATCAGCCGAAATCATTTTGAAGATCCGCCTGCCCACCCGGCCCAGGTGGGCGCCAGGCTGAGAAGCTTTTCCAAAATTTGGGCAAGACACATAGAAGACTCATGGACTCTTTCCACAATAAAATTTGGGCACAAGTGGAAGTTCAAGAACGGTGTTCCACCAAGCTACTTCCGTACAACCAGGCTTCCGTCTTCATTATCCAAGAGGAGCCTGCTAATGAAATATATAACGGAACTGAGACAAAAGGGTGCAATCCTAGAAGTACCATCACACCAAAAAGGGAGAGGGTTCTATTCCCCTCTTTTTTTGGTGAAGAAGAAAACAGGCGACTTGCGACCCGTACTGGACCTCAAGAGACTCAACAAAGGCATCCAAGTGGAGTCCTTCAAAATGGAGAGTTTACAGTCTATTCTCCTAGCAATAAACCTAAACGACTGGATGCTTTCTATAGATTTGTCATACGCCTATCTTCACGTGCCAGTTCACCCGTTTTTTCAAAAATTCCTGCGCTTCGCCATAGTTCAACACCACTTCCAGTTTCAGTGTCTTCCATTCGGCATCTCTTCGGCTCCCAGGACGTTTACCAAAGTTCTGCTGCCACTAATAGCTTTCCTCAAGGAAAAAGGGTTACGAGTCCACCACTATCTGGACGACATCCTGCTGTTAGCGGAGGATCAAGAATCTCTGACTCTCCACCGGGGGATTCTTCTTGCGACCCTCCAGAAATTTGGGTGGTTAGTCAACTGGAAGAAGAGCAGTCTACAACCTACACAGAGGATGGTCTTTCTGGGGGCAGACCTAGATACCAAATTAAACAGAGTACAGCTTCCACAGGAGAAGGTCAGACCTTTAGTACGGAAAATGCAAAGGCTATTGTCAACAGACCAGTTGCCAGCCAGAGACTGCCTGAGTATACTGGGGTCCATGTCAGCAACAATACCTATGATTCAGTGGTCCCAGTGGCACATGAGACCTCTCCAGAACTCGTTTCTCAGGCAGTGGGATGGAGTATCAATGCATCAAACCATCTTGATCTCCAGTACAGTGAAGCAATCAATATGGTGGTGGACACACCCCAGCAACCTCGGGAGATACAGACCGATAGTCCCTCCAGATCCAGAAGTAGTAACTTTGGACGCCTGCCAGACGGGTTGGGGAGCCCATTTTCGAGACCTGGCAGCCCAGGGGCAGTGGCTTTTTCAGACCTTGGGCTTAGTCTCCAACATCTTGGAGCTCAGAGCGGCTTTCCAAGCCTTGCGAGCCTTTGCACCACTCCTAAGAGGCAAAAGTGTAGTTATCCGCATGGACAACAAAGTAGCAGTGGCCTATATTCAGAGGCAGGGAGGTACCAGGAGTGTCACTCTTATGGAGGAAGTTCGACCCATTTTAGATTGGGCTCAGATAAATCTTTGAAGCCTAAAAGCAGTTTATGTTCCAGCAGCGCAAAACATACTACCTGAGCCGAGAGACTTTTTCCAACAACGAGTGGTCCCTGAACCCTCGAACCTTCACTCTTTTGACGGAACTTTGGGGAATGCCAGAGATAGACCTTGCAGCTACCCCAGCGAATACCAAATGCCTCAGGTTCCTGTCAAGAGGGTCATTCCCGTCAGCAGAAGGGGTGGACTGTCTGAGTCACCCATGGAATTTTAGGCTGGGATACATTTTTCCTCCAGTTCCATTGATCGCAAGGTTTCTATCCAGACTCCGGAGATCCTCAGCGACGGTAATACCACTGTGGCCAAGGAGGCCATGGTTCACGACACTTCTCCAACTCAGCCTTCAACCTCCTGTTCTCCTTCGGATATCTCCGGATCTTTTGTCCCAAGGTCAGTTCCTGCACCCAGCTCCAGAGAAGTTGCACCTGATGGCCTGGAGATTGAAAGGGCTAGGCTGAGAGCCCAGGTATGTTCTCAAGAGGTCATATCGACTCTAATGCAAGTTAGGAAATCCACAACCAATTCTATTTATTCTAGAATTTGGGAAAGATTCTGCTCCATGGCTCAACTGAAAGGATGGAATAGCGTTTCTCCAGAGCCTGCTCACATTCTGGATTTCCTCCAGTCAGGAGTCAACAAGGGCCTGAGTCTAAGTAAACTTAAGGTTCAGGTGTCTGCACTATCAGCTAAAACAGACACGAAGTGGGCCTTTCATCCTCTAGTTTTCCAGTTCTTAAGAGCCTATCTAAAAATCAAACCTCCCAGGAAGCCGTTCTTTCCGTCATGGGATTTATCAGTAGTTCTTCATGCCCTATCTTCACCTCCATTTATTCCATCTGAAAAAATCTCTCTATGGAACCTGACCTTAAAACTGACTTTCCTGATTGCTATTACATCAGCAAGAAGGGTATCAGAAATACAAGCATTATTGATCTCTGAGCCTCATTTAGTCCTTTTTCCTGACAAAGTGGTTCTAAGACCCTCGGAGCAGTTTATACCCAAAGTAGCCACTCCATTCCACTACAACCAGGATATCATTCTTCCATCCTTCCGTAACGATCAGGGGGATCTGCACCCTCTGGATGTGAGGTCAACCATCATAAATTATCTATCCGCTACTACCTCGTTCAGAAAGATGGATTCTTTTTTGGTCATCCCTCACGGCTCCAAGCAGGGTCAAGCAGCCTCTTCATGCACCATCGCATCCTGGCTGGTTAGGATCATTAAAAAAGCATATTCCTTCCAGCAGCTGACAATTCCTGAAGGCATCAGGGCTCATTCTACAAGGGCAGTGGCTACCTCCTGGGCAGCATATTGTAGAGTATCTCCGGAGATGATATGCAGAGCAGCATCTTGGTCCTCCAGGCATACCTTTATTTCCCAATACAAAGTGGATTCAGCTTACTTTTCCATGACTGACTTCGGCAGATCTATCATTAGAGCAAATTCTTCTGCGTTATAAGGAATTAAAGTTTATTTTTTACTTGCACCCACCCGACTGGTGAGTTATTTCCCAGTGTGTGCTGCCATGAAGGCGTCAGGAAAACTGAAAATTGTATACTCACCTTTCGTAATTTTCCTTTCCTGACGCATCTTCATGGCAGCACACGATTCCCTCCCTGACTCTTTGTGATGATATATACAGAGAATGCAGCGGGGGGTCTCCCCTTCAAATTTATAGCTATTCCAATCCTGTCAGGTTGTGGGGGCGGAGTCACAACCCAGTGTGTGCTGCCATGAAAATGCGTCAGGAAAGGAAAATTACGGAAGGTGAGTATACAATTTTCCGTTTTTTAACGCTTTTCTTGGTGCAACAAAGAAACAGCTATAGAAAGGGCAGTATTGCACTAAAATTGATCTGCACTTTGATGCCTTATTGCATTTCACTAGGACATAGATATAATGTTAATGGATTTTAAAGTGTATCTAAACTTGTAACCACATGTACAAAATAGCACTGCTCAAATGTCTCCTGTTGGTCCTTCCAACAGATTTCCTCCCACAGTGGGGGCCAGGTTCTCTAGGAGCACATCTCACTTAATGACGATCACAATAGAAAACATTAGGTGGCATGCACCGCATAGATCAACCACATCTGCTAGTAAACGAACAGAGGCTTCAACTACAGTGTCCACATCTTGGCTTTGCCCCTTTGACATTTCTACAACTAAGCTTGGTTAGCGTGAAACACATTGGGGCATGGCCAAGGTGCAGGGACTGTAGCTGAAGCCCCTGTTAGATTACCAATGGATCTGGTTGATCTATGTGGTATATGCATCCAAATTTAAGGCTGGCTTCACACTATTGCTAATAGAAGAGGGGGTAAACAGTTCAATCTCTGTATTGCGGACAATACTAAGCTAAGCAGGGCAACAACTTCTCCACAGGATGTGGAAACCTTGCAAAAAGATCTGAACAAATTAATGGGGTGGGCAACTACATGGCAAATGAGGTTCAATGTAGAAAAATGTAAAATAATGCATTTGGGTGGCAAAAATAAGAATGCAATCTATACAATGAAGGGAGAACCTCTGGGGGAATCTAGGATGGAAAAGGACCTGGGGGTCCTAGTAGATGATAGGCTCAGCAATGGCATGCAATGCCAAGCTGCTGCTAACAAAGCAAACAGAATATTGCCATGCATTAAAAAGGGGATCAACTACAGAGATAAAATGATAATTCTCTCGATCTACAAGACTCTGGTCTGTAGAGTATGCTTTAAAAGTGCCAAATGTGGCACCAGAGGGAGGAGGAAGCAGATAAGCGGAAGTTCACACTGGTTCGAATCCCAGCCACGACACTACCTGCCTGGAGTTTGCATGTTCTCTCTGTGCCTGCGTGGGTTTCCTCCGGGTACTCTTGTTTCCTCCCACACTCCAAAGACATGCTGGTAGGTTAATTGGATCCTGTCTAAATTGTCCCTAGTATGTATGAATGTAAGTTAGGGACCTTAGATTGTAAGCTCCTTGAGGGGGTAGGGACTGATGTGAATGTACAATGTATATGTAAAGCGCTGCGTAAATTGATGGCGCTATATAAGTAACTGAAATTAATAAATAAATAAAGTTCTACTTTTGGGTGTAAATCTGCTTTAAATGTTAACTTTAACCTAGGTAAACAGTATTTTATAATGGATAAGTGTAAAGTAACAGGAGGGCAAAATATTTACTGAAACTGCAATCCTCTTTTTCAGCAGACATGACATTACCAAACACTTAGGGTGTGGTTGTGTAAGGATCATTGGCAGGAACCTGGAACAGCATTTTTTCCAGCAAGGGTGAGTAGTTAGCTCTTCTATTAATCCTATACGTTCCAATAATACTGTGAACAGTGCCTTTATTTCAAGATTTTATTATAGATGCAATTTTAGGGGTTAAACTAACTGTGATGTAGGTATCAAGACCATACATTAAATATACATTCTGCCTCTGTATTAATTGCTTTATTTTCAGTCCATAGCAAGTAATTTGTAGTGTGTGGCCACAACATACAAAAGCTATCATTATATATTTAAGTTCAATGATAAAAAAAAGACAGATGGTTCAATGCATATGACTAATTAACAGGCTGTGTAATAAAACAAGATACAAACTTTCTGGTCATCTCCTCTGAGGCCGCGTACACACGCGGGGACTGTTCGCTCAACTTTGTCGGTCAAACAGTTTCAGCGGACAGTCCGCTCAAAATTAGCATGGACGGACTTGCCCACACACGACGAACGAACAGTCCGCTGAAACCGTGCGCGATGACGTGAACGGCACATACGACGGGACGAAAAATACGACGTCCTATACACTGCAATGCAAACTTCGGCGTGTAAATCCTTTCTGAGCATGCGCGGAACTTAGTTTGACGAACAAGCCTACACACGAGGGGACTGTTCGCTGAAACAGAGTTTCAGCGGACAGTTTTTCGGAATTTCCGAAAAACTTTGTTCAGCAGACTGTCCGCTGAAACTGTGCGCTGAAAGCCCACACACGAGCGGACTGTCCGCCGAAACACTGTTCAGCAGACAAAGTTGAGCGAACAGTCCCCGCGTGTGTACGCGGCCTGACTGCTGCACTACTGCAGATGTGCACACTTCATAGTAACAGAGAGCACATGACAATGCTACAGTCATTGATTATCTCAAAAACAGTTCAATTAGCAAATTACAAGCAAAATGATAAATTCATGGCCTTCCTTTAATCAGAAGCACATGCCATTTAAGATCACTTTTACAGAACAAAATACTTGCTATAATATCCCGTACATGCCTGATTAATACACTGCCCAGAAATATTAATCTCACTGCCTAAATATATAAGACGAGTAACAGCCAACAATTTCGTTTTGGACTAGGGCCACTTTTCTCATCTGCTCTGAGATGTCTTTCTCTCTTTATTACTGTTATTTGTGCCTGTCAGTATGTCAGGAAATTCCTCATTGAAGGAGCTATGGTCAACTGACAAAAATGTTTATAAATACATTGTCACAATGGGGTATGCTGGACCCATCAATAAATGATGTACAATGATCACACCATAAAGCTGATTTAGAGCCCTGTATTGCTTTGGCGTATTACTGTATTCATAAAAGGGATATTTACTGTTTAGGAGGGAGCTTATAATTATATGGTAGAGGGGTAGTCAGAAAACTCCTAGGGATCATAGGACTCCTGGGATTAGTGGCAATGCTGGAGGAGGGGATGTGATCAGTGGCAATGCTGGGGGTTGATGGGATCAGTGGCAGTGGTGGGTGGATGGGATTAGCTAGGATGCAGTACACTGGCAAATTCTGAATCATGTAGGGCAAAGTTGAAAATCTTAAGCAAGTATATAGTGGGGGATTCTACACTGACCACCAATGTAATTGGTCATTTACAATGACCACCAATGTGAGATGAAATTTGCACTGATCACCATATAATGGGGGGTTTTATGCCACCCACCAATATAAAGAGGGATTTCTACACTGACACCAATGCAATATGAGCATGTAAAGTGACACTTCTACACTGACTACCAATGTTAGGGGGGATTTACACTAATCACCAGTGTAAGGTCAATTCTGCACTTACCATCAATGTAAAGGGAAATTTACATTGATCACCAATGTAATGAAGAATGCACAATGACAACCAATGTAATGGTGGATTTTTTACTCAAACAACCAATAAAGGGGGATTTCTACACTGGTCACCAATGTAAGGAGGGATTTACACTCACCACCAATGTAAAGGAGGCTTCTACATGGAACAATAATGTAAGGGAAGATTCAAAACTGACCACAAATGCAAGTTTGGTTTTATTTACCAATTACCAATATAAAGAGGATATATCCCCATAATGTAATGGGGATTTACATTGACCACTAATGTAATGGAGCTTTACCCTGACCACCATAGGTGTGCACAGCCTTTTGCATTAGGGTGTGCACCTGAAAGCTCAAACACATATGCGCGTGTGCATGTGTATATACTGAAGATGTCAATAGAGCAGTGGATGGTGTCAGTAGAGCAGTGGCTGGTGGCAGCAGGGCAGTGCATGTATCAGTAGTTTTTATTTTTATAATTAAATTTTTTACAATTTTTTTTAGATTTTTTTTTTTACATTTTTTAGGAACCATGTGAGGGGGTTTTGGTAAAATATTAGGCGGTTTTAAACAGGGGGAATCTGCGCCACGCAGGGTGATTAGGGTGTACCCAAGCACACCCTGTGTGCATGCCTATGCTGACCACTAATGTAATAGGAGCATTCACAGTAACCACCAATGTAAGGACAGATTTACACTGAACACCAATGTAAGGGGAACATTCACACTGACCATTAGTGTGAATGAAATAATTGTACACCAAGCCCCAATGTAATGAGAAGATTTACACTGTCCACCAAGGTTACTGAGACTTTTAGCATGCGTTCACATTTGCGTGTGTGGGCAATGCATGCAAATCGCTTTCTTAACATCACAGAAATGTGCTGCTGTTTAGCAGATACACAGCAGTGCCCTTAATTATTAATGACACCCTCACGTGTTTGCTGAGATGTGCGTATTCACATGCACCAAAATTCAGGGTGCTGTGGCACCATGTTATTTTGAAAAAGGGTTCCACTTTCAATCTGCTTACCTTTGCAGAACAGGCTAGTGTTAGGCTTAATGACCACAGTTGTAGACAGGACTTCCATGCATGCCCTTTACCTCCTCAGTGGGCAGCATTCAAAAGAGGTGATGGTGGATATGACCTCAGGGGGCATGATATACAGGTGAATACCATCTCTATTAGCATATCAATGCAGCCTCTCCGCGGCTGTTTACATATTAATGCTGCCGCTATTTATATATCAATGCAGGTTATTTACATGTAAACATTGAATCTACAGGTGAGTCATCTAAACACTGCAATAGGGCAGAGCTGGGCAGTATTAGTAACAGAAGTTCACACTGAGATATCAGTACTGGGCACAGAACTAAAACTTCAAGGGACAAGGAAATTTAAACGGGGATAGTTGGCAAGTATGAGGCAGATGCTTTGGGTCCCACAATAATGATGGGGCCCAGGGAAGCTGCTCCTTTTGCCCTGCCCTAAAGATGGCCCTGTTTAGGATAATGTGTATCAGAGCATGTTCAGAACATTTCTAAAGGAAAAAAAAATCATTGAAATGTAATAGTGGCTCTAGTGAATTGTCGGGTATCGAAAAAAACGGCATGGGATGCCTCCAGTCCATTACTAGGCCCTTTGAGTCTGGTAAGAATATTAAGGGGAACACTGAGCCAATTTAAAAAAAAGGCGTAGGGATTCCCTTAAAATCCACACCTTCAGGTCTGGTATAGATTTTAAGGGTAATCCCACACCAAAATAAAAAAAATGGCGTAGGGGTCCCCCCAAAAATTCATACCGGACCCTTATATGAGCATGCATGCAACCTGGCATGCCACAGGAAAAGAGGGGGGGGGGCGACAGAGTGCCCTCCCTCCTGAACCGTGCCAGGTCACATGCCCCTCAACATGGGGAGGGGCTCGCAGTAATGCCCTAAAAATCTATCCGTGGCAATGCAGTGACTGGCAGGTGTTCTGTTTTTTTCAATTGTCGAACAGTAATCTTACAATACGGGAAAGAATTTGCAAAGCATCTGGCTCTTGGTTGGGGTGCAGCCCCATTAATTTCAGTGGGCAAGTTTGATAAGTGGTGCAGCCTGTCATAATCTACACTCTGAATTGAAACGGAAGCAGCGATGAAGCAAAGCATAATGGCCATGGCATGGATACAGCTCTGTCAGGCTGTAATGTCATAATATATATAAAAAATACATATACTATATATATATATATATATATATATATATATATATACTGTATATACAATGCTGTGAAAAGGTATTTGCCCCTTTCTGATTTTGTATTTCTTTGCATATTTGTCACACACAAATGACTCATTGGAGGATTTTCCAGCATGAACGGCCTGAGTAAGGTCATGATACAGCATCCTAATTGGATTTAAGGCCGGACTTTGACTAGGCCACTCCAAAACCTAAATTTTGCTTTGTTTGAACCATTTGGAGGTGGATTTGCTGTTGTGTTTTAGATCATTGTCCTGCTGCATAACCCAAATGCACTTGAGCTTAAGGTCACAAACTGATGGCTGGACATCCTCCTATAGGATTTTCTGGTAGAGCTCAGAATTCATGGTTCCATCAATTATGGTAAGTCATCCAGCCCCAGACCATCAAGCTACCACCACCATGTCTGACTGTTGGTATAATGTTCTTATTATGAAATGCTGTATTAGTTTTATGCCAGATGTAACGGAACGCACAGCTTTAAAAAAAGTAACATTTTTGTCTCATCAGTTCACAGAATATTTCCCCTCAAAATCTTGGAGATAATCAAGATGTTTTTTGGTAAATGTGAGATGAGCCTTTGTGTTCTTTTTGGTCAGTGTCTTTGGCCTTGGAACTCTCCCATGGATACCATTTTGCCAAGTCTCTTTCTTATTGTTGAATCATAAACACTGATATTACCTGAGGCAAGTGAGGCCTACAGTTCTTTAGATGTTGTTCTGGGCTTCTGCATCTTGAATTTAGTCGGGTTATCTTTGTGTAATATTAAAATTTATTTGATGATCTGAATCATTTAAGTGTGAGAAAAATAAAAAATCAGGAAGGGGGCAAATACTTTTTCACAGCACTGTATATATAGACAGATTTTCAGACTTTTACTTGTCACTTGCAGGTATCAATGTAGCCCTGGTTAATGATGAAGATCAATGGTGTTCTGTGTTTCCAAGAATGTAACGATTCATTGTATAATATGACATAGATTTTTCTCTCAACAAGATATAAGTCCCTGCTTTATTCAATTTACACACCTCTTCTTCCCCTTTTCTGTCTCCAGTTATGGATTCTTCACAAAGAAATGGACATTTCAGTAAGCTTTCTTGACTCTGGAGAAGAAGTAAGGTCCTAGAAGGTCTCAAGAGTTTTTATGGAGGTCAAAAGGTTTATGCTTGTGCGTAATTACTCAATACCTCACATAATAAGGATTTCTTGATTTCATTTGCAAATTAATGCTTACGTCTTCCATGAGCATTACAAGGGATGTGCAGAATTTTGGTTGTTTTGTTTTACAAATGCAATTCTTTTGTGTCTGCTAACTGCTGCAAGATGACAGTAGATGTAGGTTTTGGGAAGTATGTTTTGTCATTGATTGCACTGCAACAAAAATAATGCACAATTATTGTATTCTAAGAAACATTCAAACAAGTTTCCCTATAATCAATACAACTATCGCATTCTTCTGACATAATATTACGTCCTCTAGTTACAGTTTAATCTTCTTTATAATACTGTCGTCTATAGATTCATCAGTATAGTGTAAAGACAGCAGTGACTGCAAGACGAAATATTTACATAGTAGCAAAGAGGGCTCAGTGATGCAGAAACCTCTACAACTTTTCAGAAGCAAACATTCTTTTATAGTAAGCTGCTGTATTAAAAAGCAGAACAAAGGCACTTCACCCAGCTTTTCGCTTAAAGTGCTAATGTAAGAAAAATGTGGAGACATATGTTTTGATGCTGTTGTTAAGTCAAATAAAGCAGAACTCTAATTAAGAAATTGAAAGCAGGCACTTTCTTTATTGAAGAAAAAACATGTCTCTTTTGTAATAAAATAAACCTACATGTCTGCGGTCTTCTTTAGAAAGTACATTGAGCAGCCTAATGCCAAGTGTAAGTGTGGCATCGTTCTGCACTGGCAAATGAAGATGGCTGCAGCCTGGCACTCAGAAGAAGCCAAGTAGAAGATGTCGACACAGACAAGGGACCTCAGACCATTGAAGGAGAAGTAAGTAGTGTGTACTTTAGCAACACTTTAAGAAAGGCATAGGTAATCCATAAAGAGGGTCTGCCAGGGAAAGTAAAGATAAGCTGAAGACAACACTTTTTTTTTTTTTACACTTTAGAAAGGTGGGGAGAACCACTGTCAGCTTTTTGTTATAAAAAGAGGAAATTGGCAAAAGCAGAATGTTAGAAGCCCAGATTAAATTTGTTATTAATGTTGTATCATAAATATCCATTGTGTTTTTTGGGGTCCAAAGGGCTCTCCTTTATCAAGGCTTAGTATTGTTCAATGAATTGTGTACTGGACTGATTAAATTGTAGAGATCCTTCATATATTCTGCTTTTGGTGCTTTCCTACTTGCAACCAAGTATCTACGCCAGTAAAAAAACAAAAATGAGTCACCACTCCTGGGAGAGCTGCCTAAGGCTAGGTTGATACCTTAAGGGGTGCAGGGGCCCTGCCACCCTAATCTCCACACAAGACCCTCTAACCCTCCATGCGGGGTGCTGGATGCATGGATTTCTAGGAGTTTATTTTTTTTAATAGCACATGATTAGAGCCATTGGCTCTAATTGGCTTCAAAAGGGTTGGGCTTGGGGCGCAGTGCACTGCATCCCGAGCCCACCCACTTGTGACATTAGCATATCAATATTCTCTGTTGTCTTCCAGCTTCACCTCAAAGCCAATCAGGACAGGAAGTAGGTCTTAAGACCAGATTGGCCTGGAGGAGAAGCTGGTCACCACCTTGTCATGATGTCACAGGCTAGCTTTGTCAATGCTCCTTTAGCCCAGCAATCAGGTGAAGACAGAGGCAGCAGCAGCAGGGAGGGAGCATTCTCATCCTCTCCATCTAAACCTGAGAGCCCGGACTCTGCTTCCTCATCACCGTGCCATTCTTCTGTGGACTGGATTCTTCGCTATTTGCCTTCAATTGCTACTGGTAACAGCTCTGAGCAATCTGCCCACATGCAATAAGGTGAGCCTGGCATTTCACTAAGCCTATTACATGAGATCCATGAAAGGCAGCTGACAGTGTGCTCTATATTATAGGACCAGCAAAGCAGACTTTGTTGTTCATGCATGCTGAATTGGCCATGGTGCCTGCAGGGAATGCTCTATATTTACATCACTCATCAGGGCAGGGTTCTATACAGCTGGGAGAGCTAATACAGCTTGTGCAGCTTGTGGCCCTGAGCACACCCACTTGTGACATTAGCCAATCAATGTTCGCTATTGTCTTCTGGCTTTTCTTCCAGGCCAATCGTAAAGGAAGTGGGTCTTAAGACTGGATTGGCCTTGAGGTGAAGCTGGGAAAGCTGTGATCTGGATGGGGTAAGTGCAGACCTGACATCGGGGGGGTGGTTTTCCACCCCCCCCAAACAAAATAGCACCAGCCGCCACTCGTAGACACTAGCCTACATGGTTAATTACACTGTTTACTAAAGCAGGCAGCTTTCAGCGTGAGCTTTGAAAGGAAGCAGAACAACTTGTATGTTTTTTTTAAGAGTCAATGACAACTTTTTGCATTGCACCAGTATTGTGGTCTGAACAGGGCACAAAAAACATTGTTTTCTATGTGCTCTAGCTGTGACTTGCATTTACCTAGTGCATAAAAATGTAGGTCACCACAGATAGTGGAATGATCCCTAAGGCCCTAATATTGCCTCTACACTGCTTAAGACCTGACTGAAAATACCCGCTGCTAAAAGAGATCCAGTGCCCCACACTTGTCTTCTGCTTTATGACCCTTTTGTTGATGTCTGTGGCCTCCCTTGAGATCAGTTAAATTATTTTTAGCACCATAGGGGAAGGCTATAGTTTCCAACAGAAGTCCTTATTTCTGTTGAGGATTCTCTCTTACTGTATCATTAACAAAATTGTACCTTGAGCAAACCCAAGAGTTTTTATTTTCCTGAAATTTCTACTAAAGTTTTCAAAAGTTCTTCATATCTATGAAATGCATTTCAGTCAATGAGCAAGGCAAAAAATAAGACATTCTTTAATGTTTTCCATGGGCACAGTGGCTATATGCCCATATCAATAATATAAAATAAAATTAGCAGTGCAGAAATAACTAAAAAGGGAAAGAGCATAATTTTATAGAACACAAAGAATATACATTAAACTACCTCAAATACATCCCTAAAATCACACACATTTCTAAAAAAAAAAAAAAAAAAAAAAAGGGGGGTAGAACATATTTTTACACAAATTTTGCCTAAGCAGCTCAATGAGCAAAACATGGAATTTCTGTTTAAGTGAAATGTAATCTACAGAAAAATGATTACTATGCAGTGAAATCAGTTTGCCCAAATCATTCTGTTTATCAAATATTTTCACTTGTACAGGAAATGAGAACAAATCTTCTCAACAGGATCACAGGCAGCAATAGAAACCTGACCAAATTTCTAAACTTGTCCTACTGTAGGTAAAACTAAAAGATTCTGGTTAGAGTTACAGTTTGGTTGCAAGCAATAGCAGTTGCCTGTAACTAACTGATAATTTTTTAATCTGCTGGAGAACATTGCAAAATCCTTCAAATATTAAGCTCATGTTGAAATAAGGCCTCAACAGGAATTTTTTTAATGTACTGTCAGAGCATTGCCTCAGTGTGAAAGCCCCCGGGCTTTCACACTGAGACTGCAGGGGAGCTGTTATCCCACCGTATTGAGGAGAGGATGGATAGGGCCATGTATTGTGAGATCTTGGCCAACACTTCCCTCAATAGGAGCATTGAAGATGGGTCGTGGCTAGGTCTTCTAGCATGACAATGACTCGAAACACACAGCCAGGTCAACTAAGGAGTGGCTCCGTAAGAAGCATCTCAAGATCCTGGAGTGGCCTAACCAGTCTCCATACCTGAGCCCAATAGAAAACCTTTAGAGGAAGTTGAAAGTCCGTATTGTCCAGCGACAGCCCCAAAACCTAAAGGATCTGGAGAAGGTCTGTATGGAGGAGTGGGCCAAAATCCCTGCTACACTGTATGCAAACCTGGTCAAGAACTACCGGAAACATATGATCTCTGTAACTGCAAACAAAGTTTTCTGTACCAAATATTAAGTTCTGCTTTTCTGAAGTATCAAATACTTATGTCATGCAATAAAATGCTAATTAATTATTTAAAAATCATAAAATGTTATTTTCTGGATTTTTGTTTAAGGATTTCGTCTCTCACAGTTGAAGAGTGCCTATGATAAAAATTACAGACCTCTACATGCTTTGTAAGTAGGAAAACCTGCAAAATCGTCAGTGTATCAAATACTTGTTCTCCCCACTGTATGTATACATTTGGCGGGATTCCAACTATCACCTTTTTCATTTGAGAAAGAAGAAAGGAAACTATTATTGTTTTGTGTACATTTTATTTAATTTTTTATGTTTCTAAATGTTTGCACTGATAATTTACATCTTTTGCTTTACAAATAAACATTGTATCTGTTGTTTTATATGATTCTCACAGAGCTGTGGACTTTAACCTGAATTTACCTGATTTAAAAAAAAATGGTTAGATTTTAGTCCTAGCCATAATAAATACATAAAGAAAGTATGCACAAAACTACTATATATGTTTTAAAGGTTGAATAAGCACCTAATATGAACCTAAATTTTAAAATATAAAACAAATCTGTTATTGTAGACATTCCTGCAATGTCAAAAATAACAATTACATGTTTTTAGTTTTTGTATATCCTGTTTTCAATAAAATCATAGCAAAATTAATGATAGTAAAATTGAATTGTTCAGCTGGAGTTGAAGCATGCACATGTCAATGGGTGTAACATGTATTATGTTGAGAAAGGTGAACTTTTTCTTTTAAGATTTACAAAGTAATTTTTTTATTAACAAAATACAGCCTGAGTTGTAATAATGATTTTAGTGTATTTTAAAAAAATATATAATTTAGATAAATAAATTGCACAACTATCATGAGACCTACAAAATCAGTAGCACCCTGTTTTTATTCTACTCATCCTGTGCTTTCTAAAAATGTATGGTTTGAGGGGTCTTTTGCAAACACTGAAGGGTACACATGAAAAATATAAAAAAGAAAAGAAAAAGTGAAAAATTGCCCTGGGCACCTGAGGTTTAAAGTGGAGCGCAGGGCTTGGCTGTGAAAGAGTTAAGAGGGAAAAAGTAAATAATTTTTTCTTATCCGTGTGCCAGTGAGAGAGGGAGACAATAAGCAGGTATAATGCAAGTCTCTTATGAGGCAGTCTAATCAAATACTTTTATGAGCAGACAATATCTAATTAACAAAATAAACTTAATTAATCAGCTCAATAAATCAAAACATTTTCTTTTCTGTATCATGGCTTTCACAATGAAAGCAAACACATGCAAGCAGTGCTGACTAACCCTTTCCTTTAGGCTACAATGCACTTTGGAGACTGCTTTGATTTTAGAGCCAACACTTAAAGTGATTGTAAATGTTGATTTTTTTTAAATACCAAATATGTTATACTTACCTGCTCTGTGCAATGCTTTTGCAGAGTGCAGCCCTGATCCTCTTCTTTTTGCGTCTCTGCCGATGCTCCTTGCTCCTCCTTCCTTGCTGAGTGCCCAAAAGAGAAAGGCCAAGCAGGCTTGCTCCTGAGCCATGCTCCTGTAAATGGATATTGTCCATTTACACACAGAGCATGACTTGGCCCCGCCCCCAATCTCTCCTCATTGACTCACTGGCTGTGATTGACAGCAGTGACAGCAGTGGGAGTCAACTGCTCACGCTGCTGTGTGAGTCAATAAGGAGAGATACCCAGGAGAGCCACTACTCTCATGCACATTGCTGAAATTAGATGGGGCTCAGGTAAGCATCATGCACCATACACACGACCAGACTTTCCAGCAGAATAGGTTCTGACGGAATCATTCCATCGGATATTATGATCATGTGTGGGATAATCCAATAATTTTTCTTAAAAAATTCAGAGGGACCTAGAAATAGAACATGTTTCAAATCTGTCCGATGGACTCAATTCCTATCAGGAAAACCATTTGTTTATATGCTGATACGACGGACCAAATACGACGCAAGGGAAGCTATTGGCTACTGGCTATTGGACTTCCTTTTCTAGTTCTGTCGTACATCATCACACTCAAAACGAACAAACTTTCGAAGTCCATCATAACTCCGTCAAAAGTTTGTCAGAACTCGGTCAGGAAGACCGTAGGACCTTTTCTGTCAGAAAATCTGTGTGTATGTGGCATAAGGGGGAGCTGTGGGGGGGGGGGGGGGGGAGAGCTGCACCCAGAAGGTTTTTAACTTCAATGCTTAGAATGCAATAAGGTAAAAAAAATCTGCTTTTAGAACCACTTTAACAACACCAAGTGCCTCAAGGACCACTTGACTCAGTGTGCCCAAGCTCACATGCAGCACTCAGGAGCCCTTTGAGTGGGGGTACAGAAGCTTCAATCCCTCCAAAAAAACACATTCCGTTTGCATGTTAACCTCTTTATGACCATGTACTCTTATCGGCTAAAATCAGTGTTACAACTTTGGCATGTGTTTGTAAAACTTTACATATCATTGTAACTGCTTGGTGTATCAAGGTAAATTATACCCTGTTTTTCTGTTTAAGACAGATTGGGCTTTCATTTGGTAGTGAATATTAATTACTTTACTCTAAATGTGTTTAATTATTATCAAAGTAAAACTGACCCAAAATAGCAAAAGTTATATTTTTTAATTTTTTTTATCATTTATCATTTTATGTCACAACTATGACCAGCCACTAACTATGATTGATGATACCACAAACAGTATGTGGGTGCGGGGCAGCCATCATGGGGTTACAGCCATCACAACTGTAAAGGACCCTGGGACCTGAGGGGCCCGCCGGGCCAGAAGAAGGCAGGACGGGTGAAGGGGAGCAGTGCTGTGCAGTACAGAAGCGATTTCACAGCTTCCGCTGTTTTCGTGTCACTGAACTTAGACATAGAGATCTTTACTGCCACCTCTGGCTACTATGTGTATGTTCACCCCTCGTGTAATTTGTACTGAGCTTCTCAGCAACATGTCAGCTTTGTGAAAATGGGCTGGGACTAGGTAGGAAGACCTTCTTCACAAGTAGGGGCTGTGAGGGAAAGGGAGGGGGGCTGTGAGGTAAAGGGAAGGGGGCTGTTTGTGTACAGGGAGGGGCCAGAGCCTGGTGTGTTTACAGGTTTGTGTATGTGAGGGGCTGCCATATATACAGGTTTGTGTATGTGAGGGGCTTCCATATATACAGGTTTGTCTATGTTGGGGGCTGGCATATATACAGGTGTGTGTGTGTGGGGGGCCTAGTATATATACAGGTGTGTCTGGGGGGGTGGACATATCTACAGGTGTGCGGGCTGACATATATACAGGTGTGTGGGGGGGGTGCTGATATATAAACAGGTGTGTGGGGGGGTGCTAACATATATACAGGTGTGTGGGGGGGCTGACATATATAAAGGTGTGTGGGGGCACTGACATATATACAGGTGTGTGAGGGGGTAGGGCACTGACATATATACAGGTGTGTGTGGGGGGGGGGCACTGACATATATATATATATATATATATATATATATATATATATATATATATATATATACAGGTGTGTGGGGGGCTGACATATATACAGGGTTGGGGGGGTTAGGCACTGACATATATACAGGTGTGAGGGGGGTGACATGTATACAGGATTGTGGGGGGGCTGAGTACATACACGTGAGGTGGCCAGTATGTGGATTCAGTAGGCTGGCCCATGGGCAAGCCCTGCGGAATGTTGGTGGTCAGGCTGGGGGGGGGGGGCAAACCTAAAGCTGTGTAAGGGGCCCAAAAATTTCTGATGGCTGCCCTGTGTGGGTGTTATTTATTCTTTGTACCTGTTGCAGGGCCGAAAGACAAAAGTACACATGTTGCCCTAAACACACTGAAAACACTGACAGTAAGGGCACATTTACACTTGCTTCGGCTTCAACACACATTAACAGCTAGTTTACACTTGCTTAAAAAAAGGGTTCAGACAGGATTTGTTAAAGCTCTCTGATCGCCAGTCAAAGCTCCTGTCACTAAATAAAATGGTTAGGCTTACAGTCCTGTTTACACCTTGCTGTTGCTTTGCTTTGCTTTGCTTTGCTTCAGCTTCTCTTCAAAAATTATACCCCATGTAGCTCTAGTGGTACTTCAAAGCATCTTCAAAGCCTCCATAGAAGTCTATGGCAAAGCTTGCTTGAAACCCCACTGCAGCCCCTCCGATGCCTCATCAAAGCCCCGCAAAGCCTCACCGAAGCCCCACCAAAGGCTCATCAAAGTTTCATCGAAGTTTCACTAAAGCCTCATTGAAGCCCCACAAAGCCTCATTGAAACCTCATCAAAGCACTAAGAAAAATCAAGGTGTAAACAGAACTGTAAGCTAATCATTTTATTTAGTGACAGGAGCTTTGACTGACATTCAGAGAGCTTTAACAAATCATGTTTCGAAACCATGTTTTAAGGCAAGTGTAAACTAGCCCTAACACTCACATTGACACTAAATATGAACCTTTTTTTCCTACCAAAACCAACTGAACTATACACACTAACTCACTTAACTAGATCAAGCTCCAGTCTACAGTATTTTATCTTTGTTTATTTATTTTTTAAAACCTACTTTTTTCTATTTACACTGGCTTTTTTAATAAGTAGAAAAAAGATGCAATGGGGTTGATTTACTAAAACTGGAAAGTGCAAAATCTGGTGCAGCTGTGCATGGTAGCCAATCACAAAGACAAGCAGTCACTTCAAGCACTCTGAGTAGCTTAGCTCTGAGGAGAGGGGTGCACCCAGTGGTTTTGTGCTGCCCTAGGTAAGACTAAAATCGGGTGCCCCCCATCTAAATTTGTCCAACCCCAGCCACGGTATAGCATTCTTGTCTCAGGGTCTGATGGGGAAGCTGCAGCTGTTCACAGTGAACAGCTGTGGCTTCCTCATTAGACCCTGAGACATGGTTCGTCCAAGTACCATATATAGAATTACTGCCCATAATCTGATGTTTGCGGTGATGCCTCATATGTGTAGGATGATCACTGTTTGCATGCGTGTGGGACCAACACATGCGTTTGCCTTTGCTCAGGAGGATGAAGGCACTTTCAATTTTCTTTTTTTCATTATTAATTTATTAATTTTTTTAGTTTTACATGGTTGCTTTATTTTTTTATCACTTTTATCGCTGTCACCAGAAATGTAAACATCCTGGTGACAGCAATTGACATGTGACAGGTACTCTTTATGGATAGATCAGGTGTCTATAAGAATCCAAAACCCTCCGCTACACTTAAAAGCATTCAAAACACCAAGATCTAGGTTTTTGAATGCTTTAGATGCGTAAAAACTGGCACCAATGGTTTCCGAGTAAATCAGAAGTGATGTCATTGCTTCCGGTTTACTGTTACTAACAGCTGATAAAAGCCGGTGGGACGGGAGAGTCTGAGAGAGCCACTGAAGGTGGCAGAAGGGGGGTAGTCCCCTCCTGCTGCTTGTAATAGCAATCGAGTGGCTGCAGGTATAATCCTGGTAGAACCACCTAAAGGACAAGTGCCCCCCCCTAAAAAATGCTGCCCAAGGCCAATGCCTCGCGGTAGATACGCCCCTGTCTATGGGACATCTTCAGACACATTGCGTAAACAAAATAATTTAGCCAAAGAAACTCCTCCTTCACACATCAAGAGATGCTCAAATTGCTACAGCTCAAATTTTCTCTATGGACAGGTAGAAAGGTTGTTGTAGATGCAAAGTGATATTAAACCCTAATTCTTTTTGCTATTTTTACTGCTGACAATTACCTTCTGTGCTACTTCTCAATCTGTTAAAGTTTTCCTTTCCTTTCTCAATAATGTGGTACCCATAGCCTTGCCCATCCTAGGTAAGGGTGCCTCCTTCACTTGAAACTAAGGTTGTATGAAGAATTCTACTGCTGAGCCGAGGGGAGCTGAGACTGCCCCTCTGCTCAAGCCCAACTAAGCTGAGACCGCCCCTCCGCCTGAGCACAGTCGAGCCGAGCCCACCAGAGCCGAGGGGATCTGAGAACGCCCCCCGGCTCAAGCACACCTGAGCTGGCAGAAGCCGAGGGGAAGTTAGACCACCCTCGCCAGAGCACAGCCGAGCCTGCCCAAGCCGAGGGGAGCTGAGACCACCCCCCTGCCCGAGCACAGCCTAGCACGCCCAAGCCAAGGGGAGCTGAGACCGCCCCTAACCCGAGCACAGCAGAGCCCGCCCGACATGAGGGGAGCTGAGGCTGACCCCAGCACAGCCGAGTCTGCCTGAACCGAGGGGAGACCACCTTTGCCGTTAACTTTTTGTCGCTTTATGAGGGGCCAGTCCCTCCCCCTAGCTGAGTAAACCCTATAACTGGCATCAGTCACTACCCAGTCTGCCCCATAAGCCAACGGCTGACAGGGACTGTTTGTGCAAGAGCCAGGACTCAGGAAGAGATGGAGGCTGTATTTGCCGCCCCCCCCCCCTGCAAAGTGCCACCCTAGGCCTGGACCTTGACGGCCTAGGCGAAGGCACAGCACTGGGCAGGCACCCGGAAAAACATCAGCTGTATACCCCTTGACGTGAATACTGCACATCTGTGTCCATGCTGCTCAGCTTTATGTGTTTTATAGCTTATTAATAGTTGCTACCTTGTGAGTATCCATTTTTTATTGATTTTATCATTGAATAAATGTTTTTGGTAATGCACTAGGTGTGTGCACCTACCATTTTATTTTGTTTTCGTAATGGTAACCAATCAACTTCAAACTTCAGCTTGTTCAATTAAGCTTTGCCAAAAAACAAAAAACTGGAAGCTGATTGGTTTCTATGCAGAGCTGCACCAGATTTTGCACTCTCCAGTTTTAGTAAATCCCCCAATGTATCCTTTCCTCCTCAAAGAAGAGAAATAGTACTAGGGTGGGTTTTCACAGAGGTGATCACTGTAAATAGCTAATCACAGAGAACACACAATCAGGGATCTGCCTCCTGAAGACTGGATACCAGTTGTAATCTCAGTATGAGGCCAGGGGCTGTCTGTCACAGTTATGTACAATGATATTGCACAGAGCAGCCCCAAGCCTACTCATCTGGGATCCCCCCTCCAGTGATCGTGGTTCCTCCTCTTCTTTGTCTGCTACCACAGGAAGCCACTTCCTATAGGGGCAAACATGCGGGCTCACTCCCGAACTGGGCTGTGTGTGTTCATTGACACACATACAGTTTGGATCAGCTCCACCCCCACTCACTTCTTACTGGATTTGACTGACAGTAGCAGGAGCCGATGGCTGCCGCTGCTCTTAGCCAAGCCTGTGTGAGAGCAGAGAGAGGAGAGAAGACCTGCATATGGGCACAATGCTGGATCAATAGAGGGCTTGATCTTTAGGGAAGAAGGGGGAGAAATAAGCCCTGCAAGTTTTTTTTACCTTACCTTCTACCTCTGTGAGCAGAGAGGGGTGAGAGAGCCGATGCAAATTAGACAGTGCTGGATCGAGATAAGAATCAGGTAAGTATAAGCGGGGAGAGGGGGCAATTCAATTGCTGGGACACTTTTTACCGTAATGCAGAGAATGAATTATGGTAAAATTGTTGAGCCTTTAGAACCACTTTAATGCTCATTGGTTAAACTACCTTTTTAATGTTTCAAAACAGAAATGCAGTTGTATTTAAAGATATATAATCTAACCATTTTTGAGTATTTATAAAAAATTGCCTGAAAATCATACAAAACCTTCAACACTTTGCATGTGTATTCATACATACATGCATATTTTTCCTTGTCATATAGAAAACCTCCAATTTTCTAATGTGTACAGCCACCTTGTGACTTTAGTGGCAACGCATTGATGCATAGTCAGACTACAATAAAGACGGTAACAATATCCTAAATAATAAACAGAAGTGAGGCCTAATGACTGGCCTGTAGAGGGTTAGGGTTTCATTAGGATTCATTACAGAATAATTTGAAGGTTGCAGTTACAACTGTAGCAACCCATGCTGCTTTTGTAGCAAATACAAAAGCTATCTACAGTAGTAATGGGCTGTGCTGTATACTTTAGCAGACAACAGAAGTATAGCTGTTCCTTGTATTTGGTAATTGAGTGTATTTAAGTGCAAACTTTCTAGAAAAAGTTTTTAAAGATTTATGAATAGAAGCCCCAAACACTAATATATCATGATGCATACATTTATGTAGCCAGGGGTTTGCTACTATAATCATTATAGTTGAACAGTTTTTTGTTGTTTGCAAATGAGGTTGGCTCCCCCTTGTGTCTGCTGGACTCTGTTAGGATTTTTCTTTACTCTCTGAGAATAATTCATTATACAATTCATTATAGCCGTGAGTACTTTTAAGGGGAACCCCATGCCAAAATTAAAAAAAAACAATGGTGTGGGGTCCCCACGAAAATCCATACCAGACCCTTATCTGAGCACGCAACCTGGCAGGCTGCAGGAAAAGAGGGGGGACGAGAGAGCACCCCCCTCCAGAACTGTACCAGGCCACATGCCCTCAACATAGAGAGGGTGCTTTGGGGTAGCCAAAGCACCGTGTCCCCATGTTGATGGGGACAAGGGCCTCATCCCCACAACCCTTGCCCGGTGGTTGTGGGGGGTCTGTGGGCTGGGGGCTTATCGGAATCTGGAAGCCCCCTTTAACAAGGGGATCCCCAAATCCTGGCCCCCCATGTGAAATGGTAACAGGGTACAAATGTACCCCTACCATTTCATAATTAAAGTGTGAAAATAGTAAAAATGACATGACACAGCTTGGGGCCCAGTCCTTTATTAAAAAAATTAATAAATAAAACTGTCCCAGGAAGTCTTCTTCTTCTTCCCTTGCTCCGCCAACGGACCAAAAAAGAAAAAAAAATGCGACTGACCCGCCTCCATGGGCGGCACCTGCCGTAATGACCACCCTCTCTGATGACAGCTCTTTTATAACTGAGGACATCTTATAGAAACGTCCAGGTATAAAATGTATGACTCAGTTTCACACTTCCATCATATCTGGGTGCCTATGTGTCTGCTTACAGCATGTACATATGCTTTACCAAATCATGCTAGTTAGGCAATATATGTATATATTTAATCATATGTCATATATAATTGGTTTGGCATACTGTATGATATTACATCTAGCGGTTATTATCTTATAGTTATATTAGCCCATCAGCAGGTCTCCCCCCTGTTTTTTTTTATATATATTTTTAATACATGTATGTGTTTTATTGTCATAAAATTAGTAGGCTTCTTATATAATATAATTTGTGTATACTTACGTATTTTATTCATGAATTTTAATATATTTACGTAATTATTATATTATTAATGGATTTACATTTTGTGTTGATTGTAAGCTGACTATGCATTATTTAACCCGGTATTTATGTTATTAGTGCCCGTACAGTATTTGTTAAGTAACCAAGATGCCTGTGATTTGCCCTGTATTCACTGGAGACAGTAGTACGATGAGCAGCGTGTAGTCTAATAGATGCGCCATGGCATTAGGATTTTGATAGGCCTGTCGTTTTGCATAAATACCGGTCTTACGATTAGTAGATCACGCCCTCACGGCTGGTTGATGACGTTCAGAAACAAACTGAAAAGCATGAAATGAAAAGCGCAATCAATACTCACCAAACTTCTACTAACACTAAATTAGCAGGAGCCCAAAGGGTGGTGCTAAATAGCTGAAAAAACATATAGTATATCACTACATTCGAGTTTGTTGGCCGACAATTCCTTGCCATTTTGGCCAAAATTTATGAGGACATTTTTTTTATTGGATATGATTTAAAGCAAAAAAGTAAAAAATATTGTCTTTTTTTAAATTTCAGTCTTGCTTTCTTTATAGCTCAAAAAATCTAAATTTCAGTCTTGTTTTCTTTATAGCTCCAAAAAAAAAAAAACCCAGTGGTGATTAAATACTACCAAAATAAAGCTATATTTGTGTGAAAAAAATAGTATAAATCCCATTTACATACAGTGTTGCATGACCGTGCACTTGTCAGTTAAAGTAGCACAATGCCGAATATAAAAAAAATAGCCTGGTCATGAAGGGGGTAAAATTTTCCAGAGCTCACATGGTTATTCCATAAATGATCTTACTATACTACACTACATTACTGCATTATTTTTAGGATATTGTAGGTGCAAAAAATGAATTGGGTTTAACTTGTCAAGTTGCAGTTCCTGAAATAGTGTAATGAGTGTTTTGAAGTAGGACTGTTTTCAATACATAGCATGGTCATTCCTAGCACAGAGCTAGCACAAAGTACCCAGGGCACGTGCCCCAACTTACCTGCTGAGTGCCCTAGATCCTAATGCTGAAACGTCCACCATTGAACAGCCAACATCTCTTTCCGCCACACTCCTTGTCAGTGAAATAGAGCTGAGGTTATATGGAAACTATATGCTGGCATGTGTACTGAATTGCAGCTGTGGTTGCAAATGCCAAATCTTTGAGAGACCGATATCTGTGCATTGTGGAGTATGGCATATCATTCATCTCTGTGGGGTGCCCAAAGGTGCTGAGGTCTGATACAATCCTAGCAATGGCCCTGATACAAAATATTTTTGTAAACCAATTGTGATTGATTTAGAGCTTATTCCTGTTTTGAATTGATCACAACAAACAAGGCAAGCCTGACATTTGTTCTTCACACATTTCTAATATATAAATTATCTACTCCAATTTGTTGCATAAACCATGTATGTTCTGAATAAATTACAAGAACATTTTATTAGTGTTAAGTACTGCTATTTTTCCACTTTCTTGATTTTCAATGTACAATATAAATGTCATTGTTTAAAGATCAACCACTCAGACTGGAAATGTCTCCATCCTAATCTTCGTCCACTTTACTTTTCGAACTTGTTACTCCGGCAAAAACTATAGTTGTTAAATTATCATATGAAAGCATATTTTCATTTTACTTGATTAAAACTTGCACTGTCCTCATATTTTCATTTACATATTCATATCTTTTCCCCAACATTTCACTGTAGGGAGTTATTCATTAGATTTTTTAATGTGTTTTCATTGATTAGGCAAAATTGTTAACACGAAGCTGTGCATTCATCCTTAAAATGTTAATTTCAGTATGGGGCTGTCAAAGTGTTTGGAAGGAATTGTAATTTGCATACTATACATAAAGCAATAAGCCCAAAATATTGTCAAGTAAATGAAAATGGGTGTGAACCTATCTAAATATTATGGTGCTTCTGTTAGCCCTAATTATCATGTAAATGTACAAAAGGAAATAGCAATTATTGAACATAGTTTATATTTCAAAACTGGGATTTGTTGAAACACATTGTTTTGATAAGTAGTTCAACGCTGTAAATAAGGAGCAGCAGTATCAAAAGGATTTAACCTGACTGCTTGTCAACTTATCTGCCGAGGCTCAAAAAAAAGATTTCAATTAAGTTCCATGAAACTCAAAGTGGATGATGTGTGATTATGTAAATGAATGTGCCATGAGACAGATATTTCATTTAATATCCAACAAAATATCTTACAGGTTAACAGTTTGTTCAATTGGCAGACACTTAAAATGGAATAAACTGCTATGGCATGTTAAGTATTTAGAAAAAAATGGTAAAGGAATATTTTATAGACAATTTTGGTATTCTGTACTTGCTTTAAACTGGCTTTATCATATGTTTATGTGATTACTTGTTTCTGTTACAATGCTCTAATAACACCAACTTTTAGAATGTTGTTGGGTAATGTATAATCCAAGCAAATGAAATTTCAAAAGACTGTAGGTGTATGTAATTAGGATTTTTTTTAAAGAAAACAAAAAAACGTGCATCGTTCTATACAGTAGTAACCAATTTGAGTTTGTTCTTTATTGACATTGCTATATCTTTTGGTCCATATTTTTTCTTTTTCACTGAGTATCCTGGATTAGACTCTTGTTGCACTTTCTGCAACTATATACTACCATTCCCTCAGTAACATAAAGTGATTTTTTTGCATTTTGGACATTTTCGGATTTGTCTAAACTTCTGAACAGACTTTAAAAGATAAGAACTGGTGTGTGCTGTGTCTATTCTTATTCCTCATTTTTCTCAGTTTTCAAGATGCTAGCTCTATGTATGCATCAGCAAGCCATACAAAGGAAATATCACTTATGATAGTTTTTCCAGCTCATCTTCATTTTGATAACACTATAAGATACATGTAAGAGACATGATTATGTCCTAAGTACCAACTAGCCTGAGAATTGAAATTTGTATCATAGAGTTACCACAATTTATAATAAAATTTGTGTTTTCACTGTTTTACTAAGCTTGGGCAGGCTAATTAAGGTAAACTGTACACAATGTAAATAGTGATGCGTTGAATGTACCTGGGTTCTGTTTGGAGCAGCATTCGTGAACATGGCATCTTTTTGAGGCCTTTTGATCAGGTGTGTGCATATTGTTTACAGAGTGTGGAGAAGCAAAGTGGTGGTTTCCAGCAACAACACATTCAGTTTTGACTGGTACACCTTTAAAATATTGCACCATTCTGCTCGAATTTGTTTCTCCTTTGAAACTTTATCAGAGGACTTTGTTTTTCACAGTTTCTATTTATTTATTTTTTTTTTTTCAATGAAATTTTTTATTAGTATTAAAAGAAGCAAATACAGAAATGCAAAATGTGAAATAAATGAATAGACATTGTGCGTATTCGCATACTATTACAGGATAAATCTGACCAAACATATGGAACAATCAAGTCGTATTAATATTCAAACAACTTTTCTGAAGCTCCACTAATTACTGGTGATTACAACAATGCAGAATACGGGAGCTTATCGAGCCCTATCTCTCAAAGTATGGGATCGGAGTTAATAATAGTATTGATCACATATTCACTTCAGAAAATGATCCGTAGTGTCTGTGTCCTGGCTCGCTGTATGTGAGATCATGTAAAGAGAAGTGTTATCATCTGTCTTGATGAGTTTAAGGAGCAAGGAAGGATGTCAGTCCATCAAGGTAAGCTAGTCTTTTTTTTGGGGGGGAGGGGGAAAGTCAGTCTTCTAGAGGGGGATAGGGGATACAGGGGGCGATGGAGAGGGGGGGATATTGGGGGGAAGGTCAGGTAGAGAGTGTGGGTGAGGGAGGGTGGAAGTTAACCAGGGGAGTCGCCTTCTCGACCCCCTCCACTGCAGTAGTGAGGGGAAAGTTTCTCGTGAGGGCCCCCGGCCTGCGGGAGCTCCCTCTGGGACCCTGTAAGGATTGAATCCAAGGTTCCTGATATAAATGAAGGGGATAGTCTGTCCAGGAGGGAATGGTTAGAATAATATAAATCAGCTATTGGAACAAGGAGGAGTGTTAAGGTTCATCAGGGCAGAATACCCATCTGTGGTTCGAAAGTGGGTCCAACAGGCCCACGTCTGTGTAAATTTGGATGGGGAATCTCGTTCTATGTAGATTAGCTCTTCCATCTCGGCTATTCTTCCCACGCGTGTTAGCCAGTCAGACACCGTTGGAATGTGGGACGTGCCCCAGTGTGTTGAGATGCATAGCTTGGCTGCATTTATCATATGGATCCCCAGGGATCTCTTGTACGATCGGGTCGAGGTAGAAACGTGGTGAAGAATAAGCCGAGCTGGTGTAAAGTCTAGAGGGTGTGTAGTTACCTGGGAAGTTATGTCACGGACCTGCGTCTAAAATGACTGAAGCAGTGGGCAAGGCCACCAAATGTGGAGAAGTGTACCTTTATCGGCTGAGCATCTCCAACATTTGTCAGAGGTGTCAGGTTTGAATTTATTCAAGAGTTCTGGCGTGCGATACCACCTGGTGAGTGTTTTGTAATTATTTTCCTGTATTGTGACATTAAGTGAGCCTTTGTGAGCTATTGTGAAAATCCGTTCCCAGTCAGCTTCAGAAAGGTCAATTTGCAAGTCTCTTTCCCAAGCTCTGCATGCCTTTCCGTCTTTAGGGGAGGTCGCTGTGAAAAGCATTGAATGAATGTTTGAGATCATATGTTGTTGAGTTGAAGATTGGGAACATAAGTCTTCAAATGGGGTTAATTCCCTAGATAGGCATGCAGATTGGTTATTTGTGTGGATAAAATGTCGGATGTGGAAGTAAGTCCAACACGGGAAGGGAGGGCTGTTTGGGAGGCTGGGAATTGTGGTGCGTTCCAGAAGTGTGCCCGAATGGAAGAAGTGGCGGGCTAGGACTGTGTCGTGTGGCCATGTGTTCTTTAAAAAGTTACTGGATGCTCCAATTCTTCTGCTCTTTTCCCCCTGGATCTCGAGATCCGTATATCCTTCGCAACTAAAAACACATCCCTTGATAGGGACCACACTGGACATTTTCCACTTATTATCCAAGCAAGACAGATTTACCACACCCTTGGGTCCCCTCACGCCCTTACAAAACAATCCAGAATTTACCCCAGGAATGGGGAACCAAGTTTCTATTTAATAAAAGAATTTACATTTAATTACGTGATTGTTAATCAGAAATTCTGTACTCAATATTTTTAGCATATGTCTTAAGGCAATGTTCTACACTTAATGTATTTTGTTTGATGATACACACATTTTGAAATACAATAAAATAAAAAGCAAATCTGAAGCGATGCAAGCCATATCCCAGGTAGCAAAATAAATGACAAAACAGGACTAAGACAAGAAAAATAGGATCTTCTCTTTTCTGTGAAATGTTTTAAATAAAATGAATATGACCTTCAACTTTCACAGAAGGTATTGACTTGACATTTAAGTCTTTAGCCACCAATAAACATTTTGAAAATTAATCCTACAGTGCATTGGTACAAACGTATTACCAAGCTTTGTGCATAATTGTTAAAAGCAAATTTCCTCTTAAAACTACAAATGAGTCCTTGTGTAGAATCTTATGTATAGAAACACAAAAGAGCTCCCCCATTAAATACCTAAAGTATGCAATAGCTGGAGCAATAGTTTTAAACAAAAAATGGGTGCAAATTTAAAAAAAACAGCATGTTTGCTTACACTTTATTGGATGATGGAAGCCTGTAAAACTTCACCTCATTCACTACGAAAATCCTCTTGCAAAAGGCAACTTCCCTTGCAAACTAAATTTACCTTTAGTAAATCAACCCCATTGTCTTTCTGTCTAGCTGTCTCTGCCCCCCCCCCCCCCCCTTGAACTTTTCAGCAATTCCTGAAGGTCAAATTAACAGTTGTTGTGTAAATATAGCAGCTGTGGAAACTGCTGCTGTCAACAACCAGATGTCTGACACAGTGTTTATAAATATTGTTTAGAGATAGAGAGATACAAAGTAACATTGTTATTTTTGTATATACTCTGTTTCATTCATCTGCAGATCAAGGGGACAAACTCCAACACTTCAATCTACATATGATGTCAATTAAAGCAACCTGACAAAAAAATTATCCAATTTGACTCCTTAAAGTGTTGTTTCCACCCAAAAAAAAAAGTGCTTAAAATTCATTAAAACATTAAAAAAAGAATTGGAAAAATTTTTTTTTTTTTACTCACCTCTAAATGCCTGTTGCTAGGAGGTCCCTCGTAGTCTGCCTCCTTCATTGCCCGGGATGGTGACATCACGTCCCCTCCGCGCCGCACAGTCATCTGGGACCTGTCACATGTCCCAGATGACTGTGATAATATCATGGTGTGTGGTGACGCTCGCGCAACCCCTTGACTTTACGCATAAAAAACCAATGGGGGGGATGGGGGAATGGGTCGAAGTCCGGGGCTAGTTTGGTGGCTATTGCCCCCCCCTGACCCGTCCGGTTCCTCCCTCTCCTCCCCCCCATCTGCTCCCACCTTCTAATCATACAAACACCCCTTCTACAAATCCAATTCTTAAGTGCGAAAGATTTCCTCCCTTACTCCACCCCCCCTTCACCCAGCTCCCCCCCCTTACTCATCCAACGGATATAACCAAATAAACCAGCTGGACTGGTTACCTAAATGCTTCTACAAAACATGAGACATGTGAGACACACGAAACTCTGGACCGAATCCCAGACGGATGTCTATCCATCCAACCTTACCACAAACACTCTAAAGACCTATGTGACGCATTCCTCTGAATCAGAACCTAAATCGAAATCGAATATACTTATAGTCACAGAATGCGAAAGATTCTACCACACTGTTCACTCAATTATCGCCTCTGGTCGTACAGGATAACTCTCTCATGTAAACACGATCACATGTCATATGCTCCTTACAGCTGATACTGTTATGGTTATTCTGGAACTTGTATAACATGTTTGCATTCTTAATACAATGTGATTTTGCATATACTGTTGTATCTTGACAATCTGTAAAACTATTTCTACTTACCTTCAATAAAAACTTTAATGGAAAAAAAAAAGTCAGCAGCTGCAGTATTTGTAGCTGCTGACTTTTAATTTATTTTTTTAGGGGGCACCCCACTTTAAGTTGGAAGTAAACCACAGCTTATATTAAAAAAAGGGAATGTCATAATGTGCTAGTATGCATCACATACTAGTTTATTATACAAGACTTACCTTAAAACAAAGCCATCCAGTGTTGCGCTTTCACTGCTGATAGAGCTTCCATCTTCATCCGGCCTTCCTTTTGGGTTTGCAGCCTTTGGCTACATGAGTGGCCGGAGCCACAAATCACTCCTGCACATGTGTGCAGAAGCCCTCATTTACGGCATGAAATCTGAAGGTCTGGCACAGTACGCACATTCACCGGAGACAACACTGGCTGCTAGTTTGGGAGACATTCACTGTACCTACAGGTAAGTTTCCTGTAGGTACAAGTCAAAAAAAGTGAGTTCACTTCCCCTTAAACAATCTTTAGTTCACCATAACTAGTCACAATTAACTTATTCATTTATTAATTAAAGTAATATTTTCCTGCTGTTTTTTTGTTTTTCTAACCCTTAATATTTCAACTTTTAATATTTTTTTGTGTTGTATTCATCATTTTTTAGTGCCTCATTGTAAAAAACACAAAGCTAAAAAAGCCTTTTCTATTTGTAAAAGATATTTGCATCTCTGTGTACCAGAATCATACCTTTCGTGTCATTTTAATTTGAAGATAGGCTGGAATAAAATGTATATTGTTTCATAGAGTAAGCCCTTTTTTTTTCAAAGTAGAAGTAGTTTTTTTTGTTACATATTTGTTATTTGTTACCATTTTTTTTTACTTTGTTATCTTAAGTAATTAGAATGTTATTACCAAATCAATAGGCCGATAGCAGAAATGTAAAAATGTCTGGTCCATAAGGAGTATGCAAGTGTGAGCTGAAGTAGTTAATTTTATGTGAACATAGATGAATCTTAACTAACATTTGAGCGAGTCTTAGAAAAGCCATTTATAAATAGACCCAAGTGATTACTACACATGTAGCATGTGTAGTATGCCCAGTGTTCACAGTTGGTAAATTTAAAATAGAGGCTAATCTTGAGTGAAAGTTGTGTAAATGGGGGAGATTTACTAAAACTGGAGCACTCTGAATCTGGTGTAGCTGTGCATGGTAGCCAAACAACTTCTAACTTCAGCTTGTTCAATTAACCTTTAACAATAAGACCCGGTTCACAGTGATGCAACAATCGCGCTGACTTTGGAGCACTTGTAGAATCAAAAGTCTGACCCCAGTCAGACTCTATTCTATGCAATGGAACCATTCTTGAGTCACTGACTTGGGAAAGAGTTCCTGCACTACTTTTGGTCCAACTTGCACTGACTTCTGTTAGTTAAGTTGCATGCAAGCCGTGCCGAAGTCACGCTGGGGTCCGATTTCAGAGTTGCGTAGAGGTCAAGTGACTTTGAAGTCGTGGGCAGTGTTAACCCGGGCTAAAACTTGGAAGCTGATTGGTTCCTATACACAACTGCACAAGATTTTGCATGCTTCAGTTTTTGTAAATCTCCCCTTATATAATTATTAGTGGTAATAGTAATAGTACAATCTCTGCTATGCTCTTTGGTAGGGTCTTGTTATAGTTTGTATGACTAATGGCTTCAGCATCATTAAAAGAGAAAAACTGCTTAGAATAGCAATAAGCCAGTTACATGACCAGGATATTATGTTTCTGGGAGAGTTCTGTATAACAATAATATATATAATACAACCCTCCACTCCCTACCCCAAAGAAATCGATGTTTGAATAATTTGCCAGTTCAAGAAAATCATAGATTTCTTCAGATTGAACCAGAAAGGTAATTGTATATCAAATCAAATGTAAACCATAACGGTTTATCATAATCATATTATTTTTTACCTTTTTTCATCCTTTGGTTCACCTTAATATTGTTTATCTCCTGCATGTAATTTCTGCAGCAATAGCAGCATGGAATTTCTCAGGGAGGGTTTATTGATAGTGATAACAGTGGAAAGTGAACATATCAGCATGGTGAACCATGCTTACTTAATGGGTGTTGTAACAACCACATTTAGTCTTCTTTGAAAGCCGCTGTGACAGGGCATTAATGCAGGAGCAAAATTGCCAAATAGGCACAGGCCGTTGTCACCCTATTGCAGGAAGTGTCTGAACAAGGACCTTTATAATGAACGGCGCAGATTTAAAAATATTGAAAACACCAGTGCAACTAGTCATGCAATTTGACAGTTCTGAACACGTTGCACCCCATTGCCGGCAATGGAACCGTTGATATTGCCATGATTCATGTCGCAGTGATTATGAAAAAGGTTCCTGCGCTACTTTTTGCCAATTTCACTGCGACTTGCATGGACTTATGTTAAATGAAGTCGCAATCCACAATGAACTTGTCAATGCAAATCACACTGATATGCAGCTTTGAAGTCATGCTGAAGTAGCACCGGTGTGAACCAGGGCTAACATGTTAATGGAGTGTAGACCCACTTTAACACTAAATAACAAAAATATTTTTGTAACAAATGCATACATATTTATAGTTTAACAAATAAAAGGTCATCACTGTTAACAGGCAAATCCTCAGTATATTTAGCTTGCTTATTTTGCTTCTAATACTCTTATTGCATATGTCAGATCTTTGCAAGTTCTGCTGTTTTTATTTGTTTGTTTTTAAATAAAGAATGGCCTCCAGAGAAATGCATCTATCTGAGTCAAGTTGTGTGACGAATCAAGCTGCAACTTCTGACAAAGTAAACACAAATACAGATGGCAATAGGAAGATGATGCCAGGAATACCCAGGGGAAGAGAAGAGGCAACAAAAAAACAAGTATAAAAGAATTGCAAGTAAAGACCAAAAACATATCTGAGTTCTATTCACAAACTGTAAGAGCTTTGGGAGAAGCAGCTCAGGAAACAACAAAAATTTGAAAGAATAGTCATTATTAATACTAAAGACATTATAAATTCAATGATTGAATGAAAGGCAGCCGGGCCATCTTGGAGATACTTTAACCACTTGCCAACCATATAACTTAGATATATACGGCAGCAAGGCAGCTCTCCTTATGGGTCTGGAGCGTGCATTCCCATTGTGATTATACAGAGTGGGAGTTGATCTGTAGGTACCACTGACTCTATTTCCACCAGCACCCACCGATCATTAGGCAGAGAGCTAGAACGACAGTCAGCCTATGTAAATAAGGTAAATCGCTGTTCTGGGAGGAGGTAAGTCATGGATTCTGTGTTCCTGCAGAGCAGGAACGTGGATCCATGCCTTTCTCTACTAAAAGCATCTCCCACACAGTACACAAGCACTGGTTAGGCACAGTTACCCCTTTGATCGCCCCTGATGTTAACATCTTTCCAGCCAGTGGCATTAGTACAGTGACAGTGTATATTTTTATCACTGATCAATGTATTAGTGTCACTGGTCCCCAAAAAGTGTCAGTTAGTGTCCGATTTGTCTGCCGTAACACCACAGTCCTGTTATAAGTCATTGATCGCTACCATTACTAGCACAGAATAAATAAAAATTCCATAAATTTATTTCATAGTTTGTAGATGGTATACCTTTTGCTCAAACCATTCAATATACACTTATCGAGATTTTTTACCAAAAGCATGTAGAAGAATACATGTTGGCCTAAATGTATGAAGAAATTCGATTTCTTTACATTTTTTTTATTAGATATGTGTAGCAGGCAGCTGGCAATCTTTCCTGCAGTATCAAAAGATACTCTGCAACATTGCTGCAATGAGACTGTTTCCCTCTAGTGCAGGGGTCCCAAACTGGTGGCCCTCCAGCTGTTGCGAAACTACAAGTCCCATGGGGCATTGCAAGGCTGACAGTTACAAGCATGACTCCCACAGACAGAGGCATGATGGGACTTGTAGTTTCACAACAGCTGGAGGGCTGCTAGTTTGAGACCCAGGCCCTAGTGCCAGCTAAGACTCTGTGTCATCACATCCTGTCAGCAGAGTGTTTACCATCATGGAGCAAACAGAAAGGGAATTGTAGTTCCATGACTCAGGTTTCATATTCAGATTGAACTGTATGAAACTACAAAAGACCTGCATGCTTTGAGAGCAGGAAAAGAAAGACTCCATATTGATTTCCTGAGGAGCATTCAGACTGCACGAGGCAGAGGAAGAAATCAGACCTAAGGGAGGAGTACTGCCTCCTAGGTGATTTCACCATGTGATTTAGGCCTCCGCTACTAGTCAGGACATCCATCCTGAGAGAGGAGGATCCCAGGTGTATGTCCAGGTGCACCTGCATCAATGGTGCAGCGTTCTAATGTGAGGTGACCAGTCGGGTCACCAGCAGAGCCTGCTTGTTTCCGTTTGGGCCTTGACCACAGGATTGGATGAGGGGGCTTTTGCCTATTTGCTAGTCTGAAGCTACTCATGCCAGATGGACCCGCACACACATATTTGGGTCTCTGTATATGCAGTGGGTGTGTGTGGGATTGTTTATCTAGAAAGTTAAGCCATTACATGTTGATTTGAATAAAGTGTTTAAAGTTGGGCCTGTGATGTCAGGTGAAGAGAGAGGCCTGACACAAAGGGGGCCAGTCCTCTGCTCTCCTCCTGCCTGGACTCATAGAACCAACCTGAGTAAAGGTAACCAATCTGATACAGATTGCCATATTGGGATTTATTGTTATTGAAGTGTTTGCCTCTGCTCTTGGGGTTATTCTCAGGTTTTGCATCCCCTGAAAGCAGCCTGAATATGATATTGAGCTATATTGCTCTTAATCTCAGTTATTGCTCTCCAATTGTATTACTTGAATATATATGGTTACTGTTTGTTACTCTTTTTCACAGAAATATTGCAATTTCAGTGTTTTATGATAATGTCTGTTTTTCTCATTGGTCCTTGCACTTACATTATTACCAGGTGTGCCAAAGGGGCTGAGACCGTTCTTAGGGTTGAGAGGCAGAGTACGGAATCAAACATACTTAAGTGGCTCCTGCGGGGGTAGTGCTACATATGTTTTATAGCAGAAAGTAAAAAAAAAAATGTTTTCTTTTTCAAAATTGTTTATAGCACAGAATATAAAAAAATGCAGAAGTGATCAAATACCACTAAAACGAATCTATATTTGTTGGAAAAAAAAGAACATACATTTTATTTGGGTACAGCGTCACATAGTCAGGTAAAGCAACATAGTGCTGCATGGCAAAAAATGGCTTGGTCATGAAGAGGGGTAAAACTTCAGGAGGTCAAGTGGTTAAAATGCATCAGAGATACAGAAATAGAGGTAGTATATGCTGATGAACAGGACAATGCCTGTGAGTTTACCCAGCCCAGCCCTGTTGTCTCCTGACACACAGTCATTATGTCAAGACTAAAAAAGACTTTTCCCTGAGTGCCGTTAATTCCAGTTTTCTATCTGCAACTGACAAATGTCTTCAAGCTGTTTTACATGAAGGCAGCAATTGCTACAGACAGGAAAACTATGAGGTGGCAGTGGCACACTTTGCAACAGTGGCTGAGCTGTAATATTTAACATTCACTTTTTGAGATGCAGAAATGATCTTTAGCAATATGCACCCTACTCATCATCTCCTTTATTCCACACAGTAGCATACCATTGACAAATACTTCGGTTTTGGGTTGATGCCAGCTGCTAGAAACACTAGCAATTAATTAAATCTGTCAATCAGTTTGATGACAGGAGGAGAAAGGGTGACGGGCTTATCAGTCTGTTGCTTCTTCTAAACTGTCCCAATAAATTGGTATTAAACCCAAAACCAAAACCAAAAATGGAATATATTGCAGTTTACCAATCCCTGATGTGGCTGCATGAGTTTTCTTTTCTTAAGCTTTTCCCCCTCTGTTTTCACTTGGTGATCGGGCCAGTAACACACCTCCTATATTAGAGTACCCCCACTCTGGATGAAGGAGCACCGGGGTACCTTTGGACAGCAGAATTGTCAGTCTGGGAGGAAGGGGAGTGTTAGGGATTGTTAGATGTACTAGCAGATTTAAACAGTTCCCGCCCAGCCTATAGTCAAATGACAGCTGGGTGGGACATTTGTTGATCCAGGTGGACGTCCTGGATTGTTCCGCACTGTGGCATTATCAGTCACTTACTGTGACCATTGGACAAAGCTAATGACTGATCAGTGTACTGGCCAGCTCCTGGTACCATGTGATCCTTTTGTAACCAATCACAGCATATCACATGACAGTTGTAAACAATGCAGGGCTTCTTTTCATGTAATTCATTGTGTACAATTGTGTTGCTATCTGTGATTGGTCACACTGATCACATGGCACATACAGAGCCAATCACAACCCATCTGTACCATGTGATTAACTGTGAATAATACCAGTGCTTATACCAGTGAAATTCATTGGTATAAACAATCATAATGTGTACAAAAAAAATAAAAAATCCTGATCACTTTCTTAAAATAGTACAGTGTTACTATGGTAACACTGTATTTCTCTCTCTGGTCACAGTGTGAAAAAAAATCATATATATATATATATATATATATATATATATATATATATATATATATATATATATATATATATATATATATATATATATATATTTTTTTTTTTTTTTTTTTATGTAATAACAAAGAAACAAAGTTGAAAACAAATATTACATTTGTTTTTTGTTTTATTACATACTGTCACCAGTCAATGTCTCTGATCACTGCCACACCCAATATATAACAGCATACTGCACTGGTGACAGTATGTAAAAAAAAATAGATGTTTTCTTTTTTATGACAAAGTGACAAAAAATTGCAACTTCAAAAAACTTGCCATGCCTCTTACAAAATACCTTGGATGGCCTAGTTTCCAAAAAGGGATGTTTAGGGGTTATTTGTACTGTCCTGGTGTTTTTTAGGCCTCAAGCAATGATATAGACCGTATCTGAAAATCAATCAATCCTGATGTACTATCAGGATTGATTGATTTTCAGATATATATGTAGCACTAACCCCCGAAGGAGCTGCTGGTTATTTTTGGGCTTACCGTTACCTTCCGTTCTCCTTGTGACAAGTCTAGGGGATGTCCCATGGTAGATGACCCAGTAACTTGAGACTGACAATAGATCCACTTGAATTGATTTTATTTGCAAAAACTCAAACCATTGAACAGTCTTTCAACTTGGGATCAGAGGGTTGGAAAACGTAGTTCAGGTACTCTCAATGTCAAAGTCCAGAAACGTTAAAGAACGTGTTTACTTTGACTGCATCCAGAGAATAGCCATTCGCAGCTGGATGAACACTCAGGTTGGACAGTCCCTCTCACAGAAGGCCTAGCAGCCAACAAGGTGCTTACTCAGGAACAAAGTCTTTGTCACAGATGTTGTTGCAGAACACATAGGGAAACTAAGCTGTAGAACACTTGTAGGATACCTGGATCTCTCAGCCTGCTTGGCGATATCCACAAGACCGGATTCTTTTGGTAACTTCAGCCCTTCCAGGCTCTTGTTAAGAAAACCAACCCATTCGTGGTGTTCTTCTAAAGAGTCCTCCCCTGGAATTAAATTACAATGGGTCTCTACCGAACCGGAGATGGCACCCAACCACCTCAGAATCCACCTTTAGTTTCATTGCCTTGGGCTAGCCAGCCCCGAGGCATCAAAGTTGGGTGGATCCGCACCACAGGACATAGCCTTCCTGGGGGCTGGTCAGGAGGACCAGGACCAAGTAGTCAGCACATCATACTGGACTGGAACCCTGAACCACGGGATGTCTGTATCTTAAATACCCTCCCCCAGAGGGCACAGCGAGAGGGCCACTCCCGCTGACCTGGCTCCGAAAGAGAGTAACTTAAACGCCTGACCAGGCCATAGTTCAACGCCCGCCACAAGAGACAGTGCCCCCTGTGGCTAGGCTGAACATCTCACGGTCCAGGCAGACTGACACAGAAGTCCAATTTAGGCAAATAGAGCCAAACCAAACTGTAGTTTGGGTAAAGTTTAACTTTGAAAAAAACGCATAGCGCGTGCTCTTCAGGAGCCTGCCGCTACATATACTATAGTCTTTTTTCATTTTTTTAGCAAAACATAAAAAACCCAGTGGTGATTAAATACCACCAAAAGAAAGCTCTATTTGTGTGAAAAAAAGATAATGATATGAACGCACAAGTGTTGATCAAAATGTGACAGCACTGAAAGTTGAAAATTGGCCTGTGCAGGAAAAGGGTAAAAGTGCTCACACTTTAAAAGCAGTTACAGCAAACAGGTTTTTCCTTTTGGGATACATGTTTTAAATAAATAAATAAAAAGCTAATTATCATAAGCACCCCTACAAATGTTAAATGATTTGTCTCATCTCTGTAAATTATATATTCTGCTGGTGAGCTTGTTCTTTTGAAAAACAACAGACTTGCTGGCCAGATACCCGTGTGAAAATAGCAGAAAGAAAGCCTAAATAAGAAAATGAATGCAGCCATCATGTTTAAGAAGTGTTAAGCTGTAAAATAATACATGTTTGCTTTTGGGTTTAATACCACTTTAAGGTTGAAACAGTGACAAGACTTAGCTGCAGCAAAGAAAAGTCAGGTCTTCAGGTTGGGGGCTAACAGGGCTGTGTACATCTCAGATGCCCATGTGAATAGGACCTTAGAGATGTAATAAGCTGCTGGTGACAATAATGCAGTAGATTTTCAATACATAGGCCACCAGAAAGGGGAGTATATTCACACTTCTTTTACAGGTTTACAGGTTACTGTTAGGTAAACGTGACTTTGAGTTGACAGAGCCACTTTAAACTATACTTGACATTTTGTAAAGGACTGCTTGAAAAAAGACAATATTGCATTGAAAGGCATAGCAGTTCACTTCTTACTTCAATAAAGAAACAGCTTTTACAGCATCCAGTAGGAATACAGATAAACTTTATCTTTTTTTTTGGATGATAAATGAGAACCAAGGTTTGAGATACATCATCGTGTGGGTGAGAATTTTCCTGTTTAACAACATGAGGTGCCTGCACATACTTTTAATATTTTCCACAGGTATGTTACTAATAATCAAATTTCAATGCTCTTCAGTGATGGACAAATAGTGAGGCAAGGAAGGTGGAAGGAAAGGGGCCAGGGGATGAAATATGCATATTAGAACATCCTGGGATGATGATTGCTGGTATGTAAAGCGAAAAGGTTTGGAATAGAATGTGGCCTTTTACAGCATACAGCACAAGATCTTGTTGCATGATATCAGCATACTTCTTCTCTCAACCTACCCATTCTCTTCTCCAGCCATGTAGGGAGTTCCCCAGCCTGGTAGATCAGATTCAGAGACCGGTGTGAAAATGTGGTCCTTCTTTGGTTTGGTAACTCAAGTACAGACTGTCCTTTAGCAAAGTCCTCATGGCAAATGTATGGGAGAAAGAGCCTGAGTACTACAGTTAAAGTGGTTGTAAACATATACCCAGTGAAGTGATGATACGCAGAAATTAAACAAATCCTTATTTTTTTTTCTGTTAAATCTTCTTTATTATTTTTCTTATAACAAATACAGCGAACCAATACTTTCAATCTTAAGACATTTGGGGTTTACACATATACCCCAGTATCTTCACAATCATACATTCCTTTACATATCCATGATAACATTATATGGTGGCTCTAGAGGGGGGGGGTTTGTTGTAGCGGAGATGTTCTGTGGAGAAACAACAAAAAAAAAAAAAAAAAAAGAGAGAAAAGTTTTTGTGTTTATCCTTTCTCTTTCTATAGCCTTCCTTTGGTGCGTTATTTATACTTTGTGCAAGAAAGAGAGAAAAAAAAAAAAAAAAGTGATTGTGACATTTATATTAATGTCTCCGCATATGGTCATCTCCGCTCTTCCCCACTCCCCCCTCCCCAAGCCCTTTCCAATCCTTTTTCCACTTCCCATTTATCTTAAAACATACTACAAACAATAACAATACAACAAAACAACAAAATTTAACGGTTGTGGTTCGGTTCTCATTTCCCCCTTTCCCCTTCCTTTCCTTCCCTCTCCCCTCCCTTCCCCCTTACCCCTTCCACGGTGCGCCTTTAGGGGATACGAGCTTACTCAGCAACTTCTTAAATACTCTCTCCTTCCCTTCCCCCCTCTCCTCTTGGAGATCTCTAGGGGGGGTTTAGGTGGGATTATCTGAATTTTTAATCTGACATGGCCTATTCTTACTCTATTTCTCGAGAATAGTGCTTCCAGCCTGCCCACATATTTTTATGTTTTTCCTGTTGTTCTTTTATACTGTATATCCATTTTTCAGCTTCCATTATTTTATCTACCTCTCCCTTCCATTCCAATAGTGTGGGACATGCTGTCTGCCTCCAATATCTAGGTATTAATAATTTGGCTGCATTCAACAAATGTGGTGTGACACCTTTTTTATATAATTTGATGGATCCTTCTGTACCATGAAATAAGTATTGTAGGGGTGTCATTTCTATAGGTTTTGTTGTTATCCTCCCTATCCATCTAGCTATTCCCTCCCAAAAATTCTTAATTTTTGGGCATTCCCACCATAAGTGAAGATATGTCCCCTTATCCTAACATCCTCTCCAGCAATGCCCATCCGCTGTTGGGTATATCTCTGCTATTCTAGCTGGTGTTCGATACCATCTGGTTATAAACTTATATGACATTTCTTGTATTACTGCACTTATTGATGTCACATGTGTCAACTCCATGATTTTTTTTACTTGTGTTGGTTTTATTGTGCATCTTAGTTCCTTCTCCCACTCTCTTATAAAGTAAGGGGTTGTGCTGCTTTGTTCACTTAATACTATTTTATACATCTGAGATAATAAATTACATGGTTTTTCTAATTTCAGACACATCTTCTCGTATGTCGTAAGGGAACTCAGGGGTCTTACTTGGGGTTCTAGTTTATTGAAAAAATCTCTCATTTGATAATATCTCCATCTCGACATATGTATGTCTCCTTGTGCTGATATTAATTCTGTCAGTGGGAGTAAACTTCCCAGTGGAGCATATCTTAAACACCTTGTATTCCCCCCTGACCCCCAGGAGCCTAGTGCTCCCTTTTCTTCCCCTGGTGGAAACCATGGGTATCCCCCTAATGGAGCTAGTGGTGATGTACGTGGAGCGTATTTTTCATTTTTATTCATTCTGTCCCACACTGCTAACGTACTCCGTGTTAATGGTGATGTCCACTTTGATAATGCTCTTTTCGTAGCCTGTATCCATGGGGCCCCTGCTAGATTTCTACCCGCCATACTTTCTTCCACTGATACCCATGCTTTATTTAAGGAGTCATGGCTCCAATTTAATATCCGTACCATAGCCATTGCCTTGTAATACATAAGAACATCTGGGAGCCCTATTCCTCCTTCCTTCTTATTTCTGCGCAGGATGTCATATGCTATCCTAGGATTTTTCTCCTTCCATATGAAAGATATAAACATTTTGCGTATTCTCTTGAAAAAGATCTGAGGCACTGCTATCGGGACCGTGTTTATAATATATATAATTCTGGGTAATATATTCATTTTCAGAGTGTTTATCCTCCCGAACCATGTCAGTGAGTAATCCTTCCACCTGTTTAAATCTTTGGATATTTCTGTTATTAAGGTTTCATAATTCAATTCGTATAAAGATTTAACCTCTGCCGTTATGTGTACTCCCAAATAATATAATGATTTCTTTTCCCATCTAAATGGCAGATTATTCTTCATCAATATTGACATTGATAGTGGGACATGACAGGGTAATAGTATAGATTTTTCCATGTTTATTTTAAAGTTCGACATTCTTCCATATCTCTGAACTTCCTCCATCAATGCCATTATTGATCCCTGTGGTTCTGAAAGATAAAATAGTAGGTCATCGGCATATGCTGATACCTTGTGCTCTTCAGTTCCTATTCGTATTCCTTTTATTCCCTTGTTATTTCTCACCCTGCACAGAAATGGTTCAAGAGTTAAGGCAAACAATATTGGGGACAGGGGACATCCCTGTCTTGTGCCGTTTCGTATTTCAAAGCATCCTGATAGAGTACCGTTTACTTTCACTCTTGCCCTAGGTTTTGCATATAGGGCTGCTATCCATCCCATCAATCGGTCTCCCATACCTATTGCTCTCAGGACTTCTTTCATAAAGTCCCAGTCAACTCTATCAAATGCCTTTTCGGCATCCATTGATAGAATTGTCCTGGGCACTCTATCTGGGCCATTTTGCATCCAATGAAGTATATGTAGAGCTCGGATGGTGTTGTCTTTGGTTTCTCTACCTTTCATGAAGCCTGTTTGGTCGCGATGGACCAGTTGTGTTACCTCTTCTTGTATTCTGGTGGCTATGATTTTGGCTAATAATTTAGTATCTGAATTGAGCAATGATATGGGTCTATAGTTGGCACATTCCTGTGGATCTTTCCCCTGTTTCGGTAAGACCGTTATATATGCTAGCAGTGCTTCTGGGGACATTGTACTAAAGGCAGAGATTTTGTTGAAATATCTGCATAATGGTGTTTCTAGTATTTGAGCAAACTTTTTATAATATGCATTAGCTAACCCATCGGGTCCTGGGCTTTTCCCCCTCGGCAGGTTCTCTATTGCTTTTCTTATTTCCTTATTCTATTCTATGGACATGGGAATAAATGTGGCCGATTATTGGCTAGACAATTAGAAAAAAAGAGGGAATCATCCCATGTACATGAAATCAGAGTGAATAATAAACAAGTAAAAGATACCAAATTAATAGCAAAGGAATTCCAACAATTTTATGAGAAGCTATATAATATTCAACCCATTCCGGAGCAGGTGGAAGATAGGGGGAGGATAGAAGAGATGAAAGATTATATTAATGGTTCCACAATATCAATATTCCCCGATAGGATAATAGAAAAATTAGAAGAGCCAATAAACAAATCCTTATACATAGGTTTTAATTGTATATCTGCTGTCTTCCCATTTCTACACTCTTTGGAAAGTGCACATCCTGTTCAAAAATGTTCTTCCTCCTTCAGCAGTGAGTGGCGAGTCTGGGCGCACACTGTTTGAGAGCTGAGTGGAGGAAAGGCACACCCCCCCTCCACTCAGATAGAGGAATGAAGGAACATGCAGAGCTGTATTCTGAATAGACCAGGTCCCTGCTAATCTCCCTCTAAGCTCCCTCCCTAACACAAATTTTCAGCAGCTGTTATCTCATGTGTCAGAGAACTTGTCAGCAGTGACTCTGCTGATAACAGAGGAACAGAGCACCAGAGATAAACGACATTTAGAGCTTTGGAGAGAGATGAGTAAACACTACCTAAGCACTACATGTGCTTACGTCAAATTTCATAAATGGGGCTTATAAGTTTGTAAATGATGATTTAATTTATTAAGGGAAAAAAGCCATCCAAGTTGTAGACCAAGACTTACCTCAAAAGAGAAGACTAGCCTGTTTGGGCATACTTCTCTTCTAAATCACAGGAGTGCACTTACTTTTGCACTCCTGTGACCCCAGGTTGGCTTACATCACAAACTCACTCCAGTCCAAGAGGATTATTATTATTATTATACAGGATTTATATAGCACCAACAGTTTACGCAGCGCTTTACAATATAAAAGGAGACAATACAGTTACAATACAATAAAATACAAGAGGATTAAGGAGGCCCTGCTCAGAAGAGCTTACAATCTAATAGGGTGGGGCAGGTGGTAAAAAAGGTTGTAACTGTGGGGAATGAGTTGATGGAAGTGGTAGGATATTAGTTGGAGACATGATAGGCTTTCCTAAAGAGATGAGTTTTCAGGGATTGTATGAAGGTAGCAAGAGTAGGGGATAGCTAGACCAGTAGAGGTAGCAAGGTCCAGAGGATGGGAGATGAGAGAACTTGAGCATAGGAGGTCTTGAGAATAGCGGAGAGGACGATTTTGGTGATATTTGGAGACAAAATTGGTGATGTAACTCGGGGCAGAGTTGTGAATGGCTTTGTATGTTGTGGTTTGTATTTTTAATTTAATTTTCTGGGTGATTGGGAGCCAGTGTGGGGATTGGAGGAGAGGGTTGGCAGACACTGAGCGGTTGGTAAGGTGGATAAGTCTGGCAGCAGCATTCATGACAGACTGAAGAAGGGATAGCCTATGGAAAAGCAGGCCAATGAGAAGGGAGTTGCAATAGTCAAGGCAAGAGATAACAAGGGAGTAAATGAGGAGCTTGGTTGTTTCATTTGTGAGGGCGAATTTTAGAGATGTTACGGAGGTGAATTCTACAAACTTTTGACAATGATTGGACTTGGGGCTAAAATGACACATCAGAGTCTAGGATTATGCATAGTACCCTGGAGTGAGGGGAGGGACCGATAGTCGCATTGTTGATTTTGATGGAAAAGTCATGGAGGGGGGCACGTGCAGGGGGGGAAATTAATAGCTCAATTTTACAGAGATTTAGTTTATGGAAATGGTGCTACATCCATGCTGATATGTCAGTTAGTAAGTTAGTAATGCGAGAGGAGGCTGAAGGAGTGAGGTGAGGAGTAGACAGATAGATTTGGGTGTCATCACCATATAAGTCATATTGGAAGCCGCGGGCAGTTATCAAGTGACCAAGGGAGGAGGTGTAGCTAGAGAAGAGAAGGGGTCCAAGAACAGAGCCTTGGGGGACCCCCATAAAAAGGGGCAATGTAGAGGAGTAGACAGAGTTGAAGGTGACACTGAAGGAGCGCTGTGATAGATAGGCAGAGAACCAGGAAAGAGCAGAATCTCGGAGGCCAAGGGAATGTAGTTTATTGAGAAGGAGCGGGTGGTCAACAGTATCAAAGGCCACAGAGAGGTCAAGTAGTAGGATTATGGAGTATTGGCTGTTGGTTTTAGCAGTTAATAAATCTTTAGTGCGTTTTAGTAAGGCAGTTTCCATGGAGTGCTGCGAGCGAAAGCCTCATATATAAGCTGAGGTGATTCTCCACAGGGGAGAAGAGTCGACTGGGTGAAGTGAGGAATGGCATGTTAGTCAGTCGCAGGAGGCCATCCCCATCTGGGGGGGGGGGGGTGTGCTGATCGCAGGAGAGGCCCAGGGAGAGCTCCGAGGGAACATTGCCTCTACATGGTCATTGGCAATATCTCTGCCACCACACCGTCGAATGGCAGGGAACTCCTGGAGCAGAGGTGGAGGTGAAACTGGCGGTACGCATGGTCCAGTCAAAGTTCCTCATCAAAGTCTCAAGGAAGTTTGGTGAGTGTTACCACAGTGGGGCTGGAGGGCCAAGGAGTCTGTGAGGGAACTTCATCAATACACAAGGTGGATGATGGGGAGTCCTGGATCAGAAAAGATACTGTGGGAATCTGTGCAGGGTCAGACTGGGAATAAAATCCAGCCCTGGAAAAAATTTCATACCAGCCCCATAGCATTATTATACCAGCACAACAGCATAACGTCATTATTTTTTTGTTCACATTTGAAGAGTGTATTATATATAGTTATGAAATCACATAGGGCTTTATATATATATATATATATATATATATATATATATATATATATATATATATATATATATATATATATATAGAGAGAGATAGATAGATAGATAGATAGATAGATAGATAGATAGATAGATAGATAGATAGATAGATAGATAGATAGATAGATAGATAGATATAGATAGATAGATAGATAGATATAGATAGATAGATAGATAGATAGATAGATAGATAGATAGATAGATAGATAGATAGATAGATAGATAGATAGATATAGATAGATAGATATAGATATATATATGCACATTCCAGTTAAAAGTGGTAAGTGGTCAATCATCAAGGGGGACACCAGGAACTCAGAACGTGGAGGGGGACCACCTTCTGCAGAAAGAATACACTAAGGTAAGGGGGTGGGTTACTAATATAAGGGGCAATCCCTTTATATCAGTGCCCTCTTACATTATCGTATTCACTCCCCCCTTACATCAGTGACCTCCCTCCCTCTTCAGACTGGCCTGGCATTGCTGTCATTGATCTCTTCTCAGGTGCATTGTGCAGGGCTCAGTCAGTTGGCTCCAGCTTGGTGGCTCCGGTTTTAATCTATAGTCTCCTCTCCACAGTCCACACATGTCTGACTCCTCCCATGACCCCCATCCTGGCAGTGCTCCCACTCTTGACTCCTCTCCAGACTCCCTCAGAGACTACAGACATGATACAGGAGATGGTCAGAGACTACAGACACGATAGAGGAGATGGTCAGAGACTGCAGACTTGATGCAAAAGCTCAATGCAGCCTCACCAGTTCCCAGCAATGTAGCCTCACTGTGCCGGCCAAATGCAGCTTTACTCTGCCCGCGAATGCAGTCTCACTGTGCCCACCATTTCAGGCCTCACTGTGACCATCAAATGCAGCTTTACTGTGTGGTGAATGCAGCCTCACTGTGCCCATCATTGCAGCCCCTCCTATGCCCCATGTCCCAGTCTGCCGTCCCTGTCTGTGGGAAGGTGTGTTGTTAATGCTCGGTACAGTACCTTGCATGCCAGCAGGATATCCAATGACGGCTAGCAGCAGGCAGGGTCTGTTCTTGCTTTGGATGGGGGTGGTGCTCCTTCCAGAGGATCTGTTTGCTGTGAGATGAAGTGATCCCTGGCCACCTGCACCTTCAGCTGTCCTCATTTTCTGGCCCCAGTCAGCCTGTCCTCTGGTCCTGGGAAAGTGGAGAACACTGGGTGGGAGCTGGAGATAAGGGGGAGCAGAGAGTACTGGCGGGGGTTGGAGAACACATGGGTGGGGGCAAAGAGCAGGGGGGAGTGGAGATCACAGGGATGGGTAGTGGAGAGCACTGGGGGGGGGACTTGAGAGCACTGGGGGGGGGGACTTGAGAGCACGGGGGGGGGCAAAAAAGAACAGGGGTGGAGAGCACGGCAGGCTGAGCGCACTGGGGGGCTAAGAGTGTGGGGTGGTGAAGAGCACTGGGGGGCAGAAAAACAGGGGTGGAAAGCACGGGGACTGGAGAGCACTATGGGGGACGGAGAGCACTGGCAGGGTTGGAGAGCACATGGGTGGGGGCCAAATGGAGGGGGAGTGGAGAGTGCTTAAGGGGGAGCCAAAAAGAACAAGGGTGGAGAGCACGGGGGTAGAGAGCACGTGGGGGGCTGGGGAGCGATGGGTAGAGATGGAGAGCACTGGGGGGCCAGAAACAACAGGGGTGGGGAGAATGGGGGGCTGGAGAGAACTGGGGTGGGGGCTGGAGAGTGATGGGGAGAGCGGGAGAGCATGGGGGGAGAAAGAACAGGGGTGGAGAGAACTGTGGGGGGGTGCTGGAGAATGGGGTGGGCGAGGAGAGCACGGGGGGGCAGGGAGCACAAGGTGAATTGGGAGGGCAGGGAGCACAAGATGAACTGGAGGGGGGGCAGGGAGCACAAGGTGAACTGGAGGGGGGCAGGGAGCACAAGGTGAACTGGAGGGGGGCAGGGAGCACAAGGTGAACTGGAGGGGGGGGGCAGGGAGCACAAGGTGAATTTTCCCGGTATCCCGGTAGGCCAGTCCGGCCCTGGATCTGTGTCAAGTCAATGTTGCTTGCGGGCACATGATTTGCAAGTTGGGCTGGCTGGAAACAGTAGTCCATATTTCCTAGAAGATATGCATTTAACCCACTGGGCCTCCGAAGAGGGGTTCTGCAGGCCTCTGGCCTAGTGGCAGCGAGAAAGCAGAGCCCCAGTAGGGAGGCTTATTCAGAGTGGGCCCCTACTATTCAATAGAAGAGGATGTGTCATATTTCATTACAGTAACTACAAGTTTGTGCAGGAGGAACCAAGTGTACAGGAGGAAACAATTTATGGGCAGGAGGTGAAAGAGATCTAAGGACATTGTTTTACACGGTCATTAGTGATGTCTCTGCCACCACACGGTCAGATGGTTAGAGAACTCTTATATGGAATAGTCTGCGGGGGTTTAGCCACAGGAGGAGCAACAGTCAGCATGTAAATGCAGGAAGAAACTAATACTAAATCCTATATGCACATTATATCGTCTGGTCCTACTTGTATTCATAGTGTACAAAAATCCTTAAGTATGATGGCAAAGACTTATCCTATGGGCATTCCATATTCCTATCCCTATCCAAGTTGTACCCCCCAATAAAACAGCAAAAACAAAGTTCGCAAAAGACTATTCATTGTCTCTGGAAAGGATGTATGAAGTCTGGCAGTGGGGTGATTTGGCGGATTGTTTGTTATTAGCTGCAACACCATGGCTACATACTTATTTGAGAAAATACCAAGTTATTATTATTTGTCCTCCATCTTCACCATCTTGAGCAATTGGACTATTTATACTTATGGACTTTACTGCACATATTTAATTATTTTTGTCACTCTTTATTCATCGCTGGTATATTGTCTATTTATTCTACATTATTGCAATAATTTGCCACTATTGATGATTTACTTTGAATATGGAAGACTGTAGGATATGTGCAAGATCACTGTACATTGTAATTTTGTTTATTTGTGTAGTTGTGAACAATATTTAGTTTTGCATGCAATTCCACTTTATTTGTATTTATTTTACTTACAAGTAGTAGCGCAGAGGACCATTATACAAATGTTTTATTACTTCCATCAGCTTATCCCCCACAGTTACAACCTTTTGTACCACTTGCCCCACCCTATTAGATTGTAAGCTCCTATGAGCAGGGCCCTTTTAACCCTCTTGTATACTATTTTATTGTATTGTAGCTGTACTGTCTCCCTTTTATATTGTAAAGTGCTGCGTAAACTATGTGTGCTATACTTTATAAACCCTGTATAATAATAATAATATATATATATATCTATATATATCTATATATATCTATATATATCTATATATATCTATATATATATATATATATATATATATATATATATATATATATATATATATATATATATATATATATATACATCATATAATATATAGGTTTGAAAGCATAGAACGTTGCTCAGATTTCAGTGTGACAAATTCTTTCATAATTTTCAACAGACTTATGAAATTCACAGTTATTTGTGCATTGAACAATATATTGCGTTTATTCTGCTATAATCTGGTTGTTAAAAAACTAGAGGTGTTTTCAAGAGAAGTGCAGAGAAAGATCCTGACCTTCTGGCCCCCTCCAGTGCAATAAATCACCCTGGCCAGTGTAGCATTAAATAAAAAAAGAACAATTTGCTCTTTATGTCTGTGGAACTCTGTAACTGAAAGTAAGAATATCTAAAACTGATATCTAAAAGGGTTTTTTGCTGTTTTATTCTATTATTTTTCAAACATGTGGGTTAAAAAATGTATGTTGTTCAACGTTTTTTTATAGTCTGTAAATATTTGCAGTTGCATATTGACTCAAAACAAAAATGGTGGTGGCACTAGAAATTTTGGGGCTGACTTAATAAAACAAAATAATGAGAGCAGGGATACATCATTAAATGTATGCTATCTGCTATGCTTTTATAGGAGATAAGGCAACATAAGTATATGTATTTGAAACCTCTAGTCAAAGCAAAAGCATATTGATAAGTTTGTGGAAAGGAAAGCTTCTTTGGCATGCCCTTGTGGACTACAGCTCAGAAGAGCTCTTAACCATCAGTCAGACTGTGGCTGAGCTCTTAGGTGTAGGTGAAGAATGTGTGAAGAAAGTATGAAGAAAGGTTTTCTTGGGTGAAGACAGAGGCTAGTTGCAATGAGCTGGTGGACGCCATTATTTCTAGCTTACAACTTTTTTGTGAAGGAATGAGGCTACTATGTACACCAAACGTATTCGCATGTTTCGATAAGCAAGGCAGTGTACTGGGGGGTGCAAAAGTTAGGGCTGCAGCTGTGGAAGAGAGCTGCAGACCTTAGCTGTTGGTTGAGCTGTGGAAGAAGGATGTAGAGGTGCAGAGGTGAGCTGTGGTATGGCCAGGAGCTCAGAGATGAGCTGTGTAAGAGAAGTATGCACAGGTGATCTGTGGTCAGGGAGAACAGAGGTGAGCTGTGAAAGAGGGGGTGTAGAGGTAAGTTGCAAAAGGGTGGGGGTGCAGAGGGGAGCTGCAGACAGGGATATAGAAGTGAGTTGTGGAGGGGTGCAGAGGTGTGCTGTAGGTGAGTCATGGACAGGGTTTACCTTTGTAACTGAGATAATGAGTGCTAGCAAGGTTGAAGGTTTTGCTCAGTGCACAGTGTGCCACAGGTTCTGTATATACAAATGAAGGAACAGCTCTAGGGTGAATAACTATATAACGGATGTTTGCAGGTTGCTTTCCTGGAAGATCATATTAATGACCTGGAGGATCAAAGTGCAACACTGAGGAGACTTCACAACTTTGAGATTATGTTTTGGCAGACATGGCACCCGATACTAAGCATACACTTGATGTCAGCCAATCGCTTTGGAGCACCATACATCCAGCACTTCCATTCTAAAGTACCAACTGGCTTTGTCCAACCACTTAATCAATGGAAGGGGAATGAGGCAGATGAAAGAAACTCCATGCTCAGAGATGGAGGAGGAAGAACCCAGGAAGGGGACAAAACAGGCCCAACTCCTGCCTGGGTTGGGGACCTGCCACTGAGGAACCGCACATTGCACAAACTCACGGAAGGGGGCCGAGCCTACCAACTGAAAAGGTAGCAGTTGAAGTGCTAGCAATTTAGCCAAGCTAGCATTCAACCGCTGGGCATGTGGATGGCTGGGAGTGAACTTCTTTCTACAGTCCAGCAGCTGGGGCAGGGAAATTTGCCTGCTACAATCGGATGTGGGTATACTGCTAGCAGAGTGCCTGCAAGCACTTGGCTGTGACACACCTAATTCTACACCTTCATTCCTCTCAGTGCAGGTTTCGGGGGGGGCCTGAAGGTCTAGTGGGGTTGGAGATCCCAGCTGATGAAGAGCAAGGAGAGGTCCGCTTTGTTCTTTGGTGTGGGTCTTTGAGGTAAGCTTGCCAACGAGCTGCATGGCAGGTCAACATATGTCTGGTCAAGCATGTGGTGCCCAAGCGGCTGATGTTTGGCCACACGAGATACGCTTGAGACTTATGTTGCAAATAGCAGCGGTGCAATCTAATGCACTCGTCTCAAAAAAGGCCCACACCAAAGAACTTTTAGAATAACGCGCAGAGGCAGCGGCCTGCACAGGCAGAGCTCTGCGGTGTGATTCAGTCAGTGTACTGCCCCTAAGCTGGCCCCCGGAGGGCATCCTGCTTCATTGGAGATGTGCCTCCTCCTCATCTACCTCCTCCTCTCTCCTACCAGGCACCAACGTGGAGTCAGTGCCCTCATCATCCCCTACCTCTTCATCACTGGAGCAAACCTGGCAGTATGCTGCAGCTTGTGGAACATGACTGCTAGATTGCTGTCGTTCTTGAGCATCCCCTCTCTCTGTGCTCATGCTACTGCCTTCCTCTAGCTTAGTATCATTATCAGAGCCTACAAAACACTGGGCATCCTCCTGGAGCATGTACCCAACACTGTGCTCAAAGAGTTCGGGGGACTCCTCAGGAGGACGTGGTGGGTCTAGGGAAGGAGTCACTGATGATGACATTGAGACGAGGAAAGAGGATGCGTTGGCAGCTGCTGTCAGGAAAGGCTGGCTGGGGACAGTGGTCCGTCACCTGTCTGTGCGCGCCTGCGGGTGGCAGGTGCGCGTGTTCGCGATCGCGTGGTTGCGCGCCATCGCAGTCGCGGCGGGTGCGCGCGATTGCGGTCGCGCAGGTGCGCGCATTTGCGGGTGCGCACGGTTACCGGCGCCAGGTGGGCGATTTAAACCCAGTTCTCCCTTCAGATCTTGCTGCTTGATCTACAGCATTCCTGAGACTATTACCTGAATCTGATCTGTTTTTGTATTGACCCGGCCTGACCTGTGACCTTCCCTGCCTTCTGCTTGCCTCTGACCTCCGGCTTGTCTACGACTCTGCACCTGTCTCATCCTCTGGTCCATCCGTGCTCATCCGTTACCGACCCGGCCTGTTCCACGTTCCTGCCTCTGCCTGCTGCATCTGTTTCTGAATTGAGTGTCTGGTTGACCCGGTTTGCCTGACTCTTCTGCGTGCCTGCCCCTGAGTGATCCACCTGTTCCTGTTGGTCTCCTGCTGTCTACTGGTTCCTGTCTGCTGCCACTGGGGCCTGCTTGTCCAGCTACAGTTCCTGAAGTCAGCCTGATCCATCCTCCGGCTGTTGATCCTGCCAGGCACTCGTGCTACCTTTGACTCCCGTGCCTCCTGTCACCATCATCAGGGGCAGTGAGTCGGGGACGCAAGAGTGGTCTCCTTCTGCATTCCGGGCTCACCACTAGGTACTTGACAGCTGCTTTGCTAGTACCCTGAGCCTGGGGGAGAGAGGATGAGGAGGATGAAGAGGGCTTGGTCATCCACACTACCAAGTCTTTGGCATGATGCAACTCAGCACGTCCAGCTGCCGAAAATAAGGACAAGCATGTCCCATGGCCACGTGCTGATGACGATGCACCGCGTCCACGACCAGCACTGTTGTCTCTAGACACAGAGCCTGCTTGCCCTCTTTTATTGGCTCGTGCCTGTCTGCTTCTCCTTGTTGGCCTTCCAGACATGGTAATGGCCTGAAGGGAGATGGGAAAACCAGCAATTGGGTAGTGTATATTGTGCTGGAGGCACAAAACACCCACTAACTCCTGCAGATGCCTTTATTATAGAACACCAGCAATAAAGGGTAGATGCAGGTGTATATTGTGCTGTACTGGAGGCACACAACACCCACTAACTCCTGCAGATGCCTTTATTATAGAACAACAGGAATTAAAGGGTAGACACCGGTGTATACTGTGCTGTGCTGGAGGCACACAACACCCACTAACTCCTGCAGATGCCTTTATTATAGAACACCAGCAATTAAAGGGTAGATACCGGTGTATATTGTGCTGTGCTGGAGGCACACAACACCCACTAACTCCTGCAGATGCCTTTATTATAGAACAACAGGAATTAAAGGGTAGATACCGGTGTATACTGTGCTGTGCTGGAGGCACACAACACCCACTAACTCCTGCAGATGCCTTTATTATAGAACACCAAACTCCTTCAGATGGCTGATGGCTCAATTAGAGAAGAGCAATATAGCAATATAGATAGATACAGGTGTATACTGCACTGAAGGCACACAGACAACACCCACAAACTCCTGCAGGTGGCTGATGGCTCAGTTAGAGAAGAGCAATATAGCAATATAGGTAGATACAGGTGTATACTGCGCTGAAGGCACACAGGCAACACACACAAACTCCTGCAGATGGCTGATGGCTCAATTAGAGAAGAGCAATATAGCAATATATGTAGATACAGGTGTATACTGCGCTGAAAGCACACAGACAACACCCACTAACTCCTGCAGATGCCGCAACACTACACAAGGCCGCCGCGCTGGCGGCCTTATATAGTGTGGGGCGTGTACTACACAGCCTGAGCTATAATTGGCCACAGGCATCCTGCCTGTGGCCAATCATGGCTCTCCTCACTGTCGACGCTGTGATTGACTAAGCATGCAGGGTCACAGTGCATGCTTGGCCAATCATGAGCCAGTAATGCACAGCGGTGGCGCAGTGCATTGTGGGCCGTGAACGCCACATGAATTTGGCGCGAACGGCCCACAGAGTTTTGGCACTATAAAGAGGAAGTTCAATAGCCAGCGCCACCCTTTGGGCTCCTTTTGCTAATCTCGTGTTTATCTTGTGTTAGTAAAAGTTTGCTGAGAGACGATTCAGGCTTTTCAGCCTCGTGCTTTTCAAATCGTTACTGCTCTTAAGTTTGTGCTTGTGAGTTTGTATCTGTTCTTCAGTGTGTGTAGTCAGTTCATATCTGGTTTTCAGTGTGTATTTTTATATTGCGTATTTGATTTTCAGTGCATTCTTGTCCGCTTGTTCAACTCGCTCTTCTCAGGCCTTCCTGATTTTCAGTGCGTTCTGTTCATTCCTTCTGACCAGCCGACCATTTTGAAGCCATGTTGCGGGTACATATTCATTGTAGAGTTCATGCTGTGCAGGGGCTTGGTGTTGGGGTTCTTACTTTGATCCAAGCTCAGTCCGTGAACAGGGCAAGGAAGAGTTCATGGACCAAGAATTGGTTGCTTCAGCGTGACCAATTCTCGCACATGCCTTTTTTTTTGGGAGATCCGTGAGAATAATCCTGATGATTTCAGGAATTATCTCTGGATGACAGACCCCGTTTTTCACCATCTGTTGGCTTTGCTGTCCCCTTATATTACCAAGCAGGACACCTGCATGCGACAAGTCATCACTCCTGAACAGAGGCTCGTCGCCACCTTGCGGTACTTGCCAATGGGGAGAAGTCTGCAGGACATCAAGTTCTCGATAGGCATCTCCCCCCGGGCTCTGGGAATCATTATTCCAGAGACCTGTTCTGCCATCATTCAGGTCCTGCAGAAGGACTATATTAAGGAACATTTTTTCTTTTAACATCACATTAAATGTATTTAAATAAATATATTTTTAAAATAAATTTGTATTTTAAACAGAAAAATATTTCCTTTGTTTTACTGCTTGTGTTTCTTTTAGCTGTCTCCTAGCTTCTCCAATGAGCTTTTTTTTTTTTTGGCCAATTTTCTTCAATAGTGCAAACATAATTTCTTTGATACATGAGGTGACAATCTCTTCTTCAGCTAACTATTATGTTGTGGGTCTGATACACACACATCTTGTTTTTGTTGTTAATGCATGTAATGGATTAATGATAAAAATATTCATAATTTTCAGCACCATGAATTCATTTTTTGGAGTGATAAAAATGGCCTGATTGATGCAAATTATAAAGCACTGTGAGTGTTATTTACTAAAGGAAAATCCACTTTGCACTACAAGTGCACTTGAAAGTGTACTTGTAATGCAAAGTGGATTTGCCTTTAGTAAATAACCCCCATTGTCACTGTAAACACCAACTTAATCAAAAAACTGCTATTGAGCATTGAAAGAAGAAGCCACACATTGTTGAGTAGAATTTTTTTTACTCTGTGCACATTCACATGTGCGTTTAAAAAAGGTTTTTTGAACTAACCAATATATTTTTGGAATCATTTTTTTTTTTTGGACAGTAGAAATATCCTTTTTTTGGTGGTAAACAGGCATGTTTTTAAAATCATAAAACAATACACAGCTCAGGAACTTACAAAGTTCAACTTTGGACATACTAATGTCTGATATTGCCTTCACTTTATCAAACGGTGTTGCTATTGCCTTCATCAGATGGGGTGATATGACCCCTGTGAAAGCCAAATTTTTAAGATGCACACAAATTGGTAGTCAAAATTGGGATTTTCCTCCTGATCCCATGCCTAAGGTCAACATGTGCTAACTCCCATCATGGGGGATCAATGGGCGTGTTTAAGGGGTGCAAGCCCTTCCTCTCAGCTACTTTAGTTGCGAGGAAGGGGTTGCACCCACAAAACGCATACATTGATCCCCCATGATGGGAGCAAGCACATGTTGATCTTAGGCATGGTATCAGGTTGACATACTGTGTGCATCTTCAAAATGTGTCTTTCAAAATTTTTTAGAAAATTTACAAAAATAAAAACAATTACAAAAATGTTGGTGTGTTTTAGATTCTGCCTAAAACATCAATGATGTTTTTGAGTCTTTTTTCAACATCATTGGTGTCTTCCTTGATCTTCTGGGAATCCTGAAGAGCCATGATCTCCCTGATGAGGACGTGTGCATTTGCACTTGTGAAATATGTTTCTTCTTCCACAACATCCACATCACCCAAAATAAAAAAAAAACATGTATTATAAATATGCAGGCATACATCTATTAGCTGAAGTTGTGGTCTCAGACACTCACCTGTTGTGGTCACTATTTTGCCAAAGTCATAAACCTCTCCTACAAATAAGGCATACTTAGCACACAGATTTTTGAGAGCAGAAATAGGAATATGAAACATTGCTTGGAAGTGTCGTAGAAATTGTCTGTTTTGGCAGAGTTCCAAGATGAAGACATGATTTTTTTCCCTTAGAAAAGCTGGAATACTTACCTGTTTTGTGCAAGTTTAACAGATGGAGACACCCCTAGCATCCACTAAAGCACCTATGTGGGACACCCTAAGGCCTCTTTCACATGGGGCGGATCCATAATGATCCGCCCTTTGATGATCCGCTTGGTCAGTGGGGATGGCTCCGTTTATCCCTGCTGAGCCGACGGATGACAGGGCGGTCCCTGCACACTGTGCAGGGACCGCCCTGTCAGCTCTCCGCTCTTCTCTATGGGGGATTGGATGAACACAGACCGTCTGTCAGTGTTCATCCGATCCACTCTGCAGACGGATAGAAAAATAGGATTTTCCTCTGTCTGCAGAATTGGACCATTACGGAGACGCATGATATTGGGTGTCTGCGGATGTTTATCGAATGCATGCATGTCTGTATTTCATCCACAAACGGAGTGATGAAATACGGACATACGATCCGCATTTGTGAAAGGGGCCTAAAAAGTTTGTTCTGTGTCCCACACTAGTGCTCCTATATCCAGATGTGTAAACAGCTGCTGAGTGTCCTCTCCTTACACTGAATCAAGTTTGCATTTCATTCCAGTTACAAGCCCATCTAGACAACAATGTACTAAACTTCTTTGAATACAAATAGGCATCACCAAATGCAGTTAACCTGCATCTGCCAAAAACATCGTATTAGAGGGCGAACAAACGTTGTTTACTATGAACGTTACTGTGCCCACAAACCTGAAACTTGCCATTTTAACCGCCATCTTAAACTATCCAATATACTAGAAAGAAGGTCAGGGGCGGTCGGAATTTCACGCATGTGCAGTGTATATAAAGCGGAAACACGTGTGTGCCGTATGGACGATCTGTGAGTGGAGGAAGGAGTAGCAGAACCGCCGATCAGTCTAACGAAGGTACAATTTTAACTTGGGGCATCAGTGGCCCATACTGCTTAGAGATTGAGGCCTATATTGGGACAAGATTATATGACTTTAGCCTGACATTAGGGTTTGTCTTGTGTTGTGTCTTGCAGATAAAATGGATCGATTCAACATTCATGATTTCCTACCCCAATTCATTGATTTGTACAGAAAGCTGCACTGTCTGTGGTAGACAACACACCCGTTTTATACAAATTGACTAAAGAGGAAGGCAGCACTGGAAAATACTTCACACAAATGAATTTTTTTATCATTTTTTTCACACAAATAGCGTTTTCTTTTGGTGGTAATTGACCGCCGCTGTTTTTTTTATTTTTTGTGATATAAACTAAAAAAAAATTCTGTTGTAAAACATATCCAATGAAATCACATTTTGTAATTAATTTGAGCCAATTACATGTCTTTGGTAAACCAAATTAAACAGCAATAAGAATATGTATATATATATATATATATATATATATATATATATATATTATTTTTTTTATTTTTTTATTATTATTATTATATGAGAGTGTAAATTTGCTGTCCCCTCAAAATAATTCAGCCATTAATGTCTAAACCACTGGGAACAAAAGTGAGTACACCACTAAGTGAAAATGTCCAAATTGTGCCCAATTAGCCATGTTCCCTACCTGGTGTCATATGACTCATTAGCGTTACAAGGTCTCAGGTGTGAATGGGGAGCAGGTGTGTTAAATTTGGTGTTATCTCTCTCACTCTTTCATACTGGTCATGGGAAGTTCAACATGGCACCTCATGGCAAAGAACTCTCTGAGGATCTGAAAAAAGTATTGGTGCTCTACATAAATATGGCCTAGGCTATAAGAAGATTGCCAAGACCCTGAAACTGAGCTGCAGCACAGTGGCCAAGACCATACAGAGGTTTAACAGGACAAGTTCCACTCAGAAAATCCCTTGCCATGCTCGACGAAAGATGTTGAGTGCACGTGGTTATCATATCCAGAGGTTATCGTTGGAAAATAGACGTATGAGTGCTGCCAGCATTTCTGCAGCCTGTGAGTGCTGAAACCATACACTGCATCAAATTGGTCTGCATGGCTGTCATCTCAGAAAAAAAGCCTCTTTTAAAGAAAACCCACAAACAGTTTGCAAAAGACAAGCAGACTAAGGACATGGATTATTGGAACCATGTTCTGTGGTCTGATGAGACCAAGATAAACTTATTTGGTTCAGATGGTGTCAAGCATGTGTGGCGGCAACCAGGTGAGGAGTACAAAGACAAGTGTGTCACGTCTAAAGTCAAGCATGGTGGTGGGAGTGTCATGGTCTGGGGAAGCAAATTTACACTGTTATACAAGCTGTACACTCACTACTTTACATTGTAGCAAAGTGTAATTTCTTCAGTGTTGTCACATGAAAAGATATAATAAAATATTTACAAAAATGTGAGGGGGTGTACTCGCTTTTGTGAGATACTTATATATATATCAAAAGTCTGAACCTGTTGTCAGAGTCAGAGTGGCCAGTACAGCTGATAGAGACCCAGAGCTTGGAGTCCTGAAGGCTCAGATGTCCAAAATTATGGAAATGGTGACTGGGTCATTGGATCTCATGTCTGAGATGGCCACACTGAAGATGCAAGTATCCCAGATGATGAAGATGATGAAAAAATTGATGACAGAACGTACTGGGATGTCTGGCCAGAAGTCCACGAATCAAGACGTCTGTCGAAAGTGTGGCGGTGAGGGTCACTCCCAGCGAGTATGTCCTAGCCCACAAAGAGAGACAGAAGAGAGGTGTGAACCTCAGAGAGGTGACCCAAGGATGGAGAGAAGATCTGGGCCCTCAAGAAGAACTTTCTCTGAACCTGCAAGGGAGCAATGGAGAACACCTGTATCAGCAAAGAGGTACTCACCGAGGCCAAGATGCAGAGAGTGGTGGCTGTTGCGACTCAGCGCACACCACCCCTGGAGGTGATACAGGGAGTGGGTTGCACCAAGAGGCATGAGCCTCCAGCAAGATACCTGACTTGTGTGAAGGTCTAGAAGAGGGCTCATGCAGGATGGACCGGACCAGAAGGTAAGTAGCAAGCAAGTCTGTAAAACAGTTAAGAAAAGTGCAGAAACAGGCAGAGGGTCAAACTCAAGTAATCAGTCCAGGAGACAGAAATGCTGAGTGCAGAGGATAATCCAGAGGCAGACCGAGGGTCAAACAAAGGTAACCGTCTGGAAGCCAGCAAGGCTAAGTGCAGAAGACAGAGGATAATCCAGGGGCAAGCCGAGGGTCAAACACAGGTATCAGTCCGGGAGCCAGCAAGGATAAGTGCAGCAGACAGAGGTTAATCCAGAGGCAGGCCGAGGGTCAAACACAGGTATCAGTCCGGGAGCCAGCAAGGCTAAGAGCAGGAAGTCCGTTAAACAAGCCAGGGGTCAGGTCAGGAGAGAATTAGTGTAGTCTTCAGGCAATCCGGGCCACAAGAGGAAGTGGTAAACAGGAACAGGAAGCAGAAGAACACAGGTGAGCTGAGACAAACCAGCAACTTGTCTGTCTGCCTAGGCTCCTTTTATAGGCTGGTCAGGGAATTCACGTTATGCATGTACTTATGCGTACCCACGCGTCGATCAGTAGGGCCGCGAATGTGCGTGTGCCGGAGCGCCGATCCATGGCGAATTTGTGTGCGTCTTTGCGCAGGGAGATGGTGAGCTTGATCCAAATTACTTCCCTGATATCCTGCAGTTTATGCTGTGAGAAGTGCTTATCAGCCTTCAAAACGGTGCCAGAACGGCATTATCAATGACGAAAGCTGAAGAAGCCACAAGTCCAGTCATGTAAACCTACTGTTCCAGGTGTTTCCAACAGGCCTCCTGCCCAGTTGGTAGGCCCTCTGCCTGTAGTGCCTGTTCTGATTGAAGGGATTTATACCAGAGCCATCCTTGATACAGGTGCCCAGGTTAGGTTTTGGGAGACACCAAGATTCAGGATATTCAAGCAGAACTGTACTCTTGTGATGGATGTCTGTGGATCAAGTTTTCGTGTGATCCATGGAGAGCTGGGAAGCCTCAAAACTTTGAGACACTGGCCATTGTGTGTCCATGGCTGCCAGGGCCCTCAGGAAGTTTGTTGATCATTGGGACCAACACAGACTTGGTGAAGCGGCTGTTAGCTCCCGTTGTCCCAAGATGTGACTCTCTACCCTTCGTGCTAGAAGAAGGGTCGGAAAGTGCCTCCTTTTCCCACTATGGATGAAGAAGTATCCAAAACAGAAGTGGAAGAAACCAACCTGTAAGTGGTAGAGGTAGTTAAACGGAAAGAGAAGGCTAGTAAGCCTACCGTGTCTGAGTCAGTGAATCAGAGGAAATGAAGAGTGATTTTCAGACTCAAGAGACCAACCTGTGATGTGCTGGATGAGAGTTCCGAAGAAATTGTTCTCACCTCTCAAGGTTTGTCAAGAGAGACTGACCTTCTCACTACAGATTTGGTGAGAAGCAACCCCATCTCACCTCTTGACACATCTGTACCAGACACCATGATATCAGCTGTGAATGTGCAGAACAGCTCCCCATCACACGAGAATTGGTGGGAGGCTTCTCTGTCAATCTTGTGTTATAAGATGAAACACCTGAGTTTAAATTCTGGTTATGAGAATACAGCTTGCTTATTGTCATATTAACCCAATTCCTTCCGCATGTAAATGATAACATGTAACAGGCAAAAATGTGTTCTAAAACAGGGATTTTGAATAACTTTGGGGACCAATGAGTTATAGCAGGGGGAGTATGTAGTGATGGTATTCTTGCCTGTTAATGTTATGTAATGTTAATCTATGGCAGTGTTATAAATTGGTATTTGGCACCATCTAGTGGCCTAAATGTGAAATGTACTTCATTTATTTTCCTTTTCAAGAACATGGAGAAATTTTACAGGAAGTGACTGTTTGTTTACATTATACAAGTGACCTACCTACCTACAATGCCAAGTGACCTGCCTATGAAAACTCCAAACTGAAATGCATGCTGGGTAGGATATAAAAGGACACGTGTGGCCATTTTATTTCTCTTCCTGATGTGTGGCCTGCCTGCAAGGAGCTGTGGGTGGGTGTGTCCCACAGCACTGCAGCCTGCTCGGTGCATAGCAACATCTGAAGCCAGGGGAGGACTTCACACCACAGCGTGTTGGATCAGCAGTGTGGTCGGATTGGGAATGATCCAGAGGCACCCTGACAGAGGTAACTGAGAGCTCCTGATGACCTTGCAAAACGGAACAGTGTGACGGCGTGGCCACAGCAAACAGACTGGGACAACTGGAGCAGAGGTTTCCTATTCTTCCAAACCTGGTTGGGTGGGAGGGCTGCCGTCCATAATCCTTAATGCAATTTTACAGACTTAGACTCAGGCCTCAGTTTCTGAGACCTGTAGTCCCACAGAGGAGGTTTCAAACCATTAGACTGAGTTAAAGCAGGCCTCAAGCCTATACTCCAATGACAACTGACACTGTGAGATTTGGAGACAACTACACCGGAGTTAGTTATAAGTGTGCTACACAAGAACAGTTTCAATATTCATTCTGTGGATTACAATTACTTCAACACAATATCTAGCAGAAGAATGAAGACCAAAGACTACATCTTTTATTGCAGGGCCTTGAAATTCAATTACTATAGGAAATGACTGCACTCTAAAGCAGGGGGAGCTCCCTAGCAGTTGTATTGCGTAGTGTTGATAGCTTTGCATTTCTGTGTTTAGTACCGCATGCTGGAAGTGGGAAGGTTCCAGGAGTTAAGGCATTGTCACTCTGAGCATCGGTCCCACTTGGAGACATGCGTGCAGGGGTTATCTAAGAATTCTTTACATGTTAAAATCGTTGTGAATACCCACTGTACTGTCACAGTGTACTTATGGTAATTATTGCTTTATGCCAGTTTCAGTAAAACCCATTCTGGTTAATTAGAATTGGTGTGCAGTGTTGTTCCTTTTCCTACAGGTGGAGCAACAGATACCCAGGTAAAGGTACACTATTGTTGTATTGTACATTGTGGGATCATCTTCTGTTGTTAGCTTCAAGCCAACACTGCGCTGCAGCTGTGTCAAAGGGGATTGAGCCAAGTTATAAGGGGTGTAATAGCAGAGTGCAAGCCCGATCAAATACTAGCAGCTCTTTTGGGTGTCAGTGCTACATATGAATTTACCATTCAGTGTAGGTGTTTCCTAAGATCAAGCAGCAAAATATGGAAATGCTGGCAGGAACATATGGTCACAAAAAATAGAGGAATGTTAAATCATGAAAAGAAGGAAACTGTGAGAAAGAGTCATTTATACTGTATAAGACATATAGAGAATGTTAAGGATGTTAACGTTATATGTGTAGCAACCTGTACTAGGATTCCCCAGTGTATTTCTTTCATTTGTGCTCTCCCTCTTATATTACAATGTACAGTACCTGACATACATAATAGCTGTGATGTTACCCCTATATTTTGTAATACTGAACCTTAGCCATGTAACATCTTAAACTGGTCTGGAGCAAGAAGGGTCTGATGAAATATAGTGGTGGGAATTACAATATAAAGGGGCACAGTTGGTGGCTTCCTCCTTTTAGCTATGCATTGAAGATTCTGCACCATATGTCCAGTGCTGCTTTCAGTATCTGATAATTAATTAGAATTTTCACAGCTGGTAACTATTCTTAGCAAATGTGTACTTTATTATCAAAAAGGTCAAGCTTCATGCCTCCCAGTGTGCCTGGTGACTGTCGGTTTCTTAAATGTGTACTGGTTGCAGATTCCAATTTAATCTCCCCTCATTAAATACATATAAATTAGGAAAACTATGAAAAATGTTACAATGTAGAAATAATGAATTGTATACTGGACTTACCTGAATCTGAAATCTACCTATCATTACTAACCCTACTCTTTAAGGTTTGCTTAGATGCCTGTTGATTTCATTAATGAAATTATATGTACTGAAGTGGTCTGTTCTTGTCTATTGTGTTATTTATTGTGGATGATTGCGCCAACCCTAAAACAATTATTACCAAATATACCTGTGACAGTGAATATGAATTTACATACCATCAATTATGATCGTTATCAGATATTAAACCATGGAAAATGCTATGTGGACTATATGTACAGTCAAAAACTCTGTGTAACAAAACCCACTGGTCTCTGGTAAGTGTTCATTTTGGAAGGTGGTGGTGTATTACAGATTGGTGGAAGCTTTTTAATACGTCTACATTTATGAAAGTGGTTCTGATCACCCATCTTTGAAGAGAGCACTGGGACTTTCTTTTCTATACATATATATTATTATTATTGTTTGGTCAGACAGTGTTTTTGACTGTATATATAGTCCACACAGTATTTTCTACGGTTTAATAATATATATAAGTATTGCACTCAAAAGGTATAGTGCCTGTAGGCCGGCACTGAGCCTTTCCAGCGATCTGTTTGGAGCCTGTGCTCACTGTTCTGTCACCAGGGACCAGTATGCATTTTGTGCGGGTTAGGGACAGGATGTGATGTGAGCGTTACCCAGAAGCCTGTACGTTTTTCACATCCTATCATGCAGCTTCAGGAAGGCACCATCTTGCTTTAGGAATTTATGCCATTATTACAAATTACTTGACCAATCGGCTTGTTCCGGAACCGGGAGTTCACTTTCTGCCATATTAGTCACTGGTTCTCGATGCCCATCTTTTGTTCTAATAGTTTTCTACTTTTCTAATAGTTTTTTTTAATGGATCATTAAAAAAATGTATAAAACATTAAGAACCCCTTTTGTCTAGTCTCTTTACATATGCCACCATTATTAAGAAATGCATTTAAACTAAACTTAATTTCATTAATTCTTTCAAATGACAATACTACTGTATGAATTTAAATCAATTTAACAATATATAAAAATATAAAAAAAAATGAAAATAAAAATAGAAATAAAAATAAGATTAAAAAAAGGAGTAAAAATAAAATTAAAATAAAAAAACAAAATGAAATAAAATAAAATTAAGATTAAATCTAGTAATCTTCAATGAAGCAATTAATATCCAATTCCACATTTAACATTAGGTTTCATTGTATTCACTTTAAATATCCATTAAGTTTTGTTACTCAATACCTCCCTTCGCAAGTTTGAGTTTCTCCAATTTTGATCTATCTTATCTATAGCATAACATTTGAGGTATTGTGGATCTCTATTGTGTTTGTCCCTAAAATGATTTGAAACATTGTTGTATCTGAACCCTTTTTTTTTATATTTTTAATGTGTTCACCTATCCTGATAGAGAGTTTTCTCCTAGTCCTCCCTATGTATTGTAGCCCACAGCTACATTCCAGTATATAGGTCACATGTGTGCTACAACACGTGATCATTTTTTCTATCTTGCCTTTTTGCATAGTTTTATGCGATTGGAACTATGTCGTTTTTCTTGTTCCTTTTTCAGTGGTCCTACAAGGTTTAGATTTGCCACACTTATAGAGGCCTTTTTGGTCAAAGAAGGTTATCACTTTTTTAGGTGGTTCAGGTAAATTTTTTAAAATACAAATTCTCCTCGCCCTTCTATATATAAACTTTGGTTCGGATAGTAACATTTTCCTTAACCACTTGCCGACCGCCTCATGCCGATATATGTTGGCAGAGGGGCTCATACAGGCAAACTAACGTACCTGTACACGGCCCTTTAAGAGTTGGCCTGCGGGCACGTGTGGACTCGATCAACGTAGGGATACCCGCGATCATCTCACGGGGAGGAAGAATGGGGAAATGCTCATGTAAACAAGCATCTCCCCTCTCTGCCTAGTGACAGTGTCACTGATCTCTGCTCCTTGTAATCGGGAGTAGAGATCAGTGATGTGCCACACGTAGCCACGCCCCCACAGTTAGAAACACTCCCCAGGATACACTTAACCCCTACACTGTCCCCTAGTGGTTAACCCCTTCACTGCCAGTGTCATTGACACAGCAATCAGTGCATTTGTATAGCACTGATTGCTGTATAAATGACAATGATCTCAAAAATGTGTCAAAAATGTCCGATGTGTCTGCCATAATGTCGCAGTCACGATAAAAATCGCTGATTGCTGCCATTACTAGTAAAAAAATTAATAAAAATGCCATAAAACTATCCCCTATTTTGTAAACACTATAACTTTTGCACAAGGCAAGCAACAATCGCTTATTGCAATTTTTTTCCCAAAAATATGAAGTAGAATATATATTGGCCTAAACTGAGGAAAAACATCATTATTTTATATATTTTTGAGGGGTATTTATAATAGCAAAATGTAAAAAAAATTTGTTTTTTTTCAAAATTGTCACTCTTTTCTTGTTTATAGTGCAAAAAATAAAAACCGCAGGGGTGATCAAATACCACCAAAAAAAAGCTCTGTTTGTGGGAAAAAAAGGACATAAAATTTTGTTTGGGAGCCAAGTTTCATGACCACGCAATTGTCAGTTAAATCGACGCAGTGCTGAATCGCAAAAATTATCCCGGTCAGGAAGAGTGTAAATCCTTCGGGGCTAAAGTGGTTAAATGGGGGTCAATACAGATGATTGGATAATTTTTCTTTACAATTTCCTCTAGAACTTTGTACTCCAAATGAAATCCTATTGCAAAGGGTACTTCATTTCTCTCTATTGTTTTCTTTGGTTGTTCATGTAACATGTTTTTCTGTTTAGACTTCCTATTTTGTCTTTAGTATGTTCCAGTTTTCTCCTTTCATAACCTTTATCTATAAATCTTACGATTTGAGTGTTTGTACAATATAATCCTCCATAAGGTCCACTGGCGGCTGGGGAAGTTTTAAGATGGGGGCGCTAGATCCCGCCTTTCCTTGTTGATCCCTCCCACTTGGTGAAAATGGACGTGGTTGCAGGGAAATAGTGGGCGTGGCTCTAAGGTGGTGTGGTTAGTGTCTGAGATGAACGAGGGGCGGAGGGAAAGGGAGAGAGGGGTGGAGGGACAGCAGGCCCAGATTCTAAACAACAATAGAAATATGTGTATTCTAGAAAGTTTAACAATCAGCAGATAAAGATTTTCCAAATACCTGGTGTTAGCACTTCAATCATCTCGGACCATAGTTGTTATGGTATCAGGAAGATTGAAGCACATTATTTCTATTATAACATTGTAATATAAAATTAAATCATTCAACTCACCGTAATGCAGAATCAGTGGGAGCCCTGCTTGTGTCACTAGCCACGTCGCCTGCCACCAGATGCCATCAGGTGTCCCCAGCGGAGTCTGTCCTTACATCAGGTGCCCCAGCGGAGTCCCTACTTACATGCAGCCTGTGTCAAATAAAATGTAGCCTGTGTCCCTCCTAATGCAGCAGCCTGTGTCACCACCAAATTGTAGCAGCCTGTGTCACCATCAATTGCAGCAGCATGTGTCCCACCTAATTGCAGCAGCATGTGTCCCACCAAACTGCAGCAGCATGTGTCCCACCAAATTGCAGCAGCATGTGTCCCATCAAATTGCAGCAGCATGTGCCACCATCAATTGCAGCAGCATGTGTCCCACCAAATTGCAGCAGCATGTGTCCCACCAAATTGCAGCAGCATGTGTCCCACCAAACTGCAGCAGCATGTGTCCCCCCAAACTGCAAAAGCATGTGTCCCACCAAATTGCAGCAGCATGTCTCCCACCAAATTGCAGCAGCATGTGTCTCCTGTGGAGAGGTCCATCCTCTCATACTTCCTGTTTCCTCTTTCCTGGGTGCAATTAGAGAGAGAAAACAGGAAGTGACATCAAACTCAGATGTCAATCAAACCACCTGGCCGTAGTAGTATATACTACGAGTGGCGGGTGGAAGCTATTCGGGGCTTCAGAAAGCCCGCAAATGAAGCGCCACATCTGCATGATTGCATAGACGTGGCGCTTCCCATAGGTGCACTGTGTCTGGCGTTGGACTGTGTCCGGCGTCCAAACACAGTGCACTTAAGGACCTTTTTTGTATTTTTTTTAAGGGCTAGCTTTAAAATTTTTGTTTTTTTTTACTTTTTTTGTAACTGCCTGGAGGGGGGCTGCACCCAGGTGCCCCCTATGGATGGGCTGCCACTGATACAGTCACAATTTCGCCTAATTCTAATGAATTGGTCTTTGAGCATGGCTTTTCCACTGGGGGTGGTGGTGGCTACTATAGTGGATGTAACCATTAAGGTCTTTATCCTTAAACTGCTTTCTGGTATTCAACTGCCCCCCTTTTTAAAGATTTCCAAATCAAGGAAGTTGATGGTGCTTCGGTTTGCATTCACTGTAAACCTGATACCATATTCGTTTGTACCTATATGTTTGATACCTTTAATTCTTCCTGATTTCCTTTCCAAACAATATAAAATATTGTATATAAATCTTTTGTAGACCAATATTTTCCAAATATTTCCTCCTTCTCCCACTTGTTAAGGAATATATTGGCCACACTTGGAGCATATTTGTTACCCATCCCCATCCCCTTTATTTGTCTGTAATATTGATGTTTATGCCAGAAAAAGTTGTTTGCCATGGCTATTCTTAGACCCTCCAGTATAAATTTCCTTTGTTTCAACTTCAAATCTGACTTATTTTTTAATGACCATGCTACTGCTGCCAGTGCATTGGTTTGTTTTATATTATTATATAGAGACTTCACATCTATTGTCACCAATAGAGTGGAATTATCCACACATACCTCTTTAAGTATATTAATAACATCCTTGTTATCGTTAATAAATGCCTGCCCTTTGCCTGCTAGGGGTTGTAAGAATACATCCAGGTATTCTCCCAGTGTGGAATGGATGGATCCAATTCCACTAATAATTGGTCTTTGGGGTGGTTTTGTACTATGCTTCTGTACCTTCAGAACTTGGTAGATTATGGGTACTTTTGGTGCTTCAGGTAATAAATATCCCCTGATGAAGTCATGTGACAGTGACGAACACGTGCAGGAACACGAGGCACCGGAAGTGACATGGGCGAGCTTGCAGCTCGTTTGTTATATGCCTGTTTGGTACTTCTTATTGTGAGTACCTTGATTTTACTTTTACTGTTTTTTCAATAAACATTTGGAAATATTACACTATTGTGCAGCCCTCTTTACATCCCCCCCATGCCCCATTGCGAGGTTCATTGGATGCGGACACACCAGGGACGATAGGGGGACTCTGATTCCAGTCTAGACAGAGACACACATCAGTGGAGCCGGAAACGCCATACTGGGAGGCTGCCAAGAAACACATTGGGATATACCCACATGCTGTTACCTGCTGTTACCTGCTGTTACCTTAGAGCGGTAAGTGATTTCCCTGCCCGCACCTTGTTGGCTGGATTGATGCTACTGGATACATACAGCAAACCTTACCCCATGAGCATTATTAGTGCATCAGAGTGATCTATTGGATTCCATGCTGCTGGAAGAATTTTATCAGATCATACCATGCCCTCATTTGTGGATTGGTGCTGCTGGATCCATTCATCCTGTGTATGGGATTAAGCCTATTTGACCATTTGATTTTTCAGTGGTCCACCAGATTCGGTAAGAATACCCTATATTGACGGTGGAAGGATCTATCACCTTGAATTTTGGCATAGTATTAGAAGATTCCTTTCATCAAGTGGTGGCTTCATCTCTCCTTTTTGCATAAAATTTGATTCCATAGTATATGGACTCATTTTGCACTGCACCGTTTTTTGAATTTATGTCTGTTTGAGGTGTTGTGATTTGCTCCTTTTAGGTGTTCAGCCTGCAATTACTTGTCCGTTTTATGTGTGTGCGCGGCTGATTGTCTTTTATTTGTAATAAGTATCTAACTTCTTTCTTATTGTTTAAGTGGTTAAGCATCTTTAAAATCACTTCTCCTTTAACCACTTCAGCCTTGGGAGGATTTACCCCCTTCCTGATTGGCCATTTTAGCATTGTTTAACTGACAATTGCGCGGTCGTGCTACACTGTAGCCAATCAAAATTTACGTCCTTTTTCTCCCACAAACAGACCTTTTCTTTTGGGGGTCTTTTATTGTTTTATTTTTTATTTTTTGCTCTATCAACGAAAGAAGAGCTACAATTAAAAAAAAAAACACAATATCCTTTACTTTTTGCTATAATAAATATCCCAAATTTAAAAAAAAAAAATTCCTAAGTTTAGGCCAATATGTATTCTTCTACATATTTTTGGTAAAATAATTTGCATTAAGCGTTTATTGATTGGTTTGCACAAAAGTTTAGCACCTACAAAATAGGAAATAGATTTATGCCCTTTTTATTATTCGTTTTTTAATAGTATTGGCAGTCATCTGCGATTTTCAGCGGTACTGCGATATTGCGATGGACAAATAACACTTTTGACACATTTTTGGGACCAGTGACAATTATACAGCGATCAGTGCTATAAAAATGCTTACTGCATGATGCTCTCTGATTACTGCATAAATGTCACTGGCAGGGAAGGGGTTAACACTAGGGGCAATCAAGGGGTTAACGCTGTTCCCTCCTGTGTTCTAACTGTGAGCGGGTGGGACTGACTAGGGGAGGAGAGCGATCGGTGTTCATACTTAGTATGAGCATACGATCTTTCTCCTCTCCTCTGACAGAACAGGGATTTTTGTGCTTTCACACACCTGGTTCTCGCTCTGTCAGGAGCGATCGTGGGTGCCCGGTAGTAATCACATCTCCTACAGTGTCTTAAAGAGCCGATGTACAGCTACAATGGCTCGCCCAGGGGAGAAATCTTGCCGCAGTATAACTGCGGTGGCTGGTCGGAAAATGGTTAATATTCTATTTGTAATCCCATTATTTAAAAACTCTTAATTTAGTTCTTAGTTCCTTATTAGGTTCTTACTCCATTTTTGGAAAGTGGTGGTATCATTGACCAACCTGTCTAATTCTGCTACGAAATCCTCTTTTGTTAAAATGACAAGTGCCCCTCCCTTGTTTGCAGGCCTTACCAATATGTCCTTAAGCTTGTCTAGTTTCTTAATACCCTCCCCATCTTGTGGGTTTCTGTTCCAGCCACCCCTGTTCATTTGATAAGCTGGCATAGGGGGCTTGTAGGGCTCCCTCCAGTCCCTCCCTTCCCTCTGTCACTGTGGAGGTCCATAATTTGGGGCATAGTATCCCCTACCCCTACCTCTAAATCCTCCTCTCCAGGGTCTGTTGTAATAGCCCATCAGTGGTTGGTTTGGGGAGTGGTTTCCAGTGCCTTCCCCTCCTTCTGCTTTATTGGGGACGGCCTTATTTTTAACTGCTGTGGTTGGGGTATTTTTACTTGGTATGGGGTCATTTATCATACTGTTTCTATTAGTGGGCATATCTCCTGTTACCGTTTCTGCTCCTTCTATATTTGGCCCTGGCCCTTCCATGTTTTCATTCAGGGAAGTGTTATTCGAAGCCAGTTTGTATGTCATCTTCCTTCCATTTGTATACCTTCCCTGCTACATAACCTTTTTTATCTCTTTGGTATTTTTAATGTTCTTATTATTAAAAATCCTGTGGTTTGTTGGCTCTAATTTTGGAATCATTGGTTTCCACAAGAGGTACCATACTTTCCTTAATTTTATTGATATTAGTTTCTATTTTGGTTAGTTGTTTTTTTCTCCTTTCGATGATGATGTCCAATATTCTGCTCTCACATCTATTGAAAAAAACACCAAACTTTGGTTAGTTCCTCATCTATTAATCCGTCCCACATGCCATTTCCTTGGTGTAATATTGGCATCCCTGTATCTTTCTAATGTGGTGATGCCCCACCAAAATCTAACTGGTTTGTTCATGAAATTTTTTAAGTGTTTAAAACCCTGTTCTAAATTCACCGCTGTGGTATTATCAAAATTATCAAATAATTATCCTAAATACAGCCTCCTATTGGCTAGAAATATGAAGACCTCCATTTATACAGCCCATGGGTAGTTACTATAGAGTAATAAATGTGCAAAATTTGTATCACCGGCACAAATGTATTTTTAATAAATGTATGTGTTGGATCTGCTGCAATCAAAAAGTCCCCACCATTAGTGTGGGATGTGCAATGTGTCATTTATTGTGGATGATTGTGCCAGCCCTAAAACAATTATTACCAAATATACCTGTGACAGTGAATATTAATTTACATACCATCAATTATGATCATTAATAATTATTAAACCATGCAAAATACTGTGTGGACTATATATACAGACACAATCACTGTGTGGTCAAACAATAATAATAATAAATATGTATAGAAAAGAAAGCCCCAGTGCTCTTCTTCAAAGATGGGTGATCAGACCCATTTTCACAAATGTAGATCAGTATTAAAAAGCTTCCACCAATACGTGATGCACCACCACCTTCCAAAATTAACACTCACCAGAAACCAATATTAAAAAAGCCTTTATTTATACCTAGATCAGCCACTCCTTATTAGAATGTGCTTGGGGTTTCCCAACTGGTATCTTAATATTCATTTCATATAGCTCCACTTTTTGAGGATCTTAAAATCCCATAGGAAACAAATGGCCGTCCTTGAGCACCATTCTTGTACTTTATTTCATTAAAAAATATATATACGTATTGCACTCACAAGGTATAATGCCTTATAATTTTATTTTTACTTCTATTTTTATTTTTATTTTATTTTTTTATATTTTTATATATTTTTTTTTATTTAAATTAATACAGTAGTATTGTCATATGTAAGAATGAATTAAATTAAGTTTAGTTTAAATGCATTTCTTAATAATGGTGGCATATGTAAAAAGACTAGTAAATAAAAGAGGTCTTAATGTTTTATTAATGTTTTTAATGATCCATTAAGTATGATACATGTAATAAGACTGTAAAGTCTGTCCAACTATCCCTTTGGGACAAGTGCACATTTAGCGCACAATAGTTAAACAGGGGGCAATAATACATAAAATGTCACCCTTAGTTCAGTTTTCAGAAGCAATGTGAGTATGGGGTAAATAGAAAATTATTAGAAAAATAAGATGGGCATAGAGTACCAGTGACTAATATGGCTGAAAGTGAACTTCCAGTTCCACGGCAAGCCAATTGGTCAAGTAATTTGTAATAATGGCATAAATACCTAAACCAAGATAGTGCCTTAAGCTTCCTGAAGATATATGATTGGATGTGAAACGTATAGAGGCTTCTGGGTAATGCCGATGCCACATTCTGTCCCTAATCCGCACAAAATCGAGGCTTGTAGTGCACGCCGGCCTCTGGTGATGGAACAACGAGCACAGGCTCCAAACAGATTGCTGGAAAAACTCAGTGCCAGTCTACAGGCACTATACCTTGTGAATGCAATACTTATATATATTTTTTAATGAAATAAAGTACAAGAATGTTGTGCAATAATGGCCGTTTCTTTCCTATTAAATTTTAAGATCCTCAAAAAGCGGAGATATATGGAATGAATATTGAGATACCGGTTGGGAAACCCTCCTACATTCTAATGAGAAGTGGCTGATCCAGGCATAAATCAAGGCTTTTTTTAATATTGGTTTCTGGTGTTCATTTTGGAAGGTGGTGGTGTATCACATATCGGTGGAAGCTTTTTAATATCGATCTACGTGAAAGTGGGTGTGATCACCCATCTTTGAAGAAGAGCGCTGGGACTTTCTTTTCTATACATGTTTATTATTATTATTGCTTGATCACAAAGTGTTTTTGACTGTATATATAGTCCACACAGTATTTTTCAACGGTTTAATAATTATTATTATTATCATAATTCATGGTATGTAAATTATCTTTTACTGTCACAGGTATATTTGGTAATAATTGTTTTAGGGCTGGTACAATCATCCAAAATAAATAACACATTGCACATCCCACACGAATGGTGGGGAATTTATAATTGCAGCAGGTCCAACACATAAATTTAAAGATACATATTTATTTTAAAAGAAATTTGCACCGATGATACAAACTTTGCACATTTGTTCTTGTCTATTATTGTCACAAAGTGTCACTAGCAGGTTGTGAAAGGCTCTAACTAAGGAAAGGACTTTAGCCAATAGTAATGAACATAACAGTCACTTATTGGTCAGGAATTCTGTCTTGCGGCACAGAGGTTTCCTGTATGTGTCACACTCAAGGCACTGCATGCAGTTTGCATCTTTTCCCTGTGCTTGCGTGTATTCCTCTGGGTACTCTTCTTTCCTTCCACAATCCAAAGACACGCTTGTAGGTAAATTGGCACTAGCATGCTTGTGTGTGTATATGTATAATGAATCCTAAAGAAATGGCTCCATACCTCTGCAGATCCTAGTAAGCCATTTATTTTGTAATCTTCAAGAGCAGGTACACCTAAAAGGACACAAAATAGCTAATTTGTGTCATTTTAAGTGTGCCTGCACTTGAAAATGATAAAATAAATGTTGTACTAGAATCAACAGTGGAGTGCAACCATTTCTTCTGGATGCCTTGTGTGGCAGTGGCGAGCACCCATGTGTGGAGGTCATATAGCTGTTTAAACCTCAATAAGAGCAATGTTTTTTCAGCCATTGATGTGCATATGTATACATGAGAGATACGGACCTCAGGGTGTAAGCTAGTTGACAACAGTGATTGATATAAATATACAGTATGCAAAATGCTGTGGTTAGCGCTATATAAATACCTATGTAGCACCCCCCGGCCCCTAGAGGTGGACCTGCAGAGACAGGGGTGGGTCAGCATTTCACCCAAGGGACTGAGTCCATGGTTAAGATGAGGGACCAGAAAGAAAATTGGGGACCAGTCACTTTTTAGAAGATTTATTAGAGCACACAAGGGGGTGAGAGTTAGGAGTCCCAGATACCCTAGTATAACACTTACAGACTTACTTCATGCCCAGCTTTGCAGTGTCAGAACACTGAAAATAGCATTCAAACTCCCCATCAACAAGCAGGACAGCTTTAGAACCACTTCAGGCCTATCTCTACATTCAGGACTAGGGATGGCCGAACTGTTCGACCGGCGGTCGGTTCGCGGCGAAATTGGTGTGTTTGTGATTCGCCAAACCGGCGCACTATTGCCGCTGTTCGCCCAGTGGACATATGTGTTTACAGTGTGAAAGAACTTTGACCCATGATGACACATCCATCATGGGGTATAGGACAGCCAATTGAGACATTTCAGCACATTGGACATACCCCCTACCTTATAAATAGACCTGATCTGGCGGCCATTTTACATTCTGTCTTATGTCAGTGTAGGGAGAGGTTGCTGTGTGAAGCAGGGACAGACTGTACTCACACAAATCGCTAGCTATTAGGTCCACAAAAGTCTTTTTAAGGACTGGTATAGGTGTAGTACAGTATATAGGGTTCAGTGCACTGCTGCGCTGGTGATTGCAGTTGTCTTTTGTCAGTGTAGGGACAGGATGCTGTGTGCAGCAGGGAGAGACTATAGTGACACAAATCACTAGCTATTAGGTTCACAAAAGTCCTTTTAAGGACTGGTATAGGTGTAGTACAGTATATAGGGTTCAGTCCAATGCTGTGCTGGTGATTGCAGCTGTCATTTGCCAGTGTAGGGAAAGGACGCTGTGTGCAGCAGGGACAGTCCATTTAATCACTAGCTAGCTATTACTATTGGGTCCACAAAGGTCCTTTTAAGGACTGGTATAGGTGTACAATATATAGGGTGCTGGTGCATTGCTGTGCTGCAGATTACTGCTCGTTTCTGCAGCTGTCTTTTATCAGTGTAGGGACTGAGGGACAGTCTGCAAATCACTAGCTACTAGGTCCACAAAGGTCCTTTTAAGAACTGGTATAGGTGTACAATATATAGGGTGCTGGTGTAGGGCTGTGCTGCAGATTACTGCTGGTTTCTGCAGCAGTCTTTTATCAGTGTAGGGACTGAGGGACAGTCTGCAGATCACTAGCTACCAGGTCCACAAAGGTCCTTTTAAGAACTGGTATAGGTGTACAATATATAGGGTGCTTGTGCAGGGCTGTGCTGCAGATTACTGCTGGTTTCTGCAGCTGTCTTTTATCAGTGTAGGGACTGAAGGACAGTCTGCAAATCACTAGCTACTAGGTCCACAAAGGTCCTTGTAAGGACTGGTATAGCTGTACAATATATAGGGTTGTGGCGCACTGCTGCTGACTGCTGCCCTATTCTGCTCTATCACTGTGCTGGTGTCAGTTCTCTATATCACGGTGCTGGTGTCAGTTCTCTATAACACGGTGCTGGTGTCAGTGCACTCTATCACGGTGCTGGTGTCAGTACTCTCTATCTCGGTGCTGGTGTCAGTGCTCTATATCACGGTGCTGGTGTCAGTGCTCTATATCACAGTGCTGGCGTCAGTGCTCTCTATCACAGTGCTGGTGTCAGTGCTCTCTATCACGGTGCTGGTGTCAGTGCTCTATATCTCGGTGCTGGTGTCAGTGCTCTATATCACGGTGCTGGTGTCAGTGCTCTATATCGCGGTGCTGGTGTCAGTGCACTCTATCATGGTGCTGGTGTCAGTGCTCTCTATCTCGGTGCTGGTGTCAGTGCTCTCTATCACGGTGCTGGTGTTAGTGCTCTCTATCACGGTGCTGGTGATCATCTCCTGCACCCTCTTCATAGCCTACCCTGCCCTTTCCTCTCCTCCATTGCCTTCATGCGCTCCTGAGTCCTGAATTGTCAAAATTTCACAGATAAAAAAAGAATGCTTGTAGTTGTCGATTCCCAGATTCACTTCATACATGTGTTATGTCAGTGGCCATGTGGTGGGACTATGTGTGCACAGCTAGTAAGTATTTTGTGGCTGAAAATATGACCTGTAGGTTTTTAAGGTTCACCTGCCATTGAAGTCAATGGGGCCTGCCGCAAACTTTGCGGTTCATGAACTTTTGGCCGCGTACGTGGTTCACGTTCGCGAAACATCCCGTCGGAAGTTCGTCCATCTCTATTCAGGACAAGCCAGTCCCCACAACTCTATAGGGCCTAACAACATAGCTCCATCAAGCTGTACCTCCCCAGGCCTCAGTCTGGGGGAATAGAGTGATTACAGTCCTGTCCCAAATATTTATATGCTCTTTTAGAATGCACCAGTGGCCTTGTAACTTCTATTGGGCTGGCTGAAAAAAAAACGGAAAATTTATGTCAAATACTTACCGTCATTTTCCTTTCCTGATGGACTCCGTGGCAGCCTACGTGTGGGTTTAGTCCCGCCTCCATTACCCTATAGGACGATACTCCCATAAATCTTTGCTCCCTGCCAGAGGCCGTGTTCGGTAACTATCCTACTCCAGCCATTTGGGAGGGAACTCCTGCTGCCATGGAGTCCATCAGGAAAGGAAAATTACGGTAAGTATTTGACATAAATTTTCCGTTTACCTGACAGACTCCATGGCAGCCTACGTGTGGGAAATAACTCACTAAGACACACCCGGGTGGGCAAAAATGCTGCTTAACAAAGATTTATTTGACACCGTCAACTGACAAAACTTTAACTCCAAAGTCAACTGAGGATAGAGCCGCCGGCTCAACACAATAATAAGACATAAAGGTGTGAATTGAAGACCACGAGGCCGCCCTGCATATTACGTCAGGAGCCACATGGCGAGAAGCCGCCCATGAGGTAGAAAGACTTCTGGTCGAATGCGCCGTCACCGCCTGAGGAGGAGCCAAGCCCTTTTCTCTGTATGCCCACTGGATCGCTTGAACTATCCATGCCGTAATTGTCCTGACTGATGCTCTAGTGCCCTTGTTCTTCCCACAGAACAGAACGAACAGGAAGTCTGACTGCCGGAATGGAGCTGTAGCTTCCAAGTAGAGCCTTAATGAGCGTCCAACGTCAAGAGGATGAATTTCCGAGGAATCCGCGGATCTGAATAAGGGTAGAGAGATTTCCTGATTTTCATGAAAAACCAAAGTGACCTTAGGGTTTGACCCCAACATTGGAACTAGGACCACTCTGTCCGGAAAAAAAGTTATAAAAGGCTCCTTGACTCCTAGAGCTTGAATCTCTGATACTCGTTTCGCCGAGGTGACCGCCACCAGGAACGCGGTTTTCAAGGTGAGTTCTCTGATGGAAAGAGCCTTACTGAGAAGAGAAAAGAAGTCCAGAACTAGAGGCAGATCCCATTTAGGGAATCTGGGTTTTTTCTGGGGTCTCAATCTTACTGCGCCCTTGAAGAACTGCTGGATAAGGGCATGCTTGGCCCACTGGACCCCTGTAAATGCGGAAATAGCCGAGACTTGAACCCGAAGGGAGCTAACTGACAAGGGTAAGTCCAAGCCTGATTGCAGGAACCCCAAAACGTCTTGAACTGTGGGTGAAACGTAGGAACTGGTTCTGGAGGACACATAAGATACAAATTTGGCCCAGATCCGTTCATACACCTTATTAGTGCTTCTTCTCCTCGCACTTAAGAGAGTGGAAATGGCTTCCTTAAGACACCCTAGTGCTTCCAGCCTTCCCCTGTCAAGAACCAGACCTTCAACTGAAGGTGAGCCGGACATGGATGGAGAATCGACCCCTGGGAGAGCAGGTCCCGTCTGGATGGAAGAGGAACTGGGTCCCAAAAGCTGAGGAGGGATAGGAGAGGAAACCAGGGCCTGCTGGGCCAATGCGGAATTATTGCCAATACTTCCACTTCTTCCCATCTGAGTCTCTTCAGGAACTGGAAGATAATTGGAGTTGGAGGGAAGGCCTATGCATTGTGGAACCGCCACTGCTCTGTTAGGGCATCTATCCCGTAGGCCTGCGGATCCTTGAACCTTGAATAGAACCTCGTTAGCTTCCTGTTGAAACGAGAGGCGAATAGATCCACTTCTGGAGACATCCCCAGGGATAGAACCTACGGAAACACATCTTCGTGAAGGGTCCACTCGTTGTTGTCCAAGTGGACTCGTGATAGAAAGTCCGCTTGGACATTGAGGACCCCAGGCACATAGGCTGCTGTTAGGTTGGCCAGGTTCCTCTGGGCCCAACGCATTATTGGATCCACTTCCCTCAGCAGAGACCGACTTCTGGTGCCCCCTTGCTTCCTTACGTATGCGACCGCAGTCGTATTGTCCAGCCTGAGGACTACGGATGCACCCACTATCAAATGCGGAAATGCCAACAGCACTAGAAAGGCTGCTCGTAGTTCCAACACATTTGACACTATTCCCCGAGAGGGAAAGTCCCAAATGCCCTGGGCCACTTCCAATAGACAATGTGCCCCCCAGCCCTTGTTCCTGGCGTCTGACATCACTGAGATCCATTTGATTGGAAGAAGAGAGTGACAATTCAATAGATTCAATAGGTTCTCCCGACGAAGCCACCAGAAGAGGGAACCTCTCATGGTCTGAGTAACCTCGATGGACTGGGCCTTTTCTCCCGACCATTGACAAAGAAAACCCATTTGAAAGGGGCGCATCCTCCATTGTGCCCACTTCACCATCGGTATAGTAGACACCATGGTGCCTATGATCTTTAGGCAAGAGCACTGAGACGAGATGAAGAGAGAGCCAGGTGGATCCTGTCCCGTACTACTGCAATCTTCTCCTCGGGCAGAGAGATGGTACCTTTTGCCGTATTGAACAGGGCGCCGAGGAACACGCGAGACTGTGTAGGAACTAACTGGCTTTTCTCTAAATTCAGGAGCCAACCGAATTCCTTGAGGGTTGCGATGACTTGATCCCTGTAATTCAAGAGACAATCCTTGTCCTGAGCGAGAAGAAGCAAATCGTCCAGATAATGATGAATCCGGATTTTTCTGACTCTCAACAATGCTACGACTGCTAGAAGGACCTTCCATAAAGTGCGAGGGGAGGTTGACAGACCGAAAAGGAAGGCAAGTAAACTGTAAATGAAGCTGGCCAATGGAAAAATGAAGAAACTGTTGGAACTCTGTGGCCACCGGGACGTGAAAATAGGCGTCTTTGAGGTCTATTGAGCCAAGCCAGTCCCCTGGCTGCACTGATTGTTGAATCGTGGACAGCGTTTCCATTTTGAATTTTTCCTTTCTTATGAAGCGATTTAGACGCATCAAGTCTATTACGGGTCTCCATGTACCGTTCTTTTTCTGGACCAGGAAAAGAGGAGAATACATTCCCATGCCGCGCTGGACGTCTGGAACAGGAATAGCAGCGCCTTGATCCAACAAAGATTTTATGTAAGTTAGAAGAATTTGTCTTTTTTCTTCCGACTTTGGAATGGATGTGGGAACACACTTGAGTTTGGGGACACTGCTGAACGACCAAGTGTGCCCGGAGGAAACCGTCTTGACGGTCCAAAAGTCCTGGATCAAGGCCGCCCAAACGTGCCGAAAGTGGAATAAACGTGCTCCTACCCGGACCGCCTGGACGGGCTCGATCTCAAAAGGACTTAGTAGGCTCCTTTTCCCCCATCGAACTGCCCTTTGCAGATTTTTTGAGAGATGTCTGTCTGGACCTCCAAGATCTGGAAAATTCCCGTCCAGGCCTGTAAGTGCCTGCCTCCCTGACCCTGCTTTCTAGGGAACGATCTTCTTTGATTCTGCAGGCGTCTATCCTGGGGGATAAACCCCGACTTACCCCCGGTGGCTCGAGTTATAGCACTATCCAGCTTATTGCCGAAAAGGGAAGAACCATCAAAAGGAATACGGCACCAAACCTGCTTAGAAGCGGGATCGGCTAGCCAAGGACGGAGCCATAGAGCACTCTTGGCAGTTACAAATCTTCAGAAACATTCCTGAGTGTTTCATCAACACTATCGGACCAAACTTCCATCGCTCTAGACAGAGCCGCTAAGGCCAGGGCCGGCTTACAGGCCATGCCAGCCGTAAGATAGATCCTCTTTAGGTCAGAATCAATTCTCCTATCCAGAGCGTCCTTAAAAGAGACTGTGTCCTCAAGAGGAAGGGTCCCATGTCTGACCAATCGCATTACCGCTGCATCCACTAGAGGGGAGGATTCCAAGTTTTTAACTTCTTCCTCCTTAAAAGGGTAAAGTCTCTGAATCTTAGATAGAAGAGAATTCTTTTTCTCTACCTTACTCCCCTCATCCGAGATCACTTCTCCCAACTCTGAGAGGAAAGGGAAGCTAATACGCTCTTTCTTCAATTGCTTAAAAAACTTTCTTTGTTTCGCCGGGGCCACTACCGGCTCTTCCCAGTTCAGTGTTTCCTTAATGGCTTTGACCAGGGGAGGGAGCAGGGCAAAGTCAAAACCCGAACCAGACTCTTCTTCCTCAGACTCACTCTCTGAGAGGACAGCAGATGGGTGGCTAGGCAACGAGGAATCCCATGTGTCCTGGGCCTGAGCATCCCTCCCCGGAGACCTTGGAGACTCTATGGGAGACAACTGGGGGGCTTCAAATTTCTTAAGACTGTCTTTGACCAATCTTTCCACCATAGACTTTAGCTGTTGGTCAGAGTTACTCCTTTCACCCGTCGCTTTAACATAACAGGCATCACAAAGGGACTTGTCAGCAGGAACCTGCGTCTTGCATCCCCAGCAAACACCTTCAGCTACGTGACTTGGGCAAGTTGTTGAAGGGTGGGAAGATTCCCGGCTACGGAGACTGGTTCTCGCAGGAGAATCATGTCGTCTGGATCTGGAAGAGGAATGCCGGCGGTGGGACTTAGACGAGTCACTTCCTCGGTGAGAACTACGTCGTTGAGTAGACCTAGAAGGGCTGAAAAGGTAGAAAAAACCAGCAGTGTTAGTGGAACATTCCCTAATGTTCCACTGCTCCCCCCCCCCCCGGCAGGTAACCCAAAAAAAGTACCTTCTCCGAGAGGGCTGGCCACTAGCAGGCGGTGAGGCATCCAAAGGATCCATCAGGGCTGGAGAAAAAACAGCCTAATTTAAATACAGAAAACAGCTAAGGAGGAAGAGATAAACTGATCCCATCAAAGACACATACCTAATACTGACGAACCAGGGCTTAGGAATGGTGCTGCAGGCTTCACAAACATCCCAGAAACACTGCAAGCTGTTTTCCGTTTTTGCCGCCTTAATGACGTCACGATTTTCGTCATGAAAAAGTTAGTGTGCATGCGCGAAGCCCGCAACGCGCATGCGCGAACCAAGCCTCGTCCTCGCGCCGGTCTCACGCATGCACAGATCAACCGAGCGGCGAACGAGGAAGTAACTGGGCGGCTGGAAAGCAAGGAAACCAGCCGCCCAACAAGCCAAATACACCGCACGGCGCTGTATGGGGAACGAAAAGGGCACTGCAAAAGAAGAAAAAACACACAGAAATGACACATAAAGGCTGCCATGGAAAAGAAACAGCTCACCACTCCTGTAGACGGACACCAGCCGAGGTAGGTCCCCAAACACATGCCGGACTTCTGGGAGGAGGGGGGGCGAAAGTCACCTACTAGTAGCTAGGCTCACGACTAATCACGTGGCTTCACCTGTCAGTGACCAGGCATACACCTCTTCAGTGCCTCTTCCATATGCCCCTTTTCCATACTCCGCTAGTAGCTAGAGCTTATTGGAAATTTGCGACTCCAAGTCGCACGGCCGGTCCGTATCGCAAAAAAAAATGCAAGTCTTCAGGGTAAAAAGACACATGTTAGGTCCTATGGAGGAGGACAAAAAAAGAACACGGCCTCTGGCAGGGAGCAAAGATGTATGGGAGTATCGTCCTATAGGGTAATGGAGGCAGGACTAAACCCACACGTAGGCTGCCATGGAGTCTGTCAGGAAATATAAATATTCATAACTCAGATTTTTTTTTCTTTTTTACAAATCTCATACTATTGCCAGTAGTACCAGCACCTACTGGCAGCAGTAAGAAATCACAACCCAATTGAGCTTCGAGAAAGAAAAAGTGGGAAAAACAATACAATCAGTCTGGGCTAACTGCTACTCAGCCAAAAACTCAATTTTGTCAATATCTCCTGTTCAAGACAGGTTGCTATACTTACCTCCTCTAGAAAAGACAATGTCCTCAGCATCTTTAAGAACAGAAATATAAACTCTGAAGCCTGAGAATAAATATGTGAGCGAAAAATTCGTAAGGAAGGGTAAATAAAGGTGAATGGTAAATAACAGTTTACAGCAGAAATTTATCAAGCAGCACATATGTTCACTCCCAAAATGTTACAGTAACCTCAATATCTAACTATTGAGCACACTAGCAGTTTGAGAGTAAGTCCTCTGTACCTGAAAATACATTCACAGCAACAATACTAAAAAGACAAGCAATGCCTCACTCCCAAGAGAATGACACTTTCTCCATGTTTAAGTGCAAAATAAAGACTAACAATCTGTCTTTGAAAGTCCATTCCTGACTCAACCTAGCGGCAGGCAAGTGCATTGCATGGGTCCTTCACAACAAAGTACCGAAGTCAGACAGGAGAAACTTTCTTGACCATGAAGAATCAACCTTTACTAAATAACTTACTATTGAATCTATAGTCCAGTTATATAAAACACAATTCTCCCAGTTTCTGGTTCGAATGACTGGAGGCTGGTTTTCTTAAAGTGATTGTAAAGTCTTGTTTAAAAAATTTTAAAAAAATAACAAACATGTTATACGTACCTCCTCTGTGTAATGGTTTTGCACATAGCAGCTCAGCCCCTCTCTCCTGCCAAGTACCCTCACAGCAAGCAGTTTTCTATGGGGTCACCCCAGCCATTCACACATGGAGCTGTAGTTTGGTCCTGTCCCCTCTCTCTCCTGATTGGCTAACTGACTTTGATTATCCATTGGAGCCAATGGTTCCACTGCTTTGTTTCAGCCAATGAGGGGGGGAGAGTCAGGGATGGCCGAGGGACTCGTGGACATTGCTAGACAGAAATGGGGCTCAGGTAAGTGTTAGGGGGTTCTGAGGAGGCTGCTACACACAGAAGGCCTTTTATCTTAATGCACAGAATGCATTAAGATAAAAAAATCTGCCTTTGCAACTCATTTAAACTTGTTACAAACCGTAATGACCTGGCAGTCCAGAACTCAGGATTTATTGCAGGTTCAGCAACAACAGCTCCCTAACATGTTTGCCAGTCAAATTCTTCCATAATCTCTAGAGGAACATATGGATACTACCAGCCATATTCTTTAGCAAACTTTTTGTTAGGGAACCTTGGTTGGGATTGGCACTCCCAGCTCCAGGCAGCACACAAGAATTCAAGGATGTCTGTACCATGGTCTTCCCAGATAACTTTTTGACCTCACCAGAACTGGTAACTTTAGGCATCGGCTAACTAGTAGCACTTGGCTTTAATGTATTAGATGGGGTTTCCCCAAAGTACATTGCTGTCAATCTGGTGAAATTAGATACTGACTATTTTCTTCTGCTGTCTGATCCTTTGCCAAAGATTTCTCACCAGCTCCTAGTGTTGCTGTCCCAGGGATAATGTCTCCCACAATGGTTCAGAGGAGTTTAAATGGGTACTTAGGCACCTGAGACGGCAGACAGAACGTGACTTTAGATTATTCTGTGAACATGGAAATCAGGACTTGTGTTTGAAGATGCAGGCTCTGAGGCCGCGTACACACGCGGGGACTGTTCGCTCAACTTTGTTCGTCAAACAGTTTCAGCGGACAGTCCGCTCAAAATTAGCATGGACGGACTTGGCCACACACGACGAACGAACAGTCCGCTGAAACCGTGCGCGATGACGTACGTCACGTACGATGGGACTAGAAACAGGAAGTCCAAGACACAGCAAAGCACCCTTTGGGCTCCTTCTGCTGACTCTGCGTTAGTAGAAGTTTGGTTAGAGACGATTCGCGCTTTTCAGACTTCAGCTTAATTTGTCCGTCCAGTGCGGCGCAGTCTATCTGTGAAGTTTGTATCTGTCTTTCGTTACGCGTGGATCAGTTGTACCTGTTATTAGGCGCTTCTGGTCCGCTCGTTTCTGGGTTTCAGGTCGTTCTTCATAGGTCTGGCTGTTCTTCAGTGCGTTCAGTTGAGCTTGTCTGTCCAGCCGACCGTTTCAAAGCCATGGAGAGTGGACGTACTCGGGAACGAGTTCGTGCTATATTGGGGCTTGGTGTTTGATTTGTTATGAATTGTTTTTATTTAATGCCATTTTTTTTTCCTGTGTTTGACTCCCCAGTGTCCTTCCACGCCACAGGGATGGCAGATTGTGGCTTCCCAATTCGCTGCCCGTTGGGACTTTCACAACTAGTTTCATAAACTGAACTATGTGATTCTGTCCTGCTGCATTCTGCACAATTTCCTACGGAAATTTTCAGGTAACCAGTACCTGCAGCCTATTGGGCCTGAGGCCGGACTAATATTTCCAGAACTGACAGGGCTGGATCATGCCCTTCCTGGCTTAGACCCCCAAACAGCACGTGAGGTGCGTGACCGCTATGTCAGCTATTTTAATGGTAGGGGGGCTATTCCAATACCAGCTGAGCAATAAAAATGTATTTTTCGTGAAATATGTCTTGTCTGTTCAAATTTTTAAGTTTGGTTCTTGTTTGCTTTTCACGGTGCTTGTCTCCTACATTGTCCTAATTCGGGGATATGCAATTGGCCAACCTCCAGCTGGTGCAAAACTACAAGTCAATCATGCCTCTGGGTCTCATGCTTGTGGCTGTCAGTCTTGCTATGCTTCATGGGACTTGTAGTTCTGCAACAGCTGGATTTCCACTAATTGCATATTCCTGTCCTAGTGCATTTGTATAGCAAAGTGGTTTTTGACAATAGGAAATAAGGCCCTTTGTGACAGAAAACACAAAATGACTTCCCAAACTGGTATTGAGTATTGAAAGAAGTAGACACACACACACACATCTTTTTTTTTTTTGATTTTTTAATAGTGCACATTCTAACCAGTGCCTCTTTTTTAGATATTTTTTTTTTTTTAATTTTTTTTTTTTTGGCATTTTTTTTTTTTGGAAACATATAAATATATAGATATATCTATATATACAATAAAATTGAAAAAAAAAATACATAAAATCGAATTTTTAACTATTTACATAAAACAAGGGGTAAAGCCAAATTTTGAAGATGCACACCAAAAATTGGTAATGTCAACATGTGCTATGTACCATCATGAGTGATTAATGGACGTGTTTGGTGTGTGCAATCCCTTCCTCTCACATACTAGAATGAGGAAGGGTTTGCAAACACCAAATGCGTCCATTACGATCCTCTGATGGCACATAGCACATGTTGAATGTTTGAATTGCTTCCAAATCTAGGATTTCATCACAAATTAAATTAGATAGAAGGATACAGTAGTTTACACAAATGTGGCTTAAATCTTGGTGAACTGATGGAAAAATGATGGTGTCAAAATGATAGCCTTTTGTATGTCAAGACAAATGTATTTGCAAGTGAGAACTGTAAAATTGTTAGTGATTGATGATTTCAAAATATAGACATATTTTATTTATTGATTTCTTTGTTTTTTACACAGGATGAGCTCACCCAGGAGGAGGCCGGGACCAGTGGTATGGAGGAGGAGGCCGGGACCAGCCACACACAAGAGCTAGCTGGGCCCAGCAGGAGTCGGACTGAAAGCCAGGTCCCTCCCCTCCGCCTAGCCAGCAAAAGGCCCAGGAGGATGACCCGTACAGAGGAGGAGTCCTTGGCGCTTATACGCCAAGCCACACAAGTTTTGTCCAAACCCCCCAATCCGGAGGAGGCCTATGCCACTTATCTGGCTAGTAAGCTACTTGAAATGGACAAACCACAGCGAAACTTGTGTGAAGCAATATTTTTTGATGCCATCCAATGGGGTCTGAAGGGTGAGCTCACACCCACCACCAAGCTTTACAATGCAGACCCTACTGCTCCTCCTCCTCCTCCTCCTCCTCCTACCACAACTCCACCACTAGAGGCACAGCCTCCAGCGGCGCGTGGAGGGAAGGCTAGACGGAAGAGTCACAAGTGACTGCCTGGCTTCAGTCTGCTCTGAAAGAAGACGCAGGCTGTTGTAGTACCACAGTCTGGGGACATAGATCTCATCTGCTGCTGTTCCTGGTCTTTGGGATTCTAGGACCTGGTTGTGCTCCCTATGTACATGCTACGCAGGTTCGGAATTTTGGTGTCCACTCACTTGATGTGTGCCTGGGGGACAAAAGGCTTCACAAACGTCAAAATTGTCTCCAGTGTTGCCTCCCTCTTGATTTATTTTTGTTCTGAGGAAAAATAAAAATTTATTATTTCAAAAAAATCTTGTATGTTTTTTTATTTTATTTTTTTTAAAAATATTTTTGTATAATTTTGGCTTAAAAAACAAAGTTTATTTGTGAGTAGGCAGATACATGTCAAAAGACTCTGGGGGTTATTTACAAAACACACGTTCATGTAAATATGCTAACTTCAAGTGCAATTTTTAAAGCACTGCAAGTGCACTTGGAAGTGCAGTCGCTGTAAATTTGAGGCTTAACATTTGAAATGAGGGGAAGCTCTGCTGATTTTGAACATGCAATCATGTGTAAGCTAAAATGCTGGCTTGGGTATCTATCTATCTATCTATCTATCTATCTATCTATCTATCTATCTATCTCTACTTGCATAGTCCTGCTTGGCCAAAAAAAATGCAAGTCCATCTTGTTTCAAACCCCCCCACAAAAAAAAAAAAAAAATATGACAATAGTAGTTCCAAAAATATATAGTAATAGATAAATTCTATTTTTTTTTTTCAGAAATAAATATATATATATATAATTTTTTTTTTTTTTTTTTTTATAGGGTTGTTTTTTGTTTTTTTGTTTTATTTGGAATATATTTTTTCTATAATTGGAAGATTAATCATAGGATGAGGATGAATAAAAACATGTAGTATAACTCTGTGTGAATATAAGCAGCAAAGCTACTTCACTTTTCTTGCATTACGAAGAAGAAAAGAATGGGCTATATTAAAAAACCACAAAATTAGCAGCATGACGAATATGCTAGCTTCAATACGAACACTAGTTTTACAAGACCGAGCGCTTCCGCCCTGTAAATTCTTTCTGAGTATGCGCGGAACTTAGTTTGACGAACAAGCCTACACACGAGGGGACTGTTCGCTGAAACAAAGTTTCAGCGGACAGTTTTTCGGAAATTCCGAAACACTTTGTTCAGCAGACTGTTCGCTGAAACTGTCCGCTGAAAGCCCACACACGAGCGGACTGTCCGCTGAAACACTGTTCAGCGGACAAAGTTGAGCGAACAGTCCCCGCGTATGTACGCGGCCTGATTGTATCAGCCTGATCCTTCCTGACTTCACTACCTAGCAAATCACAGACCTGGAATAGGCAAGCAGCCAGTAATATCTGAACTTCCATACCTTTTCCAACGCTGTAACTCTTGAGGTATTATTGTATCCAGGATCAGGGTGACAACCTGAGATTTGAAAAAAGTAAGCAAGTCAGTTCTCATATTTTTGTTGTCAGGGATGCCTGATTATATTGCACAAATTACTGCAGATGTGCACCTAAGTGAACTATGTTTGTACAACCCAGGTAGAGGACATGAAGAAAAAGTAATAATGGAGCGAGTTGCCAGTGAAAAAAAAAGCCACAACAACGGTGACTGAGTGTACTGGAGAATGTAATAGAGAAATATAATGAACAAATCATTTTTGAGTCAAGAAAATTAAGCAACTGGTGAACTCAGATTTTGTTGATGGTCTTCAGTATATACAGTGCATGTATATTCATCCAATATAAATTACTAATATTAATTAAATAATCACAATTCACTGTATTCCTGAATTGTTTTTTTTTCTAGTAAATCAGAGAAATATGCTTGCCAATATTCAGGAAAATAAAACATATGCAGGTTACTGATTTTTCTGATTACGATATCACTAGAAGTGACAGTTAAGAGTTCAGATCTCTGATGAGAGCAGGAAGAATAACTGGGTAGCAAAGTGCGAATTAAATGCTACATGTTGCCTGAGCCAACAGTGAAGATAAGCATACTGATAAAGAATCGCTTTCATTGTTACTTCATAGGTCTGTCATGATTAAAGACATCAAGATAAATACCTTGGAGGAACGCATATCCCTTTATGTGGATGATACCATCATTTATTTGGAAGACGAAATCTCTCCCTCTCCCATCTCTCCCCATCCCATCAACACCAACTGTGGAAGTTTTACTGGTTTTAGGGTCAGTTGGGAGAAGTCCATTATTGTTTCCCTTAGATTCAGAGACCATACACTTGATGGTGGTATGCCGTTTTAAATATCCTGACATTTTTGTTCAAACCTCCATCTAGATATGTAGAAAAAATTCTCATGCCACTTACTGAACTGTTTAGAGACAAACTTGAATGACTCTGCCCCTAGATTTCATAGGTAGAGCTAACTTAAAAAAATGAATTTTTCTACCCAAACTTCTTTATATGCAGTACTTGTGAATTCCCAATATGCTATTGCTCATACATACATACTTCAAATAAATTATAGCCATTTGTTCCTCATTTGTATGGAACAATAAAATGTCTAGTCAAGCAGGATTAGCATTTCCCAACTTCCATTTATGCTACCTTTCAGACCAACTAATTCCAATATATGATTGGCTTAGACCTAGCCGAGGCAATGCCTGTATGGCAGCAGAGGCAGCTGTTATGTGCTCATTTAAATCTCTGCATAATTTTGTATATAGGCAAACCACAGATCTCATACACCTCAATTATAAAATCCTAACTTTCTGATATATTAACTCATTTGTATGTTCTATTGATTGGGCCTCTTCCATTAACAGTCCTATTTGGGGTAATTCCCTGTTCCCAGGGATTCTTAAGATGCCTAGTGCTGGATCTTTGGCCTCCAGGGATCTACAATTTCTGCACCAGTTATGCCATGAAGCAAAGATGAGGATGTTGTTATGAAACAGGAAGAGTTTGGGGTTCCTCTGAAATACTTTATTTTTTACCTTCGGCCGCGACATGCGGTTATTGCTCAATTTCATTATCTTATTGTCAAGCTCCACCAAACACCACTAGTCTTCTTAGTGTAATGCCAACACTGTAGGAGCCATTGGTTAAGTCGGTTCCTCTGCTCTGCTTCAACTTTCCTGACACATCCAATTATACCTCTTCAGCAGATGTATATAAAAGTTATCTCAATATGTTGCGGTCATCCAGAAAGTAGATTCAAAACTGTATATTAAATAGTAGAGTGTATTATCAGGTTATGATCAATCAAAATAAAACATAACAATAGTGAGAATAACAGAATATACAATGCATTCAGGATTTATTAAAGTAGTTTAAGTCCCACTACAAACTGTAACCTCAAACAGCATAAAATATAGCCCTCCTTATAAAGAGCTACACTAGCCTGGGGTCAAGAGTATAAAGTAGTATGCTGACTGTCCTCAACAACAGGTAAATTGTTACGTCCTTTAAGTTGCTCTTCTGGTATGTTGGGGCCCTTGAAGATGTTGGCATGTGTGATAGAGATACTTCTATGTATATAGGTGTTTGCAATTCTGCCCCCAGTGAGATAGGCCTGAAAGCAGTAGGAGTCCTTAAGATACTATGGGAAAAGGCTGGATTGCGAGTTAGCTTGGCAATTTGAGTCAAGTCAAATAGAACAAGTGGTGCTATAGGGCAATTGAGTGTAAATGTAGGTGAAGCACAAGTTTCTCAAAAAAGGGTATATATTCAATGTCAGAAACAGAATAACGGTGGGTCAAAGACCACTCACCACTTTCCTTCTGCTATCCCTCATCATATCATGCAAATATATACTTATACAGCTTGTACTATCAAACCTATTCAGGCTTCCTTCTTTCCTGCTGGGGAAGACATGCATGGTGTGTGGATATCCGTCAGTGCCATCTTGGCTGGAGAGGCGGCTGGGTTGTGTGTAAATGTCCGTCATTCTCCTCGTTGGATTTTGTTAATTTCTCTTTCAAGACATGTAGGGAAGGGGCGCCCAACCTCAAAGAGGCTAAAATTGGTGGTTTCCAGTGCCTGTAGTGGCCGTTAAAAAAAAAAAAACTATGTAGAGAGGCAATGGCCATCTTGAACCTGGGAGCAAATTTCCTTTTCTTCTTTTTTCTTGTATTATTTTAAAAGTACGAAGTATTATACTTTTTGTATTATTTTTTTTCTCTTTTATATAAAATAATTTTAATGTTGTTTGTTTATTTTTTGAAAAATGTCATAAGCTCCTGATGAAGCGTTTTAGAGAAAGCATAACATGTAGAGCATCCCTGACCTGAGTCATCCATGATACACTGTTTTTTCTGTGTTTTTGGCTCTTTTTATTTGTTCCTACGTTATATATGTATGATAACAAAATGGGAATGTATGAGTCATTTGTATGAATTGTGATGTACCTAGATGATACCAGACAGTGTAATCATTATGCTCTGACGCATTGAATGTATGATTCTTGTTTTTACAAATAAAATATTGTTAAAATTATCCTTTTTTTAAAAAAAATCTGCGTCTATGCCTAAATAGTCCATCACTATCAACAAATAGTTGCTCTGTTTTTTAATAAGTTTACCATCTAGAATAAAGTTTGACGAAGTAGGAAGCACTAGAGGAGAAGCTCCTGACACCTGGTTGTCAGCAGGGGGGAACAATGGTGTTGGGGCAGGTTTAATAACCTGTCCAATCACTATCTCACCCCCATCTCACCCAGCAGCCATAGGGCAGGTTTGTGGTCCACCCACAGACCTGGGATCATCCCAGCTGTTATTTAATGGTGATAGGTACTTGAAGGGGAACCATGGAATGTACAGTGTTTACTCTCTTTTTTGTCTGACACTGGCCAGAGGCACGTACCTCATTTATAATAATAAAATAGATGCAAATGTTTTTTCTAGATGTTGTTAATATTGTAGTGTAGTGGTATTACAATTTCTCTTTCTCAATTTCCTTTTTATTTACAAATGTATCATAGGTCCTCTTTAAAGTCTGTCTTTGTATTTTTTCTGTATGCATTGCAACTTTTTTCAATATAAGATCAAATTGTAATTATTCAAATTATAATTAAATGTAGAATACAGCTATACCAGATAAGTTGGCTTGTAACAGCAATGATATATAATGTAGTTTCAAATCACCAAATTTAATGCAATTTCTTTGTTATGTAATGAAAAACAAAAACATGTATTTTAAATTAAACATTTAGGAATAAATCTAAGCCACAACAGGAATGGTGTGTTTATTAAAATTGCATATCAGCAGCAGTGAAACATATTGATTTCGCCTCAAATAAACGTAATAATAAAATGTTTCCAATGCCACCTTCTGTGTGTCTATTTCCACTTGTCAACTGGAGTCATTAATGGAGTAGATCAGATATCAAAGTCATTTTTAAAGGTGTTTTGATCAATATCTTGACATAATGAACTGAAATGTAGGCCCTTCAACATTGAGCCTTTAGTAGGAAACTATTGATATTGCTTTTGAGTGTCATTAATAAACTCTGAGCACAGTACTAACAGCATATGTGAAAGATTGCTTTGGAAACTACTGATATTTTTTCCTTTGATGGTTTCATAAGCATAAACAAATTCATATGCAATTGAAACAGGTTAGAATGTGTTATCTATCCTGTTTCTGCAGTAAATTCATTTTAAAAGGCAAGTCCACCAAATATGAATTACTTTAAGTTACATTTTAAGCCAAGGAGCAAAGTTACTTTACAGCCTAGAGTTGTAGAGAGGGCAAGTAAGGAGCTCATCTAGCCAAGAACATATACTTCTCCGCCTCTGCCTATCTGTTCTATAGCAGTAATACGTTTTACAGTATGTGGGCTGTTGCTTTAGTATATCTGCACACCTGAAGGCGGCACAGCGTTGCTCCATCAGAATTGCAGGTGTCACAATGGACTAAGCCATCCCTTTGCATGGGCTTCAACTGGCCATATTTAGGAGGCTGGCATTTCTTTTTGAAGGCTTAAATCCCGCAAGATTTGATTAGCCTTCCAAGGCACAGATGTACTTAAATAGAGCCCTCTGTATCATTTAGATGTGCCTGCAACTTCTAGGACAGGGATAGGGACCCTCACTTGCCAAGTAGAAAAAGAGCATAGGAGAAAGCAATAAACCAGATGAGGAGGGAAAGTGCCATTTTCCCTTACAGGATAGCATAACTAGGGGCTCTAACCTTCTCAGCCAGCCAATTGGTTACATTCTTGTTTTAATCTTTGCCATAAAATGTATGTTCAAGGATCTTCATTGTGTAGCCTGCTCCATTTCTTTTGGCGTCTCATTACAAGTGCCACCCACATTGCTTTTCTATTGAGCATTAATGAGCAGTTATCAACCATCCCACACCTAATTCTCCGTAACAAAGAGAATTAAATTAATATAATTTTATTAACTCTTATTCCTGCCATTTCTATCAATTGAATTATTTGTTTTGTGCAGGATAACCTTTAAAATTAAGTTGTCAATTGTAAAATGTATAATTGTAAGGACTTCCTTGGGTATACTGTGATGATTTAACTGCACATGCAGAACCTTTGGCTTAGTAATTCTGGTGAAGTTAACAATAAAATAAAATTAGAGAGGTAAGTCAATACATGTTTAATTAAAATAATGTACATTTTAGAGGTTATATATTTTCCCGTTGAATAGCGATTTCATTAAAACATACCACAATGCTCAGAATGTGCCTTTTGTGTTATTTTATGCATTTTATAAATAACATAATTTTCAAAACATTTTAAAATATTTCATAATAAGGACTAAAATTCTGGGGTTTAGAGAATGGAAGAAAACATTGGAGGGGAAGTAATTTTTTTTAGGCAATTGAGTAGATGAATCCTGGTAATCCTGGCAATTAACACTGAATTTGACTTCAATTGCTTCCCTAGTAATTTGCAATAATTAGAAATGTTTAGCCTTTTCAAGGTGTCAGGTTTTTATATTGTCTATATTTTAATAATTGGTTATTTTTATTTAAAAAAAAAAAAAATCCTGTGAGGTTTTTGTTGATAGTCTTCTGCCCATGATTTATGTACAAGTATTATTAGTCTCATTTCTAGAGCATTTTACTGAGTTTTTTATACACAGTATCTCACAAAAGTGAGTACACCCCTCACATTTTTGAAAATATTTTATTATATCTTTTCATGTGACAACACTTAGGCTACTTTCACACTTGGGCGGGCGGGTGCCAGCAGTAAAGTGGTGCTATTTTCAGCACCGCTTTACCGTAGATTTAGCGGCGCTATTCGGCCACTAGCGGGATGGTTCTAGTTTGTGGCGCTGCCCCATTACTTTCAATGGGAAGGTGGCACTTTAAGACTGGTGAATACATCGCTCCTATAACGCTGCAAAGATGTGGCTTGCAGAACTTTTTTGCCCATCCTGCCAGCACACCACTCCAGTACACTGTTATACAAGCTGTACACTCACTACTTTACATTGTAGCAAAGTGTTATTTCTTCCGTGTTGTCACATGAAAAGTAATGATAAAATATTTACAAAAACGAGAGGGGTGTACTTACTTTTGTGAGATACTGTATATACAGTATATTTAGTATCGAAAGCAAGTATGTATTGTTTTAGCACTTGTGTGGAGGCAGCAATGTTTATGTATAGCAAGTGAACCTCTCCTCTCCATTGCAGAGTAATCTATTTACAACTGGTTATCATGTGCCCAATAACAGAGAAAGAGCTGGAGCTATGGAGAAGATGTTTATACTGTATGTTGATTAGTACTCAGATGGGAGGAGAGGTATATAGGTGTCTAATGCGCCGACAGTTAAGCCTACCTTTGAAAAAGTCCATCAGGATGCAATACGTCAGAAGGGGAGGCTATCTGACATGATCAAACCAGCATCAGAGGAACATACAAGGAGATTACTGGGCGACTTGCGAACCTACTTATTGAGACAATATGCTTTGATACTGGAGAAGTGTGAGTTTATTTCAATGTTTGATATTTGATGTTTCTCTAATAAAAGGATGATACTCGCTATATTGTTTTCCTGTTTTATAAGCTTACTTCTGGACAGTGAAGATGGTATAGTCTGGAGGTGGAAGGGGGTAACAGGAGCTGGATCATACCAAGCTGAATATTTATATTTATTATTTATATTTATTATTTAGGAGAAATAATAAATTGAGCCTCAATTGGCCTTGCTTGAGAGAGAAGGCCCATCAAATGAGGTAAGGTTCCACCTGAAAGAGGCACGGAAGTGGTGGAGCTGTAATCACTGTGGAGATCAGTTTATTTCACTTGCTTGCCCTAATACTGGGGATCTGCATGTGCTATATGCGTGTACTGTACATATAAGGATTGTGAAGCACAGTGGTATTTTAGAATAGATTGCATCTTGTTACTTTCTGATTGAACATAAAATATAGTACCACTGAAGCACTTTATTGCTGATAACAGAGAGCAAGTTTGGATTGTTATCTATATCATTCTTGATTATACACATGATGCAGTGGTAATTGAATGCTTTATTACAGCTTGTTAAATGTGAGTGTCAAGTAGTGATGCGCTACACTGATTTTTCTATATGATATTGATTTGTATTTTTGGTGATTTCACAGGAGTATTTTAGCTACTCTTTGGGTAAAACATTATTTTATTTTTTTTCATTCAATAGATTTTTATTGGATTTTATCACATACAGATATAACAAAACAAAGGATAAGGAAATAAAGAAAGGTAATTAGGGTTAGGCTATTGGACACAGTAAAACAAGAAAATACCTGGGTACGTACAATCACAAAGTATCTGCAACGTATACTATGCAATTACTGAGATATGAGATAACTTCATTAACAAGGTTTAAACCTAGTGGTCCACACTTTCCAATTACTGTCAAAGGTTTTGCAAAAAAAGGAGTTAAGTGCCAGCAGTCTTTCAAAGGAGTGGTTCCTATTCACAATAGCAATCACCTCAGAAAAATTGAGGGCTAGAGAACTCTTCCAGTTACGTAAAATTAGGTTACGTGTTGCCAGGAGAATATGTGTTACCATGGCCCTATCACCACATGGAAACCTATCTATACCGATGTGTAAGATGGCCAAGTTGGGGTTTGGGGGAGTTAAGATACCTGTAAGATCAGATATCGTTCGGAACGTCTTGTTCCATAGGCCTCTCAGACACTTGCATTCCCACAAAACGTGTATCAGGTTCCCTATTTGACTGCATTGCCGCCAGCACTGAGGGGAGGAGGTTGGGAACATGACCGACAGCCTGTAAGGAGTGTAATGCCATCTATGTAGTATTTTCAGGGTCATTTCCCAATGACTTACGCAATGGGAGGATTTTTGGATGGTTCTGAGGGCTTAGAGCCATTGGTCTTCAGTAAAGGTAGTTGCTAAGTCCCTTTCCCACTTGCTAAAGGCAGAGTGTTTGTGAAACTGTCTTTTGTCCTGGAAAATATTGTAAAACAGTGAGATACCCTTATCATTGTGTTTCGAGTTTGAGTAGAAATCCCAGGCTTTTGTGGGTATTGAAATGTGGGGTATTGGGCCTGAATTCAAAAAGTGATGAGCACGAGCGCAGGAGAACCACATGGAGTGCGATAGTTCGAATTTTGAGATAACGTGTTCTACCGACATAGGCACTGTGCCCTGGAACAAGTCCTGGACATAGCATATATTTTTCGCTTTAAAACGCGACGTCTGTATTGAGGGGAGTTTGGCGGATAGAAGTTCTATAGGTAAGTCGTATTGTAACCCATTCGCTGCCACACTCTTACATTTGAGGAGATAGCGCCATGCTTGTAATGACACCTGTATAGTCGGGGACATATGGCTGGCCACCCAGGGGTCCCAGGCATCGCTGAGCAGAAAGTCCGCAGGACTGTCTACAGGAAGCAAAGAAGATTCGATGTCCACCCATTGTGGACTTTCTGCAGAGCGGAACCAGTATTTGAGTTGATCGAGTCTAGTGGCCCACATGTAATCTGTGAGATCTACACATCCAGCTCCCCCGAACGCTTTGTGGGGCAGAAGAACCCGACGAGGACATCTGGCTCTTTTACCCCCCCATGTGAATTTCCACATACTTTTGGACAATGCATTAATGTATTGAGTGGGTATCGGGATTGGTAAGGAGCGGAAGATATAGAGTATCTGTGGCAGTATTGACTTTTTTTTAAGCTGCTATTCTGCCCAGCCATGATATTTCTTTCTTCCCAATGTCCGCGAGTTGTCTGTCTATGTTAGTCAATAGCGGTGTAAAATTCTTCTCTACAAGAGTGGATGTTGTGCTCGTCAACGTCAGGCCTAAGTAGGTGATGCCTTTTTCAGACCAGGAGTAAGGAAGAGTAGATTGCAGGAATAGTTTAGTGGATGGGTGAGCTCCCAGGTCTAAGATCAATGATTTGGAGTGGTTGACTTTATAATAGGATATGTCCCCAAAATCTGATAAGATTTTGTGAGCTTGAGGGAGGGAGTGTAAGGGATCTGTTAGTAATAGTATAATGTCGTCAGCCAACAAGTTTATAACATGTTTAGATTTATTAAACGTAAAGCCCTTGATGAGGTCGTTCGCCCGTATAGATTCTGCCAACGGTTCTATAATAAGGTTGAATATGGTGGGGGAAAGAGGGCACCCTTGGCGAGTGCCGTTGGTAATGGTAAAGGATTTGGATAATAGACCCGCTGTGTACACCTGTGCAGATGGGCAAGAATAAAGTGCCAAGATGGCATTAAGTATTGGACCCTGGAAACCAAACTTGTCTAGCACAGCCTTCATATAGGTCCAATGTACCCTATCGAACGCCTTCTCCGCATCTACAGAGAGAAGCAGAGAAGGCGTTCGCGAGGACCTCGCATGGTGAATAATATTAACAATTCGCCTGGTGGCATCCGAGGTTTGCCGCCCCCTCACAAAGCCCATCTGGTCTTTAGAGATAAGGTGTGGTATGATAGTCATCAACCTATTGGCTAGTACTTTTGCGTACATTTTTGTGTCAGAGTTTAGGAGACAAATCGGCCGACAAGTTGTAGGGAGTGGTAGGGTCTTTACCCGGTTTTGGTAGAGTCACTATGTGAGCTCTCAGCATCTCAGGGGGGAAAGAGGAGGTCTGTTCAGCTTTCGTGAAAACTTCTAAAAGGTGTGGGGATAGCAAGTCTTGGAAGACTTTATAATATTCATTCCCAAAGCCGCCTGGACCTGGGGATTTGCCAGAAGGCATTGAAGTGATTGTTTGTTGTATCTCCCGACACGTAAACGGAGCATTTAAGTAGGTGATATGATCTGCGGATAGGGAAGGGAGATTAATATGCTGTAAGAAGGATTGGATGCCTTGCATGGACGGTTGGGGAGTGTCCATGTCATCACGGAGGTTGTAGAGGGCCCCATAGTATTCTGCAAATTGGTCCGCTATATCTTGGGCATTTACTATTTTATGGCTGGTGAGAGGATGTAGTAGGTGAGCGATTTTAAAATGGGTGAGCGCCGCTTTGATTCTATGGGCTAGGTACTTTCCCGCACAATTTGCGTTTGCATAGGAATTAAGTTGTAACTTACGAAGGTGTCTATCAAATTTTTGAGTTAGTATGTTCTTTAATGTATTCCGAAGATCAGTGAGCATAGCCGCTGTAGCGGGTGAAGGGAAGGCTTTATTGCGTAAGTCTAACACATGTATCTCCTTCAGGACTCCCTGAAGTAGTGCATTGTATTTTTTATTCTCCCTGGCCCCTAATTGTATAAGAATGCCTCGCATGAAAGCTTTGTGAGTGTTCCAAAGGAGAAATGGGTCAATACCCGGGGTAGAATTGGTTTGGAAGAAATCCCTGAGATGCTGAGAGATAAGTGGTGCAAGCTTAGGTTCCTGAAGGAGCCGAGTATTGCAACGCCAGATAGGTGGTGAGGAGGCGGCACCATGGGTGGCAAAAGACAAGGAAATTGCAGCATGGTCTGACCATGAAATATCATGTATCTTAGTGGCTCGGACCCTCTGCAAAAGCCATTTGTCAGTCAGGAACATATCAATACATGAATAGGAGCAATGTCTTGTGGAAAAAGGTATAGTCCCGTTCCATAGCGTGATGACATCTCCAGACATCGAAAAGGTCTTTGGTGTGAAAAAGATTAGGTAGAGGTGAAGCCCTGAGTTGGTGAGTAGCTGTAGTATCCAAATTGTGATCCGCAATGAGGTTAAAGTCCCCTCCAATGAGGAGGTTTCCATATAACATGGAATCAGCCTTTTTGAGAACCCGCCTGAGAAATCTCAATAGGTTAGGGGCGTACAGCGTCACTAAGGTGAGGGGCTGGGAATCAAAGTCACCTGTTAGAATGATAAATCTGCCTTTGGCATCGATGAATGAGTCCTTAGGAAGAAAAGACACTGTGTTTTTGATGGCTATCATGACCCCGCCAGTTTTTTTGTTAGGAGTACATGCTAGGAAAATGTGCGGGAAATCCTTATGCGTGCAAGTAGGTGTTTTCATTAGTTGGAAGTGAGTCTCTTGAATGAGGAGGATGTCCGCCTTCTGGGTTTGAGCCTCCCGCCATAATGAAAAACGTTTGGCAGGGTGATTCAGACCGCGCACGTTAAGGGATAGACACTTAATGGTCATTGAGGTGGTGCGGGAAAAGTTTGTAATGCAACAGATGCAGGGTACTCACTGCGTCTTCCTCTTGTCAAAGCAGGAAAGGGTGCCATCGGTTCATCCGCATGTGTAGTCAGGTTCCAGGCGTGTGGTCCACCGTGTCCAGAAAGGGAGAAGGAAAAGAAAAAACAAAAACATGAGGCAAAAACAAGTAACTGTTGCATAGTAAAAAAGGATCTTATAACTGATCCGCGTGCAGACATGTCTGCTGAACTGAGCAATAGGGTGATCGGAGACTGATAAATGACTCCGTCAGCCAGAGAGACATAACGTGAAAGTCAGAAGTTGTTCAGGAGCCGCTCCCGGCCTGATGTTTGCTGTGGCGTCTACGCGTGACTAACTGCCATTCCTCCCTGAGGGAGAGAGGTTGTGGCGGGTGAGTTGAGACTGGGTGTGGGTCATGCAGGATTCCCCATTGTGTCAAGGTTGCTATGCCATCCTCCAAGGTGTTGACGGATCTTGTAACCCCATTATAGGTGATTACCAGTGTGGCAGGATATTTCCACTTATGTGGAATTTTGTGGTTCCTTAAAGCTTTGGTAATGGTGGCTAGATTGCGCCTTCTCTGCAGAGTGTGTCTTGAGAGATCCGGAAGGATTATCAAGTCAGCATACTGAGGAGGTATATTGTCAGGGTTGCGCGCTGCTTGAAAGATTTGTTCCTTAACGTTGTAAAAGTGAATCCGCAGGAGAGTGTCTCTAGGTGTACCCTCTAGTAGAAAGGAGAGTTTAGGGATCCTGTGTATGCGGTCCACTATCAAGTCTTGTGCAGTCAGGTTAGGCAGTAGGGGGGAAAATAGCGTTTGTGCGTATTGTAAAAGTTGCTGTGCAGGGACCGATTCGGGTATACCACGCAATTTAATATTGTTACGTCTACTGCGGTCTTCAAGGTCAGCGACCTTATCCTTTAACCAAACTATGTCCTCTCCCTGTGCTGAATGTGCACCATTACGTTATATGTTGTGGAGAAATCCTCCATCCTGCTCTCAACTCTGTCCACTCTGGCCCCATAGCTTGCACTTCCCTGTGACATTGATTAATGCCTTGTACCATATCGTTGTGAAGAGCTGACCGAAGTGAAATCAACATTTCTTTCAGTACTGTATCAGAAATTGGCTGATCAGTTGTGGGAAAGTCAGCTATGGGATCTGGGGCCTGTGTGTGTGAGGCCTGTGCAGCCTGCATGCCTGAGGTAGCGCTTACCTCCATGTCCTGTTGTCTGTCAGGGGAGAGCAGTCTAGGCTTAGACTTGGCCGGGCTCCTCGTCGTGGGACTCGGCGTCCCTGAAGATGGATCACTGCGGATATCTGCATGTCCTTTGGACGTGAGGGAGCCGCCTTCTGTCATGCTGCTACTGTGTGCGGCCTGTTGCTCCGTGTCGTGAGGGCGCCGTCCGCCGCCATTTTGCGGAGGCCCGCGGGTTTTCGCCGCGAAGAACTGAGCCATTTTCTGCGGTTGGATCATGTTCTTCCTTCGCCTAGACATGCCTCTGCCGTTCCGCCGATCGTTCCGTAGGTTTGGAGGTATTTTGGTGGCCGGTGCGCTCTGATGCAGCGGGGTCTCTCTGGAGGACGAACGGAGCTCCGGAATCAAGCGTCCATCTTGGAGCTCGGTCGCCACGCCCCCCATTAATTTTTTTTTCATACCACTTTAGAGATCTTATTGAGGCAGCACGGATATGCCTGCAGTGCTAATGCCACCACACCACATAGGTGGGCAGGAGGAGGCAAAAGAGGTTATTGAGGTACAGTTTTACTGCTCCCCAACTGCCCAGCCACTAATAAACATGGCCAGTGACTTTTATCATAAAACTCTCTGAGTGACTGCACTACTATAACCACCATTGTTGTACAAAAAAAAAGTCCATAAAACAAGGCTAACCAAATGGCAGTAAGGGCTGGGTAAAGGAGTAAGTGCTAGTAAGTGTCAAACCTGTCAAAAGTCTCTCTTTTTTTTACCACTGGTTTGGTTTGTGTTGTTTTATTGACTTTTTGCACAATAAAGGTGGTTAAAGGAGTGCAGGATCTAGAGAGTTTTTGATATATGTCTCACAGTTGCGGGCAGAGCTGGCACAATGTCTGTGTTATAGGCAAATACACATAGACCAACTTGGAGTGGTGCTTTTGTTTCCATGGCCAGTGACCTTACACTGCAACTGTCATGCATGGTAAAATTTAAACCACAGGTCATGTTCAGTAGACATGTGTAATTTAGTTTGTTACAATTCTTTTTTCATATGAAAATTCATTATTCGGATGTAAATGAATATCTAAATCACAACAGCTCATGCCATTTCTCTTAGTGGGTTGGGCTAGCAAGGATGTATACAGCCAGAGTTTCCTCAGTCAGGCTCTTTGAATGTAAGGCTATGTGGTAATTGTGTTAACAATAACAACACTGTGGGGGTTATTTATTAAAACTGGAGTGTGCAAAATCTGGTGCAGCTCTGCATAGTAACCAATCAGCTTCCAGGTTTTATTGTCAAAGCTTAATTGAACAAGCTGGAGTTAGAAGCTGATTGGCTACCATGCACAGCTGCATTTTGAGTGCACCAGTTTTAGTAAATCTCCCTGAGTTTTTTCATATACTGTATATAATAGAGAGCTTTATATTCCAGGCAGGGAGGGAGATTAGTGACAGTGTACGAGACTAACGGCTATGTAGAAGAATTATAATATAGTAAGGTTTTAGAATTGTTCGTAAAAGATATGCAGGGGAACCATATTTCCTAAAAATAAGAATGTTGATCAAGTAGCTGTGCTGATCTTTTATTCTGAGCTTATATTCTCCAGAGGTTATTCAATTCAGTTGATCATTCTACTATAGAGGGTATGGGCTGGCACTTTCAATGTCTCAGAATTGCTCTCCTAGCAGCCACAAAAATTCCTTTCTTGACACTATAAATAATTTCTGGGAGCATGGATGATAGTGCTATTTGAATAGTTTGAGGCGCTGCGTCTGAGGCAAAAGCATTATATATTTTAAAAACATTGTCCCAGATTGGGTGCAGAATAGGGCAATTCCACCATATATGTTGCATGGTGCCTATATGAGATAAACAATGCCAGCAGTGCTTAGATATATTTTGAAATATAATGTTAAATCCAGGGGCAATATATACTATCTCTCTCTCTCTCTCTCTCTCTCTCTCTCTCTCTCTCTCTCCCTCTCTCTCTCTCTCTCTCTCTCTCTCTCTATATATATATATATATATATATATATATATATATATATATATATATATATATACAGAGAGAGAGATCTATCTATCTATCTATCTATCTATCTATCTATCTATCTATCTATCTATCTATATATATATATACATATTTTTTTTTCTATAGATATACATCTATATATATAGATATACAGTATATCTATATAGGGAAGACAGGGGAAAAAAGGAAGCCCCACCTAAGTGCAATAAATTTAGTTTGGTTTAATGACACAACAGGTAATGCACTTACAGGAAGGAGATTGAAAAACAGGCTCATCTTTGTGCTGGTGGCACGTGGTACAGTCCGGTCTGGTCCCTAGTCCATCCTATTCCACAGGAAGGCAGTGATGGGAGACAAGGTGTTCAGTCCTTTTCCTGTGGCCTCCAGGAAGTCTGCTAAGTCCGACATGGAACACAGGTGGAACACAGGTGACGACGTCACAGGAAGAGGAAACCAGAGGAAGCAACAAGGAGAGGGGAGTCTGGAAAGAACAAACAGGCTATGTGCTCTATGTCTACTGCTCCTTTTACAGGCTCCTTCTACAGGCCTCTTTTCCTGTATATCTATATATACTATACTATTCTGTTCCTTACTCTAGAGAGATATATGTGAAAATGCAAGATTTGTGGAATTCCTCCATGAGGGTAACACCTATCTCCCTATCCCATTCAACAAAGTAAAATGGTTTATCGACTTCAGTAATTTATAATGTACAGTCTGGAGGAAAGAAGGGAAAGGGGAGACATGGTTGAAACCTTCAAATACATAAAGGGGGCGAATAAGGTTCAGGAAGGCAGGAAACCAAAATTAAGAACACAGGGACATGGTCTCAAACTACCTTGCGGAAAGTTCAAAACTAATCTTAGAAAGTATTATTTTACCCAAAGAGTGGGTGATGAGTGGAATAAACTACCAACAGAGGTAGTGACACAATCAACAGTATGATTGGGATAAACATAAATCTATAGTCTGACAACAAAGTTAAAGAAAAAACAATAGGCAAACTCAATGGACTACTCAGTCTTTTTCTGCCGTCACTTTTCTATGTTTCTATATGGAAACATGTAGGGCTTCTGTCTTATACATGTTTGCCTTAAAATTGCTATGTTGTCCAAAAAAATTAAGCTCATGTATTAGATCCAAGGTAATCATAGAAGGGTTGAGATATATAATAATAAATCATCAGCATACAGACTTAATTTTATCTCTATTTGGCCTATAATAAGATCTTGAATGGAAGGGTTAGATCTAAAAGCATTCCATTGCCAAGATATAGAGATAAGGTGAAAGGGGCAGCCTTGAGATGTACCATTATAAATATAACTAGGATCAGACAGAATTCCATTAACCCAAACCCTAGCCAAGGGTGAATCATAAAGGGCCATGATTTTGCTCAACAGACTAGTGGGCACACCAATTTGTGTAAGAGAAAGATAAATTCCGAAGAAATGTGGTCAAACACCTTCTCGGCATCAACAGCTACAAGGCAGATGTGGAGATATTTTTTTTTGCATGACCAATAAGGGTGTTTTGATGGTATTGTCCCTTGCTTCCCTACTAGGGACAACCCCTACCTGATTCAGATGGACCAGAGAGGGAAAGTTAGATTGAAGTCTACAAGAAATCTACATTAATAAGAGAGATGGGTCTATAACTGTTGGATAACGCTGGGTGTTTGATGGATTTCGGTATAAATGTTATGTTGGCTCCTTGAGAATAACTCTGAAAAATGCATGTCTGTGAAATAGAGTTAAACGCCTCTTCCACAACTGTACATAAAGAATCCAAGTATTAAGTAAAAACAAGGAGTACAACCTTCCAAGCCAAGGCTTTTTCTGAGTCGGGAAAGACTTAAAGTGGAAGTAAACTCCCCTATCGTTTTCAGCCAAGGAAGCTGCCATCTTTGCCTCTGTTTAATCTTCAACTGCTATGGTGCTGCACATGTGATTTGTTATGACACCAGCCATTGGATGGTTTGATAGTTTGGCTGAGAGCACAGCTAATGTGCAGTTAGCATTCCCGGCATGCCTTTTTTTTAAACTGTTTAAATTGATGGGTTTACTTCCACTTTAATTGCAGAAGTACTTTCTTTAGTACTAAATGAAGTCAAAAGTTATTTGATGGTAGCAGCTGGAAGGATCAGGAGGGCATTAGATTGTATATATTGTATTAGTGAAGTCGTAACCCATTGGAGCAACTGGGATATTGTGCAATGGACAAATAATATAATTGAATGGCCTTAGCTATAGCCTTTGGGGTATGCAAAAGAGCCTAGGGCATGACAGCTTAGAAATGTATGGCTTAGACTGTTGAATGTTAATCAATCTGGCTAGAAACCTACCACTTTTATCACCAAACTCGTGCATATGACTTTGGGCTAGCTCTTTATATTGTAACAATGACTGGTCAAGTAATCTGCTAATTTCAGTTTGTTTAGATCAGGTATGTCCAAAGTCCGGCCCGCGGGCCAATGACAGCCCGCGGTCCGGTTTTGAACGGCCCGCCTGGTTATTTAAACATGTATATCTTTTGTGGCCCCGACGATCTCCACAAAAGATATATAGGCTGGCTACCTCGGAGGGAGGAGGTGGGACGAGTGCCGTGCACACAGGAGGACTATTTCCTGTTTATGGTGGGTGCATTCCTGGCAACGGGGAATGAATTCCTAGCAATGGTGGGTTCATTCCTGGCAATGGAAAGTGCATTCCTGGCAATGGTGGCTGCAATCCTGGCAATGGTGGTTGCATTCCTGGCAATGGAAAGTGCATTCCTGGCAATGGTGGCTGCAATCCTGGCAATGGTGGCTACATTCCTGGCAATGGTGGCTGCATTCCTGGCAATGGTGGATGCATACCTGGCAATGGTGGGTGCATACCTGGCAATGGAGAGTGCATTCTTGGCAATAGTGAGTGCATTGCTGGCAATGGTGAGTGCATTACTGGCAATGGCGGGCGCTGCATTCCTGGCAATTGTGGGCGCTGCATTCCTGGCAATTGTGGGTCTGCAGATGGGCACTGACCTTTATTTTGCTTCACAGTTCTGTATTTAAAATTTTAAGGGTTTTTTTTTCCTGAAACTTTCCTCTTAAAGTGAAGGTGTGTGTTATACTCCAGTAAATACGGTATATCCACCACACACAGCCACAAAGGCAAGAGAATTCTTGTTGGACAGTGTATTAGCGCTCGAACAAACACACTTAGACCGAATTTTAATGGTTCAAAGAATGTCAAGCAAAATGGTCGGCCCTTGCACATGTTCAATTCATCAAATCTGGCCCTCTTTGAAAAAAGTTTGGACACCCCTGGTTTAGATAAAAAGGTTTGTAAAGTGAATTAATGAAGTGGTTTTTGTTTTGTTTTGTTTTTTATGGGCTGCCTCTAAGGTATGAATGTCTTTCAGTAAAGTTTATATTTCAAGAGATTTGGATTTTTTCAGCCCAGAACCATGTTTCATAAATAACCCTCTCAGTACACATTTTAAAACTTTCCATTAAAGAGGTATGGGAGTAAGGTCTTGCAAATTAATCCCCTGAAATTCACATATAGCTGCCACAATTTCTGTCTGAACTACAAGGTCTCCTAATAGCATCTCTTTTAGGAGCCAAGATGCACTTTGCTTGGTATTGTTCTGGATGAAAAAAGAAGAGCAGAGGAGAAAGTATTCAGGCCATATGCAAGATTCTTTGGCTGCTGTAGGGGACCAGCTCAAATCATGGTGAAATGCAAACATATTGTCAAGATGACTGTAGGATGAATGAGCAGCTGAATAAAAGATGTACTCCTTAGTGGTAGGTTTGAGAATGCCCCACGTATCCACAAGTTGTACAGCATGAAGTTTACAATTAATCGAATGAATGCTGAACTAGTAGCGAGGACACAGGCTTAGCAGTGTCACTACTAATTGCAATATATATCAAGCTAAGGTGTGTAGTGTCATTGGACAGCACTTTTCAGAGGTACTTTATTGTTGCACACAGTATTATGGTTCATCTCTACGCTGGGGAACTGCCATAATGTTTGACATTCCACATGACTTCAGTCCCCGCCTTGTCCCATGCATTGATGAGTGCATGCCCAGCAAAAGAAACCCATGCATGCAGGGTGAGTGGCCTTACCCACAAGCATTATTCCCTGCTTTGTGGACTACAGAACACCTCTCCCACCCTTTCCTAAGGTGACAAAAGCTGTTCAGTGCAGATGTCACCCTAGGAAAGGAAGTGTGTTATTGGCAGAATTACCAAGATAAAATAAAGTTAAAAAAAAGAGTGAAAACATTTTAATGAATGCAGCATCGCATCTATAGATTGGTAAGCTGCAATACTATACATTTTTTGGGTATTCGTGATCCTTTAATCTCTGGAAATCTCACAGAAGTCCCTCATTTTACCATCTTTTTTTACCAGTACTACTAGACTTATATTACAGAAATGTGCAAAGCTTTAAAGAGATTTAATCAGACATGTGTATGCCTTCAATTAAAGTTTCCCTGCTGTTAGCTCCTATTGTAGTCAGTAAAGGTAGCCTTACTGCAATAGTTAAGGACAAATTAATCTTACAACATTTAGAAAGTATGTTTTCTCCTCCTTGGCCTATTCACTAAGTTGCTTTGTTATTCAGTAATGCTTTGCAGAGACTGTCCTGACTTTGCAAGCTCTTATTAAATTGCTTGGTGTGTTTACTAGTAAACTACAAGAACACTTTGAAGCTTGTAGACTCTGAAACTTTAGGCATTGCAAAAAATACAGAGCTTCTTGCTAAATAAAAAAATATAAAACAGTGTCCTTAGAAGGGGTCACTGTATTTTTTTCCAAAAAACATATTTCTAAAAATGCTCCCTCCCCCTCCTCCTACCTATCCTGAATAATATGTATAAAAGCTATCTGTGTACTTACCTTTTTTTCATCCGGTCTGGTCATGTAATTCAGCTGCTTTGGCTCCTTGTGTAAGAGAGTGCTCAACAAAGGCAGTGAATTCCCGGAGCCATGACAGCATGCATAGGCTCCAATAACCCATCTGATGGAAGCACTCTCTCTTCTCCCCTGCAGCACTCACTGCTGGACCACATGACTGGACTAGATTAATAAGTTAAGTACAAGGACCTTTTTATGCAGGGTATGCAGAATAAGTAGAAGGGGGGACATTTTCAAGAATTGTGTATGTCAAAAAACTAAGCACAGTTTTTAATTATATCATGTTTATATGTGTAGCGGCCGCAATCTTTGCTGTGCAGCCTTGACTTGTTGGGCTTACCAGTTACCTTTTCTCGGCCTGCTCTTCCACGTCTAGGGGTTCCCAGGGTTGATACCCAACGACTTGAACACTGACACAGATGAAGTCCTCTTTAAAAGGTTTTATTTTGCAGTAATAACTTCCAGACAACACAGTCTCTTAGGGAACAGAGGACACAGGTGAAGAACTCAGGCACCTTGAACTGCAGGTCTAGCAAAGTCTCAAATTCCACCCAGAGAGTAGCCACTTACAGCTGGGTACTTCAAGGCTGAACAGATCTCTAGTCAGAGATCATGGCAGTCAGCACGTTGACTCAAAAACTTGAAACAGTCCCGTGAACGTGGACAAGTTTGTAAATAAAGGTGAACAGGAACATTTTCCTCAGTACCTGGAACATTTCCCGTCTCCTCAATGGTACTAGAAAAGCGTGAATTTGTCAATGCCCTTCCCAACTAAGTAACCAGGCACTTCCCAGGGTGCCACTTGCCGGCCCTCCTCCGAAGAGTCCTCCCCCGGTCACTTCCATGAGCTGTGGTGCCTCTCCAAGCCAAGAGCACACCCGGACACCTTGAATCCTCCCTCAGTTACTGCACCTCGGACCGGGAACAGACGGATCCCTACCCCAGACCAGAAGGGTCTATCAGGGGCCTTCCACAGGAACATGTTGTGGGGTATTGAACACCCAGGGACCGGGCTCCCTCACGGGGCTACCCTGGTCCTGGAACCAGACCAGACCCCACGGGTCTCGCAAACGCCTCTCCTCCTAACACGTGACCCACACCCCTTAAGTACCCCTTCCCAGACTCCTCAGCGGGACCCGGCACTCCCACTAATTGGTTCCGAGAAGGCTCATACCCAAACATCCAACCAGACCTGGTTCTGGCCTGTCATGTGCACCTCACCGTTCACATGATCAGGCAAACCTTCCAAACACAGCCTGGCCAGACTGGTGTTAAGGCCTACCTACACAATTAACCCTCAGAACCCCTACTGTTCTGGAGCAAAAACTAAATTTACATGCGTATGACATTCTGTCCAAAATGTCATCTGCTACATATGGGTGCTGACATATTTGCTTGTTCTACTGTCTCAGTTCAGATGTATCAGGAAGGGCCTACAAGGGGAGAGATAGGGGAGGTGGGATGGAGGGTTGGAAAGAGAGGAGGAACGGGGATAGATGTAAAAAAATTGATGTAAAAAAAAGAAATTGGAAGGGGGGCGATCTTAGTCCTTTTTATGAGTCACAGACACCCTGAACTGACAGCTGCAGTTAGCTAGTTTATTGTTACAGACAAATCACTGTGTTTTTAATTAAAGAGGTGATGTTCGGACGCCACTGGTGGGCGTAGTTCTAAGGTAGTTATTTTATAATGAGCTAGTATGCGATGCACATGGGGAGGCTGGAGGCTTGAAGGTCAGGTGGGAAGGAGCCCTGTAAGTGAAAGTGATATAGCAACGGAGAAATATCAGGTCCCCTCCCCTGCTAGAAAAGCTGTGCTTTGGGGCAAAGTTGTGTAAATTGCAGGACTGGATGGGCAGAAATACAAATCTTCTGTCAGGTAAGCCTGCATCATTATATGTATTTTATGTGTATTTAGCTGTTTGTCTGGATTTTAGGATTAAAGCAACCCCTATTGTGAGAACTGAATTCCCCAAAATGATATCCTTGCAAAGTAGCAATAAATATTCTCCTGATGCCTGTAACTCTGCTAAAGAGGAATTATCCACTAATGTCAATTCAGAAACCAAGGTTTTTGGAAGTGTCCACCTTCTGCGCTCCTAAAGCTATGCTCAATAGTTCCTCCCCCAGCATCATATCACTACATTGTACAGTGGTTCCAAGTGGAAATGCAAATTTCCTAATTTCTGCTTTAAAATAAAAAATCTCTGTCTACCTTCATTTACTCTCTGTCTAAAATTATTATTTCTAAGTGTTTCACACATAAAATCAAACATATGTAGCTGCTGCCACAGGGACAGAATGCAGCAGCAGGCAGCAATGTATCTGTGGGAGAGCCTGCTCACCCCCCTGCCTGTTGCAGCTGCCACTTAGCCAACCAGCAGGAGGAGGAAAACACAAGATTGCTGTAAGGGATGCTATATAGTGTAGTTCAGGGATAGGACTGATGCATTGCACAGGGATATCTGCAAAAACTATGAGACTCATGAGGAGCAAGAGCGGATTTTTTCTAAACTGCCTGGGAAAGTTTGTGGCTGTTTGGCACCCAGGATCTGGAGGAGAGAGGACCACCTGCTCCTTTCCAACAGAGGACTGGCCAGAGGAGACCCGATCCTGTGTCTGTGAGCTGAGAATGCTTGATGCAGAATGGCATTGGCTGCACCAGCAACACCCATGTCACTGCGAGAGACATATACCACCGCTCAAAAGCAGATCCTGAGAACTCTGAGATGATTGCTCCAGGTGAGGGGATCTGGGTGCGAGCCACAACATGCAGATAATGTGGATAATCACACAACTCTGGATGGTCGCACTCCAAAGCTAAAACAATGTTTTTATTCAAAAAATTATCAGGAACACAGCAAATTACATCACAACAGAAGATGCTAACCACTGACGCGTTTCGCACTAACACTAGTGCTTATTCATACCTGGTTAACATGATGGCAGACAACAAATAAATATATAAAGTATTGCAATATAACAGTGGGCAGGGCCAGGAGAAGAATAAATCAAACAAAAAAGACATCACCTGGTGTCTGTCCGCCTAATCCTCCTGATCCCAATTCAAAACAATAAAAGCTCTCAGAGTGAATCCGATGTGAACAGCAGTGCATTGCAAACACAAAAAAACAAAACCCCGGCCACATCCCAAAAGGGATGGAGCAGGGAGCACACATATATAATATCAGTATAAAAAAAGAGTACAAAATGCAAAAAAATTGCAAAAAAATATTTATATGGTGTAAAGTGTACAGTGATTGACAAAACCCAAATCGTGAGGTGTGAATATATAAACATCAAAAAACGTGTATGAAAATGTGTGTACGTGGTCATAATGCTGTAGGTACTAAATAATTAATACTAAATGAAAATATGGAATGTAAAAGCAAGCATGGCTAAATAGCCATGCAAGTATATGTGGTGAAAAGATGCTTAAAAAGTAAAGCGAAAAATGATTGTAAAGTGTTGTTTATCGCTACTGCCAGTGACTTTTCTGTGATATTGTTGGTGTATTCAGCTTGGTGTGTTGGAGAGGTTGTAGTATTTAGCACAGTTGAGACAAAGAACAGAGAGCCCATCTTAACCAGCTCCTTCAGGGGTAGCACTACACATCATTTTTTTTTTATGATAGGAGCTTCAGTGTAGGTAAAGTTATCCTAACGTTGGATATACAGTACAGTAAAAACTTGGCTTGCAAGCATAATTAATGGTACGCTAGGTAGAATTGTATATACACATCTTTAATATATCCAATTACCATTAAAATAACAACTAGACACATATCTATGTGGAGTTTAATGGCCGCGGCCTTTATTATAGGTTTAAATAATATTATATATAAGCCATTTAATCTTTAAAATATAAATGTAAAACATATTTAAAATAACAATAACATTACTAAGGCTTAGCCACCAAAGCTCAAGCCAAATAAACAACCAATAAAGTCCCTTTTTTATGAAAAGAAAAAAGGACAAACAACCTCATAATAGGCCTGCGACATCGGAAGGGAGGGTGGGATGCGTTCTGATCTCCTTGTCCGGTACACTGCAGCTTCTGACGCATTTTTTCTTTTTTATAGGGTATCAGCTCGTGGCAAACCGTTAATGTTCCCGTGGACCAAACAAAGGTAAGTACATTAAAACCGTTTAACTGTATAATAATAATAAAATATTTAATTAATTCCATCTACCAGCGCCCCATACATAGTGGGCGGGGACAATGCTTGCCCCTCCCACTATTATTATTCCGGGAACATGCTTGTAATCCAAAGCACTCATATATCAAAGCAAATTTCCCTATAAGAAATAATGGAAACTCAGATGATTCATTCCACAACCATTTATTCATAAGTCCTTCAGTTTATAGTCCATATAAAAAGATTTTAGCAACGTGATAGGTTGTGTAACCATAAAATGTCCATATAAAATGGCAGCCTCCACAAGGGGATTAGAAGCAAAATCCAGCAGGAGCTACAGAGTATAAAACAGAAGAGAGGTGCTTCTAAGTGTAGCAATATTGTTATATTTAATGAAGGTACAACATTTAGCAACTCACATGGTTGATGATTAAAAGAGGCACATCTATGTATGCAGGCATCTGGGCTAAATCTATCCACATAGACCATCCTCCGCACCGCCGGCTCTCACCGCTGTCAGTCTAAAATTGAGACCAGGAAGACTACCCTGTGTAGAGCGATCTGAAAGCAAGGCTTGAAGCGCTCGTGGAGCACAGCATGGAAGGGATGACATTGATGGCGGTGCAGAGGATGGTCTATGTGGACAGCTTTACCCCGGATGGCTGCATATTGCCTGTTTTAATCATCACCCATGTGAGTTGCTAAATGTTGTACCTTTATTAAATGTAACCATATTGCTACGCTAAGAGGCGCCTCTCTTCTCTTTTATACTCAGTTGTGATGTGATGTTATTTGTATATCAAGACCTTGTTTATCAAGTAAAAATGTATAAAAGAAAATTGCTTGTCTTGCCAAGCACTCTTAAACCAAGTACTCTCAAGCCAAGATTTTTCTGTATTTTATAGTATATATTCAAGTGCATGCAACATGAAAGCATAACACATATTTATTACTGATAATGATATCAAAGCATTCCCACTGACAATGTCTTCAACTGCTTTTTTATCCAGAATGATTTAGACACCATCCAGCATCAGCTTTGATTTGCTGGACTGATAGGCTGGCTCAGAGATGACAGGGTTATGTAAATCCTGGAGCCTGTACAGCTTTTGGCTGTGATAATTTTTTACAGGTATTTACATAGTACTGACAATTTTTATGCAGCATTTTACATATTGTACATTAACACCAGTCCCTGCCCTTAATGGGGTTTACAACTCAAGGTTTCTACCTAATAAGTGTAAATATACATACCAGGTATATTTTAGACAGAATCCAATCAACTTGCCAGCATGTTTTTGGAGTGTGGGAGGAAATCAGTGTACCTGTAATAGTATCCTGGTAGGAATTTGAACCAAGGTCCCCGGTGCTTTAGGGCCAAAGTATTTACTACTGCTTTTCCCATAGATCAGCCATTGCTGTAGCCTCTCACTGGTGCTGCATCTTCTAATCACTAGCTGCAGTAAAACGATTACAAAATTTTAGCCTAGACACAATGGACTAAAGCTCAATGACTACCTTTTAATAAAAAAAGACGGATTTGTTTTTAAATGATACCTTTGGTGTTAATTGTGACATGTCCGGTATCTAATCATGCAGGTGTAAAGAAGTATTATTTTGTACACTGGCTGTGAGGTTGTTTACATCCATGCCTGGTACCTATCATCGAGTTCTTATTACAAATGGATTCTTCCTGTTAAGAGGTTATTTCCTGCCCTTGCTTAAGGGTCAGGAGACCCCCTCAAGGATATATATGTGGATGTCTTAAAGGAAGTGAGAGTGTGACCAGACACATGCTTTGCAAGCCAGGAGGTGCTAGGGCTGATTTTGTTCTATATCCATCCAGGCTGAAAATGGACAATATAGGCAAGTGTTACTGAGCTGTGTAGCTCACTGTTTGTTATATTACTGTCACTCCTGTGTGGGATTCAGAGATATCTGTTGAGGCTTCTCTGATTCACTGAAACTTTCTATTTGTATACTGCAATATACTTGGGCTAGCCTCAAGTGTATGAGAGCAGAGCTCATATGATTATAACCTAATAATCTAATGACAGGTTTGTGTTGAAGTGTATATCTACCACTTCATTTTTTAAAGCAACAGTGTCCCTTTTTGGTCTGGGGGATTCCCAGCTAGTACTAGCCTAGGGAATGGTAAACAGCTCTGGGTAGCATCAGGATAGGCTTCAGATGGCCATTTAGATAGGTAGCTGTCTGGTAGCATTGATAGCATTGATAGTCAGGTTAGGGACCAAGAGATAGGTTAGATAGGCCTGGTTTGCATTGCAGGTGGTGCATTCCAGACTTCCTCGCCATTGGTGTGTTCATTGTTTGGTGTGTTCGTCTTCTGTACAAGCGTCCATCAGAAGCCATCGCTCCAGAGATGTTTCAGTGTTCATCCTATAAAACCAGATTGTGTTACGCTTCGCAAGCCAGCTCATCAGGGGCCCCTGCAACTGAACTGTGCCACAGGGTCTAATTAGAGGTATTCCTATTAAAGGCCTTTTGTTATATATCTGGCTATATATAGATACATGTATACACTGTTCTTCTCAGACATATGTACATTTTTCATGTTATTGCTTTGGTTGTATGTAATGCCATCACTTTATCATATATATAAAGTTACACTAATCACCTGCTGGTATAATCTATTAGAAATCTATTAGAAATGTATGCTGAGTGTATTAGTACTACTGCTGTCAGTTATTTTGGGTGAGTTATTAATTATTATCTTAGAAAGGGATCATCTCTACGTATGCTGGAGCTCTGTTCTAGGCTGAGGCACCATCACATAGATATTTATAGTCCACTCTTCATTTAGCAAAGACTCTGGCTCATTTGGTTACCTGCAGGTTAGTGCCATAACCTGTGTGGAGAGGGCAACTTCATATGACCCCCCTTATTACAGAGCTACACAGGTTTGTATTAAGTTACTAAAAGGCCTCATTTACAGTAGATCTCCACCTTTCCAAGGTTGTCCACCTGTGATTTGGAGAATACTTAACATTGGGATTGATTTACTAAAGGCAAACAGAGCACGTACTTTGCAAAGTGCAGTTGCATAGTGCAAGGGCATTTGCTTCAGAGCTTAGTAAAGGAAGGGATGCTATGAAGACATCATCATCCAATTACATGCAAGCAAAAAATGTTGTTGCATGTGATTGGGTATCCTTTGTCAAATTAACTAATTTACTAAGCAACTGCACTTGCAGAGTGCCACTGCATTTTGCAACGTGCACAGTCTATTTGCCTTTAGTAAATCAACCCCATTGTGTAATATAAAACATGTATAGAGGGTTTTTTTTTTTTTATGTATTGAAAAACATATTTTCACATAGTTTCAGCATAGTTGTGTTATGAAAGTTCCAAAAAGGAAGGCCTTATTGTGGCTCTGTAGACAACACCTCAAGTGTAGGCCTGTTTCCTGAGAATAAAGCAGCCTGACCTTGCTCTCAGCCTTGCTTACTGGTAAGAAATGTTAATGGAAATCTAAAATTGTAAGCACTTATAGTAAAAAAGTTGGCTAGTATAGTTGTAGTATTTAAGCAAAAGAAAAATCCTAAAATGAAAGGGCAGTGTTTCTGCTAACAGTGTACTTGAAATTACTCTTGGTCAGGAAACCTATAAAAAAAGTATAGCTTCCATTCTGTTTGAATTTAATTTGCAAATAATACATTGTAAGCACATTCTAGGAACACCATTTCTTTGGAACAATTCTTTTTAATCCTCTTATAGAGAACCTGAATGCCCCTTTTATCATTTCCCTGCACAGTCATAGCACAGCAGCCATTTTGGATGTCTAAATGTAGAATCAAGCTATAAAATAATTAGGATTAATTATCACATCACTTTAATTTCAGCTTTTCAGGGATATTTTTAAATAAATGTAAAAGATCTTTACCATATAGTTAATAAATGCATGTGCCACATCTGTTTTAAAGTACAGTGGTCTCTAATTCTTATTTACCTGTCCTTCAAAATTGTCTTTCATTTAAATATTGGTTTTACATCAATAGTGGCTGGTGCTCAAAATGTGTGTGCAGGGGGGGGCGCAAACAAACTGAAAAAAAAAACATCAATTGCAGCCACTGTGCCATCAAATGCAGCTACTGTGCCCATCAATTGCCACCGCTGTGCCATCAAACGCAGCCACTGTGCCCATCAAATGCAGCCACTGTGCCCATCAAACGCAGCCACTGTGCCATCAAACGCTGCCATTGTGCCCATCAAATGTTGCCACTGTGCCATCAAACGCAGTCACTGTGCCCATCAAATGCAGCCACTGTGCCATCAAACGCCCATCAAACGCAGCCACTACAGTTGGAAAAAAAAGTATGTGAACCCTTTTGGAATGATATGGATTTCTACACAAATTGGTCATAAAATGTGATCTGATCACAACAATAGACAATCACAGTCTGCTTAAACTAATAACACACAAATAATTAAATGTTACCATGTTTTTAATGAACACACTATGTAAGCATTCACAGTGCAGGTGGAAAAAGTATGTTAACCCTTGGATTTAATAACTGGTTGAGCCTCCTTTGGCAGCAATAACTTCAACCAAACGTTTCCTTTAGTTGCAGATCAGACATGCACAATGGTCAGGAGTAATTCTTGACCATTCTTCTTTACAAAACTGTTTCAGTTCAGCAATATTCTTGGGATGTCTGGTGTGAATCACTTTCTTAAGGTCATGCCACGGCATCTCAATTGGGTTGAGGTCAGAACTCTGACTGGGCCACTCCAGAAGCCATTCTGTTGTTGATTTACTTCTATGCTTTGGATCATTGTCCTGTTTCAACACCCCTCTTCTGTTGAGCTTCAGCTGGTGGACAGATGGCCTTAAGTTCTCCTGCAAAATGTCTTGATAAACTTGGGAATTCATTTCTCCTTCGATGATAGCAATCCATCCAGGCCCTGACGCAGGAAAGCAGCCCCAAACCATGATGCCCCCACCACCATACTTCACGGTTGAGATAGGGGTTTTGATGTTGGTGTGCTGTGCCTCTTTTTCTCCACACATAGGTGTCCTTTTATGAAGCAGTGAAATCTATTCACTGCTTCATTCTCCGGCATTCACATAGGAGATCTTTCTCCTCTGTGTGCCACTATATGAAGCGGAGTAGATCGCTTCACACTTGGAGGAGTGAAGCGATCTACAAACGCTTCTAACACTGGAGAACGGCCCCTAATACTGGAATCTCGTGAGACTTTACGAGATTACAGTACTAGAAATTCACTCATACACAGAGATGTCAATATATTAAGCAGTGATAAATTATCACAGCTCAATACACTGACACGCGGTGTGATTAATGTTAGTGAAATAAAGCGTCCCCCACATAATATATACATGTATACACACACAGACATTATATATACATGTATATACACACACATTATATATATATACATATACACATTATATATATATATATATATGTATATATATGTATATATATGTATACACATACATATGACAGGGGGACATGGTTACAGTGTTGGGGGGTCTGAACGAGGCATAAGGAAGTTAATTATCTTCCTCTTTCCTCCTCAGATCCCCCGATTCCCTCTTCACTACCCCGGTTCTCCACCTCTGAGTTGGTGAATCGGGGCGTGTGAATTCTGACACAGATCACAAGTGAAGCGCTGAGATCACAGCTTCATATAGTGCCCGTTACTGTGTCAGTCTATGTGGATTCTCCATGTGCGGAGATAATCGGCGGGAGAACAAGTTCAAACACATCTCCCCCCGATTATCTCTGGTTTATATACTGTTTATGGGCTGTGATCAGCGGCGATCCTCTGGATCTCCACTGATCATTGCTTCATAAACGGACACCATAGTGTTGTGTGTTTCACTCAAACAACTCAACTTTGGTTTCATCTGTCCACAGGATATTTTGCCAGTACTGTTGTGGAACATCCAGGTGCTCTTGTGCAAACTGTAAATGTGCAGCAAAGTTTTTTTTTGACAGCAGTGGCTTCCTCTGTAATATCATCCCATGAAATCCATTCTTGTTTAGTGTTTTACGTATTCACTAACTAGCTGACACTAGGATTCTTCTTCACCTCATTGAGCAGTCTGCTGTGCTCTTGCAGCCATCTTTACAGGACGCCCACTCCTATGGAGAGTAGCAGCAGTGCTGAACTTTCTCAATTTATAGACAATATGTCTTACCGTGGACTGATGAACAGCAAGGCTTTTGGAGATATTTTTATAACCCTTTCCAGCTTTATGCAAGTCAACAATTCGTAATTGTAGGTCTTCTGAGAGCTCTTTTGTGCAAGGCATCATTCACATCAGGCAATGCTTCTTGTGAAAAGCAAACCCAGCAGGGCAGCTGTAATCAACACCTCCAATCTCGTCTTATTGATTGGACTCCAGTTGGCTGACACCTCACTCCAATTAGCTCTTGGGGATCTCATTAGTCTAGGGGTCCACATAATTTTTCCACCTGCACTGTGAATGTTTACATGGTGTGTTCAATAAAAACATGGTAACATTTAATTATTTGTGTTATTAGTTTAAGCAGACTGTGATTGTCTATTGTTGTGACTTAGATGGAGCTCAGATCACATTTTATGACCAATTTGTGCAGAAATCCATATCATTCCAAAAGGGTTCACATACCTTTTTTTGCCACTTAATGCCCATCAAATGCAGCCACTGTGCCCATCATGCGCAGACACTGTACACATGAATTGCTGCCAATATGCCCATCAATTGCTGCCAGTGTGCCCATTAATTGCTGCTATTGTGCCCCATCAAATGTTGCCAGTGTGCCCATCCATTGCTGCTACTGTGCCCCATCAAATGCTGCCAGTGTGCCCATCAATGGCTGCTATTGTGTCCCATCAAATAGACCTGAACACCTGATTGGCTGAGAGTCGGTTCAGTGTTAGCAAAGCAAATTCCTTCGCTTTGCTAACACACAGCTGAGTGAACAGTGAACGCACAGCATTGCGCCCGTTGTTCATCTTTTGGGGGACTATCAGAGCCTATGGCTCTAATCAGGTGCTTCCAAAAAAAAATCCTGCCACTGTAATTCAGGTTCACGGCGCCCGAAAAGGGCCCGGATACCCGCTTCGGGGGTGTCAGCGGTGACCATAGATAGATTTATGCAATGCATGAATCTATCTATTGTAATAGAGTGGTGCCAGGAGAGAAGGGGCAGCGCGCCTGCACCCTTTATGGATGCACCACCACTGTTCTGCATACTTTAGCTGTGGTGGTGGGACTGTCAGCATTCTTGACACTGTATCAGGAACAATGAGTCAAACAATGGAATTTTTTTTTAACATTAGGAAAGGAGCTATATGGTGAGTCAAGGGGGTTGATTTACTAAAGGCAAATAGGCTGTTCACTATGCAAGAGAAGTTGCAATGGAATTTGGCCAGAACTTTTACCCTCATTTGACATTGGTGGATACGTTTACTTCTTGTCCCTTCTTTTTATCTGCTCTCTCCTCTACCCGTCGCCATAGGTTTGATTTAATAAAGAAAGAGGAGTTCTTCAAATAATTACTGTATGGCACTTGTGTGGCTGTAAAATTTGTAATGCATGCATGTTCCTTTAGGACCCATTCATACCACAGTGTTGTGCACTGCAACGCACATGCTGTCATGTGTTGAATTGTGTTGTGCAGGGCTGCTGTTAGAAATCATGGGGCCCCATACAGCCTATTTGACTTGGCCCCACAGAAAACATCAAAACAATATTTTCTCTAAAAATTACAATAAAATCATTATTAGCGGACACAAACACAACATAACTTACAAAATTCCTGCTAAATCTATCAAATTAGGACCTGCAGCATAACAGAGTGACTTCAGCCTCATGAACAAACCACTCATTCACACAGCCAGAACACCAATGTTAATGAGCTCCTAGGACTTGTTCAATTGGGAGTTTGGCAGGTGGGGGTGTGGGGGGGGGGGGACCCAGTGATTGAGCTGCTGTTTTTACCCCCCCCCCCCCCACACACACTTTCCAAGAGCAATTCACACTTTCTCCACACAGAAAAGTTTGCTGCATACAGTTAAAGTAGTGTTTGGAGAAAGTGGAAATTGCTGTTGGAAAGTGAAGAACGATTATCAGACTCGCTCTGGCTGAAAACCTATTAGAAATGACGCGATTTTGACCTTCCTTAACCAGGGAGTCAATATTTGTTGTAAGTGTGCATTTTATAACCATATGTGGTGGAGTTTAAGGTGGAAGGAATAAATAAGGAGAAGTGTATTTGACATTTCAGCATTCTGCGGGGTGGGGAAAAGTTTGGCGCGTGGATACATTTTGGACTTTACATATGCACATTCATTTATGGGCTTTTATATTGTATTGGATTCATTGATTATTTAGTAGCGGGAAGTGTATTTATTCTTGTTTTTCATCCAAGCACTAAACAATGTAATTTTCTCACCATTTTCAATAACTGTCACTTGCTTGACCTAGGACAGCATTTAGGCTTGTACAGCATAACACTACAGATAGTGTAGTGTAGATGTCCCCATCTTTTTAGATGTCACTATCTTTTTATATTTACAAGTCTGGCTAAGATGTGGATTCTCTGCAGGCCACGCTGAGCAGGAGTTGTAACATTGGCGGCCCATCCATAGGGGGTGCCCGGGCACCACCCCACCTCCTGTAGTCACCAAAAAAATTATTTTTTAAACAGCCCTTTTAAGAAAATACAGTGAGGCTGCATTTGATGGGACACAATGAGGCTGCATTTGAAGAGGACAATGAGGCTGCATTTGATGGGACAGTGAGGCTGCATTTGATGGGGCACAGTGAGGCTGCATTTGATGGGCAAAGTGGCTGCCATAGATGGGCACAGTGGCTGCATAAGATGGGCACAGTAGCTGTATAAGATGGGCACAGTGGCTGCATAAGATGGGCATGGTAGCTGTATGTGATGGGGCACAGTGGCAGCATTTGTTGGCACAGTGGCAGCATTTGATGGCACAGTGGAAGCATTTGATAGCACAGTGGAAGCATTTTTGATATGGCAGAGTGGCTGCATTTGATGGGCACAGTGGCTGCATTTGATGACACAGTGGCTGCAATTGATGGGCACAGTGGCTAGGTTTGATGGGCACAGTGGCTGCGTTTGATGGGCACAGTGGCTGCGATTGATGGGGTTTTTTTCAAAACTCTTCAGTTTGTTTGCGCCCCCTTAAAAATGTTGAGCCCCAGCTGCCACTGAGTTGTAAAGATCAAAGATTGGGACACAGACTCCTATGTGCAATGCTATGCTGGCCCATGTCAAGCAAGTGATAGCTAAGGAAAAGAGCGAGGAAATTAGAAGGTCTTCCTGTTTGATATTTCTTAGGGTGATATACAAGGCGCGAGTCCTGTGGGAACGCGTGGGAACGGCGTCCCTACACTTTTTTCACAGCAGGAACGCCGTTCCCTTTGCAGGACTAGAGCAGCCCGAGGCACAAAAATCAAAATTGACGAGGTATGTGTTAAAATCCGCTTGTTGATAGCCAACATCCCAGAATAGAACAATATGGAAGTTTTCCCCTTGGGAAAGGCGGGACTTTTTAGGCATAAACTGTAATTTTTTAAGAATATATAAAATACTTTTATTGGAACAAAAGAAAAAAAAAAGAAAATACATTCATTTACATATTACACAAGAAAAAAAGGACATTGATTCCTTCATATAGTCATGTTCATAAAACCATATAAATGTTTTCTACTTATTTTTCCAAAGGCGTACTCTTATCACATTGTATCATTGTACAAATGCACACATTTCTTCAATTAAAGAGAGAAGGGAAAAAAAAGGGGGGAGCACGCACCACCTCTACGTTCTTCCCCCCAAGACACAGATATGGGCCCAAGGGGGTCACCTCTCTGGATGGAAACCGGGACCGCGGTGGTAGGTTAACTGTAGGGGAGGAGACACGAGAGTGGAATGGATGCATGGAATTACATATGCCTTTATTTAGATAATTAAATACAGTGGTGTGAAAAAGTGTTTGCCCCCTTCCTCATTTCCTGTTCCTTTGCATGTTTGTCACACTTAAGTGTTTCGGAACATCAAACCAATTTAAACAATAGTCAAGGACAACACAAGTAAACACAAAATGCAATTTGTAAATGAAGGTGTTTATTATTAAAGGTGAAAAAAAATCCAAACCATCATGGCCCTGTGTGAAAAAGTGATTGCCCCCTAAACCTAATAACTGGTTGGGCCACCCTTAGCAGCAACAACTGCAACCAAGCGTTTGCGATAACGTGCAATGAGGCTTTTACAGCGTCCTGGAGGAATTTTGGCCCACTCATCTTTGCAGAATTGTCCTAATTCAGTTACATTAGAGGGTTTTCGAGCATGAACGGCCTTTTTAAGTTCATACCACAACATCTCAATAGGATTCAGGTCAGGACTTTGGCTAGGCCACTCCAAAGTCTTCATTTTGTTTTTCTTCAGCCATTCGGTGGTGGACTTGCTGGTGTGTTTAGGATCATTGTCCTGCTGCAGAACCCAAGTTCGTTTCAGCTTGAGTACACGAACAGATGGTCGGACATTCTCCTTCAGGATCTCTTGGTAGACAGCAGAATTCATAGTTCCTTTTATCACGGCAAGTCTTCCAGGTCCTGAAGCAGCAAAACAGCCCCAGACCATCACACTACCACCACCATATTTTACAGTTGGTATAATGTTCTTTTTATGAAATGCAGTGTTCCTTCTACGCCAGATATACTTGGACACACACCTTCCAAAGAGTTCCACTTTTGTCTCATCGGTCCACAGAATGTTGTCCCAAAAGTCTTGGGGATCATCAAGATGTGTTGTGGAGAAATTGAGACGAGCTTTGATGTTCTTTTTGCTCAGCAGTGGTTTTCTCCTTGGAACTCTGCCATGCAGGCCATTTTTGCCCAGTCTTTTCCTGATGGTGGAGGCATGAACGCTGACCTTAACTGAGGCAAGTGAGGCCTGCAGTTCCTTGGACGTTGTTGTTGGGTCTTTTGTGACCTCTTGGATGAGTCGTCGCTGCACTCTTGGGGTAATTTTGGGCAGCCGGCCACTCCTGGGAAGGTTCACCACTGTTCCATGTCTTCGCCATTTGTGGATAATGGCTCTCACTGTGGTTCGCTGGATTCCCAAAGCTTTGGAAATGGCTTTATAACCCTTTCCAGACTGATAGATCTCAATTACTTTCTTTCTCAATTGTTCCTGAATTTCTTTGGGTCTCGGCATGATGTGTAGCTTTTAAAGATCTTCTTGTGGACCTTACTGTGTCAAGCAGCTCCTAATTAAGTGATGCCTTGATTGTGAACAGGTGTGGCAATAATCAGGCCTGGGTGTGGCTAGAGAAATTGAACTCAGGTGTGGACAACCACAGTTATAGTATGTTTTAACAAGGGGGGCAATCACTTTTTCACACAGGGCCATGATGGTTTGGATTTTTTTTCACCTTTAATAATAAACACCTTCATTTACAAATTGCATTTTGTGTTTACTTGTGTTGTCCTTGACTATTGTTTAAATTGGTTTGATGTTCCGAAACACTTAAGTGTGACAAACATGCAAAGGAACAGGAAATGAGGAAGGGGGCAAACACTTTTTCACACCACTGTACTAAGGATATTTTGTTTCAACAACTTATAGGTATATCTGTGTCTTGGGGTGAAGAACGTAGAGGTGGTGCGTGCTCCCCCCCCCCTTTTTTTCCCTTCTCTCTTTCATTGAAGAAATGTGTGAAAAAAGAAAGAAGAATCTACAAAACATAAGAAAAAAATATATAAATATGCAAAGTAAATGTGCAAAAATGAATTATCCCTGAAACGTGTAGGCTACATTGGACGCACAATATTTATTTTGTTCAATTGTTTTAAATCTTCCGAATGTGCATATGTACAATGATACAATGTGATAAGAGTACTCCTTTGGAAAAATAAGTAGAAAACATTTATATGGTTTTATGAACATGACTATATGAAGGAATCAATGTCCTTTTTTTCTTTTGTAATATGTAAATGAATGTATTTTCTTCTTTTTTCTTTTGTTCCAATAAAAGTATTTTATATATTCTTAAAAAAATTATCGTAGGTGTTATGCCCCGTACACACGAGCGGACTTTTCGACATCCAAACTCCGACGGACCGAGTCCGTCAGACTATCCGATCGTGTGTGGACTGCAACGGACTTTTGATTCGCCAAAGTCTGACGGACTTTAGAAATGAAGCATGCTTCAAATTTTCCCGACGGAACTCCGCCGGACCCAGTTCTGATGTAGAAGTCCGCTCGTCTGTATGCTGTTCCGACAGTCCTAAAACGACGCATGCTCTGAAGCAAGTACGAGACGGAAGTGCTCGGTCTTGTAAAACTCCAGTTCGTATTGGAAGTAGCACATTCGTCATGCTGCAAATTCTGTGCTCGTTTAAATGTATAGCGCATCTTCTTTATAATGCTAGAAGAACGAAGTCTTTATTTATAATGCTAGAAGAACGAAGTTGCTTTGCTGCTCATATTCACTCACAGAGTTCTCACCAAACACATTTCTGTTTTATTTCTCCTCATCTCATGGATGATCTTGTTTTTATTTTAAAGCCCCATCTCAATATATTTTTATTTTTTTTTTGATTACTTTTTTTCCTCCATATTTTTGGTAGAATTCTTTACCATTTTTTTTATTGTGATCTCCATATTTAATTATTCTGTCAAGTAAAAAATAAAAATTGGTAACTTGACCGAATAATTAAATATGGAGATCACAAGAAAAAAAATGTTCAAGAATTCCCAAAAAAATCTTGATGAAAAAATTACTCCAAAAAAAAATAAATAAATAAATAAAAAATGGTGTTGACTAATTTTTGGCCTCCATATTTTTGGTAGAATTCTTTACCATTTTTTTTATTGTGATCTCCATATTTAATTATTCTGTCAAGTAAAAAAAAAAAAATTGGTAACTTGACCGAATAATTAAATATGGAGATCACAAGAAAAAAAATGTTCAAGAATTCCCAAAAAAATCTTGATGAAAAAATTACTCCAAAAAAAAAAATAAATAATAAATAAAAAATGGTGTTGACTAATTTTTGGCCTCCATATTTTTGGTAGAATTCTTTACCATTTTTTTTATTGTGATCTCCATATTTAATTATTCTGTCAAGTAAAAAAAAAAAAAAAAAAATTGGTAACTTGACCGAATAATTAAATATGGAGATCACAAGAAAAAAAATGTTCAAGAATTCCCAAAAAAATCTTGATGAAAAAAATTACTCCAAAAAAAAAAAAAAAAATAAATAAAAAATGGTGTTGACTAATTTTTTTCAAACATATTTTTGGTAGAATTCTTTACCATTTTTGTTTTATTGTGATCTCCATATTTAATTGTTCCGTCAAGTTAACACCAAAAACTTTTTTTATTTTTTTTTCATTACCACAATAACCTTTTTATTTTTATTCTGGTGACAAGTTACCACAATAACATTTTTATTTTGTTTATAACCTCAAGGAGGTTAGTGTCCCTTGTTAATTTCACATTGTCTTTTATAGAAAGGTATTTGACCAAAAAACACATAGGCAATTATATTTTCAAAAAAAAATATCCATTTATTCTGGTTGAACAAACAAAAAAATGAAGGCAACACTGGAGAAAATTGTGACATTTGTGTAGCGTTTTGGCCCCAGGGCAAACGTGAAACTCTGTGTAAAAGAAAATTCAAATATTACGAAATCCAATATGGTCCCAGAATCCCAGACATCAAGAGCAGCATCAGATGGTATATATGTCCCCAGGCTGTGGTACAACAGGCTGTGTCTTTTTGGTCGGACCAGAGTGAAGCCAGGTCATCACCTTCTTCTCTTCACTCCACCCTTCACTGCACCCTTCCCTGCAGACTTCCCTGTAGCCTTCCTGGGAGGCTGTGTCTCCGGTGGTGTACTCGTGGCAGGAGGAGGAGGAGGAGGAGGAGGAACAGGAGGAACTTGCTCCACAATATTGCTGTTGGCAGATAATTCTCCACTCAGCCCCTTCTGTAACGCCAAGAAAATGAGCCTTTCACAGTGGAGACGTTGGCCCATCTCTAATTGGTGGAGACGGCTGGCGATGTAGCAGCCATAGGCCTCTTCTGCGTCAGGGGGGCTGTTTAAGACATTAGTAGCCTCTCTAATTAGGCGCAGGGATTCCTCCTGTGCTAGCGTATTTTTTTTTGCCCTTTTTGATGGAAGACGGAGGGGAGGCACTTGTGATGTTGTCATGCTTCTACTAGGCCCGGCCACCTCCTGGCTGACAGAGGGCACGGCCTCCTCCTGCCTGCCACTTTCCCCACCTTCCTCCTGGCTGAGCTCCTCCTGTGTATAAAAAAGGGACATTGTTTTAGTTTTTTGTTCATCAATCCTAAACATTTTTCAGCTCCTGACTTCAAAATTCTGTTAATACATATAAAAGAGTATCATTATGACACCACTATTTCTTGTTTCTGCTGGTGACAAACATTTGTGGCCACTACTGTAAATTGATATGTCCAAATTTTAACTATTTTTTAACATCAATAATAGCGTACAAATTCGAATAACATCTAGTTAACATCATTAATATTATGAATATCACTATTTTTGCTCAAAAAATACCTGGCTCCAGCTGGGTGCATCCGCTTCTTCCAGGATGGAAGGCTCATCAGCCTCTGCTGAGGTGGAGGGAATGCTGCAGGGAAGGGTGGAGGGAAGGGTGGAGGGAAGAGTAGAATGCGACTCCCTGGGTTTACACCGGTCGTCCAGGAACCGTAGCTTTTCAAAGTACCACAGCCTGGGTACATACACATCACCTGGTGCTGCTCCTGATGTTTTGAATTGTTCGATTTTCCTCTTTTCCTTTCGGTACATGTTTTGCAATATTTGAATTTTCTTCTCCACAAAGTCCACGTCTGCCTCTGGGATCCAAGTCTGCACAAATGTCAAAAATCTCTCCAGTGTTGCCCTCCTTACTGGTTTATTAAAATAATCCTTGTGCTTGGCATGCCACAGATTTGACATCTCCTTATATTTGTCGATAAACAGACTTAAAAATTCCGGATCCCTGAATTTTTGATTCATTTTTCTGAAAGACAATACACAAGCCAAAAAACATAATGTTAGCTCAGACTCTCCTAATCTTAGCCCAAGATAGACTCCAGGATCTGCCACTTATTTGGGGAAATGGTTTAAACTTACCTTCGTTTTGCTTGCTCCCAACTTCTGTTCCTATTTTCGCAAACGAACATACGACATGTGATTTTTGTCGTTATATACAGTGCGTACGCGTAGAACTACGCCTGCGTTGCCCGCCCCTGACGTTCTTTTAGTCAAGTTCATGTTTTCCCGCCCCTTTCTGCGCACTTACCGTACGTACGACGTGTGATTTTGTCGTAAGATCCAGTGCGTACGCGTAGAACTACGCCTGCGTTGCCCGCCCCTGACGTTCTTTTAGTCAAGTTCTTGTTTTCCCGCCCTTTCTGCGCACTTACCGTACGTACGACGTGTGATTTTGTCGTAAGATCCAGTGCGTACGCGTAGAACTACGCCTGCGTTGCCCGCCCCTGACGTTCTTTTAGTCAAGTTCTTGTTTTCCCGCCCTTTCTGCGCACTTACCGTACGTACGACGTGTGATTTTGTCGTAAGATCCAGTGCGTACGCGTAGAACTACGCCTGCGTTGCCCGCCCCTGACGTTCTTTTAGTCAAGTTCATGTTTTCCCGCCCCTTTCTGCGCACTTAACGTACGTACGACATGTGCATTTTGGCGTAAGATCCAGTGCGTACGTGTAGAACTATGCCTGCGTTGCCCGCCCCTGACGTTCTTTTAGTCAAGTTCTTGTTTTCCCGCCCTTTCTGCGCACTTACCGTACGTACGACGTGTGATTTTGTCGTAAGATCCAGTGCGTACGCGTAGAACTACGCCTGCGTTGCCCGCCCCTGACGTTCTTTTAGTCAAGTTCATGTTTTCCCGCCCCTTTCTGCGCACTTAACGTACGTACGACGTGTGATTTTGTCGTAAGATCCAGTGCGTACGCGTAGAACTACGCCTGCGTTGCCCGCCCCTGACGTTCTTTTAGTCAAGTTCTTGTTTTCCCGCCCTTTCTGCGCACTTACCGTACGTACGACGTGTGATTTTGTCGTAAGATCCAGTGCGTACGCGTAGAACTACGCCTGCGTTGCCCGCCCCTGACGTTCTTTTAGTCAAGTTCTTGTTTTCCCGCCCTTTCTGCGCACTTACCGTACGTACGACGTGTGATTTTGTCGTAAGATCCAGTGCGTACGCGTAATACTACGCCTGCGTTGCCCGCCCCTGACGTTCTTTTAGTCAAGTTCATGTTTTCCCGCCCCTTTCTGCGCACTTAACGTACGTACGACATGTGCATTTTGGCGTAAGATCCAGTGCGTACGCGTAGAACTACGCCTGCGTTGCCCGCCCCTGACGTTCTTTTAGTCAAGTTCTTGTTTTCCCGCCCTTTCTGCGCACTTACCGTACGTACGACGTGTGATTTTGTCGTAAGATCCAGTGCGTACGCGTAGAACTACGCCTGCGTTGCCCGCCCCTGACGTTCTTTTAGTCAAGTTCATGTTTTCCCGCCCCTTTCTGCGCACTTAACGTACGTACGACATGTGCATTTTGGCGTAAGATCCAGTGCGTACGCGTAGAACTACGCCTGCGTTGCCCGCCCCTGACGTTCTTTTAGTCAAGTTCTTGTTTTCCCGCCCTTTCTGCGCACTTACCGTACGTACGACGTGTGATTTTGGCGTAAGATCCAGTGCGTACGCGTAGAACTACGCCTGCGTTGCCCGCCCATGACGTTCTTTTACAAGAATATTTCCCGCCCCCTTTTCTCTACGGTGCGCAGTAGGAGAGACATGGCGGAAACACAACAGGTGCTTGATATTAACGACTCCAGTAGTCACGAATCCCCGGAGCCACAAACGTCCCAATCCGGAAAGAGGAGATTTAAGGCCTCAAATATGGCATTTCAAGAGATGGTGGAGATGGTGGCAATCTTGCGAAGTAAGGATTATGATGGCAAGTATGGACCATACACCCATCCGAACTTGCGCAAGGCCAGAATCATGGCCAAAGTAGTTAAGACCCTGCATAATCGTTTTGGGGTACGACGGTCAAAAGACCAATTGAGGAAACGGTGGTCCGACCTGAAATTGAGGGAGCCGGATCAATACAGAAGGATCAAGAAAGTTCTGAAAAAAAGTAAGTACTTGTCGTGTGTTCCTATTTTATGATTATTGCATACAGATCCATATGCTTTACCTTTGTACAATGTAAAAAATTGCTGCTTTCATGTTGTATACAGTAAAAGAATCGTATCGTTTTAACAAACCCTCGTAAATTGTTCGTGGCAAACCTCGTTTATGATACAGGGTTTGAACAGCATTTTTTGGCTGTGTAATTTTTAGGACACAACAAATGATTAGGACATTGTGGTTTAGATGTGTTTCAAAATACAATGACTAGAAAAGAACATTCAGTGTAATTGAAGGAGAGGACACTTGGCAGCTGGGTAAAAACACATCTGCACTCATGAGCAAAGGTGTGGGACACCAGAGAACATTTATTAGGGTAAACCACACGCCACACGGGGTTCCCTGGTATACTTGGGTGGGGGGGGGGGGGTTGGGCATGTGTGAACCTTGGCACAAAAAGCAAATTATTTGATTTTTGGGCAAAGTGAATTGATTTATCATGTCTTCACATTTTGCATCTCTTCATAAACCGACAATTGTACAACACTTCTAATCAAGGTTTCATCTTCCTAGTTCTGGCCTTAAATATCTGTGTGCTAAAGTATACCTTTTTGTTTGTTAATTTCTCATAGGGGAGAAAAGCCTCACAAAGCAGGATCCCAGGGACCGCCACCCTTGCCAGCAGGAATGTGAGGTTAGCCCCATCCCCCCCGTGGATGTGCATGTGGAGGAAGGAGAGGTGGAAGAAGGAGAGGAGATGGGCACCCCACCAGGTGAGTGTCTGACACCACAGCTTCAGGTAATCGATGTATACCTGCATATTTCCAAACACATGTTTTTACATCTATTTTAGGTGATGTTGTGGTTGTGGAAAGCGACACATTTCCAAGCACCAGTGCCCCCCCCGAGGATGTCGAGGAAGGAGAGGTTGAGGAAGGAGAGGTGGAGGAAGTAGGGGAGATGGGCACCCCACCAGGTGAGTGTCTGACACCCCAGCTTGTTGAAATCCATGTATGACTGCATAATTTTTGACCAAATGTTTCCCATCTATTGTAGGTGATGTTCTGTTTGTGGAAAGGGCCCCATTTTCCAGTGACAGCGCACAAAGGCTGATTGGCCAGATAATGGGCTGGAATGGGGAACTAGATGACATGCGAACTAGCCTGGATCTCATGAAGACTCAGATTGACAATATGCAGCTGGAAATGAAGAACATGATCGATATTTTGGGGAGAATATAATCCGTTTCTCCATAATATCGATCATGTTCTTCATTTCCCTTGTTTTAGTTCAAAGATTGTTACTTCACCAATTTTTATGATTGTGGCTGATTGTTGTTATACATTTTTCATATTTTTTATAGAAAAAAAAAAACCACAAAAAAAAAAAAAATGTTTTTAAAAATTTAAAAAAAAAGGAAACAAAAAAATGTTGGGCAAAGAAAGTTAAATAAACCCAAAAAAAAATTTACATCACTAAATATTCAATGGCACATGTGAATGTGGCCAAATTAAAATTTTGAATAATCAAGAATGTGTGGCGTATTCTTTCAATGCTTAATACCAGTTTGGGAAAAGGGATTTTGTGTATCCAGTGACAATGGGCCTTATTGAATTTAATGAAAATACACTTGGCACTACAAGTGCACTAGGATAACATAGGAGACAAGCACAAACCAAAAGCAAGCAAGAAAACACATTTCAGATTTGAGGTTCTTTTATTATTTTCCTCTGTTTAAAAATTAAAGATTGGGTGGCATTGCAATGGCCCCCCTACCGTTAAAATAAGTCACATATCTTTCGCGAACTTCACGTGCACTTTGGGGGGCCAAGCCAGTACGGCCAGTATCCAGGCCTGTCATGGATTCTGGACCAACTCCAGCCTCCGGCATTATTCCGGATAAATAAGTATTTGAGTATTTGTGTAAAAAATTGTGCAAAATGCAGCACGTAAGTATGACATAGTTCAGTTTGTATTCCGCTAGGTTTAGAGCAGTCAGAAATACACGGAACCGGCTGGCCATTATTCCAAATGCATTTTCCACAACTCTTCTCGCTCTGGCCAGCCGGTAGTTGAAAACCCTCCTCTCCGGGGTGAGGGCTCTTTGGGGGAATGGCCTCATGATGTGGTCGTCAAGAGCAAAAGCCTCATCAGCAATGAATACGAAGGGTAGTTCCTCCACATTCTCCGAATCAGGTGGCAAGCCCAGGCCACCTGTCTGTAGACGGCGGTAGAACTCCGTCTGGGCGAAGACTCCTCCATCCGACATCCGGCCATTCTTCCCCACGTCCACATATAGAAATTCATACTGTGCCGACACCACCGCCATTAACACAATACTGTGAAACCCCTTGTAATTAAAAAAGTATGACCCCGAATGGGGTGGTGGCACAATGTGGACGTGCTTCCCATCTATCGCACCACCGCAGTTAGGAAAGTCCCAACGGGTGGCAAAATGGGATGCCACAGTCTGCCATTCCTGTGGCGATGAAGGAAACTGGGGAGGCAAAAAGCAGAAAAAAAACAAAATAAGTACTTTTGCACATTAAACATTGTACATTACAACACAAACTTTATTTCACGCTTCTGCCTAGTCACATGACACCGATCGTCTGCTCCCTGTCATTGGGAGCAGTGATCAGGGTCATGTCACTGCTAGCCCATCCCCCAGACAGTTAAGAAAAACACTCACCCAGAACACACTTTTTAAACCATTCCTTGGCCCCCTTGTGCTTAATAAAACACCTTCACTGCATGTGACATTTTTACAGTAATCAAGACAATTTTTGACAGCATTGATCACTGTATTAATGACAATGGTCACAAAAATGTATGGAAATTGGCCAATGTGTCCGCCATAATGTGGCAGTCACCAGAAAAACAAAACAAAAAAAAAAAACGGTTAGCAACGCCATTACTATTTTCAAAAATGGCAAGATTTTACAAATGCCAGCAAAATAGACCATATTTACGAAACGATTGAACTTTTAACCAAAACAATCAAGAAACGCTTAAATTGTGATTCATTTTAACACATTTTTGTTTACTAAAAGACTACGTATCAGCATCAAATGATGTCCAAAAAAATCATGGTGATATATTTTTGTGCCTATCTTTCTTTAGAGCGAAAAGAGAGAAAAAAATGCATATTTAGAAAAATGCATTTTGGGTTTGTTGGTGGTTAATCACCAAAACTAAAAAAGCAGAGGTGATCAAAGACAACCAAATACAAAATCTCTTTGTGCTAATAAAATGAAGATAATTTACTAGGAGGAGCCATGTTACAAGGACGCACAATTGTCAATTCAAACAACGCACTGCCAAATCACCCAAAAAAGTGATGAAGGTCAGGAAGGGGGGAAAATCATTCCAGGGTTGAAGTGTGTTAAAAATACAATATATAATTCAACATTAATTTAAGAACACACAGACTCGTTGGAATTATATTAAGTGTGTGTGGGGGGGGGGGGGGGGGGGATCCAGTTAAAGGACACACAGACCATTTGGGATACTATTAAGGGGGGGGGGGGATTCAGTTAAGGGGACACAGACCATTTGGAATAATCTTTAAAATGTTTGGTTTTAGGATAAAGCAATAGAATGGAGCTGACAAAAGACATTTTAAGTGACTAGACTAGGTGGATATGGGCCTACCATAGCATGTTGGTGAGGTTTAATGAAGGCAAATATGCATGAAAAACAAAAAAGGAGCATTAAAAGATTGCAGCATGCATGAGGACAAAGGGGACATTCACAGCATATTGCAATCATGGTAATTAGAGATTGAGGAAAGAAATACAAGGCATTAGCAAACATTAAAGACAATAAAATGTGATGTTAAATGCTAAATCTTACCTTAATATAGTCCTCCTGCAGGACCTGTATAATGGCAGAACAGGTCTCTGGGATAATGATCCCCAGAGCCTGGGGGGAGATGCCTGTCGAGAACTTCAGGTCCTGAAGGCTTCTCCCTGTCGCCAAGTAGCGCAACGTGGCGACGAGCCTCTGCTCCGGAGTGATGGCTTGCCGCATGCAGGTATCCTGCCTGCTGATATAAGGGGTCAGCAAAGCCAGCAGACGGTGAAAAACGGGGTCCGTCATCCGGAGATAATTCCTGAAATCATCAGGATTATTCTCCCAGATCTCACGAAGCAAAGGCATGTGCGAGAACTGGTCACGCTGGAGCAACCAATTCTTCGTCCATGAACTCCTCAACACCCCGTCCACGGACTGTTCTTGGGTTGCAAAATGAACTACAACACCAAGCGCAAGCAAAGCACGAACTCGACGATGAGTACGTACACGCAACATGGCTTCAAAACGGTCGGATTGTCAGAGCGAACAGACGTCACTGAAGAACAGCAAGGCCTGTGAAGAGCGAGCTGAAAGTCAGCGAGCGCAGTTAGATCGCACTGCAAAATACAGACACGAACTGACTACACGCACTAAAAAACAGATACAAACCTCACAAGCACAAACTGAAAAGCAGTGAAAAACGGTCTGAAAAATACGAGTCTGAAAACCGCGAATCGTCTCTCTCACCAAACTTCTACTAACACGAGATAAACACGAAATTAGCAGAAGGAGCCCAAAGGGTGGCGCACTTGGTATTGAACTTCCGTTTTATAGTCTCGTCGGACCTGGTGTACGTCACCGCGGACCAGACGGGCGGACTTTAGTGGGATCGTGTGTAGGCAAGTCCGTTGCGTCGGAACTCCGGCGGAACTCCGGCGGAACTCCGGCGGAAACTCCTTCGGATTTAAGTCCGCTCGTGTGTACGGGGCATTACAGTTTATGCCTAAAAAGTCCCGCCTTTCCCAAGGGGAAAACTTCCATATTGAGGCTCTAGCACAGGCATCAACTAAATGGCGGACTGCGGGCCAAGCCAGTCAATGATCTGTGCGGCCCCAGCGTGGTCAAGCCATTTAAGAGCTGACATCGGAAGAGCAGCACAGCGATGCACGGAGGGCAGGGGCTGGCCCAGTTAACTGATTGGTTAATAGAACCTCTCTGCATTCTATCAACCAATCAATTAACTGGGGCAGATCCCGCCCTCTGTCCATCCCTTTGCTGCACCTCCAATGTCATCTTCTGTGTCCTGTGTAAGGTAAGACAGGGAAGAGGGCACTGTTATGAAGGATGGAGGGGGAAAGTATCAGAAACTGAAAGGAATAAGAAGGGGTTATATAAAAGGGAGGAAGGGCAGGAATGTGAAGAAGGTTGCTATAAAGGGGCTGAGGACAGGTTTAAATTTTAAAACTGGCTACTTGGTCATCTTCTGTAGTATGTCGCATTCACAGTCTGGTCATCTCCTGTAGTCGCATTCACAGTCTGGTCATCTCCTGTAGTCGCATTCGCAGTCTGGTCATCTCCTGTAGTATGTCGCATTCGCAGTCTGGTCATCTCCTGTAGTATCTCGCATTCGCAGTCTGGTCATCTCCTGTAGTATGTCGCATTTGAAGTCTGGTCATTTCCTGTAGTCGCATTCGCAGTCTGGTCATCTCCTGTAGTCGCATTCGCAGTCTGGTCATCTCCTGTAGTATGTCGCATTCGCAGTCTGGTCATCTCCTGTAGTATGTCGCATTTGCAGTCTGGTCATCTCCTGTAGTCGCATTCGCAGTCTGGTCATCTCTTGTAGCATGTCGCATTTGCAGTCACTGTATTTTCTGTGAAATATATATATGCATATGAGCGTATCATTTTTTTTTTTTGGTGGGGGGAGTGGATCTTGGGTGGGAGTTCCCACGCTTTTTTCCCCAGGACTTGACCCCTGGTGATAGAGCAGTAGAACCGGTCCTCCTGCTTGTCAGGTGCCATGCCTGAGCCCCCTGTTAAACTGATAGAGCCAGAGGGCCAGTACAGGAGGGCCAGTTCTACTGCCTTATCAACAGCCCCAGTGTTGTGTTGCGTTACATTAGACAGCCCTTTAAAAATTAATTTAAACAAAAATAGGGCAGAATGCTTTTTATGACAATGCAGCACAACACATAGAACACTGACAATTGTTTATTGTGCTGCTCTGCAATGCATGCAATTTACATTGGTACCTGTTGCGGGATCACATATGTTACCACAAAAGCAGTGATGTAAATGGGTTTTGATTTATTTTATTTTCTCTAGCCTATTGCTAGCTGCCCAAGGTACAGGTAGGCGATTCTGCACTTTCGGGGCCTGCATCTGGCGACCACCTCCCACTGTGATTGGACACAACGGGAACCAATGATCTGGGACCCACTGATTGGCTTGTTTATATAGGCTGACCGCTGTTCCGTGACAAGGGAAGACAGAGATCCTGTGTTTCTGCTAAGTAGAAACACGTATCTCTGTCTTCCCACAGTTAAAGAACCCCCCGCACAATTAGGAAGCACTCCCTAGGAATACATTTATCCCTTTGACCACCCCTGATGTTAACACCTTCCCTGCCAGTGTCATTGGTAGTAACAATGCATTTTTTTTGCCCTGATCACTGTATTGGTGTCACTGGTACCCAAAAAGTGTCACTTAGTGTCTAATTTTTCCACTGCAATGTCACAGTCCCGCTATAAATCACTGATCGCCACCAATACTAGTACAAAATAAATAAATAAAAATTCCATCAAAAATATCCCATAGTTTGTAGATGCTATAACATTTGTGCAAACCAATCAATAGCAGAATACATATTGGCCTAAACTGATGATGAAATTATTATTATTTTTTTTTTTATTGGGTGTGTTTTATAGCAGAAAGTAAAAAAATATAGTTTTTTTAAATTGTCTGTCTTTTTTTTGTTTATAGCGCAAAAAATAAAAACCGCAGAAGTGATCAAGTACCACAAAAAAAAAAGCTCTATTTGTGATGGAAAAAATGACATACATTTTATTTGGGTACAGTGTTGCATGACCATGCAATTGTCAGTTAAAGTAACGCAGTGCTATATGGCAAAAAAATAGCCTGGTCATGAAGGGGGGCAAACCTTTCGGAGCTGAAGTGGGTAGAGGTCACTTCTTCTACATAAGGCCATGTACTCCTCTGGACTGACAGCTACCCCCAAATCTCCAAATTTACACTTACCCATGTATTGATCACACACAACACCCTAAAGTGATAGTCAGATGCTGGAACTCCGTGGACTGACAACTTTCTAAAATGACAACTCTGGGATTGCCAAATGTCCTGCTCATATCCCAGTCCCTAAATTAACAGTCAAATACACCTCCTATGCCTCTAGAATAATGGCAATCCACACCCACCCCAGACTGTAAACCTCACCCCTGCAGAATATGCAGAAATGAACAGTTTGTTTATATATTCTAGTTTTTATAGGTTTATTCAATATGACAATTTAAGACCAAAAAATGGTACAGAATTTGTACAAAATCATATACAGACTTTTATTCCTCTACTTCTTTTTTTTTTACCATTCCATGAACGGGCACACATTTGCTACAATCAAGTAAAAGAAAAGATGTAATATTAATGAAAATGTCCACGGTAGCCTTATTTCGTTTAGTAATCTAAAATTCACTGCACACATATTATTAAAAATATATGTATTTTTTTTGCTGTAATTAGTCTAAAGCTTGAGCACGAAGCATAATCAATAGAGCCGGTCTTTAAAAAAGATAAATAAATTACTCTGATTGCCTGGGCTAAAAATAGCTTGCCGCCATCAGTTACCCATAGCATGTGAAATGTTTGCTTCCCAATCTGTTTGATGTCTGCCTCGCCTTATAATGGCTGAGATAATCATGAAGTAAAATTTAAATGTTAATGTTCTGCATTTATTTGCATTTGCCAAACCATTTTTTTTTACTGTAATTTCATGTAAATGTTAAACACACTGAATAAACATTAAGTTTGCTCATGATGAATCTGGTAACTGAGATCATGATATAAAGATTTATATATGCAAAACATATACAATACACATATTATAGTATTATTTATTAAAGGGCCAAATAGGCTTATTCTAATAAACTTCAGTTCTTGAAAAAAGACAAACATTTAGACAAAACATTTACTTGTTGAATACATAAAAGTCACAAATAAGTAATGTTGAGGTAATGTCCAGTGTGAAAATATAGCAACAAATCTGAATTCATAATTTCACTTAGCAACCTGAAATCTGATTGGTTATTATGAATTAATTAACATAATTATTTTTTATACTACGCTACAGAATAAACCTAAAATTAAGCAGATGTCTAGAACATTCAGTTCCTCCCAACGTCATTCACTATTTATTTTCATTAATTCATAGATGAATTCATATTGTGAAACAATTAGTTTTGTCATATTTGATATTGTTTTGTGATTCAAATGTTCCCTAATGCTCAAGGGCAACCTTGCACAGGAAAAAGGAGATTACTTCTATTTAGTTGTACAAGAGGCAAAAAATATACAGGATATACGCCATTTTATTAATACTTAACTTGCCTCTTATGATCCCTAATGACTTGCACTACTTGCCGCAATCTGACATATTAAAGACTAACTCTTTATATGTAAATATGCTATGCTTTTTTAACGTATTTAACTATTACAGATGTTTTAGGGCTGGTCAAATGACGAACCAAGTATTTCTCACCTCTTCTCCTGGTGATGGATGCTTTCTGATGTTGCAGTTCCATGATGCTGACGTGTCATTTAACTCAGAAGGCTGAGAACATATTGAGGTGGGAAGGTATTGATGGTGAGTATTGCAGCCTAATTGTTTTTTTTTTTTTTTTATTATTATTTAAAGCACCAGCTGAGGGACTGTTCTATATTATTAAGGTTTTGTCAGGAGTTTTACAGATGTGCTGAGATTATAATTGTAAGCAGCTGTTTTTTTTAAGGGCAACACCATAAAAAGTAAGGATCAATGGACTATGGACCTATGAGGTTAATAAGTACATGAGTTTCCATGTTACAAGCCCTACTATCTGATTCTTTAAAATTGCCAATCCAAACATTTACAGATTTCTCTGCTCAGTCTGAGAAATTTAGGTTAAAAATTGATGATTCTCAGACACATGAGTTGTATTCACACATCTCTCCCTCTTACTAGACATGTGCATTCGTTTTCGTCCGAATGCATTTTCGTCCGAATTTCAGCTATTTTTGTTTTCGTTTTGACAAACGATAACGAAAGCACAAAATCCGAAAAACGAAAGATCCGACATAAATAAATGCTTTATTTTCGTTTTCATTGTTACAACAGTTCGATATAGAATAGGAGATTCGACATGACTCTGACAATAACAATCTGTCTATAGAACCTGTGGTCGAATGTACCTAACCTTACCTCTATTAGTCCAAGATTATATAGAGAAAATATTCGACAGAGAAAAAAGATTTGACAGAGAGAAAAGATTCTGAAAGTTACTGTCCTAAAAAGTGTTTGGGGACCCGGGTCCTGCCCCAGGGGACATGGATCAATGCAAAAAAAAGTTTTTAAAAACGGCAGTTTTTTCGGGAGCAGTGATTTTAATAATGATTAAAGTGAAACAATAAAAGTGTAATATTCCTTTAAATTTCGTAGGGGGGAGGTGTCTATAGTATGCCTGTGAAGGGGCTCATGTTTCTGGTGCTTAGAACTGTCCCTGCACAAAGTGTAATTTATGCAGGAAAAAAAGTCCTTTAAAATCACTCGCAGCTATGAATTGTCGGCTCCCGTAATACAGAGAACACTCATTGAAAGTCGTTGATAAAAAATAAATAAATAAAAAAGCGTGGGGGTCCCCCAAATTCAATTACCAGGCCCTTCAGGTCTGGTATGGATATTAAGGGGAACCCTGCCTCAAATTTAAAAAAAAATTGACGTGGGGTCCCCCTAAAAATCCATACCAGACCCTTTATCCGAACACGCAACCTGGCAGGCCGCAGGAAAAGAGGGGGGGGGGGCGAGAGAGCAGCCCCCCTCCCTCCTGAACCGTACCAGGCCACATGCCCTCAACATTGGGAGGATGCTTTGGGGGTCTGTGACCCCTCAAAGCAGCTTGTCCCCATGTTGATGAGGACAAGGGCCTCATCCCCACAACCGTGGCCGGTGGTTGTGGAGGTCTCCGGACAAACACACTTTTGAAAAATTCCTTTATTAAAAATAAAAAAAATAAAAAAAAGATTCCAGCGGTGGTAATCCACTCTTGCTATCCAGCGACGGACGGTCATCTCTCCAGCGATGGCTCATCTCATCCAGCGCAGCGAATACATCCTTCTTCTGTCTCCGCGGAGGAGACACTGCAAGGATTCCGGCGGCCTGATGTTTCTTATATACGGAGGGCGGGGCCACCCGTCACCTGACCCCGCCCCCCTCTGACGCAAGGGGAAACCCGGGGTTCCCTGTGACGTATGGGTGACCCCGCACCCCTCTGATGTAACACAGGCAGGTTTCCGTTACATCAGAGGGGGGCGGGGTCACCCATACGTCACAGGGAACCCCGGGTTTCCCCTTGCGTCAGAGGGGGGCGGGGTCAGGTGACGGGTGGCCCCGCCCTCCGTATATAAGAAACGTCAGGCCGCCGGAATCCCTGCAGTGTCTCCTCCATGGAGACAGAAGAAGGATGGATTCGCTGCGCTGGATGAGATGAGCCATCGCTGGAGAGATGACCGTCCGTCGCTGGATAGCAAGAGTGGATTACCACCGCTGGAATCTTTTTTTTATTTTTTTATTTTTAATAAAGGAATTTTTCAAAAGTGTGTTTGTCTTATTTAACTATTTTTTACACTTTCTTTGTGAAATGGTAGGGGTACTTTTGTACCCCCTTACCATTTCAAACAGGGGGGGGGGCGGGATCTGGGGGTCCCCTTGTTAAAGGGGGCTTCCAGATTCTGATAAGCCCCCCGCCCGCAGACCTCCACAACCACCGGCCACGGTTGTGGGGATGAGGCCCTTTTCCTCATCAACATGGGGACAAGGTGCTTTGAGGGGTCACAGACCCCCAAAGCATCCTCCCAATGTTGAGGGCATGTGGCCTGGTTGGTTCAGGAGGGAGGGGGGGCCGCTCTCTTGTCCCCCCCTCTTTTCCTGCGGCCTGCCAGGTTGCGTGCTCGGATAAAGGGTCTGGTATGGATTTTTAGGGGGACCCCCACGTCAATTTTTTTTAAAATTTGAGGCAGGGTTCCCCTTAATATCCATACCAGACCTGAAGGGCCTGGTAATTGAATTTGGGGGACCCCCACGCTTTTTTTTTTATTTATTTATTTATTTTTTTATCAATGACTTTCAATGAGTGTTCTCTGTATTACGGGAGCCGACAATTCATTATAGCTGCGAGTGATTTTAAAGGACTTTTTTTCCTGCATAAATGACACTTTGTGCAGGGACAGTTCTAAGCACCAGAAACATGAGCCCCTTCACAGGCATACTATAGACACCTCCCCCCTACGAAATTTAAAGGAATATTACACTTTTATTGTTTCACTTTAATCATTATTAAAATCACTGCTCCCGAAAAAACGGCCGTTTTTAAAACTTTTTTTTGCATTGATACATGTCCCCTGGGGCAGGCCCCGGGTCCCCAAACACTTTTTAGGACAGTAACTTGCAAATTAGTCTTTAAAATTAGCACTTTAGATTTTGAACGTTGGAGTCCCATAGACTTTAATAGGGTTCTAAAGTATGCTATATACTAGCTCCGTCGAATCTTCTTTATACATTCGACAGACACCATAAGCCTTCAAAGACAGATTCGACCGTAATTCATGTGGATTTTCGGACGAATGCAATTTTTGAACGAAAAACGAAATCTATCTATCCATTGTATAATATTTATATATATGTCATCTAATCTATCTACAGGCATACCCCACTTTTAAGTACACAATGGGGTTTATTTACTAAAGCTGGAAAGTGCAAAATCAGGTTCACTTCTGCATAGAAACCAATGAGCTTCTAACCCCAACTTGTTCAATTAAGCTTTCGTAATAAAACCTGAAAGCTGATTGGTTTCTATGCAGAAGTGAGCTTGATTTTGCACTTTACAGCTTTAGTAAATAAACCCCATTGAGTACTTAAAAGTGGGGTATGCATCTATCTATCTATCTAATTTATATTTTTTTATCTCTGATGATTCCCAAGTAATTGTTTTCTTATGCCGAGTACACACTTTCAGAATTTTGGACAGAAAAAGCTGTGATGGGTTTCCCAACGGAAATTCCGACGAGAATTCGCTCAAGCTGTCTTGCGTACACACAGTCACACCAAATTCCAACTGCCAAGAACGCGGTGACATACAACACGTACGACGGGACTAGAAAAAGGAAGTTCAATAGCCAGTAGTCAGTAGCTTCGGTCTCGTAGTTGAATCTGAGCATGCATGAGTTTTTGCGCGTCGGAATTGCATACACATGAACAGATTTTCGGATAGGAACTTTTCCCGACCGAAAAATTGAGAACATGCTCCCAATTGTTTGCTGGCCAAAATTCAGCCAGCAAAAGTCCAATGGAGCATACACATGATCGCATTTTCCGACCAAAAGCTCTCATCGGTCTTTTGTAAGTAAAGCCTGCAAATGTAAACGGTGTTCCAATCACACATGCGAGGCATCACCGCAGTTGTCAATCATTCTAGCAAAAGACCTCCTCTGTACCTCTAATCTGGTAACTACTATAATTTTTTAAAGCATTGCTTATGCAGGTTTTTGAGTACCATAGTTTGTCATGACTCCACGATTGTGCGCAATTTTAAACTGTAACATGTTAGGAATCTATTTATTTGTTATAACATCATCTTTTACAATATACAAAAAAAATGGGCTAACTTTACAGTTTAGTTTTTTTAAATCCAGTGAAGTGTATTTTTTCCCCAAAAAATGCATTTGAAAGACTGCTGAGCAAATACCGTGTGACATAAAATATTGCAACAACCACAAATAGGCTTGGTCCAGAAGTGGTTAAGCATCATTAAAATCACTGCTCCTTTAACCACTTCAGCCCCGGGAGGATTTACCCCCTTCCTGACCGGACCTTTTTTGCGATACGGCACTGTGTCGCTTTAACTGACAATTATGCGGTCATACAACGCTGTACCAAAATTTTTTTACATCCTTTTCTTTCACCACAAATAGAGCTTTCTTTTGGTGGTATTTGATCACCTCTGCGTTATTTTATTTTTTTTGCGCTATAAACAAAAAAGAGCGACAATTTTTTTTTAAAAAACAATATTTTTTACATTTTGCTATAATAAATATCCCCATTTTTTATAAAAAAAATAGTAATTTTTTTCCTCAGTTTAGGCTGATATGTATTCTTCTACTTATTTTTGGTAAAAAAAATCACAATAAGAGTACAGTATATTGATTGTTTGCGCAAAAGTTATAGCAGCTACAAAATAGGGGATGGATTTATGGCATTTTTTTTTTTTTACTAGTAATGGCAGTGACCTGCGATTTTTTTTGGGACTGCGATATTTTTGCAGACAGATCGGACACTTTTGACACTTTTTTGGGACCATTGACAATTATACAGCGATCAGAGCTAAAAAAAAACTATTTCAAAACTACATACAGTTACATTGCTTTGCATGAAGTGGTTGAAATGAAACAATAAAAATGAAAAATGTATTTAAATATAGTGCCTTGTGGTACCCTTAGTCTGCCTGAAAAGTGGCACATCTGTACTGTGTATAGAACCTGCTGCAGCAAAACTGACATTTATAAAGAAAAAAAAAATGACATTTAAAGTGCAGGAAATACAATACCATTACATAGTTACATAGTTAGTCAGGTTGAAAAAAGACACAAGTCCATCCAGTTCAACACCCATTGCTGGTGTTCTATTGAATAGTGCATCCCTGTTGAAAAATTCCTATGACAATCTCTGCATACGCAGGATGCAATGGCATTCCAGCTGATATCTTGATCAGCTGGCATGACGTCAACACTGCACATGCGCAGATCGTCAGAGGCATTATACGATGATCAAAGGGAGAATGTAATCATCAGATTCTGCCTGCCTCTCTGCTCATGCGAGAGAATTGACCGATCACATGACAGGCGGATTTCAGTGTGTTCCACAAATACATTCTCCATTTGCAGATTGTTGGATAATGCCTCAGATTACCTGCACATGCACAGTGTTGACGCTTCAGCAGTTGATCAACATATAAGCTGGAATGACGTGTACTGCACATGCGCATATCGTCGGAGGCATTATCAAATGAGATGCACTTTTGGATAGAAAACTGGAAAAAGAAAAGTGTGAAAAATAACACTGTAGGGCCCCCCCAATTAATACCAAGTCCTTTGGGTCTGTTGTGAATTTTAAGGGGAACCCCATGCCACAATTAAAAACAAAATCCATATCAGACCCTTATCCGGGCATGCAGCCCGGCAGATCAGGAAAGAGGGGGACGAGCAAGCGCCCCCCCCCTCCTCCTGAACCATACCAGGCCACATGCCCTCAACATGGGGGGGGGCACTGGTTTGCTTTAATGTGCAAAATATAATTTCTGATATTTAGAATGTCTTAAACAACATTCAGTAAGCGGATCCTGCTTGTTCCAATGTTGTCAAATTGAATGTGATTAGAATGTTTCAACTATTATGCAGTACATGTTATATTTTATTATGCTATTCTTTTATTGATTCATTTGGTGAATAAAAGCAGCATATTCTAAGAACATTTGCATCTAAGAAAAAAAAATAGCCTAAACATTAGACCAGAAGAGAAAAAACTCGAAGAACATTTGATCCAAAAGGGAATATGTTTTAAGAACATTGATCCAAAGAGAAAATTGAATGTTCAATCAGAAGAGAAACTATCCAAAGAGCATTCAATCTAAAGAGAAATGACCCTAAAAAAAATGTTTTTGCCCTATTTGCACAACAGCCACAGCTTAATATATTGTGTGAAAAATCCCTAAACGAATGAGCAAATGCTGGTTAATACACTCAGAACGAATGTACATGCACTTTCGCTGGATGAATAACTATGCAAATTCTTTATAAATAGATCCCATACAGAGTCAAATTATCCATAGTTATGGTACTGAAGGACTCAGTGTTCCTCACAGCATCTTTTTTTATGGTAGTAATATTCATTGGGATTGAAGTACAGTGATGCCAGGCTTTGTAAGTGCAAGATACAATTAAAATTTTATGTGATTAGGCCAGAAGGTCACCCATTACAATTATAATGAAACGTGACTTTTCAGGTTCTACAGAATCAGTTTGATTAGTTTGTCTTTGACTTTGGACTGGAAGCCAAAACTGAATACTGATAAGGTACAATAACAAACCATACTGGAGAAAGTTTAACTCATTGGTGCTTCTGGAGAAACATGTGAATAATATATTGTATATTTTCATTGTTGGCCCAAAACACCCTGTTTTCATTTCATAGAAAATAATATGCCATATTTAGAGGAAGCTGAAAAAAAAAATCAGTTACATGCTTTATGTTTCTGATACCAAGTCCTGGCTATTTGCAATGTTTAAAACAAATCATTTGTTTTTGCCCCATTTGCCCCATTTGCACAACAGCCACATCTTTATGCAATGGGGTTGATTTACTAAAGGCAAATACTTTGCAAATTGAAGTTGCACTCTGCAAGTGCAGTTACTCCAGAGCTTAGTAAATGAGGTAACACTTCGTTTTGAAAAGAATATCCAATCACATACAAGGAAAACTAAAAAACAGCATTTTTGCTGGCACATGATTGGATGATGGAAGTCAGCAGAACTTTGGCTCATTTACTAAGCTCTGGAGCAACTGTTTTTGCAGTGTGCAACTGCACTTTCCAAAGTGCATAGTCTATTTGTCTTTAGTAAATCAACTACAATGTCTGAAATATCCTTAAAGAGGAAGTAAACCCTGATGGGTTTACTTCCTCTTTGATTCCTTGCCAATGTAAAGCATAATGGACTACTATGCATCGCATAGTAGCCCATTATGTGTCACTTACCTGACACAGGAGCCAGCGATGTCACCGCTGTCCCCTGTAGTCCGGTGCATCCATCTTCTCGGTGGGGTCTCGCAGCTACGCCGCTGTCATTCGGCGAAGCCGCGTGACTTCACTCCCGCGCATGTGCATGGGAGCCGCCACACGCGGCATATTGCTGTTGATGGGTGCCGCGCTCAGTGCGCCTGCGCGCCACTGTCTACGGCGCATGCGCCGTAGACAGCGGTGCCTGTCTTTCGCCAAATATCTCCTAAACCGTGTAGGTTTAGGAGATATTTCTTGGACCTACAGGTAAGCCTTAATCTAGGCTTACCTGTAGGTCAAAGTGTGTTGTAAGGGTTTACAACCACTTTAAAACCAATAAGCAATTGCTGGTTAAGACACAGAATAAATGCCTTCAGCTTCATACTAATTTAGGTAATCTATTTTAAAAACAAATGGCATGGGGAGCTGACTGAGTACTACCATGAGTAATATTTTACAAAACAAAATTGTTTTTAAAAAATATTATAAAGGGGAGAGAAGGTCCTTTTAAAGTAACGTTGAAAGGTGACATGGAAAAGCACAAACTCTTTAAATGACTTGCTATGGGAATAGGGATGCTTTTAAGCTGTATGTGGTGTTACAGAAAAGTATAATTTTCATGGCCAGGTTCAGAGACAACATTTTCTGGCTTTGCAAATTTTGGATATGCACCCCAATCTGGTTCATTTCAACTTAAAAAGAAAAGCAGATCTGCCTGATGTTTTTTTAAAGTGGTAATATGCCTGAATTGACTGGTGAAAGTGGCAGCCACAAAAGATCAAGTTTACTCTTAAAAAAAAAATTTGAGTCCCCAGCTTCATACCAATTTGAGCACCTTTTTATGCTTGTCAGTAACAACTATAGTTGTTGTTTAGTTGCTGAGCCCCCCCTTGCAGTCTTTGTGTTGTTGTTGATGTTGATTTATTGTTTTTTTTCTCTATTATTTCACATATATACTGCACATATATTTTTTATTATTTTGTTAACCTCCCTGGTGATATGATTTTGTCAGATTTTTTATGTTAAAAGCGGTATATTATTTTGCATAGAAATTTGGAGTTTTATATTGTAGGCTTGTAATTCTTAGTAATAACACACCTAAATCTATCCAAACAAGAGTCTAGTTGACATCCCGGGTATGATAACGTTTGAAACAAGAAATCATAAATTATTATATAATAAATAACTATAAATAATTATAACAAATAATAATAATAAAATGTATTAAATAACGTAATCCAATCAAAAACACTGAAATTTGCTCAGTTGCAGAATTGTCGCTGTTGTTCGCTCAATTCTGCAAGTGATTCTAATTTATTATTGCTGTTTTTTAGCTGGCGTAAAACCGCTTTTGATGTAATGGGACACTTTTTGGTTTCTATTGACATTTTCAAGTTTCCAGGCAGAAAGAACAGTATTTATAATAAAGAAAACTGCATGCAGGGTACTGGACAAAGCATTATGGACAAAAGGGCTGTGAAATGATTTGATACAGTAATGTCATTTGTAAGATTACAGTGTATTGTATGTGCTATGTGTTTTTGCATTTTTTGAATTTGGTGCTGAGCTCCACCCCCATGCGTCGCAATGCTCGTAGGGAATGGAGCCTGGCACTGTGATAGATTGAGCGGAGGACACGGCTCGCACACACAGCGGGAGGACATCACAGGATCCTGAGGACAAAGTAAGTAACTTTGCCTGGATCCTGCGATGCGATCCCAAATGTGGCTCGGGGTTGTTGCTTTTGGTAGTAAAAATTTACCTGGAGCCACACTTGGAAATACTGCCAGGGAGGTTAAACAATGGGTTGGAGTTTTATGTTGCAGACTTTATTTTTTGGGGGAAAGATATACTTTCTTTTCTTTTAAAAGGACGTTTTTTATTTAGGCGTCTACAGCATACACTTGTTGCTGACATAGGTAGAGCTGTTCTTTGTTTGAGGCAGGCATGCATCCCATAATTACACAACGCCAAAACACTACACATTTATTCCCCTTATTGCGTCATAGCGACCAAAAGATTAAGACAAAAAGGATTTCGGTAAAACATCTTGTCTGGTATAGGTAGCGCCTAAAGCCCCATACTATTATTGTAAACTAAAAAATTAAGACAACCCCCGGTATTTAAAAAAAATGTCAGGCCTGCCTAAAGAGGTACACTAAAATGTACAAAAGTATTGGGACGATTGCCTTTACGCACAGATGAACTTTGAAATGGTGTTGCACATAACAAAAAATTCATCAAAATTCCTAAACAAAATTGAAAAAAAAATTGGGATTTTTTTTAACTCACCACTAAATGCCTGTTGCTAGGGGGTCCCTCGTAGTCTACCTCCTTCAGTGCCTGGGCTGGTGACATCACTTCCCCTCGGCGCAGGAAGGGCTCAGCTCTGCCATCTCCCTCCTGTCAGTCATCTGGGACACGTGACAGGTCCCAGATGACTGCGCGGCCAATCACGGCGCGCGGCGCTGCTCACGCATGCGCAGTGGGTGCCCGGCTGTGCCCACATTTAGAATGCCGGCACCACCGAGCGTAGGGGGGACAGCGGGGTTTCGCCCGCATCGCTGGACCCTGGGTCAGGTAAGTGTCCAATTATTAAAAGTCAGCAGCTGCAGTATTTGTAGCTGCTGAATTTAAAAAAATTTTTATGGGGAACTCTTCTTTAATGGCATCCCAGTCTTAGTCCAAAGGGTTCAATATTGAGATGGCCCACCCTTTGCAGCTATAACAGCTTCAACTCTTCTGGGAAGGCTGTCCACAAGGTTTAGGAGTGTGTCTATGGGGATATTTCACCATTATTCCAGAAACACATTTGTGAGGTCAGGCACTGATGTGGACAAGAAGGCGATGAGTGAGTTTGGGGTGGAAGAAGTTTATTGGCCTGCACAGAGTCCTGACCTCAACCCGATAGAACACCTTTGCAATGAATTAGAGCAGACACTGCGAGCCAGGCCTTCACATCCAACATCATTGTCTGACCTCTCAAATGCACTCATGGAAGAATGCTCAACCATTCCCATAGACACACTCCTAAACCTTGTGGACAGCCTTCCCAGAAGAGTTGAAGCTGTTAGAGCTGAAAAGGGTGGGCCAACTTAATATTGAACCCTACGGAATAAGACTGGGATGCCATTAAAGTTCATGTGTGTGTAAAGGAAGCTTCCCCATACTTTTGGTAATATAGTGTAACATTTTGCACACTAAAGCAGTAAGTACAAGCAGGTTCTGCAGGACAAAGTGATGGTCAAACCACAACATCTAAAGCTAGAGCAAGGACATGTTTGCCTTTCTATCTCAGAGTGGCTGTGCTATACAGCCACAGCATGTGCAGGAGGTAGTTGAGTCACATTCTGCCAATCCCACCATAGCCGTGAAAATGGCCATGAGAAGTCGGCAGAATGATTTGATCACTGAATTGATATTGGGGAAGGTTCTTGGGCATGTACAACCATTCATCCTTTCAATTACTGAGGATAACTGAGAATTACTGAGGATAAGGAAGACAGTGATGTTACTATAGAGAGAGGGGACATCATGCCTGATGTCCCCTCTCTATATGGTAACAGCATTATCTTACTTATCCTCAGTAATTTAAAGAAGGAATGGTTGTACATGCAAGAGGCAGTGGTGTTCCAGCAGCTGCAGCTTCCAGCCAAGTGAGGAGGGGATGGATGAAAAGGTGTTAGACTATCCACGGGTGGCACAGATTGCAAAGTAGAACAGTTCTAAGGGAAAAGCAGAACAACAGTGAGAGAGAATTTTGGGGCACATGCAGAGGACTGAAGGGAGCAGCCATTCTAATTCATCTGGCTAGACTGCCCCACAGAGCTTTGCAGTGTGTACCTTTTTAACTTCTGTGCTGCTGAAAGCATTGCTGTTGTACATTATCAGCCATTTGACTATCAAATACATGAGCTTAGAGTAAATTGTTCATAAACAACCTGGAGGATGGGGTAAAAAGTTCAATCTCTGTATTTGCGGACGATACTAAGTTAAGCGGGGCAACAACTTCTCCGTAGGATGTGGAAACCTTAGAAGTAGATCTGAACAAATTAATGGGGTGGGCAACTACATGGAAAATGAGGTTTAATTTGGAAAAATGTAAAATAATGCATTTGGGTGGCAAAAATATGAATTCACTCTACTCACTAGGTGGAAAACCTCTGGGGGAATCTAGGGTGGAAAAGGACCTGGGGAGTCCTAGTAGATGATAGGCTCAGCCATGGCATGCAATGTCAAGCTGCTGCTAACAAATCAAACAGAATTTTGGCATGCGTTAAAAAAGGGATTAACTCAAGAGATAAAGCGATAATTCTCCCACTTTACAAGACTCTGGTCTGGCCTCACCTGGAGTATGCTGTCCAGTTCCGGGCACCAATCCTCAAGAAGGATGTGCTGGAAATGAAGCGAGTACAAAGGGCAAAAAAACGAATAAAGGGACTGGAGGATATTAGTTATAAAGAAAGGTTATGAGCACTGAACTTATTCTCTCTGGAGAAGAGATGCCTGAGAGGGGATATGATTTCAATTTACAAATACTATACTGATGACCCCACAATAGGGATAAAAATTTTCCGTGTAAGGGAGTTTATTAAGATACGTGGCCACTCACTAAAATTAGAAGAAAAAAGGTTCAACCTTAAACTTGCCAGAGGATTCTTTACTGTAAGAGCAGCAAGGATGTGGAATTCCCTTCCACAAGTGGTGGTTTCAATAGGGAGCATCAATAGTTTCAAAACACTATTAGATAAGCACCTTAAATACCCAAACATACAGGGATATACAATATAATACTGACATATAATCACCCACATAGGTTGGATTGGCCAACGTGTGTCTTTTTTCAACCTCACCTACTATGTAACTATGTAAGCAGCATCTCCATCAGTAGAAAAAAAACCTCAATCCTCCTTTTTTCTCAGTTTCCACATTTCCTCCCATATCCACAACAATCTCCTGCTGCATCTGTAGCAAAATCTGCAGCCTCTAGTGTCAGGGAAGGAAGTCTCACAAAGGGGTTCAGAGACAAGCCATATGAAGCAGGAAAAAGGCTAGTAGGGCTTACCTGAGGAGGGTTAAGCATAGTTATGAACCTCTGCAGAATTCTAAAAAATCCACCACACTATCTCCAGCATCATCCTTCTCATGACAGGCATCTCTTCTGCAGCTGTGGGATAAGAAAAAAACATCTCCCCAAATCACCCCCATGCTCCCAAATCTGCTGGTTTTGCATTTACTCCAATTTCAGCTAATGAAATCAGTCCCCTTCTTTGAGTTTGAACCCCCTTTTCCCCCTCCTCTCTCTATTCCTCTTCTGTTTCCTCCATCATGTCCTCCTCCTCTCCTTCCTCCAACTTCTCCCTTCTCCCTCTACCAATTGACTTCCCTGATGACCTGCCTCACTGGATGAAATGTGCATGGTGGTGCCTGAGATCTGATGCCACGACACTGACCACGGCCATCTTGTGTGTTGGAAACATATCCTTGTTTTAGTGTGAGTACTTTTAAATTCTCTTTGGAATAAAGTACACACTGTCTTGATATATTGCACCATGAGGAGTAGTTTTCTCTTATTTCAATGCATGAACCTGTGGATTCACTACCTGTGAGGGCTATACAAGATCCAGCTGTTTGTTGTCAAGGTGGGGATTTGACCAGCCTGTGGATATACACTATGCCTGTTTGACCACCTAAAATCTAGTGGTCCACTATTTAGGGTTAGAGGCCTGGTGTGTTGATGTTCAATGTAGGATATCATTATTCACTGTAATCTGTCTGATTTACACCTTGGGTGACTCCAGAAAAGAAAAATGTACTTTTGTGTCAACGTTTGCGGACTTTGACATATGTATTTATTTTCAGCGCTGCATATATTACTTTTCCCTGTGTTATTATTGTTACCTACAATTTTATGCTAGCTGCTCCTTAGAACCCAAGTGCAGTGAATACTCTTTATTTGTATAATTTTTTTTACCTGTTTTTTTTTTATTTCCACAAAAATTAAGTTGTCATTTAAGGTCACAGAGCATGAATTTACATCTTCTTTGAGTAAAACATTTTGTAAGGGGCACCTGGAACACCTGATTTGATAAGCAGATTAAGTAACTTGATGTTACCTTTAAATAGTATATTTATAAAGCAGTAAGTGTGATATTCACCAGGTGTATCTTGCTGGTGCATGTGTTTTAAACTATAGTGATAGATTCACTTGTAGCGAATGTTTGGTTATCACATGCATATGCTCATATGCTTACAAAAGATTTCTGCAGCCGTTTTTCCAGATGGTCCTGAGGTAACCCCAAAATGTTATAGTAAGGTTATCTCTTCCAGTTGAATTTGTAAATCCATGAAATCCTCTAGAATATAAACTTAAATATTTTGCCTATGAAAGAGGTTTGAGGTGGCCTGCTAAGTCTGCTGCCCCAAAGGATAATGAATAGAAGGCAGGATCACATTTTCAATTATCTGATCATTTTTAAACATCTTTAAAATATTTAACACTGCAGCAACTGACAAAATATGCAACATTAAAAATAAAAAATGCTGCTTTCTCTAGGTAAAGGGGTAACAAAGCTAGACTAAAATCCTGAAAGCTGTAAGAGGAACTATCCTTGTTGTAGTTTACAGGCAGATTTGAATGCAAAAAAATCTATAAATGTTTCTCTAGAGCACTGTATTTTTATTTTATATTAAATAAAAATGAGAATACTATTTGTAATATCCCAGCTGAGCCATTCTGATTTTGTGCATTTCATTTTTCAATTTGACAATTGTTTGGAATCCTTTTCACTGAATCACATCCTTTGTTATCTAAATCCTGCACTGTGTGGGAGTATGTTTTGTGCTATACTGATGTTCCATTTACTAGGTGAGTTAGTATGTCATTTTGTCTCTGACAATTGCAGCTGTCCACAAAAATAATCTTCTAGTCATCCGCAAAACCAATGTGACAGAAGCAATTGTTGTTTTGTTGGAATTTGATATACAACAAGGTATCTTTGCCACATGTTACTAAAGCCTCTGTGCTTGTAAAATACTTGTAGAATGTACTGGTGATCTAATATTTTTTCCACTCCTAAGATTATGCTATGCTAATGGACGTATTATAAGAGAGAACAAAAGAAAATGCTCCACAATATAATATTCAGCCCATCATTATCATTTCAATCTCAGTTAAATCACATTTACTTGTCTTTTCTAATTGATTTATTTTATGATATCTGTATTTAAAGCACATTTCTTTTAAATGAAACCTTGGCATCTCCTTTTCTTGATGAAATAAAGAATTCAGTAAATCAGTCATACAAAGCTATTTTAATTAGAATAGCAAAAGAACTGACCTCAGTTTCATTAAATTAGAAAACAGTACAGTGGGTTATCGGTCAATGCTCTTGCCTCACACCACTAGAGCTTGTGTTCAGATCTTAGTAGAGAAGCCATATGTGTGCAGTTTCTATGTTCTCTCTGTGCTTGTAGGTGTTCTGGCAGTTTTCCTGATTTTTCCAACAACCAAAAGCAGAGTAGACTAATGGGCTTCAGAGGAAGACTGGGATCGGAAGTATTTGTACTCTAAGCCAGTACTGATAAGGTATGTTGGATTGGTGAAAAGTGGAGATACCTTCTAATTCATACACTGATTAGAAAGGGTCCTGCAGGTACAGTAGTGACACATGATGTACATGATATAGCTACCTACTCCTCAAGCTACCTATGTTCACAATGTCTGGCAGAAGAAAGTTTTCCAACACAAATTTCCTTTACAACGTCAAAAGCAGCAAGCAATTAGTACATTTTTAACTATACCAATATTTTTGCATATGTTATGTAGCACATTATATAAAACATATAGCATATATCTGCCTGTTCAATAAAACATTTTGTCACCCACATTAAAACATTACTAGAAATATTACTGACAAAACATAATTTTTGATAGGGTGGGCTCTAACAAAACAGGGTGAACTATATATGACATCAGTAATGACGCAGTAGCCAGCAGATGAAACCACAGTGTACGGGAATAACAAGGTATTTGACACAACCATAAGTTTGTTGGCGACAGACTATTCTTCAGCAATGGTAGCTATTCTAGAAAGGGAAGATCTGAGGTGTGGGCAGCAGGACAGGTCATTATTTAAAGTATTATTTTACAGGAGCATTAAATAATAAATCAAAAAAGACGTAACAATCAAATACATCCCAATGTGGCCTCTTAAAGTGATATTAAAGGTTCAGGTTTAAAAAAAAATGTGCTTACCTGCTCTGTGCAATGGTTTTGCCTTGCAAGCTAATGGTTTGTGAACTTTCTTTCTGTTTTAAATAAAAGTGGGCAGAATAGTCCCTACAAAGCAGGTCTGAAGTGGACTGGACTCACTGTTATGTATTACCATTGAGGTAAACAACCCCCAACTTGTCACAGTAAGTAGATAGTATGTAGTACTTTTTCCATCTAGGTTACTTAAAGGCATTGTTAACCCCTATAAAATTTGACATATTTCTAAAAAAGGGACCTATGTGGTCCTGCACATTATTAAGATCTGAAACCCAAGAAACCCAATGTCACCCCCCCCCCCCCGAAAAGGAACATGTTCTTCTTGAATAGCCACTCAAATGATCCAATAATGAGAATTGATTATTTGCTAAAAGCAGTCATTCAAGTGTTTCATTTAATTAACTACAGACATCTCACTAATATTTTAATAAATTACTAATTTAGATGAACCAGCTGATGATTTACTGGTTTGTAATGGAAATGCAATTTTTATTACTATGCATCTATTAAGCATCCCTAGATGATCCATTATTTGTGAAACAATACAACCACATTTTTATTTGTCTTTGTTTTATACTGAAATAGTAATCCTGTAATATCACCAATGCTTCTAAAACAAAACCACCACACTTTAATTATCCTTGCATAATATAAGAGAGGCAATGCTGTATTTTGATTAACTAAAAATATCTAAGTTCCATCTTACCCTATGCCTCTCTGTATTGTAGCATCCTAAATAGAACAAATATATTAACCACTACAACATGTTTGTGTCTACCAATTACTTACCCAAAACTACAGTCACATGACAGTCTTGGTCCCTGTCCATTGGCTGCCACAAGTGTCCATCATTGGGTCTTCATAGGATTCAGATGCTTTCCAGAAATATTTCATGATAACAGGCAGACACAAAACCAGTTGGCTAAGCCATGGAGATCAAAAAGCAGAGTGCTTGATCATTGGTCACAGCTAGCAAAAGGGGTGCAGTATCACATGACTCTGTATTCAGAAGATTATTTCTGGGTTGTAGGGGCTTTTTTTTTTTTAAATAAACATACAAATTGGGCAGGTGGGAAAAGGACAGGGTTTTTAATAAAATTCTGCAAAGATTACTATACTTTGCACATCATAAATGTGCTGACTTGCCCTAATAAAAACTGAAGACAGTTTAGGACTTTTTTGTTTTGTTTTTGAGCTACTACAGCTGTGGTGCTGGCCCTCAGGCTTCACTTCAACACATTCTGAGCTGCTCATTTGGAACACATAAACAGCCAGTAGCAAGCAGCCGAGTAAAGTTAGATTGCTTAATCTGTGTTTGGTGTAATATGATGTCCAAGGATATTTGTCCTCAGATCAAGCATAAACACCCATGCCTGACAAATGTGGAAGGGGAAAACTTCCCCATTAGATATCCTGGTCCAATAAACAGAAAATTAGGGGTGAAATGGATTGGGTTGAAACTAGATACATTGTAGTCAAATTTATAACTCTGTACATGATTTTAGCATTGTTTTTAATTATTTTATGTACTTTCACATCCCACAAAATGGTGGGGTGGAAGTTGCACACAATCCCCCATGACTATATCTACCTCTTGGATACTAGGGGTGGTGAAAAGTCCAGTGCCTTTCAATGTCTGGGATTAGTGCTTAAAAAATGGGGTATCCCTTTTTCGAGGGGAAGACCCCTCAAAAAAATTGAATCATTGCAAGTTTGCAAACTATTCTTAAATCCAGGACGGACACCCATGCCTGAGACCTCTGTAAGGGAGAACCTGTGCTTTCCCTAATAGCCTAATAGGATCCCTGGATGGACTGCCGAACAGGGTTGGGGTAATGGCGATTTGGGATGACACTGGATACTTTTTCAGTCAAATTTAGAACACTGAATATAAATTTAGCATTGTTTGTAACCCTATGCATACTTGCAATCTGCAATAATGAATTCACTATTTGTTTATACAGTATTTATGCCCTGTGACAGAGCGAGGCTCTGTCCTTATGAAATTGGAGGAAATAGAGACACAGACACAGAGTTTTTCATATCTGCGGACTTCAAGACTACAGAGTGTAGCGTTTAAATGGAGAAAACTGCTCTGTCAGTTTTCTCCAGGTTTTGCTAGTTTTGGATGGGATTCTGTAGTTTGGAGATCCCTGAGAGTCATGGGTGGGACGGGATCTCCAACCCTTTGTCCAGGTCTTGAGGATAGCGAGCAGGGTGTGTGCCCAGCTGCACACAGCCCATATAACGAGGGGCTGTTGGGAGTAGAGTGTGGAGGATGGTAGAGTGTGAGCAGCTTGCTGCTGCTGTTTGGAGAGTGGTCTGCCCTGTGGGAGACTGTAGTCCGTGTAAGGGACTGGAAAAGTCTGACAGCCTTGAGAGTCAGGAAGACTAAGGAAGAAAAACGGCAGTTGTGTCTACATGCAAGAGAATGCTAATGATCGTACTAACAAAGGTGATACTATTGGTAAACGTGATGAGTGTAATGACATTGAAACATGTATTTCTTGTAATGTCATATCTGAGAGTGAGGTTGGTAATGTGTTCACTACCAGTGATGAGAGTAGGAGATCTCCCATGACAGGCAGAGGCACAAGATTGTCCATGGAAGTCTCATGGGGTCTCCATGTGTTGGAGTCAGAGGCTGTCCAGGATGGCTCTGGTGCTATGCTGGTGGAACAAGGGGGGGACTAATTCACACAGTGAGAGCGTGTGGGCACAGCCCCACAACCCTACGTGTAGCCCAGTGGGCAAGGGGTTAATTCAGCCTGCAAAAGCTGAGTGTACAAAACTGCATGTGTCTGTAGTGCCACCAGAAAAAGGTGTTCAGAATGGTGTGCTGCACCAAGCTTTAGGTGACGAAGCATCACCCCAATGCAACATTGGTAAAAGTGTGGTGTCACAAAATGATACAGTATATATCGAAGTGACGAATGTGCAGTTGAAGCTAATGAATCCCAGGTTTCTGTGCGGCCTTCTACAGCAGGTGATGCAATGCTGTGGAACACCCATGAGGGAACCACAATGGACTGGGACAGCTGGGCCAAACAATTGCTAGCCATGCTGGGTAAGGCTAGCTTAAGTAACAAGGGTGTGGACACAACTGCTATGCCAGACAGGGGGATCGCAGAGCCGCCAGTGGTTGAGGGCGTCTTGGTCCCTGAAAAGGTTGCTGCCCTCCAGTCTGAAGAAACAGTTCAGGGCACTGGCATCGCAGATGTGTTGTCCACAGCCCCACAGCTAAATGATGTTGAGTATCGAAGTGATAGTGTGACTTGTAATGACCTGCAGCGGCTCACCAACACTGGTGCAGAAGGGATAAGTGTGAGACATGTGTCTGACAGCGCTCCAGGGGAGCAACAAGCTGTGATGATGGGTACCTCCAAGGAGGATGAGGTCTCTTTAAATGTCTCACCCTCTCAACCTGCAGTCGATGAGCCCCTCCATGTCTTGGACAGGGTAAAACACCCTAGAAAGTTCTGGTGTTTAGACATGGGATGTTTAGAGATGACAGAAACCTTACTGGAAATGCTAGAGCTGGTAAAAATGAACTTGCTGTATACTTGGGTATCTCCACCGCAGTTGGACCAGGTGGTGCTGCGTAGCACCAATGGGTGGAGCCAGGTGGTACAGGCGGTGCTGGGAAACCTTGACCAAGAGTGGAATTGGTGGGACCAATGGTTAACCATTTGGCACAGGATCTCCAGATTCTCTGTGAGCGTACTTCTAGTTATTGATTGGTATGTATGGCACGCGGGAGAACTGCTTGAGATATCAGAGGTCTCTCCGCCTGATGCGGTGACTAGAAACATCTCTGCTGGTGTGGTCCGAGGTGCGGCTGAGCAGTGGTCAGTAGAGGGCGCAGATACTGCCTTACCCGCTAGGCCTCATGAGAAGGACTTGGCAGTAGCAGAGATGCTTTCCGTCACTGGCCCAGAGGTACAAGTTAAGGTGCCCGGAGACACTGTGGGAGAAAGTGTTAATATTGGTTGCCATAACAATGTAATGTGTACACCTGGAAAAAATGGTTTATGCTTAGGTCAGGGTAGTTTGTTAGAACAGGTACCCATGGAGTGTTGGACAATGGGTGAGGTGGAGCTGTGCTATGGTCCCGTGGGACGTAGTCCCTCCTCAGGTCTTCTTCTAACAACCACTGAGTTGGAAAGCACTGATGATACTGAAAGCTGTGATCTGTTAAGAGTTCGTTCTGCAAACAATGATTTGGTTGCCGTGGGTAACAAGAGAAACTGTTTTGAACCTGAAATACCGATGTTGAAGGGTAAAATGGGTATTTGTAAGTTGAAAGGAGGGCTCAAGGAAGGCAGAGCTCCCCCAAGAAAAGTGAATAAGCCCAGGGACCCCAAAAGAAGAGGAAGGCTGAGTATAGGACAATATAGGAACCTGTTAAGATCCAGGGGGGAATGTTCCTGGAAGCGCACCCGAAAAAAGAGTTGGGCCTGCGTGGCTGACAGCCAGCAAAGAGGTGTCCCAACCATGATGATGGGTGCTGGTGTTCCTCCCTCCGGATTGAAACAAAGGGGGGGGGATATGTGACAGAGCGAGGCTCTGTCCTTATGAAATTGGAGGAAAAAGAGACACAGACACAGAGTTTGCATATCTGCGGACTGCAAGAGTAAAGAGTGTAGCGTTTAAATGGAGAAAACTGCTCTGTCAGTTTTCTCCAGGTTTTGCTAGTTTTGGATGGGATTCTGCAGTTTGGAGATCCCTGAGAGTCATGGGTGGGACGGGATCTCCAACCCTGTGTCCGGGTCTTGAGGATAGCGAGCAGGGTGTGTGCCCAGCTGCACACAGCCCATATAACGAGGGGCTGTTGGGAGTAGAGTGTGGAGGATGGTGGAGTGTGAGCAGATTGCTGCTGCTGTTTGGAGAGTGGTCTGCCCTGTGGGAGACTGTAGTCCGTGTAAGGGACTGGAAAAGTCTGACAGCCTTGAGAGTCAGGAAGACTAAGGAAGTCGGTGAGTCCAGGGGGCTGGAAAGAATTGATAAATCTGTTGGGAGCAAGCAGAGGAACTGCTGACAATTGAGAGCCAGGTGGCTTGGTATGTTTTCATTTGTGTGCTGAATGAAGTTAAACCCCTGCGTGGGATTCCTGGATGGACTATTGTTTTGTTTTTTCCTTTAATAAACGTGGGCTACCAGGCCCTTAACTATAAATGCCTGCCTGATGTGGACTGAAAATGCATCTAACCACTTGAGCTAAACACCCCAATGTCACAGCCCCTTAAAAAGAAAAAAAATGTAAATTGAAATGTATGTGTATCTCATATCACGCTAACTTAAATGTGGCTCACAACAAATCTAACATCCCAAAAATTTGCAGTTTTATGAATAACTTGGCCATGAAACAAAATGGAGTAGTGATATTGTTTTGTCAGAGAAGCAAGAAGTTACTGAGCATGGTAAAACAACACTAACCCACCCTGGAAAAAGGAATATATTTCTAAGTGCAAGTAATGGGACTTTAATTATACCTCATGGGAGAAAAAATACACATTTAAATAAAAACAACATTTTTATTATAAAATTTAAAAAAGAAAACACATAAAAACATATGTAAAATAATTCCAGGCTATAGCACACTGCAGTTAATACATCAATTGAGGGCTGTAAATAGTCAGATTGTAAACTGCATTGATTGTCCATAAGCACTCTAGATCAGCACATTTCACAATATATTTGCTTCATCAGGATCTGTGCTGGAGTGCATACACATAACAATGCAGTATAGAAAAGAAATGAAATCCACAGAAATAGTGCACCTCACTTCCAAAATCTCCATGCCCAGCAATAATTACATATAATGCTATAAAACACAAACAGGTGACCTCCACTCGATCCAACAAAGGCAAGAAGGTGTACAAGTAATGTGTTACAGTGAGAAATCATGTGTAAGTCAATTTTATGACCATGCAGATGTATATGAATTTATGGAAAGCCAATAAGACAGGCACCCCCTAAATATAACCAGAAGGAAAATGATCCTGCCAAAGCTAATAATCATGCCCACATTAATTGGTCCAATAGGGGGACACCAGTAAAGCACCCCTATCAGACATTGTCAGAAGCATCAATGAAGAATTGATTAGCACCCAGAGAAAGATGGTGATCCATCTATGACCATTCCTGTTTGTAAGAAGTCAATCTATCAATCAACTTTTTATGAAAAATCCTGCTGGAAAATTTCCATTTTGAAAGTGAGGGAGTCCTGCATTCACATCAAATGTATGGATGAAAAAACTGACCCACGTATGTTTAGTCTAGTTTAGTATTAAGTGACTACAATGATATACTGTAGATCCCCGCTATGATTATCTGGACCCAAATATGCTTCTTCTGCTTTCCTCTACAATAACCCTTGTTTTAATTTAACTACCGGAAGAGCTAAGGTTGCTCTTAAAGGATAACTTAACTTTTTTTTAAATGCACCTTTTTTACAGGTAAAAAAAAATGTGCATTTATTTTTCATTATTTTTCCTAGAAGCCTGCAGAGCATTGTGCCAGCTATTAACAGATCATGGGTGCAATGTCAGGCTCCTGCAGACACTCAGCACAGCTGTCTGCCCATACCCTCTGCACTGGTAGACAGTTACTGAAGTGCAGGAAGAGTAATGAACTATGCGGGTACTCACCAGCGCCATTACAGTTCATTGAAAAATACAAGCCGTAGTTCATTCATGCAGAGCAGCATGGGCGTTCGCAGGTAGGGGCAAGGGGGTCAAGTGCCCCCCCCCCCCCTGGAATCAGGGATCAGATCTTAAATTCAACACAGTTCCATCACTACACCATCAAGGTTCTGTCAAGCCCCCCTATCAGTGTAGTGTAATTGTGGGCACTTTTCTCCCTGCTCAGTCCAACAGAGAACTCGGCTGCGCTGTGACAGGAGAAAGGCAAGCTGTGGGCTATCAGATTTCCCCCGGACACTCCCCCTTTCTCCTGTCAGGGAGAAGAAACAATGGCTCTCACCAGATTCCCTGCCAACTTCCTGCCAGCTCCCTTCCTTCCCTATTGGCCATAACTGAGGGCCAATCAAAAGAGACTAGGAGAGCAGAGCATCATGGGACATGTAGTCCCAAAGATTGGCAGGGAGGAGGCTACAGCTCAATCAAGAGAGAGATTGAGAGACTGCAGCCTGGAAAAAAGCTGAGGGAGAGAGTGCTATAGGAAAAAGAATGAGGAGTGTGCTGGGCAGAAGCCAGAGAGAGCCACGCTGTCCAGCGCCACCAGAGAGAGAGCTACACTGCCCCAGACCACCAGAGAGAGCCATGCTGTCCAGCGCCACCAGAAAGAGCCACGCTGCCCAGCAATGTTAGAGAGAGAAAGACTGAGCCACTGCCAGGGTACAGACGTGCTACACTACTGACCAGAGTCGCCCCCGGGGAACCCAGAGTAAGTGATCGTCCAGCCGGAGGGATGACTGCTGTAGTTTCGCTGGGTCTGGTTAGAGGGCCTGTTGGCCATTATCCATTATTTATCCTAAGGATTGTACTATGTCTGCAATCTCTGACCATGATAATGTGATAATGACAATGTCGAAAAGGGGTGGTGCATGGATGACCCTAAAATTATGCCCCCCCCCCCCCCGAAAAAAGTTTGTGCAGATGCCCATGCACAGCAGCACTGTTTTTAACCCCTTCATGCCTAAGGGTAAAACAAATCTTAATGCCTAAGCACAATTTTGCAACTTTGCCATGTGTTGGTGAAACCATACATGTCATCACAACTACTTTGTAAATCCAGGTAAATTACTGTATACCTTGTTTTTCTTTTCTCAGGACGAAATGGGCTTACATTTGGTGTTAAATGGTTATGGATAGCTCCTGATTTTTTTATTATCAACCGGCACAAAATAATAAAAAAAATATATATATATTTTAAATTTAGCTGTACATTTCTTGTTACTACCAAAGAACAACCTAAAATAAATTCTCCTGTTTCTGACAGTTGCAGCAATACCACATATGTGTATGTTATTTGTTGTTTGTACCCATAGTACAGCCCAGAACCAAAGTGTGCATCTTGCTTTTTTTTCCGTCCTACCTAAAACATACTGACACTAATGCCACGTACACATGACCGGACTTTCCGCCAGACTAGGTCCAACGGTCTTCCCGACTGACTTTCGGTGGAGTTCCGACGGACTTTCCAAACAAACGGACTTGGACACACACGAACAGACTAAGGCCGCGTACACACGCGCGGACTGTTCGCCCAACTTTGTCCGTCCAACAGTTTTGGCAAACAGTCCGCTCAAACTTAGCATGGACGGACATGGCCACACACGACAGACAAACAGTTTGCTGAAACCGTGCGCGATGACGTGAACGGCACGTACGACGGGACGAAAAATACGACGTCCTATACACTGCATTATAGCTTTCGGCGTGAAAATCCTTTCTGAGCATGCGCGCAACTTTGTTTGACGAACAAGCCTACACACGGGCGGACTGTTCGCTCAAACAAGGTTTCAGCGGACAGTTTTTCGGAAATTCCGAAAAACCTTGTCCGTCCAACTGTCCGCTGAAACTGTCCGCTGAAAGCCCACACACGAGCGGACTGTCCGCCCAAACACTGTTCAGCGGACAAAGTTGGGCGAACAGTCCGCCCGTGTGTACGCGGCCTTAGTCTTTGGAAAGTCTGTTCGTTTTGAACATGATGACATAAGAAAGGACTAAAAAAGGAAGTTCAATAGCTAGTAGCTTCCCTTGCGACGTATTTGGTCTGTCGGACCAGCATACAGGCGAACGGTTTTCCTGATAGGAATTGAGTCCGTCGGACAGATTTAAAATATTTTCTATTTCTAGGTGCGTCATATTTTTTTAGATGAAAAACTAAGGGATTATTCCACACACGATCGGATTGTTCGACAGACTGATTCCGTTGGACCTAGTCTGCCTGAAAGTCCGGTTGTGTGTACAAGGCATTACTGACACTGATACTAAAAAAAAATGCTGCCCAAAATATACTGACCTTATTTTACTTGACCCAAACACTAACCCGAGCATTGACCCGAGTCAGAATTGCACGGTTATGCAACCCACATGACAGTTTTATATATATTTTTTCACACAAATAGAGCTTTTTTTGGTGTTATTTAATCACTGCTGATTTTTTTATTTTTTTGCTAAACAAAAAAAAAAAAGTCTAAAACTGGGGACAAAAAAACAGTTTCATAGTTTGTTATAACATTTTGCAAATGTGATGTGTGCTGATGACACTGCACTAACAGGCACTGATAGGCTGCACTGATAGGCACTGATAGGTGGCACTGAGGGGCACTGGGCAATGATAGGTGGCACTGAGAGATGGCACTGATGGGTGGCATTTATGAGTGGCACTCATGGGCACTGAGAGGTGGCATTGATAGGTGGCACTGATGGGTGGCACTCATGGGCACTGAGAGGTGACATTGATCGGTGACACTGAAGGGCACTGAGAGGTGGCATTGATAGGTGGCGATGATGGGTGGCACTGATGGGCACTGATTGGCAGCAATGATGGCCACTAATAGGTGGCACTGGTGGGCATTGATAGGTGGCACTGATGGGCATTGATAGGTTGCACGGATGGGCACTAATATGCACTGGTGGGCACTGGCAGGTGGTGCTGATGGGCACTGTTTAGCAGCAGTGAGTGTCCATGTGCTGGACCAAAGTCTCTCTGACAGAACCGGTAATCAGCATTTTTTTTCTCCTCACGCTGTCAGCGTGAGGAAAAAAAAGGGCGATTACGATCTTCTGTTTACATCACATGATCAGCTGTCATTGGCTGACAGCTGATCACATGGTAAAGGGGGCCGAGATCAGATCACAGAGCAATATGCGTGTGTGAGCCCAGCAGGGGGCATGCAGGCAGCTCATGCACAAGTGGACATACATGGACACCCTCCCAGCAATTTAGACCCGCTCTGTAGCCGTTTTTTGTACATGGATAAAACACTTGTGTAGTGTTCCTCTATATTACACAAACAAACAAGCTACTGTACTTGCAAAAAAGAGGTAAGTGTTGCCACAACCCCTGTGTTACTAAATGGCTGTGTAAATGTGTAATAAAAAAACACATAACCATGTGATCATGATGCTTCCAGATAATAATACTACAACAGAAGTTTCAATGCAAAACAAAGGCTGCATACAATATATGGCTGTTACTATCATGCTGTAAAAAAGTGTTGCGGCCTAATGAATTGGTATCAATACAACTTAACCACTTAAGGACAAGCCTGAGCTTTTGGTGTTTACAAGTTTAAACCTTTTTGTTTGCTAGAAAATTACTTAGAACTCCCTAACATTATATATTGTTTTTTTTCTAACACCCTAGAGAATAAAATGGCGGTCATTGCAATCATTTTTGTCACACTGTATTTGCGCAGCGGTCTTACAAAGCACTTTTTTTTGAAAAAAATTCACTTTATTGAATAAAAAAATAAGACAACAGACAACAGTAAAGTTAGCCCAATTTTTTTTAATATTCTGAAAGATAATGTTACGCCAAGTAAATTGATACCCAATATGTCATGCTTCAAAATTGTGCCCGCTCATGGAATGGTGTCAAACTTTTACCCTTAAAAATCTCCATAGGCGATGTTTAAAAAATTCTACAGGTTGCATGTTCTGAGTTACAGAGGAGCTCTAGTGCTAGAATTATTGCTCTCAGTCTAACAATTGTAGCGATATCTCACATGTGTGGTTTGACCACCGTTTTCATATGCGGCCGCTGCTCATGTATACGTTCGTATCTGAGCAAAAACTCGGCAGGCCGGGGCTCTTTAAAAAAAAAAATTCTTATTTATTTTACTTAATTTTATACATTTTTTCACAGTTTAAAAAAAAAAAGGGTCTCTTTTATTCCTATTACAAGGAATGTAAACATCCCTTGTAATAGAAAAAAGCATAACAGGTCCTCTTACATATGAGATCTGGGGTCAAGTCCTCAGATATCATATTTGGACTAAAATGCAATAAATTGTCATTTGAAAAAATTACATTGAAAAAATGTCCCTTTGAGACGTATGGACGTCACTTCTGCCCTGCTATGGTATGGAGACGGGTGGGGGCCATCTTCCCCTCACTCTTCTCCATACCCGACCACGGAAAGGTCCCAATCGCCTCCGCTGCTGCCGATGGCTCCAGTAAGGGGCACAGGAGAGCGGCGGTAGGGGGGTGGCACCTAGGTCTCCACTGTGATCTCGTGGCGAATCCACCACAGAGACCACCATCATCGTAAACATGCCCGGCTCCTGAAGAGATGGATACCTCGGTTGTGGCAGCAGCTGCTGCCGTTACCGAGATATCCATCTTCAAAGTGCTGACGTATATGTACAGGAGCCCGGTTGGCAAGTGGTTAAGCAGAAAATAAATAACTTTATTTAATAATTGACACCAAAACACCAGTGCTGTGACTAGTTAGTAGTACCCCAAACTCAGTGCTATAAAATATGTTTTGCAAACTAACAAATTTTGACTTTATACACACTGTTTATTTTTTTTTAAGGTGGTACTAGGGTTGCCACCTCATCCCTTTAAAACCAAACACATATTAATTGCACAGGTTCTGAGGCTGATTAAGGTGATAATGAAACTCACTTTGTGCCTTATATGCTTTAAATTAGCCTCAGAACCTGTTTAATTCATATGTGTTCGGGTTTAAAGGGATGAGGTAGCAACCCTAGGTGGTACAGGAGATGTACTTCACAGGTTAAACCTTCATGGAGGTGCTAATTGGTTTGGGTTTGCCTCCTTTCGGCAAGCATTATTGTCCCATGCCTTCAATTTTATGAAGTGACAGGCACAAGGAAGAAAGTGGTAAGTGAAAAAAATAGCAGTAAACTATTTATGATAAAAAAATATATATAATATAACTGCTCTAAATTTTTTGAGATTTAAAAACATGTTATTAAAACACACTTAAACGTTAAACTATCAATAAAATAAACTCTATGTAAATCCAATTCAACAGGACATAACTTGTTGGCAAAATATGTATCTTTTATACACTTCCAAGATACACAACCTCTGACCCACCATTTTAACAATGCGTTCAATTACTAGAAACACAATTGGTCCCCGCTCTTTGTAAGATAGTGATTAGACATTGTTTTAGTGTGTTGTAAAATTGTAAAAGAGCCCTTTCTGACATGTCCACAAGGGCTTTGATGCCCACGTATTGTTTTCAGAGAGCTTGCAGAAAAGATAATAGGGCAAACATTGAATTATTTTTGGGAGAAGATGTCAGCAAAGAGAAATGGAAATGTCAGAGTGTAGGTTGAAATATTACTAACGGTTGAAAAGAAATGATAAAATGATCTCCAAAAGGCTTTTATGGTGAGTACAGAAGTAAAAAGTAAATTGAAAGCTTTTCTGCTTTTATATTACTCAAAATGTCTGACAGATAAAATATTAGTTTGGTATTTATGATCTGGAACCAAGATCAAAAATAATAGGACACTGTGACCAAAATGGCTTAGGTCTGTAAATTAAAGCATAACAAATACTTTGAGGACCACCTGCCCTAAGGGTGGGTTCCATGTTTTCACCATATTCATAATGATTACTAAGGTTATCTTATTTGATGCCCACAAATCTGCATAATGATTACTAAGGTTATCTTATTTGGTGCCCACAAATCTGCATAATGATTATTAAGGTTATCTTATTTGGTGCCCACAAATCTGCATAATGATTACTAAGGTTATCTTATTTGGTGGCCACAAATCTGCATAATGATTATTAAGGTTATCTTATTTGATGGCCACAAATCTGCATAATGATTACTAAGGTTATCTTATTTGGTGGCCACAAATCCGCATAATGATTATTAAGGTTATCTTATTTGGTGCCCACAAATCTGCATAATGATTATTAAGGTTATCTTATTTGATGCCCACAAATCTGCATAATGATTACTAAGGTTATCTTATTTGGTGCCCACAAATCTGCATAATGATTACTAAGGTTATCTTATTTGGTGCCCACAAATCTAAACTAGATTGGTTATATTATTTACTTTATCTTACGACTGTACCTTTAGAAATAAAACAGCTTCTTCACAGGCCCTGTAACAAATCTGCCCAATTCATACTGCAGTTAAAGTTGCCAACTTTTCTGCACAAAAAGGTGTTCATTCCTGTAATCACCAAGGCTGAACTTCAGAAAAACAGCTGATTACATGACTTAAAGTAGAAGTAAATGCTTCCCTTCAACTCTCAGCTAAACACTCACTAATCACAACAGTAGAAATTTTTCATAGTTCAAATATTTTAAATATGCTTCTTTGTACCTAATTTTCTTCGAAAAGTCCCTCTGTCATGTGACCATATAGAAGAGACAAGCTGGAGATCTGGCTGTTAACCACTTGACCTCTAGAAGATTTACCCCCTTCAAGACCAGGCCATTTTTTGTGATACATCACTGCGTTACTTTAACTTACAATTGCATGGTCATGTAACGCTGCGCCCAAATAAAATGTATGTCATATTTTCCCCACAAACAGAGCTTTATTTTGGTGGTATTTGATCACCACTGTGTTTTTTTTATTAGTTTTTTTTTTTTTTGTTGCGCTATAAACAAAAAAAGGCCAACAATTTTGAGAAAGAACAATATTTTTTACTACAATAAAAAAACTGAAAAAATATAATTTCTTGTAGGCCAATATGTATTCTGGGCCGTGTCATGACGTGCTGTAGCCATCACGCTTACAAACCCCACGTGACCCTGGTACAGGGGCATTCTTTTTTTGTTTTGATTTTAAAATTGCCGCATATTTTATGTACTTTGCGGGTGGTTCTGCTTTTTGAGCACTTTTTTAACAATAAAGGCTTTTTAATTGATCATACTACACTATTGGATCTTCCAGTTTTTTACACTTACCGCCTGTTGGCCTATAAGTGATATTTTCAGAGTGGAGTTCCGTTTTTTTACCATCTGCTGACTGACGTGGAGATTGGAAACTAGTACAGAGACCCGAGTGACCGTGGAGATTTACCTGTCCCTGCAGAGGGCTATTTCTGCTCGCGGCCATGACCTTGCCACTAAGGGGGGTCCACCATTTCTGGTAAGGGAACCCACTCACAGATTAAGAACGCTATCCAATCAGGGACTCTCATATACCTCCTCTTTCTCCCCTTCTTCCCTTCTTTGGTGAAGGTGGATGAACCCTGGACTTTTGTATGTCCTCTCAATGGACTTTGCCTTCTCCACCCATCAATGTTCTTTTTCTAAAGTTCATGTGGACGCAATATATTTTGTGTATACCCGGTTTATCAGGTTTCTATACTATCCTGATGCCACTGGTTCACTATAAACGCATTATTTACTTTTACAATATGTATTCTGCTACATGTTTTTTGTAAATAAAAATATCTCAATAAGAGTAAATTGACTGGTTTAGGTGAACATTATAGCGTCTAGAAACTATGGTATATATTTATAGAAATTATATTTTTTTTTTTATGCTAGTCATAACGGCAGTAAGCGACTTATTGCAGGCACTCGATATTGCGGTGAAAAATTGAACACTAACTGACACTTTTGACACTTTGCGGGAACTGATGACACTAATTCAGTGATCTGTGCTAAAATATGCATATAAAATATGCATATGTACTAATAACCCTGGCTGGGAAGGGGTGTGTGTGCCTAGCCAGCATTTTTGTGACTTGTGTGGGCTGCTTTTACTTGGGCAAGAGATGGATTGTATTCCATCCTTTTCCCCTGTCAGAATGTAAATCTGCCTTGTTTACGTAGGCAGATCTCCATTCTATGTGCTTTACAGACAATTGTCGGCAGATATCCAGTGCTGGTAATCCGCAGATCAGCTTCTGCTGTGATTAACCACAGCAGAAGCATCCCACGCAGGCCTCCTGTAAGCAGAAGTGCAGAGTCACATATACAGCATATACGCGATCCTGCACAGGAGGGCTGGCCTGTTGCAGTAGATCTGCTATAGGTGGTCCAAAAGTGGTTAAACAATACAGTAAGGTCACCTCTATGCCCCCAATTTGTGACCTCAGCAGTTTGTAGGGGTTAAATGCTGGTTTAGTCTAGGAGTAAGATATAGGCAAAAATATTTTTTTCTTGCTTCTGCAGGCTTACTTCCTGTTGAACAACTGTCCCACAAAGCCCCCCCCCCTCCCCTGATGACATCATCACTTACATGTATGTGAAGAGAAAGAACCAATCAGAGGAAAGCATAGCACAGCCAGCTGTTCGGGGAGTGAAAACTACGGTAAGTATTTCTCCCTAATCCTTGCCCCCTAACGAAACAAACATTAACCCCATCCTTTACATGGAGGGGGTTCTACAATCGTGTTTATGTTACTTGATATTTGGAGTTCAACTTTAAATGGAATAGTTTTGAACTGCATCTCAGGAATATAAAACAGCTAGGAGCAGCATCTGAACAGATAAAACCAGGTGTGCAATCAATCTCTATTGTCTTATCAGTATCTAAGATTATCCTAAGGGAATCCACTTATTCAAAGGAAATAGCTAAGCATCATGTTTTTGTATTGCATGTAGTGCTTATTTTAGTGCAACTGTTCAGGGCATAGGTGTATTTAGAATGAAAGTATTAATTCTAATGATAGAACACAGAAAACTGAAGAAGAAATTACAATAAAGCTACTGTTATGAAAGAAGACATGAAAAAATAAAGCTACCGCTAACACAATGCTATAACTTAAGAACAGAACAGACATCCTTCATTTGCCTTTAATGTATAAGTAGTAAGTCTATGACATGATAATGATGAGCTATATTTTTATGTGCAAATTAACCTTATTTAATACAAACTATTGAGTTGCTACTGCATTCGGGTTAGAAATTAAGACATGTCATAATTTATTTAAGGAGACACTGTCACCTTGCCATATTTATTTAATTAAAGTGTCTCCCCAGGTGCCCCCCCCCCCACCTCATGTACGAACCTTATCAGTGCTCTTTCACAGCTGGCAACAATACCCAGTACTTCGGGTATGGAGGAGCATGTGACCCTCCCCCTGTAACAGGGTCACCAACACCGACAGTCATTTCAGTGCTGGTGCAGAGGAGCAAGGAGTTGTGAGGGAGTGCTGGTAAGATGAGTATAGAGTAGGGTTGAGGGAAGCCTTTTGCAAATAAATTGTCACTTTGCATTGCATGGGCAAGGTGACATTGTCTCTTTAAAGCTGATCTCCAAGTTTACTGTTCCTTTAACTTGTTTGTTTAGGCCAGGGGTGCCCTGCCACTGGCTCGCAGGCCACATGTGACCCGTCACCTCCTGCTCTGCAATGCTCGGCAATGGTGGGATGGGAACAATACCCACCAAGAGTATCCAGCAGCAGTACCCGCCGGCATTAACAGCCAGCAAAACCTGCCAGCAGTACCTGCCAACAGTACCCACAGCAGTAACCACCAGTAGTACTCGCCAACAGTACCAGCCAGGAGTATCCACCAGCAGTAGCCACCAGCAGTACCAGCGAGCATTACCCGACAGCAGTACCCGCCAGCAGTACCAGACAGCAGAACCCACCAGCAGTATCCCCCAGAAGTACCAGCCAGCAGGACCCCTCAAAGAAGTACCAGCCAGCAGTATCCACCAGCAGTACCAGCCAGCAGTACCCGCCAGCAGTATCCATCAGCACTACCATCCCTGGAGGACAGCCAGCAGCAGCCACTAGCCATACCCACCTGGGGGGGACAGCAGCAGCCAGCAATACCCACCAGCAGTACCCACTAATAGTACCCACCAGCAGTACCTGCCAGCAGTACCCATCAGCAGTACCAGCCAGCAGTACCCACCAGTAGTACCAGCCAGCAGTATCCAACAGCAGCACCAGCCCTGGTGGACAGTCAACAGCAGCCACCAACTATACCCACCTGGGGGTACAGCAGCTGCCAGAGATACCTGCAGGAATCCTGAGGAAGAAGTGAAGATTGAGGTCAATTGAGGTGCAGGTAAACCACAGTGCATCCGTGGGAAAGCAGCCTTAGGCCCCTTTCACACGATCGGTCTGATCGGGTCCACCTGTCTGTTTTTCAGGTGGACCCAATCGGACCCTCCATTCACCTCTATAGAGCGGCAGATATAAAAATATCTCCAATCCAATCCACGTAAAAAACAGAAGGTGATCTGTCCCTTTCTGTCTGGGCAGATAGGACTGGAGGGCCCATAGAGGAGAGCAAGCTGTGTCCGTGACTGCTCTGCATATGCAGAGTGGACACTGACCTGTCATCTCCGCTCATTGTGGCCCATGACTGGTTACCAAATTACTAAAGTGGCCCTCGCTCCTAAAAAGGTTGGGCATTCCGATTTGTGCCCAGTTTGCCCAAAATCAACTACATTCCACACTAACAAGTATGTCCACTGGGCATAGTGTGTACCGTATGCAGCCTCACCCAATCTGAAATAGTTTTTTTATTTATTCTGACAGCAGCCTATGAATAGTTGAGAGGCACTCAGCCTGGCTCAATTTTGTTTCAGATACGAGACGGGAAGTTCTTGTCCCACTGCTGGAACATAAGACATGTATACTGTATGTAGCTGAAGCTACATACGGTTTATACAGAGTGTCCAGTGGGCATACTTGTTAGTTTTAAAAATATATGTTTTTGCGCCAGCTTGGACCAAATTAACTAGTTAGAGGGACAGTAAAACTGGAGTTCAGCTTTAAAGGGGAAGTAAAGTTCCATCACAAAATGTCCTCATGTTTGGGAGTTTAAAGGAGCCTAACCACACAAAACATATACAATGTTTCTAAAATTCATCAGTTTAATATATTAATAAAAGCATTAAAGCTCCATACACACACACATCAGATTTTCTGTTAATTTTTTGCTTCAGATTTACCAAAACTATATAATATGAGGTCAAACCTTAGGAGTTTCAATGTATATGCAATCAGGCAGGCCCTTGTACTACATGGTTTTGGAAAAATCTGAAGACAAAAATCCGCAGAAAATCTGATAGTATGTATGGGGCTTTAGACAAATGGCATACTTCTCCCAACATAGCTTTTTTTCTATATATACAAACATGAAGTATATAGAAATTTCACAAAAATGTTTCACAGCATATCATTTTTCTTCCCATCCAACTCAATATCACTTGACTTCTTTCTTTTTGCTGGAACTCAATAATATGAAGTTCAGAATTGCTCTTGCAGGGGGGAGTTGAATGATTTTTACCACAATGGATTTTGTGGGTCCGAAATATCCCTCTTCTTCAGGTTCTGTGAAACTGTAATGCCGCATATACACAATTGAACTTTCTGACAACAAAACCATGGATTTTTGTTCGAAGCTTCTTGGCTCAAACTTGTCTTGCATACAACAAATACAAATGTGAGAACGTGGTGATAAGACAATAAAAAGAAAGTTCAATAGCCAGTGCGCCACCCTTTGAGCGAGAGACGATTTGCGCTTTTCAGCCTCATGCTTTCAATTTATTTCTGCTTTTCAGTTTGTACTTGTCGGTTCGTATCTGTTCTTCCGTGCATGTTGTCAGTTCGTACCTGTCTTTCAGTGTGTTTTATTTATAGTTCGCTTCTGTTTTTCAGTGCGTTCTTGTCCACTCATTTCTGATTCTCAGATCGTTCTTGTCAGGTCCTTTCTGATTTTCAGTACATTCTGTTAGTTCGTTCTGAGCAGCCAACCATGTTTTAGCCATGTTGCAGTTACGTACTTGTTCTAGAGTTCATGCTGTTGTTGGGATTCGGAGGAGGAGTTCATGGACCAAGAATTGCTTACTTAATTATGACCAATTCTCTCATATGCTCCAGGAGAATAATCCTGATTTGAGGAATTATCTCCAGATGATTGACCCTGTTTTTCCCCGTCTGTTGGCTTTGTTTATTCCCCTATATTAATAAGCAGGACACCTGCATGTGGCAAGCCATCACTCCTGAGCAAAGGCCCGTCGCCACCTTACGGTACTTGGCAACGCGGAGAAGTCTCCAGAATACTTTGTTTACAACTGGGATCTCCCCCCCAGGCTCTGGAAATCATTATTCCAGAGACTTGTTCTGTCATCATTCAGGTCCTGCAGAAGGACTATATTAAGGTAAATGTTATCCTTTAACATCGCATTCTATGTAGGTAATGTTTGCTAATGTATTGTATTTATTTCATCATTCCATAATTACCATGATTGTAATATGCTGTGAATGTCCACTTTGTCCTCATGCATATTTGCCTTCACTAACCTCCCCAGCATGCTATCCTGGGCCCATACACACCTAGCCTAGTCGCTTAACAATGTATTTTGTCAACTCCACTGTAGTGCTGTCGAATGTTCAAAGAAAATTCAACGGAGCAGCTAAACTGTATGACTCCGTATAGTTTAGCTGCTCCGTCGAATCTTCTTAGAACTTTCAACAGACACCATAAGCAAAGATTCAACGTTTGTATGTTTTTCACTGCTTTGTCGAATCTTTGTCATTCATGTTGAATGCATATAGTTCAAACAGAAAATGGACTGGTGATAGTGATCACTGATCAGACAGGTAACACAATAGCAGCAGATTATTATGAAAAAAGTTAAGTTGAACTGTAGCTTGCTTCATTATAGTTCTGCTGCTGTGCTTAGGCTTAATTGCTAAATAATTTAGGTTCTCTGACAAACAGACCAGCTAAGATTTACTGTCTTCAGAAATGATTCAGTGTGTGTGTCTCTCTTTGCTAGCAATTGTAAGTGAAAGTAAGTTGGCTGTACGTGTGTACTTAGTTATAGCTATTTTACTGCTCCTCCTCTTTGGTTACAATCAGGCAATAACATTCATCATCATCATTATTTTTATTTTACTTCCCTCACCCAATTCCAGCAGCAATCTTTTCTCTCTCTGTCAAATCTTTTCTCTCTGTGTCAAATCTTTTCTCTCTATGTAGAATAATCCTGAATTAATAGAGTTAAGGTTAGGCAAATTCGACCACAGATTAGATAGACACAGATTGTTATTGTCAGTGTCATGTCGAATCTCATATCATTATCTATATCGAACTGTTGTCACAACAAAAATGAAAATAAAGCATTTTTGTTGGTTCTTTCATTTTTCGGATTCTGCACTACCTGAACTTCAGACGAAAATGCATTCGGATGAAAACGAATGCACATGTCTAGTAGATATAGCCTTTTTTTGTGGTTAAACAGACACGTTTAAAAACATAACATCCACATCTCCAACTCATGAATTTACAAAGTTCAGCTTTGATAAAGTGAAGGCCATATGAGACATTAGTTTGTCAAAACGGTGTTGATTTTGCCTTCATCAGATGGGGTGATCTCACCCCTGTAAAAGCCGCATTTTGAAGATGCACACAAATTAGGACTCAAACTGTGGATTTCCATCATGATTTCATGCCTAAAATTTGTGTCTTTTACCTACATCTATTTTGATAAAGCCACAAAACACACAGTGTGTCAACGTGTGCTATCTGCCACCACGGGATATCAAGGTATGCGTTTTGTATTTGCAACCCCTTCCTCGCAACTAAGGTAGGTGAAAGGGGTTACACCCCTGAAACACATCCATTGATCCCCCATGATGTGAGCTAGCACATGATTACACACTGGGGTATTTTCAGTGTTGTAAGTCGCCTCAAGTCACCATTTAAAAATAAAACAGGCATGGGTTCCCCTCCACGAGCATACCAGGCCCTTCAGGTCTGGTATGGATATTAAAAAATGGTGTGAGAGGTCCCCCTCAAAATCCATACCAGGCCCTTCAGGTCTGGTATGGATTTTAAGGGGAACCTTGCGCCAAAAAAAAAAATGTTGTGGGGGTCCCCCTCAAAATCCATACCAGACCCTTATCCGAGTACGCAACCTAGCAGGCCGCTGGAAAAGAGGGGGATGAGAGAGAAACCCCCTGAACCGTACAAGGCCACATGCCCTCAACATTGGCCAGGGTTGTGGGGATGAGGTCCTTGTCGTCATCAACATGGGGACAAGCTGCTTTGGGGGTACCCCAAAAGCACCCTCACAATGTTGAGGGCATGTGACCTGGTACGGTTCAGGAGGGAGGGGGCGCTCTCTCATCCCCCCTCTTTTCCTGCGGTCTTCCAGGTTGTGTGTTCGGATAAGGGTCTGGTATGGATTTTGAGGGGGACCCCCCATGCATTTTTTTTTCTTAATTTTTTTTTTCTTAATGCTAACATGACCTGTGTGCAAAAAAAACATAGAAGTGAACCAGCGTAAAAAAAAGTTGAGAGGTGTGCCCGTTCAACTTATGCAAATGCATTTACGTGGCTTGACATTTACTAAGATTTTGCCGGCGCAGTGAATCAAAGCATTTTAACGTGCACAAATGCCGCTTGTGCATGCACAGTGCATAAATTGACCTTGCGCAGTTCTAAGTGTATTTGCAGGTGAAGAAGGCTTGTTCAGAGAAAGTTACTTTTCCATTCTATTTTGGGCATATTTGGGCATATTTGTTACTTGGACAGTTATAACTATACTTCCTTACATCACACACATCACCCCCATAATATTGGCACTTCCATCTTTTTTTAATTCTGAGTTTAACCTCCCTGGCGGTATGATTATTTCGGATTTTAGGTGCTAAAAGCGGTACAATTATTTTGCATGAAAATTTGGCATTTTATATTGTAGTCCTGTAATTCTTAGGAATAATTCACTTAAATCTGTCGAAACCAGAGTCTAGCAGACATCCCAGGTATGATAAAGTTTGAAAAATGAAATCATAAATTATAATATAATAAATAACTATAAATAATTATACCAAATAATAATATAACAATAATAAAAATTATTCACTAAGGTAATCAAATCAAAAACACTGAAATTTGCTCAGTTGCAGAATTGTCACTGTCATTACTTTTCAATATTTGATGACGGATCTCCCCACAAATCGCTAGCTCTCAATTCTGCGAGTGATTACAATTTATTATCCCTGTTTTCTAGCTGGTCTAAAATCATTTTTGATGTAAAGGGACAGTTTTGGTTGCTATGGACAATCTCCAGTTTCCAGGCATAAAGAACAGTTTTTATAAGATAAAACCACATGCAGGACACTGGGCAGAGCACTAGGGACAAAGGGGATGTGAAATTATTACATACAGCAATGTAATCTGTAAGATTACATTATACTGTATGTAATGTGTGTGTTTCACTTTTTGAATTTGGCGTTGTTCTCCATCCCCGTGCGTTGCAACGCTCACAGGGAACGGAGATCGGCTCCGTGATGAATCGAGCAGAGAACGAGCCGCTCGTACAGCGGGGGGACATCGCTGGATCCAAGGGAGAAGGTAAGTAAACCTCCTCCTGGATTCAGCAATGCGGTCCCGAGTCTGGCTCGGGGTTACCGCTTTTGGTGTAAAACTTCCACACCGAGCCAGACTCGGGAATGCTGCCAGGGGGGTTAATAATGCTTGTGCCATGCTTATAGTGGCGCATCGATCACCGCCTCCCGAGCGCCGGCATGATAATACTAAATGGGTAATTCCGCTGTGTTACAGGCATAAATGTTTTATGAATATTAAAACCGGCCATTGCGCATCGGCGTGCGCCGCAACTCATGGTCCAAACCATTCATAAATCTGCCCCACTGTGTGCATCTTCAAAATCGGCTATGCAATAACTTTAAAAATTTTAAAAAATTAAAAACAATAACGACGACCTTTACATTTTTTGATGGTTTTAGTTTTGGCTGAAACATCAATGATGTTGGTCAATCTTTTTTCAACATCATTGATGTTTTTCTTGACCTTCTCTAAATCCAGATTGCACGCCATTATTTTGCTGATGAGAACTTGTGTGCATTTGCACTGTTGAAGTGAGTTTCTTCTTCCACAACATCCGCATTACCTAAAAATAAAAAAGCACATCATGTTTTAGAAATATGCAGGCATAAATCTATTACCTGAAGCTGTGGTATCAGACACTGACCTGTTGTGGTCATCATTTTGACCACTTCCTGAACCTCGGAATCCACATCCTCAAGCTGAGTTGTTCCCCTTCTTCAGGAAATGTGGGGTTTGTGGTGTGAATACAAAAAAGGTATACTTAGCAGACAGATATTTGAGGCAAGAAATAGTAATATAAAACATTGCTTGGAAGTAACGTCAAATTATCTGTTTTGGCAGAGTTCCAAGCTGAAGACGTGATTTATTTTCACTTTTTTTCCCTCTTTTTTTGTGTATGATGTTTTTCCGCTAAAATCCAAACAGACCCTCATCAAGGATAAGGGCCTGGCACAAATTTTGAGAGCACCTCCCATCTGCTTTGACAGTCTTGCTGTTGAATGTACAGGAAAATTACATTTTAGCAAGATAAACATAAAACATTCTTTTTTTTCCTTTTTTTTTGGTAAAAAAAGCACTGGGACCCCTTGAACTACCACACCAGACCCTTGAGGGCCAGGTGTATAATTACTAGGGGTCCCAGTGCTTTTTTTTTTTTTTTTTTTACAAACAAATCAAATTTAACTGTATTTATGATTTACCTGCAATGTAAATTTTATTCTTTCCCTCGTTAATGTTCTTTAGCTGTGGTACATTGCATACATCATACAGGTGGGACAGTTTGGGGCTTCCTTTACCATATACAATTTGAAAGTGTTTAGGTTTTGGTAAATCTAAGGCCCCATATTTTTTACCAAAACCATGTAGTGCAATGGCCTGCCTGATTGCATACAAATTGAAACTCCTAAGGTTTGACCTCATATTATTATATGGTTTTGGTAAATCTGAAGGAAAACCTCAGCAAAAAAACTGATAGTGTGTATGAGCTTCAAGGAAAATTGTACAAGAAGTTTGTATAATGTGTAGCCAACTTTAGAATTAAATGGATTCTGATTAATGTTCAGAATTTCAGCACAGTTTTGTGCTCCACCCGCAAAAAAAAAACAGGTACACTCAGCTCATCTCTACTTGACACCTACATCATTATTCCTGATAATGTCATTCAATCCTCCCCTAAGTCTTCCCCAGGCATGAATCTGACATCTCGCTCTAATGTCTCAAGAAGGTTTGAAGGAAATCTTAAGTAATTTTACTGGCGTAATGAGTAATGCTTGGGAAAAATTGGGTTGCACTGAGCTGAGAAAAGGCAACCACAGCTTGTTGCCATTAAGAACTGAGTTTTCTGAACAGGCTGTTGGGGGAAATGGTGGGACAAAGTAGGGCTGGGTTAGGTTTGGCCTGGGAAATACTACAAGTTTAGAAATTGAGCCACATAGTCATGTGACCCAAACCATGGCTTTCAGTTTTATGAGCAGCACTGAAGGGAAACTGGAGCTTCAGTTTCATCAGGTGATATACTTTTTTTAAATGTTATTTTATTTCTTTATTTTGCATCTCATTGAGAATTTAATTTCACCTAACAATGCAACAACAATAAAAAAAAAACATTGCTACCTAGTTCTGTATAAATCAAATTTTAATGTGTTCCTGGAGTCATTTAAAAATGAAAACAAATCTGCCAATAGAATCACTTTTGCTAGTTAAACACAACATTTATTTATACAGGTCTATATATGATGATTTGTGGAGGAAGGATGTGCAGCAGTTCTGTAAGCTTCGATTTTTAGCTGAAAGGGAGGTGCGCATGGACCAAAAAAACAAACAAATAACTGCAGAGTTAGAGAGCGATCACTTTATTGTTAGCAAGAAATTTAACTCCTTGTGGAGAACTTCATTTGCAATACACCTATTTCAATGAAAACAGTTGTCAACAATGAGTTAAATCTCTTGCTAACAATTGATTGAAATCCCAGGTGCCCCAGTCTCATTCTTCAAGGAAAAACCACTACAGAGCATGGAGAGATGGCTATACATAAAAAGACGTTATTTTGCCAGCAGGCAGTGACTATTATCATTGCTTGAAAGGAACTCCTTTTTTTATTATTTATTTTTTATTAACTGAAGTTTTTTCTTAGTTGTGGTAGTGAAAACCTGTGAATACATTTTTCTAAAATAATAAGCAAAGTACTGGTAATTATGTGCATGCAGAAGAAGCTAATAGTTCCTGGACATAGTTCTCTAGTTTCCCAGCATACACTGAAATCATTATCTCAATGTTTAATTGTGTTTAAGACTCAAAAAATTTACTTACTGACAATATGATTTTTAGTACACAGGTTCCAGTCAAATGAAAGGTTTAGCACTTGCATAAAGTCACAGAGATAATGGAAGAATTGTTTTGTAGACAAGCTTTGTGTGGGATACAAAATATATAGCAGAAACTGTAGTAGCCATAGTAACAAATAATAATTAAACAAGCTTGTCTCATTCTGAACTTTGTCATCTATTCTACGGTTATTTATTTTATTTATTGTATTAAAGCATAACGAAATCCATTGATTTAAATGAGAGTTATGGGTTTGGGGGTTATTGTGGAATCATACTTACCTAGGTGGATGTATCATTGGTTCGATGCTGCATCTGTCCCCTGCCGGCTCTTCACTGAGAACCGAGCCACCTAACACTGCCAATGGCTCAGTTCTCTCACCTTCCCGATCGGAGAGCTGCTGACAGTCAGAACAGCTCTCCTGCTGTGCTCCTCCATGCTCACTGGAGTGCTGAGTTGTGAAGGGGTGAGGACTGGCTGTCTCAGCCTCTCAGCAGCTTGATGAGAGGCTGAGACATCAATCAGTCCAGGCACCTGGCGGATCCAGACTTATAGAGTTAGGATGATGCAGTGCCTGGACTGATCTTGGTGACTTGCTGGAAATGGGTCACAGGAGTTCCACTTTATGCACCTTGCTTTCTTAATTCAAGTTTATAATGAACAAATATATTTTGATGCTGTTGACTCTTTCATAATATATTGAAACACTAATTTATGGCAACTAAAGGGAGAACATATAATGTTGTTCTATCCTCTACAATTAAAAACAAACTACCTTGCTAGCACTACCTAGCACTTCCCACCCCCTCCTAATTTTTTGCTGGACACCTGCAAAAAAAAAAATGGTTCTTCTCTCTATGCTACAATTGTAAACCCTCCTCCTTGCCTTACACAATGACATAGTCAGTGCTTGTGGCCACTTTTCAGGCTTGAGCCCTGTGACTTAAGTGGGGCATATGTGGTGTTCCACAACATCAATAACATCAACAACAGTTCTCCCACAAAAAGTATTTTCATTGCAATTGCAACAGTGGATTGGATAGGTGATGGATAGAGGCACAGTAAAAGCTAGGCAGACACCTTATAGGGCTGGCAGGGCTGGGCTCAGCCCTTCCTTCTCTGAGCTGGCCACTCAGCTGTCGGCTAATTGCCAGCTCCTATCTCTCCACAGTGACTCATCTGTTGATGATATCCTGCTCGTCAATCCTGCTTACTTAAGCTGTCCAGCCCAGATGATCTTTTCCTTCACCTTGGTAAATATCACAGAGATTTTCTTCTGCGCTCCTGTTAAACTTGCTTAGCTGACATTCCTTCTGGCTCCAGATCCTGCTTGCTGTTCCACTATGCTGATTCCTGGTGTCCTGACTTTCTGGCTTGTCTGACTATCTGTTCCGTTTACTAAACTTTGGCCATGTTTTGACTACGTTTGTTCTATTTACTTTTATTATTAAACAAGTGTGGTTTAACTGTACTTCTGTCTGTCTGATCCATGGTTTCTGTCAAGGGCCTGTTGTATGGCATATGCATTATTTCATGCTTTGCGTGCCAGTACAAGTTCGCCTTAAGTCAGATCAAATATCTTCAGTGACATAGTTCTTTTTTTTTTACAACCAGAGAAATACAGTTCTTTGGTTTCCATATGCCACCATCAAGTATTAATTAAACATCAGTAGATGGAAAGATACTTGAAAGTCTATCATATCCTGCAGGACCAGATCCAGCAAACTCAAGTGACTACTTTTGCAAAGTTACAAATCTGACTAAACACTGGATAGATTGGTAACCAGCCTAGCTTTCCCGGTGACAGTCGAACTGGTATGTACACAATTACTTCTATTTACCTGAGATGCTTTAACAGATCGTCATTATCTTAAGGGTCAGTTCACACTGGGACGACTTGTCAGGTGACTTAGGTGCCTGACAAGTCGCGTTCCGTTCTGTACAATAGAACCATTCTAATTGGAGCGGCACAAGTCGCTCGACTTAGAAAAAGGTTCCTGTACGACTTTGGGGGCGACTTGAGGCAACTTGCATTGACTTCTATAGCAAAGTAATTTTGCAAGTCGCTGCACCGCCCGTGTCCAGGTTGCCTGAGGCAGTCGCGCTGCAAGTCGGGCTGCCTCAGTGTGAACTGACACTATCCCTATTGTATTGATAAACAAATACATTTCACATACAGGACAAAAGTAAACATATCTTATCAATACCAGTTGTCATTCTCTTTTCCTAATATAATTTCCCCAAGAAGGTACATTTACCTGACCAGCATTTAATCAGAATGCTAATTAATCTGCTATTTTTTCAAGCTCAATAGACTGAGTCTACTAAGTATGCATGCAAAAAATGGTAATACACAATATACAAGACTTTTGTTTTCCTTTTTATCACGTGGTGTTCACCATATTTGATTAGGGCTGGTACAAATGACAGTGATTAATGATATGTACATATCTTCATTTAATACAAGATATCAAGAGAAAGGAAATGTATGGAAAGCATGGGAAGAGAAAACAAGCTTGTTCTTGTCTTGTAACAGGAGATTTACTAGAGATTACTGCAACTAAACTAGCTTTTCAAAAGCCTAAAGTTAACCATCCATGCATAGATTTCTCATGTGTCTCATGTGTTGACTAAAAGAACTCTTACAGATTCGTTCATCCATAGTAAACAAAGTAAACAATGGGGGTCATTTATTATAGTGCCTATATATGATCCTGCAGTCCCAGAAAATAGCGCCCAATTAAGGCCAATGAGGACTTTAACTCTCAGAAACTAGGCATACATGCAAATCGCACTTTTGCTGGTGAACATGCCTGTCAGACTGGCATATGGGGGAATATTGGATCTCAATTGGGCTCAAACCTGCAATATCCAAAGTTCTCACTGAAGGCTTGTATGCAAGTTATTTGCCATAAAAAGTGTATGAGGACTCGGGCACTGCCCCAGGGGACATGTATCAATTGAAATATATTTTTTTTTTAAAGTCTGTTTTTTCAGGAGCAGTGATTTTAATAATGCTTAAAGTGAAACAATAAAAATTAAAAATTCCTTCAATTATTGTGCCTGGGGGTCCCCTTAGTCTGCCTGTAAAGTAGCGGATCTAGTGGAGGTGTGGAACATTCGTGTAGCAAAATTACATTTCTAAAAAATTTCATTTAAAATTGCTTGCAGCTGCAATGTATTGCCGGATCCCAGCAGTATAGATAAGAGTCATGCAAAAAAAAACGGCATGTGGTCCCCCCTCCCCAGTCCATACCAGGCCCTTTGAATTAGAATATGGTGGCAAGAGAGACAGCAATTTGATTTTGGAAGTATTTTTTCACCAGCGCTAAAGTGAATACCATTTTAGCGATAATTAGTGCAAATTCCCAGTAATTAGCACTAATTAATGCCGCAGATCTATAGTAAATGTCCCCTGGTGTGTATGCAGTAATCTCCACTATCAGCTATTGTATTCAGACAATTGTAGCACCCACTGAATACAAATACGTTTGTGGAGCTTATATGGTGCCGACAGGACTTTAAAGACTTTTAAGACTTTAAAGTGTAAACTCCCATGTATATATAATACAGTATAATAAGGCTTACCTACTGTGAATATCTCCTAAACGTGCACAAGTGAGATATTTACTACTAATGCAGATGGTGATGTCACTGGGTCACCCGGGCCGTTCCTTCAGAGTTCGTTCTCGTAAACAGCGACTCCCGTACATATGCCACTCACATAGCCAGAGACCACGAACCTGGAAGGAAGACCAGGTGAAGATGGATGCCTTGTCAGCAGTTACAGCTTGTCACTGGAAGGCTTCATCCTTCATCCTAAGGCTTCATCCTAAGGTAAGTTTCACATAATGTGCTAGTATGCGATGCATACTAGCACATTATGGCTTTACCTTGCAGGTTCCAAAAAAAAACCACAGCGGTTTACTACTGATTTAATTTCGGTTGGTTTAGCACAAAGGCCACATTGTAGCAAATGTAAGTACCAGTAGGTGGAATGTGGACTAAAAAGGGGACCTGGCATTTAATAAAGCAGAGATGAGGTGCTACAACCCTATGAGATGAGGGCATTTTTCAGAGCTGCTGGGTACAGAAAGGCAGTTGTACAGCTGCAATTGCACTCATGAAAAGAGATATTCTGCAACTAATTTCTGCTCTTTAACCACTTAAAGGCCACCCCACGTACATTTACTGCAGTAGGGTGGCCCTTAGGAGCAAAATCACGTACATGTATGTGATTCTCGTGCCCGGCTCTAATATTAAAACATATTATTATTAAAATATTAAAAAATACATTTCTTTTTTCAGCTCATCAGTGGCGTGAGAGGGATCTACATTGCGGGACATTTTTATTTAAAGAAATTTTAATAAACAACTTGTCCCATAGTGTCTCCTCACTTTTTTAAATTTTTTACACTTTTTTTGTAAAATGCTAGGGGTACAATGTACCCGTTACCAATTCACATGGGGGGCGGGATCTGTTAGAGGGGGCTTCCATATTACAATAAGCCCCCCCCCGCAGACCACCACAACCACCGGGCAAGGGATGTGGGGATGAGGCCCTTGTCCCCATCAAGATGGGAACAAGGTGCTTTGGGGGGCCACTCCAAAGCACCCTCCTTATGTTGAGGGCATGTGGCCTGGTACAGTTCAGGAGGGGAGGGGCACTCTCTTGTCCCCCCTCTTTTCCTGCAGCCTGCTAGGTTGCAAGCTCTGTGTCTGGTATGGCTTTTGGGGGGACCCTCAAGCAATTTTTTTTAAATTTTGGGTTTGAGGTTCCCCTTAATATTCATACCAGAACCGAAGGGCCTGGCAATGGACTGGGGGGAACCCATTCCATTTTTTCCATAATAATTGCTAAGACCTAACAATTCATTACAGCCACGATCAGTTTTAAATTACTTTTTTTCCTTTAGAAATGTAATTTTGCTGTAGTACTGTTCTATACATGGGAAAACTGAGCCCCTTTAGATGCATACTATAGACACCCCCCAGGCATGATATTTAAAGCAATATTTCATTTTTATTCTGTCACTTTAAGCATTATTAAAATCACTGCTCCCGAAAAAACTGGAGTATTTAAAACTTTTTTTTGTATTGATACATTTCCCCTGGGGTAAAAACACTTTTTATGACAATAACTTGCACATAAGCCTTTAAAATGAACACTTTCGTTTTTCATGTTAGTGTCCCAAAGAATTCAATGGGCTTCCGCAGCTTTCTAAATTGCCGCAAACACCGCATAATGATCATTGTTCACAGAATGTCCGAACAACTGAAGTTCGGCCCAAACTTATGCTCGGGCCAAACTGTTTGCCATCCCTACACAGAAAGATTGCCTGTTTACTCAGCGCTCAGTCACACACAGTTACATCTCCTTAACCAGCTGTTATGATAGACAGAACACTGGTCCAATGCCGGGACATGTGACATTTATCCTAAGAGATGCTGCAGGAGGCAGGACTGTGTGTCACTGTGAGTGCCAAGTACACAGGAGATTCCGGCTTTATGTGATGAGGTGGCACTCATCCCCCTTTCCCCTCCGAGGCAGCCAGGTACAATATCAGCATATAACACGCACACACAATTTGCCTCCTATTTTTAGGGGTGGAAGCAAGTGTTATATGCCGATAAATACAGTAATTGTTAAAGTGGAAGTTCACACAAAAATGGAACCTCCGCTTTTCGGAATCCTCCCCCCCTCCGGTGTCACATTTGGCACCTTTCAGGGGGGTACAGATACCTGTATAATACAGGAATTTGCACCCACTTCTGGGCATAGCCTCCCACAGGAGTCTACTCCTCTTCCCATCCTCCCCCACTGTCTGCAAACACACAGGTCCCAGAGACAGCAGGGATCATCCGGATTGCGCAGCGCAACTCGCGCATGTGCAGTTGGGAACCAGGAAGTGATTCCCTTACCGAAGATATCGGCGGTAGCACCCGAGAGCCGAGCGACAGATCGGCTTCGGGTGCCAACATCGTAGGCGTCCTGGAAAGGTAAGTGTCCATATTTTAAAAGTCAGCAGCTGCAGTATTTGTAGCTGCTGACTTTAAAAAAAAAAAACAGCGGACCTCCACTTTATTTTCTAATATCTTTGCTAATATGCCCTTCCCTTTTCAGGGACCCAATTTAACAAAAATAGAGCTTAAAAATATCATCAAGCAACCCAGATAGTTATGTATTTCCACAACATTTCATTTTCTTAACCACTTCAGGACCGCCGTATTGCCAATGTACGTCAGCACAATGGCACAGGCAGGCACAATCACGTAGATGTACGTGAATGCCTTCCAGCGGGTGGGGGGTCCGATCGGACCCCCTCCCGCTGGATACGACGGTCCGTTTCCCTCCGGGAGCGCTCCGTGATGAGGGGATGGCCGTTGGTTTTCGGCCACCCCCTCTGGATCGCTCCTGGCCAATGAGAAGCTTCCTCTTCCTGTGTAAACAATACACAGTGGGGAGGAAGTGATGTCATTCTCCTCGGGGCGGTCTTTTTGACCGGACTACGAGGAGAAGACTAATAGTAAGTGTGCACCAACACTACACTGACATGTAGGTACACACAGGCACACAAACCCCCCCCCCGATCCCCCCCCCGATCGCCCCCCGATCCCCCCCCTCCCCCCCCAGTCACAGTGTCACTGATTGCATTGATCATTTCTTTACTGATCAATGCATTCAGTGTCAGTTGTGACAGTAAAAACTGTCAGGACAGTTAGTGTTAGGTCCAGGGTAGCCCCCTATCACCCCCCAATAAAGATTTAACCCCCTGATTGCCCCTAGAGTTAACCCTTTCACCCCCTTTTGCCAGTGTCACTAAGCGATCATTTTTCTGATCGCTGCATGTGTCGCTAGGTAGCTAGTTATTTTTTTAGGTTCACCGCCAGGTTTTTATATCGCTAGGTACCCCGATATAATACCCAATAATGGTTTTAACCCCCTGATTGCCGCTAGTTAACCCTTTCACCCCCTTTTGCCAGTGTCACTAAGCGATCGTTTTTCTGATCGCTGCATTAGTGTCGCTACAGTCGCTAGGTAGCTAGTTATTTTTTTAGGTTCACCGCCAGGTTTTTATAGCGCTAGGTACCCCGATATACTACCCAATAATGGTTTTAACCCCCTGATTGCCGCTAGTTAACCCTTTCACCCCCTTTTGCCAGTGTCACTAAGCGATCATTTTTCTGATCGCTGCATCAGTGTCGCTAGTGTCGCTAGGTAGCTAGTTATTTTTTTAGGTTCACCGCCAGGTTTTTATATCGCTAGTTACCCCGATATACTACCCAATAATGGTTTTAACCCCCTGATTGCTGCTAGTTAACCCTTTCACCCCCTTTCACCAGCGATCACAGTATAAGTGTCACTGGTGACGCTGGTTAGCCAGTTAGTTATTTAGGTTCCCCGTCAGGTTTTTATATAGCGCCAGGTACCCCCATATACTACCTAATAAAAATTTGAACCCCCTGATTGCCCCTAGTTAACCCTTTCACCACTGATCACCGTATAAGTGTTACGGGTGACTCTGGTTAGTTTGTTTTTTATAGCATCAGGGCACCCACCATTTATTACCCAATAAAGGTTTAACCCCCTGATCACCCGGCGGGTGATATCAATTAGGTTTTAGGGTCAGGGTCTGCTTCGCCCCAGGCAGCGCTAGGTTAGTGCCAGTACCGCTAACACCCACACGCAAAGCATACACCTCCCGTAGTGCTATAGAATCTGAACAGATCAATATCTGATCTGATCAGATCTATACTAGCGTCCCCAGCAGTTTAGGCTTCCAAAAAAACGCATTGTTAGCGGGATCAGCCCAGATACCTGCTAGCACCTGCGTTTTGCCCCTCTGCCCAGCCCACCCAAGTGCAGTATCGATCGATCACTGTCACTTACAAAACACTAAACACATAACTGCAGCGATCGCAGAGTCAGGCCTGATCCCTGCCATCGCTAACAGGTTTTTTGGTAGCATTTTATATTTAAATCCGGAAGGCAGTGCTTGGTTTTCGGGGTCCCGTACGTGGCTAGGCTCCCAAAAAGTCCCCCACATGTGGTATCCCCGTACTCAGGAGAAGCAGCAGAATTTATTTTGGGGTGTAATTTGACTTCTGCCCATAGCATGTGTGAGCAATATATCATTTAGTGACAACTTTGTGCAAAAAAAAAAAAAGTTTGTAATATTCCCGCAACTTTTGGCAAAATATAAAATATTCCATGGACTCAACATGCCTCTCAGTAAATAGCTTGGGGTGTCTACTTTCCAAAATGGGGTCATTTGGGGGGGTTTTGTGCTATTTTGGCATTTTATGGCCTTCGAAACTGTGATAGGTAGTGAGGAGTTAAATCAAAAATTTGCACCCTTAGAAATCCTGAAGGTGGTGATTGGTTTTCGGGGTGCCGTGCGCGAGTAGACTCCCAAAAAGTCCCACACATGTGGTATCCCCATACTCGGGAGAAGCAGCAGAATGTATTTTGGGGTGTCATTTCACATATGCCCATAGCATGTGTGAGCAATATATCATTTAGTGACAACTTTGTGCAAAAAAAAAAAGTTTGTAATATTCCCGCAACTTGTGGCAAAATATAAAATATTCCATGGACTCAACATGCCTCTCAGTAAATAGCTTGGGGTGTCTACTTTCCAAAATGGGGTCATTTTGGGGGGTTTTGTGCTATTTTGGCATTTTATGGCCTTCGAAACTGTGATAGGTAGTGAGGAGTTAAATCAAAAATTTGCACCCTTAGAAATCCTGAAGGTGGTGATTGGTTTTCGGGGTGCCGTGCGCGACTAGACTCCCAAAAAGTCCCACACATGTGGTATCCCCATACTCGGGAGAAGTAGCGGAATATATTTTGGGGTGCAATTCCACATATAACCATGGCATGTGTGAGCAATATATCATTTAGTGACAACTTTTTGTAAAAAAATTTTTTTTTTTTTTTTTTTTGTCATTATTCAATCCCTTAGGACAAAAAAAATAAATATTCAATGGGCTCAACATACCCATCAGCAATTTCCTTGGGGTGTCTACTTTCCAAAATGGGGTCATTTGGGGGGGATTTGTACTGCCCTGCCATTTTAGCACCTCAAGAAATGAGATCGGCAGTCATAAATTAAAAGCTGTGTAAATTCCAGAAAATGTACTCTAGTTTGTAGACGCTATAACTTTTGCGCAAACCAAAAAATATACGCTTATTGACATTTTTTTTACTAAAGACATGTGGCTGAATACATTTTGCCCTCAATGTATGACTAAAATTTAGTTTATTCGATTTTTCTTATAACAAAAAGAAGAAAATATCTTTTTTTTTCAAAATTTTCGCTCTTTTTCCATTTATATCGCAAAAAAAAAAAATTGCAGAGGCACTCAAATACCATCAAAAGAAAGCTCTATTTGTGGGAAGAAAAGGACGCAAATTTCGTTTGGGTGCAATATTGCATGACCACGCAATTACCAGTTAAAGCAGCGCAGTGCGAAATTGCAAAAAGACCTCTGGTCCTTAAGGTGTTTATTGGTCCGGAGCTGAAGTGGTTAAACTGCAAAATATAAATTCTTGTTTCACTGTAAATAGGCCCACCAAAGTAATCTTTGTCTTGGGTTCACATTTAAACCTAAGTTTAGTCAGAAATCCGAAAAACAAAAATCAGCACAAAAATCAGCGGGGGTTAATAGAGCCAAAGAATCTGTGACAGGCACTTTTCAAGAGTGCCTGACTAGAATGCCCATCACAGTTCCATTGGTTCCATTAACCTCCTCCGTACAAGAAGATTACAGCAGCGGGACAACGAGGGAGTCAATGGAGGAAGATTTAGGTTAATAGAGGAGACAGCAGCACAAGGGACACATCCTACTGACTGTAAGTAATTTCCCTTGTTCAGATTTTTATTTTTTGATTGCTGACTAAACTAGAAATCCTAAAAATATTTTTCCACCAAACAAAATATCAGTCAGGTGAGTGCATTTAACACATGTTTTGCCAATTCTTTAATGTTTTCTACAGTTATGGAGCTATAGGATGGTGTGGTTATCTGTTTATGAGGAGATAACCGAATTTGCATAAAACCATGGATTTACTGCAAAATTCTATGATTACGCCTCTAGTCCCTTGTATATGAGTAATTTAAATGTAATCTCTTCATTGTACAGTTAAATGTTTTTATGATAATATCATGCCTCTTTACCGATATATGCTGCATTCATTTTTTAATTGTGTGCTGGTTTATGTATGTAGGTCACATCTATTACTTAAAAGTAAATGAAAAGAAATCACTTAAGGATATAGATAATTCAAATAAACATGCCTTGTGAACACGTTAAATCCAAATCTTGTAGATGTCACAGCAAGACTTGCTTGGCAATCTGCAACATAAAAGTATCATGTTCATGTGCTGTACGAATAAATATACATGATTCAAAACAACTTATATAATGTTGTATCAATTAAGCTACTCAAAATTGTGATTTAGAGGTAACCTTTTACAGATATTTAATTAAATGACATAATGAAGTCTTCAGTTCTCCGGTGGGGCTTTGCGTTTCATAGAAGAAACCTTGTGTCAACCATCCTGAAATCATAACTGTCAAAAGTTGATTTAAAAGCAAGCTGGGAAATAAGTCATTTGAAAAGAAAATAGCTTCTTCAGCTTTTAGAAGAACATAACATATTTAAAGGGATAGTGACACTTGTAAAAATGTATATGATGATCTGTCACTATCCTATATAAAACATATATATATATAAAACATATATATATATATATATATATATATATATATATATATATATATATATATATATATATACATACATACATACATACATATATATATATATATATATATATATATATATATATATATATATATTACCTGGAATCTTCTATCTATCACAGTTTTTGTCCATCAATGTGCTAAATCTATTTGTAATAAAGTATACTGAACCCTCTGGTGCCTGAAAGTTTCGGTGTTAATTCACAAACACATTGTAGAAGGAGTAAGGCTTATAAGTACTTCCATGAGAAGTTACTAAAAAGATATATGAATACTCTTAACGCTTATCTGCAAATTTACACGTGCTTACATATATAGTCAACAGTCTAATTAGAAATTGAGAACTTCAAAGCAAAATTAGTCTGAATCCTTTGGTCCTTCAGGAAATCTACTATCAATTGTTGTTCTACTCCACATACTGTAAATATCCAAAACTGCCACATACTAATTGATTTTATGTTAATCATAATAATATACACTACCATTAAAGAAACCCTATCATCAACTTAAAAAAAATTCAGGTAAAAGCACAAAAATGTTTTTTTTTTTTCAAAGGGCCAGAACCATTTTAACCACTTGCTTACAGGGCACTTAAACACCTTCCTGCCCAGACCAATTTTCAGCTTTCGGTGCTCTCACAATTTGAATGACAATTACTCAGTCATGCAACACTGTACCCAAATGAATTTTTTGTCCTTTTTTTCCCACAAATAGAGCTTTCTTTTGGTGGTATTTGATCACCTCTGGGGTTTTTATTTTTTGCGCTATAAATGAAAAAAGACCGAAAATTTTGAAAAAAAACGCATATTTCTTTGTTTCTGTGACAGAATTATGCAAATTATTAATTTTTCTTCATAAATTTTGGTCACAATTTATACTGCTACATGTCTTTGGTAAAAATAACCCAAATTAGTGGATATTATTTGGTCTTTGTGAAAGTTAGAGAGTCTACAAGCTGTGGTGCGAATCGCACAAAATTGATCACATCTGATGTACTGGTGGCCTATCTCGCTTCTTGTGACCCGAACAAGTCAGGAAAGTACAAATACCCCCCAAATGACCCCTTTTTGGAAAGTAGACATTCTAAGGTATTTAGTAAGAGGTATAGTGAGCTTTTTGATGTTGTCATTTTTTTCCCACAATTCTTTGCAAAATTAAGATTTTTCATTTTTTTTTTTTTCTCCACAAAATTGTCATTGTAATAGGTTATTTCTCTCACGTGGCATGTGTATACCACAAATGACACCCCCCAAAAAATTCTGCTACTCCTCCTGAGTATTACAATACCACATGTGTGGGACTTTTTCACAGCCTGACCACATAGAGAGGCCCAACATGCAGGTAGCGCCATCATGTGTTCTAGGAACATAAGTTACACATCTAACTTGTTGACTATTTATTACACTTTTGAAGCACCAGGACAATGACACGTGACACTGATGACAGATGGCACTGATACGTGGCAATGATGACAGGTGGCACTGATGACAGATGGCACTAATATGTGGCACTGATGACAGATGGCACTAATATGTGGCACTGATGACGCGTGGCACTTATACGTGGCACTGATGACACGTGGCACTAATACGTGGCACTGATGACACGTGGCACTGAAACGTGGCACCGATGACAGATGGCACTAATACGTGGCACTAATATGTGCCACCGATGACAGATGGCACTAATACATGGCACCGATGACGCGTGACACTGATGACAGATGGCACTGATAAGTGGCATTGATGACACGTGACACTGACAACAGATGGCACGTGACACTGACAGGTGGCACTGATGACAAATGGCACTGATACGTGGCACTGATGACAGATGGCACTATGTGGCACTGATGACACGTGGCACTGACGGCAGGTGGCACTGACGGCAGGTGGCACTGGGGGCAGGTGGCACTGGGGGCAGGTGGCACTGGGGGCAGGTGGCACTGACGGCAGGTGGCACTGGGGTGGATGGCACTGGGGGCAGGTAGCACTGGGGTGGATGGCACTGGGGGCAGGTAGCACTGGGGTGGATGGCACTGGGGGCAGGTAGCACTGGGGTGGATGGCACTAGGGGCAGGTAGCACTGGGGTGGATGGCACTAGGGGCAGGTAGCACTGGGGTGGATGGCACTGGGGGCAGGTAGCACTGGGGTGGATGGCACTGGGGGCAGGTAGCACTGGGGTGGATGGCACTGGGGCAGATAGCACTGCTGGGGGCGGATGGCACTGCTGGGGGCGGATGGCACTGCTGGGGGCGGATGGCACTTTTTATTTCATTTTTTTAATTTTTTTTTTTTCCAGAATCAGAACGGCTGCCGCTGCAGCCGTTCATCTCTCCCCTCTCGCACTGTCTGTGCGAGGAAGGAGAGCGGCGCTGCGAGATGATCTCATATGTTTACATATGAGATCATCTCCCATTGGACACGCCGATCACGCTGTAAACGGCCGCTGTGATTGGCCGTTTACAGCGATCTGTGTTTGCCTGTCCCCGGGGGACACGGCGAACACAGAACTTCCGCGATGCGCGCCCGCGGCGGCGCGCATTGCGGAAGTAAACATCAGGCCGTCCAGGGACGACCGCCCGAACGAACGCGCCTGCTCTACGGCCGTAATTCGGCTATAGGGCGGGCGCGAGGAGGTTAAAAAGCACAAAAACAGTGGTGTGAGGTCCCCCTAATAATCTATAAAATACATTTATCCAGGCATGCAGTCTGGGTGGCCAGGAATGGGGGAGGCAGCAGGCATGCAAACCCCCCCCCCCCTTAAACTATGCTAAGCTACATACCTTCAACATTAGAAGAGTACCTTGCAAGAGGATTCAAAGTTTCCCACCTTACAAGGCACCATAGCCCTAATATTGAGGGAACCACACACAAAAGGGATGTGGGGGTCTGGGGGGACTTAAAAAAGCTATATATGTGCCCCCAGGTGAATGAGTACGGAGTACAAAAGCAGCCCTTCTTACTCATACACAAAAAGATTAAAAATATAAATAAAAACAACCACCCCATGGTGGTTTGATTGGCTCCATGCTGAGGTTCTCTCCTGGTTGCCACAATGCAGTAAGACATGCTTCCAGAAGGTAGCCAAGGTCCTGTGACCTCTTCACTCTCCTCCCTGGAGGAGTATCGCAATTTTAGCGATGTCGTTGACAAAGGTTAAGCTGGTAGTTTGCCTCCACACCAGCTGTATGATTGTGCAATTGACCTTTAACCTGGTGCCATACCCTCTCCTGGCTGGGTTTACCCTGTGCCGGTCTTGGAGGATAAGACCATGGAGGAGTATGTTGTAGACGCACTTTCTCAAGGTTTCATACGCAAATCCTCGTCCCCTGCTGGTGCATGAAGAAGAAGAGTGGTGAACTGAGACCTTGTATTGATTATAGGGGCCTCAATAATTTCAAGATTAAGAATGCCTATCCAATTCCATTGATTACAAAGTTATTTCACCAGCCCAAGAGAGCAACGGTTGATTTGAGAGGTGCATACAATCTCATGAGGATTAAGGAGGGCGACATTTGGAAAACTGCGTATAATAGCAGAACAGGCCATTATGTACCTCATAATGCCTTTTGGCTTTTATAATGCCCCTTCAGTTTTCCAGGAATTCATTAACAATCAAGACAATCAAGATTTGTGGAAGTTAGGTGTGGTGGTTTACCGCTATACATCCCCCTCCTTGCTCACCTGTTCACCCCCAATATTAATTCCTTCTCTGCCTACCTCTGCACACCCCAAACTACCCTCCCACCTACTAATTTGCTTACCTTACTGGATGATGATAAGCTTAATGATCACAGTTGTAGGCAGGACTTTCAAGCATGCCGCTTTACCTCCCCAGTGGGCAACATTCAGTATAGGTGATGGTGGAAATGACCTCAGGGGGGCATGATATACATATGAATACCGCCTCTATTTACATATGAATCCTGTCGTTCTGTCTCTATTTACATATGAATGTTGTCACTATTTACATAGCAATATCAGTATTTACATATAAACAGAGGGTCTGCAGATGAGTCATCTGTACACAACAATAGTGCAGAGCTGGGCAGCATTAGTAACAGAACTTCAGGACACTGCAAGGGACTAAATCAGGACACAGCATGGGACTAAAACCTCAAGGGATAAGGGAATTTAAACTGGGATAGTTACCAAGTATGAGGCAGCTGCTTTGGGCCCCACAACAATGACAGGGCCCAGGGCAGCTTCCCCTTTTGCCATGCCTTAAAAACAGCCCTGGCCTAAGATGTACTCATATCCACAGAGAAATGCCACAATAGATGTATCAGTGGAGTGTTTCTTTTAATGTCACACGCAGAGGAATACAGCCATAAAAAAGTGTCAATGTGTTCCTGTCACTCAGGCCTTACACATAACAGACAAACCATCCCAATAACAATAATTAAATAGTGAATCTAGATCGCATGCGCAATAGATGTATGGGAGGGGAAACAAGGTAATCAATAAAAATATAAAAGGGAAGTGCTAAACATACATGGATAAATGGTTAAAAAACACAACCACCAGCTAACCAGATGGTGTGAAACATTCTAGTACTATACAACATATACATATATATAAATATCCTAATAACTGTGTCACCGTAGTTAATCCTGGTATCCTATCACCAGGATAGGACAACTTAAGGAGCGGAAATGGATAGGAGTTTATGTGAGGTACAGATCCACATTCTGCTGATAATTGGCCTGATATCTCTACTAATGATGATCGGTCTGCCTTTCTGGAACCCCGACTCTGTTGAAATTTTTCACAATAAATATATATTTTTCACAATAAATAGAAGCTTTTTATAGTGTATTTTCTGCCCAAGCCATCCCGATGTGCTTATCTCTCACTTATTTAGTCCATGGCAGTATTGAATCTGCACCTCTAAGTTCAAGATTTTTTTTTTAAATACAATTGAGCTCACTCTGATCAAGTGACCATCCAGGAAATGTCATATCCCATCATGCACTGCCCTACTGCATCAAAGAATGGGACATGTTTACTTCTGTGGGCCACACTTCCCTCATTAATATACCACTTATTTTTTTGTTTCCACCCACTTTCCTACTTCTTCATTTAAGGTGGCCATACCCTGGATAATCGCCTTTAGCTCTACCATCAACTATGTAGCACAAGGGCCTGCTGAATTGATATAAATTGTATAGATTGCTCAGGTGTGTTCTCCTATTACATTGTTTTGGTAAAACACATTCAGCTCTCAATGTTTTTGTAATCTAGATCCATCTCAGGGAAGGGAAGGGTGTAAACACAACAGTTTCAGTTTCAGGCCCCATTCTCAGCGTAGTGGAAGCGCACATTTTTTGGTGCATTTTTCCCATGACACGCATAGTACAGTCTATTGATTTCAATAGGATTTCCCTATACACAAGTAACACATAGGGCATTTTTGTTTTATTGTCGATATGTTTTTATTGAAGCAGAATAAAGAAGTACAATTACAGAGCATACAATAGCTGTTAATAGCTGTTAAAGTTTATGTGCACGCTGCTCAGAATTGAGGGCACGCTGAATGTGGCTTTCATCCAGAGCGCTGTGCCGCGATCATGACTCCTGTGCTCGTGCATGGGAGTGACATTGAAAAAGCTCAGCAATCCAAAGGCCGGAGCCTGTGGAAGAGCCACTGGAAGAAAGACCAGGCAAAGATGCAAGCCCTGGAAGTGTTGACAGGGCAATGTTGGAGGGATCTGTTGTACAAATAAGTATGTTATATTGTGCTAGTTTGCCTTGCATACTAGCACATTATTCTATTAACTTGCAAGGTGGCCAATATTTTTTTGTGTGATTTCACTACCACTTTAAGCTGAGTCATGCCTAAGCCCATTGTTGAGTGGCTTTCAGTGGTTTCCTTTTATCTGATCAGTTACACTTCGATTACACTATGATGTTCCTGTTGCTTCATTTCCATATCTTCCATGGTGGTGTGGGTTGGGAATATCATATGTCTGGGAGTGGACAGATGTGGACACTGATCTTTGTTGGTATGATTGTATGAGTCTCATTATATCTATTCTTAGATCACATTGTAACCCCTGATTGACCTTCCATTTGTGGAATTAAACTCCTTGTGAAGGAAGCAATTTTACCCAATTAATTTTTTTGGGGCAGTAATAAGATTTTTGACTATATCAATACTTAATGTGATAGTAGCCGTATTAGTGCAATTGTGACAGAGAAAATTGAGTACTGTCCGTGATACTTTTTTTATTTGCACTAACATACAATTTTTCAGGACAAGCTTTCGGGTATGTCCCCTTCTTCAAGGTCCAAGCAGTACTGATTTACAAATTTTTAAGCAGAATGTAAAACCAAAACAAAAAAAAAAAAGAAAAAAACACCTCTGAGGGAAAGAAGAGAGAAAACAAAAAAAACACATACAAATCAATGGGGCAATAAAGATAAGAGAAGAGTTAGTGAGATAAGACAGAGGGAGAGCTATGGAATGGAGGGGGGGTTGCTAATCACAGAGGGGGTTGTAAAACTTTAGTATAATGAGTAAGGAAACCTATGTCTAAATTCAGGCCATTATTTTTTGTGTCAAAAAGAATTATCATTCTTAGTTCAAAGGTTTTCCTTTCCTGGATAGTTCTGAAATTCCCTTTAAGAACTAAAACATTGAGGTCTTCTATAGTGTGGTCCGAACTCATCAATGCAATTCCGGATAATCCAGAAATTGGAGACTTCTACATGCTGCCCAAGATTCACAAGCCAGGAAACCCAGGCAGACCCATTATAACAGGTATGAATACACTTACCGAGCATATCTCAGGCCTTGTAGAAAACATGTTAAAACCTTTAGTCATGAACACTGTGAGTTTCCTACAAGACACCACTGATTTTCTGAACAAGCTTAACAATATACAACAATTACCATCAAATACACTTCTAGTCACCATGGATGTAGAATCTCTGTACAGTAACATCCCTCACAAGGATGGGTTGTCGGCATGTCACAGATTCTTATCATCCTCACCAAACCAGAAATACACTGCTGAGGATGTGACACAGCTCATCGAATTCATTCTTACACACAACTACTTCACTTTCAATAATGACATCTATCTCCAGTGTATGGGTACTGCCATGGGTATCAAAATGGCACCCCAATATGCAAACTTATTTATGGCTGACCTGGAGGACAAATTTCTGAACAGCATACAACAAAAGCCATACAGATATTATCGCTATATTGATGATATCTTCATGATATGGACTGAAGGTGAAGAAAATCTAAACCAATTCTTCTCATTGATCAACACTTTTCACCCATCTATTAAACTAAAAATGGAGTATTCAAACACACATGTCAACTTCCTAGACACTACAGTATACATCAGGGACCACAAGCTTCACACTTCGATATACAGAAAACCGACTGACCGATGTAGCTATCTTCACAGTTCCAGTTTTCACCCGCAACACACTAAACGGGCCATCATACACAGCCAGGCCATCAGATACCACCGAATTTGTTCAGACCCAGAAGACAGAGATAAACATCTCAGAACACTGGCAGACTCCTTCCACAAGAAAGGTTACAAAGAGAAAACCATCAACAACAGCATAAACACAGCCTTGAAAACCCAAAGAGAAAATCTCCTCCAATACACAGAGAAAAAAACAAATAACCGAGTACCTCTAGTCACCACATACAACCCAACACTAGAAGGGATCAAAAAGATAATCAAAGATTTACAACCCATTATAACAGAGGATGACACTCTGAAAGGAATATTCCAACAACCCCCATTATTGGCTTTCAGACAACCACCCAACCTCAGACACAAACTAATCAGCAGGAAACTTCACTCTGATTATGATGACACAAATAATGGAAGCAAACCCTGCAATAAAAAGCGCTGCAAACTATGCAACCAGATCAATCCATCCAAAAGTGTCACACACACAAATGGGACCTTCAATATCATGGGATCTTACAACTGTACCTCCAGCAATGTTGTATACCTCATCCAATGCAAAAGGTGCAGCAAAGGATCTTATGTTGGTGAAACAGGACAGAAGTTGCAAACGAGGATGAATTTACACAGACACACCATCAAGGAACATAAAGAAGACAGTTTATGTACACCTGTTGGACATCACTTCTCACAACCGGACCACACTATAGAAGACCTCAATGTTTTAGTTCTTAAAGGGAATTTCAGAACTATCCAGGAAAGGAAAACCTTTGAACTAAGAATGATAATTCTTTTTGACACAAAAAATAATGGCCTGAATTTAGACATAGGTTTCCTTACTCATTATACTAAAGTTTTACAACCCCCTCTGTGATTAGCAACCCCCCCTCCATTCCATAGCTCTCCCTCTGTCTTATCTCACTAACTCTTCTCTTATCTTTATTGCCCCATTGATTTGTATGTGTTTTTTTTGTTTTCTCTCTTCTTTCCCTCAGAGGTGTTTTTTTCTTTTTTTTTTTTTTTTTTTGTTTTGGTTTTACATTCTGCTTAAAAATTTGTAAATCAGTACTGCTTGGACCTTGAAGAAGGGGACATACCCGAAAGCTTGTCCTGAAAAATTGTATGTTAGTGCAAATAAAAAAAGTATCACGGACAGTACTCAATTTTCTCTGACTATATCAATGAATTCTTGAGTTTGCTGTGCCTTGCTGTTTTTGGTTTTGCTCTCGATTTTTCTTTTTCTATTTGTGGCTCCGGTGTATGCTCTGGATCTTCCTCATTGAAAACAAATTGTTTATCTTTGATATTTTCAATATCTTGCATTGGGTTCACCTCCTCTTCCTCCGAATCTTGGCTAAAATTGCTTTCTGTTCTGAAAAAAAAAAAAATGATTAGACAATGCTACATGATTATTGCTATTCTTTTTATACATTTCTTAAACAAACATTATTAAATAATGTATATTTAAGTCTGCTGCATCACGGGCTTCAAAAATTGGAGCTCCGAATAATGGCAATAAGTTCTACCTGATTTTCTGCTTGACCCACTTCTTACATTTTGATGTTTGAAGAATTCTCTTTGAAAATTATCTCGTATTGTCTTCCAGCGAATCTTCAGCATACGTACTGAAAGATAAAATTGTTTTCTTTTTTTACAGATATCTTGCCACAGGAAATATTTACACATCACTACAGTATGAATTTCGAAGTGGAATATCAACCATTAGTGATATTATAAAGCAAACGTGATGCAATCTGGAATCTGAAAAATATATTCATGCCTATTCCAAATAAAGAGAAATGGGAAGATGTTGCCTAGCAGTTCTTGAGCAAGACCAACTTTCCTAACTGTCTAGGAGCAATAGATGGCAAACATATTAGGTTAATAAAACCATGCCATAGTGGAAGTCATTAAGATGCAGACTATAAATAAATTTTTGTCGATATAGGATAGTTTGGAAGCTGTGCAGACTCCACTGTTTTCCAGAATTCTAAATACAGAAAGCATCTTGCTTCTAATCAACTTGATTTGCCTGATAACTGACCATTGCCCGGAACACAGGGGCCTGATATACCGCTGTTTTTGTGGCTGATGACTGTTTGCTATCCATGAACATCTAATGAAGCCCTACTCACTGAGAAATCTTGACATCCAGAAGAGAATATTCAATTACCGGCTCTGTCGGGCACATAGACTAGTTCAGTGATTCTCAACCAGGGTTCCATGGAACCCTAGGGTTCCTCCAAAGGTTGCTAAGGGTTCCTTCAGCATTGGGCAATTTCTGCCTCTCAGATAAGTTCCCACTGACACCATTGATCTTTTTAGCTATCTGTAAGGAGGTAATTCTTCCCAATGACCACAAGTGTAAGGACCATTCTTCCCAATGACCATCACACTATTGTATCATGAGTTGCAGATTTCTAATTTTATGCAGGGGTTCCCCGAGACTGGAGAACTATTTCAAGGGTTCCTCTGTGTTGAAAAGGTTGAGAATGGCTGGACTAGTTGAATGTGCTTTTGGTATACTAGCTAACAAAAGCAAATTTTTCTTAAACTGATAAACCTAAAAGTTGAAAATGCATGTAACGTAATAAAGGCAGCATTTGTGTTACATAATTTGGTATGGGAGAGAGATGGCATACATTTTGAAGACACATTGGCACACAATATGGAACCAGCTGATTTCCCTCATGTTCGTGGTCCAAGAGTGGGTTTCACAATAAAGGATGAATTTGTGAACTATTTTTGTGTCCTGCTGGTGCACTAAATTGGCAAAGAGATATGATTTAACCCTTCTAATATATGCAATTTAGAGTCTTAATTATATGTCTTGATACATATTTCTTTTGAATTGTTATATGTCTATATATATACTTAGTTAAATTAAAGCCTTCTACTATCATATTTCATTTATAATTACTATGTAAAATAAAACTAACATCAATACAATCGTGTTAAGGGTTAGGGGTGTGGGACTATGGGGATTGGCATTAGGGTAAGGTTAGCGGTTTGGGACTATGAGGAGTGGGATTAGGGTTAGGGTTAGGGGTTTGGGACTATGAGGTATGGGATTAGGGTTTTGGTACCATCAGGAGAGGGATTAGGGTTAGGGTTGGGTATTAAGAACCTTTAGGAGTGGAATTAGGATTAGGGATTTGGGATATAGGGACTGGGATTAGGGTTAGGGTTAGCGGTTTGGGATTATGAGGACTGGGATTAGGGTTAGGGGTTTGGAACTATGGTGACTGGGATTAGGGTTAGCGGTTTGGGACTATGAGGAGTGGGATTAGGGTTAGGGTTAGGGGCTTGGGACTATGGGGACTGGGATTATGGTTAGGGTTAGGGGTTTGGGACAATAGGGACTTGGATTAGGGTTAGGGTTAGCAGTTTGGGACTATGGGGACTGGGATTAGGGTTAGGGGTTTGAAACTATGGGGACTGGGATTAGGGTTACGGTTAGCAGTTTGGGACTATGAGGACTGGGATTAGGGTTAGGGTTAGCGGTTTGGGACTATGAGGACTGGGATTAGGGTTATCAGTTTGGGACTATAGGGACTGGGATCAGGGTTAGAGTTAGCGGATTAGGGTTGGGGTAAGATGTTTGGGACTATGAGGAGTGGGATTAGGGTTGGGGTTAGCAGTTTGGAACTATAGGGACTGGGATTATGGTTAGGGTTAGGGGTTTGGGACAATAGGGACTCAGATTAGGGTTAGGGTTAGCAGTTTGGTACTATGGGGACTGGGATTAGGGGTTTGAAACTATGGGGACTGGGATCAGGGTTAGGGTTAGCAGTTTGGGACTATGAGGACTGGGATTAGGGTTAGGGTTAGCGGTTTGGGACTATGAGGACTGGGATTAGGGTTATCAGTTTGGGACTATAGGGACTGGGATCAGGGTTAGGGTTAGCAGTTTGGGACTATGAGGACTGGGATTAGGGTTAGGGTTAGGGGTTTGGGACTATAGGGACTGGGATTAGGGTTAGGGGTTTAGAACTATGGGGCATGGGATTAGGGTTAGGGGTTTTGGACTACCAGGGTAGGGGGTTTGGGACTACTGGGAATGGGATTAGGGTAAAGAGTAGCAGGATTGGGACTAGGAACTAGATTGGGATTTGAATTTACTTTTACTGGTTTGCTGCTTTCTGGTTAGGGAATGCCAGTGAGGAATATGAAGGTTAGCCACTGCATTCCATCCAGCACTTTTCTTTATTCTATTGGCATACCACTGATGTTTTTTTATCCCACAGTTCTGGATGACCCCTCATTGAGTGGATAAACTCTTCTGGTTCTACAGAGGCAGAGGCTCTTTCTGTTCTGCAGACTTCCTCAGCTGTAGGCTGCATGGCCTGGTTTGATTCCTACTCCATCATTTTAGTCTGACTCTCTCTCAGGTCTCCTCTCCTCTTCTCAACCGGGTTTCCTGGTATCCCAGCATCTTCCACTTTACTGTGATCACATGACCTTCCCACAGCTTGTGGGCAGTTTTCAGATGGTTTTAGGGTGCATTTACAGTGGTTCCTATTCACTTCTATGGTGATAGGCATTTTTATATCGCTATTTAAAGAGCCAAAAACATACTCCAAAGATGCTGCTTGCAGGAGTTTTGTCAACACCCAGCCAGCTTAATGCCTCAGTGTGAAAGGTTACATTGAAATACATGGGAGACAGTTTTCTGGTGCTATTTAGGCGCTATTTTTAGTGCTAAAATGCCTAAAAAAACTCCTCAGTGTGAAAGGGGTCTAACAGACCTGGCTTACTGTTCCTTAAGCTAGCCATAGACAGTTAAAATTTTGGACAGTTCAGCAGGAACCAGCTGATATTTTTACCAAGTATGGGTAGGCTAAACATACCCACGTTGATCCATTGAATCAGACTGATGGGTTTTACATGCAATTATTGCTAGCGGCCAATAGAGCTTCTAGCAATAATCACTTTGTTTACACAATAGCTCAGCGGGAGGGATTCCCCTGTCAACACTGTTTGCAGGAAAGAAATTTCTATGGCCAGCCTTACTTGTTTACAGATTTCCCTTCTGCTGACCTTTGTTCTGGACCGCTGTTCTTCAGATAGTAGCTACATTTTTGTCTGCCAAATCTGCATCATGCTGCACATTACTGGAATTAGAGTGGATTTACTAAAGGCAAATAAAATTTGCAAGTGAAATTTTGCTTTGAAAAGGAATTTGCCCTATAGCTTTAAGAATGAGGTGAAGCTCTGCTGACTTCCACCATCCAATCATGCGCTTGCAAAAATGCTTTTTTTTTCATTTTCCTTTTAAATGATTAAGTAGGACTAATTCCCTTGCATGTTCCTGTGCAAAGTGAGCAGCCTATTTGCACCCGTCAACCCCATTTACTTATGTTCCAGTTACAAATCTGTTTTTAGTCTGTTACTTTGTTGCTTGCCCATTAATGACCTTAGCCTGATCCTGACCATGATAAAAAAAAGTGTAGCGCTATGTTGCAATAAAAAATACCACAAAGTGGATATAAATCACTATGAATATTACATATAGTGACACAATACACAAACACAGAATATATAACAGTGTAAATAATCACAAAATAAAGAATAAATCACCGAAACAAGGTGAGTGTGTATACAGATATTCAATCAGAAAAGTCCATGAAGTCTTTTAGTGTATATTACTAAAAGTGCACAATGTTATTCAAATCCAGGTGACTTCATAAAGTACATAAGCAGATGTAGACATTCATAGGATGTGTGACAATCCCAAGTGTAGTTCTTTCAAATCAAGAAAACACCACCACCACAGTGATAGGGAGGAGGCTTACCAGATCATTTGGCCTTGGTGGGGCTTATGCCACCCAAGTCAAACGAGCTTTATCAATTAGATGAATCCGTCAAATATATTCATATCCCAAAATCCTCAATGACTGGCACCATACACTTCCCAGATGTCAAATGGGGGTAGACGTTTTGGAGTTTCACACATAAGCCATAAAAATAAAAAGACTCACATAGCGTAACCCCATTTAAAATAATTTTTTATATAAAAAGGTAGATTACTCACATTTCCATAGATGTAAACAGCATATACATTGTTAGTAAAGCGATGTCTATTGGGTGGACCTAGCAATAGACATCAGTTGAGAGCAGTTGAATCAATGTTTACTGTAAACTTGGCAACATGTATAACATGCAATAACATTCTGTTCCTAACTGAACCTATCTGTGACTGCCAAAGATTACCTGCACCGGTGGAGTCTCTTAAAGAAAAATCCTTGGCAGTGCTCTAATGCCACATACACATGATCGGACTTTCCGACGGGAAATGTTGGATGTGAGCTTGTTGGCTGAAAGTCCGACCATGTGTATATTCCATTGAACATTTGTTGTTGGACTTTCCGCCAACAAATGTTGGCTAGCAGGTTCTAAAATTTTTGCCAACAAAACTTTGTTGTCAGACTTTCCAATCTTGTGTACACAAGTCAGTTGAAGAAAAGTCCACGCATGCTCGGAATCAAGTACGAGCTGGAAGCACTTGGTCTTGTAAAACTAGCGTTCATAATGGAGATATCACATGACTATTGAACTTCCTTTTTATAGGCTCTCCGTATGTCTTATACATCACTACGTTCGTAATTGTTGCCCAACATTTGTGTGACCGTGTGTATGTAAGGCAAGTTGGAGCCAACAACCTTCGAACAAAGTTCCACGGTTTTGTTGTTGGAATATCTGATTGTGTGTATGGGGCATAACAGTAAAATCAATGTTCCAGGGTTCTACCGGCAAATCTGTGTTCCAAAACAGACCATAGGTTCCTAAGTTAAAAACATTAACCCCCTCCTCCTGACCTGGGCAGCTGGGTGCTTACTACACCTACTGTAGGCTACCTGCATACAAGCTCCTTTGTATAAAGTGAAGGCACACTATGAGTTAAGTCCAAGGAGATGCATGACATCTCCTGGGCTTATCTCTATTATTTACATCTGACAATTTTATTGCACTCCCGGGAAACGGGAGGAGCGAGTGTAGCTGCCCTATGTGCCTCTCTCTCTCCTAGAGCAAAGAATGTCAGTGAATGCTCCGACAAAACCATAAACCTGGGAGTTCACCACTCTAAAGTAATCACGTCTCCTAAAACCAGCTGTATCCGTAATCAGGCAGGGCGCTGTCTCTGTTTGCAACAAAGATTATGAAAAAATAGAACGCTGGATAGCCGCACTCCAAAAAAGTTCACCTTTATTTAAAAAATGAATATCAAAGCATCACAGAGCAATACAGACTAACTGCACTGCTTCGGATGCCTTTCACACCAGATATGACTAAGCACCATATCTGGTGTGAAATATGTCAGAAGCAGTGCAGTTAGTCTGTATTGCCCTGTGATGCTTTGATATTCATTTTTAATAAAGGTGAACTTTTTTGAAGTGCGGCTATCCAGCGTTTTATTTTTGCAGAGCCATAAACCTGTCATATATAAAAAATATAGAAAAGTTCAGGAGAGGTCATGCACCTCCTTGGACTTAACTCATAGCGTACCTGCACTTTTTATAAAGTGGCTAAATTCCAGTGCAATGCAGATGTCATGCTATAAACTTATATACAGTAGATTGTTGTCCTTGCTTAAAGCATTTGGTATTTAAGTAGTAAAATGTCTATCTGTCTATCTATCTATCTATCTATCTATCTATCTATCTATCTATCTATCTATCTATCATTCTATGCAAACAATATAAAACATACTTTCCCTTTAAAAATCATATTATAAACAAGGGAAATGGAAATAAATGGTACTTTTTGATGGGTGAGAAATACAACACTAAGGAAATGATTGATCCAACACAATTGCAATGCTCATCTGCAGAACAGCCAATACCTTGGCAAAAAATCAATTCTGCTATTATAAGCTGTTGACTGCAGTTTCAAACAACAGCCATCTCTAAATCTCCTTCTTCTAAACATAGTAGAAGGCTGCATACAACAGCATTAAGAGAAGAAAAAAATTGACAACTAAACTGGAAATAAGAAAGGATACAAAAATAATAGACAGAACCAAAGACCACGCACATGCAAAGATATTATTCTAAAGTTGACTCAAAGTAGTTACAAAAGAGACACTTTGTTTTAACTAAACATCACAAAATAAAATCTCAGTTTAGCATGAGCTGCTTTTTTTAAATGTATTTTTATGTAAATTATATTTTACTCCTACATAGCAAAGGTCTTTAGAACCAACAGTTAGCCTTGGTTCACTATGAACTGCACGTAAATCACGCAGGAATCACACTGTTTAATGCATACGTGATTCAGTGCTGTGCGATTTGAGCCTATTAATTTAGATTTTTTTTTTCATTTGGAATCATTTTAAATTTGGATCTAACTTTTTCTTTCATCTAATTTTTCCTTTCATTCATTTTGAATGGGCTTGCATTGCACCGCATGCACCTTTTTTGAGCGGCACCGCAACCAGATTGCATGATTGTTTTTTAGCATGCGATCCGGTGCAGACAAATGCACTGCATTTGCGGCCTACATTTGGGGTTATTGTTAACTTTGTATTAACACCCACAGGCAGTGTGATTTGCATGTAGTGCTGTAAACACACACGGATCGCAGAGTTTCATGTACCGCATAAGAGTGAACCTAGACTTATCAACTCATTAGGAACCTGTAACATGATTAGAATGTTACAAATTATGCTATCAATTTCAATTATTTAATAGACAATAATCTCACTCTCTATATTATTGGTCTAGTAAAATAAATGGCTGACAGATACCAAAATGCTATCCAGTGCAGATAGGCTAATGAGTTGGTTACCATAATATGCTTTTTTAGTAACCAGTTTAGTAAGTTTTACATAACGTTGTTATAATTATTAATTTAAATTGTAATTCCATTTAAAACTTTTTTTAGGCAAGGAAAGGTTGAAATTTCCATTTTACGTCTGGTTGTCCATTGAGGAATATGTTCTTTCATTCATGTTCCAAAGATGGGCACAGATGTCAATAAAAACACTTTATTTTCTGAAGTGGAGAAAAACTGGGACCTCTGTCAGGTTTTAATGGAGGTCTGTGTCCAATCTGAAGAAATCCCCTTCTTTCTGGCTCAGTAAAACTTGCGTCACAGGGATATCATATATATAATCACATAACAATTTAGATACATGCACAGTAATAATACAATGTTTTCTGTGTCAAATAGTTATAATACTACCTATTCAAGTATGGTACTTTATCCGGCTTGCTTGTATGTTGGCCTTGTACACACAATAAACCAACTATATCAGCATTTATCATAACAACTCACCAGAGATTCTATGAATACACTACAGGAGGTGGAATCATATATAGCTTTACATTCTTTCATTCTTTCTTTCACACGACTCAGAAAAAAATTACAAAAATGCAAAATTTTGTGTGCGTGCTTGCTTTTTATATTGCAATAGCAAGCCATAGTTTATCAACACGAGGAGGTTGATTCACTAAAGGCAAATATACTGTGCACTGTAAGTGCAGTTGCTCTAGGCCTGAGGAGAAGCTCTGAAATGAGGGTAAGTTTTTCTAGTTTTTATCATCCAATCATGTGCAAGCAAAAATTGCTGTGTTTTTATTTTCCTTGCATGTGATTGAGTATTCTTTGCAAAGTGAAGCTTTACTTTATTTACTAAGCTTTGGAGCAAGTGCACTTGCAGTGCACAGTATTTTTGCCTTTAGTAAATCAAGATCCTATATTTGCCTTTAGTAAATCAACCACATTATGTTTTAGGGCTCATTCACACTGGCACTAAGGTGCATAGTCTATGAATGGGCCATGTGTTTATGCGATCTGAGATGCCAGCTGCTGTGTGCAGACAGCCCATGTAAGGCCCAATTCACACCTCTGCAGGTTGTAGTTTGCATATTCCAGGTGCATTTTGGGTTTTTCAATAAACACTTTTGATCCATTAAATTCTATGGAACCAAAAAACAGACAAAAGTATCTGGTCCTTTTCATAAAATGCACAGATGTGAACTGCATCCATAGGAAACCATGTTAAATGGACTGTAGTGTGTTCCTGCAAAACTGAAAATGCACTAAAAAATGCATAGGAGTGAGCCAAACCTAACTGGCCCATGTGTACGGACACACTGCTCATCCTAATTTGACAGGTGTGTGGGTGAAGCCATGAAATTTCACTGTGCTCTCACACTGTTGACAGTTAAAGTGGTTCCAACGGCAGAAGTTTTTTTTTTTATCTTAATACATTCTATGTATTAAGATAAAAAAACCTTATGTATGCAGCAGCCCTCCTAATACTTACCTGAGCCCCATCTCAATCCAGCAATGTTGTACAAGAGCTTTGGCTGTCCGGGGACTCTCCCTAATTGGCTGAGACAGCAGTGGGAGCCAATCAAAGTTAGTGAGCCAATGAGGAGATGGGGGGTGGGGCCAAGCATTGGCTCTTTGAATGGACACACAGAGCAGTGTTTTAGCTCAGATGCCCCCATAGGAAGCTGCATGCTGTGGGGGCACTCAGCAGGATGGAGGGGCTGGGAGCTCGAGCGAGGGACCCGAGAAGAAGAAGATCAGGGCTGCTCTGTGCAAAACCACTGCACGCAGATAAGTATAACATGTTTGTTATTTAAAAAAAAAACAAAAAAAAATAGCCTTTAATACCACTTTCATTTCAAAGCCATTTCACAAAGATTACAACACAGGTTACCACCCCTTAAAATAACCAGCTCACAGGTGGTGATAACAGGAAGTTATGAAAATAAAAATGACCCATTTGAGGTGGTGATTAAACAATTCTCAAGAAAAATGAATAATGAGAAAACAAGACATTTGACGAAATAATGTTCACTGCATGTGAAAAAATAAAGATGTGGCTTATAATAAGCAGTGGTGTTATAATAGCTCACTTTAGTAAATCAAGCTTTATGAATCATATATCCCACTGTTATAATCTGGCCTTAAATATTTACTTCACGGCTCATGTAGATGGTCGTTCTTGTCAAATGCATCTATCTCCATTTGACAACAGCACTACTCAAACACATGCGTTTCAATGCCAAACATTTGACAAGAAAAGGATGCTTTTGACTTGCTTTGCCTGGAATTCAAACACATCTCTATGGAGCAAGCTTTGTGTTCAAAGAAATGCAACACAAAGCAGGTCAAACACAAGCTTCTGTACTGTCATCTAAATATCCATTAAAGCCAATGTGAATCTGCTGACCTGAGATTGATGAGTATTTCACAGGCACATCAAATGCAGGAAAACAATGCCTGTCTACACGAGCCCTTACTTTGCTCCGCTGCCACTCATTTCAACACAAGGAGCCAATGTAAACCTGTGTGTGAAAGAGCATGTCACAGTACTGGACCAATTAGCACTATGACATTGGGAACCCCTACGGCTAAATAGAGCTGTGAGTGAGCAAAGGAAGGCAATCTGCTGGAAAGGGTTAAATTGCAATAACTCTGTTGCTTTGTCCTGTGTAGGCCAATCACTGGTTAGCTTTACATATATGTTACATGTGAATGTGTACTTTGCCTGGATGTTCCTTGTTTAATCAGATCTGATTTACTGGAACCTGTTTTAGGAAAGCACATCTAACTGGCATTTTGTAAAGCACTATCTCTGTAAATAACCCTGTGCTACCTTACATATTACCATTTTTTTTATTGTTGACTGTGATGATACAACAGTATCTAAGAAAGTAGACTCAAGAAATATTAAAAATGAAAGTTAAGAATTTAGTTGTGTATTAAATATCATTCAGTATACTGTATATGAAAACACTTGTAAGATAACTGTCTGAAATATAAATTTACATTATTTTCCAACAATCCCTTGTGGACCAGAAATCAGACTGAGGTTGGGAAGTTACACACCGAATCTACTGCATTACAGAGTTCTGGCAGTAAAACAACGTATTAAAGTATTTCAGTACTAGATTTAGCCCTTTTCCACTTTAGATGACACTGTGAAAACATCACATTATCTGCAAGAACACATCACTTGTGTTATATTTTATTGTTCTAGCTGCTTGTTAGAAAATGTGCTAGTCAATATATATAGTAAAATAGTATGAGCTATACAAAAACCACATTACAAGCAGAATAATATGGACTTTTTTCCCAAAGGCTTAGCATATTAAGCCTCCATGTTGAATTTATTAACATTATAATAATAACATGTAATTAATTATTTTAGTAACTATATAGGATTGTCTTGTCTTTCTAGAATGGATAAAGGGAATGCAGTCTTTTTTTCAAATACCCCAATAAAAATATACTACATTATGGCCACTTGAGGGAGCTGACAATTGTAGAGGATAATCATATAGAGAATAATCATACAAATAAAAAGACAGACATTCATGGTGCCCTTACTGAAAATATCCACAAAATGAACATTCTATACCTAGACTAGAGCTCAATTTAGAAGCCAATCAGACTAACGTTCATAGCAACCATAAGGCACTTTATTTTCAGCCATGTAGTTATAATTTTCATATTCCATTGAACTCATCTGTAAATACCACCCACACCTGAAAAAGGGGGGTTGGGGACAATGAACAAGAAGAGTTGTAAAGGAGGACCAACCCCCCCTTTTCAGATATAGAGCTACGGTTTTCTATACTGGTTGATTATCCAGTAGTTTTAGATCCATCTTTTATCATATGATACAAAGTAAATAGCATCCACATCCACATCCTGCTGAAGTTACCACCCACCAAATTGCTACTATCATGTAGCTATGCTTCCATCTGCTGATCTCCCCTCTAGTGAACGAACATGGAATCGAGTGTGTATTACATCACTTTCGGCTTCAGCTATCACAGTTAATGGAGTATGATTTGTGCGTGCCGTGGATGTGCCCACTCATGAAAATGAAGATTGCACTACACACGTTACACGTGACTATACATTGCTGAGTGAGAACAATAATTCTAGAGCCATCATTCATGGTTAATTCTAAACTAGCAACCTTTGAAGGCTTTTAAATTAACACCTATGGACAATTTTGGGTACCAAAGTTTGTTGCCATATTATGGGTAATTTTAAGACTTGACATGTTGAGTATTATGTATTTTTTACTGAACATTTAAATAGAAATAAAAAATATTTTTAAGGGTCTTTTTTTTCCCAGAAAATAAATATAATGTTTGAGGGTTTAAACAAATCTTTAGATCTAAGAAATCAAAGGAGCTGTCATTCAGTAATGAGTACCATTGGGATTGGTTGTGTGCACCAGGTATGTCAGATATGTTTCTTTCGGCGAGCAGCAGGCATTGTGATTGATGATGGCTTTAAAATGATGATCTTTTTGGTGGGTTTTTAATTTTTTAACAAAGGACAGTTGGGTGTACTTATTTTCCAGGTTGCATTTTTAGAGAATTCATAAGATTACTGTGTACCGCTTACTCATTCATGTGGGGGTGATATCTGGGGGTCCCCTGATTCTAAAAGGGTCTGCTATGTATTTTGGGGCATCTTGGAGGGTCTGTGTGCCTTTTATTTTAAGGAAGCCAGCACAGAAATGCCATCTGCCTGCAATTTAAATGATCTTTTTATTTTGTAAGTGTCAGTTTGCAGCACTTTCTGTACATCAAAGAGTAGAATTAGGAAACGCCATGCACATTATTTAAAGGAATTGGGTATTTTTAATGTTTTACTTTAAGCATTTAAAAAAAATCCCTGCTCCAAAGTAAATAGTATTTTAAAATATTTTTTGTTCCCATTGGTACATGTTCCTCAGGGCACTGTCAATGTTTTTTTTCTGACAATCCTTTACCTGTTAGCTTAAAAAATTTACATTTTTGATTTGACAGATTCAGATCCCATTGATTTCAACAGTTTAGGTTCAGCATCTGAACCTCTTAGAAGTTTGCCAGCTACTGCTAATACTGAACCCAGGGCAGTTCTCTTAATACCTAGTCCTCAGTAGATACAAAGACAGCAAAATAAATAAATAAGAAAGGACAAAAAGAACAGTGCCCTCTAAGTGCAGTATGCAATTATTTTAATATAGATTAAAGGTATATTAAAATACACTCACAAAGGTGTAATGGGAATGGGTATGTAACATGGTGTCATCTGCTCTGACTGCCGGATGAAGAGGAGGTCCAATGGTGTAATTATGGATGTGTGTCCGTGATCATATCATTCCCCCGGATGGAGGGGACAGCATTCAGCAGCGTGCACAGACAATTGTCACTTCCGTCACTTCCGGGTCGGATCAGCAGGCGGTGCTTCATGTTCAGGACATGTGTGTCCCTTCTTCAGACTGAAGCCTCAGACTGAAGTCCATAATTACAGCATTGGACCTCCTCTTCACCTGGAAGTCAGAGCGGATGACACCATGTTTCATGCCCATTCCCATTACACCTTTGTGAGTGTATTTTAATATACCTTTAATCTACATTAAAATACTTGCATACTGCACTTATAGAGGGCACTGTTCTTTTTGTCCTTTCTGCATTCCAGAATTTTTTCTGCCTTTTAAACTCCTGAACTGGCAGCCCCCCATGGACAGTTATTTGTTTATTTCTTATCCTCACGTGCACTAATCTCCAAATAAGAACTATTTCATATGTTATACTTTCTATTCCTTTACCCATACCATTTTAATGACATTGTTATATATAGAGTGTGCCGTATTATCCAATTGTTTTTATAAATAAATAAATAAAACTGACAAAGGTTCTACCATTTCAATTGCGTTAACTCCCATATTATACACCAGGAAGCTTAAAACAATATGTGAGATTTAGACAGTAGACAAGGTAAACACTGTTAGGCTTCAGGTTACTTCTAAGCCCCATTAATCCTAATGGCATTCGTATGCACTGAAAATCACAGGAAATTGCAATGGAGATCTCAAATGAATGGGCTGCAGTGCCTGTGCAAAACGTGGCTCACAGAGCCACACAAGTGTTAATCAGGACTTAGACAGCTGTCCCCAGAACAGATGTTTCCATGGGTACATTTGCCCTCACCTCCTGGTCTGATAACAGTCTGACATTTTGAATTATAACAAAACAATAGTGGGGTGCTAAATCGTGAACAAATTAAAAACATACATTAATCAAAAAATAATTAAAAAAACAACCAGTATGTCATAAGGCAAACGTGAATAATATGGAGTGAAAAAATTAATTAGCAAGATAATATCAAAAGTCCATCTTAGAAATTAAATAAATATGTGAAAGTCCTTCTTGTGCTGTTCAACTTGGGTCTTAAAGGTGCAATCAAAGTGATAAGGCTGGCACGCTTACCAGACTTGATGGATACACGTACCATACAGCACGTGGGTCAAATGGGCAGTCTCAGAGGATCTCACCACGATGGGAACAATTTTTGAACAATGAGCTCCACCAGATATTGAGCAAGGTGTTTCAAGAATTCACAAAACAAACTCCAAAGTAAGCGATATAGGGCATTAGATGTTGTAGTGATCCATGATGATATGCATGAAAAACAGATAACTGCACATAGTGTGACTCTGTATGATATGTTTATTCATAAAAAAGGGGGGTTTACACTTACAGAAAATCTGATAAAGATAAGGTCGTCATTAAAATGTAGGCAATTGCAACTATTCCACGAGCATGATCCTACGCATTTCGCCCTATTGGACATCATCTGGGGCGATGAAAAATGCTTGTTTATTTCATTATTTTTTGATCACTGTATGTTTTTCATTTGTTCATGATTTAGCGCCACACTATTGTTTTGATATATTTCTGCACTATATGTCTAGTGGTGGTGTGGCAGCTTACCCAATCTCTATGCACAATTTTTTCCTTTACCTGACATTTTGAATTGCCCATCACTTTCTGAGTACATGTCACCAAGACAAATGGAAAGGGTATATACTGTATAAAGCAATAAAAAAAATGACAGGAGAACTAACAATTCCACACTCAATTGAATACAAAAAAATGTTTTGTCTACATATAGAATTCAAAAACACCCTACTTAAATATCTTAAATTACTACCTAACTACCTGGACAAATGACAGTGCAGCTTTTGTGAGGGCCACAGTTCTCATAGTGACAAGGCTAAAAATATAGATAGAGCTACATTTTTCTGGTCTGAATGAAATTAAAATAATTAAGTAATTACAGTGATACTTAAAGAGCCATACAACCCATAAGACTTTCATTAATTTTTACAATGCAGATTTAGAATAAAATGATTGGGGTTCTTGTTTAAATTGAAATTAAATGAATATCACTAATGTGTATATAAACAATAGAAAGTTGTACTTAAAATGATTACATTGTTCTTATGACCAAGATTATCAAAGTGCAAAATCAAGTTGCAGAAGCAAAAGCAGTCTTGTCTATAAGCAAAAGACATGCATTGTTAACGTGCAATTTAAATGCGACAATAATTTTCTTGTTTCTCTCAAATTCTGTATTGCATAGAGCATAGAGAGGCAGGAGAATACCCTTTCATGTTTTTACAATAGCATATTTAATTACAGAATCATCTATTTTATCTCTCCAAGGATTATTGCTTTAAATCCATCACGCTTCTGAAACCATATTCGTCAAGTGATCATGTTTAGATCACTTGGAAGATATTGCGAGACTGCAGAGTAGAGTTGTGATCTTATAATTCTATATTGTATTTTTAATAATCACTTTTAAGTAAGTTACATGAAGTACTGCAGGAGTAATTTCCTTATCTCTTTAGTCAGATAGCGATTATTAAACATAATCTCCTCAAAAATATACTGCAACATGAAATACTTTATCGGCAACCAAAATGTAATCTCTAAACCATAAATGCAATATCATTTTGCTGACACTTTATCCTGATCAGGTCTTGTTTCAATAAATGATTCCATTTACTGTAAGACTGGACTACCTGACCTGTCTTGGGTAGCTCAGTATCTAAACTTTCACATGTGTGGCTTAATCTGACAAATTTAAAATGTTCTGCACGCCTCAGAATTGCAGAAGAGAATAGAAGTGTTTGTATGTTGAATTTATGTACATCCAATTTTTGAGATTTGCACAGCCCTGGCAGACAGTAAAGCCACCCCTGGTGACCTGACTTTAGTACAGTTATACAATACACAAGGCCATTCCTTTTTTGTCAGTATGCTTCTTTTGATCACACAAACACTGCAGTACCCCCCATTGTCTCCTATTACAACTGTTCACTCTCCAGGTCTGAGCTCTGCTGTGTGAGAAATACCAAATGATGGGGCGTGGCTAGCCGACGTTGTAGATGGACCCTTAGCTTCACAACTCGTCAGTGAGGGAGAACACCGGAGCGACTCAGGCCTGCTAGAAGCAGCAATCCATTGCTATCTTCACCCCAGGGCAGATCCATGCTGACAATGCCCCACAAACGGATGTGAGGAATACAAGCCCAAGAAGCTGACTACAATTATGTTCCCTCTGGAGGACAAGGTCAGTGATTACCAAAAGGGCAGCGGTGGCCTAGCCATGCCACAAGAGGCATACACAGATCTCCCAGATGACACCCAGGGAGAAATGGGCATATTAGCACTACCCTTGTCCTCCACATAGGACCCAGGTGCATATCCCCTCACAAGCAGCCCTGCTAAGGCCCAGATGCAGATGGATGCATCGCACCTGCGGGCCGCCTCTGGCCCTAATCGAGGCCAAGGCCTTCAGTCCACTACAATCCAACCAGGCCTTACCTAACTCCATGGCACCCTTCCGTAACTACAGGGTAGCCAGTAATGGATACCACCTTAAAGGACATGCTCATGTTGTTTCAAACATCACTGATGACAGACCTCTCTTCCCTGTTTCACAAAATATCCACAGACATGTGTTCTATGGAATAAAGAGTCACTACCATTGAAACAGGCATGACAGAATGCACAACCACAGTGAATGTCCTAATTGATACATATGAGAAGGTAAAGAAAGAGCAGGAGTGGGCTGATTTAGATGACCACTCAAGACGTAACAACATTAAGCTATGGGGGTTCCCTAAGTCTATACTACCGGCGGATCTACCCAAGTACGCCAAAGACCTTATACACACCATTTTACATGATGCATCTCCCAGAGATATAATTATAGACAGGATCCACAGAATAGCGAAACCTCCTCATCTAGCAGCATCTGTACCGAGAGATGTGCTTATGCGGGTGCATTTCATTCACATCAAAGAAAGAATGATGTCAGAAGCCAGGTCCAAATCACCACTGCCCCGACCATACGATGGTGTCCAGCTCTACCCAGACCTCTCCAAATATTCGCTACAACTCAGAAGGAATCTGAACCCTATCACCAAAGGCCTCCATGCCCATAATATCTTGTATAAGGGTGCTACCCTGCGACTCTCCTCATTACCAAGAATGGTACCACCCATGCCGTTCATGATCTACAGAAAGCCATGCATCTTCTGCATGACTGGGGTATCATAAAAGAGCCCCCCAAAGATGAAGTCCCGCCTTTGCAGCAACTCAGATTTTCGCAATCATGCCATAACCAGGGGACCAAAAGTTATCAACAGATTAACACCTGATCTGGATGGGCCCACTTCCTCAACAAAGTTTTCTCCCTCACTGCATACTGTTCAATACACAGTTCTTCTCAGTTACTAACTGTTTCCCCCTACAGCAGCCTTTATTTTAACCTCTACCGCCTCAAAACCTTTATTGAGCAAATAACACATAACAGAAAACCTTCAAAATGTATACCTGTTAACATAGATAATCTGACTTGTTGCTTTCTCTCTCAGCTCTAGAGCCAAGCTCTCAGCATCACGGATTTTACGGATTTTACCTTCCAGCGGACTCGCAAGTTCTGGTTACGTCAACCTTCCCAGTCACACGCCTAAAAACAACTAACTGTAAGTGTATACTGACCCTATTCCCACCACTTATATCCCTCAGCACCAGTAATGCCGCGTACCATTGTATCACTCAACGCTAAAGGTCTAAACTACCCAGCCAAAAGACACTCCTTATGGCACACAGCTGAAAAGCTCAACAGTGACATCATATATGTCCAAGAAATGCACTTACTAACCACGTCAACAGCCCTTTGCTCCAATAACAAATACTCCCACATCTACCATGCTACTTATACCTCCAAAAAAAGAGGAGTCCTCATAGCAATAAAAAATAATGTAGACTTCCAACTATTTCAAGAGGTATCTGATCCCAATGGTCGCTACCTAATTCTAATATATACCTTCAACAAAGTCAAATACACACTATTAAATGTGTATGCCCCCAACACCCACTAGATGAGCTTCCTCCAGAAGCTTCCTACCCAAGTAATTGCTCAAGCAGTCCGACAAGTACGTCTGATCATTTGCAGTGACTTCAGTCGAATAGCAGATATTCATATGGATACCTCATCAGCAGCAAAGAGAAGAGAGCCCCCCCCCCCCAGCAACAATTACTTGCATCACAAGATATACAGTATTTGATGTTTGGAGATGTCATCATGGCTCTGAAAAGGACTACACCTACTTCTCCCCACATTATAAATCTTAATTGAGAATAGACATATTCTTTACAGATAAGTGAATTTGTGCATCTGTAATCCATACCATGACGTGGTCGGACCATGCTCCAATCACAATTTCCATAAACGACACTAAGCACCACCGAAATACATTTCTTTGGCATGCCAACAATTACATACTACAACACCCAAACAACTCTTGGGCAATTAAGGAACACCTAAAAGAATACTTGGACCTTCATAACGAGGTCGTCCACTGATCCACTATTATGTGGAACACGCACAAAGCTGTTATTTGAGGTATCATTATTAAATTAAGTTCCCTAGTTAAAAAGAAGAGGACGCAGCGCATTGATATTTTACTTCACAAATTGCTAGTATTGAGATCCAACACAAAGCTGATCCACACCCAACAGAATTGGCCCAGCTAATGACACTAAGACAGGAACTGGCTTAGTCCTCAACTCTTTCGAACAAGTACAGCGTAAGATTAAAGTCACCTCTTACTCTACATCTAATAAAGCCAGGAAAAAAATAGTACAATTGTCACGTACCTTCTAGTAGCGAGCCCGGATTGCGGAGAGAGGCCTCCTTTACGACTCCCACTACCGGTTTCCTGGCAATGTAACAGGGAACACAGGAGTAAGGAGGGGTACAGGTGCCTGGCAGAATCAACAGATGGGTAGGATGGGTAGTCGAGGATCAGTGGAGCAGGTGATCACAGTGAAGGGATCAGCAGGTAGTTTATAGCAGATACACAGTTCAATGGAGCAGGTAACTTGGAGATAAACAGTGCAGGGAAGCAGGTCACTTGTAGCAGGTGAACAGTGTAATACTAGCAGATCACTTGTAGCAGATAATACAATCCAGTATAAGCAGGTGACTTGCAGCAGACAGGTAGTTCAATATGAGCAAGCACTTATAGCAGATGAACAGTTCAGTATAAGCAGATTATTTGCAGCAGATAGGTAGTTCAATATGAGCAGGCACTTATAGCAGATGAACTGTTCAGTATAAGCAGGTTATTTGCAGCAGATAGGTAGTTCAATATGAGCAGGCACTTATAGCAGATGAACAGTTCAGTATAAGCAGGTTATTTGCAGCAGATAGGTAGTTCAATATGAGCAGGCACTTATAGCAGATGAACAGTTCAGTATATAAGCAGGTTACCCTTCTAGCAGACGGATGGTCAGAGCAAGCCGAATCGGATACCAGGCAGGAACGAAGTACAAGGGAACAGGCAAGAGAATAGTCACAACAAGCCGAGGTCGGGTGCAGGCGGATAGCAGATGGGTCACAGGCAGGTCGGGTCAAACAGGAACAAACAACACGGATCAGGTCTCACAGGTATAACGCTGTTGAGCAGACAGCAAAGACTGTTGGCAAGAGGCTGGTTTAAATAGGCCGTTTGGCGCCAATACGGACGCACGCACACGACCGTGCGCGTGCCCGCGCACGCGCACCTGTGTACGAACGTAAGGGCGTTCGTACGATCGTGCGTACCCGCGACGATCGTACATCAGAAGACCTGGAGGACAATCTCTTCGTGAGATTTTCATGACAACAATGCCTCAAAGGGAAAAGGATCAAATCTAAAATAACCCATTAATTCCACCTTCACACTAAAGAAAAACTGACTAATCCTCAGGACATAGCAAATGTGTTTAGTGAATATTATAGTGACCTCTATAACATTAGCCAGGACCCCTCCACATTTCAACCCTCAAACAATGCTATTAATGTATTTTTGCAACAGATTAAGCTCCCTTCTCTGACAGAGACACAATTGAGTGAATTTCCCTGGACACAGAGAAGGCGCTCGACAGGGTACACTGGTCATATCTACAGAAGTTACTCCTTAAATGTGGTTTCAAGGACCACATATATAGGGCCATCATGGCCCTTTACACCACTCCATCAGCACAGGTGTACTCAGCAGATATGCTATCTCAACTGTTCAACATAATGAATGGAACTCATCAAGAGTGCCCTTTGTCACCATTAAAGGGATTGTAAAGGTAAATGTTTTTTCACCTTCATGCATTATATGCATGAAGGTGAAAAAACATCTCACACTGCCGGCGCCCCCAGTCCCCCGTTTTACCTGACCCCTCGAAAGTCCCACGCTTGCCCCCGCCGTCCTCTTGCCATCCAATGACGCAGCGCGCCGGGGCGGGGCCGTATGATACAGCGAGCGGCTATAGCCGCCGGCTGTATCACGGGAGCGCGCTCACGGGTGCTTCTCACCATGCGAGGGAGCTTGCATGAATGTGAGAAGTACCTGCGGGAGGAAGTAGAGACAGCCGCCGAGGGACCCCAGAAAAGCAGGTTCGGGGCCACTCTGTGCAAAACGAGCTGCACAGTAGAAGTAAGTATACCATGTTTGTTATTTAAAAAAAATAATAATAATTTACTTTACAATCCCTTTAATATTCAACCTGCTGATGGAACCGTTGGCGGAGCATGTGCGCTCGAACCCCTTGATCACAGGATTAATGATAGGCAAAACCTCCCAAAAGACAAATCTCTTTGCGGACAAGGTAATACTGATCATAACTAACCCAGCCTCTTTCCTGGCAGAAGTTCAAAAAATGCTAGCTTGGTTCGGAAAGATCTCATACTATAAACTGAACACTACCAAATCACACATTATAGATCTTAAGCTAGACGCCACGACAAAGAACTTGCTACAGGTCCAATACCCTTTTGCCTGGCCAGACAAAAGCATTTCTTATCTTTGGGTCCATCTTACAAGATCAGTAAAACACCTCTTCTCATTTAACTATAAACCTCTCCTTACCAAGCCGTGAACAGAAACCCAATCCATAATTAATCAAGAATTATCGTGGTCCGGCAGACTTACAGCATTCAAAATGCTTCATCTGCCACAAATTATTTACTGTATATGGAAAGGGTCTAAACCTAGAAACGCACACTCGGAACTCATGAAACAAAAATCAGTGGATGGATCGGGGACCATTGACTTTGATAATTACTACATTGCATCAGTGTTGGACCAACTTACCGAATGGTTTAATGCCCTGGTAAGCTGTGGAGTAAAATAGAAAGTCTGTCACTTCTGCGCCCAGATTTAAAATAGTGGTTGATGTGCACCCCCTTAGGATCAAAAATACCGTCTGCCTTATTCTCCACTATGATAACCTCAGAAAATGCATGGAAAATGTTGACCCACAATAGTCACATCAGCCCTAAGCCCTTGTACACACGGTCGGAGAATCCGTCAGAATGTGTCCTATCGGACCGTGTTGTCGGATAATCTGGAATCCATATAATTTTCCCAGTGAGTGTGGGGGGATGATTTTGTGAATTTGAGTTTTTGATGGAGAATATTATAGAATAGAGATATCCCTTTTGTTTTGGGGGATGAAGTTGTTAGCTATTCCCATTCTTTCAGGTGTATCGTATATAGAGGAAATTGGATTGTTTCAAGGCAGTGTTTGTCTCGGATATATGTAAATAGATCTGTAGTTGGTAGTTTAAATTTGTGTTGGGGGGGGGGGAGTTTTGGATGGGAGCCCTGTAATTAATTTTGGATAGATTTGATTCCCTGTCGGGACCACTGGGTCCATGATAAATTTGGTGATAGATGATGAAGAAATTCAATTGGGTGTGGGATCAGTGGGGTGTTAGCCCCTGTACACACGGTCGGAGATTTCGACAACCAAATCCGTCGGATCTTGTCCGAAACTGTTGCATACACACGGTTGGACAAAGTTGTCGAAAAATCCGATCTTTCAGAACGTGATGACATAATTTCGTTACGATGGGACTACATTCAGGCTAGTAGCCAATAGCTTTGATGTAGGAATTTGATCTGAGCATGCGTGGCACTTGGTCCAATCAAAATTCTCTACACATGATCGGAGTATGTCCGATCGGCCCAGTTGGTCGGAAAATATTTCCAACAAGTTTGAAAATTGGGTCCGACGGATATTCCGATGGAATCAGTCGGATGCATACCACATTTGGGAGTCGTGTCCCCCTCTTCGATTCTTCTTGCCTGGCCTCCGCTTTCTTCTTACAGTTCTTTTACTAGCGGTGGCCCGGTCTTCTGTCACCATCGCCTTCTCTTCTTCTCTTCTTCTTCCTTGAGATGTTGACTCAGCGCTCTCTCCGGCCGCAATGACAGGGACACGTTGTGCGTCGACTTACACAGGGACAAAGGGCGGGGTCACAAGGTGATGTCCCCGCCACTTATGATGTCACAGTCCCAGAGGATGATGGGGCTGTGACATCATAAGGGGTGGGGTTACCATGTGACATCACCCGGTGACCCCGCCCCATGTCCCTATATAAGTCCCCGCACAACGCGTCACTGTCATTGCGGCCGGAGAGAGCGCCGAGTCAACATCTCAAGGAAGAAGAAGAGAAGAAGAGAAGGCGACAGCAATAGAAGACCGGGCCACCGCTAGTAAAAGAGCTATAGGAAGATAGCGGAAGCCCGGCAAGAAGAACCGAAGAGGAGGACAAGACCCCCGCAGGTCGGGAGAAGAGGCAGCTGTGAGAGAAGACCGGGCCACCGCTAGTAAAAGAGCTGGAAGAAGAAAGAGCAGGCCCGGCAAGAAGAACCGAAGAGAGGGACAAGACCTCCGAAGTCGGAAGAAGACCCCCGGGCGGTGACGAAGAAGAAAGCCGGGCTCCTCTGCTAGTAAAAGAGCTAGCAGAAGATAGTGGAGGAGTCCGGCGAGAAAACCCCCCAAGACGGAACACCATCACTGTGCCACAGCTGTGCAATAAATTATTTGAAAAGCATGTGTTGTGTTTTTTTCTTTACGCTTTTTTTCACCAGGTAAATGGGTAGGGGTACATGATACCCCAATACTCATTCACATAGGGTGGGGGGCCGGTATCTGGGGGCCCCCTTATTAAAGGGGGCTCTCGGATTCTGATAAACCCCCCTGCCTGCAGACCCCAACAATCAACGGCCAGGGTTGTCGGGAAGAGACCCTTGTCCTCATCAACATGGGGACAAGGTGCTTTGGTGTGGGGGCCCCCCTTCCCCAAAGCACCCCCCCATGTTGAGGGCACATGGCATGGTACGGCTCAGGAGGGGGGGGCGCTCGCTTGTCCCCACCCCCTTTCCCGACCGGCTGTGCTGCGTGCTCGGATAAGGGTCTTATATGGACCTTGGGGGGACCCCCACGCCTTTTTTCAGCGTAGGATTTACCCTTTAAGTCCATACCAGGTGACGGGCCAGTGAGGTGTCAATCTTGCCCATGGAGGTGGTGACATTGACCTCCTTCGCTAGTTCCGTCTACCTGGAGCCAAGCCCGTTCATTTCAAAAGTCCGGCGGACTCCCGCCATAGTCCGACGGTTTGTCCGCCAGAAAAGTCCGGTCGCGTGTGGGCAGGTCCGGTCGTTCGGAAAGTCTGGCGGACATCTGCTGCAAAGGCTGGCGGGTGTTCCGCCAGACTAGGTTCACCGTACTAAGTCCGCCGGATAGTCCAATCATGTGTACGCGGCATAAGGGGCAGGTTAAGGGCAGCCACCCTATTGCATCACACCACAGAGCTCTTCAGGTGCAGGGCGCTGCTGACTCCCCGTTGACTTTAAAAAGTTCCTTGGTGTGGGCTTGGGCATCGCATGCTTGACCAGACATATGACGACCTCCCATGCAGTCCGTTGGAAACAGCACTTGAAAAATCCACATCAAAGAAAAAGGTGGACCTCTCCTTACTCCTCATCTAGGATCTCCAACCCCGCTATACCTCCAGTCCTCTCAAATACCTGCACTGAGAGGACCTACCTTAGTGGCAGGTTCCAAAATGCCATTTCTTTTCACGGGAGGCCATTCTCTACTGCAATGTGAAAGGCAATGTTTTGGCCTTGTTGGAGAGGGCGGTCAGCAGTATGGTGCATATTACTGCTGACTCATGGTTCAGCAGGCATGGGCAGGAACGTTACCTTTCCTTCATGGCACACTGGGTAACTCTGCTGGCAGCTGGGAAGGATGCAGGGCAGGGTTCAGTATTGTTGGAGCTTGTTCTGCCACCATGCCTCTAAAATGCTAGTGGTGATTCTGCCATAGCTCTCTCTTCCACCCCCTCCTCTTCTTCCTGCATGGCCTCTTTTGCAGATTTTTCCTCTGAACCAGCGGTGCTCCATAAGCGTTCAAGGAGCTACGCAAGCAGTAAGGCTAAAAGATGCCATGCGGTGCTTGAGTTGAGGTCTGCCTAGGGAACAGGAGCCACACTGGGACAGAGATTGTGTCAGCTCTGCAGGGGCAGGCTCAGAGGTGGTTGATGCCACTCTAGCTTCAGCCAGGAATGGTTATATGCGACAATGGCACCAATCTTCTCTCCTCCCTCTGACAGGGACACTTGACCCATTTTCCATGTTTGGCGCACGTCCTGAATTTGGTGGTGCAGCAGTTCTTGAGAAGGTACCCAGGTTTACAGGATCTCCTGCGGTAGGCCAGAAAAGTCTGTGGTCATTTCTGCCGGTCATACAATGCCAATGCTCGGCTGGCTGACATTCAAAGGGGATGCGACCTGGCCACCAATGGCCTCATTTGTGACATGCCCACCAGGTGGAGCTCAATGTTGGCAATGCTGCAGTGGCTGCACATGCAGCAGAGGGCCATCAATGAGTACCTGTGTGAGTATGGCACCAGGACAGGGTCAGGGGAGCTTGGCTTCTTTTCGTCACGCCAGTGGCTACCGATCAAGAATGCATGCACTGTCCTGTCACCATTTGAGGAGGCCTCGAGGATGGTGAGCAGTGACAATGCATGCACCAGTTATCTTGTCCCTCTTGTCTTCCTGTTGGAGCACACGCTTTGTGGAATGATGGACAGGGCACTTGAGAAAGAACAGTGGAAGGAAGAGGATGACTTCCTTACCTCTCGAGGCACCCTTTATCACTGATCACTGATGAGACGGCACTGATGGGCACTGATGATGCAGCACCGATGGGCACTGATGAGTTGGCACTGATAAGGTGGCACCAGTGGGCACTGATTAGGAGGCACTGATATGTACAATTGATGGGCACTGATAGGTGGCATTGATATGCAGCACCGATGGGCACTGATATTCAGCACTGATGGGAACTGATAGGCGGCACCAATGGGCACTGATAGGTGGCACTTAGGGGCACTGATAGGCGGCACTTCTTGGCACTGATAGGCGGCACTGATTGGCACTGACAGGTGGCACTGATGGACACTAGTAGATGGCACTGATGGGTTGGACTGATGATAAGGGACTGACATGTGTTACTGCTAGGCACTGACTCTCACTGTGATGGGCACTGATTTGCACTGTGGTGGGCACTGATTGGGATTTTTAAGGGCACTGACCAGCGTTCCTGATGGGGCACTGACTGGCAGCTGATGGGCACTGATTGGCAGCTGATGGGCACATCTGATGGGGCTGTGCTGATAATCAATGTGCTGATTATCAGCACAGACCCCCCCTGACAGGGAGAGCTGCCTTTCTGCTCTCCCTGTCAGCGCGAACCGAGGAAAGCCATTTACTGGCACTTCCTGGTTCATTCATTGATCAGCTGTCAGAGGCTCCATACCATGAACGGAGATGTGGTGTGTCAATCTGGCACCTGCAATCGCCATGCTGCGTGCACCCACGGCCGTGTGTCGGCATGTTATCCTTCTGGACGTCATATGATGCCCAGCCAGGATAACAGAACCGCCTCCCAGCTGTCAATCTGCTATAGGCTGGGCGGGAATTGGTAATGTAGAAAATTTAAAATTATGCATTTCGGTGGCAAAAATATGAATGCAATCTACTCACTAGGGGGTGAACCTCTAGGGGAATCTAGGTTGGAAAAGGACCTGGGGGTCCTAGTAGATGACAGGCCCAGCAATGGCATGCAATGCCAGACTGCTGTGAGCAAAACCAACTGAATATTGGCATGCATTAAAAAGGGGATTAACTCCAGAGATAAAACAATAATTCTCCCACTCTACAAGACTCTGGTCTGGTCCTACCTAGAGTATGCTGTTCCAGTCCTCAGGAAGGATGTGCTGGAACTGGACAGAGTCCAGAGAAGGGCAACAAAGCTAATAAAGGGACTGGAGAATCTTAATTATGAGGAAAAATTACAAGCAATGAATTTATTCTCTCTGGAGAGGAGACGCTTGAGAGGGGATATGATTTCAATATACAAATGTTATACTGGTGACCCCACAATAGGGGTAAAAAAAAAATTCACAAAGGGTGAAATTTAAAAAATGTGCGGCCATTCACTAAAATAAGAAGAGAAGCTGTTTAACCTTAAACTGCGTAGGGAGTTTTTTACTGTAAGAGCGGTAAGAATGTGGAATTCTCTTCCACAAGCAGTGGTTTCAGCAAGGAGCATCGATAATTTCCAAAAACTATTAGGTAGGCACCTAAACAACCTTAACATACAGGGATATACAATGCAATACCAGGATAAAAGCACACACACAGGTTGGACTTGATGGACTGAAAAAGCAAATGTTGAAGCAAGGGGTCTTAGTTTATTTCCAAAAAGCCAACATATAACCAGATATACAGATATTTAAGGCCCAAATGAAGAACTATGGGTAGGAAAACTTCACACTTTCAGGCAGTACATACCAACCAATGTGATATTTTTTTTGGAGGAAGGCATCATTAACAAAGTGTTGCAAGACGAAAAAAAATATTTTGGTGAAAACTGGTGTAGAAGCTTGTGTTGATGTTTTTTAAGACAGCACATGATTTTCACTTTGAAAGACCCAGCATATGGTCACATTCTAACTATGCTGGGAATGTAACACTAGCAGCAAACCACGCGAGAAGCCGACTGAGTGGCGCCATCTCGCGAGACTTCCCAGCTGTCTCCTGTCCGGAGCTTTCCCAGAGCTCCTATACCTAACGTGTGAGTAGACGGCAGCGCCAGCCTCAGCAGCATTCCTGACCATGGCAGCTCCAGCCCAGCGTGTCCACCGCCTGTAGCTACTTGCATGTTTCTATTGGCCAGGCCATCAGAGTGATGGGCCAATAAAAAACCATTGGGGACCATAATGGAGTGGCCTTATCAGGAAGCATCAGAGCCTGATCAGAAGAGACTGACATTCTGGCAGAGTGTTTCTACTGAAAGCTATTGCAGGACCGATGCATCCATGCACACACACCTAGGAGGAGCACCAGTGCTGTCACCTCATTAATCTGAAGCTGTACCCTACAAGCTCATCATCTTTAATGGCTCACTTGTCTTATATGAGGATTAAATACCTCTTTTTCTTATGGCTGGCAGTGTTCATAAGCCTTTGGGTCATATATGTACATTACAACTTGTACACAGAGCTTTGCAGAGGACATGAGTGCAAAGCTAACATATGTGATAAGTATAGAAAAGGCATTATTGACGGATCAGCCTGTGAAGGTCTTTGCTCCAAGGAAAATCTATATTTTGGAAAATAGTTTGTCAACCAGACCGAACAATCAGAAGTATCTGGGAATCTGGGGAAATCTAGAAGGTGTGATAAAGTGTCAGATGGAGGATGCTGAGCATGTTGATTTTGGATCTGAGCTGGAACCTAGGAAAGAAATTGTACTGTTTGACAAGCCAACAAGGAATCACTGCAAAAATTCAAAGATATGGAGCATAGTCTCTTTAAAACTAAATTAGGTGACCAAGGAAATCTCAGTAACCTAGTAAACCTAATCTTAGCAGCAGCAGATGGTAATAAAGATGGACATGTGTCGCTACCAGAGGCCAAGTCTGCCTGGGCACTTCTACAGCTAAATTAATTTCTACTGATGGTGATCTTGCAGGACAAGGAACACACGTCAAAGCTACTTGGTTTCTGTGGTGATTTGTACATAACAGAGCGTGTGCAATACACCTCACTCTATGGAATAAGTCTACCGTGGATCATCAAAGTATTTGTTCCACAAGGACTACGAAAACGCATGGATCAGTGGTTCACTCTATCATGGCCAAGGAAAGCTAAGATAGTCAAAGGTCTTCTAGAGTTTGTAGAAGACATTTTCCATGGGCCCTATGGAAATTTTCTTATGTGTGACATAAGTGCCAAAAACTTTGGTTACAATGAGAAATATGACTTGAAAGTGGTTGATATGAAAAACATTGTCCCAGAAATGTACTTGAAAGAATTAATCAAAGACCGACCTTGTGAAGTTGATGCTGACTCTGTTTATGGTAATGACTGCAGCACTGTGTGTGACCAAAGCAAAAAGAGATGCACAGCAGACATAACCCAACCAAATTTAGCAAAAATATGCCTGTTGGTAAAAGACTACCTGCTTCGGGGTACCCCCTTCCGAAATCCAAGACGAGCTAGAGAAACAGATCTACTCATGCATTGCCCTAAAAGCTGCTACAAATAACATGGAGATGCAACATTCATTAATCTTAAACAACCTAAAAGCCCTTTTATGGAAGAAGATATCCCATACTAATGATTCGTAACACACAATGTCTCCATTCCATCAGCCACTATCAGATAAAAGCACGTGTGCGTTATGTCTACATTATTTTATACAAGCTTCTTTTTTTTATCAAAATGTTGAATCATTTGGTTTGGGAAAATGTTGGAAAATTAAATAAGATAGTATTCCTCTTTTGAGGCCATCTATGTGTCAGTTTCAGAAAAGAAACTGTTAATATGTAAATGCACATTGTCATTACACCATTGGCATCCCACTGATTCTTGTTCCTCTGCAGTGGTTGGTGGACTGGGACTGTCGTTGTATTGCAGGGCATTGGTAAAAACTTGTCTTTCATTTGGACTCACCTCATTCTCTACTTTCAGGATGTTTCAATGCTGTGAAAATTTGCCTCCTAAACTTCTAATGGTGGAACTGAAGGGATTTTTATACAATCGGCTATTATAATTTAATTTTTTAAGAACGCTGGCCAAAATCCCACTCCTGCCATAGTGTGGTTGAATAAAAGCTGCTGTTTTAATGTGTGGAACTAAAACAAAAAACTCAAGTTTACTGATACGTTAGCATGGAGGATTTGCACACTCTTATTCAGAACATAAGTAAACGCTAACTTGTCATTAAAATGTTGACTGTCAAATGAGTGGTTAAGATGGTGTTAAGTTGTGATTGCAATTTTTTTTTCTATGATCATGCAATGTTCCATAAGAGCTTCCTTAAAAAGGTAGAACTGTGGGATTTCTCTGTCCTGTCAGATCTACTTTAGAAAAATGGTAGTCAGCTCTGGATTCTATGGGTGGCACTTCCTTTTTTTATTTTCTCCTATATAGTACTGCCATTTTTACATGCAGCCTAAGTATTCACTAGCTATCTTGCAAAGTCATCTGTCAATGTATGAAGAGGCCAATCTAACCAAAATGGATATTTCAGTTTTTTAGCAAAAACAGAAAAAAAATAAGAAAACAAACTTTAAAGGTTGCCACTATAATCCAGAATAGCAAAGAAGAATGGTCTCGTAGTATAGTAATTTTTTTTATTTTATTTTGATCACATTAAATCATATAATGGGGAAAAAAGGGGTGTATATAATATGAACATATCTGAAAGGGTTCGCTGTCTCATACAAGAAAACAGATAAGGAAGCTGAAATAAGGAAGTAGCTTGGATGGCCTGTGGGACTGTGAAGCCGGGTAGTCCTAGAAGATTCCTTCTGGCTTTGAGGCCAAGCATACAAAACTTCAATATCAGCGCCAATTGATCACTACACGTTTCGCCTTAATCGTCTTCAGGCGATCCTATTGGTACTAAGAAATATATTATAATCACTATTGAGTTCTTATATAAATGCATCATACTGGCTTGTTAAGCATCATTCAAAAGAAATATTCAGAGACCATCATCTAAATAGAAAATATTTAATTCTGTATATGTACAGTATAGAAAAACTAAAACAGTATAGAAAACATAAAATGCATGCAGTAAAGCAGGACAAAAAACTGGAGGGCAGGGAACTGGCCAGGTGGGGCGCGGGGGGGGGGGGTGTGTTCAAGGGATAGAAGAAAATTAAAATTGATATATTAAATGGAATTAATATGTTATTTAAATTGCAAGTACAATATAGGCTGTTCAAGTTTTCTTCTCCTACTAATTTGAATCTCTTAATAAATTAGACTAAAATAAATATGGAATGTAATTGATAATGGTAAATACCGTATAATTTGAGATATACATATTTTATATACTCTGTAACTATGTGGACGTAGGTCTTGGAAATAATGTCAGCAGTAAAGTAAATCTGCTTCTATTTGTTTTTGCCATTTTCTTTTCCAAAATTTTTGCCATTTACATATTTCCTTTATATATCTTTATAATTAATATACTTTCTTTTTATTTCTTTATATTTTTTATATTTTCTTTGTAATTTTTATCTTGTCTGGCAGGCTTGGATTAATAGAAGCTGTTTTCTTCTGTCTTTTGGGGTCTCCTTTTTGCCCTGTCTGGTTGTTTCCCTGTTTTCCTGCTTCATGTTGTTGCATTGCGATATGAATTGGGCCCCTTCTCTCCCTCTTTTTTTGTGATGGTATGTACATCCATTGAGGTTTTTCTTGTGATTTTGCAATTAAAAAAAAAAAAAAAAGAAAAAAAAAAAAAGAAAAGAAAGACCCAGCATATGATGACTTATATCCCGATTTAACTGCTGGGTTAACTCTGGATACATTTAAGATAGATACAAGAGCAGATGCTAATGTAATACCACCAGTTACAAGAATGCTTTCCTTGTTAAATCTTTTTATTGAATTTCAAGAGAAAAAAAAAGGGAAGTTTACAGATCATAACGAGCATCATATCATGAGTATCGTAAATTAACAATATAGTTATAATCAGGTATTGATCACATAGATTAGGTATGTTATAAGTGAAAGTATAAGTAACATAGAGATTGTATACTATAATATTATAAGTACTATACTAAATTAGGAACGAACTATATGAGAGAATTAATGAAATATGCCTCCAGACCACCTGTCCACCCCAAATGGGTTCAAGCTGTTAACAGGTGGGGGCAGATATAATTAAAAAGTAAAACTCTTTTCCTGGTTAACTTTAGCTCAGCACAACCAGTATTTAAAGAAAGTTTTGAAGAATAGACCCTCTAAAAGAGAGATCGATTCTGATGAGAAATAAACCAACTTTTGAAATATAAAACATAAATAAAAGAAAAAAAGAAAAAATACAAGAATGCTTTCATAGTTTACACCTGTAAAAAATGTATTCAACTGCCAGCATTTTAACATAATGTAGCAGTACTAAGCTGATTTCTAAAAGATGTGCACAGTCTTAAGTGATGATAAAATGGCCAGAACGTTAACCTACTAATTTTAATTATAGATTGAGAATGCTACACTCATTCAGAGAAGAAAAACGTGTAGAGTGACAGCTCATACAGAGGATTGAAATGGAAAGCACAAAGGTATCTGAAACAAAAGTGAGATCTTTTCATGAAAACATGTTTTATTCAATATTATTATAGATATGGGGCCTCTAACTCTGAACGGCTACAGACTGCTACAGACCATAAATGTAGAGATATAGCAAGGTCTCATTTAGGCAGCAGTTGTTGGTGACTCTGTTAGTCACTCTCGGTTGCTAAAGATGTAGTTATTTATGGGAAAATAACTGAAGTTCACACAATGATAAAGAAGCTTTATAAAACTCACCAAAGAATTAAAAAATCCTTAGTCAGTGAGAAAATGATTGTATTGGTCTAGAAAGTCCAATAACATTAAACAAAAGGATTATTAGCTTCTCAAACCATTCATACACCTTTTTCTTTTGTAAATCAGTTTACAAATGCCAGCATGGTCAGGGCATTGCCCAGGCATGTTATTTAAATGAATGTTCCCTTTTTAATGTTTAATTTTAGCATTACTAAAATAAGATTAAAAAAAATAAAAAATTCTGGTACATTTCTCCCAGAGCAGTACCTTGCTCCTATGTCATTCAACAATCCCTTGCTTATTAGCCTAGATACTGGCTATTACTGTTTTTTTTTTTTTAGGGCTCCAATTGATTTCAATAGTTTTTAGATTTGGCACTAAAACTTTAGTAATGTTTTCTGAACCCATCTCAAACTTAAAGGGGTTGTAAAGGTAAATGTTTTTTCACCTTAATGCATTCTATGCATTAAGGTGAAAAAACATCTGACAGTGCCTGCGCCCCCAGCCCCCCCCCCGTTTTACTTACCTCACCCTTTGAAAGTCCCGCGCTCGTACCCCGACGTCCTTTCCACCGTTCAGCCTGGCCGCTGATTGGCTGGAGTGGATGGATGGAAAGCAACGCAGCCATTGGCTTGCACTGCTGTCAATCACATCGGCTGACGCGGAGCGCCGGGGCGGGGCCATGTGATACAGCCAGCGGCTATAGCCCACAGATGCTTCTCACCATGCGAGGGAGCTCGCATGAACGTGAGAAGCACCTGCGGGAGGAAGCCGAGACAGCCGCCGAGGGACCCCAGAAGAGCAAGTTCAGGGCCACTCTGTGCAAAACGAGCTGCACAGTGGAGGTAAGTATAACATGTTTGTTATTTAAAAAAATAAAAATAATTCACTTTGAAATATATCTGGGTTAAAGGGATTGTAAAGACAGCAGCCATAATATATTTATAAGTGTGATATTAAGAGCAATTCTTGCTCTCAACTCGAAATAAATATATGCTGGACTGCTGCAACTTATGTAACCCAGACACTGGGCCAATACCCAATCTAAAACAAAAATGAGTGTGCTGTCCCTTTAAATCATATAATAAATGATCAAATCAATCTTGAGCTGCATTAATCTGTAAACTCAGAGTACAACATATGCAAAAAAAAAAAAAAAAAATTGCAGATTAAGCAGTATGTAAACCACAAAAGCAAAACATTGTGTAAAAAAAGCAATAATGCAAATCAAGCAGTAAATGAATGGAAAGTCCACAAATGCATTCAGTTGATATCAATAATCAAAAACGATCATAAAGAGATGTTTATTTAAAAAGTCCCAGTATACATAATGGTGATAAAGGTGCTTAAAGGTGCTTAGTGCTGAAAAAAGTCTTCTAAAAGTGTCTTCAGATTTACGAAAAAAACCATTTAGTGCAAGGGCCTGCCTGATTGCATACACATTGAAACTCCTAAGGTTTGACCTCATATTATATGGTTTTGGTAAATCTTAAGGAAAAAATCTGCAGAAAATCTGATGGTGTGTATGGGGCTTAACTTTAATAATATTGATCAGTTAATGGGATCAAAAAAGTATGTAATCCATCTCCAAGTGAAAAACTCTGATAAAAGAACAAATTGTGACAATGTATTATGCTTCCTCAGTAGACTGTAATGGACTATTTGAGAACTGGCCCTTATATAATAGGTGAGGTTGAAAAAAGACACAAGTCCATCAAGTCCAACCTATGTGTGTGATTATATGTCACTATTACAGTGTACATACCTGTATGTTGCTGTCGTTCAGGTGTTTATCTAATAGTTTTTTGAAAGTAACAATGCTCCCCACTGAGACCACTGCCTGTGGAAGGGAATTCCACATCCTTGCCACTCTTACAGTAAAAAACCCTCTACATAGTTTAAGGTTAAACCTATTTTCTTCTAATTTTAATGAGTGGCCATGTGTCTTGTTAAACTCCCTTCCACGAAAAAGTTGTATCCCTATTGTGGGGTCACCTGTATGGTATTTGTAAATTGAAATCATATCCCCTCTCAAGCGTCTCTTCGCCAGAGAGAATAAGTTCAGTGCTCGCAACCTTTCCTCGTAACTAATATCCTCCAGACCCTGTATTAAATGTACTCATTGACCAATGTGCACTCACTGACCAACGTGCACTCGCAGACCAACATGCACTCGCAGACCATTGTGCACTTGCAGACCAATGTGCACTCGAAGACCAATGTGAACTCGCTGACCAATGTGCACTCGTAGACCAATGTGCATCAGGGGACTTGAGGAAGTCACGTGGTTGACGTAACGCATAGGGAGTGGCCGGGAGTGGAGCTTCGTAATACCGGAAGTCACGTGACACTGGCGGAATATGCCAGATGGTTACTTTTTTCTGAGCTTTTTATTTGCTGTTTTATGTAAGAGTCAAATTTGTTTTATGTAATAAATTCAGTTCGCTATATTAACATACTACACCATTGGAGGTCCCCCCTTTTTTCCTCTTTTTTCCCTTGGTGAGCTTCACATAACATTGGATATAGAGGTTGATGTGGTGGCTCGGCATGTATTAAACCAGTTGCAGGGATGGAGGGCCCCCTGGTGGTATAGACCGGAATAGAGGAGGAGGTAATCTAACACAATCTTATGCTAATACAACCAAGCCGTGGAGTTATAGGGACGGAAGGCCCCTTGGTGGCAGATATTGAGGCAAGCAAGGAGGCTATCCAAAATGATGCTGACATAACTAAGGAGTGGAGGTGAGAGTTCTGTGAGCTCATTATTGGATTACACTTTTATCATAGTGCTTTGTTATACATGACAACATAAGAATACAATTTTAGAGACTTTTTATATAATCTTCACGTAATAAGCAAATTCATTTTATGGACATATCTCTTTTTTCCATGGACATTTTTTGAGTGCCTTTTACAATAATTTTTCACGATTTATATTATAGGTGATTTTAGGGTCACACACTTATACTATTGCGAAGGAGATAAAAAGGAATCTCCCATAGTGTAGTATATAAAAACTCACTAGTTTATTAAACAGCCAAATGGGTACTTACAACGATAAGAGTTAAAAACAGCAGATCTGTAATTTACACGGCATTACAGGCACCCCTTTACGTCACTTCCGGTTTTCTCATAGTCCGGTTACTTCCCTATGCATTACGTCACATCACGTGACTTCCCCTGATGACCATTTTGAGAGATATCATCCTTTGTTGCTGGATCCAGGGGAGGCCCCAAACTACAGTGATCTCTGTGACGTTTTTTACCCATATTGAGGTAAGAATACATAAGTGGAGCACAGGGAGACCGCACATTGGAAACCACTTATTGAAGACTTTATTTTGATACTTTATTGCACATAAGCACTTTTTTTCATTCTAGCACCTTTGTTTCAGAGCTAATGGACTATTATACCGCTATTATCATCTGATTATTTGGAATTGATTATTTCATTATTCATATACTGAGAATAGCAATCATTAACATTATACATAGGATTTGTTATTGCACTGCGTTTCCGCATATTTACCCATACAAGATTACTAGTACAGTATATCATTGTTTATTGAAGCTGCACATAGTTATTTGGTTGCACAGTAATATTCACAGAGCAATATTTACACATTCATATTAAGATACACACAGCTGTTAATAAGTTGTGCTGATCACTCTTTATATCATACCCACTTTAAGTGCACTGTATACACTTTTCAGGTCTAGCAGCGATGTATTATTTACTATAAACATACTCACTCATCGTTCACTTTGATAGCGCGAGGGATTCCCCCCTTATTTTTACTATCAACTAGGTGTGCTTAACAGGTACAGCATCCTTTGAGTTGCAGACTCACCTATTTATGGTTCGGTCTCCGAGACTTAAAACTCTAGTAAAATAGAAATGCAGGAAGAAAGAGAACCCCCTGAAAAGGAAATCACGGGCAGACCACTCTGCTTATTAAAAGGATTATTGCACAGTTAGTAATAACAAAAATACAAGAACTGAGTACCCACCATCAACACCTAGACTAATATTAAAATGAGACAATGTTGTCTATTTAAAAGCAGCTGCGTCACGTCATACATCAAGCACACACCATATACGGTACACCCAAATTAATCTAAATATATGGTCCAAAGTCTAGGTGTTGGTGGTGGGTACCTAGTTTTTGTATTTTTATTATTACTAACTGTGCAATAAAAATTCCTTTGAATAAGTAGGTCCGCCCATGACTTCCTTTTTAGGGGGTTCTCTTTCTAACTGCTGCTGACCCTGTACATTTTTTTGAAAGAAATACAATATTCTAAGATAGTAAAAATAAAATAGAATTAAGCCCTCTTCACACCGGTGCAACTTGTAATGCTATTTGACAGGTCCAAAATGTCATGGTATTGTTCAAATCGAGGTGACATCCACTTTGCGGTGCTGCACCGATTGGACAAAAAGTTCCTGCACTATTTTTTGCAGTTTCAGGTGCAACTTGCATAGACATCTGTGTATGAAGTCTCACAGATGTCAGCCAAGTTGCACCTGAAGTTGCACTGACCTGCAAATTGTTGGATTTCAAGTGAAGTCGCACGATTTCAAAGCCACATTCAGTGTGAACAAAGGCTAAATGACAAAAAAAGAAAATAACTAAAAAAGATTCAAACAGCAACTCTAAAAACACTACAAGCAAAATACCCCCTCCTTTTTTTTATAAATAAGAATAAGAATAATAAAATAAGAGTTTTGATAGCCCATTCATTTGAATGGGCTGCAATATGCATTGGACCGCAGAAAAATTTGTGAAAGCACTATTTTTCAAAACGTACTGCACCAAACCATATGGTATTGTGGTACCTTGTGATTTGGTGCCTGAAAATGCACTGCATTTGTGATCTGCATTTGGGGTATCATTAACAATACATTGGCATCTACATGCAGATTGCAAGGGCAGCGTTTTTACCTGCAGTGCGGTAAACACACACAAAACATGCCTTTCCTGCACTGCGTTCTAATCTTCATAGTGTGAGGGCTGCAACTTTGTACAAAACCATCACTGGTCAAAGTCTTAGGCTGGATTCACACCTATGCATTTTTAGTGCTTTTTGCATTTTGCTGATTTACTCTACAGAACATGTTCCATAAGAAACCATGGTAAATGGGCTGTAGTGCAAATCTGCAAAATGCAAAAAGCACAAAAAATGCATAGGTGGGAATCAGGCCTTAGACCTGACCAGAGTTTAGATATGTGCATTCAGGAATGTGTACCCACTCCTGCTCAGCTGTTAAATTTTCACAAGCAGCCATGTCCGTGCAGCTGCTGCATCTGCATCCAACTGCATCTGCATCCACCTACATATGCATCTGCTTCCATATGCATCCACTTCCATAAGCTGCCTGCATGCAGCTGAGGGTGGATACAGATACCAAAACAAACACCTCCTGCACACACTATGGGTGTCAGTGTCTGTCTGAATGATGCCTTAACCACTTGCCCACTGGGCACTTAAACCCCCTTCCTAACCAGGCCAATTTTCAGCTTTCAATTCTCTCATAGTTTGAATGATAATTTCCCAGTCATGCAACACTTTAACCATATAACATTTTTATCCTTTTTTCCATACAAATAGAGATTTCTTTTGGTGGTAGTTAATCACCTCTGGGTTTTTGATTTTTTTCTCTATAAATAAAAAATCCGGAAAATTTGGTAAAAAAAAGCATTTTTCTTCATTTCTGTTATAACATTTTACAAATTAGTAATTTTTCTTCAGAAATGTTGATCAAAATTTATACTGCTTCATATCTTTGGTAAAAAATAACCCAAATCAGTGTATATTATTTGGTCTTTGTGAAAGTTATAGCATCTACCAGCTATGGTGCCAATCAATGAAAATTGAACCCACGTTACAAGGGTAAGGTTGCAGAACTCATCCTGCAGAGGATGAAAAATCTTCAGGAAGCCTTGAAGAAAGGTTTGTGTAACGCATTTCCAGACCCTGGGAGGTCACCATTTACTGGTGCTAGAAAACATGGTGCTGAGGCTTCGTTCGGTCAGAGAAAGAGTGGTGGAGAAACAATTTTTCAGTCCTCAGCGCCAAGGTCTGATCGATTCAAGCAGCCTTTGCCAGCGTCTGCATTATATGATGCAGGAATATCTAGGGGCAAGAGCAGACTTGGAGACCTTTCCAACAGAGCATCCACTGGGTTACTGGGTCCTGAGGATGGACCACTGGCCCAAACTTGCTCAATATGCAATTGAGCTACTGGCCTGTCCTGCATCCAGCATGCTTTCTGAATGCACATTCAGTGCTGCTGGGGGGTTTGTAACAGATCAAAGAGTGCGCCTGTCCACAGACTCCGTTGATAGGCTCACAGTGGTGTAGTAGTTAGTACTTTCACCTAGCAGCAATAGGGTCACTGGTTCAAATCCCGACCACATCACCATCTGCCTGGAGTTTGCATGTTCTCCCTGTGTCTGCATGGGTTTCCTCTGGGTACTCTGGTTTCCTCCCACACTCCAAAGACATGCTGGTAGGTTAATTAGATCCTGTTTAACAAAATAAATAAATTGGCCCTAGTATGTGTATGTGTTTGTAAGCACGTTGGGACCCTACAGGGTAAAGGACCATGCTATACTGCAGATAAGACCAGCGGCAAAAAGCACCCTGAGGGGATTGAGTTCACAAAGGTAGTGCTATACAAGTCACTCATTTATTCATCCACATTCATAAAAAATAATCAGTCTTGGATCAGTTATCAAGCACCTGATGCTGATATAACTGATTGAATTTGCTATGGATGTGGGATCCCTTGAACATTGCCTATGCTGACTATCCTGTTCCTCCTCAACCTTGATGATGCTAGCTTCCAACAATATTTCTGGTTTAGGGCTCCACCAACACCACCCAAGGCCCAATTTTTATTGTAATGTAATGTAATTACAATTTTTGGTATAATATTTTCCAGCAGGGCATGTTCCTGCACCCAACAAGAGTAACTGTGAGGGGTTACAGTGTTCTGGCGCCACCAAAACCAAAGCCCCAATTTTCCTGCCCTTGTTTAACAGGGCCATGTAATTACAATTTTTTATATAATATTTCACAGCAGGGCCCTTTTCCTGTGCCCAACAAGGGTATCTGTGAGGGGTCACAGTGTTGTGGCACCAACACCACCTCCCAAGGCCCATTTTTTCTGCCTCTGTTTTAACAGGGGCATGTAATTACAATTTTTGGTATAATATTTCACAGCAAGGCATGTTCCTGCGCTCAACAAGAGTAACTGTGAGGGCTTACAGTGTTCTGGTGCCACCAAAACCAAAGGCCCACTTTGTCTGCCCCATTTTAACAGAAGCATGTAATTACTATTTTTGAAATAATATTTAAGTAGGGCCCGTTCCTGCACCCAACTTGAGTAACTGTGAGGGGTTACAGTGTTCTGGCGCCACCAAAACCAAAGCCCCAATTTTCCTGCCCCTGTTTAACAGGGCCATGTAATTACAATTTTTGATATAATATTTTACAGCAGGGCCCGTTCCTGCCCCAACAAGAGTAACTGTGAGGGGTTACAGTTAGACTTGTGCACAACGGAAAATTTTGTTTAGTTTCGGTTCGTTGTCATTCGTAAAATACATCATTTCGTTCTGTTATATTTGTTATGTTACGTAAATACATTTTCGAATAATTCGTTATTATTCATAGAGTGTCGAATTTATTCGTTCGTATTCGTTGAAATTCGCTATTTATGTATGTATAGACATTCGTGATAATGATTCGTAGTTTGGAAAATCGTTTGTTTATTGAATCTTTTAACACACACAATGACAACGTTTCTTCTCCTCGGCTCAAATACAATACAATACAACACCCTTCTAACTCAGTTCTCAGGAATGCACTTTGCCAGTAATCCATCCTCCGGCACAAAATTAATTAGCTGATTGGACTATAAGATTTACTTTGATCTGACCTTTTGTTTCATTAGATCATTAAAGAATTACCGAATCATATCGAATTAATTTGAATTCATTCGTTATATTTCTTTCGTATTCGTTGTTATTCGTTATTTTTTTATTCGGACATTCGGATGTATCCGAATGTCTGAAAGATGCAAAATTCGTCCGAATTTCGATTCGTTACGAAACAAATTGCACAAGCCTAGTTACAGTGTTCTAGTACCACCAACACCTAAGGCCCAGTTTTTCTGCAGAGTATATAGGGCAGGCCGTATAGTATATTTACTGCTGTTCAGAGTATATAGTGCCTGGGGGCTGCCACTGTGACTCTGCCCACTGTCTGCCCAGCACTTACCCCATTTTAGTGGTGGGTCAGGCAGCAGGTGACAGCGGAGAGCTGTGGGACAGCTCCTGTGTCCTCTATGCTTCCACCTCCTCTCTTCTTAAGTCTGCTAGATGTCCAATCGGGGAGCCTGTGCCTTCAGCCAATCAGGTGACTGGTATTGTCCTTCATATGCAGCCACTTGTGCCCGTAATATGCAGCCACTTGTGCCTGTCAAATGCAGCCACTTGTGCCCATCATATGCAGTCACTTGTGCTCATCATATACAGCCACTTGTGCCCATCATATGCATCCACTTGTGCCCATCATATGAAGCCACTTGTGCCCATCTAATGCAACCATGTGTGCTCATCAAATGTACCTGTAAAGTGCCTGAAAAGTTCCTTACAAGCCTCCCCAGTGTGAAAGTCCAAGTCTTGCAAGCAGCATCTTTGGGGAGGTGCGGGAGCGGTTTATAAATCACTCCTAAACTGCCCCTGCCATGGAAATCAATGGGCAGTGCTGTCAAAGCACCTACAAAGTGCTTCAGCAGTGGCACTTTATAGGCACTTTTAACCCTTTCTTTGGCCAAAACTCCCCGCTAGCAGCCAAAAAGTGGCACTATAACAGCGGTAAAGCGACACTAAAACTAGCGGTGCTTTACCACTAAAGCGGCCCATGCCCCAGTGTGAAAGGGTTCTAACAGGTTATTTCTCTCACATGGCATGTGCATACCTCAAATTACACACCAAAACACATTCTACTAGTCCTCCTGAGTATGGCGATACCACATGTGTGAGACTTTTACACAGCCTGGTCACATGCAGAGGCCCAACATGCAGGGAGCACTGTCAGGTGTTTCTAGGGACATAAATTACATATATAATTTCCCACACTTTTGAAAGCCCTGGAGAACCACACAAAATTACCTAATTTTTGAAAGAAAACACAACATATATATTATGAGGTATTATGAGTCTTTTGAACGTGTCATTTTTTACCACATGTTTTTGGAAAATGTGGAAAGAAAATGCATTTTTCTGTGCATTTTTTATAGCGTTGATGGGTGCTGATGATCCACTGATAGTGTGGCACTGATGAGCACTTATTGATGGGCACTAATGGACACTTTTATGGCACTGATGGGGCACTGTAGAGCACAGATGTGGCACTATAGGGCACTGTTAAGCACAGAAGTGATACTGATGGGGCACAGATGTGCACTGATGAGGCATTGATGGCCACTGACATGGCACTGGTGGGGCACAGATGTGTAGTGATGGGGCATTGCTTGGCACTGACATGGCATTGATGAGGCACAGATGTGCACTGATGGGGCATTGTAGACCAATCATGGGGAACAGATGTGGCACTGATGGGCACAGATGTGGCACCAATGGGGTACTTTAGCGCATTGCTGTGGCACAGATGTGCACTGATAGGGCACTGCTGGGGCACAGATGTGGCACTGCTGGGGCACAGATGTGGCACAGATGGGACACTGCTAGGCACTTCTGGGGCACAGATGGGACACTTCTTTGGCACAGATGGGGCATAGATGGGGGAATTCTGGGGCACAAATGGGGCATTTGGAATAGTAAAAAAACTCATGCAGCCTCACGCTGCAGCTTTTTTCTCTTCTGCTCACACAATCGTTGTGAGCAGCAGAGAGAACCGGCCATGACGCTGGTTTGTTCAAAGTGATCGCTCCATAATTGGATGGAGAAATCACATGGTAAAGGGCCTTTCACCCTGATCTGTGATGCACTGGGTCCTGAGAACCTGGCGGGCATGAACACTCCCATGTGCGCTCCCCCAGGGGGTGCACGGGAGAACGATTCTGGGAGGACGCTATTGTACATCCTCCCAGAATTATCTGGCTGTAGCTGTCATTTGGCTATGGTCGGTAAGTGGTTAAGGTGCTTCTCCAAATATACTTTTTTATGTACAAAATGTACTCTATTGCATCAGTGCCTGTGTAGCTGTAAAATGCACTCCTGTAATGGATGGAATTAAAGGCAGAACTACATGGGCTTGGGATCAATGGGCTTCCAGGGGGCATAAGAAGTGAATCTGGTTAATAGGAAAAGAAGTTACAGCCACTTTATGGTGCTTAATTTTACCTGTAACACACCTGTGTTGCTTACGAGATAGTTTTGGAAAGGAAACCAAAACACAAGGGCTGATATTTTTCCAACTTATAAAATCGTTTTTGGTGGTTTGCATGCACAAAAGTACAGAAATGAAAATATGATTATTATAAACGTTATGTCTAAATTACTTGTTAGTTAAATACCTTTATTACTAGCACAGGAGCAAAGGTTAGAAAAAAGCATAAAAATACAGTGAAATGAAAACACTATTTATGTGTTGTTTTGCATATCATCACATTAAAGTCTTTACATGTTTAATACAGTCTGTACCAGAGACCATTTTAATTAAAATTTTATTAAATCACAAATCGTGTTTATTTTGTGTTTTTCCTATTAAAGCTGTTCTGTATTTAAAGGTTTGTTTTAGAGCTTTGTTTGTTCTAACAAAAAAGATCGTACTGTTAAGAGACCACAAAAAGTGAACAAGTAAGGAAATCATAATTGAGTAGGAACCGAGAATGACTGCAGACCAGCTGCCACAACTGCTGTCACTTCAGCAGGATGAATTCAGTCCATTATATCAGCATTATCAGCACAACTGTCCCAGGATGATATGTAACTGTGCGGGGACAGTGCAGCACAGAAATAGCTTCAGAAGTGCTCTATTCATTCTATTCTAAATTACTTACAATATGCTTATATCCGTTCTTCTGAGCTTATTTTAAGTGTGAAATTCTGTTCAGAGCATTGATTGGGGTATTCAGTTCCACATTTCCAAAGCGTACTCATTGCTTAATACATAAAATTGTTGTTAAGCATCCAGCTGAATGGAGGCTTGAAGGTATGTGTTTAAGCCCTTTCAATTTTCTTTTGATGAATAATGCATAAAATTAAAATAGCTGAAGCTTGGCTAAGCCCTGAACCTCAAAACAAATGTGTCAAAGTTGTTAAAACATTATTCAGTATATAGAGTAGGAAATATACTCTTATATTGAAAAATTTATTAAAAGAAAAGATCACATCCCTTATTAACTCTGAAAAATGCTGCTTGTAATTTTCCACATCCCTATCTTTCCATCAAGTAATGCTTATAAATTAATATATCATTTACATACATTTAGAGCTATACAGTAGATAATAGGTGGCATATATTAATTGAATATGTATTTGTGAATGTTTGCATCACAAAAAGGCATGAAAAAAAATCATATGATTTATAAAAGAAATGATAAAACATTTTTACACACCGTAAAGTGCCCCTCAGCACCTAGTAAATTTTACACAGGCATATCTGGTGTTTGCCAAAAGAAGTCAGCTGACTTGAAGACCATATTGGTTTTTTTTTTTTTTTTTTGTTAAACCTTGGTGATTAGCTTTAAAATCCTATCAAAATACCATAAATTCTGTAAAGCCTGGCAGTGCATTTTTGTTGCAGTTGTACATACATTTGTTTATTAAATTATTTTGCCAACTTGGTTACGCTGAAATCAATTCCCCAAAAATTGGTGAGCTGTGTAAAATCTAAATGAAAACAGAATTGAATGATTTGCATAATTCATAAACCTATATTTTATTCACAATAGAAAATAAAAAACATATCAAACTTAAACTGAGAAAATGTATAATTTTAGGAAAAAAGTAAGGTAATTTTGAAATTGATGGCAACAACATATCTCAAAAAAGTTGGGACAGGGCAACACAACGCAACACAGCAGCAGGGAGTGTGGCGATAGTTTACCTTAAAGATCGTAACATACAGGCATATGGGATTTAATATTGACATAAACTCACACACATTCCACACATCAAACTGGATGCACTGGTGTCTTTATTCAACCTAAACAACTATGTAAATATGTATGTGACCATGTAACAATGCTGGCAAAGAAAGTGGCAATAAAAAGAAAGAGCTTGAAAAACATTTTGCAATTAATTAGGTTAATTGGCAACAGACTGGTAACATGATTGGGTATAAAAAGAGCATATTAGAGATTCAGAGTGTGTCAGAAGTAAAGAAGTTCACCAATTGTGAAAAGCTGTGAGGTCAGGTGAGGAGTATTAAGGCAAGTTTTTCTTGCTTACAGTCAAGCATGGTGGTGGGAGTGTCATGGTCTGGGGCTGCATGAGTGCTGCCGGCACTGGGGAGCTACAGTTCATTGAGGGAACCATAAATGTCATCAAGTACTGTGACGTGTGCTCGCTTCGGCAGCACATATACTAAAAAAATTGGAACGATACAGAGAAGATTAGCATGGCCCCTGCGCAAGGATGACACGCAAATTCGTGAAGCGTTCCATAAAAAAAAAAAAGAAAAAAAAAAAAGTACTGTGAAGTACTGAAGCAGAGCATGACCCACCTCTCTTCGGAGACTGGGCCACAGGGCAGTATTCCAACATAACGACCCCAAACACACCTCCAAGTTGACCACTGCCTTGCTAAAGAAGCTGAGGGTAAAGGTGATGGACTGACCAAGCATGTCTCCAGACCTAAACCCTATTATGCATCTGTGGGGCATCCTCAAACGGAAGGTGGAAGAGCACGATATCTCTAACATCCACCAGCTCTGTGATGTCATCATGGAAGAGTGGAAGAGGACTCCAGTGGCAACCTGTGAAGCTCTTGTGAAAGTCATGCCCAAGAGGGTTAAGACAGTGCTGGAAAATAATGGTGGCCACACAAAATATTGACATTTTGGCCCCAATTTGGATATTTTCCCTTAGAAATGTACATACTTTTGTTGCCAGCCAGTCTCAGGTGTGAATGGGGAACAGGTATGTTAAATTTGGTGTTATCGCTCTCACTCTGTCATACTGGTCACTGGAAGTTCAACATGGAACCTCATGGCAAAGAACTCTCTGAGGATCTCAAAAATAGAATTGATGCTCTACATAAAGTTTGCCTGGGCTATAAGAAGATTGCCAGGATCCTGAAACTGAGATGCAGCATGGTGGCCAAGACCATACAGCAGTTTAACAGGACAGGAGCTACTCAGAACAGGCCTCGCCATGGTCAACCAAAGATGTTGAGCGCACGTACTCAGCATCATATCCAGAGGTTGTCTTTAGGAAATAGAGTGCTGCCTACATTGCTGCAGAATTTGAAGGGGTGGGGGGGTCAGCCTGTCAATGCTCAGACCATATGCCGCACACTGCATCAAATTGGTCTGCATGGCTGTCATCCCAGAAGGAAGCCTCTTCTAAAGATGATGCACAAGAAAGCCCACAGTTTCATGAAGACAAGCAAACTTAGGACATGGATTACTGGAACCATGTCCTGTGGTCTGATGAGACCAAGATAAATGTATTTTGTTCAGATGGTGTCAAGCGTGTGTGGTGGCAACCAGGTGAGCCATACAAAGACAAGTGTGTCTTGCCTACAGTCAAGCATGGTGGTGGGAGTGTCGTGGTCTAGGGCTGCATACGTGCTGTTGGTACTGGGAAACTGCAGTTCATTAAGGGAACCATGAATGCAAACATGTACTGTGACATACTGAAGCAGAGCACAATCCCCTCCCTTCGAAGACTGGGCCAACCCCAAACACACCTTCAAGACAACCACTGCCTTGCTAAAGAAGTTGATGGTAAAGGTGATGGACTGGCCAAGCATGTCTCCAGACCTAAACCCTATTGTGCATCTGTGGGGCATCCAGCTCCGTGATTTTGTCATGGAGGAGTGGAAGAGGACTCCAGCGGCAACCTATGAAGCTCTGGTGAACTCTATGCCCAAGAGGGTTAAGGTAGTGCTGGAAAATAATGGTGGCCACACAAAATATTGACACTTTGGGCCCAATTTGGACATTTAAACTTAGGGCTGTACTCACTTTTGTTGCCAGTGGTTTAGACATTAATGGCTGTGTGTTGAGTTATTTTGAGGGGACAGCAAATTTACACTGTTATACAAGCTGTACACTCACTTATTTATATTGTAGCAAAGTGTCATTTCTTCAGTGTTGTCACACGAAAAGATATAATAAAATATTTACAAAAATGTGAGGCGTATACTCACTTTTGTGAAATACTGTATATAATCCTTCTCCATTATGCCGCGTATTATTGAGTCCTTTGTCAGGCTTTGAAGCATGAGGTTGCCCATGCGCCTCAAATTTGCTTGAGAAGTGGTGTACATAACTGTATTTGGTAATTCTCCACTCCATCCTTCATACATGTTTTGTTTGCTGTATTATCTGTTAATTAATGATCTGGGGCACCAGAGTGTACGATACAGTAGCAACTCCAGCTCTGAGATGCAGAGTGTTCCCAATGGGGCATCTCGAGCTGGAAAAACTCCACACGAATGAGAAGGAACCCAAAAGATGATAAATGTACACTTCTGAAACAAGTACTGTTCTATATTGGCACGTCAATGTGATTCAGATCTATAATATAACATTGCTGTATACTGTTAACATACAAAGGACTCTATGTACAACATAAATATGTAATGGAAATTGTTTTCTTCAATAAAAAACTAATGTTAAAAAAAATTAGCTTGAGAAGGTTTGAGAAGCAGACTCCTCAGGGTAACTCAGGATGACAGCATCTGGAACTTCCTCCTCACAGCCACATACTTGTCAGGGAACTCACCGTGTGGATGCCCGTCCCCGTATAGCAGCAGTTCATCTTCGTTCTAGGCACCATGCGCGGTGTCTCCGTCAGAGGCGTACGAGTTGCGGGACAAACGGACGCACGCTAATCCGAACATGTGGACGTACACCAATCCGAACACGCGGAGGCACCCGCGCAAACTGAACGTACGTACGTACTCACGCACGGACGGCCACTTCCACCAATCCTGGCTCACCTCTCTCTATATAAACGGGACCCTGGCCTGACACCAGTGCTGGATCGTCTTCAGCTACTCCTGAGACACCTGATCGCTGTTCCTGTGATCTTGTTCCTGTGACCTTGTTCCTGATACCTTGTTCCTGATACCCATTCCTTGGATACTCCTTGTTACGACTTCCTGGACTACCACTGACCTCGGCTTGGACTTTCGACTTTGGCTTGCTTCCTGATTTTGTACCTCATTGCTAGCACGTTACCAGACCCTTGCTCGTCCTTGATTACACACCTGCCTCTCGTTTCTGTACCGCATTGCCTGCCAGTTGCCGACCTTGCCTGTTCCAGACGTGCAGTGTTTCCTGTATACCTGCTGAGCTTCCGCTGCCTACCTCCGTGATCTATCTACACCTCTTCCTCCGTGAGGACGCAGCGTCTCCAGGTCTTCAACTACCACCTGCAGGCACCTGCACCCTTTTGTTGTCTTCACGCTCCCTATTACCACCTCCAGGGGTGTGGAGACCGGAACCGTGCGAGAGGCCACCCTCAACAGTCTGACTCCGCTGTAAGGTACGTGACAATACTACTCCCAAGGGTCATGGGGTTGGAAGGCCATCGCTTACAGATTGATGCATGTCTTCCTCTTCTTCAAAGCTTATGAAAGTACCAGAATCCTCCTCCTCATCCTCCTCCCCGCTTTTCTTCTGTGTGTTCTGTGACATAGGAATGATGGTGTCTGGATAAAGTGAGCCTTGAGAGGAAAGGAAGTCCTCCTCCTTCTCCTGATGCTCTGCCTCCAGTGAACTGTCCATAATACCACACAGAGTCTGCTCCAGCAGCAGCACAACAGGGATTGTGTCACTGATGCATGCACGGCTCTCCATCCTTGTGACCTCCTCAAATGGTGACAATACAGTGCATGCATTCTTAATGATCAGCCATTGGCTTGGGGAAAAAAGCAGAGGTGGCCTGAGCCTGTTGTCCTGCCTTATTCACACAGGTACTCGTTGATGGACCTCTGTGCTGCATGTATAGCTGCTGCAGCATTGTCAAAGTGGAGTTCCACCTGGTGAGCATGTCACAAATCAGGTGATTTACAGGCAGTTGGAATTACTGCTGAATTTCAGCGAACCAAGCACTGGCTGTTTATGACCGCCTGAAATGGCTACAGACTCTTCTGACCAGCTTTTACACATCCTGGGTACGTATTTAGGAAATGCTGCACCACCAAATTGAGAACATGTACCAGGCATGGCACATGTGTCAACTTTCCCTGTCTAAGGGAGGAGAGAAGGTTTGAGCCATTGTCGCACCCCACCATTCCTAGCTTCAGCTGGTGTGGTGTGAGCCTCTTCTGGGCCTGTCCCTGCAGAGCTGAAAGAATATCTGCTTCAGGGTGGTTCCTGTCCACTAAACACACCAGCTGAAGCACTGCATGGCACCTTGTAGCCTGACTCATGGAATAGCCCTTTGAACGCTTAGGGGGTATCTGATGTTCATAGGACAATTCTGCAGAGGAGGGCATGGAGGTGGCGGAGGAGGAGGAGAAGGAGGAGGGGGTAGAGCTCAGAGGTCTGGCACCATCACCAACAGCTTAATGGAGATGTGGGGGCACAAGAAGCTGCAGCACTGAGCCTTGTCCTGCATATTTTTAAATGGCGTTAAACTGGCAGTAACGCACACAGATGTAAATAGCGTTAAACTTGCAGTAATGCACAAAACTATATGGCATTAAACAGGCAGTGACACACACAAAACGATATGGCGTTAACCCCTTCTGGACCGTCACATGCCGATATACGTCCTTATTTTGACAGGGGGGTGGCGTTGTTATGGCAGCAGCTAGCTGCCATAACACTGGTATCCTCATGTTCGGCCGGCGGTCGAGTTTCTGATAAGAGTGGTCTCTGTGGGGCGGATTCACCGCGAAAACACTTTTATCGGCGGCGGGAGAGGGGCCTCCCTCCCGCCGTGCTCTGGTGCCCTCCGCCGCTTACCGGATCCATTGGCAATTGGATCTTCACCCTGGCCGGGCATGGAGATGAGTGAGGGGAAGATGGCCCCCATCCGTCTTCATAACTTTGCAGAGCGGAAGCGATGTCAAAATGTAATTTCCGCCCACAGCTCTTAAAGGGCCATTTTTTTTTTATTATTTTCTTAAATGGCAATCTTTTTTTCTATTGCATTTAAGTGTAAATATGAGATCTGAGGTCATTTTGACCCAAATCTCATATTTAAAAGGTCCTGTCATGCTTTCTTTCTATTACAAGGGATGTTTACATTCCTTGTACTGTAACAGGAATAAAAGTGACACAATTTTTTTTTTTTAAAAACAGTGTAAAAATAAAAAAAGGTAAGATAAATAAGAAAATAATTTTTTTTTAAAAAGCGCCCCGTCCCGCCGAGCTCACGTACAGAAGTGAACGCATATGTGAGTAGTGTCCGTATATGAAAATTCTGCATTCGGTAGAGCAAAAGCAATAATTCTAACCCTAGACCTCGTCTGTAACTTAAAACATGCAACCTACAGAATTTTTTAAACGTCGCCTATGAAGATTTCTAAGGGTAAACGTTTGTCGCCATTCCACAAGCGGGCGCAATTTTGAAGCATGGTATGTTGGGTATCAATTTATTTGGTGTAACATTGTCTTTCACAATATAAAAAAATTGGACTAACTTTACTGTTGTCTTATTTTTTTAAATCAAAAAGGTGTATTTTTTCAAAAAAAGTGTGCTTGTAAGACCGCTGCGCAAATACAGTGTGACAGAAAATATCGAAACGACAGCCATTTTATTCTCTAGGGTGTAAGAACCCACAAACATTATACATTTTTTTCTAAGTAATTTTCTAGAAAAAAAAACAGTTTTTAACTTGTAAACAACACATCTCAAAAAGAGACTTCATCCTTAAGTGGTTAAACTGGCAGTAACGCACACAGAAGTAAAGGGCTTTAAACTGGCAGCAACGCACACAGAAGTAAATAGCTGTAAACTGGCAGTAATGCAATCAAATAGACGGTGTTCAACCGTCACTACACTGATGATATCTGAGCTGTCCCTACTCTGGCTATACACTAATGTCAAGATTACTGACACGGTCACGATCTGAGCTGTCCCTACTCTAGCTGCACACTATGCAAAGCTGAATGATGGTCCTCCTCACTACACTCACACTATTCCTAGACTGACACAAAACTAATATGCTAAACTGACAATTGAAGCAAAACAGCACAGTATAGCTAACTAACTAATAGCACTGAACAGAACCCTGTTCTATCTCTCTCTCCACGCTGAAATCACACTGAAAATGGCTGCCATTGAAAGAATACTTTTATACTGTGGAGCGGGAATGAGCCATGATTGGATAAAGTCATGATGACAGTGTCCAATCATGACTCTGACAGGGCTTTCACTGCTTCAGCCAATCAGGGATTGCAATGCACTGTTTGGCATGGGGGGGGCCAAACAAATGGTTGAACGAACAGTTTGTTCGTATGTTCACCGAACGTCTGAATAACGAAATTTCCGGCCAAACTTATGCTTGGGCCGAACTGTTCGCCCATCCCTACTGGTGACCCCACAATAGGGATAAAACTTTTTTGCGGAAGGGAGTTTAATAAAGCATGTGTGGCCACTCACTAAAATTAGAAGAAAAGAGATTTAACCTTAAACTGCGTAGAGGGTTCTTTACTGTAAGAGAGGCAAGGATGTGGAATTCCCTTCTACAGGCGGTGGTTTCAGTGGGGGGGAGCATCGATAGTTTCAAAAAACTATTAGATAAGCAACTGAACGATCGCAACATACAGGGATATACACTGTAATACTGACCTATAATCACACACGTAGGTTGGACTTGATGTACTTGTGTCTTTTTTCAACCTCACCTACTATGTAACTATGTAACTATGCATCATCATCTACAGTACATAATATCATCAAAAGATTCTGAGAATCTGGAAAAATCTTTGTGTGCAAGGGACAAGGCCAAAACACAATATTGGATGCCCATAATTCTCGAGCCGTCAGACAGCACTGCAATCAAAAAAAGCATGATTCTGTGATAACCATCACAGCGTGGGCTCAGGAATACTTCTAAAAATCATATGCAAAGTAGGAGCAATATCTCAACATTATCCAGAAAGGCCAGTGTCTTCTCTGAACCAAGCCACATGCCTTTAAGATGGATTGTGCCTAACCCCTGACATAGCCCCTTTGTCCCCATGTTAATGAAGACAATGGCCTCATCTTCAGATGAGGCCTTTTTTGAACCTGGAAGCCTACTTTAACGATAAGGAGGAACCCAGATACCCCCTATGTGAATGAGTACCCTCTACTGATAAAAGAAAATGTATGTAGGGATGTACTGTAAATAAAAACAGTTTTTGACAAGTGCTTTGATAATAATTTTGAGAAGTTCTACAATGTGCATCCACCATCAATCATGTCACTCAGTGATGCATATTAGACATGGGCGCCGTCAATAAATTTGTTTTGTTCTGTTCCGTTATGGTTCGTATTAAAATTAATTCGTACTTCGTATTTCGTGTCCGAAATTCCGTTTCAATTCGTACGAAATACGAATTGTCATTAGGTTTATTAACTTGTACGAACGTTCGTTACGATGAATTTAACGGCAAAAATATACCTCAATATGATAGTTGATGCTGTTGGAAGTTTGGTTTTTATCCGAAATACGAAATTCCGTTGAGGAATTTCCTATCCGAAATACGAATTTTCGTTAGATGAGGGGCTCCCACCATCCCTGTGCGGTGCTGACTTCCTCCTTCGGATTCGTAAACAAAAATTCGTATTTCGTACAGAATTCGGACGCATGGCAATTCGTATTTCGGATCCTCCCGAACGGACGAATTTAAGGAAATTCGTACGAATTTGAGATTCGTACGAAAGAATCGCACATGTCTAATGCATATCGAATGCAGTGACAATGCCCAACACCAAACAAGCCACCGAAATAAATAAAGGCTGCCAGCCGAGACTTGTTTAGTCTATTCACTTTCCTCCCACTAAATGACAGGGGGAACAGATAACAGCTGTTCTATACAAGGGATGCGGTCTTCTATAGCAATGTCATTGACCATAGATGGACATAGTCATACATAGCCAATGATGTCACTGAGATGCCAAAGCAGTGCCCACCCTCCATGCTATTTTCCATCCTATTATTTAATAACCTTTTGCCTATAAGGCCATAAAATTGGTATTTTTCATTTGACAGATTTGGCTCTTGATTTTAATGGAGTTCAGCATACAAACTCCTTTTAAGTTCATCAAACAATGCTCGATCCAAACCTAGGGCAGTTTGGTTCATCCATAATAGTAATTAATACTTTTCATATGAATATTTGTCACTCTCTAGATGTGCAAAGTTGGTAGAGACATACCCAAAAAGATTTGCAACAAAAGGTGGTTCTACAAACTATTGACTTGGGGGCTGAATACAAATGCACACCACACTTTTCACATATTTATTTGTAAAAAAAATTGAAAACCATTTATCATTGTCCTTCCACTTCACAATTATGTGCCACTGTTTGTTTGTCTATCACATACAATCCCAGGAAAATACATTTATGTTTTTGGTTGAAACATGACAAAATGTGTAAAATTTCAAGGGGTCTGAATACTTTTTGTTTTGTTTTGCAGTGGGTTGATGTGGAATTCAGGTTAATGTTTCATTGTACATGTTTTAGCTTAACCACTTCAGCCTCGGACCAATAAATACCTTAAGGACCAGAGGTCTTTTTCCAATTTCGCACTGCGCTGCTGTAACTGGTAATTGCGCGGTCATGCAATATTGCACCCAAACAAAATTTGCGTCCTTTTCTTCCCACAAATAGAGCTTTCTTTTGATGGTATTTGATTGCCTCTGCGATTTTTATTTTTTGCGATATAAATGGAAAAAGAGCGAAAATTTTGAAAAAAAATGATATTTTCTTCTTTTTGTTATAAGAAAAATCGAATAAACTAAATTTTAGTCATACATTGAGGGCAAAATTTATTCAGCCACATGTCTTTAGTAAAAAAAATGTCAATAAGCGTATATTTTTTGGTTTGCGCAAAAGTTATAGCGTCTACAAACTAGAGTACATTTTCTGGAATTTACACAGCTTTTAATTTATGACTGCCTATCTCATTTCTTGAGGTGCTAAAATGGCAGGGCAGTACAAACCCCCCCCCAAATGACCCCATTTTGGAAAGTAGACACCCCAAGGAAACTGCTGATGGGTATGTTGAGCCCATTGAATATTTATTTTTTTTGTCCTAAGGGATTGAATAATGACAAAAAAAAAAAAAAGTACAAAAAGTTGTCACTAAATGATATATTGCTCACACATGCCATGGTTATATGTGGAATTGCACCCCAAAATATATTCCGCTACTTCTCCCGAGTACGGGGATACCACATGTGTGGGACTTTTTGGGAGTCTAGTCGCGCACGGCATCCCGAAAACCAATCACCACCTTCAGGATTTCTAAGGGTGCAAATTTTTGATTTCACCCCTCACTACCTATCACAGTTTCGAAGGCCATAAAAAGCCAAAATAGCACAAAACCCCCCAAAATGACCCCATTTTGGAAAGTAGACACCCCAAGCTATTTACTGAGAGGCATGTTGAGTCCATGGAATATTTTATATTTTGCCACAAGTTGCGGGAATATTACAAACTTTTTTTTTTTTGCACAAAGTTGTCACTAAATGATATATTGCTCACACATGCTATGGGCATATGTGAAATGACACCCCAAAATACATTCTGCTGCTTCTCCTGAGTACAGGGATACCACATGTGTGGGACTTTTTGGGAGCCTAGCCGCGTACGGGACCCCGAAATCCAAGCACCGCCTTCAGGATTTCTAAGGGCATAATTTTTTTATTTTACTCCTCACTACCTATCACTACCTATCACAGTTTTGACGGCCATAAAATGCCAAGATGGCACAAAACCCCCCCAAATGACCCCATTTTGGAAAGTAGACACCCCAAGGAAACTGCTGATCAGTATGTTGAGCCCATTGAATATTTATTTTTTTTGTCCTAAGGGATTGAATAATGACTAAAAAAAAAAAAAAAAAAAAAATGTACAAAAAGTTGTCACTAAATGATATATTGCTCACACATGCCATGGTTATATGTGGAATTGCACCCCAAAATATATTCCGCTACTTCTCCCGAGTACGGGGATACCACATGTGTGGGACTTTTTGGGAGTATAGTTGCGCACGGCATCCCGAAAACCAATCACCACCTTCAGGATTTCTAAGGGTGCAAATTTTTGATTTCACCCCTCACTACCTATCACAGTTTCGAAGGCCATAAAAAGCCAAAATAGCACAAAACCCCCCAAAATGACCCCATTTTGGAAAGTAGACACCCCAAGCTATTTACTGAGAGGCATGTTGAGTCCATGGAATATTTTATATTTTGCCACAAGTTGCGGGAATATTACAAACTTTTTTTTTTTGCACAAAGTTGTCACTAAATGATATATTGCTCATACATGCTATGGGCATATGTGAAATGACACCCCAAAATACATTCTGCTGCTTCTCCTGAGTACAGGGATACCACATGTGTGGGACTTTTTGGGAGCCTAGCCGCGTACGGGACCCCGAAATCCAAGCACCGCCTTCAGGATTTCTAAGGGCATAATTTTTTTATTTTACTCCTCACTACCTATCACTACCTATCACAGTTTTGACGGCCATAAAATGCCAAGATGGCACAAAACCCCCCCAAATGACCCTATTTTGGAAAGTAGACACCCCAAGGAAACTGCTGATGGGAATGTTGAGCCCATTGAATATTTATTTTTTTTGTCCTAAGGGATTGAATAATGACAAAAAAAAAAAAAAAATGTACAAAAAGTTGTCACTAAATGATATATTGCTCACACATGCCATGGTTATATGTGGAATTGCACCCCAAAATATATTCCGCTACTTCTCCCGAGTATGGGGATACCACATGTGTGGGACTTTTTGGGAGTCTAGTCGCGCACGGCATCCCGAAAACCAATCACCACCTTCAGGATTTCTAAGGGTGCAAATTTTTGATTTCACCCCTCACTACCTATCACAGTTTCGAAGGCCATAAAAAGCCAAAATAGCACAAAACCCCCCAAAATGACCCCATTTTGGAAAGTAGACACCCCAAGCTATTTACTGAGAGGCATGTTGAGTCCATGGAATATTTTATATTTTGCCACAAGTTGCGGGAATATTACAAACTTTTTTTTTTTTGCACAAAGTTGTCACTAAATGATATATTGCTCACACATACTATGGGCATATGTGAAATGACACCCCAAAATACATTCTGCTGCTTCTCCTGAGTACAGGGATACCACATGTGTGGGACTTTTTGGGAGCCTAGCCGCGTACGGGACCCCGAAATCCAAGCACCGCCTTCAGGATTTCTAAGGGCATAATTTTTTTATTTTACTCCTCACTACCTATCACTACCTATCACAGTTTTGACGGCCATAAAATGCCAAGATGGCACAAAACCCCCCCAAATGACCCCATTTTGGAAAGTAGACACCCCAAGGAAACTGCTGATGTTGAGCCCATTGAATATTTATTTTTTTTGTCCTAAGGGATTGAATAATGACTAAAAAAAAAAAAAAATTTACAAAAAGTACATGTGTACATGTGTGGGACTTTTTGGGAGTCTAGCCGCGTACGGCACCCCGAAAACCAATCACCACCTTCAGGATTTCTAAGGGTGCAAAGGCCATAAAATGCCAAAATAGCACAAAACCCCCCCAAATTACCCCATTTTGGAAAGTAGACACCCCAAGCTATTTACTGAGAGTCATGTTGTCTGAACGAAAAAAAAGAGATTGATCGGTGGGTATGCCCACCATTAGATACCTCCCTTCATCCACCCACTTCTAATGATGGACATACATGCACCATTTATATATGCCGAAGCATGGGGGCATCCTCCCACAAAAAAGTTATGCTGCGTACATACGTTCAAACTTTTCCACGGGCAAGCCCTCCGTCGGAATTTTGACCGTATGTACGCGGCATTAGGAGCAAAATCACTCCTCCACCCCTTATGCCCCCATGCTTCGGCATATATGCTCTTTTTTAACTGTGGTTGTGAAATCACCACCTACAGCACTGGAGTCACGGCTTTATGTATCGTGGGAGCAAACGCTGTTGCTGTCAAGATAAATAAATCCGCGCTGCAGCTGAATGGCGTACCTGCTAAGCAAATTATGGTTAACGTTAAAACAAAGTAACATCCCAGTAAAACCTTACCATACCATACCTGCAAAGCAATTGCCAAAAAAAACAGTAAAAAATAAAACATTTTTTAACACAACCTGTGCCTAAAATATATATATATGCCGAAGCATGGGGGCATCCTCCCCCAAAAAAGTTATGCTGCGTACATACGTTCAAACTTTTCCACGGGCAAGCCCTCCGTCGGAATTTTGACCGTATGTACGCGGCATTAGGAGCAAAATCGCTCCTCCACCCCTTATGCCCCCATGCTTCGGCATATATGCTCTTTTTTAACTGTGGTGGTGAAATCACCTCCTACAGCACTGGAGTCGCGGCTTTATGTATCGTGGGAGCAAACGCTGTTGCTGTCAAGATAAATAAATCCACGCTGCAGCTGAATGGCGTACCTGAAAACATGAAAAATGGTTAACAATAACACAGTAAACAGTAAAGTATAAAAAATTTGAGAGAAGAGAGAGAGAGAGAGAGAGAGAGAGAGAGAGAACAATAAAACGACAACTATTTTTGGTTTTTATATTTTATATTTTTTTTGGTTTTTTTATTTTACTTTTTTTTTTTTTTTTTTTATACACTTTTTTTTGAACTGTAAACTGTAACTGTAACGGTTCGGGTCTCTCAAAATGCGATGGCATCTTGGGAGACCCTGTGTAAGTGTGCCTAGCCTGTGAAATGCTGTACCCTACGCTAATACTTCACTAGTTCATGGTAGCGTTCAAAACACTCACCCTGACAAAGACCAGGATTGCCAGGACAGCGTGGACAATAAGAACGGGTGTCACGCCTATATCCGCGCTTGCTACAGACACGACATCTTTTTTGGGGGGCTCGTTGGGTAGGGGTACTCGGGAGGACATAAGAATAATGCCTCTCATGCAGCCGGCTTACTGCATTTGGTTGGGAATGGTGAGGTACAGAACCGTCTGGAAACAGAAGCTCTGTGACAACCTCTCTTTGGAAGAAAAGAAAGGTTAATGTTCCGCCTGAAGTTTTGTATAGCACAAAAGCATTCAGCAAAGCCAATTGAAATAAGTAAGCAGACACTTTTTTGTACCAGCGTCTGGTCTTACGGGAAGTTAGATACGGCGCCAACATCTGGTCATTGAGGTCCACCCCTCCCATATTTTTGTTATATTCGTGGACACAGAGGGGTTTCTCCACAATACCAGTCGCCATAGAAATTTGGACCGTCGTGTCTGCATGAAGGGAGGTAAGAACGAAAACATTCTTATTATGCCTCCACTTCATAGCGAGCAAATTATTACACCGATAGCAGGCTCTCTCCCCCAGCCTAAGACGGGAATCTACAAGCCGCTGGGGAAAGCCCCGGCGATTAGGTCGCACGGTGCCACATGCTCCAATCTGATTATCAAATAAATGACTAAACAGTGGCACGCTGGTGTAATAGGTGTCCACGTACAAGTGGTACCCCTTTCCGAATAAGGGTGACACCAATTTCCACACTATCTTGCCAGCGCTTCCTATGTAATCAGGGCAGTTCTCCAGCTCTACGTAACTATCTTTACCCTCATAAACCATAAAGCTCCATGCATAGCCTGTGGCCCTGTCACATCACTTATAGAGCTTGACCCCGTATCTGGTACGCTTGTTGGGAATGTACTGTTTGAATGACAAGCGACCAGTAAACTTAACCAGGGACTCATCAACGCAGACAACTTTTTGGGGAGTAAACAAGTCTGCAAAACGTTGGTTGAAGTGGTTTATGAGGGGCCGAATTTTGTAGAGCCGATCGTATTCAGGGTCTCCACGTGGACGACAAAGTTCATTGTCACTGAAGTGCAAGAACCGCAAGATCTGCTCGTATCGTTTCCTGGACATGGAGTTAGAGAACACGGGCATGTGGTCAGCCGGATGCGTGGACCAATAAGCCCGCATCCGCATAAATTTATGTGTGCCCATGTTGAGGGAAAGGCCCAAAAACGTCTTAAATTCGGAAACCGTAACTGGTTTCCAATCTCTGGCAAGAGACGGCAACTGGGGATTAGCGGCGATGCGTTGACCAGCATATAAATTGGTTTGGTCCACAATAGATCTATAGAGATCTTCCGTGAGATACAGAGAATAAAAATCGAGTGGCGTAAAATCATCTGTATCCACCTGAATACCGGGTTGGGCAGTGAATGGGGGAAGTACGGGTTCTGCAGAAGTGGTGGGCACCCAATTGGGATAGGCGAATTCTGCAGGAAGGGCACTATGGGTACGACGGGCCTGTCTTTGTCTTCTTCTTGGTGGCAGCGGGACACTACTTGTGCTTGCCACCTCGCCAGCTTGAACTGCACTTATGGGACTCGCCACGTCACCACGTGATACTGCAGTGCTGGATGTACGTCCAGGGTGTACTAGGCCGCTGGTGCTTGCCAGTTCACCAAAAGGATGAGCGGCGCTAGTACTGGCTCTATACTCCATACGAGGGACTTGCGGTTCCTGCACCTCAACAACATCAGAAAATCGGGGTCGGGTACGCCTGACAATAGCAGGGACCTCTTCTTCGTCGTCAGAGCTATCTGACATGGAGGCGCTGTCCTCTACAGGTTCGTATTCTGAGCCTGAATCTGACAGATCAGTGTCTTCCTCTTCACTATCTGTCATGCTCAGAAACGTGTAGGCCTCTTCACTAGTGTACCTTCGCTTTGCCATTTTGGGCTCTAAATTTAGGGGTACAGTAGTGAGACTCACAGGTAAAAAAGCACCTAGCCTGTCAGCGACTGTATAAAACGCTACCAAAAAAAACTGTTAGCGATCGCAGGGATCAGGCCTGACTCTGCGAACGCTGCAGTTATGTGTGTTGTGTTTTGTAAGTGACAGTGATCGATCGATACTGCACTTGGGTGGGCTGGGCTGGGCTGGGCAGAGGGGCAAAACGCAGGTGCTAGCAGGTATCTGGGCTGATCCCGCTAACAATGCGTTTTTTTAGAACCCTAAATTGCTGGGCACGCTAGTATAGATCTGATCAGATCAGATATTGATCTGTTCGGATACTATACCACTAAGGGAGGTGTATGCTTTGCGCGTGGGTGTTAGCGGTGCTGGCACTAACCTAGCACTGCCTGGGGCGACGCAGACCCTTTCTGACCCTAAAACCAAATTTATATCACCCGCCGGGTGGTTAAACCTTTATTAGGTAATAAATGGCGGGTGCCCTGATGCTATAAAAAGCGAACTACCTAACCAGCGTCACCCGTAACACTTATACGGTGATCACTGGTGAAAGGGTTAACTAAGGGCAATCAGGGGTTAAAACCTTTATTGGGTATTTATATGGGGGTACCTGAAGCTTTATAAAAACCTGACGGGGAACCTAAATAACTAAATAACTAACTGGCTAACCAGCGTCACCAGTGACACTTATGCAGCGATCGCTGGTGAAAGGGTTAACTCTAGGGGCAATCAAAGGGTTAAAACCTTTGTTAGGTTATATATCGGGGTACCTAACGGTATAAAAACCTGGCGTTGAACCTAAAAAAAACTAGCTTCCTAGCGGGACCAGTGACACTATTGCAGCGATCAGAAAAACGATCGGTTAGTGACACTGGTAAAAGAGGGTGAAAGGGTTAACTGGGAGGGCAATCAAGGGGTTAAACCTTTATTAGGGGGGGGTAGGGGGCTACCCTGGACCTAAAGGGGCCTAACACTAGCTGCCCTGACACTTTTTACAGTCACAACTGACACTAAATGTAGTGATCAATAAATAAATGAACACTGCATTAGTGACACTGTGACTGGGGGGGGGGCGGGGGGCCGATCGGGGGGGTGATCGGGGGGTGACTGGGGTGAAATGTGTGCCTGTGTGTACCTATGTGTCAGTGGACTGTTGGTGCACTTACTTGGACGTCTTCACTCCTCGCTGTCCGGTTCAAAAAGACCGCCACGAGGAGTGTGACATCACTTCCTCCTCCTGTGTTTACATTTTCACAGGGGAGGAAGTTCGTCACTGGCCAGGAGCGATCGAGAGGGGATGGGCGGAAACCAACGGCCATCCCCTCATCGCCGATCGCTCCGGCACCGAATGGGACCGCCATATCTAGCGGGAGGGGGTCCGATCGGACCCCCCACCCGCTAGAAGGCATTCACGTACATTTACGTGATTGTGCCTGCCTGTGCCATTGTGTTGACGTACATTGGCAATACGGCGGTCCTGAAGTGGTTAAGTGTAAAGTGTTAGTGAGTCTTTAGGGTTTTAGAGAATGTTTTAGAGGATATTGGCCAACAGTTGTTTCTTGATTGACTCAGTGGGTCCTTTTTGGTCTAAACGCAGCCTTTGGTTTTTTGAGCTACGGAGCTGAGGAGCCCTTTTGCGTGTACAATTTCTAGGTCACTCTGAAGCTTTTTGGGCCAACTGGCTTTTTCAAGATTTATTGTCTAAATACGTGAGATGAAACATGTAGGGAGAAGTATCTAAGAGGTCAGTCACTGATTGAGTTCTTCTTTGGTTGTTAACAACAACAGCTAACTGGGGAGAGAAAAGGTAGAACATTTGCATTGTTATATATTTATTCCTAAACAGTTATGAAAATTATTTTACATAATCTGTTTGTATAACTCACAGCACTGACCCCTCTTCCACTATTGTGTATGCGATGATGATGTACCTATAGATGAAATTTTTTTAATCTAATTCAACATAGTACACTTTGAGGATAATGCTGTGAAGGCAACTGTAGCAATTAAAGTCGGTGTATTGTGCCATCTGCACAGTGTACACCTAAAGCTACCCCAATTGCTGGTGTTCTATTGATCCAATCCGCAGGCAGCTGTAGCAATTACAGTCGGTGTATTGTGCCATCTGCACAGTGTACACCTAAGGCTACCCCAATTGCTGGTGTTCTGCTGATCCTATCTGCAGGCAGCTGTAGCAATTACAGTCAATGTACTGTGCCATCTGCACGGTGTACGCCTAAAGCAACCCCAATTGCTGGTGTTCTGCTGATCCTATCCGCAGGCAGCTGTAGCAATTACAGTCGGTGCATTGTGCCATCTGCACAGTGTGCGCCTAAAGCTACCCCAATTGCTGGTGTTCTACTGATCCTATACTGCAGGCAGCTGCAGCAATTACAGTCGGTGCATTGTGCCATCTGCACAGTGTGCGCCTAAAGTTACCCCAATTGCTGGTGTTCTTCTGATCCTATACCACAGGCAGGCAGCTGCAGTAATTACAGTCTGTGTATTGTGCCATCTGCACAGTGTGCACCTAAAGCTACCCCAATTGCTGGTGTTCTATTGATCCTATTCGCAGGCAGCTGTAGCAATTACAGTCAGTGTACTGTGCCATCTGCACGGTGTATGCCTAAAGCCACCCCAATTGCTGGTGTTCTGCTGATCCTATCCGCAGGCAGCTGTAGCAATTACAGCCAGTGTATTGTGCCATCTGCACAGTGTACGCCTAAAGCTACCCCAATTGCTGGTGTTCTACTAATCCTATTCGCAGGCAGCTGTAGCAATTACAGTCGGTGCAGTGTGCCATCTGCACAGTGTGCACCTAAAGCTACCCCAATTGTTGGTGTTCTGCTGATCCTATACTGCAGGCAGCTGCAATAATTACAGTCGGTGTACTGTGTCATCTTCACAGTGTGCACTTAAAGCTACCCCAATTACTGGTGTTCTTCTGATCCTATACCACAGGCAGGCAGCTGCAGTAATTACAGTCGGTGTATTGTGTCATCTGCACAGTGTGCACATAAAGCTACCCCAATTGCTAGTGTTCTGCTGATCCTATACCGCAGGCAGCTGCAATGATTACAGTCGGTGTACTGTGTCATCTGCACAGTGTGCACTTAAAGTTACACCACTTGCTGGTGTTCTTCTGATCCTATACCATAGGCAGGCAGCTGCAGTAATTACAGTCAGTGTATTGTGCCATCTGCACAGTGTGCACCTAAAGCTACCCCAATTGCTGGTGTTCTGCTGATCCTATATCACAGGCAGGAAGCTGCAGTAATTACAGTTGGTGTACTGTGTACTCTGCACAGTGTGCACATAAAGCTACCCCAATTTCTGGTGTTCTCATACTAATAATACTACAGGTAGGCAGTTTATCTTGCTAGCTGCAGTATATCAGTATATATATGTCCCAGCTTTGTGCAGCTACATCTCCCTGCAGGCCATAAGTATGTCTGGAAGGCCAACAAGGAGAAGAAGACAGTCAGAAGCCCATAAAAGAGGGCAAGCAGGCTCTGTGTCTAGAGGCAACAGTGCTGGTTGTGGACACGGTGCATCCTCATTAGCACGTGGTCATGAGACATGCTTGTCCTTATTATCGGCAGCTGGACATGTTGAGCCGTAACATGCCAAAGACCTGGTAGAGTGGATGACTGTTTGAGCACAGTGTTGGGTACATGCTCCATGAGGATGCCTAGCGTTTTGAAGACTCTGATGATGATACCCAGCTAGAGGAAGGCGGTAACGTGAGCCCAGAGAGAGGGGATGCCCAAGAAGGACAGTCATGTTCCCCCGGCTGCAGCATACTGCCAGGTTTGCTCCAGTGATGATTAGGGAGGGGATGATGAGGTCACTGGCTCCACATGGGTGCCTGATAGGAGAGAGGAGGAGGATGAGGAGGAGGCACATCTCAACTAGGCAGGGTGCTCTCCAGGGGCCAGCTTAAGGGCAGAAAACTGACTGCATCACACCGCAGAGCTCCGCATTTGCAGGGTGCTGCCTCTGCACGTTTTTCCAAAAGTTCTTTGGTGTGGGCCTTTTTTGAGATGAGTGCATCAGATTGCACCGCTGCTATTTGCAATATATGTCTCAAGTGTATCTCGCGTGGCCAAAACATCAGCCGCTTGGGCACCACATGTTTGACCAGACATATGTCGACCTGCCATGCAGTTCATTGGCAAGTGTACATAAAAGACCCACACCAAAGAACAAAGCACACCTCTCCTTGCTGCTCATCAGCTGGGATTGCCAACCCCACTATACATTCAGTCCTCTCTGAAACCTGCACTGAGAGGAAGGAAGGTGTAGAATTAGGTGTGTCACAGCCAAGTACTTGCGGGCAATATGCTATCGGTAAATTTCCCTGCCCCAGCTGCTGGACCGTCGAAAGAAGTTCCCTCCCAGCCATCCACATGCCCAGTGGTTGAATGCTAGCTTGGCTAAATTGCTAGCACTTCAACTACTGCCTTTTTAGTTGGTAGAATCTGCCCCTTCCATGAGTTTGTGGAATGCGCGGTTCCTCATTGGCAGGTTCCCAAACACCACTTTTTCGCATGGAAGGCAATTCCGGCTCTCTACCGGCATGTGGAAGGCAATGTCTTGGCCTTGCTGGACAGGGCGGTCAGTTGTAAGTTGCATATTACTGCTGACTCATGGTCCAGCAGGCATGGACAGGGACATTACCTACCTTTCACGGCTCATTGGGTGACTCTTCTGGCAGCTGGGAAGGATGCAGGACAAGGTGCAGTAGTGTTGGAGGTTGTTCCGCCACCACGCCTATAAAATGCTACTACTGGTGATTCTGACACACCTCTCTCCTCCACCCCCTCCTCTTCTTCTTTCTCTATAGCCTCTTCCTGTGCTTTGTTCTCGGAAACAGCGGTACCCCATAGGCATTCAAGGGGGTAAGCAAGTACGCAATCAAAAAGATGCCATGCCGTGCTTGCACTGATATGCTTGGGAGACAGGAGCCACACTGGGGCAGAGATTCTGTCAGCTCTGCAGGGGCAGGCTGAAAGGTGGTTGACGCCACACCAGCTTAAGCCAGGAATGGTGGTTTGCGACAATGGCACCAACCTCCTCTCAGCCCTCGGACATGGACAACTGACCCATGTGCCCTGTGTGGCTCACGTCCTTAACTTGGTTTTGCAGCGGTTCTTGGGCAGGTACCCGCGCTTACAGGATGTCCTGAGGCAGACCAGGAAGTCATTCCACCGGTCATATAATACCAGTGCTCCGCTGGCTGACCTCCAAAAGGAATTTAACTTGCCCAAGAACCTCCTAATCTGTGACATGCCCACTAAGTGGAACTCAACATTGGCCATGCTGCAGCGGCTGCACACGCAGCAGAGGGCCATAAATGAGTACCTGTGTGACTACGGCACCAGGACAGGGTCAGGTAAGCTTGTTTTTTTTCCTCACGCCAGTGGGCCATGATCAGGGATGCATGCACTGTCCTGTAACCATTTGAGGAGGCCACAAGGATGGTGAGCAGTGACAGTGCATGCATCAGTGACACTGTCCCTCTTGTCCACCTGTTGCAGCACACGTTGCATGGAATAATGGATAGGGAACTTGAGGCAGAACAGAGACAGGAAGAGGAGGACTTCCTTACTTCTCAAGGCCCCCTTTAGACAGACAGTGTTCCTGCTGGCCCGCCGATCACACAGGAAGAGGATGAAGAGGAGGAGGAGGAAGAGGATTGTGTCAGCATGGAGGTGGAGCCTGGCACTCAGCATCAGCAGCAGTCTTTTAGGGATCATTTACAGATCCAAGAAACCTGTGGACTTGTATGTGGTTGGGAGGAGGTGGCTGCAGATCATGTCATCCTTAGTGACCCAGAGGACTCCAGACCAAATGCCTCAGCTAACTGCATGGCCTCCCTGATCCTGAAAAGCCTGCGAAATAGATCCTCCTATTCGTCAGATTAAGGAGAGGGATCATTACTGGCTGTCAACCCTCCTTGATCCACATTACAAAGGTAAGGTTGCGGACCTTATCTTCCTGTCGCAGAGGGAGCAGAGGATGAAACATCTTCAGGAGGCTTTGCAGAAAGGTCTGTGAAACGCATTCAGAGACTGGGAGGTTACAAATTCCTGGTCCTGGACAACGTGTTGCTGAGGCTTCGGTCAGTCACAGAAGGAGCGGTGGAGAAGGTGGTCGTCTGACCGATGCGTTCAGACAATTTTTTAATCTGCAGCCCCAAGGTATGATTGGTTCCAGCAACCATCGCCAGCATCTGTTTTACATGGTGCAGGAATACCTAGGGGCAAGATCAGACTTGGACACCTTTCCCACCGAAAATCCTCTGGGTTACTGGGTCTTGAGGATGGATCACTGGCCAGAGCTTGCCCAGTATGCAATTGAGCTACTGGCCTGTCCTGCATCCAGCGTCCTTTCGGAACGCACATTCAGTGCTGCTGGAGGCTTTGTAACCGATCACAGGGTGCGCCTGTCCACTGACTCGGTTGATAGACTGACTTCCATAAAAATGAATCAGTCTTGGATTACCATCAGCTACCAAGCACCTGATGCTGATGTAACCAAATTATTTTATTTGAAATGTCAGATCCCTTCAAGACTGCCTATGCTGATGCTGAGTGACTATCCTGTTATGCTGAGTGACTCTCCTCTTCCTCCTCAATGATCATGCTGATAGAAGATTTTTGGTTCTGGGCACTGCCACCAGTGTCCAAGGTCCAATTTTTCAGCCCCTGTTTAACAGGGGCATGTAATTACGATTTTTGATGCAATATTTTTCAGGAAGGTCCCTTGCTGCGCTTAACTACAACATTTGTGACTGTTTGCAGTGTTGTGGCACCAGCAGCAGTGGCTAAGACCCAATTTTTCAGCCCCTGCCTAACAGGGGCGTGTAATTACAATTTTTGATGCAATACTTTGCAGCAGGGCTCATTCCTGCTCTCCAACTAGAGTCGTTGCAGTGTTGTGGCACCAGCGCCTAAGACCCAATTTTTGTGCCCCTGTTCAACAGGTGCATGTAATTACAATTCATGATATAATATTTCACAGCAGGGCCCGTTCCCGCACACACCAAGAGTAACTGTGAGGACTTACAGTGTTATGGCACCAGCACCACCAAAGGCCCAATTTTTCTACCACTGTTCAACAATGGCATGTAATTACAATTCTTGATATAATATTTCACAGCAGGGCGTTCCAGCACCCACCAAGAGTCACTTTGAGGGCTTACAGTATTGTGGCAACACTCACACCTTAGGCCCAAATTTCTGCAGAGCATATAGGGCAGGCCCCAACTTTCAAACATCCAACTTACAAACGTCTCCTACGTGCAAACGGAAGGAGACAACAGGAAGTGAGATGAAATCTACCCCTAGAAAGGGAAATTCTCTCCTGTAAGAGTTGATATGGGAAAAACAGTTCTCCTCTCCACTGATGCTTTATCCCAATCCTTGTTTTACTAAAAACCCAAAATTTTCAAAAAAAAAAACTTTGTCATTGGGACAGAATGTGAGGTGAAATCTTCTGAAGAGGTGCACAGACAGAAAAAAAAATGTTACAGGGGTGATAACCCTTCACTATGTTTTCCAAAAAGCTTTAAAATAGATTTTTTGACTGGAGCTACACTTTAAAAATTTACCAGTTCAAAATTACAAACAGATTCTACTTAACAACAAACCTACATAGTCCCTGTCTTGTTTGCACCTCCTGTCAACTGCTGTTCTGAGTATATAGGGCCTGGGGGCCCCACGCCTTTACTTTTTTTAATTTGGGTATGGGGTTCCCCTTAATATCCATACTAGACCCAAAGGGGCTGATAATGGGCTGGGGGGTACCCATGCCATTTTTTTCACTGATTTTCATCTATATTGCCGGGACCAGATATTACATTAAAACTGCAAGCAGTTTTAAATTACTTTTTTCTGTTAGAAATGTCATTTTGTGCAGGGACTTTTCTAAACACGGGAAACACGTGCCACGTCACAGGCCTACTATAGACACCCCCAGGCATGATATTTAAAGGAATATTTTTTTTTTTTTTACTTTAAGCATCATTAAAATTACTGCTCCCGAAAAAACAGCCCTTTTTAAAACTTTTTTTGCATTGATACATGTCCCCTGGGGCAGGACCCGGGTCCCCAAATCCTTTTTAGGACAATAACTTACATATTAGCCTTTAAAATTAGCACTTTTGATTTCAAACATTCGAGTCCCATAGACTTTAACGGGGTTCTAAAGTTTGCGCAAATTTTCGGTCCGTTCGCAGGTTCTGGCGCGAACCGAACCGGAGATGTTCGGCTCATCCCTAGTCGTAAACATCTAACACTGTTTAGGACTTGGTAGGGGAAGAATAATTTTATTCTTCTATAAAGCTTTTCTTAAACTGTCATTTTCAACATCTCTGTACCATTTTGATATGCATAATTACTGTAAAGTCTAAATAATTATATTTTAATCCTAAATTGTACATAGAATTACTTCCATATTTTGTAATTTGTAATGTAAGTCATGAAACTCTTTAGTCAAAATCATTCTGCTTGAGTCATATAAGAGCAAACATAGTTTAACTCATCCCATTGTCTTGTTTATGAACAGTTATCCCTAGTGCATTGTTGTTGATAGCCTCTGAAGTTCATGACATTATTTTAGATTTTTAGAAAAAGCAAGAGAAATGTACCGATTCCACCATTTTGTATTTCTACAGTCAATTCCAATATTCCTCCTGAAATTTTTGGACAGAAAAAATCACTTGCTTCTTAAGCCCAGGACATTTACATCTGAGTTTTAGGAGTACTTAAGGCATTTTATTCATCTCATCATTTCCTACTTTATAGAGAGCCAAATCTAATACATCTTCTGAACTGTTTCAGAAAATCTCTTTGGCCCCAAAGCTTATGCACAATGCCCCCAGATATTTTTTTTAACATATTCAGTCCTTTCATAGTATTAATAAACATTTGGGGGAATTTTTTTTTTTACTCACCAGAAATGCCCTGTTGCTAGGTAGTGGCTCCTAATCTGCCACTTCAGTGTACGTGGCTCCGCATCAATTCCTCCCTCGCCTGTGCTCCTGGGAAATGTGAGTCATCATTTCCCAGGAGTCAGTGGGCAGTACTGTGAGCAAAAATCGCATTATTTCCCAACAGGAAATGACGCAATTTAAGTCAGATCACATCGATGTTTCCATAACAATGGAGCAGGGCCTTCCCCTGTCGCCGGCCATTGTTATGGCAACTTTCTCAACAATCGGCACTACGGCCGCCAGTGCATCACGCATTCGCTAGATTAAGAGGTGCATGCGGATTACTCCGCTTGCACCTCTCCATCCCAAATCCAGAAAGAGGATGCGATTGGGCTTCACATGCCCACAATCATCATGGAAATGGCCAGAAGAGGAATTTCTAAATAGTAAGTAGAAAAAATATATAAAATTAAGATCCACTAGCAAACATATATAAAGTTTATTGGAGTTATTAATGCATTATGATGGGATGACAGAAAAAATAATCCTGTGGCCGCAACAGCTTGGCAGTATGGCAAAAAAAAACATAGCAGAAATATTTGCATATCTGTTAGTAGCTTATGAACTTTGCTTTGATCTATTTATTATCAAAGTCCCCAAAAATTACTGTAAAAACATCAGTTGTTTTGGGTTCAGTTGTTGTTAAAAATGCACATAATGTTGCGAGGTACCCCAGTTTCAACTGCTGCAATAAAAACAATATATTTAAACTAACTGTGTGTGAAGGTCTTCATTGATTTTGGTCATAGTATATCTAATAGTAGTTAATCACATTCAACTGCCCTTGATCTGTAATGCTGAACACATTTCACCACTCATCCAATTGACTTCCTTAGTTCAAACGAGCATTGGAATCATGTCTCAGCATTTATAGCCACATGAGGCGACTTAGTCACTATAGTCCAATCACTGTGGTGTTATAAAATGTGTCAAGGCATATAATGACTATCCAAGAACATGATGAAAGGTGTGAACGTTTGTAAAAACCCTCATTTATATAATTTAATCACCACCATGGCTCCATAAAGTCTAGAACATGTGTTAATAGCTGAAAATACATGGTTTAGGGGCATGAACCTTGTTTAAGTAGCATTATATGTGGGTGAAATTAGGGTAAGAGGCTCCCCACTTCTTTTCGATATGGTGGTTTGAGTTTGACGTAGATGACGTAGGCTTTAAATGCTCATGACATGCAATAAACCCGAGGAAGCCATCCCAATTGAGTGGTAGTCTGGTATCACTAGTACGATCCTTCCAGAAGCTAGAAGGAGGTCTCTTTAAACCCTGAAATATTAATCTAAATAAAATTGACTTATATGTTTTGTTTTAGTCACATTACTTCTCGTGCATCTAGTTCTATTAAAATAAATCAGGCATGGATAAGTGGACAGTTTTTGCGTCATTTGATACTTTGATATTAATGATGAATGAATAGATCCACCACCACCATACCAACAAGCTATGAAAACAGTGCCATGCGATTTATACAAAATAAATATTTATATAGCATAATTTTGTATATAATGCTGATTGATGCAAAGCCCAGGGCAGTTTGATTCATCCCTAATAGTAATTAATAATTTTAATATAAGTATTTGTCTAAAAAGACAGTACATATTAGACATGTGCAGAATGAAAATTATTGTTTAGTTTTGTTTCTTTTTGATTCATTATTTAAATAAATAAAACTTGTTTAACCCATTTAATCAGTTTTCCAGAATTTGTTTCATTTATTTGTATTCAAATTGATTTGAATCTTTTTAATTCAGATTCTAATAGTTTTTGAATATCTTTCAAATTCGAAAAGTTTGCGAATTCGAATAGTTTTCAAATAGTTGTCGAATAGGAATAGTTTTCCAATTTCCAAAGAGAATAAAATAGAATAGAAAATAAAGCAATGGAATAGAAAAAAAATAGAATAGAATAGAAAATAATATAACAGAAAATAAAAGAATAGAATATAATAAGTAAAACAGAGCAAAATAGAATAGTAAATAAAGCAACAATATAGAATGGAATAGAATATAAATGAATATAATATAATAAAAAAGAATAGAATAAAATAGAAAGAGTATAACCATCTTCTGAAATTTGAATAGAAAAGAATAGAATAGAAAAGTCAAAATATAAAAATTGGGTGGATTGACATTTTAACAAGAAAGGTGTAATAAATTGAGACCACTGAAGTGTTTGAGACAGTGACCCTAATTTAATAAAAGAGTAGAGCATGATCACTTTCAAAATTAATTTGCACGTTGCAAAGGGTACATTCATTTATCTCAGAGGTGAAACAAAGTGAAAGTTCACTTTGCAAAGAATACCAATAATAATATGTCCAATAAGGAAATAAAAAAATATAGGACATGCTTGAGTGATTTAGCACAACTTCCCCTCATTCGAGTTGAGTGAATATTCTTGATGAAAAGAGAAAATTTGTTTAGTTTAGTTAACAAGTGGAAGTTGTGCTGACTTCATAATCCAATCACGTGCAAGAAAAAATCTTTTTTTTATCCGTTTCGCTCAAGTTTGGTTGCAAAATAATTTTTCACTTTTTTACCCTGATAACCATGATAAGTTAAAATTCCCATGACCTATTTCTTTACTAAACAAGCTCACTGTTAACTAAACTAGTCAAGCTATACATAGAGAATTCCAAGAAGAACGCAAGTGTGCTCCATAGAACTTGCAAGGGGAGGAAGGTTCAATATGTTGTTTATTATGGTCAACGTTTCATCAGGGAACAGCCAGCTTTTCACAAGTGAACTACAACAGTGACACAGGTTTAAATCTCAACAATCCCTCACACTTCTTGCCTAATAATTATGTCATCAGTAGGGATGAGCCGAACACCCCCCTGTTCGGTTCGCACCAGAACCTGCGAACAGACCTAAACTTCGTGTGAACTTTAGAACCCTATTAAAGTCTATGGGACTCGAACGTTCACAATCTAAAGTGCTCATTTTAAAGGCTAATATGCAAGTTACTGTCCTAAAAAGTGTTTGGGGACCTGGGTCCTGCCCCAGGGGACATGGATCAATGCAAAAAAAAAGTTTTAAAAAGGGCAGTTTTTTCAGGAGCAGTGATTTTAATAATGATTAAAGTGAAACAATAAAAATGTAATATTCCTTTAAATTTCGTAGCTGGGGGGTATCTATAGTATGCCTGTGAAGGGGCGCATGTTTCTGGTGCTTAGAACTGTCCCTGCACAAAGTGTCATTTGTGCAGGAAAAAAAGTCTTTTAAAATCACTTGCGCTAAATTGTCGGCTCCCGTAATACAGAGAACACTCAATGAGTGTTCTCTCTATTAGCCGACAATTCATTCATTCATTGATAAAAAAAAAAAGCGTGGGGGTTCCCCTAAATTCAATTACCAGGCCCTTCAGGTCTGACATGGATATTAAGGGGAACCCCGTGTCAAATTAAAAAAAAAATTGACGTGGGGGTCCCCCTAAATATCCATAACCAGACCCTTCAGGTCTGATATGGATTTTAAGGGGAACCCCGCATCAAATAAAAAAAAATTGACGTGGGGGTCCCCCTAAAAATCCATACCAGACCCTTTATCCGAGCACGCAACCTGGCAGGCCACAGGAAAAGAGGGGGGGACGAGAGAGCGCCCCCCCTCCCTCCTGAACCGTACCAGGCCACATACCCTCAACATTGGGAGGATGCTTTGGGGGTCTGTGACCCCTCAAAGCACCTTGTCCCCATGTTGATGAGGACAAGGGCCTCATCCTCACAACCCTGGCTGGTGGTTGTGAGGGTCTGCGGGTGGGGGGCTTATCAGAATCTGAAAGCCCCCTTTAACAAGGGGACCCCCAGATCCAGCCCCCCCTGTTTGAAATGGTAAGGGGGTACAAAAGTACCCCTACCATTTCACAAAGAAAGTGTCAAAATGGTTAAATAAGACAAACACACTTTTGAAAAATTCCTTTATTAAAAATAAAAAAATAAAAAAAAAAAGATTCCAGCGGTGCTAATCCACTCTTGCTATCCAGCGACAAATCTCCGGGGTCCAGCGATGGATGATCATATCCAGCGACGGGGGATCTCTCAGTCCAGCGCTGTCCATACATCCTTCTTCTGTCTCCACTGCGGAGACTGCGGAGATCCCAGCGGTGACGTTTCTTATATTAGGAGGGCAGGGCCACTCGTCACCTGACCCCGCCCCCTCTGACGCTGGTGAAGGGAGCCAGGGGTTCCCCAGTGACGTATGGGTGACCCCGCCCCCTCTGATGTAACGGAAACCTGCGTTACATCAGAGGGGGCGGGGTCACCCACACGTCACTGGGGAACCCCTGGCTTCCCTCTCCAGCGTCAGAGGGGCGGAGTCAGGTGACGGGTGGCCCCGCCCTCCTAATATAAGAAACATCAGCGCTGGGATCTCCGCAGTCTCCGTAGTGGAGATAGAAGAAGGATGTATGGACAGCGCTGGACTGAGAGATCCCCTGTCGCTGGATATGATCATCCATCGCTGGACCCCGGAGATCCGTCGCTGGATAGCAAGAGTGGATTAGCACCGCTGGAATCTTTTTTTAATTTTTTTTATTTTTAATAAAATAATTTTTCAAAAGTGTGTTTGTCTTATTTAACCATTTTGACACTTTCTTTGTGAAATGGTAGGGGTACTTTTGTACCCCCTTACCATTTCAAACAGGGGGGGGCTGGGATCTGGGGGTCCCCTTGTTAAAGGGGCTTCCAGATTCTGATAAGCCCCCCGCCCGCAGACCCTCACAACCACCGGCCAGGGTTGTGAGGATGAGGCCCTTGTCCTCATCAACATGGGGACAAGGTGCTTTGAGGGGTCACAGACCCCCAAAGCATCCTCCCAATGTTGAGGGTATGTGGCCTGGTACGGTTCAGGAGGGAGGGGGGCGCTCTCTTGTCCCCCCTCTTTTCCTGCGGCCTGCCAGGTTGCGTGCTCGGATAAAGGGTCTGGTATGGATTTTTAGGGGGACCCCCACGTCAATTTTTTAAAAAATTTGATGCGGGGTTCCCCTTAATATCCATATCAGACCTGAAGGGTCTGGTTATGGATATTTAGGAGGACCCCCACGTCAATTTTTTTTAAAATTTGACACGGGGTTCCCCTTAATATCCATGTCAGACCTGAAGGGCCTGGTAATTGAATTTAGGGGAACCCCCACGCTTTTTTTTTTTTTTTTTATCAACGAATGAATGAATTGTCGGCTAATACAGAGAACACTCATTGAGTGTTCTTTGTATTACGGGGAGCCGACAATTTAGCCGCAAGTGATTTTAAAAGACTTTTTTTCCTGCACAAATGACACTTTGTGCAGGGACAGTTCTAAGCACCAGAAACATGCGCCCCTTCACAGGCATACTATAGATACCCCCTAGCTACGAAATGTAAAGGAATATTACACTTTTATTGTTTCACTTTAATCATTATTAAAATCACTGCTCCTGAAAAAACGGCCGTTTTTAAAACTTTTTTTTGCATTGATCCATGTCCCCTGGGGCAGGACCCGGGTCCCCAAACACTTTTTAGGACAGTAACCTGCATATTACCCTTTAAAATGAGCACTTTAGATTTCTCCCATAGACTTGTATAGGGTGTTCTGGCTTTTCGAATTTGCTGCGAACAGCCCAAATTGTTCACTGTTCGCTGAACAGGCGAACAGGCAATGTTCGAGTCGAACATGAGTTCGACTCGAACTCGAAGCTCATCCCTAGTCATCAGTGTGATATCAGTGCACATCAAAACCATCATAAAATACAATAAAAGGCAGTGAAGACAGAAACAAAAACAGTCATTACAACAAGTAATGTAAACGAGTCACAGAAACTCCCTATATTTGGGCAGTGCAGTACTGAGCCAGTTCCAAAAAGGTGAAGAAAAGAAAAGAAGAGAAACAAAAAACAAAATGACACCACTCAGAACACAATGAGCACATGGTGTTAGTGAGAAACTAGTAAATGTAATGGACAGTACTGCAGAACACCAATACAGGCAAGCAGCAGCAAAGACAAGCCCAGAATGATGGCACTCAGGGCATGATTAATAAATGTTATTCTCATTACTACAAAACTTGCAATTTGCAAACCTTTGAGCACAACTGTATGTATATATATATATATATATATATATATATATATATATATATATATAGAGAGAGAGAGAGAGAGAGAGAGAGAGAGAGAGAGAGAAAGCTATGGATATATATATATATATATATATAGATAGATAGATAGATAGATAGATAGATAGATAGATAGATAGATAGATAGATAGATAGATAGATAGATAGATAGATAGACAGTAAAACTGCACATTTTAGAGTGGCCTTTTATTGTGGCCAGCCTAAGCCACACCTGTGCAATAATCATGCACTGCCTAATCAGCATCTTGATATGCCACACCTGTGAGGTGGATGGATTATCTCGGCAAAGGAGAAGTGCTCACTAACACAGGTTTAGACAGATTTGTGAACAATGTTTGAGAGAAATAGGTCTTTTGTGTACATAGAAAAAGTCGTAGATCTTTGAGTTCAGCTCATGATAAATAGGGACAAACACAAAAGTGTTGTGTTTATAATTTCATTTATAATATAATTCAGTATATATATATATATATATATATATATATATACACATATATGCATAAAAAAAAATATATATATATATATATATATATATATATATATATATATATATATATATATATATATATATATATATATATATATAAAAATATATGTATATATATATAAACCAATGAGCCATAGATTTATTACCACTGAAAGGTTAAATTAAATACATTTATTATATTATTACAATGGCATCTGAAAGTTGGTAGGATAATAGGTAGCAAGAAAACATGTTCTAGCTGAACGTGTTGGAAAAAACAAATCCATTACATGGAGTCCCCTGATCTCACAACTATACCTTCAGAGGTCTAGTGACATCCATACCTTGAGGGTTCAGTTTTTTTGGTGGCAAAAGGGGCTGTTTTGGAGGCAATAGGGGAACCTATTCAATATTATGTGAATAGTCATAAAGTTATGGTTGATCAGTGTATTTATAAAGTATACTTGAATTTTTCAGTTCAGATTGCATGAAACAGGTTACAGCATTTTATTGCTTTTTGCTATTATTATTAATGTCATTCATTAGCAAATATATACTTCTCTCACGATTTTCCATTTTCAAGCATTATGGTTTTTAAGGGAAAGAATAAAAGCAGCAAGTGATTGCTCCCTCCTTCTCATTCTACAGTCTGCCTGCTCTTAAATCCATTATTCAGGTACGATGTTTTTGCTTTTTTTCATTTTAATTGCATGTAATATTTCTATTGACAAAGACATTTTTAATGATGTGACTAAACAGTGAACTGGGTTGCTATAGCAGCAACATACAGTTGTGCTTTGGAGAACAGTAGTGTTTTTGCTGCACAGATGTGAGAAACATCTTTTTTTTTTTGCATGTAATGTTATAGATCTCAAATGCCTATGATCAATTCCCTCCACACATTAAATTATATTCATATAAGCAAGAAGGCTGTCTGAAAACCAGCCTGTATTTGTAGGAGGAGTCTGAAGAGTACATATCCCTCCTCCCCTGTCTGATCAAGTGCTGGCCTCGCATTCAGGGTTGCAGCTGATGCACGTCACTTCCGTTTTTTTTGTAGAGCGGAGGTCAGCCGCACCAGTCTCGTGGCAGTTCCTCTCCTGGTGCTCATGCTGGGCATCATTGGAGGCGGCCGCCCATCCATCTACCTGCTTCTCCTGGGCTCATACCAGCATCTTAAAGGGGGGCCGCCCGCTCTTTTCTCCGGTGCTCATCCGGCATCTTCAAGGGGGGCTGCCCTGCTCACTTCTTCTCCCCGGCTCACGCCGGTATTATGAGGGGGGCGTCCACCCACTCCTCCTTCCAGACTCACGCCAGTATCATGAGGGGCGCTGTCCACTCAGTCCTCCTCTGGGGCTCACGCCGGTATCATGGGGGGTCATCCACCCACTCCTCCTCCCAGGCTCACACTGGTATCATGAGGGGGATCGTCCACCTTGTCCTCCTCCCGGGCTCATGCCGATATCATGAGGAGGGTCGTCCACCCACTCCTCCTCCCGGGCTCATGCCGGTATCATGAGGGGGGTCGCCCACCTACTTCTTCTCCATGGCCCACGCCGGTATCATGAGGGGGGCCGTCCACCCACTCCTCCTTCTGGGCTCACGCCGGTATCATGAGGGGAGGCTATCCACCCACTCCTTCTCCTGGGCTTACGCCGGTGTCATGGGGGGTCATCCACCCACTCCTCCTCCCATGCTCACACTGGTATCATGAGGAGGGTAGTCCACCCACTCCTCCTCCCAGGCTCATGCTGGTATCATGAGGGGGGTCGTCCACCCACTTCTTCTCCCAGGCCCACGCCGATATCATGAGGGGGGCCGTACACCCACTCCTCCTTCCGGACTCACGCTGGTATCATGAAGGGAGGCTATCCACTCACTCCTTCTCCCGGGCTTACGCCGGTATCATGGGGAGGCATCCACCCACTCCTCCTTCCAGACTCACACTGGTATCATGAAGGGGCATCCACCCTCTCCTCCTCCCGGGCTCACGCTGATATCATGAGGGGGGTTGTCCACCCACTCCTCCTCCCGGGCTCATGCCGGTATCATGAGGGGGGTCGTCCACCTACTTCTTCTCCCAGGCCCACGCCGGTATCATGAGGGGGGCCGTCCACCCACTCCTCCTTCCGGGCTCATGCCGGTATCATGAGGGGAGGCTATCCACCCACTCCTTCTCCCGGGCTTACGCCGGTGTCATGGGGGGTCATCCACCCACTCCTCCTCCCATGCTCACACTGGTATCATGAGGGGGGTCGTCCACCTTGTCCTCCTCCCGGGCTCATGCCGATATCATGAGGAGGGTCGTCCACCCACTCCTCCTCCCAGGCTCATGCTGGTATCATGAGGGGGGTCGTCCACCCACTTCTTCTCCCAGGCACACGCCGATATCATGAGGGGGGCCGTCCACCCACTCCTCCTTCCGGGCTCACGCTGGTATCATGAGGGGAGGCTATCCACTCACTCCTTCTCCCGGGCTTACGCCGGTATCATGGGGAGGCATCCACCCACTCCTCCTTCCAGACTCACACTGGTATCATGAAGGGGCATCCACCCACTCCTCCTTCCAGATTCACACTGGTATCATGAGGGGGGCTGTCCACCCTCTCCTCCTCCCGAGCTCACGCCGGTATCATGAGGGGGATGTCCACCCACTTCTCCTCCCAGGCTCACGCTGGTATCATGAGTGGGGGTCCGTCCACCCACTTCTCTTGGGGTCATGCCAGCATCAGTGGGGGGGTGCCCACCCACCAAAGGTAGCTAGATTACAGGCTTTCATTGCAGTTTTCAAGAAGCCTCTGAAAATGCAACGCAAATGTTGGTAAAAATCAAGGGTAGAAAGCAGTATCCACACAGTATGCAGGTCATGCTGCTGACTAGCAATGGGCAAATCGTTAGTCTCTTCATATATGCTATTTAAACTCGAGTAACAATTTTTATCAGTGTGCTTCAGTCATAGTGTGTCCAGTCAGTATAGTACAATCATAGCATGTTCTGTCATCATTTTACAATCATAGCATGTTCCAGTCATCATGGTACAATTATAGCGTGTTCCAGTCAGCATAGTACAATCATAGCGTGTTCCAGTCAGCATGGTACAATCATAGCATGTTCAGTCAGCATGTTACAATCATAGTGTGTTCTGTCATAGAGTATCCAGTCATAGCATGTTCCAGTCAGCATGTGACAATCATAGCATGTTCAGTCAGCATTCTACAATCATAGCATGTTCTGTCATAGCGTATCCAGTCATAGCGCGTTCTGTCATAGCATGTTCTGTTTTAGCATGTTTCAGTCAGCATAGTACAATCATAGTGTGTTCCAGTCAGCATTTTACAATCATAGCATGTTCCAGTCAGCATGGTACAATCATAGCGTTTTCCAGTCAGCATGGTACAATCATAGCATGTCCAGTCAGCATGTTACAATCATAGCATGTTCCGTCATAAAGTATCCAGTCATAGCATGTTGTAGTCAGCATGTGAAAATTATAGCGTGTTCCAGTCAGCATGGTACAATCATAGCATGTTCAGTCAGCATTCTACAATCATAGCATGTTCTGTCATAGAGTATCCAGTCATAGTGTGTCCAGTCAGCATGTTACAATCATAGCATGTACCAGTCAGCATGTCCCAATCTCAGTGTGTTCCAGTCAGAATGTTACAATATTAGCCTGTTCCAGTCAGCAGATCACATACATAGCGTGTCCAATCAGCATGCCACAATCATAGTGTGTCCAGTCAGCATATCACAATCATAGCGTGTCCAGTCGGCATGTCACAATTATAGCGTGTCCAGTCAGCATGCCCCAATCATAAGCGTGTTCCAGTCACGGCGTGTTCAGTCACGGCGCATTCCAGTCACAGCAGGTTCCAGTCATAACGGGGTTCTAGTCGCAGCGTGTCCCAGGCACAGCATGGTTCACGCATAGCGTGTGCTGTCATAGTGTGTTCAGGCAGGACGTGTTCAGGCAGGGCATATTCAGTCAGGGCGGGTCAGTCCAATTGTGTTCCATCACAGCAGTTCTGTCATAGCAAGTCCAACATAGTGGTTCTGTCATAGCGTGTGCTCTCATAGCTAGTTCTGTCATAGCGGGTGCTGTCACAGTGTGTTCAGTCACAGCAGGTGCAGTCATAGTGTGTTCAGTTATAGCGTGTTCAGTCACAGCATGTTCAGTCAGAGCGGTTCTGCCATAGCATATTCAGTCAGAGAAGTGCTGTTATAACAGTTTTGTTACAGCGGTTCTGTCATAGCGGTCCATTTTAGCATGTTCTGTCTCAGTGTTTCCTGCCATAGCGTGTTTCTGCTATAGTGTGTTTTTGCCATAGCGCGTTTTCTGTCATAGCATTTTTATGTCATAGCGTTTTTCTGTCGTAGCCTGTTTCTGTCATAGTGTGTTTAATTACCTGTCTCTGCGCTGCAGGTTACTCAGGCTCACTTGCTTCATACACTGGGTGCGGGGCATCAGGGTCAATCACGTGCTGTGGTCTGGTCATTACTGCTCACATCCTTATAATCAGATACTCAGGTAGGCACAGAGGGGTGGTGCTCTCATGTCTGGTGGTCTCTTGTCATTTTTCTCTAGGTTGCTTTCCTTGGGATTGGGCATGTTTCATCCGTTCAAACCCACACGGGAGTTCAGAGCATGGTAACACTCCGTTATCACAGAGTTGGTCCATAATTTAGCACATAGCAGAGTTTGTCACTGGGGTTTTTCTTTCCTGGCAACAGTCAGGATGGCGGCAGGCTTCGGATTGTTTCGAATTCTGTCCCAGCTACTCTTATCTACTAGCGTGGAACATGTTCTAGACATTATTCTTTAACGCAGATTCATGTGGGCTAATATGCTCTCCACAACCTGTTATGGTTGCTAGACATGATGGAGGTGATTGATGCTTGCTCGGTCAGAGGCGGGGTGTCAGTGCACCCCCAGCTCCTACTTTTCCAACATTCCTGCAGACAAGTCAGCATTCCCTTAGTCCACTGGTCTTATCAAGCCTTCTGGTTCAATGTGTCTGAGCCAAGTAATGCTCCTTGTCAGGGGCTGTGTGGGAATCTCCCTTCTGGTCTTCAGATAGCCCCTACTGGAAGAATTTTCAGGCCTGCCCGTTGCCTCATCACTATCTCATCGGAGTCATTCCTGTGTAGTATCTTGGTTTCAGCAGACAGTTATACTTTTGTTGCCAATCAAGTTACTGGAGGCAGTAATTTCTAAAGGGGGCTTGGTCTGATTCTCCACCTTCGTTCTGTAGGTGGTGGGTCAGCCCACCAGGATGTCCAATGGCAAGTTTCCAATATTGTTTGTTATTTTTTGGCTGCCTTCTTTCCTATGGAAACATTACCATTGAAGTACTTGTCTGAGTATTTCACGATTCAGCACTTGCTACAGTTGAGGGGGGCGGGGTGATTGACCATCCAAGTTGATATCACCAATGCTTAAAGCTCCTTCCATCAGACCTGTCTGATCCCAAGCCTGTTGCAACAAGGGGTGTTACACTCACTTTGGGTATGTGAAATCATGCTACGAGACTTATTCTCCAGGATGGAGTCTGGCCCTCCTTCTCCTGTTCAGGACTCCGACTCGGTTGTCCGGTTACAAGCAGAAGCACAGCTCAATCAAATCACATGGAAATAGTTTTCTGTGACTGGTATGGTTTCTCCATGTTTAACAATGCATATTGCCATAGCGCATTGGCCTTTACCCACCAACTCCATCAAACACATCCATAGGGTATCTAGCAATCCAAAACTTCAGACCCCTGCAACTCCTGCCAGTTCATCCATTTTTGCAGCTCACCCTCTCACTTCCCCATACCAAGTATAGATAGTCCAGGGGTTTGGGGGAATGTCACAGGACTATTTAACTGGTGCCTGTTTTTGAAGTGTTCGACCTTCTTGGCCATTATTTTGCTCCTCGGGCCAGCCCTTGCTCCCTTTTTCCCATGTAGTATCTGACTATAAGCAGTTTGTTCTTATGTCTGGGTTTTCTGGGGCATCAGGCATAATCCAATCATTCACAGGATGTTTATTTGGGTTCTGGGCAGCTTTGCAGGTTGCAATCGGGGGTCCCTTCTTATCATTAAGTTATGGGACGGTGGTTTCTCTCCTGTCATAGCGAATACATACCGGATACATATACTGTAGCCATCCGGGCATGCGCTACTCTACTAGATGGTTTGTTATTTAGCCTTCATCAGGCTATCTTATCACACCTAAACTCGTGTCTTTTTGCCCTCTTTCAAGCATGCTGACCAGCTAGACCAAGGCACACCTCAGGCCTTGGTAGTTAGGTATTGAGTCCATTGGACAGATTTGAAACATGTTCTATTTCTATGTCTGTCTGAATTTTTGAAGAAAAAAGTCAGATGAAGCCCACACACGATCGTAATATCCGACGGAATGATTCCGTCTGACCTTTTCTGCCGGAAAGTTTGGTCGTGTGTACGCGGCATTAGAAGGCTAGCCGGAGGCCAGCCTGTATTTGTAAGAGGGTACATATCCCTCCTCATTTCCCTCTGCATATCCCTCCACATTTTTAATATTCATATATTGATGGTATGCCCTCTTTCAGGCATACTGACCAGCTAGGCCAAGGCACACTTCAGGCCTTGGTAGTTAGGGTATCACATTTCCAAGTGAAGAAAAATTTTAGGCAGATGTGAATAAATGCTATGAAATAAGTATGCTTCAAAAATATATTTAAATTGTTTATTTTTTATCAATTTACAAATTGAAAAGTGAGCAAGCAGAAGAAAAATATAAATCAAATCAATATGTGGCATGACTACCCTTTGACTCTGGACTAGCATCAGTTCTTACACTTGAACACTTTATACATTATAAAGGGATTTTTTAGGATTAGAGTCAGGTGTATGGTTAACCAATTATACCAAGCAGGTGTTAATGATCATCAATTTTATATCCTGACACACAATCATTAACTGTATGAAAAAGAATAGCTGTGTAGGAGGCCTAAAACTAGATGAGGAACAGCCAAACTCTGCTACTAAGATGAGGTTGTGGAATACAGTTTCACATCACAGCTCATACACCATGGCAAGTCTGAGCACAGCAACAAGACACAAGAGGGTTGATTTACTAAAACGGGAGTGTGCAACTCTGCATAGTAGCCAATCAGCTTCTAATTTCAGCTTGTTCAATTAAGCATTGACAAAAAAAAATGGAAGCTAATTGGTTTCTATGCAGAGCTTCACCAGATTTTGCACTCTCCAGTTTTAGTATATCAAACCCAAGGCAGTTATACTGCATCAGCAAGGTCTCTCCAAGACAAAGATTACAAAGCAGATGGGCGTTTCAGGATGTGCTCTTCAAGCTCTTTTGAAGAAGCAGAAAGAAACGGCCAACACTGAGGACCGTAGACACAGTGGTCAGCCAAAGAAACTTAATACAGCAGATGAAAGACACATCATGCTTACTTACCTTTGACATCGGAAGATGTCAAGCACAGCCATCAGAACAGAACTGGCAGAAACTAGTGAGACCCAGGTATACCCATCTACTGTCCGGAGAAGTCTGGCCAGAAGTGGTCTTCATGGAAGAATTGTGGCCAAAAAGCCATACAACATGGAAAGTAAATTATCAGAAGAGAAATCCAAATTAAATCACTATTTGGTGTGACCACCCTTTGCCTTCAAAACAGCATCAGTTCTTCTAGGTACATTTGCACACAGATTTTGAAGTAACATGACAGATAAGTTGTTCCAAACATTTCGGAGAACTAACCATAGATCTTCTGTGGATGTAGGCTCGAATCCTTCTGTTTCTTTATGTAATCCCAGACAGACTTGATGATGTTGAGATCATGACTCTATGGGGGCCAAACCATCACTGCCAGGACTACAGGACTTCCAGTTCTTCTTTGCACTGAAGATAGTTCTTAATGACATTGGCTGTATGCCCTGCACTCTGTGCGGTACACTATCCTCAACCCCTTTCCCTGTGTGATATGCACTTCTGAACTCAGCACCCTGTAAGATTTTCTCTTCTGAACCCTTTACCCTATGAAATTTGCATTTCTAAACCCTGTGACCTGTGCAGAGACCTGTGCGATATGCAATTCTGAGCCCTGACCACACTCTACGACTTGATGTGACTGGATACATGATCCACTTTGCTTCTCTACCCCAGTGAGTCTTGGCGGAGGGATGTGAGTACTTGCACCTACTCTCTCCTAAATAGTCCTGGGTAGTAGTAACAATAGTAGTAGTGCTGACATCCTCATTTTTCTGCTGTAAGAATTGCTGTTATTTCTTTATTGCAAAACTGATGGTCCATAAGTACCAGCCCCTCAACTCGTGCTAACCCCACCACGCTTATAGATATGTGAAAAACTAAAACTACAGCAGCTGCCTACAACAACTCAAACCTATATCTGAATTTATGCTTCTAATCACCATTAAATAAATAGCATAAATAGCGGCGCTCTAATAAACACTTCTGTGCTGTGTACACAGAGACCTCCTATTATCTAAATAATGTGCAACAAATGATAATAGCATTCGCTACATATCTCAAAAAAAGAGTGACTCATACCATATTAAGTGATGAAATCAAACACAAAGTATCAAAACACCACACACTCCCTGTGAAAATTGTGAAGAACTTAAATATATATATAATCATTCATTAATTGAGAAAGTGAATAAATAAATCACTAAATAAATAAGTATCCATAAAGTTCAATAAACAATCAAGTGATTCGATGAATGGTGTAGAATATTAATGTAGTCCTTGTGCACGTCCACCACACCTCAGTGATTGTGATTTCACTCCCAATTAAGGACTTGCACTCACCGGTTACATTTGCCCGCTCTCGTGTTTGGCTTAATACACTTATAACCACTTTTACCAGGGCTTCAATCCCCAGTAGCAATCATGACTAGCACAGTCTTTTCCTCAAATATTGGTTAATCCAAATGTGAAAAGAAAAGCACTCCCAAGAGTGTAATAAAGCACTACAAATGTATTTAAAATTCAATAAACTCCACACAATTGCACTCACACTCACAAACACGCCAAAAGCAAGCCAAGGTGAATGAACAGCAACCTTCATGCACTGGTAAAGCGCTCTATAGTGATCACGGCGGACCCAGGATAGTGTGTCAACTGGTAACGTCTCACCCACACCTTGTTCCGTTTGTCCACTGTTTAAAATTTAGCAAGTCGGATAACCACACACTCCATCCTCCGTAAACTCTCTGTACCTGCTTATGGCCACGCCCCTACATGTTTCATTACAGACTACTTAATCATGGGATTCTTTATTATTTGTGATTATTATTTATTATAAAAATAAATGAATAACACTAACAATTCTAAATGCATCTTAATTTTTTTCACACCAGCCTAAAACTTTTTCACGGTAGTGTATACACACACAAAAACACTATATATACACTCACCAGCCACATTATTAAGTATACCTGTTCAATTGTTTGGTAACATAAACTGCTAATAAACCAATTACATGTCAGCAACTCAGTGCGTGTTAGCATCTAGAGGTGGTGAAGATGACTTGCTACTTGCTGAAGTTCAAACTGAGCATCAGAATGGGGAAGAAATGAGATTTAAGTGACTTTGAAAGTGGCATGGTTGTTGGAGCCAGACAGGCTGGTCTGAGCATCTCAAAAACTGGGATTTTCATACAAAACTATCTCTAGGATTTACAGAGAATGGTCCAAAAACACACACATATATATATATACATTTAAAACCTTGCAGTGGCTCTTAAGCTCTTCCAAAGAAGATCTGGGAGACTACAAATATGAGAGCTACCTTTGCGAATTACACCATGCCTGCAAGGGCAGAGGAAATGTATCTAACTTTGTAAATTGACTTGTACTCTGAAAATACTGCAAACACTGGTATTTTAGCAGTTGGTAGATTCAGGTTATCTTTGAGATCAACTCCTTTAAGTGAATTGAAACATATTTGGTCGCACAAATAATGCACAGTATTGTGGCTTAAAGCGGTAGTAAACCCGCATATTTTTTTTTTTTTTTTAAACCTGCAAAGCAAAAGGCATATTGAGCTAGTATGCACCGCATACTAGCTCATTATGAAATACTTACCTTAGAACGAGGCCCCGACATCTGGCCCGATCCACGGCGAGGGAGCTGACATGCTCCCTCTGCGTTTCTTCCGGGTATCGCGGCTCCGGCGCTGTGAGTGGCCGGAGCCGCGATATCGTCACTCCCGCACATGCGCGCGGGAGATTTCATTCCGGCCGCCGGCCACTGCCGGATTTTCAGACCGAGAATCCCCTTGTGCGCATGTGCCGCTGCAGTCAGCGGCGCATACCGAGGGGGATTATTATTTTTTTTTTTTTGTAGGTAAAAGTTTAAAAATCGAGTATACAACCACTTTAATAATGTGCCCCTAAAGTTGGCTGCTGCTGCTCTCTGTAGCTGATGCCCTGCAGTGCTGAACTGGTTAACAGCAATATCAGCAAGGGGGGGAAACTGCTGAGAAGGAAGCATTCAATACACTGAGTCAAGCAGCACTGCACTGTGGGAACAGTAGTCCAGAGGAGAGACTCTATTGTGTAATCAAGAGCTTTTGACCTGAATTTCACAGAGGGAATTTGCCAGGATGAGGTGGAAGAGCTACATTTTCTCAGACTGTACAGGTCACGAGGATCCCAGAGAGTGCACAACACTGTCCTCTGTGCACCACAACTGTTGTATAACAGCGGCCTGAGCAGGATCTGGAGTGTTGAGTCCAGGTGTGCCAACAGCCAGGGACACCTGGGTGCAGGGAAGAGAGTGGACTAATCACTGTGTGTGGGTGTGACAGAATGATGAGCTGCAATATCACTAGGACTGGTGAGCTGCTGCTGTAGGGATTTACTATCTGCTACTAGAGAGACTGACCCATTTAGGAACTGGGCATGCAACCATCTCTTAGGCTTAGTGCTGCCTGCAGGCTTGACTGGGTCTATTCTCATGTGCATCAACAGTATAACTGGGCCCCAATGCAAGCTAGCTGAAGAATTAGGACTAAAGACTTCACTTTACAGCTGTTACACAGAGACCTTCATCTACTGCTTATGTTAAGAGTTACCTCTGAGGAAAAATTGCACCATATCCAAGGTATTCACCTAGAGTGCATTGTAGACTAGTTATAGTATTATTATTTACATTGCAGTTAATGCTTATATGCACTGTTTATTGCTGGCTTTTCTGGTTATGGAACACTATTCTATAATACCTTGGCATAGGGATTATTCTGTCCAGCAGACTGTGTCTGAACATACCTTTTGTGTATGTATTCTAACCCATACTAAACAGTCTTGAGTCTTTTTCCTGATACTAATTCAAAGACTAGTTAAAAGTATCAATGCTCATGTTCTTATAAGCGCTTGCAGTAACTTTCATTCAACTATTTGTGTTATAGGAGTTGAGGTTGTTTTTGAAGTCAAGTTGCAAAACAGAGAATCCAAATTACCAAGCAGCTCCTACGGGGGTAGCAATTTGATAGTGATATACAGGGGAATTTTCCTGAGAGCTTAGTGAACAAGGTGAAGCTCTCCTGACTTCCATCATCTAATCACGCGCATGCAAAAAAACTTTTTTTTTTCTTTGCACATGATTGGATATTTTTGCAAAGTAAAGCTTCATCACATTCATTAAGTTCTGGTGAAAATTCTCTTGCAAATTGAAATTAATTTTGTCTTAAATCAACCCAATGGTATTTTCTTTTGCACATTCAATGCATTGTGTTTGAAAATGCAGCATACCATAAGACAATGATTGCCTCTGGTGCTAATAAGGTTGTAAAGGAAAACCTGACTTGTTGTGAAAACTATGATTTACAATTCAATTGTAGAAATGTTGTATATAATTGCTACACAAGCAATCTTGCCATTTATTTTTTTCTTTCATTTTGGATAAATTGGGGAAGAGCTAATATTTATAAAAGGTTTATGTCTGTTTGACTTTTTTGGAAATATTTTCTCTCACTTCATGTCCCTTAAACATCCAATCAAAAAATAGAAGAAGTGGTTGCTCCTAAAACAGGAAGGCAGGTGCAGCAATAAAAATAGTATTCCCGCCTGAATTAAAAATATGTATTTGTTTTTGTCTGTATCTCTTTGTAAGAGATTTACCACACCTTCGTGTCCTGACAGCAATAAAAAGCTGACATTGACTCTAGTCCTTTCCTGTTTTATTCTGTAATCAACAATAATTTTCTAACACTGGTGCATTTTGTACAGTGTTTACCAACAAACTACCTTAAAATGCAACTACCCACCCATTTAAAAAGTCGCTTTTCCCTTTCCCTTATCAAACATACTGATATACTGATGGGTGATCGGCAGCACCGCATCTCCAGCATCCCCAAAATATATTACAACAGATATTACCAATTTCATAGAGAATTTTTTAGGTGGCACCTAAAAAGTCCTCTGTGAATTTACTGATTTCTCTTTTTCGTCATCACGTTCAAAACGAACAGACTTTCAAATGGACTTTAGTCTGTTAGTGTGTGGGCAAGTTCGGAAGTCCGTCGTAACTCCGTCGAAAGTCAGTTGGAAAGACCGTTGGACCTTTCTTGCCAGAAAGTCCGGTCGTATGTATGCGGCATTAAGGTTTGACCTCATATTATATGTTTTGGTAAATCTGAAGACAAAAATCTGCAGAAAATCTAATAGTGTGTATGGGGCTTAAGGGTTTAAAATTAAGCTTAAACTCACATCCAAGATTGTAGAATTTACTCTGGAAGGAAATCCGGATTTCATATACAGGTTTTATTTTCAGTTAAATAAAAAGAAAAGAAAATCTTAGGCAGCAATCCATAAATGGACATTACCGCATCTCATATTCTTGTCTGCAAAAATAAAGTGAACAATCAGGCAGAGGTACATGACCTTAAAATTGCAAACCCAACTTACTTGGATGCTTATTGTTCCTGTAGCCACTGCGATTTGCACTCTTTCTTTTAAATGTCCATTTCCTCTGAAAAGGTTACTCTTGAAATGACAAGAACTGGTTAAGTGCAGAGCTACAGTATGTGTTCAGTCTTTCTCTAACCTTACGGACAAAAGCAGAGGTTAAAAAAACTTTCCATCATGTAGCCAACATTTTTTTTTTTATTATTTCTTATGCAGTATTATAAAATAAAATGTTAATATAAAACAACTATAAAGAATAAAGAAATCACAGCAATTCTTACAGCTGAAAAATTATATCAGTACTGCTACTATTACTACTACTACTACCAGGGCTGTTTTTTTGAGAGAATAGGTGCAAGTACTCACATCCCCTTGCTAAGACCCACCAGGGGAAGAGAAGCTAAGTGGATCATGCATCAGGTTTTGCCATGTGGTTGCTTCATTTCAGGCACAGAATAGCATATCGCACAGGGCACCAGGTTCAGAAATGCGTAATGCACTGAGTACAGAGCTTAGGAGAGCAAATTGTGCAGGATACAGGGCTCAGAAGTGTGAATCACAAGGGGCACAGACTTCAGAACTGCACACTGAGTAGGACAAAGGGTTCAGGAGAAAAAAATTCACAGGGTGCAGAGTTCAGGAGTGCATATCACACAAGAAAAAGGGTTGAGGATTGTGTATTACACAGTGTACAGGGCTCAGGAGTGGATATCGCACAGTGTGTAGGGCTTTGGAGTACATATTGTGCAGGGCTCAGGAGTGCCTGTAGCACATTGTACAGGGCTCAGAAGTGTTATTGTGCAGTGCTTAGGAGTGAACACCCCAACAACTTCCTCAGTACAAGCCTCCCCATCCCCACAGTAGAGACTCCTCCCCCCAATGCCCCAATCACGGAGCACCTAATACTTAACTAAGAGTGTTAAGGAGAAGTCCTCCGTACCAGATGGGAGTAAAGGCTGCATGGGGGACCGATGCTGCAGAGCTTGTTCGGCTGACCTTCTCCTTTGTGTCACATAAGCAGGGCTCAATCTTGGGACCCTTACTTTCTAGCATTTACATGTTTTCATTTGATCAACTGCTTAGATCACATGGGCTCAATTATCACTCAAATATACATCCACAGTAAACCGGATTCCACTTTGGGTGCTTCTTTCCTATCAAGCTGTATTTATAAAATAAAAACTTGGATTGCCCACATTTTCCTTCATTAATCTGTGACAAGACTGAATTATTAGCACCTTCCCCTCATCAATTATGTAAGTTCAGTCCTGACAGCCTATCTATCGATGGCATTGTACATGAGCTTCAGTCTAAATTGAAAAATCTAGGGGTGATATTTGATGCTAGCTTAACCTTTGATCCACATGTACAAAATGTTGTCAGAATATATTTTTTCTACTTGAGAAAAAATTCTGAAATTCCTTTCCAAAAGAACATCAGGGAGTCATCTTCTCAACTCATTCAAATCAAATCTAAAAAAAATTAGAAAAGCCTTCACGCATGCTCCTTTTTTGCCTTTGTTTTATCCTGTGTATTTCTAGTGTTTTCTTTGTAAAGAGCTCTGAGAAGCTACCTTTAAAGGCACTATATAAAATAAAGTTTATTATTATGTTATTATTATTATTGTAGCGGCCATAACCCTCAATGGGGCGGCCTTGACTTTTTGGTTTACCGGTTACTTCCGATTGGCTTGTTCTTCCAGGTCTAGGGGTTCCCAGGGTTAGTACCCAACGACTTTGGACGCTGACACCATAAAAGTCCTTTAAAAAGGTTTTTATTTGCAGGGGTAACATCCAACAAACACACTGTCCTATGGGAACAGAGGGCAAGGGTGAAGAAACTCAGGCACCTTGAACTGCTAATCAATAGAAAGTCTCTAATGCAACCCAGAGAGTAGCCACTTGCAGCTGGGCACTTGAAAGCTGAACAAATTTCTAGCCAGAGATTATGGCAGTCAGCACTTTAATCCGGAACTTGCAAAAACTCTGACCTTGAATAAATTTGAAACCGAAAATGAACAGGAATCTTTCCTCAGTACCTGGAACGTTCTCTGTCTCCTTGGCAGTACCGGAAAAGCATGGATTCGTTAGTGTACTTTACAACCCAGCAACCAGGCACTTCTTGGGATGCCAGCTTGTTGACCCTCCTCCGAAGAGTCCTCCCCCGGTCGCTTACACGAGCTGCGGTGCCCCTCCAAGCCGAGAGCACACCCGGATGCCTTGAATCCTCCCTCAGTTACTGAGCCTTCGGACCAGCCGGTTCCGAGACTCAGGAACAGATGGATCCTTACCCCAGACCATGTGGGTTTAATGGGGCTAGTCAAACTGACCATGTTGCAGGGCGGCATACGCTCACGTGACCGGGACACCTCGCGGGGCTACCCCGGTACAGCTTCAGGAACAGGCTGCTCTGGCCTAATGAATGACCCACAACACGTGACTTCAGCATCTTAAGTACCCTTCCCCAGACTCCTCAGCGGGGCCAGACGCACCCACTGATTGGCTCTGGGGAACTCTGATACTCAAAGCGTCCAACCAGGCCTGGTTCTGGGCCTGTCATGTGCACCTAACTGTACACATGACCAGGCAGAACCCTAACACAGCCCAGCCAAACTGATGTCACAGTTAAACCTGCGCAATCAACCCTCAGAACCCCTTTACTGTTCTGAGGAAAAACTAAATTTGTACATAGCGGACACCTTGTCAAAAGTGTCACTGCTACATTATTAAATGTTATCATTTCCTTGTAAAATGATTAACTATGTTGCCTTTAAGAAATCTGCCTAATTTTTGCCTAAGTTCTCCCTCCAAAGCCAATCAGCCCTTTAACGTTATTTGCTGTCAAAATGATTCTTGCTCAAACCGGAATACAGTCAACCACTTCCATTTTACCTGCAAGTGCATTTCATGAGGAGATATTTCAGCTGAGAAATAGAGGATGATGGGAATTAGGTATAGACCAGGGTGTCAGGATCCAGGTCTGAACCTGTGACATCTACACTGTCTGGCTGTGGCTCTTCTTACTGTGCCACAAGATGCTGGACAGCTTCCTGCCTGATTCTTTACACAACCTTGCCTTGAGTTTTTCTTCTGGTGAAATTTGAACCCTTAGCTCCTCCTATGAACTTTCTGATTTAAGCCATGTCTCTGCAGTTCTTGTTTGCAAGATTATTGTGCTCTCTTCAGCCGATATCTTGCTCCTTGCATACCTATTGCTGTCCTTATCTTTGCTACCACTTGTTATTGACATGTGGTTTGTTCATCAACTATGCTTCCGTCTGATCCCATCCAGCTACTACTTGTTAACGGCCTTGGTCTTGTTTACTGACTATGCTTCTGCTTGATCCCTGCAGGCTAAATTGCTACCAGATTCTGGCTTGCTCGCCTCCTGGTGGGGCAATCCTGAGGCCAGAAATCTGGTACTGGCATGCAGCAAAACCCATCTCCACCATCAGGAGCTCTGGTGAATATTGGCTAATACTTAGATCCTGGGACTCAGGTAAACCTGCGTAACCTGCTAGGAGGATCTCCTGGTATATTTCCCACTGACTACTCTTGAACCTCCCTATTGCTACAGTCATTCGCCTCTGAGCCTTAACCTAGACTGTGACACAGGGATTACAGGCACCTGCACTGTTTAATAACATCTTTAGCAACTATTTAATAAATACACACTATTTGACCTAAGTTAATAGAAACAAATATAAATTCAGCCAATCGGGAAAGGAGGGTATATTGGGAAATTTACTGTGTATGGGTTTTGCACGTTGGATTTGTAAATATGAGATACATTACTACACAGTTTTCACAGCTGCTATCTAGGAATTACTAGAGTTGTGACATGAGCTAGAGAGCAAAAAAAAATACAATTGCCTCTATGCACAAGGACTGTTAAATGAAAGAACAATAGAAATGCCATGGGTCACTGTAGGGACAAGAGAAATGTCCAAGAAACAAGGAAATGGGCAAAAGGAAATTTGCAGAGTCACCATAGATCCAGTGCAGCCTAGTGAATAGATGTTATCCTGTGCCTCCAGGATGTGCTACCCTTGTCAGGTGTAGTCATATTTAGTGCAATAAACAAGCTGAGCAATACAATCACAGTCCTTTTAAAGTCAAAGTGGTCAAAATAAGGAAATCATCAGATATAAGAAAAATAGAACAAACTATAACATAAGCAGCCTTGGAAAAAAAACTGTATTACAGTTATGCAGCATTTATCATTGAACTTTTACTTAAAGTTAAAATTATATTTAAATAAATGACAGGGAAAATTAAAGTAATTCATTTTGACTGATATAATTGTTTAATTGCTTATATTGAATAAATGTATGCAGGTTTAATTTATAATTAAGTATGCATATGCATTGCTCATTTAGTAAATGTGAGGAGACTTACATGAGTAATGGTTATTTTTGATATTACATTGATTAGCTTGCACACACAACTGTAATTTAGTTATCAATCATTAATAAGAAAACATACTGGAATAGTCATGTTGTAATATAACAAGAGCCTAGGTAAATGTATTTTATCTACATCAGAGACAATAAATCCTTCTGTGGCCCTAAATGTTACATGACCAAGCCAAAGGGTTTACCTGGGAACAATAGCCTGGAGAGGTGCTTTCCTAAGCAAGTCTGCAAGTACAAGTAAACTATATTGTTACTATTGAAATACACTCAACATGGACCTATTGCTACTTTTATATGTATTCACCAATATTTTACTCATATTGTGCAAAAAAAATAAAAGTACATTACACCAAGAATCAGCACTTCTTTATTAGGGATAGAATTCAGTTTTTGTATGTTCATATGGCCTTTATTTGGGGTTCAATTGTATGGCTTTTTTTTATGTTGATAGGGCAGTTTTTAGTGCTCAAAGTGGAGCATTCACTTATTATTGACCATCTGTTCTAGAAGCTCTCTTTTGTACACAGCATGCCACTGCATAAAAAAATAAATCAATTACAGAAAAAATGTATATAATACAACTCTTATTATACCATTCACATTCACTGTGCTTTCTTAGATAAAAAAAAAAAAAATTAGGCATACACCAGTTAGGTCTACTATCATTGATAAAAACTGTCCTGTTTTAACCCCAGCCGGTACTCTTTGCCTCTAGTAAATTTGGGCCTAGCCTTGCTCATTTAAATTTGCCCATTACTATTCTTTATTAATGAATACCAATAAACACTTTTTCTAGCACACCCTCCCACCTGCTGATGCTGAATTCAAAGACATACAGTATCTCACAAAAGTGAGTACACCTCACACATTTTTATAAATATTTTATTATATCTTTTCATTTGTCTTTACTGAATAAATGACACTTTGCTACAATGTAAAGTAGTATTGTAAATTTTGATTTAAAAATTAAATTTATTTTAAATATTTTAAATTTGCTATACCCTCAAAATAACTCAAGGAACCGCCATTAAGGTCTAAACCACCGGCAACAAAAGTGAGTACACCTCTAAGTGAAAATATCCAAATTGGGCCCAATTAGCCATTTTCCCTCCCTCGCGTTATGTGACTCATTAGTGTTACAAGAGATCAAGTTTGGAAGGGGGTGCAGGCATGTTAAATTTGGTGTTATCGCTCTCACTCTCTCATACTGGTCACTGGAAGTTCAATATGGCACTTCATGGCAAAAAACTCTCTGAGTATCTGAAAAAAAAAATTCTTGCTCTACATAAAGGTGGCCTAGGCTATAAGAAGATTGGCAAGACCCTGAAACTGAGCTGCAGTACAGTGGCCAAGACCATACAGCGGTTTAACAGGACAGGTTCCACTCAGAACAGGCTTCGCCATGGTCGACCAAAGAAGTTGAGTGCACATGCTCAGTGTCAGGTTCAGAGGTTGTCTTTGAAAAATAGACATATGAGTGCTGCCAGCATTGCTGCAGAGGTTGAAGGGGTGGGGGTCAGCATGTCAGTGCTCAGACCATATGCTGCACACTGCATAAAATTGAATCCTCTTCTAAAGAGGATGCACAAGAAAGCTCACAAACAGTTTGCTGAAGACAAGCAGGCTAAGCACATGGATTACTGGAACCATGTCCTGTGGTATGATGAGACTAAGATAAAATTATTTGGTTCAGAAGGTGTCAAGCATGACGGCAACCAGGTGAGGAGTACAAAGACAAGTGTGTCTTGCCTACAGTCAAGCATGGTGATGGGAGTGTTAATGTCTGGGGTTTGCATGAGTGCTGCTGTTACTGTGGAACTACAGCTCTTTGAGGGAACCATGAATGCCAACATGTACCAAGACATACTGAAGCAGGGCATGATCCCCTCCCTTTGGAGACTGGGCCGCAGGGCAGCATTCCAACATGATAATGACCCCAAACACACCTCCAAGACAACCTATTGAGCATCTGTGGGTCATCCTCAAACAGAAGGTGGAAGAGTGCAAGGTCTCTAACATCCACCAGCCCCATGATGTAATCATGGAAGAGTGGAAGAGGACTCCAATGGAAACCTGTGAAGCTCTGGTGAACTCCATGCTCAAGAGCAGGGATCCTCAAACTACGGCCCTCCAGCTGTTGCGAAACTACACATCCCATGAGGCATTGTAAAAATCTGACATTCACAGACATGACTGGGCATGATGGGAATTGTAGTTCCTGAACAACTGGAGGGCCATAGTTTGAAGACCCATGCTCAAGAGGGTTAAGGCAGTGCTGGAAAATAATAGTGGCCACACAAAATATTGACACTTTGGGCCTAATTTGGATATTTCCACTTAGGGGTGTACTCACTTTTGTTGCCAGCTGTTTAGACATTAATGGCTGCGTGCTGAGTTATTTTGAGGGGACAGCAAATTTACACTGTTATACAAGCTGTACACTCACTACTTTACATTGTAGAAAACTGTCACTTCTTCAGTGTTGTCACATGAAAAGATATAATAAAATATTTACAAAAATGTGAGGGGTGTACTGACATTCCAAGCCATTGACTTTTATATCCCAAAGAAGGAATGTCCAAATATATGAGTAGATTTTCTACATTTGACTGATGGAATTTAGGGGATGGCATAACAGTCACACCACATTAACATACATTCTAGAGTTACTTGACAATATATAGCCAACCACATTTAGTGTACGGTTTGTAGTAGTCACATTTTAAAGCATATGCACCACTTTCAGACCAGACCAATTTGCTGGTCAAAGACCAGACCACTTTTTGCGATTCGGCACTGCGTCACTTTAACTGACAATTGCACAGTCGTGCGACGTGGCTCCAAAACAAAATTGACGTCCTTTTTTTTCCACAAATAGAGCTTTCTTTTGGTGGTATTTGATCACCCCTGCGGTTTTTACCATTTTTTCCCTCAGTTTAGGCCGATACGTATTCTTCTACATATTTTTGGTAAAAAAAAATCGCAATAAGCGATTGATTGGTTTGCGCAAAAGTTATAGCGTTTACAAAATAGGGATAGTTTTATAGCATTTTTATTAATAATTTTTTTTTTTTTTTACTAGTAATGGCGGCGATCAGCGATTTTTATTGTGACTGTGACATTGTGGGGGACCCATGGGACATTTTTGACACATTTTTGGGACCATTGTCGGTTATACAGCAATCACTGCTATATAAATGCAGTGATTCCTGTGTAAATGACACTGGCAGTGAAGAGGTTAACCAGTGGGTGGCAGTGTAGTGGTTAAGTGTTCCTAGGGGTGTGTTATTAACTGTGAGGGGGTTGGGCTTTCATTTAGTGAACACTGATCTCTGCTCCAATCACATGGAGCAGAGATCAGCGTCACTAGTTGCTAGGCAGAATGGAGAAATGTTGTTTACAACGGCATTTCTTCATTCGGCCGCTCCGTGAGACGATCGCGGGGATGCCCGCGGCGATCGAGTCCACGGGTCCCGCGACCAGACTCACGGAGGTCCCGACCAGCGCGGGTAGGGCGGCAAATTTAAAGGGACGTACATGTACGCCCATTTGCCTGCCCGTGCCATTCTGTCGACGTACATCGTCGTGCGCTGGTCAGCAAGTGGTTAAGCAGCCACCTTCTTCTAACAATCTCTCCTTCCACCTGGGGTCATTAGTACTCACAGGATTGGACTCTGTAGTCACTTCCTCCTTAGGTATACCTCTCTTTGGATCCTCCAAGGAAGAAGCCTCACTCAGGGAATTCTTGGCCTGACCTAAAAGGCCTTTTGAAATCCACCCTAGCCCCCACCTCTATAAGGGACACAAAAAAAGTCTACAGCTGGCTCTTCCTGGGTTTGGGTCTACTCCTCCATGGCCTCCTGACCTGTCCAGGACCTACAAGTGCTATTTACATTCATTTGGCTCCCATGTCCCAAATGCACTAGGGTTCCTCCCAGCCTGGCTTATAATTGGGCACTGTCTCACCAATGAAATCACTGCAAGAAGGCTCTACTTAAAAGGGGCCTAGCACCTGATAGTAACGTCCGCTGTAACAAGACATTATTTTGGCACAGAGCCACCTAGTGGCACACTAGCTTGCTGCACTTCCCTACATACTGCAAACAATGTTAAACTGTATGTATAGCCAAAATATTTCTTTTTAGTTTTGGATAGGGTGGGAAGGGCTGAAAACCCTCTCAGTTTATTTGTGTTGTCTGTGTCCAATTAGGGAGATTTCACTGCACTTCCTGTCCCGGAGAAACAACAGGAAGTGAGAAAAAAGTGAATAGTTAATAGTAAGGTAGAATAAGCATAAATTAAACTGCTTTAGTAACCACTCAATGTTCTTCATATCAGTGTTTGCCAGCATGTGCCAAGAAGAAGGCAATTCTGGACTAACAATATGCAGACTAACAATTTTAGATGATAATTAGGCTTTCTCTTGTCGTGGTTACATAGGATAAACCAGGTAATATGAGAGCCTATAATGATTATAAAGAAATGATTCTTCTGGAGGCTGAGAAATTATAATTATATTTCATATATAGTTGAATATGCTGTAAGTATTGTTTGAAATTGTTCCTGGGTCTACGCTTTAATATGACAGTTAGATTTTCATTCAGTTCTAACCTTTCCCAACCTTATCCAAAGCTAAATAAAAAGTTGTTCTAGTTTAAATATGGCCAATTTGCCATTCGGTTGTTTCTAGAAACCAATTAAAAATACTCTTTACCAAAAAAATCCTGCCCATATTTTATATAGTTAATTTTTTACATAGTGGGCTCTAATTGCCTTTCTCAGCTTTTCTGTTCTGCATTTGGTCAGGTGAACAAATGCAGGCCTGAAAACATGAGCTTGGAGATCAGCCATTACTTTTAAATAATGTTTAAATACAAGAGCCATGGGTGATCTTACTTGGTTTTCTTGGTGTCCTTTGTGTGTTTTTTCCAGATCTGTGCAGTTATTTATCATTATTAATATTCACAGCACAGTGATGATGTCACTTCTACTTTAACAAGGTAATGGCTAGGTTTGCAAATGCATTTGGTACACACAAAATATTTTTTCTTCCTTTGGGGAAAGTAATAAAAAGTGTCTAAGACAAACATTGTCTCAACTTTGTCTCAACTGCAGTACAACCAATCTGCTATTTACAGTAACATCATAATCATAATCAACATTGACTATTTCAAATCCTACATTTCTAGCATTCACAAATAGGTAGGAAAGTATATCATATTTATTTATTTGACACTTGTTTTTTTTACATATCTTCATATACTTCCTGGTTTTCAGGCCTAGGCAAATGCTGTCATACTCATACATCCCAGGAGTCTTTAGGAAGGAAGAAGGGGCAGGACCGACTTTAATTTTGATTGGGCCCAAGGCAAACATTTTCTTGGGGCTCCCCCTCCATTCTGAGACATACAAAAAATAGCAGGTAGACTCAAAATCAGTTTACTGCAGCAGATCACGCAGTGATTGCAATTGTTTGCCAGAGGTTACAGCCTATCCTTACTGCTCGCTGGCTGGTTGCTAGAGGTTACAACACATAATTTCTGCTTGCCGATTGGTTGCTAGAGGTTAATGCACATCATTACCACTTACTGATTGGCTGTTAGAGATTAAAGCAGATCACTACTGTTCGCTGATTGGTTGCTACAGGTTAATGCACATCATTACCTCTCACTGAATAATTGAGCAAGTAAAGGGGCACATTAATACACATACTACAGGAGAGTGTCAGAGAGTACAGACATACTACAGGAGAGGTTCAGAGACTGCAGACATACTGCAGGAGATTACCAAAGACTGGGGACATACTGCAGGAGACAATCAGAGACTGCGGACATATTACAGGAGACAATCAGAGACTGCGGACATATTACAGGAGAAAATCAAAGACTGCGGACATACTGAAGGAGACAGTTAGAGACTGCGGACATACTGCAGGAGACAATCAGAGACTGCGGACATACTGCAGGAGACAATCAGAGACTGCGGACATACTGCAGGAGACAATCAGAGACTGTGGATATACTGCAGGAGACAATCAGAGACTGCAGACATACTACAGGAGACAATCAAAGACTGCGGACATACTGCAGGAGACAATCAGAGACTGCGGACATACTGCAGGAGACAATCAGAGACTGTGGACATACTGCAGGAGACAATCAGAGACTGCGGACATACGGCAGGAGACAATCAGAGATTGGAGACATACTACAGGAGACAATCAGAGACTGGGGACAAACTGCAGGAGACAATCAGAGACTGCGGACATACTGCAGGAGACAATCAGAGACTGCGAACATACTGCAGGAGACAATCAGAGACTGCGGACATACTGCAGGAGACAATCAGAGACTGCAGACATACTGCAGGAGACAATGAGAGACTGCGGACATACTGCAGGAGACAATGAGAGACTGCGGACATACTACAGGAGACAATCAAAGACTGCGGACATACTGCAGGAGACAATTAGAGACTGCGGACATACTGCAGGAGACAATCAGAGACTGCGGACATACTGCAGGAGACAATCAGAGACTGCGGACATACTGCAGGAGACAATCCGAGACTGCGGACATACTGCAGGAGACAATCAGAGACTGCAGACATACTGCAGGAGACAATCAGAGACTGCAGACATACTGCAGGAGACAATCAGAGACTGCGGACATACTGCAGGAGACAATCAGAAACTGCAGACATACTACAGGAGACAATCAAAGACTGCGGACATACTGCAGGAGACAATCAGAGACTGCGGATATACTGCAGGAGACAATCAGAGACTGCGGACATACGGCAGGAGACAATTAGAGACTGCGGACATACTGCAGGAGACAATCAGAGACTGCGTACATGCTGCAGGTGATGGTCAGAGAACTTTCAGCAACGCACAGCTTGACAGTTGAATAACACAGCTCAGGGTTTAAGCAGTCAGGCATTTTATGGGTGCAAGGACATACCTGGCCAGCCAAACTCACTACACACATTTAGAGGTATGTGGGCGGGGCTTCCGTTCTCTGATCTCACTACAATATCCGGGAGCTCCACTGATGCTTTGTAGGGGGGCCCCATTACCCGTGAATTGGGGCCCCGATGAAGGTTTTGCAGAGTGCACAGAGGACACGGGAGGCTGTATTCCAGCGCTAGCCAGTAGCCAGCTGAGAGGGGGCGGGGCCGGGAGCTCCACTGACGCTCTGACCCCGCCCCTGTGCAGCCTGTATGCTCGGAACAGAGCGGCTGTAGTGAGAGCCAATGATCACCCCCAGACCTCTGTATTTCCCAGCCAGTATAGAGGGGGCGGGGTCGGGAGCTCCACTGACGCTCCCACTCCGATCACTGGCTCTCACTACAGCCGCTCTGTTCCGAGCATACAGGCTGCACAGAGGCGGGGTCAGAGCGTCAGTGGAGCTCCCTGCCCCGCCCCCACTCAGCATGCTAGCACGGGAATACAGCCTCCCGTCCCGTGTCCTCTGCGCACTCTGCAAAACCTTCATTGGGGCCCCAATTTGCAGGTAGCAGTGCGGGCCCCCCTACAAACATTGGGCCCAGGGCAGGTGCCCCGTTTACCCTGCGCTAAAGACGGCCCTGAGAAGGGGTACTCTAAGCTAAGCACACCTCCCTGCTCGCATGCCTGAGCTAAAGAAGGATGGATTCCAGGAAATAAATGCTACTTGAATAATCTGCCCTTACTCAAGGGGGCCATAGCCTGAAATGATAAGCAGATGTTTTTCAAAGTGATTTATCAGCAAAATAAAGCATGGAGACATAGATGGTTGAGTTTTCTGTAATTAAAAATGAATTGCATACCATTTTTGTTTTGTGGTGTTTAGATACGGTGTAATTCCACTTTGATTCCCCCTTTGTGTCTATAGAGGAATATATTTAACTGAGAATGTTTGTGCCCAGAGTAGTTCAGCTTTAAAACCAATATTGTCAACATTCCATTTCAACAAATGATGGTTAGTTTGCTTTCCCATGGAGAAAAAAGAACAATTGCTCATCATCTAATGGCAGTTAACCCTAAGGTGCATTGCTAGGTAATTTCCTTGAGCACCAACAGAAGGAACTATAATGGATTGCAGGAAATCAAACTTTTATTCAAGGGTCAGGTGATACTGTGCTTTGTAAAGTAATTTGTGAAATATATGCACCCTGTTTAACGTGATTCAACACTGCTTTCTTTACAATTAATTAATCTTTCATCACCCACCTATAGCCCCATTACTTCTTTTCCCAATCATTGTAAACAGTACACAAATAAAACCATGCAATACAGTAAAGGAAAGTACCGGTGCATAATGGTGTAAATGACATACAACATTGATCACAAAAGTATCAATATAAGGTAATTTAGGCTGTGACTACATTCCCTGAGAACAATGATTATATTGCATAGCCGGGGTTCACCTTCATATAAGATAAGGGGTCATCCAAATCACCACTGGTTGGCCATATTAGCTGGTCTTGATGTCTGTATACACAGCCCTCAGATAGGGAATGGGACCCATAACGGTTAACCAGCCGCCCCATGGCTCTCAAAAAGCAATCAAAACTTTTAATAAATGGAAAGGAGGGAAGAGGACAAAGAAGGAAAGAGGTGAGAAATAATGAAAGAAGAAAAGTGTGGCACTAAGAGGTTTACCTCAAATCTGAAGAGGCAGTTCTTGGGGTCCCAGGTTCTTTCAAATCTGGGAATCCTATCCTGCAGAATGTCAGGGAGATGTCCATGACATTGTATTCTTTAAGAAGTCATAAGATATCACAAAAGACTTCCAAGATCTTGCAATTAAATTCTAGCTGCTGTAAAAATGAAAGGAATTTGGCTGGGTCTTGGGGCTCCCTCAGCAGGGTGTCCGAGTAGTGTCTTTCACGGGGACTTGTTATATAATGTTATAAGTGTGAATCCAGAACCTGTGAACTTTTGGACACATCCACCAGACCAGATAAGCTGTTCCTTCTTAGCCGCACCCTCGAAACACATGGTCAGGTTTTCAGTACCCACTGGGCAATTCTAATGGGGACCATGTACCATCACATGAGTACCTTGTAATTGGCTTCAATTAGGGAAGTATTTATGATCAATTGTGCGATTCATTATGCCAGTATATGCCACTCTGCAGGGTCTAAGACTTCCCCTATATCCTGTTCCCATCTTTCCATATAAGGAAGTTTGTTGTCCATGGAGGATAGAATGCTGTAAACTTTGGATATGTAATCGATATGTTTACATAAATATTCCTTTGAGGTTGTCATGGATAAATCGGAAACCCTTTTCAATTAAGTGGTCATAAAAAACAGCAATACACAACAACCCTTTGTTTGTCCACAATGCAAAATCAAGTGGGGAAAGGCCGGAGAGTAATGCAAGGGGAGCATGGGTTGATTTAAAAGTGTGTTTCATTGATAAGGATGAGCCGAACACCCCCCTGTTCGGTTCGCACCAGAACCTGCGAACAGACCTAAACTTTGTGTGAACTTTAGAACTCTATTGAAGTCTATGGGACTCGAACATTCACAATCTAAAGTGCTAATTTTAAAGGCTAATATGCAAGTTACTGTCCTAAAAAGTGTTTGGGTCCCAGGGGACATGGATCAATGCAAAAAAAAGTTTTAAAAAACGGCCGTTTTTTCAGGAGCAGTGATTTTAATAATGATTAAAGGGAAACAATAAAAGTGTAATATTCCTTTAAATTTTGTATCTGGGGGGTGTCTATATATGCCTGTGAAGGGGCGCATGTTTCCCGTGCTTAGAACTGTCCCTACACAAACTGTCATTTGTGCAGGAAAAAAAGTATTTTAAAATCACTTGCGGCTATATTGTCGGCTCCCGTAATACAGAGAACACTCAATGAGTGTTCTCTGTATTAGCCGACAATTCATTCATTGATAAAAAAAAAAAAGAGTGGGGGTTCCACTAAATTCAATTACCAGGCCCTTCAGGTCTGGTATGGATATTAAGGGGAACCCCGCATCAAATTTAAAAAAATTTGACATGGGGTCCCCCTAAAAATCCATACCAGACCCTTTATCCCAGCACGCAACCTGGCAGGCCGCAGGAAAAGGGGGGGGGGCGAAAGAGCGCCCCCCCCTCCTGAACTGTACCAGGCCACATGCCCTCAACATTGGGAGGATGCTTTGGGGGTCTGTGACCCCTCAAAGCACCATATCCCCATGTTGATGTGGAGAAGGGCCTCATCCCCACAACCCTGAGCGGTGGTTGTGGAGGTCTGCGGGCGGGGGGCTTATCAGAATCTGGAAGCCCCCTTTAACAAGGGGACCCCCAGATCCCGCTCCCCCTGTTTGAAATGGTAAGGGGGTACAAAAGTACCCCTACCATTTCACAAAGAAAGTGTAAAAATGGTTAAACAAAACAAAACACACCTTTGAAAAATTCCTTTATTTAAAATAAAAAAAATAAAAAAAAAAAGATTCCAGCAGTGCTAATCCACTCTTGCTATCCAGCGATGGATGATCATCTCTCTGGGGTCCAGCGATGGCTGATCTCATCCAGCGACGGGGGATCTCTCAGTCCAGCGCTGTCCATACATCCGTCTTCTGTCTCCACTGCGGAGACACTGCAGGGATCCCAGCGCTGACGTTTCTTATATTAGGAGGGCAGGGCCACCCGTCACCTGACCCCGCCCCCTCTGATGCTGGTGAGGAAAGCTATGGGGTTCCCCAGTGACGTATGGGTGACCCAGCCCCCCTCTGATGTAACGCAGGTTTCTGTTACATCAGAGGGGTCGGGGTCACCCATATGTCATTAGGAAATCCCTGGCTCCCAATGTAAAATGCTGTGGCGCCACCATGGGAGCTAAATTTTCTCCCTCACTAGCAAATTTGTACATGGGATGGTGAGAAGAATGTTTTCTTTTTTCCCCTGATACCCTCTTATCCCATCTCCAGTTTCATTGTTCACTTGTTTTAGGACTTGTCCCCTTCTCTCAGTAAGTTCCTTCTGTGTTTTTTGTTTTTTTGGTTTTTATCTCTCCCTCCTGCTATTTCTGGTTAACCATTTATCTTTGACATAATCTTTTTATATTGGTTCTGTCACTTATTTTGATCTTGCATTGTGTTACCACTACCAAGTATTTTGACTTAAGCATTTTTTTTCTGTCTTCTATTTTTCTGGAAGAAAACGGTCTTAACATCTTTTGCAGCATTTTTTTTACACACTTTTCTTTTGGCTCAACATTTATATTTATATATATATATATATATATATATATATATATATATATATTTTTTTTTTTTTTTTTTTTCCTCCCTTCCTCCCCCTTTATCTCTTTGGCAAAAATAGGTGTAGTCGCCATCCACTTGAATGATTGGTGGTATCAATTAAATATGCAGATTTTCTGTGGTACTAGCCTGACTATTAAGTCTATTGCCGAAACACATCAGCCCTGATGTTTTACTGTCACTCTGATCTATCAATAAATGGCACTTCAAGGATTACAGTTTTGGTGGCTCTTCTTAGTATTTATTAAAATTATAGACTCATCATTTCTTTATCAGTGGGCAAACGAAATCAGCAGGGGATCAAATGCTTTTTTTCTCTCACTGTATATCCCTTGTATTTAAGGGTTAATTTCCTCCATATATATATATATATATATATATATATATATATATATATATATATATATATATATATTTATCTTTAACATTTGATTTGTTTGCCTTATGGCTTCTAGGCTCCACCTATAATTTTCTGGGTTGATTACCTTTTTAAGACACAGTTTGTAAGGACATTGTGATAATAAAATGATGGCGGTGCTGTGCATGTGATAAAATGATTGAAGCTTCGATGTGTCAAAAGTAATTTTGTATCTGACTTCAGTAAATTCTAACACATCTTTGTCTCTCTATTCACTTGTAAATTCCATGGCTGCTGACTACATCTACCTGCTGACAAGCGGGACAGAGAAGCACATCAGCTCAGTCATCAAACAATATTGGCAGGTAAAAATGGATAGGACAATAGGAGAGGAGGAGCTCTGAAGACCATTAGGTGGGAATGAGGGATTACTGTTTAAAAGACTGCTGAGGAAGACAGGATTCGCCATGCTAATCATTAACAAGCTGTATAGCACTGTCTAGCTGTTAAAAAAAACACTGCTGCAGCAACATAATGATAGACTGTTCTATGCTAGTTTTTCCTTGGTAATAAGTATACCTTTATGTGGGTAAAATATCTAACAATGAATATCACAGCCTCCAGATTTTAATGCTATTCAAAGAAGATCTTTTGGTAGACCTCAAACATGCATGCAGACTGTATTTCTGAACTAGAAGCATTCACCTGCGAGGACAAAGTACAATTCCACAATTAAGACTAGTAGCTGGCCACAGGAAGCATTTGGAGACTGTCATTTCTGCCAGTGGGGTAATTACTGACTTAGAGGGTGCACAAACGTATACAAATCCTACATCTTACCTTTTTTAATCGTTTTAATTCAGAAAGTAAATAATAAATATGAATTTGCATTTACAAAAATCTGTTTTCTGCACATGTGGTACTACAGTCTTTTTAAAAAGCAAAATAATAAAATGTATAACTTTACCAGAGGTGTCCAAACATTTGAACACAGCATAATGAGTATGGGTGTGCCTATACGTATGTGTACTGTGTGTGTGAATAAGCACGTGTTTATTTTACAAAACAAACCTAATTATCTATGCTCAAACCTGCCTCTGAACTTGTATATATTCATTTTTTCTTCATTATTTATTGTTTATTTTTGAGCGAGTTATGGGGCAAAACTACAGAACATGGGGCCCCATTGCAAAATTTTGACGTGGCCTTTGGTGCCCTCCTTTTTGCTATTTATCTTAACATAAAGTATGTCCAAATCAAGAACATGTAGCAGGATTGATGCCAGCATAGTCATTACACTATGAGGGAGCACAACTGTGGACAGAAGTTGCCAAGGAAGAGGGGGGCATTAGCACAGAGAATTAACTTTTAACATTCATTTTTCCACTCTTTATTCATGGGTGATTTTTCAGCATCTCAGACCTCAGAGCCTCAGTGTAATTTCTAAGACCTTCATAGGTGTGCACACAGGGTGTGTCAGGCATGCCCGGACATACCCTAATAAACCTGTGTGGTGCCGATTCCCCCTGTGTAAACAACTGATTTTTCGCCCCCAAACAGGGCTCCTAAAAAAAATGTCAAAAAATCATAAAAAAATACAATTGTAAAAAATAAAATAATAAAAAGAAAAACTACTGACGACGTCCACTACCCTACTGACACCATCCACCATGAGTATACACATATGTGTTTGAGCTTTGGGGTACACACCCTAATGCAATAGACTGTGCACTCCTGTGAAGCCCTCCCAGTCCTTCTAATGACACAGCATGCAAGTGTTGAAGGAGGTAGTCTAGTAATCAGTAAAAACGAAGCAAGAGTTGTAAAAGAAATATTTTATAATTTATATTATAACATAATTAATAGTACCATTGTGCACAATGCAAACTTACCTAAAAACTTTGTTTTGTTTTTGTTTGTTTTAATTACAAACAGCTATTTTGTGAGTTTATAGCTGAAGCAACACTATGGGATTTTTACCACCTGAGACTGTGTTAGGCGTACAGGGTTCATTTTAGTGCTGATGCTGACTGGGATGACCAGAAGCTCTGATGGCAATAAATCTACGCTACTAAGACAGTTAAACAAATGTTCCTTACTGCACAGCCTATAAAGGTGATCTGTCACTAGTGACAAAGGTTCTGATGTCTCTAATGCCGCGTACACACGATCAAACAAGCGGGTGGAAAAGTCCGGCAAACTCAAGTCCGCCGGACAATCCCCCCGTGTGTAGGCTCCGGCATACTTTTTTGACCCGAAAGTACGCCGGACTTAGACAGTAGTTTTGCACTCCAATCTTCCCGCCAGACTCGCATTTCGGCGGACAATCTGGCCGTGTGTGTGCCAGTCTGCCGTACTTTGAAATGAACAGACTGCTGGCCCCGCCACCTGGTATGGACTTAAAGGGGAACCCCAACGCCGAAAAAAATCGGCGTGGGGGTCCCCCCCAAGTCCACAACAGACCCTTGAAGCTCTCTCCGGCCGCAATGCAAGGGACGCGCTGCACGGTGACTTATATAGGGACAAGGGGCGGGGTCATCGGTTGATGTCACATGGGTTGATGTCACATGGTGACCCCGCCCCCTTACGATGTCACAGTCCCGGAGGATGCTGGGACTGTCGCCATGTGACATCAACCCATGTGACATCAACCGATGACCTCGCCCCTTGTCCCTATATAAGTCACCGTGCAGCGCGTCCCTGGCATTGCGGCCGGAGAGAGCTTCGAGTTAACATCTCCAGGAGAAGAAGGAGAAGAAGAAGAACGGAAGGCGGCGGCGGCGGCGACAGAAGACCGGGCCACCGCCTGTAAAAGAGCTATAAGAAGGCGCGGTGGCCTGGCAGAAGAACCGAAGAGGAGGACAAGACCCCCGAAGTCGGAAGAAGAGGCCGCGGCGACGAAGAAGAATGCCGGCCTCCTCTGCTAGCAAAAGAGCTACAAGAAGGTAGCGGAGGAGTCCGGCGAGAAGACCCCCGAAGACAGAAGACCCCCGGAGCTGTGCAATAAATTATTTTATCTTGTGTGTTGTGTTTTTTTTGTACTTTATTTTACAGGTGAATGGGTAGGGGTACATTGTACCCCATACTCATTCACATAGGGTGGGGGGCCGGTATCCGGGGGCCCCCTTATTAAAGGGGGCTCCCGGATTCCGATAAGCCCCTCGCCCGCAGACCCCGACAACCAACGGCCAGGGTTGTCGGGAAGAGGCCTTTGTCCTCATCAACATGGGGACAAGGTGCTTTGGGGTGGGGGGGGCGCGCGGCCCCCACTTCCCCAAGGCACCCCCCATGTTGAGGGCACGCGGCCTGGTATGGCTCAGGAGGGGGGGGGGGGCGCTCGCTTGCCCCTCCTTTCCTGGCCGGCCGGGTAGCGTGCTTGGACAAGGGTCTGTTGTGGACTTGGGGGGACCCCCACGCCTTTAAGTCCATATCAGGTGGCGGGGCCAGCGACGTCTCCTTCCTCCCTGCCTACCTGGAGACGCGCTCGAAATTAGCGGACTTTCCTCCGCATGCGTGGGCGAGTCCGTACGCCGTATTAGTCCGCTGAAAAAATGCCGTGTGTGGGCAAGTAGCCCGTTCGGAAAGTCCGGCGGACAGTCTGGCGGGAAGTCCGCCAGACTAAGTCCGTCGGATAGACGGCTACGTGTGTACGCGGCATAAGTCTGACATCAGCTCTCCATGACTGTAAATGTCACAGGAGGTATAAGTTCAGTATCAACAGCACATTTCTTCAATCCTTAATATTACAGGCCTGGATTTTTGTTGGGTGAAGTAAGTAGCTCAATCTCAGTTTTTGCGGACGACACAAAAAAAAGCAGGGCAATAACTTCACATCAAGATATAGAAATTTTACAGCAAGACCTGAACAAAATAATGGATTGGGCAACTCCATGACAAATGAGGTTTAATGTGGAGAAATGTAAGGTATTGCACTTGGGGGCTAAAAACATAAATGCAAACTACTCACTAGGGGGAGAACCTCTGGGGGAATCAAGGATGGAGAAAGATCTGGGGGTCCTAGTAGAAGACAGACTGAGCAATAGCATGTCAAGCTGTAGCTACCAAAGCTGGCAGAATATTAGCATGAATAAAAAAAGGGGATATACTCCAGAGATAAAACTATAATCCTGCCACTTTATAAAACTCTGGTTAGGCCACATCTGGAATATTCTGTCCAGTTCTGGTCACCAGCCCTTAGAAGGGATGTGCTGAAAACAAAGAGAGTCCAAAGAAGGGCAACAAAATGAATAAGAGGATTGAAGGACCTCATTTTTGAGGAATGACTACATACACTAAATGTATTCTTGTTGGAGAAGAGATGCTTGAGAGGGGACATGATAGTGATTCCAAGTACCTTAATGGGGATCCCAGAGTAGGAAAAAAATAATAATTCAGTCTCAGGGAGTGTAAGCGGACACAAGTTCACACAATGGGATTGGAGGAGAAGCGGTTTAACCTTGATCTGTGCAGGGGGTTTTCACTGTCAGAGTGATAAGGATGTAGAACTCTCTTCTACAATTGATGGTGACAGCGGGGAGTATTGATATTTTTAAAAGACTCTTGGACGTGAATCTTAACCGCTTGTGGACCAGCTGCCACAGTTTTACTGCGGCAAGTTGGCTCTGCTGCGCAAAATCACTTTAATGTACGTGATCTTGCGAGGCTTGGATAGCAGGCACGCACGCGGTGCTGGCACGTGCCCGCAGCGAGCTCCGTGAGTCCGACTGCGGGTCCCGCAGACTCGATGTCCTCAGGGATACCCAGGATCGTTTAACGGAGAGGTAGAATGGGGAAATGCTGATGTAAACTAGTATTTCCCCATTCTGCCTAGTGACACTGTCACTGATCACCTGTAATCGGGAGTGGTAATCAGTGTTGTGTTACACACAGCCCCTCCCCCCCCCCCACAGTTAGAATCATTCCCTAGGACACACTTAACCCATGCAGCACCCCCTCCTGGTTAACCCCTTCACTGCCAGTCACATTTACACAGTAATCAGTATATTTTTTGCTAAAAGGGGAAGGAGAGGGAGAGTATTAATTGCAAGGGACTTTTGAACTTTCCTGTGCCCTGCACTTTGTACATACCCCTGACTCCTGCATTCTCTGTGTAATGTGCTCCTGATTCCTGCATTCTGTGCATTACATACTCCTTACCCCTGCACTCTGCGCATGACATGCCCCCAATCCCCAAACTGTTTGTATTGCGTAATCCTGACTGCTGCACTCTGCACATTACACACCTCTTGCCCCTGCAATTTGTGCTTTTTATACTCCTGACCCCGCACACAATGTGCACTACATGCTCCTGACCCCTGCACACTGTGCATTATGCACTCCTGATGCATGTTTTCTGTGTTCTATACACTCCTGACCCCTACACATGGTGCATTAGGCCCTCATGACCCCTGAACTCTGTCCATTACATACTCCTGACCGCTGCACACTGTGCTTTATGTACTCCTGATCTCTAAACTATGTGCCTTACACACTCCAAACTCCTGTACTCTGAGGCCGCGTACACACGGGCGGACTGTTCGCCCAACCTTGTCCGCTGAACAGTGTTTGGGCGGACAGTCCGCTCGTGTGTGGGCTTTCAGCGGACAGTTTCAGCGGACAGTTGGACGGACAAAGTCTTTCGGAAATTCCGAAAAACTGTCCGCTGAAACTGTGTTTGAGCGAACAGTCCCCCCGTGTGTGGGCCTGTCCGCTGTACTTTCGAAATGAGCGGACTGTTCCCGCTCGGAAAGTCCGCCCATTTCGAGCGCGTGTACAGGTAGGCGGGGCCCGCGAAGGAGACGTCGCGGGCTCCGCCGCCTGGAATGGGCTTAAAGGGGAACCCCAACGCCGAAAAAAATCGGCGTGGGGGTTCCCCCAAAGTCCACACCAGACCCTTGTCCGAGCACGCTACCCGGCCGGCCAGGAAAGGGGGGCGAGCGAGCGCGCCCCCCCTCCTGAGCCGTACCAGGCCGCGTGCCCTCAACATGGGGGGTGCCTTGGGGAAGGGGGGGCTGCGCGGCCCCCCCACCCCAAAGCACCTTGTCCCCATGTTGATGAGGACAAGGGCCTCTTCCCGACAACCCTGGCCGTTGGTTGTCGGGGTCTGCGGGCGGGGGGGCTTATCGGAATCCGGGAGCCCCCTTTAAGAAGGGGGCCCCCGGATACCGGCCCCCCACCCTATGTGAATGAGTATGGGGTACAATGTACCCCTACCCATTCACCTGTGAAATAAAGTACAAAAAAAAAAACACAACACAGGGAAAAAATATTTTATTGCACAGCTCCGGGGGTCTTCCGTCTTCGGGGGTCTTCTCGCCGGACTCCTCCGCTATCTGTGTGTAGCTCTTTTACTAGCGGAGGAGTCCGGCTTTCTTCCTCCCTGCCGCCGGCCTCTTCTCCCGACTTCGGGGGTCTTGTCCCCCTCTTCGGTTCTTCTGCCGGGCCACCGCGCCTTCTTGTAGCTCTTTTGCAGGCGGTGGCCCGGTCTTCTGTCGCCGCTGCCTTCCGTTCTTCTGTCGCCGCCTTCGGTTCTTCTGCCGGGCCACCGCGCCTTCTTGTAGCTCTTTTACAGGCGGTGGCCCGGTCTTCTGTCGCCGCCGCCGCCGCCTTCCGTTCTTGTTCTTCTTCTTGTTCTTCTTCTTCTTCTCCTGGAGATGTTGACTCGACGAGCTCTCCGGCCGGAATGCCAGAGCCGCGCTGTGCGGTCACTTATATAGTGACAATGGGGCGGTGTCACATGGTATATGTCACATGGGTTGGTCACATGGTGACCCCGCCCCCTTACGATGTCATAGTCCCCATGTGACATCAACCCATGTGACCAACCCATGTGACATATACCATGTGACACCGCCCCATTGTCACTATATAAGTGACCGCACAGCGCGGCTCTGGCATTCCGGCCGGAGAGCTCGTCGAGTCAACATCTCCAGGAGAAGAAGAAGAACAACAAGAAGAAGAACAAGAACGGAAGGCGGCGGGGGCGACAGCGGCGACAGAAGACCGGGCCACCGCCTGTAAAAGAGCTACAAGAAGGCGCGGTGGCCCGGCAGAAGAACCGAAGGCGGCGACAGAAGAACGGAAGGCAGCGGCGACAGAAGACCAGGCCACCGCCTGTAAAAGAGCTAGAAGAAGGCGCGGTGGCCCGGCAGAAGAACCGAAGAGGGGCACAAGACCCCCGAAGTCGGGAGAAGAGGCCGGCGGCGGGGAGGAAGAAAGCCGGACTCCTCCGCTAGTAAAAGAGCTACAAGAAGATAGCGGAGGAGTCCGGCGAGAAGACCCCCGAAGACGGAAGACCCCCGGAGCTGTGCAATAAAATATTTTTTCCCTGTGTTGTGTTTTTTTTGTACTTTATTTCACAGGTGAATGGGTAGGGGTACATTGTACCCCATACTCATTCACATAGGGTGGGGGGCCGGTATCCGGGGGCCCCCTTCTTAAAGGGGGCTCCCGGATTCCGATAAGCCCCCCGCCCGCAGACCCCGACAACCAACGGCCAGGGTTGTCGGGAAGAGGCCCTTGTCCTCATCAACATGGGGACAAGGTGCTTTGGGGTGGGGGGGCCGCGCGGCCCCCCCCTTCCCCAAGGCACCCCCCATGTTGAGGGCACGCGGCCTGGTACGGCTCAGGAGGGGGGGCACGCTCGCTCGCCCCCCTTTCCTGGCCGGCCGGGTAGCGTGCTCGAACAAGGGTCTGGTGTGGACTTTGGGGGAACCCCCACGCCGATTTTTTTCGGCGTTGGGGTTCCCCTTTAAGCCCATTCCAGGCGGCGGAGCCCGCGACGTCTCCTTCGCGGGCCCCGCCTACCTGTACACGCGCTCGAAATGGGCGGATTTGCCTCCGCCTTACGTGGGCGAGTCCGTTCATTTCAAAAGTTGAGCGGACTGTTTGGCAAACAGTTCGTTGAAACAGTCCGCTCGTGTGTGGGCACGTCCGCTCATGCAAATTTTGAGCGGACTGTTTGCCGAAACTGTTTGACGAACAAGGTTGGGCAAACAGTCCGCGCGTGTGTACGCGGCCTCAGTATTACAGACTATATATACTATACTGTACAGCAAGTAGTTATGGGTTTAATTTTAGCCCATTTAAGCCCCATACAACAGTTTGGCCATTGTTCGTAATTACACCATGTGCGCCATATTTTTTCTCTTCTTGTGGTGGTCAAAGGTGACCCAAGTCTTGTACAATCCTAGCAACCCTGCCTGGTTGTTTACTTTTAATTCAGTGTAAATGAAGGTGCAAAATCTCTCCCTCTCTCATCTAATTTTAATTATCCGACTAATTTATTAGCCCAGCAGAATTTAGTGAAAATAGTGCCAAATAAGTTGTTGGAAAAAAATGTAATTGTTTGAAAGTATGTGTGTGTTTTTTTTTTTTGCAGTTTTCTTTTACAGCAATGTCACTGAAGCTAAAATAGAGTTCCATATTGTGCCCTGATAGATGTCATTACAAATGATAGAAAACATTTGAAATCTCATGCACATGTCACAATGTGTGAGAGTTTATGAAGGTTCTTTACTGACACCGTTCATAGAGCAGACAACACAATCAATCTGATATCAGAAAAATGTGCACTTTACACAGATAGTATTATTTCTCATGATATACTGGAGTCAGAATACAGAAAACATTTGCCAGACAATTTCCGTTAAGGATGACTTGTTTAATTTTTGTGGCAGAGGTGTAAGTGAACATAATTTTCGTACACAAGTAACTTGAACTATGGTACCCAGACATACATTACTTTATTTTTATGGTTTAGAATAGTGACAGGAGCAAGGAAAACATTTTCCCATGCGTCTTTCAATTCCACCAGAGTGTTAGGTAAGAGGGAAAACAGATGTATTATGAAGATAGTAAATAAAATTGGCCAAATGCCTGAAGTACAAGTACTAGCATTTGTCTTGATATTACGCTGTTGTAATCAACCTGTACAAAAACACTCAGGCTACGGAGGGAGGGGACAATCAGATTCTACTGAAGTGCACATGTGCGAAATGAACAGAGGGGTGACCTTATTATGCCCTGTACACATGGTCAGACATTCCGACCACAAAATCCGTCTGATTTTTTCTGACGGATTTTGTCTGAAACTGGTGTTGCTTACACACTGTCGGACAAAGTTGTCAGAAAAGGAACGTGGTGACGTTCGACGGGACTACGTAGAGGCTAGTAGCCAATAACTTTGGTCTCGTAATTTGATCTGAGCATGCGTGGCACTTTGTCCCTCGGAATTCTCCACAAACAATCGGAAAAGCCTGATCTGATTTTTTTGACAAAAAATTTTACATCCTGCTTTCAAATTTTTTCCGTCGGAAATTTTGGAATGCTACTTAAATCTCAAAACTGGCTAGACAAAATTGCAAATCCATTGCCAGGTAAGATGTTAACCATAAAGTTATTTTAATTGTATATTCAGCTGCTTATTTTACTTTAAGAGCCTCATTGTAACCCTTTCTAAATAAAATAAAAAATCACGTTATTGTCTTTATTTTTAATTAAAACTACTGAAAAGATCACAGCATTTTTACCTAACCTGCTGAAAACTGAAACACAATGACACCTGTACAGTGTTAATTTTGGCAGCAAATTTTGATTTAATTTTAGTTTTAGGACTAAAATGGCATTTAAGTTTTAGTCCCTAATTAACTTCTCACTCAGTAGGGCACTGTGCGAACTGGTGTACACTTGGTATTTTTAAGCACATAGCACTTTATGTAGTAATTTGGGCACATTGTTACTATTTATTGCAACATTGTTTATATAACCCTACTGATGCACTGAGTGAGAAGTTAATTAGAGCGCAGCATTTGTATTTTTTCAAACATCATTTATAGTGTCGGATCACTTATAGTATGAGTGCAGCTTAATTATTCCGTTATTTCTCAGTCGTTTGAGTTTCTACATCCATTTTTGCACTTTAGTATTTTGTATCACTAAGTTTTAGTCCCATTTTAATCTTCTGCAATTGTTTTAGTTTTAGTCATATTTAGTCGACGAATTCTCCAGTACATTTTAGTAGACTAAAACGCATTTTAGTCATCTAAAATCAAAATGGGTAGAGTTAAATTGTAATGCGTTATTTAAGCATTTCTCTACAGTTTCCAACTCATTATATACTGCTGGAGTGAAAAATCGAATATGTTATTTATGGTATTGAGGTATGAACATTCACTATAGACCAGTGTTAATTTTGATGTCAAATTTCAATTTAGTTTCAGTCTTAGTCTTTTGACTAAAATGCCATTTTAGTTTTAGTCATATTTTGGTCATCTCAATTGTTTTAGTTTTAGTCCTATTTTAGTTGACTAAAATGGTATTAAGTTAGTCGACTAAAATGTTTTAGACAGTTTTAGTCTACAAAATTAACACTGCACCTGTAGCTATTTATACTCGTTCCGAGTTTGAACAATTAGGTTGGAAAGGCCATATCTAATGATACCTACTTTCTTTACAGTGGAATTACAGTTATTTTTTAAAATAAATACGGTACATTAAATAAATGAATGACTGTGTCCCCATTGCAAAGTTTTGAAATTACCTATAATATAATATGTTCACACAGACAAGAAGTGAGTAGGATTTATCATGTAAAGTCCTCTCAACAATAAACACTTTTTGGAGATAATAGAAGGGGTATTACCTTACTCATTTAATTTTGTGCTGCCTATCAGTTAATTAAATTCCTCATCCTTCCTGTGGGGTAATTGGCACAAGTAACAAGAGGAATTTGGGGAGCAGCATAAAAAAAAAAGAAGAGAAATTCTAAACTTGAGTAATACTACGGTACCAATAATAAAACAATTACATTGTGACCTAAACATGGCCTAAACATAAAAACTTCTGATTTCTCCACTGATTATACCCTGCATTTACATCTGTCATACACATTATGGTACAGCACGTCAGCAGACATCACCTCTGATAAAAATGGAAATCATATTGAATTTTCTGAGATTTCGAGGTACCACCTGGTCTGATCTTTTTATATAACCTTTTCTTCATATGAGGACACTGGCTGCTACTACCACAGAATGGGGTTACACATGGGCAGTAGAATGTTTTTGCCACTGATTAGGATACTGTGGCAGTGTTGGGAGAATGTATGAACATTTGAACTGGTTTTTTAAAGCAGATTTAAAGTTAAATGGGAACTGCAGGTTTGTGGGGGGAAAAAAATTAGCAAATAAAAAAATAATAATATAGCATATACAATTGCAACACTGCCTTACAGGGTCTCAAAGCAGCTGCTGATATACAATGTGCTTTATTACTCAGTTGGTCAAAATACCATATGTATATTGTATCCCCAATCAAGTCTGTATACATTGTTTCTTTTGCATAGGCCCTGGTGAAGGGGGTAAGTCTTGACTCCTGAAACACACTGGCCTTGTTGTATAGTCTTTCACCTAATTTTACAATGGAATGAATGTGTACCGGGGGGGTTTTACCCTTCACCACGGGTACATTTTGAATACCTTCATATTATATTATTAAGCATAGGTAATGTAAACTTATCTGTCTTTTTCTTCTTTCCTAATCTAGATAACACTGGACTTTTCTTTCTTTTTTCCCTTTTCAAGTCCGTATAGGATGAGTCGAGAAATCGGCAGGTCGGAACAATGGGTGAGTGCTGCCTATTGACTCAGCTACCATGGCCCCCTTCAACATTTTATCCCTGAACATACAGGGACTCAATTTACCACAGAAACGCACTAAAACGTTTAGGTCATTCCAAGCAAAAAATGCACACATTGCAAGAGACTCATTTTACAGTAAAATCAACGCTTCCATTTTTTAGTTCATCCTATCCACAAATATTCACTGCCGTGGCCAATACCAAACAACGTGGAACTCTTGTCATTTTCCACCAGTCCACTCCATTCACAATTCATTCGGAAATTAAGGACCCAGAAGGAAGATATCTAATCCTTACGGGACACATTTTGGACACAGAAGTAATTGTGGTTTCTTATTATACACCTAACAGCCAATTTCATTCTTAACACATCTAACATATTGACCACATTTTCCTGATCACAGGAATGATACCTGATATTCTCTCATCAAATATAATCCCCATCCCATGGTCTGACCATAATGCAGTGCTAACAACTATTTCATCAACCATACCTAAAGCACGAGATAAAACATGGTATTTACCAGAGATATTACTTAAAAACCCTTTATATTGTCACAAAATTGAACATGCTCTGAAAGAATATTTAACATTCAACAAAAGCCCAGAAATTTCCCCAATAACATTGTGGGAAACACATAAACCGGTCTTGAGGGGAGCACTTCAGCAGCAGTATGGAATACTCAATAGAGAACGCAGAAATCTTGCACGTAAATTAGAAACACAATTTAACTCCTTTTTCTTACCAAAGCAATCCTGATCCAACTACTAAAAATAATTTAGAGAAGGCACACCTGGAATATGATCTTTTTCTTATAGAATCATCTGATAAATTACTGCATCATTCCAGACATGCTTTCTTCATGAAATCTAACAAACCCGGCACATACCTAGCGAGGGCACTCAGATCAACAAATAACTAAATTTCATTCTCACTTAAATACATTATACATGGAATCAAATACATTCAATTCAAGCAAAGCAGATTCCTTCTTCTCACAAATTAACCTACCTGAACTAATTGTTTTACAAAAAACACATCTTGAGATACCTATCACGGTAGAGGAAGTAGAAAAGGTCATCAAGTTGAAAATTAATAAAAGAACAGGACCAAATGGTTATTCTGCATTATACTACCGCACATTTTCAGACTCTATTTCCCCTATATTGGCAGAGGCATTCAATGATTTACTCGAAAATAAATCATTTAGACAAGAATCCTTATTGCCAATCATATGTATGATTCCCAAACCCCATGCCGATGATACTTCTTGTACTAACTACCGACTCATATCAATGCTAGATATCAAAATTCTCACAAAGATCTTAGCATCCGTCTAAGTAGATTCCTTGGCACACTTATAAATCGTGATCAAGTTGACTTTATACCAACATGACAAGCAGGCGATAATGTATGCCGAGCAGTTCTTTTAGCACAAATTGCCAAAACATGTCGCATTCCCTCCTGCTTTCTCTCACTTGATATTTAAAAGGCTTTTGATTCTATATCCTGGTCCTTCCCGCATTATACATTACAGAAGTGGGGTTTTGGCCCAAATTTTACTAACTGGATCAGGGCACTGTATAATAAACCTAAAGCATATGTTAAATATGCAGGTTATAAATCTTATACCTTTAATATTGAAAGGGGCACTAGACAGGGGTGTCCTCTTTCACCCCTATTATTTGCACTTCTTATAGAACCACTTGCCCAATGGATCAGATAAGATACCACCATAATGGGTATTGAAGTAGGGGGATTTCAACACAAAATGTGTCTATTCGCAGATGATATCCTCCTATTTCTTTCATTGCCCCAAGTATCAGGCCCTAACCTAATGCCAATACTTGATGACTTTGCTACCTTCTCTGGCCTTTTCATCAATCCCAAGAAATGTGTAGCACTAAATGTATCTCTTTCAAATTTAGAATTAAGTTCAGCTAAGGTAGGTCTCCCCCTTACCTGGGCAGATAAATCCATTCCATATCTAGCAATACACCTCACTGCATCACTCTTGGATCTTTTTTCAGCTAATTACCCTCCAATGTTAAAAAATATAACAAATATGTTGAAATCTTGGTGCCACCTTCATTTATCATGGTTCAGAAGAATCGACACAATAAAAATGACAGTCTTACCCAAATTGTTGTACCTTTTCAGAGTCTTACCAATTCCAATTCCTGCCTATTACCTGAGAATTATACAGAAAAAGGCAAATGCATTTATATGGGGTTCTTCTAGACCACGTACACAGCAACACACACTTTACCTCCCTAAATTAAATGGAGGTCTAGGTTGTCCTAATTTTGGATCTTATTATAGAGCAGCACATATAGCATCATTAACTAAATAGCATGCACTACAAGAATCCTCTCTATGGGTAGCAATCGAAGCTGCTGAATGTGATCCCTTGTCAATGGCAAACCTGATTTGGATCTCACCAAGAGATCGTAGAGAGTTGTGTAATCCAATTACAAAACATTTTGTTTCCCTATGGGACAGATACAAATTCAGAAATCAGTTGCAATCATTACCTAATCCTCTACTATATGTTTACAAAAACCCTGCATTTTACCCAGCATGGGTATCTCCTAGATCTTTCAGAGCATGGGCTAGAAGTGATATGCTGCAGATGCACAAATTTGTGAATTCCTCGTCCTTTATCCCTTTCCCAACCCACTGTGATAATTATGGAATACCGCAATCAGAACTATTTAGGTACCTCCAGATTAAAAATGTCTTTATGCCTCTTTTAAACACAGACAGTTCACAAACTAATTTAATTAACTTAAAACTTAAAAAATATTTTAAAAACGATCCTCATGCTAGGGGCATAATCTCAACCTTATATGTTCAATTGTTAACCTGAAACAGTGAAACCAGCTTATGTCCAGAAATGGGAGGTGGACTTAGAACAAACACTGGAAACCACAGAATGGAATCAAGTCTGGTTAACAACCAAAACAGCCTCTCCCAATATATTAGCAGTAGAGGCGAATTATAAAGTACTAATAAGATGGTACCTTGTACCGGCTAGAATAGCGAAATATGTGCATAACTACTCATCAGATTCTTACCGTGGATCCACTGAGTTAGGAACACATTTCCACATTTGGTGGTCATGTCGCAAAGCTCAAATTTATTGGAATGAGATCTTTACTACAGCATCTAAAATGTAAGGAATATCCATTGCCCCGGATCCCTCAATGGCACTCATCAATCGAAAGCCAGACTTTCTAACACACACCCAATTTAAATGAATTGTTCTTTTATTCACTGCAGCAAAACAAACACTTGCAAGAGCCTAGAAATCCCCTTCATTGATTGTGGATGAGGTAGTGAATAGGATGAACAACACTATGATGCAAGCCAAAATGGCAGCTCTTGAAGCTGACGCGCTTATCAAATTTGAAAAAGTATGACATCATGGATAAAAAATTATTTACCATCAAATTTTAACAAAGAAGTTCTATTACCATGGTAGCTGACCCGATGGGTAAGTGATTACAGTATATGGATTCTGAGTGATATGACGGCCCTCAACTCGACCCTGTGGACCCCTCTTCTTCCCTTCCTAGTTTCTTCTCTTCCTATCTTTCCTTTCTTCTCTATCTATTCCTATTATGATTTTGAAGCTCTTTCCTACTTCAGAAGCTAATTCCTCTAATAAACCATACCATTAATATCCATTATTGTTATAGTAGTAATTATAGTTGAATATATCATTCATTTACATTGTATTGAATATATAAGTCTGAGATTCAATACTTCTGTTGTATATTATGTACTTAACCTATTGTCAAATACTCTATTGTATCTTCAATAAAACCTTTTTGACAAGGAACATGATAACAATTTGTACAGTGAGGCCTTGTGCGTCTACGCATTTCACCGTTAGGCTTCTGCAGGACACGAACAAGGTTCAAGGACGTAACAAAAGAAAGGAAGAATCAGTTTCACTATCTTATAATGGACTAGGCTTTATGTAAAAATGCCCAATGGCCAGATTCCCGGAGATGTGGGGTATTCATGACAAGTAAAGGAGGTAAAACAGTGTACAGCTAATTTAGTAAAAAAGATTTTGGTATTGCTAAAGCAGGGGCAGGTGTGCATCTCTTGTCAGCAAATATTCAAAGCAATAATCCTATTGAGCGATCCAGGAACCAATAAACAGAACACAGGTGGAGCTCAGTACTTGACAGGGATGTGGTACAGCCCGCCTAGCATACGATGCCCACATAGGGAAAATATGAAAAATGAGACAGACGGATGAGCCCCTGGGAGACAGCCTGGTGCTGTACACTGATTTTTTTTTTTCTTCTTCCACTGCCCTATTCCATTTATTGGCTTCACTATTTGGTAATTTTTTTATGTTGTGGATGTTGGTTCAAGTATGGTATGTATCTTAGCAGCATATGATTGCTTGCAGGGTAGTATCCCCATTGTTGCTTGTGTGTATCTTCTAATTTCAGGCTGTTCAGCAGGATCTAGTGGGGAACTTATTCATTAAGAGTTCCACTTCCTGCTCTAACTTCTGCATGGCCTCATTTTGGCCAGATTCTCTTGCTAGTTCAGTGGGCAGATTTATCTCACAGCTTTCAGGGATCATTGTTTATGATGATGAGCTCTCATCCAAACACTGTTGCTTTTTGTCACGTATTCAGTCTTTAGGAAGATGATTCTATACCACTTACTTTGTTGTAGCCCAACAAAATTCCCTCTATGGCTGTGTTCTCCAACTTAGATCTCTTTTTGCTTGGAATATAAGCATATGCTTTACAGCCAAACACTTTAATATGCCCTATGCTAGGCTTTGATAAATGCCACATTTCAAATGATTTGCTTTTAATGTCTTTTGATGGTAATATGTTCCGAAGGTATGTTGCAGTCATGATTGCTTCTCGCCAGTATTTGTTAGGTAGGTTGGCCTCTAACAGCATGCACCTGGCCATTTTAATAAGACGATAATTAATTTCTTCCAGCTACACCGTTTAGTTCAGGAATGTATGGTTTGGCTGTCTGGTGCCCTTTACCTTGATGCTTCAAGTACGTTTCCATTTCAATTGCCATTCCTAAAATTCAGCATTAAGCATTTAGTAAACACCCAAAATATCATTCTCATTGTGGGCACCTGGTTCAGGCTAATAACATACATGAGTGCAGTATTCTTATGCCTGATTGCTTACTCTGTTTTATTTTTTATTTTTATTGTTATTTGTTTAATGTAAGTTCTTTCTTCTTGTTTGATTTTCATGATTGTGCATATACGTGGATGTACCTATTTGTTGCTTTGGTATGTACAACATTTTACAAGCTTTGATACTCTGTCACAATTCCCTTGGTATATGCTATTTGTTGGACAGTACTTTGCCTCTGTATTGGCTTGACAAGTGTAATTAGTATGTGCATGTTTTTCAATAAACTGAGTTTAAAAAAAAAAATATACCTCTCAATGCAAACAAGATATATAATCTAGCCAACAGCCTTTCTAACTGAAACATATCCAATAAAGATATTTTCTGTAATTATGAGATGACAGGGGATCAAAATATTGTCCAGTGCCATCAAAATTGCAACCACCATTTAATTAAGTGTACAGGCATCCAGGTTATCTATGTATTATGACATTGTGTAAATTCCTATAAACTATGGTTATTTTTCTGGCTATCTCAGCTACAATGCTTACAAAAGGACTTGAGAATGTTCACACAAAAAAAGAGTGAAGATTTACTTCAATCATCAAATCATTTGAAGAGTAAATTCCTGTTCATTTGCAATCAGATAATTGAAATGAATCTTTTTTCTTTTTGTGAACATTCTCTTTAGAAAATCGACCTCAGTAGCTCTCACCTGTAGTTATAAAAAATTTTGAACACTACATCCCATTAGTGTGCTATCTATGGTTCAGCCTGGATGTAGTAAAGTTTTATTTAATACATGTGTATAACCAGAGAAACTTACGGCAAATGTCACTGTCTGGGATAAAATCCAATAATAATAAGATCTCCGTTTTCAGCTAATTTTAGATGTGCAAATAACTGGGATTTAAAAAAAATGACAACACTGCTTATGGTGAACGTGAAATACGGAACTGAGAACTAGAATAAACTGCAGATATGATTATGCAGGAAATGTCATTGCAATATAATTGTTCTAATTATAATTCCTAGTAGCTAGGCAGGGTGAGTTACTACAAATCAAATCACATCAATTTCAATTGCACTACTTTGGGTCATATGGTAAGAAGAGTACAGTGAAAGCTAGCTACTTGCCTGTGTCACTACTATGTGTTATGACAGAATACAGTGAGCTCAGACTTTTTATCTTGTTGCACTACATATCTCAGCATTTCTTGCAAGTGAAAGAGAATTTTAGCAATAGAAGCACATCACGGACTAAAGAGTCAAGTCTCTTGCTGACTACAGTCCTAATACAGAAATTATTTTGATATTCATCCAATTGTTTGGGCTTATTTTTGGCAACGTAAAAGTTGATTGGCTAAATTAAAATTTTGGGCTCACTCTAAAACTGGCATTGAACAATGTTTTCATCACATATGGTGAAAGAGCTATGGCATGTTTAAAGACACCCAAATAATGAATTTTATTATACTGTCATATTCTGTATACAGAAGATGAGCACCAACCAATGACTCAATGGGACATCAATCTAATGATCTGATAATAGAGATGAACAAAGTCATACACAAGGACCAAGATCTGCTTAAGATCTGATCAATTCATAGCAGATATTGGTGAATATTGGATGATCTAATGCATTTTAAATGATAAAAATATATTTTTTCAATGCATCTTTTATTTTCATAAGAGTTTTATTAACAATTAACTAGTTTTATATAAGCAAAGGATCTAAAGCAGGTCATACAAGTATTAGCCAAGTCCCTCACCCCTCTTCCTGAGTACCAGATGTACATAGGAGCCATATTCTTTTTATAGCCTTCTCCTCTTATTATTATAGCCTGAAGTCAGTGGCGGCTGGTGCTCCATTTTTCTGGGGGGGCACAAAGAATGCCCGAACCAGCCCCCCCCCCCCCCCGCTGGTCACTCGCCTGCAATAGGGCCTACAGATAGTTTGATAAATAGACAGAAAAATTTGATAAATGGACACATGGATAGACACTGGGTGGGGGGATGGATGGATGGATGGATGGATAGATAGATAGATAGATACTGGGTGGGAGGGAGGGACTGATGGATAGATACTGGGTGGGATGGAGGGATGGATGGATAGATACTGGGTGGGACGGAGGGATGGATGGATAGATACTGGGTGGGAGGGAGGGATGGATGGATAGATACTGGGTGGGAGGGAGGGATGGATGGATAGACACTGAGTGGGAGGGATGGATGGATAGATAAATAGATACTGGAGGGAGGGGTGGATGGATAGATACTGGGTGGGAGGGAATGGATGGATGGATCGGTGGACACTGAGTGAGTGGGATGGATGGACAGTGAGTGGGATGAATGGATAGACAGTGAGTGAGTGGGATGGATGGATGGATGGACAATGAGTGAGTGGGATGGATGGACAGTGAGTGAGTGAGTAAATGAGTGGGATGGATGGACAGTGAGTGAGTGGGATGGATGGACAGTGAGTGAGTGGGATGGATGGACAGTGAGTGAGTGGGATGGATGGACAGTGAGTGAGTGGGATGGATAGACAGTGAGTGAGTGGGATGGATAGACAGTGAGTGAGTGGGATGGATGGACAGTGAGTGAGTGGGATGGATGGACAGTGAGTGAGTGGGATGGATGGACAGTGAGTGAGTGGGATGGATGGACAGTGAGTGAGTGAGTGGGATGGATGGACAGTGAGTGAGTGGGATGGATGGATGGGTGGATGGATGGACAGTGAGTGAGTGGGATGGATGGACAGTGAGTGAGTGGGATGGATGGACAGTGAGTGAGTGGGATGGATGGACAGTGAGTGAGTGAGTGGGATGGATGGACAGTGAGTGAGTGAGTGGGATGGATGGACAGTGAGTGAGTGGGATGGATGGACAGTGAGTGAGTGGGATGGATGGACAGTGAGTGAGTGGGATGGATGGACAGTGAGTGGGATGGATGGACAGTGAGTGGGATGGATGGATGGACAGTGAGTGAGTGGGATGGATGGATGGACAGTGAGTGGGATGGATGGATGGATGGACAGTGAGTGGGATGGATGGATGGACAGTGAGTGAGTGAGATGGATGCACAGTGAGTGAGTGGGATGGATGGATGGACACACACAGATCAGTGATGAGTGAGTGGGATGGATGGACAGTGAGTGAGTGGGATGGATGGACAGTGAGTGGGATGGATGGATGGACAGTGAGTGGGATGGATGGATGGACAGTGAGTGAGTGGGATGGATGGATGGATGGATGGATGGATGGATGGATGGACAATGAGTGAGTGGGATGGATGGACAGTGAGTGAGTTGGGTGGATGGATGGACAGTGAGTGAGTGGGATGGATGGATGGACAGTGAGTGGGCTGGATGGATGGACAGTGAGTGGGATGGATGGACAGTGAGTGGGATGGATGGACAGTGAGTGAGTGAGTGGGATGGATGGACAATGAGTGAGTGGGATGGGTGGATGGGTGGACAATGAGTGGGATGGATGGACAGTGAGTGGGATGGATGGACAGTGAGTGGGATGGATGGACAGTGAGTGGGATGGATGGACAGTGAGTGAGTGGGACAGAAGGATGGACAATGAGTGAGTGGGATGGATGGATGGATGGACAGTGAGTGGGTTGGATGGACAGTGAGTGAGTGAGTGGGATGGATGGATGGACAGTGAGTGAGTGGGATGGATGGACAGTGAGTGAGTGAGTGAGTGAGTGAGTGGGATGGATGGACACACACAGATGGATGGACAATGCGTGAGTGGGATGGATGGATGGACAGTGAGTGAGTGGGATGGATGGATGGATGGATGGACAGTGAGTGGGATGGATGGACAGTGAGTGAGTGGGATGGATGGATGGACAGTGAGTGAGTGGGATGGATGGACAGTGAGTGAGTGGGATGGATGGATGGACAGTGAGTGAGTGGGATGGATGGATGGACAGTGAGTGAGTGGGATGGATGGATGGACAGTGAGTGGGATGGATGGACAGTGAGTGAGTGGGATGGATGGATAGACAGTGAGTGAGTGGGATGGATGGATAGACAGTGAGTGAGTGGGATGGATGGACAGTGAGTGAGTGGGATGGATGGACAGTGAGTGAGTGGGATGGATGGATGGATGGACACACACAGATCAGTGATGAGGACTTACATGTCTGTTAATGAGGCTCTGTCCTGAGCAGGAATTCATGGCTAGTGATAGGCAGCTGTGGCTCTTCCTCTGCCCCATACACTGGCTGTGGTCTTATCTCGGTGTGTAGTCAGTGACACAAGGCTGGTCTCCTTATAGCTACAGGATGGGCTGTGTGTTTAACAAGAGCCTCCACTGACACTGCCAAACCGAGACACAGCAACACCAGTGGAGATAATAGAAGCATTGACGATCAGCACATGTTAAACACACAGCCCGTGTGAAACCTCCCCATCCATCCATCCTGTAGAAATAAGGAGACCAGCCTTGTGTTGATCGTCAGTGATTCTAATATCTCCACTGGTGGAATCATTCAGCTCTGCCCCCCTCCTGTGGATTTACAGCATCTACCTTGTTGTTTGGAGTTTCATAGCGGCAAGTGCAGGAGTTCACTCCTCCGCTCGGCGCACTGGTCTGACACAGGGAAAACCGGAAGTGACATACTAACTAGTCTGTCACTCAAAGCACATAGTATAGTAATCCTATGGGCGCCGGGTGGATGCAGATCGGCACTTTTCATTGCGCCACAAGGCGGGTTAAAATCCCGCAAATGAAGCGCCGCGTCTGCAATCTTGTGATTGCATTGACGTGGCGCTTCACATAGTGCGGTGTGTCCGGCGCTCGAACACAGTGAACTTAAGCATTTTTTTAAATTTCTTTTTTCTTTTTTTTTTAAAGGGCCATTTGAAGAAAAAAGAGATAAAGGAAAAGGTCTGGTGTCCCCAGCGACACACTTCCATCCCTGTAATATACAACAAACAACAAAGGATTCGCCCTGGGACTTTAAATGAAGTGGGCACTGTTTCCACCAGTAAACATAACAGTAGTAAATATAGAATATGGTTTATTCATGTACAATTGTTTACATGGATAAATAACATCAACGGTTGCCAATTAAAAAATATATAAACAAGGAGTATTGGTACATAAATGTAGAAGTAGTACATGGTACACGGGCATCATACTACCCGACTAGTTTCGTGAGATCCAGCTCGCTCTTCAGGGGTGGATGTGTGTAACAATGTACCTAGGATGAACAAAAATATATATATTTGGCAATATAGCACAGTATTCGTTATAAAAGCACAGGGTAGGAGGGGTTGTAGCCCCCCCCCCATACTTACCACTGAGCTTGGCCATGGCTCCAGGTGTGCGGCCTCGAGACGGCGGCAGCAGGTGCCTCCCCAGGGAGCTGAGGGGGCAGGATCAAATGGGAACCCATCCAGGGCCAAACGGAGAGCAGGCATGGCAAAGGTGTAGTGATGTATCCCTAGGGTCCTCATTGGTCGATAAAAAGTATAGGCTGTGAACATAAGTATGTTTGTCAGGCATCTGAAGTAGTAGAGTAAAATCAATAGATATTGGTATAAAGATATGTATGCATGTATGCATGAATGAAAGGCCTGAGCCAAAGGTTGTAGGGCAATGAAGATGGTTAGAAACCTAGGACAACAGAGGGGTACTACCAGGTAACAAAGTGGACAAGGAAAGGGGGGAAAAGAGGTGAACTACAATTGTGTGGGTAGTGATGTATCCCTAGGAACCTCATTAGTCCATAAAGCGTATAAGCTACAAACATATATGTTTATCAGGCATCTAAAGTAGTAAAGTAAAATCAATGAGTATAGGCATAAAGGTATGTATAGCCAAGTAAGGCCTGAATCAAGGATGGTAGGGACATAGAGATGGTGGGAAACATAGGGTAGCAAGAGGATACTAGCAGGTAACAAGATAAGAAAAGAAAAAAGGAGAGAGATGGACACGTGTGGAAAAGACAGTATCCAAAAAAGTAAATAAATAAGAGTAAGTGCTCGTAAGATAAACGATGTGTGAGATATGCAAGTGTGCCTAAATAAAGTATCAAAGAGTTGAATATGGTAAGTACCTGAGTCAGGTAAATATCCTAAGTATAAAAGTAATGAGACACAGCAAGCAATCTCCACAGCTGTGTGTGTCCTCAGTGAAGAGTGAAATGAAATCCAAGCCATGCCTGACCTCCAATTTAACCCCGGAAGGCCCCAAGAGGCTCCGCCCCCAACACCATGTGTGGATGGCTGACATGTGAGTGCAGGGGGCACCCACTGTCATAGGAAGGCACGCAAATGCAAGCGTACCCCCATGCCATCTGATGATATAGTGCGTCCAGCTATGCCGACGTCTGCAAAATCGCAGACGCCATGCTTCTGAAGCCTAAACATGGTGCCAATGTGTAGGTGTCCCCATCCGCCTGAAAGCAGATGGGGACAGCAGGAGACATGAAAGCTTCCCTTTATACACATTGCAGCTCCCAATGCGAGACAAAAATCGCTAGCGCCAACCGAGGAATCGCACACAGAGCCAGGGTATATAACAATACTGGAATAAAAATTGTGTTGGAGAATGAGTAACCTAGTATAGTATCAAAGTATAACAATTGTTTGTACATGTAAATACTGGCGGGGGTGACAACAGACCAGGTTTGGGCTAATGGGTGTCTTCCACCCGGGTTCAATATAGAGATAAAGAAAAGGTCTGGTGTCCCCAGCGACACACTTCCATCCCTGTAATATACAACAAACAACAAAGGATTCGCCCTGGGACTTTAAATGAAGTGGGCACTGTTTCCGCCAGTAAACATAACAGTAGTAAATATAGTATATGGTTTATTCAAGTACAATTGTTTACATGGATAAATAACATCAACGGTTGCCAATTAAAAAATATATAAACAAGGAGTATTGGTACATAAATGTAGAAGTAGTACATGGTACACGGGCATCATACTACCCGACTAGTTTCGTGAGATCCAGCTCGCTCTTCAGGGGTGGATGTGTGTAACAATGTACCTAGGATGAACAAAAATATATATATTTGGCAATATAGCACAGTATTCGTTATAAAAGCACAGGGTAGGAGGGGTTGTAGGCCCCCCCATACTTACCACTGAGCTTGGCCATGGCTCCAGGTGTGCGGCCTCGAGACGGCGGCAGCAGGTGCCTCCCCAGGGAGCTGAGGGGGCAGGATCAAATGGGAACCCATCCAGGGCCAAACGGAGAGCAGGCATGGCAAAGGTGTAGTGATGTATCCCTAGGGTCCTCATTGGTCGATAAAAAGTATAGGCTGTGAACATAAGTATGTTTGTCAGGCATCTGAAGTAGTAGAGTAAAATCAATAGATATTGGTATAAAGATATGTATGCATGTATGCATGAATGAAAGGCCTGAGCCAAAGGTTGTAGGGCCATGAAGATGGTTAGAAACCTAGGACAACAGAGGGGTACTACCAGGTAACAAAGTGGACAAGGAAAGGGGGGAAAAGAGGTGAACTACAATTGTGTGGGTAGTGATGTATCCCTAGGAACCTCATTAGTCCATAAAGCATATAAGCTACAAACATATATGTTTATCAGGCATCTAAAGTAGTAAAGTAAAATCAATGAGTATAGGCATAAAGGTATGTATAGCCAAGTAAGGCCTGAATCAAGGATGGTAGGGACATAGAGATGGTGGGAAACATAGGGTAGCAAGAGGATACTAGCAGGTAACAAGATAAGAAAAGAAAAAAGGAGAGAGATGGACACGTGTGGAAAAGACAGTATCATCACTACACCTTTGCCATGCCTGCTCTCCGTTTGGCCCTGGATGGGGTCCCATTTGATCCTGCCCCCTCAGCTCCCTGGGGAGGCACCTGCTGCCGCCGTCTCGAGGCCGCACACCTGGAGCCATGGCCAAGCTCAGTGGTAAGTATGGGGGGGCCTACAACCCCTCCTACCCTGTGCTTTTATAACGAATACTGTGCTATATTGCCAAATATATATATTTTTGTTCATCCTAGGTACATTGTTACACACATCCACCCCTGAAGAGCGAGCTGGATCTCACGAAACTAGTCGGGTAGTATGATGCCCTTGTACCATGTACTACTTCTACATTTATGTACCAATACTCCTTGTTTATATATTTTTTAATTGGCAACCGTTGATGTTATTTATCCATGTAAACAATTGTACTTGAATAAACCATATTCTATATTTACTACTGTTATGTTTACTGGCGGAAACAGTGCCCACTTCATTTAAAGTCCCAGGGCGAATCCTTTGTTGTTATTTGAAGAAAAAAGAATTTTATTTTTTCAAAAAAAAATGTCAATTTTTTTTTTTTTTGTGACTGACTGCCTGGAGGGGCCGCCACTGAGGTCCGTCACACTATCCCACACATGATCGGACTATCCAACAGAATGATTCCTTCTGATCTATTCTGCCGGAAATTCTTGTCATGTGTACACGGCATAACACTTTTACAAAGTCCAGGTATACCATGTCCACAGCCACCCCTCTGTCCAAGGTTTTACTTACCCCCTCATAAACAGAAATCAGGTTTGTTTGACAACTTCTGTCTTTCATAAATCCATGCTGTCTGTTGCTTAAATTATTTTTTTCCAACAAGAACTCGATTATGTGGCCTTTTATTAAACTCTCCAGTATCCAGTATGAGTCTTGTGCATAATCTTTAGAAGAGGCTTCCTTCTAGGATGACAACCATGCAGACCAATTTGATGCAGTGTGACCCCCCACCCCTTCAAACTCAACCAGAATCCTAGAGGACTTGGGGAGGGGGGACAGTACTGCAGGGTAATGGCACGGTGGACTATATAGTCACAAACAAAGGTGGTGAGTGTAACAGGGGTTATAGAGCTGCCCCATCCCTTAACAAATTGGAAACAAACAAAGGTATCTCCCACGGGATCTTGTTGCAGCAATTATATACAACCCAAAAAGTTTTATAAAAATACAAAAGTTTATTTAAACAATAAGATAAAATTGTCGTGGTCTATACAGTCCAATGCCCAATCTGTTTTGCAATAAAAACGTATATACAAAAACAAGAATGACATATGCTGAGTCTATTTTGTAACCACCAATTATTACCCAACGTGTTTTGACTAAGAAGTCTTCATTAGAGAATAATATGGTGAGAACAGACATAAATGACCAGGTATAAGACCAAAAATAGCTATTATGCGTCTCAAGAGTCCCGGCATGGAGGTCAACTCATAGGCCCACAGAGGACCAAGGGTAGTCAGATGGGGGCAATTTCAAAAAGTCCACCACTCTTATATCTAGTGATTGGTAAGAGCTCATGTATAAGGGATATGCAATTCCAAGATGGATGAGCATATAAGATTGAATATATTGTATTTTTTAGAAATAAATGGATTCCATGAGGTCTTTCAAAGAGGAGATCATCCAAGTGTGGGCCTCTGACCTGGACTATATATGACATGTATACCACTTCACCCTGTTCCCTGGGCTGTATATGACTTACTGCTAACTACTACACTCAGTATTCTGAGCTGTAAATAACAAGCTTATGACCCGGGGCTGTGTCTAAAAGCCTCTGTAAATAAAAGGAATGCAGTCAAGGAGTATATTCATAGACAATGTCCTGTATATAGCCAAAGAATACTATATGGTGGCCATGTAGGCCAGAAGTCATAAAGCGACATGGGAAATTGGGAGAATGCACCATGGATAAAGTGTGAGTGGCCTGGATATTCAGGGTAGGTAAAAGTGAGATGATGTCTTTCCGATTTCTGAATTTAGCATATATACAGAATTTCAGTGAGAATCCAATGACAACTGCCTCACTCTCTGTGTATGTGTAAAGCTGCAAGACTCACTGTGAATTAGATGTGCAGTCATGTTGGAACAGAAAGGGGCCATCCCCAAATTGTTCTCACAAAATTGGAAGCATGAAATTATCCAAAATGTGTATGCTGACACCTTAAGAGTCCCTTTCACTGGAACTAAGGGGCCAAGCCCAACCCCTGAAAAACAACACTACACCATAACCCCCCTCCTCCAAATGATTCGGACCAGTGCACAAAGCAAGGTCCATAAAGACATAGATGAGCTAGTTTCGGGTGGAGAAACTTGACTGTCCTGCACAGAATCCCGATCTCAAGCTGATAAAACACCTTTGAGATGAATTACAGTGGATACTGCAAGCCAGATCTTCTCATCCAACATCAGTGGCTGACCTTACAAATGCGCTTCTGGAAGAATGGTCAAACATTCCCATAGACATGCTCCTAAACCTTGCGGAGTAGTAGTTGAAGCTGTTATAGCTGCAAAGGGTGGGCCAACTCAATATTGAACCCTACAGACAGACTGGCATGCCATTAAAGTTCATGTGCGTGTAAAGCAGGCATCCCAATACATTTGGTAATATAGTATACATATAAAAAAAGCAAAGTAAGGAAGGTGCTAAATAAAAAATCAAACTAAAAGTGAAAAAGAAAACTGTGAATGATCTCAGTTTTATATAAAACAAGTTAAAGTGGTTGTAAACCCTGTTACACCACTTGTGCCTACAGGTAAGCCTATAATAAGGCTTACCTGTAGGTACTGTAAACATCTCCTAAACCTGCATGGTTTAGGAAATACTTACCATATAAGCTTGTGCCAACATCATTGCCGCATGTGCACTGAAGAAACGACTAGCTCATGCTGTTTCATCAGCAGCGAGCCGTGACCGGTGGCTCCCACGTGCATGTGCGGGAGTGACGTCATCGTAGCTCCGCCAATCACAGAGCCGGAGCCTGCAAACCTGGAATTAACTCCAGGAGACATGTCACCGGTTACAGCAGTGTGCGGGGCCGCTGCAACAGCTTCGATCTTTTTTTTTGGGGGGGGGGGGGGTTTCGGGTTTACAACCACTTTAAGGTGGGCTTTAGTAGTGGACATAAAAAATTAAATAAAAACAGTATCGGAGGCTTTTTTATATATCATGTAGCCTTCTTAGTTTGATTATGTTTTGTTGGATCTACACTAAGCATGTCATTTATTACAGTATATGAATGAGTCTGAGCATGAAAATACTAGCTTAAGGCCGGGTTCACACCGCTGCGATGCGGGAACGCTGCAAATCCGCGGCGTTTTCCCGCATCGCATTACTCCCGCCGGCAGTTCACACTGCCCTATGCGGACGGCTGGGAGTGTCAATGATATGTTAATGACACCCCCAGATCCGTCCGCATATCGCAGTGCGATCTGCCGACTCGCACAGGAATCGGATCGCATGGTGTGAACCCCCATACGATCCGATTCTGTTGCGGACCAAAAAAAGGGTCCCGTGCGAGTTTGCTGCGGGAGCGATGCGAATTCAGCCATACTATCTGTATGGCTGAACTCGCATCGCTACGGAGATCTGATGTGATTTGCGGTGCGAATCACATCCGGATCTCCCCCCGCAGCAGTGTGAACCCAGCCTAAATGTGCACATAGATGCATATGTGCTAATTACACCAAATGTGGTTTCTTCCAGCGGTATAGATGAGCCCTACTGTGTTATACACACTATGCTGATTATGCATTTGTAGTAATATCCTAAAGCTATTACACTGTGAGGCAAGTATTAGAAAATCGCTTGCCTCTCTTATGGAGCAAGTGCAATATGTTTCTTGATGTTCTATTTTGTCATAGTTGGTAGTTTGGTTCTGACAATTTATATGAGAAATCTGACATTACTCCAGGTAGGCCTGTGAAATATGACCACAGTGACCAATTGACACTCTTGGAAAGCTGGGATAGGCGGAGATGACAGAGTGACAGAATAACCTTTGAAAGGTTTGCAGCATGTGGAGAGAGGCGTGCTGGGATTAAGTCCTTATCTACCACACAGGTCAGCAGTGCCACATGACCTCCTCAAACAGAGCTGGGAGAAGCAAAAAAAAATGTATTCCTGCCTAAAGAAAATAATGGAATGTCTAGTCTGTACCAATGTTTAAACAGACAGGTGATGTTAATCTGCTGAAATTACAGTCTCTTATTAATAATACATGTTTTAATGAAAAGAATTGTAAAATATATCCTTCTCCTGAACCCTACAAGCTGCTGGTAGAGTGAGTAATGAGGAGAAGATGGACCAGATTCTAAATTTGCATTTCATGGCCTAGTTTCATCAAAGGTTGATTCATTTTTAACTCGTACCTATGTGTCATAAAAAACAGAATATTTTATTGCTGGCCTTATTGCTCACATAATGCACATTGCTAAGAACTCATTGTGGCGAATCTATAGGGAATATATAACATATTTTACTCGACTTTTCATGACTAGAAAAAGGCCATTTTTACATGCACTAGCAAAAGTGTGCCAATTCTAGATAGGAAAGGCGAGAAGGAGAGCAGAGACAAACAACTATCCATAAATAGTGAAGGCGAGCAGAAAAAGGCAGCTACCTGTAAGCATAGACAGTCAAAGAGAGCATGGACATGGGATCTGAGAGTAAATAAAAGGAGATCGGAGACATGAGGTCTGAACGTAAACCAGGGCTGGTGCAAGGATTTTTGACAACCTAGCCGAAACCTCATTTTGGCACCCCCCCCGGCTCCACCCATGACTCTACTCCCTTTGCCCTGGCCATGTATACCCCACCTTTTTAATGAAGTGCCCATCAAATGCAGCCTCACCAGCACCCATAAATACAACCTCACCAGCACCCATCAACGCAACCTCACCAGCGCCCATCAATGTAGCCTCACCAGCACCCATCAAATGCAGCCTCACCAGCGCCCATCAATGCAGCCTACCAGCGCCCATCAAATGCAGCCTCACCAGTGCCCATCAAATGCAGCCTCACCAGCGTCCATCAAATGCAGCCTCACCAGTCCCATCAAATGCAGCCTCATCAGCGCCCATCAAATGCAGCCTCACCAGTGCCCATCAATGCAGCCTACCAGCACCCATCACATGCAGCCTCACCAGCGTCCATCAATGCAGCCTCACCAGCGTCCATCAAATGCAGCCTCACCAGCGCCCATCAAATGCAGTCTCATCAGCGCCCATCAAATGGAGCCTTCACCAACGCCCATCAAATGCAGCCTCACTAGTGCCCACCAATGAATCCCGGGAGTCAGGACACAGACACAGTCCTCCATCATCGCTGCGCCTCTGACACTATATGCGAATGGAGCGACAGCTGCCTGCTGATGCTGAGACTTAGTTGCTTGCTGCAGAGAGGAGAGTAGGAACAACAGTAGCCTGGTGCCCTAGGCAGCAGTGCGACTTAGGCGGCTGCTTAGTTTTCCTAGTGGTGGCACTGGCCCTGATGTAATCAATGATGGAGATAGAACATTGGGTTTTAAGAGTAACAATGATGGAACAGAGACAAGGGATATGGGAGTTTACAGTGAAAGAGATCAGAAACAGATAAACTAGACAAAAAAGAGCAGAGTCACAGGATGGAAGAGTAAACAGTAATGCCATGTACACACGGGCGGAATTTCCGATGGAAACAGTCCGATGGGAGCTTTTCATCGGATTCTCCGACCTTGTGTATGCCCATCGGTCTTTTTCTGTCATCATTTCTGACGGTCTTTAGATTAAGAGCCTGTTCTTAATTTTTCTGACGGAAAACCTTTCTATCGGATTTTTCGATCATGTGTATGCAATTCCGACACGCAAAATTCTGACACATGCAAGGAAAAAAATTGACGCATGCTCGAATGCATTAAACTTCCCTTTTATAGTGCCGGTGAACGCGTTGTATGTCGCAGTGTTATTGATCGTCGGAATTTGGTGTGTAGGCAAGACAGTTTGAGCAAAATTCCATCGGAATTACGACGGGAAAACCATCAGAGCTTTTTCCGACTAGAATTCCAATTGCGTGTACGCGGAATTAAAGATAACAGAGACATGGGATGTAAGAGTAGACAGTGAAGTACAGTAAAGACTAGGGATGAGCCGAACACCCCCCTGTTCGGTCTGCACCAGAACATGCGAACAGGCAAAAAATTAGTTTGAACACGCAAACACCATTAAAGTCTATGGGACACGAACATGAATATTCAAAAGTGCTAATTTTAAAGGTTTATATGCATGGTATTGTCATAAAAAGTGTTTGGGGACCTGGGTCCTGCCCCAGGGGACATGTATCAATGCAAAAAAAAGTTTTAAAAACGTCAATTTTTTTAGGAGCAGTGATTTTAATAATGCTTAAAGTGAAACAATAAAAGTGTAATATGCCTTTAAATTTTGTACCCGGGAGGTGTCTATAGCATGCCTGTAAAGGGGCGCATGTTTCCCGTGTTTAGAACAGTCTGACAGAAAAATTATATTTCTAAAGGAAAAAAGAAGTTATTTAAAACTACTCGCGGCTATAATGAATTGTCGAGTCCAACATAATACTGCTTTTAACCACTTCAGCCCCGGAAAGGATTTACCCCCTTAATGACCAGGTAATTTTTTGTGATACTGCACTGCGTCACTTTAACTGACAATTGTGTGGTCATGTGACATTGTACTCAAACGAAATGTACGTCCTTTTTTCCCCACAAAAAGGGCTCTGTTTTGGTGGCATTTGATCACCTCTGTGGATTTTATTTTTTGCACTATAGACAAAAAAGAGCGACAATTGTGAAAAAAAAAATGATTTGTTACTTTCTGCTATAATATACTTAAAAAAATGTAAAAAATACATTTATCATGAATTTCATCCAATATGTATTTTGCTACATATTTATGGTGAAAAAAAAATCCCCATAAGATTATATTGATTCCTTTGCGCAAAAGTTATAGCGCCTACAAAATAGGGGATAGATTTATGTACTTTTCTTTTGTTTTATTGTTTTTACTGCCATTGGGGGCGATTTTTAGTGGGACTACAACATTACGGCAGACAAATCTGACCCTAAAGCCTCGTACACACGATCGGATTTTCTGCAGGCAAAACCTCAGACTTTTGTTCAAAGGCATGTGCCTGGATTTTGTCTTGCATACAAATGGTACACAATTGTCGGCCAATAAAAACACAAACGTAGTGACATACTAGACGTACTACGAGCCAAAAAAGGGGAAGTTCAATTGTCAGGCACCACCCTTTGTGCTCCTTCTGCTAATTTTGTGTTATTAGAAGTTTGGTGAGTGTTGATCTTTTCATTTCGCACTTTTCAGTTAGTTTCTGAACGGCGTTCGTCAACCAGCTATGTTGCGGAATCAGAGGAGATAACGTGTTATTTATTATTGGCCTTGGAGTTATTGCTTTGACCCAAGTCCAGTCCAGGAACAGGAGGAGGATTTCTTGGACCAAAAATTGGTTGCTTTATTAATCATGACCAATTTTGTCATATGCCTTTGCTGCGGGAACTCCATGAGAAAAATCCAGATGATTTTTGAAATTATCTCCCGATGATGGACCCCTGCTTTCACCAACTCTTTGAATTGTTGACCCCCTATATTAAGAAGCAGGACACATGCATGAGGCTTTTATTTTATTTTTTGGTTGAATAATGATTTGATTTTGTATGTTTTCTATATTTCTGGATGCATAGAATGCTCGTTTTGGTTAAGTTCTATTGGCGGATAGCATGTCTAATTTTATTTGTTTTTTTTTAATGCACAATAAAAAAAATGTGGAGAATAATACTTGTCTATGTGTTTTACTTCAAATGACAGTTTGGGAGTAGGCAGTTACATTTTAAAAAAAACAATGTAAAATTAACAAGGGACATAGTTGTATCTTTGATCTTAAAAACTACAGGATAATGGTGTTGTGATAACTTGCACCAAATAAATAAATAAAAAACAATCATAATAATACTATTCTTGATATCACTAGAAAAAAAAAAGCCTTTGAAAAATTGTTTGCAATAATTCCATCAGTATCACCAGCAAAGCAGCTTCATTATTATCCCATTAAAGAAGAAGAGAATGTGCTGCATTTTGGGATCTCATAATTTGCCACGTCACGAATGTCAATTCTCCATTATGAATGCTAGTTTACAAGACTGACTGCTTCTGGCTCGTCCTTGCTTCTGAGCATGCGTGTTTGTACTTTTGTCCGAGGGAATTGTGTACACACACTCGGAAAATCTGACAACAGACATTTGTCTGCGGAAAATTTTAAAGCCTGCCATCCAACCATCCAACATTTGTCCATGTAAAATCCGACAACAATTGTCCAACGGAGCATACAAATGATTGGATTTTCCACTAGCAGCCTGTCAGCACACATTTCCCATCGCAAAAATCAGATCGTGTGTATGTGGCTTAAGTGACACTTTTTGGGGACCAGTGACACCAATAAATGACACTGGCAGGAAAGGGGTTAACACCAGGGGACGATCAAGGGGTTAACTGTGTTTCCTGGGTGTGTTCTAACTGTGTGGGTGATGGGCTCACTTGGGCAACACAAAGATCCCTTTTCTTGATTACTAGGAACAGCCGATCTCAGAGTTGTCCCCTGTCAAAATGGGTATCCGCCTTGTTTACATAGATAGATCCCCCTTCTGCCACTCTGTACCGCAATCGTGGTTGGTCAATGAACAAGGAGTCCACTGAACCTGTGCGCGCTTCCTTGGCGTGCTGCGTGTGAGTGGCTGGTGGCATGTGCCTGCCTACATTATCTCATGCATGGACCGACGTACAGGTCCATTGGTTTGCGAAGCTGAGCCGCCTTGTTGTGGCAATATCTGCGGAAGACAAGTGGTTAAGAAAGTATTGAACTGTGAGTGTCCTTCGCACCCAAACACAGTTTTGTGTCAGCACATAGACAATTTGCATGTTTGTTCTGACACAGGGCACATACTGTATGTAACAGCAAAACAGTAAGCCTTCTCATGTTTCTCTACATCAGTAACTGCAAAGTTAGCAAAGATAATCTCCAATACTGCTAAGAGGAAGCGATCTTCCTTAGTCACTGAATTGCACATGGAATCCATCACCTAACCCTAGATTGAATTAAAACTCTGGCAAAATTTGAAAAGCCAAGAAATGTACAGCAATTACATACCATCCTGGGGTTAGTGGGATATTGTCGGCACTGGATTCCAAATGCATCAGAACATATGGCTTCTCTTAATGAGGCTACCATTTCAAACCCTTTCAAACTCGCATGGGACAATGAATTGCTTATTAAAATAAGCTCATTAAAATTGTATCAGAAGCCCTTCTCATTGTTTTGTCAATGGTCAATTGTTTTACTGCAGGTGTACTCACCTCAGCTACACAGAGACAAACAGAGGCCTGTGATATATGTATCAGCCTCATTAGACCCTGTGATCAAAGGCTCCCCCAGTTCTATGTGGGCCATAGCAGTCTGTACATTGTTGCTAGACAAAGTAACTGAGCTTGTACTAGACTCTGCTCTAACCCTGAATTTGCCATATGCAGTACAGGAAATAAAACAATAAAAAAGTAAATACCAGATATGTGCCAGTAGATTTGGCAAGTGCCAGTCTGCTCTTTTTGCTCCATCAAATTTGACAATCAAACAATGTGTCACTTTAAATCTGGCTACTCTTCCTTCTGTTATTGATGAGAAAGATGCAACAAATGGTACTGATGCAGAAGCTGGGCATATTTCTCATGATTGTTTGGCTCTAATGGAGTTGGAAAGAACATCTGTCACACCAGCAAAAGATGAGCCTTTATTAAATTGTGACACAAACCTATTTGTAGATGGTTTCAGATTTTATGGTCAGCTGCACAGGGTTTGCCGTAACCACTACATCAGGAAGCATTGGCACCCCAGATATCAGCACAGGAAGCTGAGTTGTGTGCAGTGTTCAAAGCATGTAAACTCCTAGAAAGTCAAAGGGGAAACATTTACACAGACAGCAGATATGCTTTTGGAATAGCTCATGATTTTGGAAAGCACTGAACTTTCTGACTACTGCAGGGAAGCCAGTGAGACATGCAAAACTGATAGAGCGGATATTTGGGGCCTTTTAGAAAACAGCAGAAGTTGCCATCTTCTTGAAGGTAAAATGGCATGCAAGGGGAAATTTCATGACAGTCAGAGGAAATGTTTTAGCAGACCAAACGGCTAAGGATGCTGCCCTAATGGTACTTGGAGTCCCATCCACTGTAGGGGTTGCGCAGGTAGCGGGGAAAGATTTCCTTAATCAAGAGCAGTGGGATATAGAAACTTTAATTCAGTTGGAGAACCAGATGTCTGTCCAAGAGAAAGATAAGTGGATCAAATGCAGGGGTGGACTGACCATTGGGCCACTCGGGCACTGCCCGAGGGCCCCATGCCACTAGGGGGCCCCATCAGGGTTGCCAGCCTCAGTAAAACCAGGGACAGTATGTAAAAATGTGTGTTTTTTTTTACATCTGTCTCTGAAATGTCCCTTACCGACATCCTTTTGGTCTAAAAATCCAGAGATTATAGCTGCCCCACCTCTCCAGTATCTTCTCAGCCAATAGAAACATGTCTGTGTATACTGTGTGATTGTATACTGTGTGTGTTTGTGTATACTGTGTGGCCCCATAATCTCCTATTGCCCGGGGGCCCCATGAGTTGTCAGTCTGCCCCTGATCAAATGTAATGCTACCCAAAATGAGCAGGGCCTGGGAGCGCTGAGAACAGGTGGTATGCAGTGCACCCCCTTAAGGCTGCAAGTAACTGGGATTCCCCACCCCGCACAGCCATGCACACCAAGTCTTCACAATCACCTCTGAGTCAGAAAGCCTAGTGCTTTGTTTTTGTTATTTATTGAGGGATTAGACCTTGGATAGGGATTGGAAAATTATGGGATGCCCACTTGACTTCAAACTAACTTCAGGGACAACTTGATTGTAGAGCTGTAGCTGTGTCACCTTGTCGCGATTTGGTAGCAAACGTCCAATACAGGCAGGGAATCGCAGCCCCTATACTTGAAGATAGGGTGACACAGCTTACACTTTCCCAGCACTTCCTCTCTGTGGTCACGGATCCCAGCACCCACCTCTTCAGGCACTGCCAGCCTGCAGCTGCTTCTTTCACTAGCCCTCCCGGATAACTTATCCAAAGTCCTCCCAGACTGACATTCTCTAAACAGTCCTCCCAGGTTGAATACTCACCAGCTCACCTGGCTGACTTTTCAGGAGATCTTACGGACTTGCTGACCTGTTCCTGCTGTCCTTTCACTTGCTCCCAGGCCTCCAGAAAGGGTGTTCTCCATGTGTTGTCGAGGATCTACCCTTTTTCGTGACCTTTTTTTTTGCTGGGGATTGGTTGAGGACCTCATAAAAATGCCAAACAGCTCTTCCTAACCTCCCACTACATCTGGAAGCTTTTCCAAGGTTTCAAAAAACAGGGGGAGGCACCAGAGATGCTGCTTGCTGAGTCATCTAGCTTCAGTGAGTCACTCAACCCTGACCCAGCTTCAACCCAGGCCCTGTTCTAAGCCCAACCAATTTACCTACGCTATCAAGTTAACTATATACACTAGCTAGGGGGTGCTACCTGTGTTTACCCAGGAGTTTGTACCCAGTTTTAATACAACTGGCACATGGTGTTAGTCATCTTGCTAAGGGCATAATTGTGGTACTTACTGACTGCTATTGGATAGCACCTGGATTTAATGTATTTGCAGTCAGGTTTTTGTGCTCCATTTCTAACTCGTGCTCTGTAAAATGCAGGGAGGCCTATCCATGTTCCCCAAAAGCATTCTCCTAAACCAGATTTCCCTTTCCAAAGAATTCAAATAGACTACATTCAGATGCTCAAAATAGGCACCTGTGAGCATGCTCTAATGTGTGTGGACATGTTCCCAGTTTGGTCTAAGGCCTGCCAGTGATTAAGGCAAACACAAAAATAATTCCCTTACGCAGAAAAGTTTTATCCTTATTGTGGAGTCACCAGTACGGTATTTGTACATTGAACTCATATCCCTTCTCAAGTGTGTCTTCTCCAGACAGAACAAGTTCAGTGCTCATAACCTTTCCTCATACCTAATGTCCTCCAGACCCTTTATTAGTTTTGCCCTTCTCTGGACTCTCTCCAGCACATCTTTCCTGAGGACTGGTGCCCAGAACTGGACAGCATACTCCAGGTGCAGCCTGACCAGAGTCTTGTAAAGTGGGAGAATTATCATTTTTAACTCTGGAGTTAATCCCCATTTAAATGCATGCCAATATTCTGTTTGCTTTGCTTGCAGCAGCTTGGCATTGCATTGCTGAGCATGTCATCTACTAGGACCCCCAGGTCCTTTTCCATCCTAGATTCCCCCAGAGGTTCTCCCCCCAGTGAGTAGATTGCATTCCTATTTTTGCCACTATTTTTGCCATAAATGCATTATTTTACATTTTTCCACATTAAACCTCATTTGCCATGTAATTGCCCACTCCATTAATTTGTTCAGATATTTTTGTAAGGTTTCCACATCCTTATTGCAAAGTTATTGCCCTGCTTAGCTTAGTATCGTCCGCAAATACAGAGATTTAACTGTTTATTCCATCCTCCAGGTCGTTTATGAATATTTAAATATGATTGGTCCCAGGACAGAACCCTGGGAGGCCCCACTTTCCAGCTGGGACCATTCTGAGTACTCCCCATGTATCACTACCCTCTGAACTCGTCCCTGTAGCCAGTTTTCAATCCATGTACTCACCCTATGGTCCATGCCAACTGACCTTAGTACAGTAAATGTTTATGGGGAAACGTATCAAATGCTTTTGCACAATCCAGATACACCACGTCTACGGGCCTTATTTTATCTAGATGGCAGCTCAACTCCTCATAGAAGGTTAATAGATTGGTTTGGCAAGAACGATTCTTCATGAATCCATGCTGATTACTACTGATACAGTTGTCATTACTAAAATCTTGTATATAGTCCTTTATCATCCCCTCCAAAACAATTGATGTTAGGCTAACTGGTCTATAATTCCCAGGGATGTATCTTGGCCCTTTTTTAAATATTGGTGCTACACTGGCTTTTCTCCAATCAGCTGGTACCATTCCAGTCAGTAGACAGTTCGTAAAAATGAGGTACAATGGTCTGGCAATTACTTGACTGAGTTCCTTAAGGACCCTCGGGTGCAAGCCATCCTGGTCCTGGTGACTTATTAACCACTTCAGCCCCTGAATATTTTACCCCTTTCCTGACCAGAGCACTTTTTGAGATTTGGCACTGCGTCGCTTTAACTGACAATTGCGAGGTCGTGCGACATTGCCCCCAAACAAAATTGACGTCCTTTTTTTCCCAGAAATAGAGCTTTCTTTTGGTGGTATTTGATCGCCTCTGTAGTTTTTATTTTTTGTGCTATAAATAAAAAAAGAGAGCCAATTTTGAAATAAACACAATATTTTTTACTATAATAAATATTCACCAAAAATATATATATAAAAAATTTTTTTTACCTCGATTTATACCGATACGTATTCTTCTACATATTGTTGGTAAAAAAAAACTCAATAAGCGTATATTTGATTAGACATGTGCGATTCGTTTCGTATGAATCTCAAATTCGTACGAATTATCCTAAATTCGTACGTTTGGGAGGATCCGAAATACGAATTGCCATGCGTCCGAGTTTTGTACGAAATACGAACTTTTGTTTACGAATCCCCAGGAGGAAGTCAGCACAGCACAGAGATGGTGGGAGCCCCTCATCTAACGAAAATTCGTATTTTGGATCGCAAATTCTTCAACGGAATTTCGTATTTCGGACAAAAACCAAACTTCCATCAGCATCGACTGTCATATTGAGGTATATTTTTGCCTTTAAATTCATCGTAAAAAACGTTCGTATAAGTTAACGAACCTAACGACAATTCGTATTTCGTACAAATTGAAATTGAATTTCGGATACGAAATACGAAGTACGAATTAAGTTTAATACGAACCGTAATGGAACAGAACGAAACAAATTCATTGACGGCGCCCATGTCTAATATTGATTGGTTTGCGCAAAAGTTATAGCGTCTACAAAATAGGGGATAGTTTTATGGCTTTTTTATTATTATTTTACTAGTAATGACAGCGATCTGCGATTTTTATTGGGACTGTGACATTATGGCAGAAACGACAGAAAATGTTGACACATTTTTGGGACCACTGGCTTTTTACAGCGATCAATGCTATAAAATTGCATTGATTACTGTAAAAATGTCACTGGCAGTGAAGGGGTTAACCACTAGGGGGCCGTGAAGGTGTTAAGTGTGTTCTAGTAAATGTTCTAACTAAAGGGGGGAGGGGACTGTGCAGGGAAGATGACAGATCGTCTGTTCATACTCTGCATGAACAGACGATCTGTCTGTTCTCCCCTCAGAGACCGGTGTGCCCCGAGCGATCGTGGGAGCGTGGCGGTAATCGCGACCGCCGGGCACTCACATCAGCTCCATGGGCAAGCAGGGGGCGCCCCCTAGTGGCCGTCTATGTTACCGACATAACATGATGCCAATTCCTGCAGCCAAGCCATGTTGCTGCAATACAACTGTGGTGGCTGGTTGGCATGCGGTTAATGTTACGTTTTTTTAAGTCTATTTCTAACTCTATCCTCTGTTAGCCAGGAGGGTGCTTTCTGTGATGTGTCATGAGGATAAACATTGCAGTTTTTGTTACTGAAGCCCCCCGATTCCCTCGTGAAGACAGAGGAGTAGAATAAATTCAATACCTTCGCCATCTCTCCATCCTTAGTAACCAGATTCCCTCCATCATTCTTTATGGGACCAATATGATCTGACCTCCCTTTCTTACTATTTATGTACTTAAAGAATTTCTTAGGATTTTTCTTACTCTCCTCCACTATGTATTATATCTTAGCTGCCCTGATTGCACCCTTACATTTCTTGTTGTATTCTTTGTAAAGTTGGAATGCTGATGATGGCCCCACAGCCTTGTATTTTTTGAAGGCCTTCTCCTTTGCTTTTATATTCATTTTTACATTGGAGTTAAGCCACCCAGGACTTTCATTAGCTCTTTTAAATGTGTTTTCCATTTAATACGCTCTTAAAGCATACCCATTTCTCCTCTGTGTTCTTTGTTCCTAAGATTTTATTCCAATTTGTATCTTCTAGCAAGGCTCGTAGTTTAGGGAAGTTGGCTCTTTTGAAATTCAGTGTCTTTGTATTCTCCTTATGTTTCCTATTACTGTGATTTATACCGAAATGAATTGACCTGTGGTCGCTGTTTTCTAAAGTGCCCGTATTTCCACATCCGTGATCAGGTCTGTATTGTTGGTAATCAGTAGGTCTAGTAACACTTTCTTTTTAGTTTGCGCATTTACCATCTGACCCATGATATTGTCCTACAAGACATTTTGGAACTGGCGAGTCTCCCTCTGGTTAGGGGGCCTATAGCAGACTCCCAGTATTACTTTCCCCTTAGTTTCATCCTTTTGCAGCGCTACCCATAAGGATTCCACCTTCTCCCTTGCTCCTTTAGTGATGTAATCTCTCATATTCACTTGTACTTCATTTATGATATACAAGCATACCCTTGCCCCTTTTTTACCCTCTCTATCCCTGCAATATAGGAAATACTCTTGAATGGTTGCCAGCCAATCATGTTGAAGCAAATCTCTGAAATTCCTACAAAATTTAAATCCTCCTCATGCAACAGTAGCTCTAGTTCTCCCATCTTGTCCGCCAGACACCTGGCATTGGTGAACATGCCACGTAGTTTCTGAGGTTGCAAATAATACGTGTTACTATACTTACCTCGGTTTTAGGTGCTTTAGTCAACCTACCGCTAATGTCCCCAATTCTACCCTCTGGAATATGTTCCACGCTGAATATCTCTACCCCTGGACCCTCTCCCCTGTTGCCTAGTTCAAAAGCTCTAACTTTACGGCCATCCTTACACCCAGGAGATCTGATATAGATATATATATATATATATATATATATATATATATATATATATATATATATATATATATAGACTAATTATATATGTATATATATATATACACACAGTATCCCACAAAAGTGAGTACACTCCTCACATTTTTGTAAATATTTTATTATATCTTTTCATGTGACAACACTAAAGAAATGAACTTTGCTACAATGTAAAGTAGTGAGTGTAGTGAGTGTACAGCTTGTATAACAGTGTAAATTTGCTGTCCCCTCAAAATAACTTAACACATAGCCATTAATGTCTAAACAGCTGGCAGCAAAAGTGAGTATACTCCTAAGTGGAAATGTCCAAATTGGGCCCAAAGTGTCAATATTGTGTGTGGTCTCCATTGTTTTCTAGCACTGCCTTAACCCTCTTAGGCATGGAGTTCACCAGAGCTTAACAGGTTGCCACTGGAGTCCTCTTCCACTCCTCCATGATGACATCACAGAGCTGGTGGATGGATGTTTTAGATCTTGCGCTCCTCCATCTTCTGTTTGAGGATGCCCCACAGATGCTCAATAGGGTTTAGGTCTGGAGACATGCTTGGCCAGACCATCACCTTTACCCTCAGCTTCTTTAGCAAGGCAGTGGTCATCTTGGATGTGTGATTGGGGTCGTTATCATGTTGGAATAATGCCCTGCGGTCCAGTCTCCAAAGGGAGGGGATCGTGGTCAGCTTCAGTATGTCACAGTACATGTTGCCATTCATGGTTCCCTCAATGAACTGTAGCACCCCAGTGCCGCAGTACTCATGCAGCCCCAGACCATGACACTCTCACACCACCATGCTTGACTGTAGGCAATTCATACTTGTCTTTGCACTTCTCACCTGGTTGCCGCCACACACGCTTTACACCATCTGAACCAAATAAGTTTATCTTGGTCTCATCAGATCATAGGACATAGTTCCAGCAATCCATGTCCTTAGTCTGCTTTTCACAGCAAACTGTTTGTGGAATTTCTTGTGCATCATCTTTAGAGGAGGCTTACTTCAGGGATGACAGCCATGCAGACCAATTTGATGCAGTGTGCAGCATGTGGTCTGAGCACTGACAGGCTGACCCCCCCCCCCACCCCTTCAATCTCTACAGCAATGCTGGCAGCACTCATATGTCTATTTCCCAAAGACAACCTCTGGATATGATGCTGAGCATGTGCACTCAACTTCTTTGGTCGACCTTGGTGAGGCCTGTTCTGAGTGAAACCTGTCCTGGTAAACCACTGTATGGTCTTGGACACTGTGCTGCAACACAGTTTCAGGGTCTTCTTATAGCCTAGGCCATCTTTATGTAGAGCAACAATTCATTTTTTTTTCAAATCCTCAGAGTGTTCTTTGGCATGAGGTGCCATGTAGAACGTCCAGTGATCAGTATGAGAGAGTGAGAGCGATAACACCAAATTTAACACACCTGCTCCCCATTCACACCTGAGACCTTATAGCACTAACAAGTCACATGACATGGGAAGGAAAAGGGCTAATTGGGCCCTATTTGGAAATTTTCACTTAGGGGTGTACTCACTTTTGTTGCCAGTGGTTTAGACATTAATGTGTGTTGTGTGTTGTCTTTAGAGTTATTTTGAGGGGACAGCAAATTTACACTGTTATATAAGCTGTATACTCACTACTTTACATTGTAGCAAAGTGTCATTTTTTCAGTTTTGTCACACAAAAAGTTATGATAAAATATTTACAAAAATGTGAGGGGTGTGCTCACTTTTGAGAGATACTGTAGATATACTCTGCATTCAGTGTAGCCTATATTTTGAGTGTATACTCTATATTCAGTCAATGCAGGCAGTGTAGTTTGTATAACACAGTGTATTGAAGTGGTTAAGGGGAGCCCTGCGACAATTAATTTTTTTTTAATGGCGTGGGGGTACCCCCTAAATCCATATCAGACCCCTATCTGAGCATGCAACCTGGCTGGCCACAGAAAAAGGGGGGGCAAGAAAGCCCCCACCCTCCTTAACCGTACCAGGCCACATGCCCTCAACATGGGAAGGGTGCTTTGGGTTCTCCCAAGGGCCAAGGGCCTCATCCCCACAACTCTTGTGCGGTGGTTGTGGGGGTCTGTGGATGGGGGCTTATCGGAATTTGGAAGCCCCCCATATCAAAGGGGGCCTCCAGATCCCACCCCCCTTGTGAATGGGTAGGGGTACATTATACCCATTCACCAGGGGCGGACTGACAACTCAAGGGGCCCCTGGGCAATAGGAGATTATGGGGTCCCCAGGCAATAGATCATGGGGCCACACAGTATACACACACACACACACATACAGTATACACACACTGACACAAAATATACACACAGTATATACACACAGAATACACATACACACAAGGTACTGGGGAGCCGGGGCAGCTATAATCTTGGGATTTTTTTTAAAAACATTGATTTTTACATACTGTCCCTGGTTTTATTGAGGCAGGCAAACCTGATAGGGCCCCTTAGTGGCATGGGGCCCTCGGGCAGTGCCCGAGTACCCGAATGGTCAGTCCGACCCTGCCATTCACCAAAAAAAGTAAAAAGGACAGGAGACAGTTTTTGTCAATTCCATCATTAAAAAAAAAAAGTGTCCTGTGATGTCCATCCATCTTCAATCATGGCGCCGACGGTCCAGAGAAAAAAAGAAGAAAGTGGAAAAACACCGCCTCAATGGGAGGCATCCCGGTGACTGCAGTCTTGTTGCTGTGACAGCTGTTATATAGCCAAAGGGTGGGGCCACCCAGTGACGTTAACAGGTGACCACACCCCCTCTGACATCACATGACGTCAGAAGGGGGGCGGGTCACCTGGTTACATTATCACCATGGAGGTGGAGTTTTTCCATCTTTATTTTTTTTCTCTGGACCGTCGGCGCCGTGACTGATCATGCATTTACATCGCGGGACACTTTTTTTGTCAAAAAACGTCTCCCCTTGATATTACTTTTTTTATACTTTTTTGGGAAATTGGTAGGGGTAATGTAATGTACCCGATACTGATTCACATGCGAGGCCCCCGGGCAAGGGTTGTGGGGATGAGGCCCTTGTCACCATCAACGTGGGGATGAGGTGTTTTGTGGAGGACCCCAAAGCACCCTCTCCGTGTTGAGGGCATGTGGCCTAGTATGGTTCAGGAGGGGGGGCACTCTCTCGCCCCCATTTTCCTGTGGCCTGCCAGGTTGCATCATGCTCAGATAAGGGTCTGGTATGGATTTTGGGGGGCCCATGCCATTTAAAAAAAATGGTGCAAGGTTCTCCTTAAAACCCATGCTAGACCTACAGGGCCTTGAATGGATTTTGGGGGGACCCCACGTCATTTAAAAAAAAAATTGCCGCGGAGTTCCCCTTAATATCCATCCCAGACCCAAAGAACCTGGTAATGGACTGGGGGGGAGGAACCCACGTTGTATTTTTCAATTATTTTTATTATATATTGCCGTCACATTACAGCTGTGAGCAATTTTGAATTAAATGTTTTCCTTTAGAAATGTAATTTTGGTGCAGGACTGTTAAAAACAGGGGAAATATGCGCTACTTTACAGGCAGACTAAGGGGACCCCCAGACACGATATTTAAAGGAATATTTGATTTGTATTGTTTCACTTTAAGCGTTATTAAAATCACTGCTCCTGAAAAAACGACTGTTTAAAAAAAGAATTTGCATTGATACATGTCCCATGGGGCAGTACCGGGATCCCTGAACACTTTTTATGGCAATAACTTGCATATAAGTCTTGAAAATTAACACTTTTGATTTTTCACGTTCGTGTCCTATTGACTTTAATGGTGTTCGAATGTTCTGGTGCGAACCGAACCGGGGTATGTTCGGCTATTGGTTACCAGAGTTTGTATGTTATTGCATCTAGTTTTTTCGGGAGCAGAAATACCATCCATAAATTGAGTATTGTATTTTATGTGTGGAGATAAAGCTTATACCTAGTTTCCTACTAATGTTACATGAATATGTTATTTTGGGAAGTTATTACCTGCTTTGTCAGTTCATGGCTACAGAAATTAGATTCTTACATTGTGATGTTTCTTTTTCTCATACTTGTTATTTACTTCCTCAATCCTCATCAGGATTGTTGTGATTACCCGCTGTAACAGCAAAAGGTCCACCTCCACTGATGAACCTATCATTCTGAGAAAACTAGGAGAGAGCTAAACAGGACACCGTTTCTCTGCACCAATGTAGCAGGAGCTACCAGCAATCAGATGAATGTAACAAGAAGAAGAATGGTGTTAAATAAATAAAAGGATGGAAATGACATGGACTTTCACTCCATTGTTCATTTAAGTACAAGAGACTGCATCTTGCTTGCAATGTTGAAATGTGCTCTGTAGCCTGTTCACCTAACACACAGATACAGCTTTGCTTGTTCTTTCTCTCTCCACCCCTCCCGTATCAGGTTTTTCGTTTCCTAACTGTTAGACAAAGCTTGTGATTCAAGAAATGTGGCATTATGCTATTAGAGCTAGTTTACACTTGCTTCAAAACATGGCTTCGGACAGGCTTTGTTAAAGCTCTCTAAATGCCAGTCAAAGCACCTGTCACTAAATAAAATGGTTAGCTTACAATCCTATTTACAGCTTGTGTTTGCTTTGCTTCAAAAATTATAACCCATGTCGCTTTAGTGGTGCTTCAAAGCGTCTTCAAAGCCTCCATAGAACTCTATGACAAAGCTTGCTTGAAGCTCACTTAAAGCACCTGCACCTTTTTAGAGGCTTTAATTCAGCTTTAGCCTCGCTTTTTTTTTTTTTGAAATTGGAGGTATGAGATATCCACAGACACACAGGGCATCTGTCAAGCTTCAAAAAAGCTTCAAAAGAGCATTACGGAAGCATCACCGACTCTTCACAGAAGCATCACCAAAGCTTCATTGAATCACCACCAAAGCTTCATCGAAGCACCACGGAAGCATCAAAAACACATCATAAAAGCATGTTGATGTGGTAGGGGCTTTAATGTGTGTTGAAGCCAAAGCAAGTGTAAATGAGTCCTTAGCTAGTTTTTAATAACATCTCACATCACTCCCTTTCTTATCTTCTATATAAAATAGATTGAAATAATATATTTTGTCAGAACAGATACTTTAAACACAGTGATAGTAAATCTGTTCCTGCAATTGCAGAGTTAACTTGTATTTTTAGTGTCTCAGACAGAAATTTCCATAACAATCCGCACATGCATGAGCTCATCCCTACTCACAGGTAGCTTCTGTGTGCCAGGACAAAGAGAGGGCCCCGCTACAATCCTCCTTCATATCTCTGAACACAGCTTTAGAAGCAATCAGAGGCAAATAGAAGCAAAGACCTGGCCTGGATCACAATCAAACATAAATGACATGATACCCAAAGTAAAATCTCACAATAATTTACAAACCTTGATCTCTCATATTTGATATGGTACAGAAATATAGCAAGGTAAAGAATAAAAACTCAATAGCGCAAATAGAGGGCGGGTAGGAATAACCCACAAAAGGCCATAAGTGGCTATGTGTTAACAGGCCAGGTTTGCAGGTTTTTCTTTATCTTGTACAAGTGCTTTAAATCAGAGTCAAGGGTTTGGTATTTTGGACAGCAATTTTACTTGAGGACAGGGTAGAGAACCACTTCACTATAGTGATGGCTGCAGATCTTCTTATCAGGATATTCGATCCCCTCTATGCACTAGAACAACAAATAAACAGAAGGCGTCGCCATCTAAGTGTATCAATTTATTAAAATGCATTAGTAAAAACAAAGAGTTAAAATGCACTCGCCGAGGTAGAAGGAATACAGGGATGTCATCAGTCATAGTTCAATGGCCAGCCACAGGAAGTTGCTTATGTGTGCCTCTGTATAACCCACTGTGGATGGAATGAAGTGTGGCTGTGTGGTTGCAAAAGGGAGTTCTAAAGGGGATCCCTTTTCCTGCCCCCCAGTCTTGCAGAACCCCATTTCTCAACCACGCAGCCACACTTCATTCCATCCACAGTGGGATATACAGAGGCGCACATAGGCAGCTTCCTGAGGATAGCCATTAAATTGGGACTGATGACATGTCCATTTTCCCTCTACTGCTTTGAGTATGCTATAACTCTTTGTTTTACTAATTATTTCGAACCCCTTGGTGTCGGCTGCCGCTGGCCCTGTAAGTGGTTTGCTATGCTGGGGGACAAAGCAGGGCTTACGGCCCTATGACCACCGTGATTGGCTGTCACAGCGGTCACATGATCAGAAAAGTCTTGATCGCAAATGTGATCAGGAACTTTCCGTGAGCCGCGGGTCACTGCACTGGGAGCGAGCTCTCGGCACAGCACTGTTGATGCTAATGCACACAAATACGCGGGTCCTCGGCAGCAAAGCCTGGTCGCTGAGAGGATGCATATTTGTGTACGCTCTCACCATGAAGACATTAATAAATAGATACACTTAGATGGCAGCGCCTTCTGTTTATTTGTTGTTCTAGAGAAATATACCTCCTTTCAATGATCTCTCCTTTATCATACAATGTTTAGAATGACCTGACCCTGTGAAAAGGCAAAGGTAAGAGCTTATATTTTCAAATTGTTTCACATTAATGTGTTTTACAACTTGTAGCTGTAAAACACATTAAGCGTTAATGTGTTTTACAACTACAAGTTTTTTAAGAGTCTCCTCTAAGCAACAAGTAGACTCTGGAAGTATTTTCTAACATGTGGACAGCCTTCAAGGATTAAGGCCCTTTTTACATGGACCATCCCCGTTCAGGTCAGTTTTTCAGGCGGACCCGAATGGATGCTCCATAGAGCACTATGGAGCGTCGGATGTCAGCGGTGACAAGTCCACTGACATCCAAGCCGCTCCGATGCGAAAAAGTGTGACAGAGGAAAAAGCTATTTTTCCATCCATCATCGTATCGAATCGGGTGACGACGGACGCTGCGGTCCGTCATCACCCAATCTCCCATAGGGGAGAGCGGCGCTGTGGCAGGTCCATCCATGCGCAGTGTGCAGAGATAGACCTGTCATCTTCCTGCTCAGCAGAGATCGCTCCGGTGATCCCCGCTGAGCAAGCGGGTATCCTCCCTGTGTGAAAGGACCCTTACTGATACCAGATTGAAAATGCATGTAGTATCATATGGACTTACAGTATCAAGATCTATGGCCACCTGTACAGAATCACATCAAGAGTAAACGAGTAGGAACCGTTTTAATGATAAATGTCTGTAATCTCCAGTAGTCTTTCATAACTTGTTAGCAGACTGTGTTAGGTACATGGGAGAAGTCTCTAATAGCTTCTGATAACATGACAGTCTCTTGTAGCCTGCATTACCCTTGTAACATGGCACTCTTTTTTTAGTGCAGGTACTTTTTTTTTTACACTAAACAATATCCATATTTTTAAAAAAATATTCCATACACATTTACTACTTAAAGAGGCATTAAGAAAGAAATTCAGGATTAAGGACAAAAACAAATATTGGATTGCATTGTTCTTGTGCAGTGCTACCCCAGTAGGAGCCACTGGTGAATATGGGTATCTCCCACACTGTAAAGCCAGGCACACACATTTCCCACACAGGAATCAGTCCTAATAAAACATAAAATAATACAAATTAAATATTACTGACATAATAAATGAAAAAAAAAAAGGAAAGGCTAATTTACATGGGTTCTCTTGCACATACAGTGTGGGTGAGTGGTTTGTTTGTGCGGCTGAAGCCTCTTGTTTCTCTATGGGGATGCAGGGGTTGTAAGAACACAGCCGCAGGTTCTAATTTGACAAGTGTGCAGGTGCGGGTGAGTGGCCCTGAATGCACACTGTTTGTGTTTAGGGTCAAAGACATGCATTCACATACTGCTTAAATTAGGACCTGTGGCTGTCTTCATACAGTTGCTGTATCCCCATAGGCTCCCTGCACACAGCTCCAGTGGCAGTACAAAAAAAAAACTGGTTTGCACTGTAGGACCTCATTCACATACAGAGCTTAACCACTTAATCCCCGGACCATTTTGCTGGCTTAAGACCAGACCACTTTTTGCGATTTGGCATTGCGTCGCTCTAACTGACAATTGCGCGGTCGTGCGACATGGCTCCCAAACAAAATTGACGTCCTTTTTTTCCCACAAACAGAGCTTTCTTTTGGTGGTATTTGATCACCTCTACGGTTTTTATTTTTTGCGCTATGAACAAAAAAAACGTCAATTTTGAAAAAAACGCATTATTTTTAACTTTTTGCTATAATAAATATCCCCAAAAAAAAACATTTTTTCCTCAGTTTAGGCTGATACCTATTCTTCTACATATTTATGGTTAAAAAAATGGCAATAAGAGATTGGCGCAAAAGTTATAGCATTTACAATATAGGGGATAGTTTATGGCATTTTTATTAATATTTTTTTTTGTACTAGTAATGGCGGCAATCAGCGATTTTTATTGTGACTGCGACATTATGGCGGACATTTTTGACACATTTTTGGGACCATTGTCATTTATACAGCAATCAATGCTATACAAATGCACTGATTCCTGTTTAAATGACACTGGCAGTGAAGAGGTTAACCAGGAGGTGGCAGTGTAGAGGTTAAGTGTGTCCTAGGGGCATGTTTCTAACTGTGGGGGCGTGACTGTGTTTTACAGATCACTGATCTCAGCTCCAATCAAAGGGAGCAGAGATCAGTGTCACTTGTTGCTAGGCAGAACGGGGAGATGCTGTTTACGTCGGCATCTCCCCTGTTCTTTCTCCCCGTGAGACGATCGTGGGTATCCCCTCGGCGATCGAGTCCGCGGGACCCACGGTCAGACTCATGGGGGTCCCGACTGGCGCGCACGCATTGGCATGGCGGCAAATTCAAAGGGGCGTACCTGTACGCCCATTTGCCTGTGCGTGCTATTCTGCCGTCGTACATCATTGTGCGCCGGCTGGGAAGCGGTTAATCTCCAGGTCTTCAGCAATTTATTGGGGAAATGAAAACCCTATTTTTTTTATTTCTTTGCAGAGAATTACTAAATCTTGCCCACGTTTACATTCACATTTTTTATTTTTTTGCTTTATTAATGTTGATAACTATATAAATAGTAAAATTAACATTTTTACATAATTCTGCTTGATTTTTAAAGGTCACAGGAATTATATGCAAACATTTTAGCTTAAAAATAATAAATAATATCTTGTTTAAGAGTATTCAGTAATTAAATAACTTGAATTCAATTCAACCCTTTTGTGTGCATTAAAAATATCTGAAAAGTGTTCATCAAAACAACTCCTTACGTGGAAAATTTGCACAAAGGCTAATTAGTTGAGTATTGGCAAATTGAAATATAATGTAAGAATAAAACAAACATAATTAGAACTTAATGATTGAAAATAAATATAAACTAAGGGGGCACATGTATGGCTCTTCAAGATGGCACACGCATGATCCATGAGCCCTGGTCCTGCTCCGTGTTCCGCAGCTCCTGCACAGCTTCAACGGCAATCGATTGCAAGGGGTAAGCTGCCGTGACCCCTCAGACCTCTTAGCACTACATGGGAAAAATTGGGGACCAGAGATCCTACTACTGAGCCACACAAACACCACGGCTCTCCTCCACTATGGATCGCTATCTGATTAGGCCCCAATCCCCGGTCTCGATTTCACAGGGAGACCTGGAGGATTATGTCAGTACCCTGATAGCGGAGGATAGCTCTCAGCAGGCTCTTCCCCCATATATACCCTCTTCTCCTCAGCCTGTATTAACTCCTGAGATGCTGGATCTTAAACTCCAGGCTCTGGCCCAACAGCTCACCAGGGGTATTGCCCAGGAGAGCGGGAAGATCTCCAGAGAACTCAGGGGTGAGCTAGACCTACTGGGCAAGTGCACAGCTACTTTGGGAACAAAGTTTGATGAAACTTTACACTATGTTCAGGCTCTAGAAGAGGAGAATGTCTTCCTTAAAAATTCTGTATCCCAGCACCAGCAAGAGGACCTGGAGAACAGCAAATGGCGCCAAAACCTCAGAATCAGTGGCATCCCGGTACAGGTGGCTGACAATAATATCAGACCCTACCTCCTATTCAACACCCTGGCACCGGACATCGAGGACATAGACTGGCGCCTATTAACTCAATTAAGTTTTATCTTTTAGATTAAGCATGAATTTTGCAAATTATGTTGTATTTGCATCCGCTAATTATTTTATTGTGAAAAGGAAATGATGACACAGGAAATAGAAAACTCACAAAAAAGCAGCTAAATGCAAAATGAGTTTAAAAAGCATGCATAAAAACTCAGGTAAACATGCATGAAAAGTGCTTCCATATAAGTTTTTGCCTGCATTTTTTTTTTTTGCACAAATGTGAATTAGTCCACAAACGCAAAACCAAAAATGTAATATATTGCAGTTAGATGTGGTGTCTTTTTTAGACTTTTTTCCCTTTTTCACTTTGTGATCTCGCCAGTAATACATCTCCTGTGCCCCCACTCTGTATGAAGGAGCACAGGGACACCTTTGTACAGCTTAATTTACAGTCTGGAAGAGTGTTAGTACTTTCAGATTTAGGCTGGCCATTCAGTCAGTTCAGCAGGGACTGGATGAATTTCGATCCATGTATGGGCACCCTGGTTGTACAGAAGTCAATCTACCAATTGACTACTGTACAACCAGCCTGTCTTGTTTTACATCATCAGTCAGTGCTTCCGGCTATAGCCAAAAACACTGATCATTTTTTCTGATGGTGGGGAAGGCCCAATTTGAGGATTACCCCAGCGGGAGCATTACCCCATCCACACATTCATGTGAATCTAATTATCCTTTTTGGTCCGACCCACTGATGGAAAGAAAAAAAATATCAATGTATGGGCTGCTTTGGGTACACTGAAATATTGAAGTTAAACTCCAGCTCACACTGCAGTCACACAAGCAGTTACAGCAACAGTTTTTTTCTTTTTGGGTAATGTTTTTTTCCATAAATGTTTAACCACTTTCAGACCGGACCATTTTGCTGGTAAATGACCAGAGGTCTTTTTACAATTTGGCACTGCGCTGCTTTAACTGGTAATTGCGTGGTCATGCAATGTTGTACCCAAACAAAATTTGCGTCCTTTTCTTCCCACAAATAGAGCTTTCTTTTGATGGTATTTGATTGCCTCTGTGATTTTTATTTTTTGCGATATAAATGGAAAAAGACCGCAAATTTTGAAAAAAAATGATATTTTCTACTTTTTGTTATTAGAAAAATCCAATAAACTCAATTTTAGTCATACATTTAGGCCAAAATGTATTCAGCCACATGTCTTTGGTAAAAAAAAAGTCAATAACTGTATATTTATTGGTTTGCGCAAAAGTTGTCACATCTACAAACTAAGGTAAGTTTTCTGGAATTTACGCAGCTTTTAGTTTACGACTGCCTATCTCATTTCTTGAGGTGCTAAAATGGCAGGTCAGTACAAAACCCCCCCAAATTACCTCATTTTGGAAAGTAGACCCCCTAAGGAAATTGATAAGTGGCATGTTGAGCCCATTGAATATTTTATTTTTTTGCCTCAAGCGATTGAATAATGACAAAAAAATTTTTTTTTTTTTTTTTTACACAAAGTTGTCACTAAATTATATATTGCTCACACATGCTATGGGCATATGTGAAATGACACCCCAAAATAAATTCTGCTGCTTCTCCTGAGTACGGGGATACCACACGTGTGGGATTTTTTGGGAGCCTAGCCGCGTACGGGGCCCCGAAAGCCAAGAACCGCCTTCAGGTTTTCTAAGGGCGTAAATATTTGACTTCACTCCTCACTACCTATTACAGTTTTGAAGGCCATAAAATGCCAAGATGGCACAAAACCCCCACAAATGACCCCATTTTAGAAAGTAGACACCCCAAGCTATTTGCTGAGAGGCATATTGAGTCCATGGAATATTTTATATTTTGCCACAAGTTGCGGAAAAATTACAAACTTTAATTTTTTTTTTTTTTTTTTTCACAAAGTTGTCACTAAATGATATATTGCTCACACATGCCATGGGCATATGTGAAATGACACCCCAAAATAAATTCTGCTGCTTCTCCTGAGTACGGGGATACCACATGTGTGGGATTTTTTGGGAGCCTAGCCGCGTACGGGGCCCCGAAAGCCAAGAACCGCCTTCAGGTTTTCTAAGGGCGTAAATATTTGACTTCACTCCTCACTACCTATTACAGTTTTGAAGGCCATAAAATGCCAAGATGGCACAAAACCCCCACAAATGACCCCATTTTAGAAAGTAGACACCCCAAGCTATTTGCTGAGAGGCATATTGAGTCCATGGAATATTTTATATTTTGCCACAAGTTGCGGAAAAATTACAAACTTTAATTTTTTTTTTTTTTTTTTTCACAAAGTTGTCACTAAATGATATATTGCTCACACATGCCATGGGCATATGTGAAATGACACCCCAAAATAAATTCTGCTGCTTCTCCTGAGTACGGGGATACCACATGTGTGGGATTTTTTGGGAGCCTAGCCGCGTACGGGGCCCCGAAAGCCAAGAACCGCCTTCAGGTTTTCTAAGGGCGTAAATATTTGACTTCACTCCTCACTACCTATTACAGTTTTGAAGGCCATAAAATGCCAAGATGGCACAAAACCCCCACAAATGACCCCATTTTAGAAAGTAGACACCCCAAGCTATTTGCTGAGAGGCATGTTGAGTCCATGGAATATTTTATATTTTGCCACAAGTTGCGGGAAAATTACAAACTTTTTTATTTATTTATTTTTTTCACAAAGTTGTCACTAAATGATATATTGCTCACGCATGCCATGGGCATATGTGAAATGACACCCCAAAATAAATTTTGCTGCTTCTCCTGAGTACGGGGATACCACATATGTGGGACTTTTTGGGAGCCTAGCCGCATACGGGGCCCCGAAACCAAGCACCGCCTTCAGGCTTTCTAAGGGCGTTACAGTTTTGAAGGCCATAAAATGCCAAGATGGCACAAACCCCCCCCCAAATGACCCCATTTTGGAAAGTAGACACCCCTAAATTTAGGGGTACACTAGTGAGACTAGGTAATAAATGGCGGGTGCCCTGAAACTATAAAAAAATAACTAACCAACCAGCGTCACCTGTAACCGTTATATGGTGATCACTGGTGAAAGGGTTAACTAGGGGGCAATCAGGGGGCTTTATGCGGTAGTATATGGGGGTCCCTGGCGCTATAAAAAGCTGCGGCGAACCTAAATACCTACCTGCCTAACTAGCGTCACCTGTGACACTAATACAGCGATCAGAAAAATGATCGCTTATTAGGCTGGGTTCACACTGGAGCGATGCAGGAACGCCACGAATCCGCGGCGGGTTCCCGCATCGCATGCCTCCCGGCGGCAGTTCACACTGCCCTATGCGAACTGCTGGGAGTGTCAGTGAAATGTTAAAGACACCCCCAGATCAGTTCGCATATCGCAGTGCGATCTGCAAACTCGGATCGCATGGTGTGAACACCCATGCGATCCGATTCTGCTGCGGACCAAAAAAAGGGTCCCGTGCGAGTTTGCGGCGGGTGCGGCGGGTGCGACACGAATTCAGCCATACTATCTGTATGGCTGAACTCGAATCGCACAGAGATCGGATGTGATTTGCACTGCAGTGCGGTGCGAATCACATCCGTTCTCAAACCGCTGCAATGTGAACCCAGCCTTAGTGACACTGGCGACGGGGGGTGATCACGGGGTTAAACCTTTATTGGGGTGTTAGGGAGGTACCTTAGAACTAAAGGGGGCTAACCCTAACTGCCCTAACAGTTATTACAGTCACAAATGACACCCGCCGGGTGATCAGGGGGTTAAACCTTTATTAGGTAATAAATGGCGGGTGCCCTGAAACTATAAAAAAATAACCAACCAGCGTCACCTGTAACAGTTATATGGTGATCACTGGTGAAAGGGTTAACTAGGGGGCAATCAGGGGTAGTAGTATATGGGGGTCCCTGGCGCTATAAAAAGTTGCGGCGAACCTAAATACCTACCTGCCTAACTAGCGTCACCTGTGACACTAATACAGCGATCAGAAAAATGACCGCTTATTAGGCTGGGTTCACACTGGAGCGATGCGGGAACGCCACGAATCCGCGGCGGGTTCCCGCATCGCATGCCTCCCGGCGGCAGTTCACACTGCCCTATGCGAACTGCTGGGAGTGTCAGTGAAATGTTAATGACACCCCCAGATCAGTTCGCATATCGCAGTGCAATCTGCAAACTCGGATCGCATGGTGTGAACACCCATGCGATCCGATTCTGCTGCGGACCAAAAAAAGGGTCCCGTGCGAATTTGCGGCGGGTGCGGCGGGTGTGATGCGAATTCAGCCATACTATCTGTATGGCTGAACTCGAATCGCACAGAGATCGGATGTGATTTGCACTGCAGTGCGGTGCGAATCACATCCGTTCTCATAAACCGCTGCAATGTGAACCCAGCCTTAGTGACACTGGCGACGGGGGTGATCACGGGGTTAAACCTTTATTGGGGGGGTTAGGGGGATACATAAGAACTAAAGGGGGCTAACCCTAACTGCCCTAACAGTTATTACAGTCACAAATGACACCAATGCAAAAAAAATAAAATAAATGCAATTGGTGTCACTGTGACTGGGGGGGCAGGGGTAATTGGGGGGGTAATCGGGGGGTAAAGGGGGGGTGTGAGTGTGCCTGGCATGTTCTACTGTATGTGTGGTGTGTTGGTGCAACTCACCGATGCTCTCTCCTCGGTGCCGGAACGAAAAATACCGACACGGAGGAGAGAATACATCACTTCCTCTCCTGTGTTTACATTACAGGAGAGGAAGTGATGTCACGAAGGATTTCCATTCGTCGGGAGCGATCGCGAGGGGGTGGCCATGAATGAATGGCCGTCCCCTCGTCCGGGATCGCTCCCGAACGAATGCCGACCGCCGCAGGCACCGTGGGGGGGCCCGATCGGGCCCCCCACCCGCGGGAAGGCAGGGACTTATATATACGCCCTTATGCCTGCCCGTGCCATTCTGCCGACGTATATCGTCGTGCGGCGGTCGGCAAGTGGTTAAAAGCTGACCATTGTAAGCACACCTGTATTGTCCCTTTAACCACTACATCTGCAGGACAGGTTGTTCTTTTGAAAAACAACAGACTTACTGGCTGGATCAACAGGCAACAATAAAGAGAGAAACCCTAAAAAAATAAATGAATGGGGCCATCAGATCTAATGATTGGTAAGCTGCAATACAATAAATGTTTGCTTTTGGCTTTAATATCATTTTAATGGTCCTGTAATCTGTTTTTCATTAAATTGTTTTTACTGTGTTTTTCTGCCTCCTTGTAACATCCTCCGTGAGCTCCTGAACTGCTTCTTTTCACTTTCACTTCCATTTGTTTGAAACATGCAGTGTGTGTTGGTCATGTGCACTGCTCTAGCACACTACAATTCTCATAGTTCCTAGTAGAAAATTTGTTTTGTTTCGTTACGTTACGTTTCGTATTAAAAAAAAATCGTATTTCATAATTTGTGTCCAAAATTCAATTCAGATTTGTACGAAATACAAATTTTCATTAGATTCGTAAACTTTTTGTTAAAATAACGAAAGTTCGTTATGATGAATTTATCATTATGAGGGGCTCCCACCATCCCTGTGCTGTGTTGACTTTCTGGGTTTTTAACCTTTAGTTTTGTTAACTTTTCGAAAAAATAACGAATGTTCGTTATGAGGAATTTATCATTATGTGGGGTTCCCACCATCCCTGTGCTGTGCTGACTTCCTGGGTTTTTAACTTTTAGGTTAGTTAACTTTTCGTAATGTAGCACTAACCCCCAAAGGAGCTGCTGGTTTGATTGGGCTTACCGTTAACTTCTTCACCTCGATTTGTGTCTAGGGGTTCCTGTGGTAGATGGCCCAGTAACTTTAGAGACTGACGACAGATCCGCTTAAAGGGATTTTTATTTGCAAAAATTGTAGTTAATGAACAGTCTCTTAAAATAGGATCAGAGGGTTAGGAGGAAAGTTCAGGTACTCTTAGCCCTTGTACACACCGTCAGAGAATCCGTCGGAATGTGTCCTATCGGACCGTGTTGTCGGATAATCCGACTGTGTGTGGTATGCATCGGACTGTTTCCGTCGGAATATCCGTCGGACCAAATTTTCCAACTTGCTGGAAATATTTTCCGACAAACTGGTCCGATCAGACATACTCTGATCATGTGTAGAGAATTCCGATCGGACCAAGTGCCACGCATGCTCAGATCAAATTCCTACATCAAAGCTATTGGCTACTAGCCTGAACGTAGTCCCATCGTAACAAAATTACATCATCACGTTCTGAACGATTGGATTTTCCGACAACTTTGTCCAACCGTGTGTATGCAACAGTTTCGGACAAGATCTGTCGGACAAAATCCGACGGATTTGGTTGTCGGAATCTCCGACCGTGTGTACAAGGGCTTAGTGTCAAAGTCAATAATAAAGGACTTACTTACTTTGACTAAATACAGAGAATAGCCATTCACAATTGGATGTTCACTCAAAGTGGAGGGCCAGTTATAAAAAAAAAAAAAAAAAAAAAGTCAGCAGCTGCAAACACTGCAGCTGCTGACTTAATAAACACACTCACCTGTCCAGAGCGCCCGCGATGTCGGCCGCCCGAGGCCGACCCGTCCCTCGGCTCTCGGGTCCCGGCGCCGCCATCCCTTGTAAGGGAAACAGGCAGCGGAGCCTTATGGCTTCACTGCCCGTTTCCTACTGCGCATGCACGAGTCCCGCAGCTACTGCGCATGCGCGAGTCCCGCAGCGCTTTCTGAATGGGACGCGCTGTGTTCTGGAACACACAGTTCCCAGAACACAGCGCGACTCATTACCCAGAAGACGCCGCGACGAAGACAGAAGACAGAAGATCTCCGCGGAGGAGGAAGAGGAAGATTAGGAGAAAGTGCCTAGCAACAGGCATTTCTGGTAAGTAAAAAAAAAATTTTTTTTCATTTTTTTTTTTTTTAGATTTTTTGTAATTTTTAACATTTTTTTGTTTTTCAGGGTGGCCCTCCCCTTTAAGTTGGATAGTCCCTCTCTCACAAGGCCTAGCAGCCAACAAGGTGGCTAAAGTGGTGTTGCCACCCAAAAAATAGAAATAGCTGAAAATTCATTAAAAAAAATAATTGGAAAAAAATATTTTTTTTACTCACCACTGAATGCCGGCGCTGCGAGCAGAGCGGGGAACGAGGGGGGCTTCGTTCCCCCCGCATCCCTGAACCCTGAGACAGGTAAGTGTCCGATTATTAAAAGTCAACAGCTGCGGTATTTGTAGCTGCTGACTTTAAAAAAAAATTTTAGGGGGCATCCCACTTTAACTCAGGAACAAGTCTCTGCCACAGACGTTGTTGTAGATGTAGAACATGCAGGAAACTAAAACTTGTAGAACACTCGTGTAATACCTGGATCTTTCAGCCAGTTTGGCGATACCCACGAGATTGGATTCACTTAGGTACTTCAGCCCCACCAGGCTCTTGCTAGGAAGCCAACCCATATGTGGCCTTCTTCTGAAGATTCCTCCCTTGGATAGCTACGAAGTTACTGGGCTTCTCCACGACTGGAGACAGCACTGAACCACCTCAGAATCCCTTCTTTAGTTTCCTTGCCTCGGGCTAGCCAGCTCCGAGGCATAAAGTCGGGTGGATCCACACCCCAGGCCATAGGCTTCCTGGGGGCTGGTCAGGAGGACCAGGACCATGGAGTCAGAACATACTGTACTTCTGGACTGGAAGCCCGAACCACGTGACGTCCGCATCTTAAGTACCCTCTCCCAGAAAGCACAGCAAGAGTGACACTCCCACTGCGTGGGCTCAGAGAGAAAGTAACCTTTAAGCACCCAACCAGACTGTGGTTCAAAGCCTGCCAGAAGAGATGGTGCCCCTGGTGGCCAGGCTGAACATCCTATAGTCCAGTCAGACTGATGCTGAGGTCCAAATGTGGAACAATTGTACCCAAACCAAACTGCAGTTCAGATGTAACATTAACTTTCAAAACATATAGCATGTGCTCTTCAGGAGCCGGCGCTACAGTAACAATTACGAATTTTCATTATGATGAATTTCCCACCATCCCTGTGCTGTGCTGACTTCCTGGGGTTTTAACTTTTAGGAACAATTACAAATGTTCGTTATGAATTTGGATCCGAAATTCATAAACTAAATTTCGTATAGAATTCATATGCATAAAAATTCGTATTACAGATTTGTACGAATTTTTTATTCGTACAAAACAATGTCTAGTTCCTAGTCCATCTGACAGTGGTCCCATGGAGAAGGAACATAACCAGCCTCTAACAGTATGTCGGATAAGAGCAGCAAATGTAAAATGATTTGGAGGAGACTGTGAGCAATAGAAGTTACTTTTCTGAGTTAAGAATACATTTTTGTAGTTTAGTGTCACTTTAATGGTGATGACGTGTTTACCTAGGGCTCTGGGTACAAACTTGTTGAGTTGAAAATCCTGCAGCTACCCAACCACTGATATTGAATTAGGAATAATTGACAGTCTTGTTTTCGAAGGTACCCAGATATCAATATATAATTCATTTTTACCAAATTTTGTAGCATGTCGTTTTTCTATTTTAAGCTGTGTTTAGGACATATAATTTATAATTTAAGTGAAGCAACCAGCATCCGTGATTTATCTGAACTGGTAGCTGAGTTAATACAGAGTTCAGCACTTGTACTTTTACAAGATACGCTCTGTTCTGTATAGACATACAGGCATCTCAGGTATCATAAATGCATTTATAACTTATTTTTACAGTGCTTTTTTTGCAGCAGCTATTCCCTCCACAGCCATACACGTTTCATCCCAAGTAAATTCCAAAAGGATTTAGTATAAGTCAAATGAAAAAAATCTTAGCACAAAAATTCTATCCAAAAGATAAGAATAAGCCTTTTAAGCATTTAAAAGAAAATGAAGGTTATACAATTATCTAGGGCATGGGCAGCATTGGACTTCTGTTGGAGCAAAAAATAAAAATCTGGCATTGATAAGGCACCACCAGATTGATATGATGGACTAAATCTATCTGCCTACTCTTTAGCTCAATCCTTTAGTTTCCTCTCACATTACTAACTTACTAACTGATATATCAGCATGGATATCGCACCACTTCCTTAAACTAAATCTCTCTAAAACTGAGCTCATAATATTTCTCCCTGCTTATGCCCCTCTCCATGACTTTTCCATCAAGGTCAATAATGCAACCATCAATCCCTCCCCTCATGCTAGGGTACTAGGTTTATACCCAGACTTTGACCTGTCCTTTCAGCCATAAATCCAATCATTATCAAAAGCTTGTAGACTTCACCTCCGTAACATCTCTAAAATGTGACCCTTTTTAACGAAACCGCCAAGCTACTGATTCACCCCCTTGTTATCTCTCGCTTTTATTATTGCAATTCCCTTCTCATAGGCTTACCTCTCCATAGACTATCCCCTCTTCAGTCTATCATCTACCTCACCAACCGCTCAGTGTCTGCCACCCTTCTCCGCCAATCCGTACACTGACTTCCGACCGCCCAGCGAATTAAATTCAAAATGCTAACAACAAAATACAAAGCCATTCACTGAGCTACATCCCCAATCTTGTCTCCAAATATCACCAAACTGTCCTCTCTGCTCATCTCAAGACTTCCTGCTCTAAAGCTCCCTTGTCTCCTTTTCCCATGCTTCTCCAAAGCCTCTTCCATCCTCTGAAACTCTCCACATCAATCTGTCTGGCTATCTCCTAGTCTGGCTGCCTTTAGGCGGTCCCTGAAAACTCACCTCTTCAGGGAAGCCCATCACGCTTCCAACAAATTTTTTATTACTTCCATCAGCTCATCCCCCACAGTTACAACCTTTTATACCACTTGCCCCACCCTATTAGATTGTAAGCTCTTGTGAGCAGGGTCTTCTTAACCCTCCTGTATTTTATTGTATTGTAACTGTACTGTCTCCCTTTTATATTGTAAGGCACTGCGTAAATTGTTGGCGCTATATAAATCCTGTATAAGAATAATAATAATAATAATAATAATAGACTACTCAGTAGCTGAGGATTGTTGTCCAAAGCTACTAGGAAATAGAGAGCAAAAAGGCAGCACTATTTCCGAATTGGCCATATGAGTTTACAAGTTGTACAAATATTGTACAATATTTACAAATATTGTACAACAAATATTGTAGTGTTATGCATTTGGGATGTTTGACGTAAATTCGAAAGCCGCGAACACCCTTTAAAAGTCTATGGGAGAAATCAAAAGTGCTAATTTTAAAGGCTTATATGCAAGGTATTATCATAAAAAGTGTGTGGGGACCTGGGTCCTGCCCCAGGGGACATGTATCAATGCAAAAAAAAGTTTTAAAAATTGCCATTTTTTGGGAGCAGTGATTTTAATAATGCTTAAAGTGAAACAATAAAAGTGAAATACTCCTTTAAATTTTGTACTTGGGGGTGTCTATAGTATGCCTGTAAACATTAAATTTGTAAAGGAAAAAAGTCATTTAAAAGTACTCGCGGCTATAATGAATTGTCGGTCCCGGCAATACACATAAAAGTTCATTGATAAAAATGGCATGGGATTCCCCCACAGGGGAACCCCGAGCCAAAATTTTAAAAAAAATGCATGGGGGTCCCCCCAAATTCCATACCAGGCCCTTCAGGTCTGGTATGGATATTGAGGGGAACCCCGTGCCCAAATTGAAAAAAAAATGGTGTGGGGACCCCCCTCAAAATCCATACTAGACCTTTAAGGTCTGGTATGGATTTTAAGGGGAACCCCACGCCAAAATTAAAAAAATGGCTTGGGGTCCCCCCAAAAATCCATACCAGACCCTTATCCGAGCACGCAACCTGGCAGGCCACAGGAAAAGAGGGGGGATTAGTGAGTGCCCCCCCTCCTGAACTGTACCAAAGTCACATGCCCTCAACATGGGAAGGGTGCTTTGGGGTAGCCCCCAAAGTACCTTGTCCCCATGTTGATGGGGAGAAGGGCTTCATCCCCACAACCCTTGCCCGGTGGTTGTGGGGGTCTGCAGGTGGGGGCTTAATGGAATCTGGAAGCCCCCTTTAACAAGGAGACTCCCAGATCCTGTAACCGAGTGACCCCGTCCCCTCTGACACTACAGGAAATCCATAGGGATGTCCTCGTGCATCAGAGGGGGGCAGGGTCACCGGGCGATGTTATCGTGTGGCCCAGCCCTAAGTTATAAAAGAAGTGTCACCTGAGATGCTGGTCATTACAGTGGGTGCCTCCCATGGAGACAGATCGTAGGTGGCGTGTGGCTTTTTTTTTGCTTTTTTTTTTCGTTCCATCCGAGCGAGAGAAGAAAAAGAAGAAGACTTCATGGGACAGTTTTATTTTTTTATTTTTTTAATAAAGGACTTTTGTTTTTGTCTTGTGTTTTTTTTACCATTTTCACCCATTTTTTGTGAAATGGTAGGGTACATTTGTACCCCATTACCATTTCACATGGGGGGGTCGAGATCTGGGGGTTCCCTTGTTAAAGGGGACTTCCATATTACGATAAGCCCCCCCGCCCACAGACCCCCACAACCACCGGGCAAGGGTTGTGGGGATGAGGCCCTTCTCCCCATCAACATGGGGACAAGGTGCTTTGGGGGGGGCTACCCTAAAGCACCCTCCTCATGTTGAGGGCATGTGGCCTGGTATAGTTCAAGGAGGCGCTCTCTCGTCCCCCCTCTTTTCCTGCAGCCTGACAGGTTGTGTGCTCGGATAAGGGTCTGGTATGTATTTTTGGGGGGACCCAATACCATTTTTTTTATTTTGTCAAGGGGTTCCCCTTAATATCCATACCAGACCTGGGGGGCCTGGTATGGAATTTGGGGTGACCCCCACGCATTTTTTTTTCATTTTGGTTTGGGGTTCCCCTGTGGGGGAATCCCATGCCGTTTTTATCAATGAACTTTTATGTGTATTGCCAGGACCAACAATTCATTATAGTCGCGAGTACTTTTAAGTGTCCGAATTTTCGTACGAAATACGAATTTTCATTAGGTTCGTTAACTTTTCATATCAATTATGATGAATATATCATTATGAGGGGCTCCCACCATCCCTGTGTTGTGCTGACTTCCTGGGTTTTTAACTTTTATGTTTGTTAACTTTTCGTAACAATTACGAATGTTCGTTAGGAATTTGAATCTGAAATTCGTAAACAAAATTTCGTATTTCATACAGAATTCGGAAGCATAGCAATTCGTATTTCAGATCCTCCCAAATGTACAAATATATGGAAATTCGTACGACTCGAAAATTCTAATCGCACATGTCTAGTGTTTATTTCACACATTGGCATCAGCTGTTAGTATGGTTAAATGTGCCGGGTGTGTGTGTGTGTGTGTGTGTATTTGTAGGCTTATTTGTGCCAGACTGCAATTACTAGTCCTGTACTGTGCACTTCCCACAGACGTAATATTTGGTTGTACACTGCCTAATGTGTTACCTGCTGTACTTTTGAGCCCTACGACCTTTGTGATACGCACTCCAGAACCTGCAAAATACACACTCCTGAGCCCTACACCCTGTGTGATATGCACTCCAAATGAATGCATATTGTGTGGGTACAACAACTGTGAGATATGTATACCATTTATACAGTGAGTATCCTTTTTATTTACCCATGCCCCTTTAACCTTTAACCTCCATTGGGCAATTTGGCCATGCCCACTATTTGGTGCAATTCACAATATGTGTTCATTTTGAGTGCAGACCTTCATTGGTGCCCTTGTATTGTGCCTAGCTGTTCAGCATTGTATCAGCTGCAAAAATGCAGTAAATGAAAAAACATCAACACTGTATTTGAAAAGAGCATATTAACAAAACAGGGAATGTGATATTCATCAACCACTGAGATGTTTAGAGAAATCCATACAATAACAAGTCACATGGCCGTTTAACTGCATTCACCAAACACCAGGCAGCAAGAATCAACAAATGTATGCAGCTGGCATGAGAGATGCATGCCAATAGCGGTGGCCGCTCAGCCTGTACAAAGTATTGACAAACTAAAAGCAGCTGCTGCTGTTCGCATGTCACCACACATCAGGGGTGGTGCGTCCATAAGGGCGCAGGGGCGCCGCCCCCTCTCTCCTGCCACCAACTCTATCACCAATAGATAAATTCATGCTTTGCATGAATCTATCTATGGCCAACGCTGCCACTCCCTGTTCAGGTGCCCGGCTCCTTTTATGGGCACAGTGGCAGCATATGATGGGCACACTGGCAGTGGCAGTGTTTAAGGGCACAGTGGTAGTGTTTGGCACAGTGGATGCGTTTGATGGGTACAGTGGCAGCATTTGATGTCACAGTGGCAGTGTTTGATGGCACAGTGGTAGTGTTTAATGGGCACAGTGGCAGCATTTTATGGCACAGTGTCAGCGTTTGATGGGCATAGTGGCAGCGTTTGGCACAGTGGCTGCAACTGATGGCACAGTGGCAGCATTTGATGGCACAGTGGCAGCATTTAATGGGCACAGTGGCAGCATTTGGCACAGTGGCTGCAATTGATGGCACAGTGGCAGCGTTTGAGGACACAGTGGCAGCAATTGACGGCACAGTGGCAACTTTTGATGGGCACAGTGGCAGCGTTTGGCACAGTGGCAGTGCTTGATGACACAGTGACTGCAATTGATGGCACAGTGGCTGCATTTGAGGGCACAGTGGCAACGTTTGATGGACACAGTGGAAGCATTTGATGGGCACAGTGGCAACGTTTGAGGGCATAGTGGGAGTGTTTGATGACATAGTGGCAGTGTTTGATGGGCACAGTGGCAGAGTTTGATGGCACAGTGGCAATGTTTGATGGGCACAGTGGCAGCGTTTGGCACAGTGGCAGTGTTTGATGACACAGTGGCTGCAATTGATGGCACAGTGGCTGCATTCAAGGGCACAGTGGCAATGTTTGATGGGCACAGTGGCAGCATTTGATGGGCACAGTGGCAACATTTGAGGGCACATTGGCAGTGTTTGATGACATAGTGGCAGTGTTTGATGGCACAGTGGCAACGTTTGATGGGCACAGTGGCAGCATTTGGGGGAACAGTTGCAGCTTTTGATGGCACAGTGGCAGTGTTTGATGGGCACAGTGGCAGCGTTTGATGGGCACAGTGGCAGCGTTTGATGACACAGTGGCTGCAATTGATGGCACAGTGGCTGCATTCAAGGGCACAGTGGCAATGTTTGATGGGCACAGTGGCAGCATTTGATGGGCACAGTGGCAACATTTGAGGGCACATTGGCAGTGTTTGATGACATAGTGGCAGTGTTTGATGGCACAGTGGCAACGTTTGATGGGCACAGTGGCAGCATTTGGGGGAACAGTTGCAGCTTTTGATGGCACAGTGGCAGTGTTTGATGGGCACAGTGGCAGCGTTTGATGGGCACAGTGGCAGCGTTTGATGGCACAGTGGCTGCAATTGATTATTTTTTTTCCCAAAAATCCCAGAACTGGACGGCATACTCCAGGTGCGGCCAGACCAGAGTCTTGTAGAGCGGGAGAATTATTGTTGTATCTCTGTAGTTGATCCCCTTTTTAATGCATGCCAATATTCTGTTTGCTTTGTTAGTGGCAACTTGACCCCCAGGTCCTTTTCCATCCTAGATTCCCCCAGAGGTTCTCCCCCCAGTGTATAGATTGCATTCATATTTTTGCCACCCAAATGCATTATTTTACATTTTTCCACAATGAACCTCATTTGCCATGTAGTTGCCCACCCCATTAATTTGTTCAGATCTTTTTGCAAGGTTTCCACATCCTGCGGAGAAGTTATTGCCCTGCTTAGTTTAGTATCGTCCACAAATACAGAGATTGAACTGTTTACCCCATCCTCCAGGTCATTTATGAACAAATTAAATAGGATTGGTCCCATCACAGAACCCTGGGGGACCCCACTACCCACTCCTGACCATTCCAAGTACACCCCATTTATCACCACCCTCTGAACTTGCCCTTGTAGCCAGTTTTCAATCCATGTACTCAAACGTTTATGGGGAACTGTGTCAAATGCTTTTGCAAAATCCAGATACACCACGTCTACGGGCCTTCCTTTATCTAGCTGGCAACTGACCTTCTCATAGAAGGTTAGTAGATTGATTTGGCAAGAACGATTCTTCATGAATCCATGCTGATTACTGCTAATGATACCGTTCTCATTACTAAAATCCTGTATTTAGTCCCTTATCAACCCCTACAAGAGTTTACATACTATTGATGTTAGGCTAACTGGTCTGTAATTCCAAGGGATGTATTTTGGGCCCTTTTTAAATATTGGTGCTACACTGGCTTTTCTCCAATCAGCTGGTCCTCTGTTAACCATGGAGGTGCTTCCTGTGATCTGTCATGAGGATAAACACTGCAGTTTTGGTTACTGAAGCCCTCCAATTCCCTCATGAAGACTGAGGAGAAGAATTAATTCAATACCTTTGCCATCTCCCCATCCTTTGTAACCAGATGTCCTTCCTCATTCTTTATGGGGCCAATATGGTCTGTCCTCCATTTTTACTTTTTACATACTTAAAGAATTTCTTGGGATTTTTTTTTGCTCTCCTCCACTATGTGTCCTTCATGTTCTATCTTAGCTGTCCTTATTGCACCCCTACATATCTTGTTGCATACTTTATAAAGTCTGAATGCTGATGATCCCTCAACCTTGTATTTTTTGAAGGCCTCTCCTTTGCTTTTATATATATTTTTACATTGGAGTTAAGCCATCCAGGACTTTTATTCGCTCTTTTAAATTTATTACCCAATGGGATACATTGGCTAATGCCCTTATTTAATATGCTCTTAAAGCAAACCCATCTCTCCTCCCTGTTATTTTTTCCTAAGATTTTATCTCAATTTATGCCTTTTAGTAAGGTTCATAGTTAAGGGAAGTTGGCTCTTTTGAAGTTCAGTGTCTTTGTATTCCCCTTAAATTTCCTATATGTGTGATTTATTGACCCGTGATTGCTGTTAGCTAAATTGCCCCGTATTTCCACATCCGTGATCAGGTCTGTATTATTGGTAATCAATAGATCGAGTAACACTTTATTTCTAGTTGGTGCGGTCTACCATCTGACCCATAAAATTGTCCTGCAAGACATTTAGGAACACGCGAGCCTTAGATGAATGCGCGGTTCCCTCCGCCTAGTTTATGTCTGGATAATTAAAATCCCCCATTATGATAACACTTCCCATCCTTGCCGCTAATCCAAATTGTGATAGGAGATCTGTCTTCCCTTCCTCCCTCAAGTCAGGGGTTCTATAGCATACTCCCAGTATTATTTTCCTCTTAGCTTAATCCCTTTGGAGCTATCCCCATAAGGATTCCACCTGCTCCATAGCTCCCTTAGTGATGCCATCTCTCACTTTCACTTGTACATTATTCTTGATATAAAGGCATAAACCTCCCCCTTTTTTACCCTCTCTATCCTTGCAATAAAGGGTATACCCTTGGATGTTTGATATAAATCAAAGAAAACAAAAATACTCAAGCGCAAAAATGGATAGATGGATATTAAGTGCAAAAAATAAAAAAGAGAGAAAACAGCTGCAAACACTCAATAAATAGTGCTGCGCTATCTTCAATAATAAAGTGGCAAGTGTCTAATATGTCAAAAATGTATAAATTAAATTAGCCAAGGAATATTAAATTATATTATATAATATTAAATTATCTCAGGAAAGCTATAACATATGTTACGCTTTCATAAATCTAACCACAACAACCAAAAGTGCAGAGTGCTAAATGAAAGTGCTGAATAAAAAGTGCCAAGTGCTAGAAAAGACTGAAGATCCTTGATATTATATTCTTATTATTAAGAGATGACAACGAGGGAAGGAACACAGCCCCCCTGAAATAGTCCACTCCTATTATCCCTGTGATCAAATGGTATACAAGGTACAGGTGCACTATGTGAAAAAAAAATGTAATAATAATAATGTATATTTTATGTAATTATATATAAATTAAATCAATCAGCAACCTAGCACCAACATAAATTAATAAATAATGGTATCCCAAAGTATTAAGGGCAATAAGTAAATACACAAAAAGGTTAATAAAATTAAAATTGTGATTAAAATCGTACAAACACTAGGTGTTAATTAATCAAATAAAAATTATAGAATTACTCGAATTAATGGTGCAGAGCAACACAACCAATGTGCCAAATGAGGGATCAATGTAGATAAATTAAATAATTATAGTAAAGTATTAATCATCCGGAAAAAAGTTTGAATTAATAGAAAGTATTAATGTGCAAATGAAGATTGTGTAAAAATGTACTTATCCAGGGAGGTCTGCACTAGAGGGGGCTAACTCTGTCCTGGGCAAATAAGAAGCTTCAGATCAATGAGGATATCCCAGGGAAGATTTCCACACTTATCCTCCTTCAGTAGAGGTAAGCCACACAAAAAAGGAGGGGGATATTCCTGCTTCCTCCAATCCGGTAATTCCGTTTAGAAAAAGAAGAAAGAAAACATTGCGCAATATTGTTACAACACACACAGCTGGATCAGCATAAAGAGCCACTCACATGTCAAAAAATATGAGAGCGCATTAAGAATACAGCCACTGCGCTGCTAGACTCACTTGTGTGCTGTCATAGTCTCCTCTCCCTCACGTGTTGCGTCATCATCACGTGACTTTCTCAAAGGGTCCTTTTGAGAAAGTCTTTCTCGTGTGGCTTGATGTAACTTGGAGGTTCTTTTCCTCAATTTAGCACCTAAGTCCCTAAAATCGTTCTTTAGGACACTCCATCTGCCTCTGACTTTGTCATTGGTGCCAACGTGCACCATGACAGCTGGGTCTTCCCCAGGCCCTCCCAGTAATCTGTCCACCTGATCTGTGATGTGCCGAACCCGAGCGCCCAGTAGACAACATACTGTTTGGCACTTCAGGTCTTTGTCACAGATTGCCCTCTCTGTCCTTCTAAGAATTGAGTCAGTGAAGTGTTGCCTCTACCTATCATCTGTACTAACCCTGGCCTGTTTATTGACCATGTTTCTGCCTGCTGCCTGGACCAATCCTTTGCCTGTTTGCTGACCATGTCTCTGCCTGTGGCCTGAACTGACCCACCTGAACATCCTGTTGACTACATTCCTGCAAGACACCAGGCCAGTGAACATGACATTCCTGGGGGCAGCCATGTACCAGTAGGCTAGGCTTACTTGGTGTATAGAAACTGGGACTACTATAGATATTACTTCACTAACCTATATTCCCTGGTCGCTCATATAGAGGTGGCCATTACAGTACAGTTTTGATACAATAGGTTGATTTGTGTGATACACAAGATTCAATAGCCGGTACATAATCAGTCCAGACAGTGAAAAACTCTCATACATGCTTCCTTGGTTCCATTCTTCCACCCAAGATGCTTCTTTGGTATTTTTGATGGTTAACTGTGAAAAAGTTTCACAGTCCAAAAACTTGAAGACAAAAATTACTTTTTTAAAGACTCACTATGCCTTTCAGAAAATATCTTGGAGTGTTTGCTTTCCAAAATTGGTTTATTTTGTGGGTGTTTCCACTATCCTGGTGCTCCAGGATCTCCAAAATTTTAATAGGTAGGTAGGTAATTTATACTCCTTGAAAATCCAAAAATGCTTCTTAAGCCCCTTTATGCATTTGGGTTGCATCCGAATATCCGAAGAAAAAAATAATGAATTTCAACTAATAGAAAAGGAATTATAATGAAAATAATCAATGAATTTGGCATGATTCGTTAATTCATTAAAGGTCTAATAAAACAAAAGATCAACTCAGAGTAAATCTTATGCCGCATACACACGATTGGAATTTTGGTCAGAAAAAGTTCTGATGGTTTTCCTGATGGAATTCCAAAGGAACTTAACTCAAGCTGTCTTGCATACACACGGTCACACCAAATTCTGACCGCCAAGAAAGCGGTGACATACAACACACACAACGGGACTAGAAAAAGGAAGTTCAATACCCAGTAGCCAATAGCTTCCATCTCATAGTTGAATCTGAGCATGTCTACGTTTTTGCACATCGGAATTGCATACACACGATTGAGAACGGGACGGTTGCATGAAAATTGCTGGCCAAAATTCCGATCATGTGTTTACAGTCCAAACAGCTGGTTAAATTTGTGCTGGAGGTTGGATTATTGGCAAAGTGCATTCCTGAGAACTGAGTGAGAAGGGTGTTGTATTGTATTTGAGCAGAGGAGAAGAGATATTGACATTGTGTGTGTTAATGGATTCAATAAACAAATGACTTTCTGAGCTACGATACATATATCGTATATATATATATATATATGTAGCGCCGGCTCCTGAAGAGCATGCGCTATGTGTTTTTTTCTATTTAAAGTTCCTAAAACCACAGTTGGGTTTTAGGGTCAATTATACCAAATTATGGTTTCAGTATCAGTCTAGCTGGAATACACTGTGTTCTGCTTGGCCACAGGTGGCACTGTCATCACTGGCAAGTGAGAGAACGCAGTTTAGCTGGGCGCATTGAGTGACATTCTTTCTCTGAACCAGCACAGTGGGAGTGTCATCTTCTGGGAAAGGTTACTTAAGGTACTGACATCATGTGCTTCTGGGTTCTGGTCCAGAAAATTTTTCTGTCTGTTTGGTCCTGGTCCTCCTAACCAGCCCTCATGGCCCTCGTGGCCTGGGGTGCGGATCCATCCAATTCTGAGTCTCAGGGCTGGCTAGCCTGAGGCAAAGTAACTGGAAGGAGGATTCACAAGTGGTCCGGTGCTGTCTCATCTGTGGAGAGGCCCAGCAACTGGAGAAGCAGCCAGGGGAGGACTCTTCGGGAGAAGGTCACGCTGAAGGCTCGCTTCTCAGAAAGAGCCTGGAGGCTCAGTTGAAAGACACCAAGTGAATCTACACTCATACGGTATCGCCGGACCAGCTGCGAGATACTTGTACCGTATGATGGCTCTCTAAATTTATCCACATCCTTCGGTTAAAATCAAGTCTGTGGCAGAGACTTTATTCACAAGTTGTCAGAAAACATGAATCAGACCAAGGCAGAAGTACAATTAAATCACACTTGTTTATTAAATAAAAATAAAAGGTAAATAGAGTAAGCATAGTCAAAGCATAGCCAGAGTCCAGTAACCAGATCGAGTAGTCAGCCAGGCCAGAGTTCAATAACCAGATCGGGTAATCAGCCAGGCCAGAAGTCAGGGATCCAAGCGGAGGAACAGCAAGCAGGATAAGGAGCCAGAAGGGATGTCAGCAAGCCAGTCTTTAAACAGGTAGCAGGAGATGGTTTCTTGTGATGTGACCAAGGCGAAGGCAGGGATGAAGTGAGCTTGACAGCTTTAAGTAGACAGGTCAGACGAGCAGGATCAGGGACAGCTGGGTAACTGTGGCGAGAGATGAGAGCTGGAAATTAGCTGACAGCTGAGCAGCCAGCCCAGAGAAGGAAGGGATAAGCCAGCCCTGACACAAGTGTTCTACATCAAGTCTGTGGCAGAGACTTTGTTCAAGTGTTCTATATGCAAGTCTGTGGCAGAGGCTTCGCTTTATTTAAACATTCTATCGGCTGCTAGGCCTAGTGAGAGGAGGTCTATCCTGGAGCTGTGAGAATCCAGTTGTGAATGGCAATTCTCTGGATTTATAGTAAGAGACTTCCTATCTTTTGTAGTTCTTAGAGTACCTGAACTTCCTACCCAACTCTCTACCCTTTATTGAGAGACTGTTCTGTCTACTTGTTGTTCAATAAATATACCAAAAGTTGATCCAGTGTCAGTTTCTGCAGTTCTTTGGGCCATCTACCTCAGGAAACCCCTAGATGCATACGAAGGTAACGGTAAGCCCAACAAAACCAGCCGCTCCTTCGGGGTCAGTGCTACATATACATACATAAATAACAAAAACAGAACAATTAAATAATAAAACGAATCGACTTGTTAAAACAAATACCTATACGCTACAGAAATAACAAATTATCCTAAAAGAATTAATGTAACATAACAAATATAAAAGAACAAAATTAAGTATTTTACGAATGAAAACTAAACAGAACAAAATTTTCCATTGTGCACAAGTTTAGAAATAACTTGTTGAAATGGCAACTTTGTGAAGAAAAAAGTAATTTCTTAATTTTCCAAAAAATTACAGCTTAAAAAAACCCACCATGCCTCCTACTAAATACCTTAGACTCTATTTTTCAAAATATATATACCATAGTTTGTAAACACTAACTTTCACACAGATTAAATAATATACACTTGTTTTGGGATATTTTTGGCAAAGAAATGTAGCAAAATACATTTAGGGATAGTAATATTTATTTGCAAAATTTTATAACAGACACTAAGAAAAATGTGGGGGTTTTTTCGTTTATATAGCAAAAAATAAAAAACCCAGTACCATTTTGTTGTGATGAATTCGAAAAATTGGCCAGTGGCAAGAAGGAGGTGAAAGTGTCTTGTATTAAGGTGGTTAATATGACATTTGCACTTTGAAAGACAAGTCAAATTTTGCACATTTAAAGGGCATTCGCAAGGGTATTATTTGTAATTTTTTGTGCAACTGCTGATACATTCGTACACCATTTTTTTAATAAATAGACCCTTATGTGTTTTGCATTGCCATACCCTTTAAACAAAAAATCATACAGCATGAACACATTGGGAGTCTCAAGAGGACTCCACAGTACTGTTAACATAAATAAAATGAGCTCCATAAATAAGCAAGGCCATCCTGCAGAGCTGTGTAGTAAGTAAACTAAAGGAAGGCATATTTAACAACAAACTGCACAACTGTTAATAACCTGCATGTCATTAATGAGCCATTTGTTTGCTGCACCCTGGATAGATGGCTAACATTAAGTTCATCCACTCTAACATACAGTATAGCAAAAGACAAGCCCTAATTACTTGCTGTAATAAGTGTGCACATTGTGTAAGTGGTGAAGCTCCTGACTGGAAAATGTGTTCTGTGGATGTGTTAGTACTCTCCTAAATGACGAACGAATATGTATTACTTCTAGAGAAATGCCACAATATTGAGTAGTGAGAGAGACCAAAAAGCCATAGACAGTCTTTTATCCCATGGACCCATCACTGAATGACATTTTACATTTGTTCAATAACAATAAAAACTGCAGCAACCTCAAATGTTTCCCAGTGAGAAAGCATAAATCACAAGCTAATGATAAAGGTGTTATGGAAACTAAGGATGAAGGTCAGATGGGATGATATCAATCACCCGCCACATTTATGTGGTCATTGCAGCCCTACTGCTTAGCTACCCTTTTTGCAATTAGTGAGATGGCTCTTCTAAATAACCTTGCAGAGAACATGGAATTTAGCTGCATGTTTAAAAATCGTTTTACTCCAAGTTTGCTTATACTATATCTATTTGCATTGGTTTGTCTTTTTTTAAAACCCATCACTTCTTTGGGCTAATAAAGCTGACTATCATACAAACACAAATCACTTATTAATCCAAGTATATGTTAAAAAAAACAAAAAAAACAAAAACAAACACTATACACATTTTCTAATGCAGCTTGTAGAAGTACCATAAATTTGTTTTCTGCTTCATGCAAAGCAGCACTTACACCACTGCAGTCTGTCAGGCTTTACTGTATTGTACAGTGCTGTCAGTGTACATCCTGTAAACAATCAGCCATCTGGATCAGAGTGATAACCATGGAAAAGAAGTCATTGCGCTATTACATAAATTACCAAAGCTGCAACTCAAAGCGATATACAACACCATAAACTAAGAAACAAAAAAGGAGCTGTGTTAGTGATAAACAAAAAAGTGAAAATCAAGTGAAAATTGATACACATCAAAAAAAAAACTTTAAATGAATATAATAAGGTCCAACTGAAGAAAAATCAAAAACTGTATAGATGTCAACATTTGAAGGCACCAAATCTATGATAGTTAATGACAACCCGTTGATGATACTGTGGCATAGGAAGTGTTGTAACACCCTGTGATGATATCCTTAAGTCAGTGCTCATCAACCCTGTCCTCAGGGCCCACTAACAGGCCCGGTTTTATGTATTTTCTTGGGGAGATGCAGACTAGAATACTGCAATCACTGAGCAGCAAATGATATCACCTGTGATGTATTTCAGTTATCTTGCAAACCTGGCCTGTTAGCGGGCCTTGAGGACAGGGTTGATGACCACTGGCTTAAGTGATCCAATAGTGTCAATCCACCACCGTGAGAAATAAAGGCTTACCAGATAGCCAAATAAACTGGCATGTCACCCAGGTAATGGAGACCTCCCGTTACTAGATGCAATCACTGTGTGCGGTTCTCCAAACCGGTGTTGCCACTGGTCCCCACTCCCCAGCTTCTAAGGTGCAACGGCCCTGGTGGGATGGTATCAGCTGACAGGTTCAGTAACTGATGTTAGAGCACTCGATCCGGTATGTCAGGGATGTTTGGGGATGGATAATTATGTCCCATATGTGAAGAGAGTATACCACCATGTGTAAAATCCATTGGTTTAAAGAATGTAAAAACTGATAAAGATCATACAAATAAAACGAGTAAGCGCTGTAGGTGTAGCGCTTACATGGGCTCCTGTATCTAATCTTTTGGCGCTCGTCCCGCCCCCCCCTCCCTGTCCCCTCTGAGGCTGCAGATGGATGAGCATTAGTCAGGCTGCACTGATTGCAATGGTGAGTCTGCATTCCTGGCAATGATGGGAGGCTGCATTCCTGAAAATGATAGGGGCTGCATTCCTGACAATGATGGGGACTGCATTCCTGACAATAATGGGTGCTGCATTCCTGACAATAATGGGTGCTGCATTCCTGGCAATGATGGGGGGCTGCATTCCCAAAATTATGGAGGCTGCATTCCTGAGAATGATGGAGGCTGCATTCCTGACAATGATGGGGGCTGCATTCCTGGCAATGATGGGGAGCTGCATTGTTGACAATGATGGGGGGCTGCATTCCTGACAATGATGGGGGGTGCATTCCTGGCAGTGATGGGGGGTGCATTCCTGGCAATGATGGGGGCTGCATTCCTGACAATGATGGGGGCTGCATTCCTGGAAATGATGGGGGCTGCATTCCTGACAATGATGGGGGCTGCATTCCTGGCAATGATGGGGGCTGCATTCCTGACAAGGATGGGGGCTGCATTCCTGACAAGGATGGGGGCTGCATTCCTGGCAATGATGGGGGCTGCATTCCTGGCCATACACGGTGCTGCATTCCTGGCAATGATGGGTGCTGCAGTGATGGCAATAGTGGAGCTGCAGATGGGCACTGACCCTTATTTTGCTTCATAGTTCTTTATTTAAAAAATATTTTTTTTTATCCTGAACCTTCCCTCTTAGACCCCTTTCACACTGGGGTGCTTTTCAGGCACTACAGCACTAAAAATCCAGAGCCACCTCAATGTGTCCATAAGAATTTGAAATTTGAGATACAGGAAAGGAGGACCCCCACCGTGCCAACATCCAAATATTATGAATAAGTATTGAGAAAGTGTACTAGACTTTCTCAAAAAATAGCAGATTTTATGGGCACAACACGAGGCAGTACATATAAAACCAAAATAATTTTTATTACAATCATTATTACAGCACACTAATAAAATGACTAAAACACCGGCTACTCTGCCGTACTTTAACAGATACCTAATTACAAACATGGCAGCATGAATCAATCATATACACGTAGAAGGTACATTGATATACTGGAAAATGAGTGTAGATGTAAAACAAAGTCAGGTCCATAACTCCTCCATGCATGCTTGTCAATACATTTTGCAAAAGATTTGCTACCCCAGGACAGATTAGGTAGGTGCTGCTAAAAAATTTAAATTATACAAAAACAAAGAACTAAAGTATCATATATCAAAACTGTGTATATACATATTTGAAATGTATTTGTGTATCTTGGGGGAAAAATAATATAATATTAATCATTTAAATTATTATATATAGATGAAGTAAATATGAGAGTAGAAAATGTAATTTACTTGCCTGATTGACCTCAAAAAGACAAACAGCGGGCAGGAACAGATCCAAGGAAAGGACCGATGGCCCTCCAAGTGGGGAACTTAAATTGTCAAATGATATACAGCACCAAAAACCCAACGTTGGGACGACAGGGGAACACTTCCCAGGGTGGCCAATGAATATTATATCATCTAGCCACTCTATCAAAATAGAAAAATGTATAAATCTCGTATATTTTTATTAAATGAAGTATGTATGGAAGGGGAACATTTAAGAGATCTTACCTATTAGGGCACGGATATGGATTGAAGAATACATTTTAAATATGTATATACACAGTTTTGCTATATGATACTTATATACTTCTTTGTTTTTGTATTTTACATTTTTAGCAGCAACTACCAAATCTGTCCTAAGGAAGCAAATCTTTTGCTAAATGCGTTGACAAACACGCATGGAGGCATTATGGACCTGACTTTTTTTTATATCTGCACTCATTTTCTTGTATATCGATGGACCTTCTACGTTTATATGATTGATCCATGCCTCCATTGTAATTGGGTATCTATTGAACTACTGCTGAGTAGTGGGTGTTGTAGTGATGTTATTAGTGTGTAGTTTTTAACCACTTAAGGACCGCCGTATTGCCAATGTACGTCAACACAATGGCACAGGCAGGCACAAGCACGTACATGTACGTGCCTGTCTTCCAGCGGGTGGGGGGTCCGATCGGACCCCCTCCCGCTGGATACGGTGGTCCGATTCGGTGCAGGGGCGATCTGTGATGAGGGGATGGCCGTTGGTTTCTGGCCATCCCCTCTCGATCGCTCCTGGCCAGTGACGAACTTCCTCCCCTGTGAAAATGTAAACACAGGAGGAGGAAGTGATGTCACACTCCTCGTGGTGGTCTTTTTGACCGGACAGCGCGGAGTGAAGACACACAAGTAAGTGCACCAACAGTCCACTAAAACATAGGTACACATAGGCACACATTTCACCCCAGTCACCCCCCGATCACCCCCCGATCGGCCCCCCGCCCCCCCCCAGTCACAGTGTCACTAATGCAGTGTTCATTTATTTATTGATCACTACATTTAGTGTCAGTTGTGACTGTAAAAAGTGTCAGGGCAGCTAGTGTTAGGCCCCTTTAGGTCCAGGGTAGCCCCCTACCCCCCCCTAATAAAGGTTTAACCCCTTGATTGCCCTCCCAGTTAACCCTTTCACCCCCTTTTACCAGTGTCACTAAGCGATCGTTTTTCTGATCGCTGCAATAGTGTCACTGGTCCCGCTAGGAAGCTCGTTTTTTTTTAGGTTCAACGCCAGGTTTTTATAGCGTTAGGTACCCCGATATATAACCTAATAAAGGTTTTAACCCCTTGATTGCCCCTAGAGTTAACCCTTTCACCAGCGATCGCTGCATAAGTGTCACTGGTGACGCTGGTTAGCCAGTTAGTTATTTAGTTATTTAGGTTCCCCGTCAGGTTTTTTATAAAGCTTCAGGTACCCCCATATAAATACCCAATAAAGGTTTTAACCCCTGATTGCCCTTAGTTAACCCTTTCACCAGTGATCACCGTATAAGTGTTACGGGTGACGCTGGTTAGGTAGTTCGCTTTTTATAGCATCAGGGCACCCGCCATTTATTACCTAATAAAGGTTTAACCCCCTGATCACCCGGCGGGTGATATAAATTTGGTTTTAGGGTCAGAAAGGGTCTGCGTCGCCCCAGGCAGTGCTAGGTTAGTGCCAGTACCGCTAACACCCACGCGCAAAGCATACACCTCCCTTAGTGGTATAGTATCCGAACAGATCAATATCTGATCTGATCAGATCTATACTAGCGTGCCCAGCAATTTAGGGTTCTAAAAAAACGCATTGTTAGCAGGATCAATCCAGATACCGGCTAGCACCTGCGTTTTGCCCCTCTGCCCAGCCCAGCCCAGCCCAGCCCACCCAAGTGCAGTATCGATCGATCACTGTCACTTACAAAACACAACACACATAACTGCAGCGTTCGCAGAGTCAGGCCTGATCCCTGCGATCGCTAACAGTTTTTTTTGTAGCGTTTTATACAGTCGCTGACAGGCTAGGTGCTTTTTTACCTGTGAGTCTCACTACTGTACCCCTAAATTTAGAGCCCAAAATGGCAAAGCGAAGGTACACTAGTGAAGAGGCCTACACCTTTCTGAGCATGACAGATAGTGAAGAGGAAGACACTGATCTGTCAGATTCAGGCTCAGAATACGAACCTGTAGAGGACAGCGCCTCCATGTCAGATAGCTCTGACGACAAAGAAGAGGTCCCTGCTAACGTCAGGCGTACCCGACCCCGATCTTCTGATGTTGTTGAGGTGCAGGAACCGCAAGTCCCTCGTATGGAGTATACAGCCAGTACTAGCGCCGCTCATTCTTTTGGTGAACTGGCAAGCACCAGTGGCCTAGTACACCCTGGACGTACATCCAGCACTGCAGTATCACGTGGTGATGTGGCGAGTCCCATAAGTGCAGTTCAAGCTGGCGAGGTGGCAAGCACAAGTAGTGTCCCGCTGCCACCAAGAAGAAGACGAAGACAGGCCCGTCGTTCCCATAGTGCCCTTCCTGCAGAATTCGCCAATCCTGATTGGGTGCCCACCACTTCTGCAGCACCAGTACTTCCCCCATTCACTGCCCAACCCGGTATTCAGGTGGATACAGATGATTTTACGCCACTCGATTTTTATTCTCTGTATTTCACGGAAGATCTCTATAGATCTATTGTGGACCAAACCAATTTATATGCTGGTCAACACATCGCCGCTAATCCCCAGTTGCCGTCTCTTGCCAGAGATTGGAAACCAGTTACGGTTTCCAAATTTAAGACCTTTCTGGGCCTTTCCCTCAACATGGGTACACATAAATTCATGAGGATGCGGGCTTATTGGTCCACGCATCCGGCTGACCACATGCCCGTGTTCTCTAACTCCATGTCCAGGAAACGATACGAGCAGATCTTGCGGTTCTTGCACTTCAGTGACAATGAACTTTGTCGTCCACGTGGAGACCCTGAATACGATTGGCTCTACAAAATTCGGCCCCTCATAAACCACTTCAACCAACGTTTTGCAGACTTGTTTACTCCCCAAAAAGTTGTCTGCGTTGATGAGTCCCTGGTTAAGTTTACTGGTCGCTTGTTATTCAAACAGTACATTCCCAACAAGCGTACCAGATACGGGGTCAAGCTCTATAAGTGCTGTGACAGGGCCACAGGCTATGCATGGAGCTTTATGGTTTATGAGGGTAAAGATAGTTACTTGGAGCCGGAGAACTGCCCTGATTACATAGGAAGCGCTGGCAAGATAGTGTGGAAATTGGTGTCACCCTTATTCGGAAAGGGGTACCACTTGTACGTGGACAACTATTACACCAGCGTGCCACTGTTTAGTCATTTATTTGATCATCAGATTGGAGCATGTGGCACCGTGCGACCTAATCGCCGGGGCTTTCCCCAGCGGCTTGTAGATTCCCGTCTTAGGCTGGGGGAGAGAGCCTGCTATCGGTGTAATAATTTGCTCGCTATGAAGTGGAGGGATAATAAGAATGTTTTCGTTCTTACCTCCCTTCATGCAGACACGACGGTCCAAATTTCTACGGCGACTGGTATTGTGGAGAAACCCCTCTGTGTCCACGAATATAACAAAAATATGGGAGGGGTGGACCTCAATGACCAGATGTTGGCGCCATATCTAGCTTCCCGTAAGGCCAGACGCTGGTACAAAAAAGTGTCTGCTTACTTATTTCAATTGGCTTTGCTGAATGCTTTTGTGCTATACAAAACTTCAGGCGGGACATTAACCTTTCTTTTCTTCCAAAGAGAGGTTGTCACAGAGCTTCTGTATCCAGAGGGTTCTGCACCTCACCATTCCCAACCAAATGCAGTAAGCCGGCTGCATGAGAGGCATTATTCTTATGTCCTCCCGAGTACCCCTACCCAACGAGCCCCCCAAAAAAGATGTCGTGTCTGTACCAAGCGCGGATTTAGGCGTGACACCCGTTCTTATTGTCCACGCTGTCCTGGCAATCCTGGTCTTTGTCAGGGTGAGTGTTTTGAACGCTACCATTCACTAGTGAAGTATTAGCGTAGGGTACAGCATTTCACAGGCTAGGCACACTAACACAGAGTCTCCCAAGATGCCATCGCATTTTGAGAGACCCGAACCGTTACAGTTGTTACAGTTCAAAAAAAAGTGTATAAAAAAAAAAAAGTAAAATAAAAAAAATATAAAATATAAAAACCAAAAATAGTTGTCGTTTTATTGTTCTCTCTCTCTCTCTCTCTCTCTCTTCTCTCAAATGTTTTATACTTTACTGTTTAATGTGTTATTGTTAACCATTTTTCATGTTTTCAGGTACGCCATTCAGCTGCAGCGTGGATTTATTTATCTTGACAGCAACAGCGTTTGCTCCCACGATACATAAAGCCGCGACTCCAGTGCTGTAGGAGGTGATTTCACCACCACAGTTAAAAAAGAGCATATATGCCGAAGCATGGGGGCATAAGGGGTGGAGGAGCGATTTTGCTCCTAATGCCGCGTACATACGGTCAAAATTCCGACGGAGGGCTTGCCCGTGGAAAAGTTTGAACGTATGTACGCGGCATAACTTTTTTGCGGGAGGATGCCCCCATGCTTCTGCATATATATATTTTAGGCACAGGTTGTGTTAAAAAATGTTTTATTTTTTACTGTTTTTTTTGGCAATTGCTTTGCAGGTATGGTATGGTAAGGTTTTACTGTTATACTGGGATGTTACTTTGTTTTAACGTTAACCATAATTTGCTTAGCAGGTACGCCATTCAGCTGCAGCGCGGATTTATTTATCTTGACAGCAACAGCGTTTGCTCCCACGATACATAAAGCCGTGACTCCAGTGCTGTAGGAGGTGATTTCACCACCACAGTTAAAAAAGAGCATATATGCCGAAGCATGGGGGCATAAGGGGTGGAGGAGCGATTTTGCTCCTAATGCCACGTACATACGTTCAAAATTCCGACGGAGGGCTTGCCCATGGAAAAGTTTGAACGTATGTACGCGGCATAACTTTTTTGCGGGAGGATGCCCCCATGCTTTGGCATATATAAATGGTGCATGTATGTCCATCATTAGAAGTGGGTGGATGAAGGGAGGTATCTAATGGTGGGCATACCCACCGATCAATCTCTTTTTTTTCGTTCAGACAACATGACTCTCAGTAAATAGCTTGGGGTGTCTACTTTCCAAAATGGGGTAATTTGGGGGGGGTTGGTTTTTGGGGCCCCGTACGCAGCTAGGCTCCCAAAAAGTCCGACACATGTGGTATCCCCGTACTCAGGAGAAGCAGCAAAATGTATTTTGGGGTGCAATTCCACATATAACCATGGCATGTGTGAGCAATATATAATTTAGTGACAACTTTTTGTAAAAAAAATAAATATTTTTATTTTTTGTCATTATTCAATCCCTTGGAACAAAAAAAAATATTCAATGGTCTCAACATGCCCCTCAGCAAATAGCTTGGGGTGTCTACTTTCCAAAATGGGGTCATTTGGGGGGGTTTTGTGCCATCTTGGCATTTTATGGCCTTCAAAACTGTGATAGGTAGTGAGGAGTGAAATAAAAAAATTAATGCCCTTAGAAATCCTGAAGGCGGTGCTTGGATTTCGGGGTCCTGTACGCGGCTAGGCTCCAAAAAAGTCCCACACATGTGGTATCCCTGTACTCAGGAGAAGCAGCAGAATGTATTTTGGGGTGTCATTTCACATATGCCCATAGCATGTGTGAGCAATATATCATTTAGTGACAACTTTGTGCAAAAAAAAAAAAGTTTGTAATATTCCCGCAACTTGTGGCAAAATATAAAATATTCCATGGACTCAACATGCCTCTCAGTAAATAGCTTGGGGTGTCTACTTTCCAAAATGGGGTAATTTTGGGGGGTTTTGTGCTATTTTGGCATTTTATGGCCTTCGAAACTGTGATAGGTAGTGAGGGGTGAAATCAAAAATTTGCACCCTTAGAAATCCTGAAGGTGGTGATTGGTTTTCAGGGTGCCGTACGCGACTAGACTCCCAAAAAGTCCCACACATGTGGTATCCCCATACTCGGGAGAAGTAGCTGAATATATTTTGGGGTGCAATTCCACATATAACTATGGCATGTGTGAGCAATATATCATTTAGTGACAACTTTTTGTAAAAAAAAAAATTTTTTTTATTTTTTGTCATTATTCAATCCCTTGGGACAAAAAAAAAAATATTCAATAGTCTCAAGATGGCCCTCGGCAAATAGCTTGGGGTGTCTACTTTCCAAAATGGGGTCATTTGGGGGGGTTTTGTGCCATCTTGGCATTTTATGGCCGTCAAAACTGTGATAGGTAGTGATAGGTAGTGAGGAGTAAAATAAAAAAATTATGCCCTTAGAAATCCTGAAGGCGGTGCTTGGATTTCGGGGTCCCGTACGCGGATAGGCTCCAAAAAAGTCCCACATATGTGGTATCCCTGTACTCAGGAGAAGCAGCAGAATGTATTTTGGGGTGTCATTTCACATATGCCCATAGCATGTGTGAGCAATATATCATTTAGTGACAACTTTGTGCAAAAAAAAAAAAGTTTGTAATATTCCCGCAACTTGTGGCAAAATATAAAATATTCCATGGACTCAACATGCCTCTCAGTAAATAGCTTGGGGTGTCTACTTTCCAAAATGGGGTCATTTTAGGGGGTTTTGTGCTATTTTGGCATTTTATGGCCTTCGAAACTGTGATAGGTAGTGAGGGGTGAAATCAAAAATTTGCACCCTTAGAAATCCTGAAGGTGGTGATTGGTTTTCGGGGTGCCGTACACGACTAGACTCCCAAAAAGTCCCACACATGTGGTATCCCCATACTCGGGAGAAGTAGCTGAATATATTTTGGGGTGCAATTCCACATATAACCATGGCATGTGTGAGCAATATATTATTTAGTGAAAACTTTTTGTAAAAAAAAATTTTTTTTTTTTTTTTGTCATTATTCAATCCCTTGGGACAAAAAAAAAAATATTCAATGGTCTCAACATGGCCCTCAGCAAATAGCTTGGGGTGTCTACTTTCCAAAATGGGGTCATTTGGGGGGGTTTTGTGCCATCTTGGCATTTTATGGCCTTCAAAACTGTGATAGGTAGTGATAGGTAGTGAGGAGTAAAATATAAAATTTATGCCCTTAGAAATCCTGAAGGCGGTGCTTGGATTTCGGGGTCCCGTACGCGGCTAGGCTCCCAAAAAGTCCCACACATGTGGTATCCCTGTACTCAGGAGAAGCAGCAGAATTTATTTTGGCGTGTAATTTGACTTATGCCCATAGCATGTGTGAGCAATATATCATTTAGTGACAACTTTGTGCAAAACAAAAAAGTTTGTAATATTCCCGCAACTTATGGCAAAATATAAAATATTCCATGGACTCAACATGCCTCTCAGTAAATAGCTTGGGGTGTCTACTTTCCAAAATGGGGTAATTTTGGGGGGTTTTGTGCTATTTTGGCATTTTATGGCCTTCGAAACTGTGATAGGTAGTGAGGGGTAAAATCAAAAATGTGCACCCTTAGAAATCCTGAAGGGGGTGATTGGTTTTCGGGGTGCCGTGCGCGACTAGACTCCCAAAAAGTCCCACACATGTGGTATCCCCGTACTCGGGAGAAGTAGCGGAATATATGTTGGGGTGCAATTGCACATATAACTATGGCATGTGTGAGCAATATATCATTTAGTGACAACTTTTTGTAAATTTTTTTATTTTATTTTTTTGTCATTATTCAATCCCTTAGGACAAAAAAAAAAATATTCAATGGGCTCAACATACCCATCAGCAGTTTCCTTGGGGTGTCTACTTTCCAAAATGGGGTCATTTGGGGGGGTTTGTACTGCCCTGCCATTTTAGCACCTCAAGAAATGAGATAGGCAGTCATAAATTAAAAGCTGTGTAAATTCCAGAAAATGTACTCTAGATTGTAGACGCTATAACTTTTGCGCAAACCAAAAAATATACGCTTATTGACATTTTTTTTACTAAAGACATGTGGCTGAATAAATTTTGCCCTCAATGTATGACTAAAATTTAGTTTATTCGATTTTCTTATAACAAAAAGAAGAAAATATCATTTTTTTTCCAAATTTTCGCTCTTTTTCCATTTATATCGCAAAAAATAAAAATCGCAGAGGCAATTAAATACCATCAAAAGAAATCTCTATTTGTGGGAAGAAAAGGACGCAAATTTCGTTTGGGTGCAATATTGCATGACTGCGCAATTACCAGTTAAAGCAGCAGAGTGCGAAATTGTAAAAAGACCTCTGGTCCTTAAGGTGTTTATTGGTCCGGGGCTGAAGTGGTTAATAATGATTGTAATAAAGTTTATATTTGTTTTACATATACTGCTTCATGTTGTGCCCATAAAATCCATTATATTTTGAGAAGGTCTAGTTCACTTTCTCAATCCTTTTTCAAAACACTAGGAGATTTGGAAAACTGCATCTACTGAAATGGTATCAAGCTCTAAAGCTTTTAATGAGGAATTTGAATGGGGTTGATACAGAATTAATATGGCAACTTTGAAAGTAAGGTCATTTTGGTAGCTGCTTTACATCTCAACCATGAAATTTGTTATTTTTTCCATAACTCCATAGGTATGTACGTTGTTTTATTAGTGTAGGATAATTTACCTGATACAAAGCATTGTAAAATGGTGTGATTTACTACTCACATTACAGTGATCCCTTCTCCCGATGACAGGGAACAGTGATCTCTGTCATATCACTAGGCAGAACAGGGAAATGCCTTGTTTACATAAGCATTTCCCCATCCTGAGGCTCTGTGACACGATTGCGGAAGACCGGCGGACATCGAGTCCGCTGGTCCTGCGGGCACAGTCACGCTGTAAGCAACAGGCAGGCATGCGTGCCTGCTATCACCACCTCAGGTACACTCATTTGCCCACCACTGCCAATGTGCCGATGTATATTGGCGTGCAGCGGTCGTTTAGTGGTTAATCTGTAGGCCTAAGAAGTCTTGAAATGTATCTATTGTTGAAAATAAACCTCAAAACAAAGCGCAAACAATCCCAAAATACAAATTTCTAAAATGCAAGTGCTATGTATATAAATGACAAGCAAAACTACACAAGTTAAAAAATAAAATAAAATCTGACAAGCATGTAGCCAGTGAAAGTCCGTAAAAAATTTTCAGACAACACAAATTTTTCTTCAAAGGTGCTCCTGTGCAAACAATATTCAAAAGTGCTGTAGTGCTCCAAAAAAAACACAAGTGGTCAGTGCCTTACATACCTCCTTTGTGCTTAAACTCACCAGATGGAGTGGACCCTTTAACAATACAATACATTAAGCCTATCAATGTCATCATGTTCCCAACGCATAGCTGGACTTTAACTGTGATTCATTTGCATCCTATAACCCACTTGTATCCCTTACTCAATAAGCATTGGCTTTTTATACTAGTTACTTCCATGGGATACTATGCGTTTTCAGATGCGTGCATTTACAAACATTATTCTTTTTTGTATGCCATTGTCTTGTGCATATAAATAAAAATGCCCTTGTTTAACACTTTGTTCATTAACTTTGCATTGACACCCACAGTGGTTTGCATAGGGCAATGTGAACTGCCTGCTAGTCACATGCAATGTAAGAACCCGCACAGAATTGAGCTGGTTCCTGCATCGCATGTGTGTGAACCCAGCCTTAGATCTACTTAAAGAGGAAGTAAACTCTCCCACTCTGATGCTTCTTTTCATTTAGTCCATTATAATAAGTAATTATCAAACTATAACCACTGTAATCCAGCTCAAATTGCATATTACTTACTGTTTAAAGAAACTTTAAAAAACTTGTTTCCAGTGGTTAGGCCTTTGTCAGTCTTATCAGCTTCAGCTTATAAGACTGCAGTAATGCTGTCCCATGCCCTGCTTTACGCGGCATGTGATGTCACATGGTCACATGGGGTGTAGGAGGAAGCTCTCAGTCTCCTGGGAGTTCAGCGTTGTGTGTCATAGGAAGTCCTGATAATAGATAGACAAAGTACACAGAGTGTGTCGTAAATCAGGGGAGATCTGGGCATGCTCAGTGCCGTCATTTTAAAGAACAAAAAGGATTACAACAATACTAAACAAGTAAGGAGATCTCTACAAGCAGTGTTCATTCGGGTTTTATATGCTGATTTACATGGGACAAAGTTGTGGGGGAGAGTTTACAACCACTTTAACCCATACCACCATGCTAGAAAAAAGGGACATTAAAACAAGCAGAAGCCCTCAAATCAGTTCATCAGCTCTCTAAATAGATAACAATAAACCCAGATTCAACATCTTAAATTCTAGCATTGTCAGTGGCTCCATCGTAGCATTTAGTGTTGCTACCTAAACCCTGAATGCTTTGATACACACCCAAGGCAACATCCAAGGCTTAACATAATATGTCATTAAAAACATTAAGTCCAACCTAATTGAAATGAACCACAACATATTAAAAGTAGGTCAGTCCGTTTACTAATAAATTATCAAATGCAAACATCTCAGACAATTCTTAAATAGGTTTTATTGATTTTTATTCTTGTTCCATTCAAAGTAACTGGGAAAACTGGTAGACACCACTGAGCCCAGAGAACAGTTTATAACCATATAGTTACTATGTGACTTAAGATGTACTTCATGTAGGGCCGCTTTTTTCAAATGTTTTTACATTTCTTTCCCGTTATCTCACAGACATAAATAAGCTACCTAAAATGCGAATGTTTCATATTTTATTACTCTATTTATTTTTTTGTTTTGGCTCCATAAATGTGATCACAACTGTTTTCATACATGCATACTGTCATCTGCATATCCAAAAATGTATTTTCTCTCTGCCATCCTTAATGATGCTTCCCCTGAAATGGATGCAAATCTTATTAAGTTTGTCAAAATAGTTTTTGATGTTTTATACACACATTTGTTAAAGTGGAGTTCCACCCAAAAATGTAACTTCCGCTTCAAGTACTGTTGATCCCCTGACATGCCCCATTTGGCATGTAATTTTTTTAGGGTGGAGCGGGTACCCAGTTTTGACAGGCACCCAGCTCCCACTTCCTCCCTTGGTTCTGTGACGCCAGAAGGAAGTTCACCTTTCCCCCTCCCTCCCTGCAATCTTCAGGGACACGTCACAGGTCCCAGAAGATTGCCCGGCCATTCACAACGTGCAGTGTGGCTAGCGGACACTCAGTGCGGGACCGGCTGTGAAGCCACAGACAGGCACCCACAGTTACTATGCCAGCGTTGCAGAGAGGTGGGAGGGAGAAGCTAGGCTTTGTGCGCCCACACCGCTGGACTGTGGGACAGTTGAGTGTCTGTTTATTAAAAGTCAGCAGCTAAATTTTTGTAGCTCCTGACTTTTAAATGGGTGGAACGCCACTTTGATTTGGTATACAGCTTGGACATTTTTGCATTCATTTTTTATTGTTCAATTTTCACTTTTTCTTTATTTATTTATTTTTTTCTCCATATTCATCCCAGTCATTGAATATGGGTTTTACTTTAAAACCAATGTTCCCTTTATAAGTGAGCAAGTATGAGTTAAGCTTTGGGATTTTGGTGAACAGTATCCGAATATAGGGAGCTCAACTATTATTCTTTCATTAATCTTTATTTTACTCACACCTGTCACAGGTGCCATTATCTAGTGGCGATGATGATGCGTACGTATTTGGAGTTTTGCTCCACAATCCCATCTCTATGTCCCTGGTGGGCAGGGAGAAATGCATCAGAGGGGTGAGTATGTTTTCTCATGTACAATTCCACAACCTGATACACAAGTTAAAACTCACATCACTGCCTCTGGTGTGGACAATTAATAAGAGGCATACTGCAATCCAACCAAGTCAGACAGCTGTTGCATAATCACATTCTATGCCCTCTATTCTGCTCATGTAAAGGACACGATGAAAGGAACAGCATATCTTCAAGCTGCCGTAAAAGTGATTCTAAAGGAAAAAATAGGTATTTAAAAAAATGTTATACTTACCTGCTCTGTGTAATAATTTTGCACAGAGCAGCCCTTATCCTCCTCTTCTTGGGTCCCCCGCTGGTGCTCAGGTCCCCTCCCCCTTGCTGAGTGGCCCATATCAACCAGTTTGCCACGGGGGCACTTGCGCTTGCTAGCTCCCGAGCCAGCTCTCTGCATCCATAAGACACAGGGAATTCAGCTTAGCACAGCCCCCTCCTCCTGCCTCACTGGCTCCTGCTGCTGCATCTCAGCCAATCAGGAGGGACCCGGGAGAGCCTGGGTCTCATGCACATCACTGGATCCAGATCAGGCTTAGGTAAGTATTAGGGGGGCTGAGGGGGGAGCTGCACACTGAAGGTTTTTTATCTTCATGTATAGAATGCATGAAGGTAAAAAAAAGTCTGCCTTTACGACCACTTAAATGCTGTTAGGAAATGCTAGTCTTCATCAAGACTTAACACAGCTCCCCTAGTGCATTCTGTTATGACTTCTCAAGTCCTGACAAAGAGGGAGTAATTTTCTCTCAAAATGCATTTGTTGTATTCAATGCTCTTAACCATTAAATGTTTCAAAAAGCCCATCAAGTGAGACAAACTTGTATACCATGCTATCCCCTATACACATCCATTGCTTTTAGCTCTGAAATTTTAGGAGTTTTCTATGAAATCCCATCATGGTAAATTTACAAATCCAAGAAAAACATTTAATTATGAAACATCACAGGGTGGCATTAAGAAATTGTCAGCAGAGAGGGTCCATTTCAATCTATGAATGTGTGTAGGTGCTTTTATTTAAGCCTTAGACAGCTGTGTTGTCATGCCTCAACATGCATTTTCTTTGTGTGCAGATATGCATTGTTTCCATTATGTATTTCCATTGTGTTTTTCACTCTAGGATTTGGTGTGAATAGAGATACCAGCCATTGACTAAGGCTTATTAATACCTGTTTCCAGCACATCAAAACATATATAAAAGATATTTTGATGCATTGCCTTTAACTTCTATGATGCTTCCGAACACTAAAATGCAGAAAAAAATGGATAGGTCGTATTTTTTTAAATGACATGGAAACAGACACTATTTTTATAATTCACAAACATGTGAATGTGTTGCAAAGACCCATTAGCAATGTTAATTTTTCCTATAAAGAAACTAAAAGTGTGTGAATGTTGGTAAATTAAAGAGCCTAGGCAATATCATCCTATCAGCAAAAACCTTTAGAACACTGTCAGATGAATTTTGCTAATATGGAAATACAGAGGGGAAATCATTTAGCATCTAAACACACTTTGGGTTCAGCCCAGGGGCAGATCCAAGGTGGGGGCAATGGGGCAGTTGCCACCCTCCCTCCCAGAAATTAGTTGGGGTGATGCCAGTCAGCAGGCAGGGCCAGATTAAGAACATCATGTGCTGGGTGCTGAGGATTTTGGTGGGCTTTTTTTCTGGTGGGCCATGGATTATGAAGCCCCTTGCCCTGTATGCTACATTAACATCTTCTCCACAGCACTGACTTCCTTAACTACCACTTCTGCCTAGGCACTCCTTCCCACATCACCCACTGCGCCTGGAACCTCTTTCCTCACTATCTAATGTGTCTGTAGCCCCTTTCCCTTAGCACCCACCACACCTAGGCCCCTTCCTCTTATCACCTATTGTGTATGTAGCCACCTTTGCCTTACCACCCACTGCTCCTGCAGCCCTCTTCATTCACCACTAACCATGTCTGGGACTCACCACCTACTGTGCCTGCAGCTCCCATTTACTTATCACCCACCAAGCCTGCATCCCGTTCCCGCATCATCTACCATGTCTGAACCTTTCTTCCTTTACCACCCACCAAGCCTGCAGCACCCCTCAACACTGTTAAAGTCTGTTTTGGCCATAAATGCACCAAAATAAGTGCTTAGACCTTTTTCCAGTTCACACAGAAGTATGCTGCATAGCTGTTAATGGGATTCATAGTCCTATTATTGGATTCCTCGCGTCTTGCATTGTTAACCCATAGATGAAGCACAACAAATTGCATGGATATGAATGGGGTCTAAAACAGTTTTTCAAGGACCCTGGACAAATAGGCAGATCAGGAGTTTTACCTTCACTTGCTGCATGTTTGTTGTGGTTCTGTCTTATATTGATTCCAAAGATACTGTATATCAGGGATATGCAATTAGCGGACCTCCAGCTGTTGTAGAACTACAAGTCCCATGAGGCATAGCAAGACTCTGACAGCCACAAGCATGACACCCAGATGCAGAGTTATGATGGGACTCGTAGTTTTACAACAGCTGGAGGTACCCTAATTGCATATCCCTGCTGTATATTATATGTATTTTAAGTAAATTGCATATGAATGACACCAGCATAAAGTTCTTCTCACTGGACCATCTAATCATATTAACCTGCAGATGGTGTTGTTTTTATATGTTTATACCACTATACCCTGATTATCGCTCTATATACGATAATATACGATGTTCAGAGCTACTAGTTATTGGTGGGCTGAAGTGAGAACAATGGTTTCCGATGGCTGATTCTTATATTGTAGCACACAGGGGGGTTTATTTACTGAAGGCATATCCACTCTACACTACAAGTGCACTGCTAATGCACTTGGAAGTGCAGTCGCAGCAGATCTGAGGGGGTCATGCAAGGAAAATAAAAAAATTGTATTTTGGCTTATACATTATTGGATGATAAAATCAGCAGAGCTTCCCCTAATTTCAGCTCTTCCCCTCAGATCTACAGTGACTGCACTTCCAAGTGCATTAGCAGAGCACTTGTAGTGCAAAGTATATTTGCCTTTAGTAAATTAACTCCATAACCTCCCCTAAGGCCTGTGTACATCCATCATCTCAGCTCTCTGCTCCATGATGGATTCCTCTTCTCCACCATGGTGATGATCCCCTTCCTGCACAGCCCTCCAGCTTTTGCACAGACTGCTCTCTACTCACACCCTCTCTGACAGTGACCAGGTTAACAATAGCATGTCTGCTACATACAAGTGACAGGCCAGCTGCGATTCAAGTGCTTATTGATTGGCTCAGACTGAATGAATTATACCATGGACCAAGCAACGTCTCCCTTGTGTCTACAAGCCAAAGACCTAAACTTCACTAAGTGGAAAGGCGCATCTACCAATTACTGCATTTCTCCTTTTCCTGTCCTTCTCTATAGTACTCCCATCTAGTCAGCAGAGTGAGGCTGACCATTGGTGTAACATTCAATCTGACTGCCCTCCTTCCACTGGCGGCTGATGATTGGCACTGTAGAGGAAAGTTACCGGGTAGGGCTTTTTTTCTCAGAGAATAGGTGCAGAAACTCGATCACACCCAACCCCCCCCCCCCCAATATGCTCCCACCAACCCTCATCCCCATGGGAGAGTACATAACGCATCAGAAGGGTGCAGGGTTCAGGAGTATCCTACATACAGACCAATGGGTTCAGGAGTAACCAACATACAGAGACCAAAGGGTTCAGGAGTGTCCTACATACAGACCGAAGGGTTCAAGAGTGTCCTACATACAGACCGAAGGGTTCAGAAGTGCACTATGTAGATGGTGCAGCATTTAGGAGTGTGCTACGTAGAGAGTGGAGGGTTTAAGAGTGCACTATAAAGAGAGTGCAGGTTTCAGTGTGAAGACACACTCTGGAATGGAATAAAGTGTGTGTATATATACATTATGTGTATAGATATATAGATAGATAGATAGATAGATAGATAGATAGATAGATAGATAGATAGATAGATAGATAGATAGATAGATAGATAGATAGAGATATATACACACACAGTATACAAACACTTCAAAAAATATAATTTTCAGTAGTGACTAGATGATATTACTTGTCAGAGTCTCCCTGTACATCATCCGTTGAGAGCACCACCGCCGGGCTTCTGTGTTCAAGAGTGACAGTAGTGAGAGGCCAGCATGGGGCCACCTGAAAAAAGCACTGGTTATAGGGAAGCTGGAATGACTTGCCAGAAATTGATGCTGCCAGTAAGGTTCGGGCTGCTGTTGCTCGGTGTGTCAGGCCGATTTTAGGGTAGGGACTTGAAGCTGCAGTTCCAATAGCCCCTATGTTTATCTGGCCCCGTCAGCGGTTGAATGAGTGGGCAGCTCGGCGGGGGAGTGAGTGAGTGGGGTGGCGGGCATCTCAGCAGGTGGGCGGCTCGGTTGGTGAGCAGGCGGGCCAGTCGGCAGGTGAATGGGCGGCTGACCAATCAGAGAGCCGAACTGCATCCCTGCAGTTCCACCCTTACTGTGCAAGCAACATGGGCAGCAGAGAGGTCACATCATCTCTCTGCTTCTGACTTCACTCTGGGACACGGGAAGTGACAATCCCCACCATAGCAATGCTAAGCGTGCAGCAGGTGACATGGTAAGTGACAATCCGCAACGTGTGGCAGGTGATGTGGCAAGTGACAATTCCGCAACCTGTGGCAGGTGATGTGGCAAGTCACAATCCGCAACCTGTGGCAGGTGATGTGGCAGGTGACGTGGCAAGTGAAAATCTGCAACCTGTGGCAGGTGATGTGGCAAGTGACAATCCACAATGTGTGGCAGGTGATGTGGCAATTAACAATCCACAACTTCTGTCAGGTGACGTGGCAAGTGACAATCCGCAACTCCTGGCAGATGACGTGGCAAGTGACAATCCGCAACTTCTGGCAGGTGACATCTGCATCTGGTGGCAGGCGATGCTTGCAAGTCATACACTCAGGGATCCCACTGATTCTGCATTATGGTGAGTTCGAACTATTTCATTTTATATAACAATGTAATAATAGAAATAATGAGCTTCGATCATCCTGACACCATATCAACCATGGTGCCAGGATAATTGACGTGCCAACACCAACCATTTATCAGATAAATTGCCTGCAAAAACAACATATTTTCTGCCAGTGCCCCTGCTGAGACTGCCTTATTCAAAAGCAGTAGTACATGATACATATGGTACAAACTGTGATGACATGCTCCCAGGGCATTTTGTCTGCTGGGAACTCAACAGAACGCTGCCCCGACACCTATGACAGGCTGCCTTCGCTGCTCTGACCTGTCATAACACATACACTAACACTGCGCACACAGGGCAACTGGCTTTGAGATCTTCGGGTCCCAGCATGGCACCATACAGCTGCCTGTGTTGATTCAGGAAGCAGCTTTCATCCCCGCTTCTTATCACATTGTAGCATGGAAGAGAGGAGCACTGAAATTCTGCCCCTGCTACAGTTGTGACAGCTTCTTGATTGTCTAAAAAGCCCACGCATAACACATGGACTGGAGCACTGATTGGCAGTGGAAGAGGTGAGGGAGTTCTGAATGAAAAACGGGAGGAGGGGGGGAGAGAACCCTCCAGAGACTGAGTCCACAGAGAGAGGATAACTGTAAAAGAAGGGAAGTGGGGTGATTGTGCAATGAGGAGGGGGTGGAAATTTGTCCAGAGCAGAGGACAGAAGGCAGGTTGTGTAAAATGAGAGCTGTGGAGGGTGGGGGAGGTTGTGTAGAGGGGAGAGCTGTAGGGGAAGCTGGGGGTGCAGAGGTGGGTGACGAAGGTGAGAGCTTTGGATTGGGGTGAGCTTTAGATGGGGGTGCAGAAGGGAAGCAGAGGGGAGTTGTGGACTGGGGGTGTAAGCTGTAGTTAGAGGGGTGCAGGGGGGCCAAAGGTGAGTTGTGGATAGGGATGCAGAATGGAGCTGTGGACAGGGAAAGAAGAGGTGAGCTGTGGATGAGGGTTGCAGAGGTTGGGTGTATATGGGGGACACAGAGGTAAGCAAAGAAATAAGCAGAAGTGAGGATTTGATGGTTTCTTTTGGGGGGATACTTGAAGGGGAAGACCAGGAAAATTTGCTGGGGAATAGTAAGAGCCCTTTCACACTGGGGCTGTGTGGGCATTAGTGGTAAAGCTCAGAAGGGGTTAAATGCACCCACTTAGCGCTGCTTTCAAAATGCTTTTAAGGTGCTTTGAAAGCAGCGTTCATTCATTTCAATGGACAGGGGCGGTGGAGGAGTGGTGTATACACCGTTCTCGCACCGCCCCAAAGATGTTGTTTGCAGGACTTTTTTCCTGTCCTGCAAGCACACCGTTCCAGTGTGAAAGCACTCTGGCTTTCACACTGGGGCTGCAGAAGAGGCAGTTTATAGGTGACAATTTTAGCGCAAAAACGCATGTAAAGCTCCTCGGTGTGAAAGGGGTCTAAAGCATACAGAGTTAGTGACCAAGAGTATGTAATGTATGGCACACCGTGCAGGGTCCGGTGGTGAGAATTTTGTAACACCTTGTACATTACATACTCAGAACCTCTATACTCTGTGTGCTGTGCTGTATGTTACATATTAAAGACCTCCGTATGGTACTATTGAATGCTGTAATCGGTACAATGGGTTTTGCATTACATACCCCTAAGCCCTGCACTCTGTATGCTGGACTGCATATTACATACGCTTTACCACTGCTCCCTGGGTGCTGGGTTCTATGTTACATATTCCTGACCCCTGCACTCTGTACACAGGGCTATATGCTCCATATTTCTGAGAACAAGGGACACTTCCCATTGAATGTAAGTACTATCCTGTTTGCTGATTTTTTTCTGCACCCTGTGTGATATGCACAATGCACACTCCTGAGCCTTGTGTGCTATAAAGTCCTGTACTTTGTGTGTTACACATTCCTGAACCATGTGTGATACGCAGTTCTATGGCCTCACTTATTACAGTTATTTGGCGCCACTGTACTGCTCTCCTCTAAGGAATGTCTGTCTGGGGGTGGAGTTTGGGTGTGGTAGGGGTGGGATTTGGGTGTGGTTGTGGGTGGGGATTTGGGTGGGGAGGGTGAGTTCCTAGACCTATTTTCTGAGAAAAAAAGCCCTGCATGCCCCAATCTATACAAAGTTCAGCGACAAACCTCAGTGAGGGGAAGTTCTGGTTTTCACAGCAGAGTGACAGTAGTAACATTGAAAATAAATATATAGCTCTTCCTTCAATCCCTAGTCGCACCTTATGTATAATAAAATGGATTTCAAGGCAGGAAGAGGTATTTTCAGGCACCAGAAGTTAGCTTATACACGTTAGCCAACCTGAGAAGTTCACAAGAAGTTATTAACAGCCCACTGCTCTTTATCAAATTAGGACCAAAAGCTTTTTTTTCATGAACTACTCCTTCAAAGAAACAAATCATCAGTGAATAGATTTTCTGTAACAGGAGTCACCAGTAAATACTTTTACATCTATAGGACCATGACAAAACTGTCATTTTATGAAATCGCTAAGAAAAATTGATTTTTGCTAATGCATATCAAAGTGGGAACAGGTCCTTGCAGCACTTCTAAACTGTCAAATTGACTCTAACAAAATACCAATTCACAGAAAGTGTAGTCCAGTTGTGCCAAATGCAGAAACTGAACTACAAGGTTATTTTTATGTTTTTTCTGCTCTTAATGTGGTATAAACAACATTTCATTTTACATAGTCCACATTTCTCTAAGGTTTATATAATAATGTGCCTGCTGCGAAATTAGACTACTTTCTCTGCTATCGTTCCCTGCTAATTTTAGACTTAGGTGCATGCTTATATTGGAAACTGTCTAAAATTGTTGAACACTTGCTCACCCATCCTGGTTTCGGGAACTGCCTTTTTATCCTAGATGAAAATGGGTATGATGTCATTTTAAAAGCAACATTTCACTAAAGACTCTTGAACTCTGCCAACGCAAACTTCTCATTTAAAAATTGTAGTTACAGTCCAAAGAAATGAGCCACTACCATATGCCAAATCCAGTGTTAACAATCCATTGTATGAAACAGCATCCCCACCTAAATCCTTTGATGCATTTTGCCCAAAAACTGGCTTAATCATGGTGCCCTGTAAAATTAAGCCATGTCTATGGATGAAACACTTTAAAGTTTATAGACAGTATTTTTACCATCTTCAATAACAAAATGGACTGTTAGGCAGACCTTTACCATCCTTTCCCTAAATTTCACATCAGCATGAATCTCTCACAGTTTATTTTTATAATTTTCCACTTTACCTACCTTTATTTGTCTTGCACTTTCTAGTTTCCCTAAAGGCAGTGCTGATGTAGCCCTGGGCCTCACAGATGCTCCCTAGGAAGGCAACATCACCAATGCCTTCAGGGAAATTCTGTACCTAAAATTGTCATACTGCACATGATCGAGATGCGCAGTATGAAATTTGCTGGGAAAAAAAACCTCTCCCTTATATTTATTTTCCCTCCAACAGATGCTGGTAGTGTCATACGCCACATGCGCAAGATTCATAGATTAAAATAATGAAAACAATATATACTCGTGATAAGGTAAGAAACAGTAATTGTTAATATGAATAGAACTTGTAGCTGATGTTGTACACAAAGTGCTAATCACTTGAAAACATGCAATAAATAAATTACAGCGCTCACAACAAATAACCATTAAAAATCATATCAAAATTGTGTTGATGTATAATTCAAAATTGTACTAATAAAGTGGTGTAGTGTTCCAAAAAATGTCAAACACTGTATAAAATTACAAAAACACAACGCTTGAAACAATGCAAAATTTGAAATGAACAAGAAATTTTAATTATATTGCAATAACGTCCCAATATAAGTGCTCTTAAACTCCAATTCATTGAAAAGTGTAAAGTGCTTCAAACTTTCACTCTGTGATATGACACACCCCCCTTCAGTATACCCACTCACCAGATAAAATGGACTCCTAGCTTTTCAGTTTAAGGGTCGAGTAGGCTGAAAATCTGTCTGGGGATGATGATTTGAACAGATGCACAAGAGATCTCTCCCAGTGTACATTACATTTGAGATATTTACCAGGAAAACATGAAAGGGAACTAATAGTGAAGTTCCGCATGATACGTGTTTATTTCGCAAACAAAAAGTTCCTACTTCCAGAACTCCAAATTACAATAGGCATGTAATCAAGTAAGGGCTACAATCCAGGAATGCCGCATCCAGCGTGCGTTCCACCGAAACTGGAAGTGACGTTGTCTGCACTCAGCACCGGAAATTACAACAACACATTTCGCCCTACCACAAGGCGTCATCAAGGACCTCCTTTTTTGTTCATTTATCAATTTTTTGTGTTTTTGTAATTTTATACAGGGTTTGAAGCACTTTTTATAGTACAATTTTAGATTATACATCAAAGCAATTGTGATACGATTTTTGATAGTTATTTGATTCATTTGTAGCGAGCGCTGTAATTTATTTATTGCATAAATTAAAATAAACTTAACATTATTGAAATTGACTACTTAGAGTATAGCCCTAAGGCTGCAAGAAGAAGTTCTGAAATGGTTGTAAAAGGTCAAATTTACAACCTATTTATACATTCAAAGTATATCTCTAAGCAGAAGAGCTTCCATGGGAAAACTGGAATCCTGGAAACATATCATGCACTTTGTGCTTTGAAAGTAACACATTTATTATTTTTTTCTTTAAAAATGACATAGCTACATAGTTGGTAAGGTTGAATAAAGACACTAATCCATCCAGTTCAAGGTGTGTGTGTATGTGTGTGTGTGTGTGTGCCTGAGGTTATGTCATTAATAATTCCCATATCCCTGTATATTGTGCTTGTTAAGATGTCCATCTAATAGTTTTTTTGAAACTACCGACACTTACCCATGACACCAGTGCTTGTGGAAGGGGTTCCACACCCTTATCACTCTGACAGTAAAGAGGTATTTGTATATTCCTATCATATACAGTGTCTTGCAAAAGTATTCAACCCCCCCCCCCCCCCCCCCCTTGGCTTTTTACCTATTTTGTTACATCACAGCCTTTACTTCAATGTTTTTTTTAATCTGAATTATATGTGATGGATCAGAACACAATAATCTAAGTCGGTGAAGTAAAATTAGAAAAATATATACATAACACTATTTTTCCAGAAATAATGATAATTGGCATGTGCGTCTGTATTCACACCCTTTGTTATGAAGCCCATAAAAAGCTCTGGTGCAACCAATTACCTTCAGAAGTCAAATAATTAGTAAAATGATGTCCACCTGTGTGTAATCTAAGTGTCACATGATCTGTCATTACATACACACGTTTTTTAAAGCCCCAGAGGCTGCAACACCTAAGCAAGAGGCACTACTAACCAAACACTGCCATGAAGACCAAGGAACTCTTAAAATAAGCACAACATCAAACCTGCCAAGAGATGGCGGCACAACAAAACTGATGGACTGGGCAAGGAGGGCATTAATCAGAGAGGTAGCTCAGAGACCTAAGGTAACCCTGGAGGAGCTACAGAGTTCCACAGCAGAGACTGGAGTATCCGTACATAGGACGACAATAAGCCGTACACTCCATAGAGTTGGGCTTTATGGCAGAGTGGCCAGAAGAAAGCCATTACTTTCAGCAAAAAAACAAAATGGCACATTTTTAATTTGTAAAGAGGCATGTGGGAGACTCCGTACATGTATGGAGGAAGGTGCTCTGGTCTGATGAGACTAAAATTAAACTTTTTGACCATCAAAGAAAACGCTATGTCTGGCACAAATCCAACACATCACATCACCCAAAGAACACCACAGTGAAACATGGTGGTGGCAGCATCATGCTGTGGGGATGTTTTTCAGCAGAGGGGGCTGGGAAACTGGTCAGGGTTGAGGTAAAGATGGATAGTGCTAAATACAGGGTGTAAACTTTGGGGATAATAGTCCAGGGACCAAGTGCATAACCCGTCCAAAGGTGAAACCAAAAATACTTTTATTTATAATTAAATCAAAAATAAGGCTTTCTTCAGCACACAGATCAAACGTAAATTAAAGTCCGATTATCTTCAGCACAAAAAAACAAGAATTAAAGAAAACGCCTACAGTTCTGTAGCTGGGTCTTCGCCCCAAAGTTTTCAGAGTCCTTATAGAAATCTTTTGCAGCCTCCAAAACAGCAACACAGCAACACAGCTCATCAGATAGGTGTTAATCTCTTACTCCTCCTCACCACCACCTCTTCACTACTTCCTGTCTTATGAGCTGTTTTCCTGGAGGCCTTTAACCTCCTGTGTGCAGAATCCCTGTGGTCAGGGAGGGAGGCTCTTTCCCACCCAAATGTCACTTCAGAGCCCCCTAAATTCTGGGTCCCAACTATCTCTCTTAATATAGAGACGACCACGAGTCAGTCCTCTCCTGATGACTACCCCTGGAATTTCTCACCCATTTTGGGTGACCCCCTGAAGTCTACCAAGACTCCCTTAAAGGGACCACAACCCAAATACTGGTGCTACATAGCACCTGTCCAGGACCCAACCTTGGCGTCCTGTACAAGGGATATTCTTGAGCAAAACCTGTACCACTCTGTGTGTCATTTGAGGCTAGGATGGAGGTTCACCTTCCAGCAGGACAACGACCCCAAACACACTACTAAAGCAACACTTGAGTGGTTTAAGGGGAAATATGTAAATGTATTGGAATGGCCTAGTCAAAGCCCAGACCTGAATCCAATATAAAATCCGTGGTCAGACTTAAAGATTTCTGTTCACAAGTGCAAACCATCCAACTTGAAAGAGCTGAAACAGTTTTGCCAGGAGGAATAGGCAAAAATCCCAGTGGTAAGATGTGGCAAGCTCATAGAGACTTATTCAAAGCGACTTGGAGCTGTGATAGCTCTACAAAGTATTGACTTTAGGGGGAGGAATAGTCATGCACATTTACTTTTTCTGTTATTTTGTCTTATTTGTTGTTTGCTTCACAATAAAAAACAACCTTCCAAATTGTGGGCATGTTCTGTAAATTAAATGATGCAAATCCTCAAACAATCCATGTTAATTCCAGGTTGTGAGGCAACAAAACATGAAAAATGCCAATGGGGAGAATACTTTTGCAAGGCACTGTATCCTTTCAAGTGTCTCTTCTCTTCTCCAGTGTCTCTTCTCCAATTATGTTTCATTTTGTAGGTGTTCCTCATAACTCCTCCAGTCCCTTTATTGGCTATGTTGCCCTTCTTTGGACTCTCTCCTATTCCAGCACACTCTTCCTGAGGATTGGTGACCAGAACTGGATGGCATACTCAAGATGCTACTGTACCTGAGTAAATCCCCTTTTTTATGCACACTGATATTCTGCGTGCAGTAGCTTGGCATTGCTTGCCATTGCTGAGCCTGTGAACTTCTAGGATACCCAGATCTTTTTTCATCATAGATTCCTCCAATGGCTCTCCCCCTAAAAAGTAACTTGCATTCATATTTTTAGCCCCCCTTTTTCAATATTAAACCTTGTTTGCCATGTAGTTGCCCTCCCCATTATTTTATTGAGCTAATTCTATATGGTTTCTACATCTTCCTGTGACATTATTTCCCTGCTTAGCTTTGTATTAAAAGCAAACAATGATATTGAACTACTTATGCCAACCTCTATATCATTCATGAATAAATTAAACAGAATTTGTCCCAGGCAGATCCTTGAGGGACCCCACTTACCACTCCAGACCGTTCTGAGTATTAGCTATTTATCACCACTATTTGAAAGAGCCCCTGTAACCAGCTTTTTATACAGGTACATACCCTATAATCCAGTGATGATGAACCTTGGCACCCCAGATGTTTTGGAACTACATTTCCTATGATGCTCAACTACACTGGAGAGTGCATGAGCATCATGGGAAATGTAGTTCCAAAACAGCTGGGGTGCCAAGGTTCGCCATCACTGCTATAGTCCATGCCAACAAACCTCAGTTTGTATAATAAAGTTTATAGGGAACTGTATGGGATGGTTTTGCAAAATCCAGATACATCACATTCACAGCCTTCTTTTATCTAGATGACAGATCACCTACTCGTAGAATGTTAACAGATTGGTCTTGCAAGAATGACAATTCATAAACCCATGCTGCTTACTACTAATGATACTGTTTTCATCAGCAAAATCTTGGATATAGTCCCTTATCAAGCCCTCCAATAATTTACAAACTAGTGTCCAATGCACACAGGAGATGACAGATCAGTGTACCGGTCTGCTACTGGTACCATGCGACCATTGTGACCAATCACAGCAGATCACATGACAATTGTACACAATGGATGGCTTTCATTCATGCCATTCAATTTGTACTATTGTGTTGATCTCTATGACTGGTTACAATGATCACATGGTACAGACAGGGCCAATCACAGCCCATATGCATCATGTGATTAACTGTGGCCGATAGTAAACACTGAATGCATAGATTTAATTCATGAAAAATGGTGCTTATAACAGTGAAATTCTCTGTCATAAGCAACCATAGTGTTTAAAAAAAATCCTGATTAGTGATGGACGAACTTCCGACGGGACGTTTCGCGAACGCGAAACGCGAACGGACACAAACGTTCGCGAAAACGACCGTTCGCCGCGGGCTCCATTGACTTCAATGGGAGGCGAATTTCGCAAACCTTTAGGTCGAATTTGCGGCCACGGGGTAATTATTAGGGGGTAGCACGTAGTCCCACCACCTGGACAATAGCATAATACATGTATGAGGTGAATTTGGGATCGATAACTACAAGCATTTTTTTTTTATTTGGGAAATTGTTCTGACAATTCAGGACTATGGAGCTAATGAAGGCAATGGAGGAGAGGGAAGGTCAGGGACCAGGGTAGGCAAACAAGAGGGTGCAGGAGATACAGAGCACTGACAGCAGCACCGTAATACAGAGCACTGACATCAGCACCGTGACATACAGCGCTGACAGCAGCTCCGTGACATACAGCGCTGACAGCAGCTCCGTGACATACAGCGCTGACAGCAGCTCCGTGACATACAGCGCTGACAGCAGCTCCGTGACATACAGCGCTGACAGCAGCTCCGTGACATACAGCGCTGACAGCAGCACCGTGACATACAGCGCTGACAGCAGCTCCGTGACATACAGCGCTGACAGCAGCTCCGTGACATACAGCGCTGACAGCAGCTCCGTGACATACAGCACTGACAGCAGCTCCGTGACATACAGCGCTGACAGCAGCTCCGTGACATACAGCGCTGACAGCAGCACCGTGACATACAGCGCTGACAGCAGCTCCGTGACATACAGCGCTGACAGCAGCTCCGTGACATACAGCGCTGACAGCAGCTCCGTGACATACAGCGCTGACAGCAGCTCCGTGACATACAGCGCTGACAGCAGCTCCGTGACATACAGCGCTGACAGCAGCACCGTGACATACAGCGCTGACAGCAGCTCCGTGACATACAGCGCTGACAGCAGCTCCGTGACATACAGCGCTGACAGCAGCTCCGTGACATACAGCACTGACAGCAGCTCCGTGACATACAGCGCTGACAGCAGCTCCGTGACATACAGCGCTGACAGCAGCACCGTGACATACAGCGCTGACAGCAGCTCCGTGACATACAGCGCTGACAGCAGCTCCGTGACATACAGCGCTGACAGCAGCTCCGTGACATACAGCGCTGACAGCAGCTCCGTGACATACAGCGCTGACAGCAGCTCCGTGACATACAGCGCTGACAGCAGCTCCGTGACATACAGCGCTGACAGCAGCTCCGTGACATACAGCGCTGACAGCAGCACCGTGACATACAGCGCTGACAGCAGCTCCGTGACATACAGCGCTGACAGCAGCTCCGTGACATACAGCGCTGACAGCAGCTCCGTGACATACAGCGCTGACAGCAGCTCCGTGACATACAGCGCTGACAGCAGCTCCGTGACATACAGCGCTGACAGCAGCTCCGTGACATACAGCGCTGACAGCAGCTCCGTGACATACAGCGCTGACAGCAGCTCCGTGACATACAGCGCTGACAGCAGCTCCGTGACATACAGCGCTGACAGCAGCTCCGTGACATACAGCGCTGACAGCAGCTCCGTGACATACAGCGCTGACAGCAGCTCCGTGACATACAGCGCTGACAGCAGCTCCGTGACATACAGCGCTGACAGCAGCTCCGTGACATACAGCGCTGACAGCAGCACCGTAAGCAGCCCCAGGAGGAAGTCAGCACAGCACAGGGATGGTGTGATCCCCTCATAATAAGAACCCCCAGGAGGAAGTCAGCACAGCACAGGGATGGTGGGAGCCCCTCATAATAAGAACACCCAGGAGGAAGTCAGCACAGCACAGGGATGGTGGGAACCCCTCATAATAAGCAGCCCCAGTAGAAATATGACACCGCTCAACCTCTTCAAAGAGGAGGGTAGGGGCATATAGTACGGTGTGCTTTTTTGGGTCAGGGAAGTGAGCCAAATGAATTAAGAAGGTCTGTGTGCTTGATTCCAAAAATTGTTTATAGACATATACATGGTCTACTGATCACATGTGTTGAATTCCTCCGAGATCCATGCCTCATTCATTTTTAGAAATGTGAGGTAGTTAACACTGTGGTGAGCTAGGCGAGTACGCTTATCGGTCACAATCCCCCCTGCTGCGCTGAACGTCCTTTCGGACAGGACACTGGATGAGGGGCAAGCCAACAGTTCGATTGCAAATTGGGCAAGCTCTGGCCAGAGGTCAAGCCTGCCCACCCAGTAGTCTAGGGGTTCATCACTCCTCAGAGCGTCCACATCGGCCGTTAACCCAATGTAGTCGGACACCTGACGGTCTAGGCGTTCCCTGATGCTGGATCCGGATGACACCTGTCGATGGGTCGGCTGAAAGAATGACCTCATATCCGAAGTCACCAACACATCTTCAAACCGGCCTCTTCTTGCAGGCGCTGTTGGATTGGTACCCGCAAATCCTTCTCTGGGAGTGGGAATTGCTCCTCTGCCAGCGCACGCAAAAGCAGAATGCAGCATTTCTCGAAGCAAGGCCTGGAAGTGCTGCATTCTGACAGCCCTCTGCGACGGCGGTAACATTTCCGCCATTTTGTGTTTGTACCGGGGGTCTAAGTACGTTGCCACCCAGTACTGGTCCTTGACCCTCATGCTTTTTATACGGGGGTCCCTATTAAAACACTGGAGCATGAAGGCCCCCATTTGCACTAAAGTGGAAGCGGTGTGGTGGCCTGGCTCCTGCTCATCATCCAGGATAATGTCGTCCTCTTCATTCTCCTCTCCCCATCCTCGCACAACAGGGATCCCAGAAAGGTTTAAAGCATGCTCTTCTTGCTCCTGCTCATCCGCCCCGGCACCATCCTCCTCTGACTCCTCATCAGACTCCTGTTGTTGACTTGTCTCAGATAGAGTAGCCCCCCCTGGGAATTCATCCAGCATTGCGACTTCCTCATCTTCCCGCTCCTGCTCCTCCACAGCCTGATCAATGACACGACGCAATGCACGCTCCAGAAAGAAGGCATAAGGTACCATGTCACTGATGGCGCCATGGCTGCGACTGACCAGTTTGGTGATCTCCTCAAATGGCCGCAGAAGTCTGCATGTGTCGCGCATGAGCAGCCACTGGCGCGGTGAAAAAAAACCCAGCTCCCCAGAACCGTTTCTTTCGCAGAGTTCATACAGGTAGACGTTAACTGCACGTTTCTGCTGGAGCAGCCTATCAAGCATATAGAAGGTTGAGTTCCATCGCGTCGGGCAATCGCAAATAAGACGTCTGACCGGCAGATGGTGTCGCCGCTGAATGTCAGCAAGGCGAGCCATGGCCGTGTAAGATCTTCTGAAATGGGCCGAGATTTTCCTTGCCTGCCGCAAGATGTCCTGGACCCCAGGGTATTTGACAAGGAATCGCTGCACGACCAAGTTTAAGACGTGTGCCATGCACGGCACGTGCGTGATTTTGCCCTGTTTCAATGCGCTAAGCAGATTGGCACCGTTGTCACACACCACTTTACCAACTGTCAAATTGAGCGGTGTTAGCCACTCATCTGCCTGTGAACGCAAAGCTGAAAGGAGTGCCGGGCCAGTGTGGCTCTTTGCTTCCAGGCACAACAGACGCAGCACGGCATGGCAACGTCTCACCTGGCATGTGGAATAGGTTCTGGGGAGCTTGGGCGGTGCAGTGGAAGAGACGCTAGCAGCGGAAAAGGAGGAGGCAGCTGAGGAGGAGAGGGAGGAGGATGGAGTAGGAGGAGGAGAAGAAGAGTCAGGCCTGCATGCAATCCGTGGCGGTAAAACCAAATCTACACGGGTGCCACGGGTTACATGCTTGACGGCCGTCAGAAGGTTCACCCAGTGGGCAGTAAAACTGATATACCTTCCCTGCCCGTGTTTGCTAGACCACGTGTCTGTGGTCAGATGTATCTTGGCACCGACACTGTGTGCCAGAGATACATTCACTTGCCGCTGAACATGGCCATATAGCTCTGGGATGCCCTTCTCTGAGAAATACTTCCTTCCTGGGACCTTCCATTGTGGTGTTCCAATGGCCACAAATTTGCGAAAGGCCTCCGAGTCCACCAGTTTATATGGCAGTAGTTGGCGGGCTATGAGTTCTGACAAGCCAGCCGCCAACCGTTGGGCAAGAGGGTTATCCGGCGTCATCATTTTTTTACGCTCAAACATTAGGCCCACGGAAGCCTGCCTTTTTGCAGAAAAATGTGAGCTTGGCGTGATGGAAGGTGGAGTGGAGGACAATTGTGAGGAGAGAGGAGAAGGAGAAGTAGAAGACGAGGCTGGACGGTGAGAGCCTGCAGTGTGGCTTTGTGTGTTCCGTTGCTCCCACTGGGCTCGGTGATGGCTGCTCATGTGCCTTCTTAAGGCGGTCGTCCCTAGGTGAGTATTGGGCTTACCGCGACTAACGCGTTGACTGCAAAGATTGCAGATGGCAACGCTATTGTCAGCAGCGGACACGTTAAAAAAAGCCCACACTGCGGAGCCATGTGCCGGTGTCCTGGGAGCGCCAGATGTGACCGTACATGGTCGATGACTCGCTCCTGATACATTTGCAGTCTGCTTTGTCCCTGCTGTGCAATGTAAGTCATTGCTGCTTCTCCTCCCTATCTGCTGGTCCATATCTCCCTCTGAACTCCCCTCCTCTTCCTCTCTTGTGGGCACCCACGTGACATCACTAGACACGTCATCATCAACGTCACCTTCCCCACCGCTATAAGTAGAGTAGGCAGCAACACCGGGGACCAACCTCCTCCTTGGGCTGATCTGGGTACTGGCGTCAGACTGCTGAGTAGCGCTTGTTGCTACCTCCTCTTCCTGATCCAATACCAAGAGTGGCTGCGCATCAGAAATGTCCTCTTGATATGGATCGGAAAATAATTCCAGTGACTCAAGCGGAAGGTATGTGGTGGTGGTGGTGGTGGTCGTGTTGTTGGTGGTAGTGTCTTTGGGGGTGCACATAGCAGAGAGTGAAGAAGAGGGTGCAGATCGAGAGGATGAGGAGGGTGCAGAAGAGTAAGGCTGAGCGAGCCACTCAACCAAGTCTGGTGCATCCTTTAAAGTAATTGAACGCACCTTCTGCAACTTCCCACTTTGGCTCAAGCCTGTTGCTCCTGCCCTACCCCTACCACCCCTGCGGAAGGGCCTGCCTCTTCCTCTGCATGTCATTTTTTAAATGACCCTGTGACAAAACTCTTAGTCCCTATACCGCTGAAGGACTGCTGCAGTATAGGTGAGCGGTCAGCAGTGGTGCACGTCAACCCTATCTATTGTGGACCTATAGCGGTCCTTACAGAACAGCAGACTGTACCGCACTCAAGCCTATGTACCGTAGCACCCTATACCAAGTTACCAGTCCTTATAAGAACTTTTGTGGACCAAGCAGGTTGTGTATTAGTGTTTAGCAGACTGTACGTCAGTCCCTATACCGCTGAAGGACTGCTGCAGTATAGGGCAGCGGTCAGCAGTGGTGCACGTCAACCCTATCTATTGTGGACCGATAGCGGTCCTTACAGAACAGCAGACTGTACCGCACTCAAGCCTATGTACCGTAGCACCCTATACCAAGTTACCAGTCCTTATAAGAACTTTTGTGGACCAAGCAGGTTGTGTATTAGTGTTTAGCAGACTGTACGTCAGTCCCTATACCGCTGAAGGACTGCTGCAGTATAGGGCAGCGGTCAGCAGTGGTGCACGTCAACCCTATCTATTGTGGACCGATAGCGGTCCTTACAGAACAGCAGACTGTACCGCACTCAAGCCTATGTACCGTAGCACCCTATACCAAGTTACCAGTCCTTATAAGAACTTTTGTGGAACAAGCAGGTTGTGTGTTAGTGATTAGCAGACTGTACGTCAGTCCCTATACCAATGAAGGACTGCTGCAGTATAGGGCAGCGGTCAGCAGTAGTGCACGGCAACCCTATGTATTGTGGACCGATAGCGGTCCTTACAGAACAGCAGACTGTACCGCACTCAAGCCTATGTACCGTAGCACCCTATACCAAGTTACCAGTCCTTATAAGAACTTTTGTGGACCAAGCAGGTTGTGTATTAGTGTTTAGCAGACTGTACGTCAGTCCCTATACCGCTGAAGGACTGCTGCAGTATAGGGCAGCGGTCAGCAGTGGTGCACGTCAACCCTATGTATTGTGGACCGATAGCGGTCCTTACAGAACAGCAGACTGTAACGCACTCAGGCCTATGTACCGTAGCACCCTATACCAAGTTACCAGTCCTTATAAGAACTTTTGTGGACCAAGCAGGTTGTGTGTTAGTGATTAGCAGACTGTACGTCAGTCCCTATACCAATGAAGGACTGCTGCAGTATAGGGCAGCGGTCAGCAGTAGTGCACGGCAACCCTATGTATTGTGGACCGATAGCGGTCCTTACAGAACAGCAGACTGTAACGCACTCAGGCCTATGTACCGTAGCACCCTATACCAAGTTACCAGTCCTTATAAAAACTTTTGTGGACCAAGCAGGTTGTGTGTTAGTGTTTAGCAGACTGTGCGTCAGTCCCTATACCGCTGAAGGACTGCTGCAGTATAGGGCAGCGGTCAGCAGTGGTGCACGTCAACCCTATCTATTGTGGACCGATAGCGGTCCTTACAGAACAGCAGACTGTACCGCACTCAAGCCTATGTACCGTAGCACCCTATACCAAGTTACCAGTCCTTATAAGAACTTTTGTGGACCAAGCAGGTTGTGTATTAGTGTTTAGCAGACTGTACGTCAGTCCCTATACCGCTGAAGGACTGCTGCAGTATAGGGCAGCGGTCAGCAGTGGTGCACGTCAACCCTATGTATTGTGGACCGATAGCGGTCCTTACAGAACAGCAGACTGTAACGCACTCAGGCCTATGTACCGTAGCACCCTATACCAAGTTACCAGTCCTTATAAGAACTTTTGTGGACCAAGCAGGTTGTGTGTTAGTGATTAGCAGACTGTACGTCAGTCCCTATACCAATGAAGGACTGCTGCAGTATAGGGCAGCGGTCAGCAGTAGTGCACGGCAACCCTATGTATTGTGGACCGATAGCGGTCCTTACAGAACAGCAGACTGTACTGCACTCAGGCCTATGTACCGTAGCACCCTATACCAAGTTACCAGTCCTTATAAAAACTTTTGTGGACCAAGCAGGTTGTGTGTTAGTGTTTAGCAGACTGTGCGTCAGTCCCTATACCGCTGAAGGACTGCTGCAGTATAGGGCAGCGGTCAGCAGTAGTGCACGGCAACCCTATGTATTGTGGACCGATAGCGGTCCTTACAGAACAGCAGACTGTAACGCACTCAGGCCTATGTACCGTAGCACCCTATACCAAGTTACCAGTCCTTATAAGAACTTTTGTGGACCAAGCAGGTTGTGTGTTAGTGATTAGCAGACTGTACGTCAGTCCCTATACCAATGAAGGACTGCTGCAGTATAGGGCAGCGGTCAGCAGTAGTGCACGGCAACCCTATGTATTGTGGACCGATAGCGGTCCTTACAGAACAGCAGACTGTACCGCACCCAAGCCTATGTACCGTAGCACCCTAGACAGACCAAGTTACCAGTCCTGATAAAGAGCTTTGTGGAACAAGTGAGTTGTGAATGATTAGCAGACTGCAGCAGAAGGGCAGCAGTCAAGTATAATATTCTTTCTATATTTGGAAGAAAGAATATTATACGTGTACAAGCCTATTACCGTACCACTGATACCAGTCCTGAAAAGAACCTTTGTGGAACTAATAGTAACAGCAAGTCTTTAAAATTATCCTCACTGCCTGACACACTGCTTCCTGCCTGTCCCTATACAAATTGGCAAAAAAGAGTAGGCTGGAACGATTAGCTGGAACAGCTCTTTTGTGGACCTGATAGTAACAGCTAATGATGATGATGATGATGATGATGAAGAAAGACTAATCTGGCTGAGCTGTCCCTAAAATAGCAGCATACAGCGCTCTGTCCCTTTATCTAAACTGACAAAAGAAACTCAGGCTGCTGACCTAACACCTATACCAGTCCTGAAAAGAACTTTTGTGTACCAAATAGCTAGCGTTTTCTCTGTCCCTACTCCACACAGGATCCTTTCCCTACAGTGACAGAAGAAAGAATGTAAAATGGCCACCGGATCGGGTGTATTTATAGGTTAGGGGGAATGTCCAAGTGTCCATGAGCTGTCATGTCTCAATTGGTTGTCCTGTAACACATGATAAACGTGTCACGAAAGGTTAAAGTTCTTGTATACATTAAACACGTAAGTCCGCCGGGGCGAACGACGGAAAAAGGCGTTCGAACCCGCGGACGGCGAAAGTCGGAAATTCGCCGCGAAACGACCGCCGGGCGAACCGTTCGGCCATCACTAATCCTGATCACCTCCACAGAGCAGTATAGTATTACGATGGTAAAACGGTGTTACTCAGGTCACAGTATGCAATAAAAATGAACACAAACAAAGAAAAAATTGAATAAAAAAGTTAATATTAATTAAATCTACATTTTTTTGTTTTTGTTTTTTACATACTGTCACCAGTCAGTGTCCCTGATCATCACCACACAAGTTATATGATGATGCTGTACTGCACTGGTGACAAAATGTAAAAAAAAAAGTGAAAATGTTTTTATATTCATTTCTTCATTTTCTAAAAAAAGTGACAAAAAATTACAAGTTCACAAAATTCACCATAACTAAAAACATTGGACTGTCTAGTTTCAAAAAAGGGTCATTTGGGGGATATTTGTACTTTCCTGGTATTTTCGGCCCTCAAGAAATAAGATAGGCAGTCTACATCAGGATTGATTGATCTTCAGATATACAGTATATACCATAGTTTGTGGACTCTATAATTTTCATACAAACTTAATAATATACACTGATTTGGCTTATTTTCACCAAAGAAATGTAGCAGGATACATTTTGGCCTAAATTTATGAAGAATGATTATTTATTTGCAAAATTTTATAACAGAAACTAAGAAAAACAAGTTTTTATTTTTCATTTATTTTGAAAAAAATAAAAATTCAACAGTGAGTAAATATCACCAAAAGAAAGCTCTATGCTATATGGGTACATAGCTGTATGACTGTGCAATTGTCATTCAAAGTGTGACAGCGCTGAAAGCTGAAAATTGGCCTGGACAGGAAGGGGGTGAAAGTGCCCAGTATTTAAGTGGTTAAGGACTCTCAGGTGTATGCCATCTGGTCCTGATGATTTATTTGTGTTCATTTTTTTATGTCTCTTTCTGACACTGGCTTCTGTTAGCCACAAGGGTATATTCTGTGATGTGTTTTTAACAATACAGTCTTGGTTACTATACCTCATTTATTCCTTTATAAAAATGGAGGAGAAGAATGCATTTAGTACAGATGCTTTCTCTTTGTCTTTTGTTACAAATTTCCCCTGCTCATCCCTTATAGGGCCAATATGCTCTGACCTGGTGTTCTTACTGTTTGTATACAGTATTTTAAACATTTTGTGGGATTTATTTTTACTCTCCGCTATGTGCCTTTTCGTGGTCTATTTTAGCTGCACTGATTGCACTCTTACACTTATTGCAATCCTTGTATTGTTGAAATGCTGACAATGACCCTTCAACCTTATATTTTTTCAAGGTAGTTTTTTTTTCTTTTATATGCATTTTTTACGTTATAGTTTAGCTATCCAGGTTTAATCTTAACTTTTTTGTATTTGTTGCCCATTGTAATGCACTGGCCAATACCTTTATTTAATATGTTCTAAAATCATTTCCCTTTTTCCTCAGGGTTCATTGTTCCTAAGATTTTATCCCATTTAATATGTTTGTAGTATGGAGCAGTTTAGAGAAGTTGGCTCTTTTTAAATTCAGAGTTCTTCTGCTACGTTCGTGCTTCCTTTTCCTTTATATTAAATGTAATTAGCTTGTGATCGCTGCTTCCTAATGTTCTAAACCTAGCCCATTTGCAGTTTGCAGATCTGACAAACAAATGTGTGATTTTGCTGCCATATCACATAACTATCAATAATCAATAATACACCTCCCCTTCCCAAGCCATGTGGCAGAATTATTTGGGATCTCAGCAGTCTAAAGCTTGGTTTAGGATAACTTGAAGCATCGCTTTCTAGCTACTGCTGAAATTAGAGAATATTTTAGGTGGAATTGGCATTGAAAGAAGTAAAGGATTCCATGGGGTAGGTTTGGGAACATGCTGAAACCAATCAGACAGAATTGAGGCTCTGGAGGCTAAAGGATCTTGCAAATAGATTCAGGGTGAGCTAAACTTAGAATCTGGGGCCTGTACTCACCGATCGCTGTATTAAAGGAAACCATCCAAATTTATTTTGAAATAAAACAAGGGAAAAAAGAAGACGGAGAAGGGGGAAACACAAAAAACCTCAGAAAAAATTGTTGGTTGTATTGGACTTTTTAGGCATACTAATATAATTAAATATATAGCATAGAAAAATAAAGAGAAAAAAATTATATATATTAAACGTAAAAAAAAAATTTTTTATTTATAAAAATAAAAAATAATTATAAAACACATCAAGTGCTGTTTTTATATATCCTGTCTAAACTAACACATTTTACATCATATCCATATCTATTTCCATCAGATATATATACCCAGAGGGTAAACAAATGTACATTAATGCTTGATATACAGAAAAAAGGGGGGTACAGTAGACAGGGTATTAATTACAGAACTGAACTTAAATATACTGTGGCGCTCTACATGTTTCGCGTTATTACCAATGCTTCCTCAGGAGATTTATCAATTCTCTAAAATAAGAAAAAATGTATCCATCAAGTCAAAAATATAACATATTTTGCATACATTTATAATAAATTTACAACATAAACAAAAGAAAAACCACAACTAAATTATAATTACAGAATAAAAATCTTAAAATAAACCTTCCTCCCAGGAAAAAAAAAAGGGGGGGGGGGGGTATGCTGTGGGGACTTATTAATTTGAAGCAATATGGGAACGGGTGTGACATTTGCTTATTATCCAAAATATTGTATAATATATAGTATACTGTCCAGGGTGTTTTATTATTATAAACAGGAAAGGAGAAAAAAAAATAATAAAAAAATATATATATATATATAAAATACAAATAAAAATAAATTTACTTACATTTCTTAATGGGAGTATCCCAAGAAAAATGTGCAGGGGGACAAAGAAGACAATTAAAGAAGAATTTCTCTAGGTAGATAGGGCGATTTTCACATCGACATCATACTTTTATATATATAAGAGCCTGCGATTAGCATAGAGGCTTCAAATATTTATGGTATAGAGCAGCAAAGGAAGATGATTTTGCACCGTGATCTGCATAGATGAAAGCAAACATAATAAGGTACAACTTTTTTTCCCCCCCGTGAGTCTACCTTAATTTATTATGTGAAAAAAATGTTTTAGTTATAAGTATTGCAAACGTGTTGTTTATTATTTGTATTTTTAATTGGTTATGTGAAAGAATTTAAATATATATTTATAATTGTATAGAGAGGTGTAGTGTTAACGTGCGTACATATATCCTAAATATTATAAGGAATATATGGTTATACATAAATTGCCCATCATTAAACTTGGGCTGTTTCTCATAAGTGAGGAGTGCATTTACCTAGGATAGGTTCTATGTGTCAAGGTATTATATTATATCTAAGAAGGATGGTGCAAGATTTAAACTACGCTCAAATAACTTACTAAGAAGAAAAAAAAAAAGAAAGAAATTATGTATCACCTCTTGAGTTCAATTGGTAAGCTTATTTCGATGGCTCAAAGTTTAAAGGAGGGGGGCCATCTAGCCCCTCAGGTGTCTTCCTCCAGTCGGGAAATAGGACCGCTATGCACGGACGCCGATCCACTGCGTCCGATTTATGCACAGCCGTCCCGGTAGTGATGTCACTCCGCAAACAGCGGAAGTGATGTTCACTAGCCCGACCACACCCCCTCGAGTGACGCCGGTTCCGTAGGACGCCGCAGACAGGAAGTACAGAGGCTCCATGGCTGGCGTAGATGACAGAAAGGGGCAGGAAAAGCTGCATCGCCCCCCGGCCAATCAGAGACGCCAGAACACCGGAGACAAACCACACCCCCCTCCCCGCCGCCAAGTCCATCAACCCACACAACTCGAGGTGAACCCCACCAGAGGGTGGACACAGCCAAACCCCCCCAGTGGGGCAGCGCCACCCCCGACCCGAATAATGCAAAAATGGGCCGGCGTTGGGTGGTGCTCTTGTGGCCGCATATTACTATCAAATTAACCCACATGCGGGGGGCGTGGCGACCGAGCACTAAGATGGACGCTTGAGCTAAGAGCTCCGTTCGACCACCGGAGAGAACAACTCTATAACGACTCCATTGGTGACATATTTCCACATAAACCTATCCATAACGTAGGGTAGACACCTTCGCTTCTACCGAAGATGCCAAAAAATAGAAAGAGTCAGCAACCGCCGCGGAAACTTCCGAACCTTTTCAAGGCGCACGGAATCTCACAAAATGGCGCAGGTTCGTGCGTGACTGAAAATCAAGAGCAGGCCTCGCAACAATCTCACCTCCGAATGACTTCCCTCAGTGATTCCTCCTCAGGAACGAATAGCCCCACGACTAGAAGCCCAGCCAAACAAAGGCAACGGATATCTTCTCCTGAGGTAAACCGAGCGGACATGGAGGTAAGCGGATCCACTCCCATAGGCCACGCTATACATCCACCGGCATCCGACCTGATTGCGGCCTACCCCACATCCGATCGACCGGTCTCAGATACGGTCCTTAAGGAGATGCTTATGTCACTCAAAGCCTCCATACAAGCTGACCTCACTGTAGAAATCACTAACTGCCATAGAGAAGTATTGGCACTAGGTAATAGAGTGGACCAAATGGAACGTAACATAGGGGAATGCACAACTTCTTTCAATACTTTAGTAGAGGCCCACAAATCCCATGATGAAGAAATAACATGGCTAAAGAGTAAAGTAGCAGACCTTGAGGACCGCTCTAGGAGGTGCAATATTAAAATCAGAGGTATTCCTGAAGCCATACCTCCAAACCAATTACTGCAGTATGTACACACGCTATTTTCCACCATTATCCCCACATTATCTCCTCAGGAACTGACCATTGACAGGATTCACAGAATCCCCAAGCCAGCATTTCTACCTGAAGGTACCCCTCGGGATGTTTTGCTCAAGATGCATTACTATCATATCAAGGAACAAATTATGACTGCGTTTCGTACTCGAGGCAACAACATATCTCAATATGCTGAATTCATCCTCCTCCCTGACCTATCAAGACATACTCTGCAATTGCGCCGAAACTTAGCAACCATCACTAAGGCCTTACGCAACCACAATATACCACATAAATGGCGTTACCCAGCGAAATTGTCCATCTCACATGATGGTACCACGCACACAGTTACTACTTTAGCTGAAGGTATCGCACTCCTGCGTCAATGGGGCATACTTCCACAACAAAACCCTCTGGAACCACCTGCAACACAACTACGCCCTATTCCGGATGAGTGGCAAGTAGTTTCACACAGAAGAGCCCCCAAAAATGTCACTGATGGCAGTAAATAATCACACACCGTTGACAAATATGTTCTCTCCCTGGGCACAAGGATTTCTTCATCTTTCCTTGTTCTTACCCCTGACATTTGTCATTTTTGCAGCTTTGTTTGCATATGGATCGCTTATATGATTCTATTTTTATTGTTCTATATGTTATTGTTTATTTTTGTGGTTACACCCTTTGTTCCATTAGCACTGGACCTACACGTGATGGACTCTTCATCCCCTGTTCTACTACATCTCTAAATACCATAGCGGCATCTCTTCTGTCAATCTCCTGGAGCTCAGATGACTCTAATAATTCTCGAAGGATTCTGTGAGTACACTTACACATCTTTTTTTCTTACCTGAAATTAACCCACATGCAAAAAAAAAAAGGGGACAAACACCAAGAGGACTTTACCTTGGAGTGGTTTGCATAATTAAACAAAGAAATCGTTCCCATAGGGGGGAACATAACTATTAAAAATATAAATATTTTAACACAAATTAATATCACATATAATAATAATATATATATATATATATATATATATATATATATATATATATATATATATATATATATATATATATATATATATATATATATATATATATACAGTGGTGTGAAAAAGTGTTTGCCCCCTTCCTCATTTCCTGTTCCTTTGCATGTTTGTCACACTTAAGTGTTTCGGAACATCAAACCAATTTAAACAATAGTCAAGGACAACACAAGTAAACACAAAATGCAATTTGTAAATGAAGGTGTTTATTATTAAAGGTGAAAAAAAATCCAAACCATCATGGCCCTGTGTGAAAAAGTGATTGCCCCCTAAACCTAATAACTGGTTGGGCCACCCTTAGCAGCAACAACTGCAACCAAGCGTTTGCGATAACGTGCAATGAGGCTTTTACAGCGTCCTGGAGGAATTTTGGCCCACTCATCTTTGCAGAATTGTCCTAATTCAGTTACATTAGAGGGTTTTCGAGCATGAACGGCCTTTTTAAGGTCATACCACAACATCTCAATAGGATTCAGGTCAGGACTTTGGCTAGGCCACTCCAAAGTCTTCATTTTGTTTTTCTTCAGCCATTCCGTGGTGGACTTGCTGGTGTGTTTAGGATCATTGTCCTGCTGCAGAACCCAAGTTCGTTTCAGCTTGAGTACACGAACAGATGGTCGGACATTCTCCTTCAGGATCTCTTGGTAGACAGCAGAATTCATAGTTCCTTTTATCACGGCAAGACTTCCAGGTCCTGAAGCAGCAAAACAGCCCCAGACCATCACACTACCACCACCATATTTTACTGTTGGTATAATGTTCTTTTTATGAAATGCAGTGTTCCTTCTACGCCAGATATACTTGGACACACACCTTCCAAAGAGTTCCACTTTTGTCTCATCGGTCCACAGAATGTTGTCCCAAAGTCTTGGGGATCATCAAGATGTGTTGTGGAGAAATTGAGACGAGCTTTGATGTTCTTTTTGCTCAGCAGTGGTTTTCTCCTTGGAACTCTGCCATGCAGGCCATTTTTGCCCAGTCTTTTTCTGATGGTGGAGGCATGAACGCTGACCTTAACTGAGGCAAGTGAGGCCTGCAGTTCCTTGGACGTTGTTGTGGGGTCTTTTGTGACCTCTTGGATGAGTCGTCGCTGCGCTCTTGGGGTAATTTTGGGCGGCCGGCCACTCCTGGGAAGGTTCACCACTGTTCCATGTCTTCGCCATTTGTGGATAATGGCTCTCACTGTGGTTCTCTGGATTCCCAAAGCTTTGGAAATGGCTTTATAACCCTTTCCAGACTGATAGATCTCAATTACTTTCTTTCTCAATTGTTCCTGAATTTCTTTGGGTCTCGGCATGATGTGTAGCTTTTAAGGATCTTCTGGTGGACCTTACTGTGTCAAGCAGCTCCTATTTAAGTGATGCCTTGATTGTAACCAGGTGTGGCAATAATCAGGCCTGGGTGTGGCTAGAGAAATTGAACTCAGGTGTGGACAACCACAGTTATAGTATGTTTTAACAAGGGGGGCAATCACTTTTTCACACAGGGCCACGATGGTTTGGATTTTTTTTCACCTTTAATAATAAACACCTTAATTTACAAATTGCATTTTGTGTTTACTTGTGTTGTCCTTGACTATTGTTTAAATTGGTTTGATGTTCCGAAACACTTAAGTGTGACAAACATGCAAAGGAACAGGAAATGAGGAAGGGGGCAAACACTTTTTCACACCACTGTATATATATATATATATATATATATATATATATATATATATATATATATATATATACTAAAAAGCCTTGATGTCATATATAGCCATTACGATTTACTAGGCAATATCTCAACAATATCTCAAATATCCAAAATGACATCAAGGAATCTAATAAGCGAACAAAAGGAAAAGGGAGGAAAAAAAGAAAAAAAAATATTTTTCATCAAAGAAAAGATTTGTATGATTGTGTCTCGTTCAGGCCTGGGGATTGGGTGGCGTTAAGTCTCTCAATCCATATAGTCTCTCTTTGTAAAATGCGCTTGTCCCAATTTCCTCCACGTGGATCTTTGGGTATAGTCTCCAGTACACTGAACGTGACACAAGTTGTATCGAATGCATGCCATAGGTCAATATGTCTACTAACTGTCGTTAGCATTTTACCATTTGTTGATACATAAACGCGGTCTTTGATCCGTTGCCATAAGCACCTAATGGTCTTTCCGACATAGAAAGCTCCACAGGTGCAGACCATTAAGTATACTACACCCTGCGTTTTACAATCTGCTCTAAAGTTTAAGTGAAGATGTTCTCCATTTGGAAGAGCGATTTCTGCACCCTGTCTAATCCAGGGGAAAAAATCGCAGTTCCCACATTTGTATACTGCATTACATCCCCTTTTGTCTCGTGTGTTCGGCGAATAGAAACTAGATACCAACTGGTCGCGTAGTGAGGTGGTGCGCCTGAATGTTAAGCATGGTTTCATTCCTACGTGTTTTTTGATTATAGAATCTTGAAGTAAAATATGCCAATGGTTTGTGAGAATGTTGCGAATCTCCTCATGTTGAGATGAGAAACGCGTGACGAGTCTTAAATTTGTTTGTGTTTCTGAAATGCGATTTTTCTTGGAATATAGTAGAGTATTTCTAGGTTCTTTACAAGCTCTATTATAGGCCTTACGTAGTAGGGATTTTCTATAGCCTCTAGCTAGAAGGCGTGTACGAAGGAGGCAGGCTTCTCTGTAGAAATCCTTATCATGGGTACAATTTCTGCGTAGTCTGACGTATTGTGCGTAAGGGATATTCCTAACCAAAGGTGCAGGGTGAGCACTCGCTGCATGCAGCAAAGTGTTCCCTGCCGTTTCTTTCCGAAAAAGTTTGGTGGCCAGACAATTGTTTTCATCCTTGAAAATCTCCAAGTCCAGAAAAGTGATTTTCTCTGGATTTGTATTGAGGGTAAACTTCAAGTTATACGTATTGACATTAATTGTTTCAATAAAATTAGCTACCATTGTGGCTGTTCCTGTCCAGATTATGAAAATGTCATCGATATATCGCATCCATGACATCACATGATCAGTAAAACCAGATAGGGATTCATCTGAAAATATATCCTGTTCCCACCCCCCCAGGTACAGGTTCGCATAGGCCGGCGCACAGCACAGGCCCATAGCGACACCCTGCACCTGGAAGTAGTGGGAACCATTAAAACTAAACCAGTTGTGTGTTAAAACAAATTTAAGGAGGGTTAGAATAAATTCATTGTATTTCCATTTAGTATGTGGTTCTTCATATAGGAAGGTGCGTACCGTCCCGACACCCTTCTCGTGAGGGATGCTGGAGTATAAGGCCGCGTACACACCGGCGGATTGTCTGCCCAACTAAGTTCGGCAGACAATCCGACAAACAGTCCGTTCAAAATTAGCATGAACGGACTTGACCACACACGATGAGCAGACAGTCCGCTGAAAGCGTGCGTGATGACGTGTACAGCATGTACGACGGGACTAGAAAAACGACGTCCTATACACTGCAATGCAACCTTCGGCCGTGTAAACCCTTTCTGAGCATGCGCCATACTTAGTCCGTCCAACTTGCCTACACACGAGCGGACTGTCCGCTGAAACCAAGTTTGGACGGACAAAACCAAGTTTGAACGGACTGTCTTACGGAAATTCCGTAAGACTTTGTTCGTCAGACTGTCCGCTGAAAAAGTCCGCTGAAGCCCACACACGAGCGGATTGTCCGCTGAAACACTGTTCAGCGGACTAAGTTGGGCAGACAGTCCGCCCGTGTGTATGCGGCCTAAGGCTTCAACATCCAGTGTCACGAGGAGGGCATCGGGAGGGACCACCATTCCTTCAATTTTCTTCAAAAGATCAAGCGTATCTCTAGTGTATGAGGAGAGACTCGTTACATGTGGCATTAGGGCCGCATCTACAAGTCTGCTGGCGTTTTCGGTCAAAGAACTGATCCCTGAAATAATGGGTCGTCCTGGAGGTGGTGTAACTCCTTTGTGTACCTTTGGTAATGTATAGAACTTTGCCTCTCTTGGATGTGGATTATTTAGATATTTATATGTATCCTGATCAATTAGCCCTTGTTCATAGCCATTATTAAGGATGGCTAAAAATTGGGTTTTAAATGTAGTCACATTTAGAGAGGAATTTTTCTTAGACCAGTTCTTATTAGTTAGAATGTCGTAACACATTGTTTCATATTGTTGTTTCGTCATTAAGACAATATTTCCTCCTTTGTCTGATGCCTTGATTACTAAATCCGAGTGATTGCTCAATTTTTTATAGCTCGTTTTTGCACATTTGTTAGATTGAACTCGTGGTGTATGATCTGCATTCGTTTGATGTCGCTTACTACACTTTATCCTAATTTATTATTTTTACTGTTTCCTCAAATATATCAAAGCAGGTTATGATTCTGCTCTATACTGCACCACCTGACTCAGAGAGAAACATCAGTGTTATGTTTTTCACTCTATTAACCTATTTTCCATACGACACCATTCTAGCAAGCTCTCTGCTTTCTAACCCATCTTTCAGGTCCTCAGGACTGACTCCAATCTCATAGTGTGGCTCTATTTGCAAGATGCAGGATGATTTTAAGAGATCCTCTAATGGCAATTTCGATATACAGTAGATCCATCCCATCCATTTCCTTCAAGCCCTTGAGGATTAAAACCTCCTTAATATAAGAGAACTCATGCTCAGCCTTTAATACCCCTATTTAGCAGGCTTTCAAAATAATGGATTCAATTTGTAATCCTAAGGCTGTACCCCTCACTCTGTGGAATGACTACCACTTCACAAATTATTCTTATACACTTTGCAACACAGCTTTGTCCTTTGTGCTATAATGTGCTTCTTGGTTGCCATATTTTGATTCTACACAATGAACTTGGATATGTGATGATTAAATCTATGTTGTCACCATGTAGAGTGTCTAAAGTACTCATACTCCTTGAAATTTTCCACATTTTGTCATGTTACAACCAATGTATTTTATTAGGATTTTATGTCATAGACCAACATAAAGTAGCACATAATTGTGAAGTGCCAGAAAAAGGATAAATGTTTACAAATAAAATTTATTTATAAAATAAATATCTTGTATTTAGTCCCCTTTACTCCATTCATCATTTTCCTCCACTTTACGATTATGTGCCACTTTGTGTTGGTCTATCACATAAAATCCCAATAAAATACATTTACATTTTTGATTGTAACATGACAAAATATGGAACATTTCAAGGGGTGTGAATACTTTTTCAATGCACTGTAAGTGAAGTGATTTTATGGGAAGACTGACCTGTTCCATCCCACAATCTTGCTTTCCAAACTGACTTCATGCCATGGATCAAACGTTACTAGTTTTCTGGTCTTTATTATTCTATGGGCATTTTGAATTAGCATTTTTACCAGTTTTAGTAAAAGCTTATTTTATCTTATTATTGTCTTGCCTGCATTTATAAAATGTTGAGGTCATTTAATACACGTGTATTCTCATACATAATCCCTTCCATTGTAATTTCTTTTTCTTTTTGTGTTTATATGCACAGTAATTCTGTCCTCTATACCTCCTGCCTTGAAAAATCTGTTTGTATGATTTTTTTTCCCAGTAAAACATTTGTGACAAAATGTATCAAGAGATATATTTCAGCACAAAAACAGTGTTTTCCTAGTCCTAAAAAATATTTTGCTTGCAAAGGGGCCAATGCATTACTTTTGCTGTAAAACTATACCTACAAGTATAAACAAATATAAACTGTAGCCATTTATGTGCCAGGAATGCCTTCTACTTTTAAGTGTTAGCACAGATATACTGTATACAAAGTTAAACATTGAAGATTGCAGAGAATACTTCTAGACTAAGACGGCATACACTGTACAAAAAACTAACATAAAAACAAAGTTTTTTCTTAATTCAAAATAAATGCCAAAAATAACAGGCAAAAATAACATACCAGTATGCAAATATATATGTTCTATGTAATGACCTGGAGTAAGACAAGACCCTGAAACCTTATGAAAGATAGGGCCCTGTTCCTTGAAGGTTGCTAGAATTTCACTCAGTTATTTTTGCTTTATTTAAACTATATAACGACTCTCAAAATTGAAGATTAAGGTTTTGTCTCATCCTTGAGTTTCTACAGCACCACTATATATCTTTTTATAAACTCCTAATTGTGCCACTTAGGCTATTTGAAATGACCAAAGTTAAGTTAGGAAACTAAGCAATTAGTCAATGCATGCTGAGTAGCATTGGTTTTATAACCTTTTACTTGCTATAAATTATTTTATAACGCATCCAAGATTCTCAGTTTTTCATAGATGTCTTTTATTTGCACTTGCCCGACATTTGTCTTTTTCACAACCCACAGAAGTTATCAGCTAGAGTTTATTAAATTTCATGATAAATTTTCAAATACCAATTTTTAAGGTAGTGAAACTCAGCATTTTTGAGCAAATGTCATCCTATTCACATTGTTAGATTATACAATTTTGAGCAAATGCAATCAAGGCAGTTCTTATATTTGTATTCAGCTAATGGTGTTCACATAACAAGGAAGACAAGACAACACAGCTGCAAAGAACCGCAGATATTGTCTTTAAAAGTATAAAGCACCCATAAATTTTAGATACTATTGTATTTGTTGTCATAGTTTTGTATTTGAATGATACAATGTGAGTCATTATTGAATCCAAAACTAAGTTAACCACTTCAGCCTCGGACCAATAAATACCTTAAGGACCAGAGGTCTTTTTCCAATTTTGCACTGCGCTGCTTTAACTGGTAATTGCGCGGTCATGCAATATTGCACCCAAACGAAATTTGCGTCCTTTTCTTCCCACAAATAGAGCTTTCTTTTGATGGTATTTGATTGCCTCTGCGATTTTTATTTTTTGCGATATAAATGGAAAAAGAGCGAAAATTTTGAAAAAAAATGATATTTTCTTCTTTTTGTTATAAGAAAAATCGAATAAACTAAATTTTAGTCATACATTGAGGGCAAAGTTTATTCAGCCACATGTCTTTAGTAAAAAAAATGTCAATAAGCGTATATTTTTTGGTTTGCGCAAAAGTTATAGCGTCTACAAACTAGAGTACATTTTCTGGAATTTACACAGCTTTTAATTTATGACTGCCTATCTCATTTCTTGAGGTGCTAAAATGGCAGGGCAGTACAAACCCCCCCCAAATGACCCCATTTTGGAAAGTAGACACCCCAAGGAAACTGCTGATGGGTATGTTGAGCCCATTGAATATTTATTTTTTTTGTCCTAAGGGATTGAATAATGACAAAAAAAAAAAAAAAAAGTACAAAAAGTTGTCACTAAATGATATATTGCTCACACATGCCATGGTTATATGTGGAATTGCACCCCAAAATATATTCCGCTACTTCTCCCGAGTACGGGGATACCACATGTGTGGGACTTTTTGGGAGTCTAGTCGCGCACGGCATCCCGAAAACCAATCACCACCTTCAGGATTTCTAAGGGGGCAAATTTTTGATTTCACCCCTCACTACCTATCACAGTTTCGAAGGCCATAAAAAGCCAAAATAGCACAAAAACCCCCAAAATGACCCCATTTTGGAAAGTAGACACCCCAAGCTATTTACTGAGAGGCATGTTGAGTCCATGGAATATTTTATATTTTGCCACAAGTTGCGGGAATATTACAAACTTTTTTTTTTTTGCACAAAGTTGTCACTAAATGATATATTGCTCACACATGCTATGGGCATATGTGAAATGACACCCCAAAATACATTCTGCTGCTTCTCCTGAGTACAGGGATACCACATGTGTGGGACTTTTTGGGAGCCTAGCCGCGTACGGGACCCCGAAATCCAAGCACCGCCTTCAGGATTTCTAAGGGCATAATTTTTTTATTTTACTCCTCACTACCTATCACTACCTATCACAGTTTTGACGGCCATAAAATGCCAAGATGGCACAAAACCCCCCCAAATGACCCCATTTTGGAAAGTAGACACCCCAAGGAAACTGCTGATGGGTATGTTGAGCCCATTGAATATTTATTTTTTTTGTCCTAAGGGATTGAATAATGACTAAAAAAAATAAAAAATAAAAAATGTACAAAAAGTTGTCACTAAATGATATATTGCTCACACATGCCATGGTTATATGTGGAATTGCACCCCAAAATATATTCCGCTACTTCTCCCGAGTACGGGGATACCACATGTGTGGGACTTTTTGGGAGTCTAGTCGCGCACGGCATCCCGAAAACCAATCACCACCTTCAGGATTTCTAAGGGTGCAAATTTTTGATTTCACCCCTCACTACCTATCACAGTTTTGAAGGCCATAAAAAGCCAAAATAGCACAAAACCCCCCAAAATGACCCCATTTTGGAAAGTAGACACCCCAAGCTATTTACTGAGAGGCATGTTGAGTCCATGGAATATTTTATATTTTGCCACAAGTTGCGGGAATATTACAAACTTTTTTTTTTTTGCACAAAGTTGTCACTAAATGATATATTGCTCACACATGCTATGGGCATATGTGAAATGACACCCCAAAATACATTCTGCTGCTTCTCCTGAGTACAGGGATACCACATGTGTGGGAATTTTTGGGAGCCTAGCCGCATACGGGACCCCGAAATCCAAGCACCGCCTTCAGGATTTCTAAGGGCATAATTTTTTTATTTTACTCCTCACTACCTATCACTACCTATCACAGTTTTGACGGCCATAAAATGCCAAGATGGCACAAAACCCCCCCAAATGACCCCATTTTGGAAAGTAGACACCCCAAGGAAACTGCTGATGGGTATGTTGAGCCCATTGAATATTTATTTTTTTTATCCTAAGGGATTGAATAATGACTAAAAAAAATAAAAAATAAAAAATGTACAAAAAGTTGTCACTAAATGATATATTGCTCACACATGCCATGGTTATATGTGGAATTGCACCCCAAAATATATTCCGCTACTTCTCCCGAGTACGGGGATACCACATGTGTGGGACTTTTTGGGAGTATAGTCGCGCACGGCATCCCGAAAACTAATCACCACCTTCAGGATTTCTAAGGGTGCAAATTTTTGATTTTACCCCTCACTACCTATCAGGCCGCGTACACACGGGCGGACTGTTCGCCCAACCTTGTCCGCTGAACAGTGTTTGGGCGGACAGTCCGCTCGTGTGTGGGCTTTCAGCGGACAGTTTCAGCGGACAGTTGGACGGACAAAGTCTTTCGGAAATTCCGAAAAACTGTCCGCTGAAACTGTGTTTGAGCGAACAGTCCGCCCGTGTGTGGGCCTGTCCGCTGTACTTTCGAAATGAGCGGACTGTTCCCGCTCGGAAAGTCCGCCCATTTCGAGCGCGTGTACAGGTAGGCGGGGCCCGCGAAGGAGACGTCGCGGGCTCCGCCGCCTGGAATGGGCTTAAAGGGGAAACCCAACGCCGAAAAAAATCGGCGTGGGGGTTCCCCCAAAGTCCACACCAGACCCTTGTCCGAGCACGCTACCCGGCCGGCCAGGAAAGGGGGGCGAGCGAGCGCGCCCCCCCTCCTGAGCCGTACCAGGCCGCGTGCCCTCAACATGGGGGGGTGCCTTGGGGAAGGGGGGGCCGCGCGGCCCCCCCACCCCAAAGCACCTTGTCCCCATGTTGATGAGGACAAGGGCCTCTTCCCGACAACCCTGGCCGTTGGTTGTCGGGGTCTGCGGGCGGGGGGCTTATCGGAATCCGGGAGCCCCCTTTAAGAAGGGGGCCCCCGGATACCGGCCCCCCACCCTATGTGAATGAGTATGGGGTACAATGTACCCCTACCCATTCACCTGTGAAATAAAGTACAAAAAAAAACACAACACAGGGGAAAAAATATTTTATTGCACAGCTCCGGGGGTCTTCCGTCTTCGGGGGTCTTCTCGCCGGACTCCTCCGCTATGTGTGTGTAGCTCTTTTACTAGCGGAGGAGTCCGGCTTTCTTCCTCCCCGCCGCCGGCCTCTTCTCCCGACTTCGGGGGTCTTGTCCCCCTCTTCGGTTCTTCTGCCGGGCCACCGCGCCTTCTTGTAGCTCTTTTACAGGCGGTGGCCCGGTCTTCTGTCGCCGCTGCCTTCCGTTCTTCTGTCGCCGCCTTCGGTTCTTCTGCCGGGCCACCGCGCCTTCTTGTAGCTCTTTTACAGGCGGTGGCCCGGTCTTCTGTCGCCGCTGTCGCTGTCGCCGCCTTCCGTTCTTGTTCTTCTTCTTGTTCTTCTTCTTCTTCTCCAGGCGATGTTGACACGTCGCTCCCTCCAGCCGGAATGCCAGAGCCGCGCTGTGCGGTCACTTATATAGTGACAATGGGGCGGGGTCACATGGTATATGTCACATGGGTTGGTCACATGGGTTGATGTCACATGGGGACTATGACATCGTAAGGGGGGCGGGGTCACCATGTGACCAACCCATGTGACATATACCATGTGACACCGCCCCATTGTCACTATATAAGTGGCAGCGGAGCGTGTCCCTGGCATTCCGGCCGGAGGGAGCGACGTGTCAACATCGCCTGCAGAAGAAGAAGAAGAACAAGAAGAAGAACAAGAACGGAAGGCGGCGACAGCGACAGCGGCGACAGAAGACCGGGCCACCGCCTGTAAAAGAGCTACAAGAAGGCGCGGTGGCCCGGCAGAAGAACCGAAGGCGGCGACAGAAGAACGGAAGGCAGCGGCGACAGAAGACCGGGCCACCGCCTGTAAAAGAGCTACAAGAAGGCGCGGTGGCCCGGCAGAAGAACCGAAGAGGGGGACAAGACCCCCGAAGTCGGGAGAAGAGGCCGGCGGCGGGGAGGAAGAAAGCCGGACTCCTCCGCTAGTAAAAGAGCTACACACACATAGCGGAGGAGTCCGGCGAGAAGACCCCCGAAGACGGAAGACCCCCGGAGCTGTGCAATAAAATATTTTTTCCCCTGTGTTGTGTTTTTTTTTGTACTTTATTTCACAGGTGAATGGGTAGGGGTACATTGTACCCCATACTCATTCACATAGGGTGGGGGGCCGGTATCCGGGGGCCCCCTTCTTAAAGGGGGCTCCCGGATTCCGATAAGCCCCCCGCCCGCAGACCCCGACAACCAACGGCCAGGGTTGTCGGGAAGAGGCCCTTGTCCTCATCAACATGGGGACAAGGTGCTTTGGGGTGGGGGGGCCGCGCGGCCCCCCCTTCCCCAAGGCACCCCCCCATGTTGAGGGCACGCGGCCTGGTACGGCTCAGGAGGGGGGGCGCGCTCGCTCGCCCCCCTTTCCTGGCCGGCCGGGTAGCGTGCTCGGACAAGGGTCTGGTGTGGACTTTGGGGGAACCCCCACGCCGATTTTTTTCGGCGTTGGGTTTCCCCTTTAAGCCCATTCCAGGCGGCGGAGCCCGCGACGTCTCCTTCGCGGGCCCCGCCTACCTGTACACGCGCTCGAAATGGGCGGATTTGCCTCCTCCTTACGTGGGCGAGTCCGTTCATTTCAAAAGTTGAGTGAACTGTTTGGCAAACAGTTTGCTGAAACAGTCCGCTCGTGTGTGGGCAAGTCCGCTCATGCAAATTTTGAGCGGACTGTTTGCCGAAACTGTTTGACGAACAAGGTTGGGCAAACAGTCCGCGCGTGTGTACGCGGCCTCACAGTTTCGAAGGCCATAAAAAGCCAAAATAGCACAAAACCCCCCAAAATGACCCCATTTTGGAAAGTAGACACCCCAAGCTATTTACTGAGAGGCATGTTGAGTCCATGGAATATTTTATATTTTGCCACAAGTTGCGGGAATATTACAAACTTTTTTTTTTTTGCACAAAGTTGTCACTAAATGATATATTGCTCACACATGCTATGGGCATATGTGAAATGACACCCCAAAATACATTCTGCTGCTTCTCCTGAGTACAGGGATACCACATGTGTGGGACTTTTTGGGAGCCTAGTCGCGTACGGGACCCCGAAATCCAAGCACCGCCTTCAGGATTTCTAAGGGCATAATTTTTTTATTTTACTCCTCACTACCTATCACTACCTATCACAGTTTTGACGGCCATAAAATGCCAAGATGGCACAAAACCCCCCCAAATGACCCCATTTTGGAAAGTAGACACCCCAAGGAAACTGCTGATGGGTATGTTGAGCCCATTGAATATTTATTTTTTTTGTCCTAAGGGATTGAATAATGACTAAAAAAAAAGAAAAAAAAAAATGTATAAAAAGTTGTCACTAAATGATATATTGCTCACACATGCCATGGTTATATGTGGAATTGCACCCCAAAATATATTCAGCTACTTCTCCCGAGTATGGGGATACCACATGTGTGGGACTTTTTGGGAGTCTAGTCGCGTACGGCACCCCGAAAACCAATCACCACCTTCAGGATTTCTAAGGGTGCAAAGGCCATAAAATGCCAAAATAGCACAAAACCCCCCCAAATTACCCCATTTTGGAAAGTAGACACCCCAAGCTATTTTCTGAGAGTCATGTTGTCTGAACGAAAAAAAAGAGATTGATCGGTGGGTATGCCCACCATTAGATACCTCCCTTCATCCACCCACTTCTAATGATGGACATACATGCACCATTTATATATGCCGAAGCATGGGGGCATCCTCCCGCAAAAAAGTTATGCCGCGTACATACGTTCAAACTTTTCCATGGGCAAGCCCCCTGTCGGAATTTTGACCGTATGTACGCGGCATTAGGAGCAAAATCACTCCTCCACCCCTTATGCCCCCATGCTTCGGCATATATGCTCTTTTTTAACTGTGGTGGTGAAATCACCGCCTACAGCACTGGAGTCACGGCTTTATGTATCGTGGGAGCAAACGCTGTTGCTGTCAAGATAAATAAATCCGCGCTGCAGCTGAATGGCGTACCTGCTAAGCAAATTATGGTTAACGTTAAAACAAAGTAACATCCCAGTAAAACCTTACCATACCATACCTGCAAAGCAATTGCCAAAAAAACAGTAAAAAATAAAACATTTTTTAACACAACCTGTGCCTAAAATATATATATGCCGAAGCATGGGGGCATCCTCCCGCAAAAAAGTTATGCCGCGTACATACGTTCAAACTTTTCCATGGGCAAGCCCCCTGTCGGAATTTTGACCGTATGTACGCGGCATTAGGAGCAAAATCACTCCTCCACCCCTTATGCCCCCATGCTTCGGCATATATGCTCTTTTTTAACTGTGGTGGTGAAATCACCGCCTACAGCACTGGAGTCACGGCTTTATGTATCGTGGGAGCAAACGCTGTTGCTGTCAAGATAAATAAATCCGCGCTGCAGCTGAATGGCGTACCTGCTAAGCAAATTATGGTTAACGTTAAAACAAAGTAACATCCCAGTAAAACCTTACCATACCATACCTGCAAAGCAATTGCCAAAAAAAACTGTAAAAAATAAAACATTTTTTAACACAACCTGTGCCTAAAATATATATATGCCGAAGCATGGGGGCATCCTCCCGCAAAAAAGTTATGCTGCGTACATACGTTCAAACTTTTCCACGGGCAAGCCCTCCGTCGGAATTTTGACCGTATGTACGCGGCATTAGGAGCAAAATCGCTCCTCCACCCCTTATGCCCCCATGCTTCGGCATATATGCTCTTTTTTAACTGTGGTGGTGAAATCACCTCCTACAGCACTGGAGTCGCGGCTTTATGTATCGTGGGAGCAAACGCTGTTGCTGTCAAGATAAATAAATCCACGCTGCAGCTGAATGGCGTACCTGAAAACATGAAAAATGGTTAACAATAACACATTAAACAGTAAAGTATAAAAAATTTGAGAGAAGAGAGAGAGAGAGAGAGAGAGAGAGAACAATAAAACGACAACTATTTTTGGTTTTTATATTTTATATTTTTTTTATTTTACTTTTTTTTTTTTATACACTTTTTTTTGAACTGTAACAACTGTAACGGTTCGGGTCTCTCAAAATGCGATGGCATCTTGGGAGACTCTGTGTTAGTGTGCCTAGCCTGTGAAATGCTGTACCCTACGCTAATACTTCACTAGTGAATGGTAGCGTTCAAAACACTCACCCTGACAAAGACCAGGATTGCCAGGACAGCGTGGACAATAAGAACAGGTGTCACGCCTATATCCGCGCTTGCTACAGACACGACATCTTTTTTGGGGGGCTCGTTGGGTAGGGGTACTCGGGAGGACATAAGAATAATGCCTCTCATACAGCCGGCTTACTGCATTTGGTTGGGAATGGTGAGGTACAGAACCGTCTGGAAACAGAAGCTCTGTGACAACCTCTCTTTGGAAGAAAAGAAAGGTTAATGTTCCGCCTGAAGCTTTGTATAGCACAAAAGCATTCAGCAAAGCCAATTGAAATAAGTAAGCAGACACTTTTTTGTACCAGCGTCTGGTCTTACGGGAAGTTAGATACGGCGCTAACATCTGGTCATTGAGGTCCACCCCTCCCATATTTTTGTTATATTCGTGGACACAGAGGGGTTTCTCCACAATACCAGTCGCCGTAGAAATTTGGACCGTCGTGTCTGCATGAAGGGAGGTAAGAACGAAAACATTCTTATTATGCCTCCACTTCATAGCGAGCAAATTATTACACCGATAGCAGGCTCTCTCCCCCAGCCTAAGACGGGAATCTACAAGCCGCTGGGGAAAGCCCCGGCGATTAGGTCGCACGGTGCCACATGCTCCAATCTGATTATCAAATAAATGACTAAACAGTGGCACGCTGGTGTAATAGTTGTCCACGTACAAGTGGTAACCCTTTCCGAATAAGGGTGACACCAATTTCCACACTATCTTGCCAGCGCTTCCTATGTAATCAGGGCAGTTCTCCGGCTCTACGTAACTATCTTTACCCTCATAAACCATAAAGCTCCATGCATAGCCTGTGGCCCTGTCACAGCACTTATAGAGCTTGACCCCGTATCTGGTACGCTTGTTGGGAATGTACTGTTTGAATGACAAGCGACCAGTAAACTTAACCAGGGACTCATCAACGCAGACAACTTTTTGGGGAGTAAACAAGTCTGCAAAACGTTGGTTGAAGTGGTTTATGAGGGGCCGAATTTTGTAGAGCCGATCGTATTCAGGGTCTCCACGTGGACGACAAAGTTCATTGTCACTGAAGTGCAAGAACCGCAAGATCTGCTCGTATCGTGCCCTGGGCATGGAGTTAGAGAACAGGGGCATGTGGTCAGCCGGATGCGTGGACCAATAAGCCCGCATCCGCATAAATTTATGTGTGCCCATGTTGAGGGAAAGGCCCAGAAACGACTTAAATTCGGAAACCGTAACTGGTTTCCAATCTCTGGCAAGAGACGGCAACTGGGGATTAGCGGCGATGCGTTGACCAGCATATAAATTGGTTTGGTCCACAATAGATCTATAGAGATCTTCCGTGAGATACAGAGAATAAAAATCGAGTGGCGTAAAATCATCTGTATCCACCTGAATACCGGGTTGGGCAGTGAATGGGGGAAGTACGGGTTCTGCAGAAGTGGTGGGCACCCAATTGGGATAGGCGAATTCTGCAGGAAGGGCACTATGGGTACGACGGGCCTGTCTTTGTCTTCTTCTTCTTGGTGGCAGCGGGACACTACTTGTGCTTGCCACCTCGCCAGCTTGAACTGCACTTATGGGACTCGCCACGTCACCACGTGATACTGCAGTGCTGGATGTACGTCCAGGGTGTACTAGGCCGCTGGTGCTTGCCAGTTCACCAAAAGGATGAGCGGCGCTAGTACTGGCTCTATACTCCATACGAGGGACTTGCGGTTCCTGCACCTCAACAACATCAGAAAATCGGGGTCGGGTACGCCTGACAATAGCAGGGACCTCTTCTTCGTCGTCAGAGCTATCTGACATGGAGGCGCTGTCCTCTACAGGTTCGTATTCTGAGCCTCATTCTGACAGATCAGTGTCTTCCTCTTCACTATCTGTCATGCTCAGAAACGTGTAGGCCTCTTCACTAGTGTACCTTCGCTTTGCCATTTTGGGCTCTAAATTTAGGGGTACAGTAGTGAGACTCACAGGTAAAAAAGCACCTAGCCTGTCAGCGACTGTATAAAACGCTACCAAAAAAAACTGTTAGCGATCGCAGGGATCAGGCCTGACTCTGCGAACGCTGCAGTTATGTGTGTTGTGTTTTGTAAGTGACAGTGATCGATCGATACTGCACTTGGGTGGGCTGGGCTGGGCTGGGCTGGGCAGAGGGGCAAAACGCAGGTGCTAGCAGGTATCTGGGCTGATCCTGCTAACAATGCGTTTTTTTAGAACCCTAAATTGCTGGGCACGCTAGTATAGATCTGATCAGATCAGATATTGATCTGTTCGGATACTATACCACTAAGGGAGGTGTATGCTTTGCGCGTGGGTGTTAGCGGTGCTGGCACTAACCTAGCACTGCCTGGGGCGACGCAGACCCTTTCTGACCCTAAAACCAAATTTATATCACCCGCCGGGTGATCAGGGGGTTAAACCTTTATTAGGTAATAAATGGCGGGTGCCCTGATGCTATAAAAAGCGAACTACCAAACCAGCGTCACCCGTAACACTTATACGGTGATCACTGGTGAAAGGGTTAACTAAGGGCAATCAGGGGTTAAAACCTTTATTGGGTATTTATATGGGGGTACCTGAAGCTTTATAAAAAGCTGACGGGGAACCTAAATAACTAAATAACTAACTGGCTAACCAGCGTCACCAGTGACACTTATGCAGCGATCGCTGGTGAAAGGGTTAACTCTAGGGGCAATCAAAGGGTTAAAACCTTTATTAGGTTATATATCGGGGTACCTAACGGTATAAAAACCTGGCGTTGAACCTAAAAAAAAACTAGCTTCCTAGCGGGACCAGTGACACTATTGCAGCGATCAGAAAAACGATCGCTTAGTGACACTGGTAAAAGAGGGTGAAAGGGTTAACTGGGAGGGCAATCAAGGGGTTAAACCTTTATTAGGGGGGGGTAGGGGGCTACCCTGGACCTAAAGGGGCCTAACACTAGCTGCCCTGACACTTTTTACAGTCACAACTGACACTAAATGTAGTGATCAATAAATAAATGAACACTGCATTAGTGACACTGTGACTGGGGGGGGGGCGGGGGGCCGATCGGGGGGGTGATCGGGGGGTGACTGGGGTGAAATGTGTGCCTGTGTGTACCTATGTGTCAGTGGACTGTTGGTGCACTTACTTGCGTCTTCACTCCTCGCTGTCCGGTTCAAAAAGACCGCCACGAGGAGTGTGACATCACTTCCTCCTCCTGTGTTTACATTTTCACAGGGGAGGAAGTTCGTCACTCGAGAGGGGATGGGCGGAAACCAACGGCCATCCCCTCATCGCCGATCGCTCCGGCACCTAAAGGGCCCGCCGTATCTAGCGGGAGGGGGTCCGATCGGACCCCCCACCCGCTAGAAGGCATTCACGTACATTTACGTGATTATGCCTGCCTGTGCCATTGTGTTGACGTACATTGGCAATACGGCGGTCCTGAAGTGGTTAAATAGCAAATCTAGGTAATATGTGAAGCCTAGATGCATAGAATGCATTATGATAAAAAAAAGTGAATGCATAGAATGCATTAAGATAAGAAGAAAACTTTTGCCTTTACAGTCACTTTAACCACTTGCTTACTGGGCACTTAAACCCCCCTCAGTCCCAGACCAATTTTCAGCTTTCAGCGCTGATGCACTTTGAGTGACAATTACGCGGTCATACAACACTGTACCCAAATTAAATTTTTATCATTTTTTTTCCCACAAATAGAGCTTTCTTTTGGTGGTATTTAGTTACAGCTCGGAGTTGTATTTTTTGCTAAACAAACAAAAAAAGATGCAAAAAAAAAAAATCATGTTTTAATAGTTTGTTATAAAATTTTGCAAACGGGTCATTTTTCTCCTTCATTGAAGTGCGCTGATTAGGCGGCACTGATAGGCTGCATTGGTGGGCACTGATGGGCTGCATTGGTGGGCACTGATGGGCTGCATTGGTGGGCACTGATAGGCTGCACTGGTGGGCACTGATAGGCATAGTTAAGGCGGCACTAATAGGCACAGATAAGGCGGCACCGATGGGCACAGATAAGGCGGCACTGATGGGCAAAGATGGGCACAGATAAGATGGCACGGATGGGTGGCACGGATAAGTGGCACGGATGGGTGGCACGGATGGGCACTGATAGGTACCACAGATAGATGGGACTGATGGGCACTGATAGGTAGCACTGATAGGTGGCTCTGATAGGTGGCACTGCTGGGCACTGATGGGCGGCACTGCTGGGCACTGATGGGCGGCACTGCTGGGCACTGATGGGCGGCACTGGGGTGCAGCACCTTTGAGGCAGATTGGGTGGCACTGTGGGTGGCACTGTGGGTGGCACTGTGGGGTGGCACTGTGGGTGGCACTGTGGGTGGCACTGTGGGCACTATGGGCACTGACGGGGGGCACTGACGGGGGGCACTTACTTTTGCTTTTATTTTACTTCAGGATGGCACTGCGGGAGGCAGGTGGGCACAGGCAGGTGGCAGGTGGTCCCTTGTATTGATGGCCGTGATCGGGACTGATGTCCCGATCACGGCCGCCGGTGATCGGCTTTTTTTTTCTCTCCTCGCGCTGTCAGCGCGAGGAGGAATAATAGCCGATTACCGGCTCCGTTCTATCACATGATCAGCTGTCATTGGCTGACAGCTGATCACGTGATAAGGGGTCGGGATCGACCCCTTACACGGATCGGTGATCAGGCGAGTCTCACGGACTCGCCGATCACAGAGCGCGCCGCGCGCGCCCCTTAGGGGGCGCGCAGGCCGCTCGTAACCGGGACGACGTCAATAGACGTAGTCCCGGAAATGTAGGTCCGCGCTAATGCCGTCATTTGGCAATAGCGCGGATCTGAAGTGGTTAAACCTTCATCTTTATTTTGTGTGTTTGTGCAGCAAGGGTGCCTCATAGGATAACTAATGCCGCAAACACATGACCGGACTTTCTGGCAGAATAGGTCAGATGGAATCATCGCGTCGCATAGTCCCATCATGTGTGGGATAGTCCAATCATTTTCTTTTAAATATTCCAATCTACCTAGAAATAGAACATGTTTCAAATCTGTCCGACGGACTCAATTTCTATTGGGAAAACCGTTTGCCTGTATGCTGGTCCGACGGACCAAATACGACGCAAGGGAAGCTATTGGCTACTGGCTATTGAACTTCCTTTTCTAGTCCTGTCGTACGTCATCACGTTCAAAATAAATGGACTTTAGTCCATTCGTGTGTGGGCAAGTCTGTTCATTCAGAAGTCCATCATAACTCCATCGAAAGTCAGTTGAGAAGACCGTCTGACCTTTTCTGACGGAAAGTATGGTCGTGTGTACACGGCATAAGAGTAAACATCCTAAAATCAGTGCTCTGTAACTTACTGTCTGTTTCTTCCATTTAACAGCAGCCTTCATACTTCCAATGAAAGTTTAAATACTACTGGTGCTTGTCAGTTGTTTTTTTTAACCATTCAATATATCATACTGGGGTAACCAATCGTAAAATTATGTTACACAGTAGCACACCAAGCTTGGTACAATGCTTTAACTTTGAATGATTACCCAACGCATCTCTAGTATGCACCTGCACAATAACATAAACTATTAGTAGTGTAGAACAGATTTCTTATAACCAGAAAAAGACTTCTGAATATTTTAGTAACCCTTCTTTCCTGGTAACCTAGCTAAGATTGGGTACAAAAGTCCTGGGGTGAGTCATGACTTTTCTATGATTATTATTTCTGGTTTTATTGTACTTACTTGTTAATAGTTATAAACTCTTATGTAATTGTGTTAAATCTGTATTTGTATTTATTGAAATATTATTTTTCTGTATATGTTAGACTTGTAGGTGACGTCTCCTGAGGAAGCAGCGTTTTTTTGTGCCGCGAAACCGGTCGAGCCACACGTCTACCCTACATTTATGTAAAAAATCCCTCCTGTTTGGGGTTATCAATTACCCTTGTATGACATTGTCCATTTTATGGATTGATCATTTTGATCTATGTTTGTATGTTTTGTTTTTTTCTATCATTCTTGTGTAGTTATTTAAAATAAAATTCTATCTAATTTTAAATTTCAATTTACGTTATTGAATACTATCCGATACTGCAATAGTCCCCACTGTTCCCACTGATCTCAGGAAATCTTCGCCCAAAGTTTTTTTCCTAGTGTTGAGCTTTATGCTCTCCCTTGTTCTCTATATCTTAATTGGGACGATGGTATCTTATCTAAAGCTATCTTTTGAGGCCTCTTCATAATCAACCTAGCTAAGATAAATTGCAGCCTGAATGGAATGCAGACACATAGTTACATAGTTACATAGCTGATAAAGTTGAATAAAGACACCATTCAGTCCAGTGTGTGTGTTTGTGTATGTGTGTGTTTACATCACTACATGTCCTATATCACTGTATATTGTGTTCAATGAGATGCCCATCTGAAAGTTTTTTAAATTGTCCACACTCCCGCTTACACCACCTACTGTAAGATGGAGTTGGACATCCTTACCGCTCTAATAGTAAAAATATCCTTTATAATGCATGCCAATAGTCTGCTGGCTTTATTTGCTGCAGCTTTGCATGGCATGCTATTGCTAAGCCTATGATCCTCTCGTGATCCTGTGTGATCTGGTTATGGATGTCCCCTTACCTTACAGCTGTAAGGTAACAGCATATGGGGGGATCCCCTGATGAAGTCACGTGACCCATGACGAACACGCGTCGGGACGAGAGCTACCGGAAGTGACACATACCGAGCTCGCTGCTCGTTTATACAGCGCCTATTTTAAATATCTGTTTGTGAGTATTTTATTTGTCTACCTTTTAATAAAAGTCAATTGTTCAAACTACTACACTATGGGGCATACTTCCTCTATATCTCTCTAACCCCACACATATATCAACCGCTGAGGGACCCCCACGCTGAATATCTCTGAGCTACCATTTAAAGGGACCATACAGCACAACAGGCAGAACACAAGACGCCAGGATTTGGGGACACCACAGCAGGACCTTAAAGGGAAAGAGCATCAAGGACCCTAAGGATATACTGGTCATATGCTGTTACTTTACAGCTGTAAGGTAAGGGGACATCCATAACCAGATCACACAGGATCACGATAGATATACCCACCATCACCAGAATCACCTTACTGCATTCGGTTCACAATTTTTTCACTATTATATTTAAGCACTGGCACTTTATGCGATTTTTTGGATGTAACCACCACTTTTTTGCACAGTGTAATGAACATTCGTCACTCTAAATAAGATTTCATTTTTGATACTGTATTATATTTTAGAGAGTTTATTCACCTGTATAATATATTTTTTAGTACTGGCACTATATGCGATTTTGGGCAGTTTTTATAATCGCATCTAATTATTCGGTGTATTTTGCACAATTTAAGGACACTTGTATTCTTATTGTATTTTTTCTATATATTTTATATATGTATATATATATATATATATATATATATATATATATATATATATATATATTTATTTATTTATTTAAAGTGTATGTCACAACCTTCTGATTTTTTAAGAGGAATTGCATAGTTCCCTATAGAGCATATGTTATACTGATCTATATATATGTTTCAAACATTCACAAGTAATTTTGTGCTATATGAAACTAGTATCTGTATAATTGCCCAGCCACAGTACTTATAATTCAAGCTCTTATATAACATACCATCTCTTGAGGTTGGACTACCCCTGTCACAGTATACTGCTACATATCTTTGGTAAAAATAACCCAAATCAGTGTAAATTATTTGGTGTTTGTGAAAGTTAGACTCTACAAGCCATGGTGCCAATCATTGAAAATTGATCACACCTGATGCATTGAAGGCCTTTCTCATTTCTTGAGACCCTAACAAGCCAGGAAAGTACAAATACCCCCAAAATAACCCCTTTTTGGAAAGTAGAACTTCCAAGGTATTTAGTAAGAGGTATGGTTAGTTTTTTGAAGTTGTAATTTTTTTCCTGCAATTCTTTGTAATAACTTTTTTTTTTCTCAAAATTTTCATATTAACAGATTATTTCTCTTGCGTGCCATGTGCATACCACAAATTACACCCCAAAATACATTCTGCTACACCTCCTGAGTATGGCAATACCACATGTGTGAGCCTTTTTTACGCAGCCTGGCCACATACAAAGGCCCAACATTAAAGTAGCAGTTTTAGGTGTTCTAGGAGTATATATTACACATCTAATTTCTCAACCACCTATTACACTTTTAAAGGCCCTGAAACATCAGGACAATGGAAACGCCTATGGAAACACCCACAAAATGACACAATTTTGGAAAGTAAACATCTCAATGTATAATCTATGAGGCGTAATGAGTCTTTTTAATGGTTCATTTCAGAAGTTCAGAAGTTTTTATGAGCGCTGTAGTGGCACAGATGAGAACTGATGGCACTGTAGTGAACAGATGAGCGCTGATGTGGCAATGAAGAGTACTGTAGTGGCACTAATGTGGCACTGATGGGCACTGTAGTGGCATTAATGTGACACCAGTGAGCACTGTAATGGCACTGTAGGGCAGAAATGAGCACTGTAGTGGAACTGATGTGGAACTGATGTGGCACTGATGGGCACTGTAGTGGCACCGATGGCACAGATGAGCACTAATGGCACAGTAGTAGCACTGATAAGCACTGTGGTGGCACAGCTGGCACTGATGGGCACTGGTGGCACCAATGTGACACTGATGGCACAGATGAGCACTGTAGTGGCACTGATGGCACAGATGAGCACTGTAGCAGCACTGATGAGCACTGTAGTTGCACTGATTGGTACTGTAGTGGCACTGGTGGCACTGATGGGTACTGTAGTGGCACTGATCAGTACTGTAGTGCCACTGGTGGCACTGTAGGACTCAGATTAGCACTGTATTGGCACTGATGTGGTGCTGTAGGACACTGCTGGGCACTGTTGGACACTGCAAAAATCAATCAGACTTACAATTGATCACTCAATCTCTCTTCTCTCCTCGCACACTGTATTGGTGTGATGAGGAAAGAGAGCTGGACCTCTGCATTACCCCAGTTTGTTTACATTGTGAATGTAGTAAAAGGGTTACTGTCATTTTCCCTTTACCGAGATTCGTGATGTGCCGGGTCCTGTGAACCCAGCGAGCACAGACACTGGGGAAGCATGAGTTCAGGAGGATGTCCATGGACGCCCTCCGAGAACAAGCTGACCGCGCTGTAGCCATCTTTCATCTATGGTCCAGTCAGCATGTGGTTAAACCTAATTTGCCATGTAGTAGCCCATCCCTTTAATTTATCGAGGTCTTACTGCAAAGTTGCTATATCCTGTTGTGAAGTTTTTACCCTGCTTAGCTTTTGTATCATCAGAAAACACAAAGATTGAACTATTTATTACAACCTCTTTATCATTTATGAACAGGTTGAACAGAATTGGTCCCAGGACAGAGCCTTGGGGTAAAATAAATGGTAGGTGATACTGTGCCACAGAATCCACAAACTAAATGCAAGTAAACTATATTAAAAAAAAAATGAGACCGGAGAGTGGGGAAGGAAAAATGGAATTGCTGCCTCTACATATTGCTGCCACCTAGGTGGAGCAAGAAAATGAATTGGAACAAGGGTGTAGCTATGGTGCTATTCTTACTTGAAATAAAGAGTGGTGAAAAAATTGAAATGAAAAACAGAAAACTATAGTCAATGTGGTATGGTGTTATACCGTCTGCCAGTATCAAAATTAAAAGAGTGAGGGATGTGAGGAATGATATATTATACCAAAAACTTGGTTTGTTAGACCCTCTGTGCTGAGTAAAAAATAGCCCTGAATAAATAATAGTGTGTTACCCCCTCTGTCTGTTGTACAAATGAGCGAGTTCCTCTCACAATATCACAGTGTGAGGAGAGGAGAGCCGGTAACCGGCCACTGTGGAAGGGGACATCTGCACTGATAATCAGGGCCCTGATCAGTGCAGTCCCAACAGTGCCCATCAGTGCTGCCAATAAGTGGCCATTAGTGCTGCCCATCAGTGCCGCCTATCAGTGCCACCTATCAATGCCCATCCGCACTGTCTATCAGTGCCCATCAATGCCACCTATCAGTGGCCATTAGTGCTGCCTATCAGTGCCCATCAGTGCCGCATATCAGTGCAGCCTCATCAGTGCCCACCAGTGCCACCTATTAGTGCTCTTTAATGCTGCCTATCAGTGCCGCATTTCAGTGAAGCCTCATCAGTGCCTCCTCATTGGTGCCCACCAATGCCCCCTTATCAGTGCTGCCTCATCAGTGCCGCCTCATCAGTGCCCATCAGTGCAGCCTCACCAGTGCACATCAGTGAAGGAGAAATATTACCTGTTTGCAAAATGTATTAACAGAAACTAAGAAAAAAACTTTTTTTTTCCAAATTATTGGTCTTTTTTCATTTGTGAAGCAAAAAGTAAAAACCCCAGTGGTAGTTAGATAACACCAAAAGAAAGTTTTATTTATGTGAAAAAAATGTCACATGACTACACTGTTGCATGGTCACGCAATTGTCTTCCAAAGTACGACAGTGCTGGAAATTGGCCTGGGGAGGAAGGGGATGATAGTGCCTAGTAAGCAAGTGGTTAAAGATTGGGAATAATGGCTTGGTGTCATGTTACTACTTACACTGAGCCCACAGGTGATCAGGTGACATGGGATCCCCCAGGGCGTGGAGTCTAAGGGCTAGCCGGTATTCTGCCAGGGACCCCCTCACAAGGGTTTGGGCTTAGCTGCGTGCTGACCCCAGGTCACGATCCCCGGGTTCACCATGTTTGCTAGGGAAGACACTGTTAGACAAGGATGGATGGATGGATGAAGCAAAGGAGAGCCGGATAGAGAGCCAAAGTCAGAGCGGGCTGCAGACAATGTAATCAGAACAAGCCGGGTCGGTACACAAGAGATCAGTTCACGAGAGGTCAGGAAAAACAGGTTACCCAAAGGGAGCTCAGAAACAAATGTTGCTCAAGCAACAAGTAGCTGGTTTGAAAGGGATTTAAATAGAGAAGCACATGAGGGGCAGGACAGGAAGTAGCAGGAAGGAATCATATATTAGGCAACAGATGAGGGGCGGCAACACCCATAGCCACAGAGTGCACAGAGCTGAACACCAGCTAGTGGAACAACAGGTGCTAGCCGACCTACAGCAGTAAAGGTGAGACACAGATCAGCTCCGCATCTGATCTGTGACACCTGGCTATACTCTCCTGGAATACTCTTGGGTGAAAGCCATCTGAATCTGGGGATTTATTCACATTCAGTTTTTAAGTCCTTTTTGAATAATGGCTTCTGTTAGCCAATATGAATTATTCCATGTTGTGGTTCCAACAATACAGTTTTGTTTACTATACTATACTATACCCCTCATTTTCCTTAGTAAAATTCAAGGAGAAGGATGTATTTAACACAGTTGCTTTCTCCCTGTCACTTGTAAACATTTTCCCCTCACTGTTCTTTATGGGGCCAAAATGCTTTGACCTCGCTTTTTTACTTTTAATATATTTAAAACATTTTGTTTCATTTTTTCACTGTTACCTGCTTTGTATCTCTCATGGCCTATTTTTGCTGCCCTGATTGCACTCTTACATTTCTTATGGCATTTTTTGTAGTGTTGGAATGCTGACGGTAACCCTTCAGCCTTATATTTTTTTAAAGGATCGTTTTTTTTCTTTAATATGCTTTTTTACACTAAAGTTAACCTGTTCCCAACCAGCGCATGCCGATGTACGTCAGCAGAATGGCACGGGCAGACATATTGGCGTACAGGTACGTCCAATCTTTAATGTCGCCCTTCCATTGCGAGCGAGCCACCAGCAGCGCGCTCGCTTGCTGGTCGGAACCTCCGTGAGTCCGGTCGCGGGTCCCATGGACTCGATCGCCACGGGCATACCCGCGATCGTCTCATGGGGCGGCTAAATGAGGAAATGCCATTGTAAACAGCATTTCCCCCTTCTGCCTAGCAACTAGTGACGCTGATCTCTGCTCCATGTGATTGGAGCAGAGAAAGCCCAGGCCTCAACAGTTAGTAACACACCCCTAGGAACACTTAACCCCTACACTGTCACCCCCTGGTTAACCCCTTCACTGCCTGTGTCATTTGCACAGGAATCAATGCATTTATATAGCAGTGATTGGTTGCTGTATGAATGACAATGGTCCCAAAAATGTGTCAAAAATGTCCGATGTGTCCGCCATAATGTTGCAGTCACAATAAAAATCGCTGATCGCCGCCATTACTAGTAAAAAAATATTAATAAAAATGCCATAAAACTATCCCCTATTTTGTAAACGCTATAACTTTTGTGCAAACCAATCAATAATCGCTTATTGTGATTTTTTTTTACGGAAAATATGTAGAGGAATACGTATCGGCCTAAACTGAGGGAAAAAATGTTTTTTTATATATTTTTGGGGGATACTTATTATAACAAAAAGTAAAAAAATTATGCGTTTTTTTCAAAATTGTCACTCTATTTTTGTTTATAGCGCAAAAAATAAAAACCGCAGGGGTGATCAAATACCACCAAAAGAAAGCTCTATTTGTGGGAAAAAAAGGACATCAATTTTGTTTGGGAGCCACGTCGCACGACTGGGCAATTGTCAGTTAAAGCGATGCAGTGCCGAATCGCAAAAAGTGGTCTGGTCTTTGACCAGCAAAATGGTCCGTGGCTGAAGTAGTTAAGCCACCCAGGTTTAACTTTAGTTATTTTATATTTTTTGCCCATTGGAATACACTGGATAATGCCATTAACTATGTTCTTAAACACGCTCTAACGCTCAAACTAATGCTGTTCATAACATTGGGGAACAAATAGGGGGCCCTGGGAGGCACGCTAGCCCTTGTCTTTCTAAACATCAACAGTTAGAATTTCCAAATCAGAGTGCAATAGATAAGTGATTGTGTTGCTTATTGCATGAGTCAGTTTCCACTTATACACTGGAAGTGGGCCAAGTGGGTGGGTTCTGCATTAGGCTGGCCTTGATTCTCTATAGGCAACCCCTTCTGAATTGTCTGTGGTTTGCACAAGTTGATAAAATTATTTATTATATATGGTCATCATAATTTAATCTTTCCTTGCTTTCATGGAAACTCTAGACATGTTAGCTTCAGTGCATAAGATATGTGTCATTGAAGGCTGTCAACACAGTGTACAGGCCAAGGATAAAACTGAAGAGCTACATGGGTAAGGATTTTATTATTAAAAGGAAGACCATGTCTGTCTAACCTGCTATTAAAAGTTTGAAAATAAGTGCAGAGTTAGTCTTTAAAACCCAGATTCATCTACATCACTTGGCCCAAAAATTTTAGTATTGTGATATCCTGAATTCAGCACTTGTTCTCCATCTAGTGTATCAGCAATAATTATCTATTTCCTTCTTTTGAACAAGTTTGTAAAAGTATCATATTTGGTAGCCAATGTTTAAGCTTTGCTTGTTTCCATGGAAGCTGCAGACAGATTAAATTCAGTCTCTACAAGCGTTCTGAAGAGTAGATAACTATGGGCTGCTGTGTCTAGCTTTACTCTTCACTTCTCAATGAGAAAAATTTTAACATTTTATACTGTACAGGACAGATACTGCAAAAACCTATCGAATATCAATGGGACTGAAATTAGACACTTGCCTAAATCACATTTAAAAAAACTCAAATCCCACTGATGTAGGAAAATACAAGGAGAACATAGGATCCTTATATGTAATTAAGCCTACACAGTCAGCATATCTCATAACTATAATTCTTAGTAAAATCTACTTATTCAGGAAACAATGAACACAGATACAAACAGTTTAAATCATTCATATTTGAAGTCTATCTAAAGTTAAAAAATAAAATTATACATGTGTTCGAGTCTGACCACTAAATATTAAACATCATTGTTATTCCCCTTTTGGACCCGATTTCCAACTAAAGATACCTGTTGATCTTGCTAGAAATATCCTTGTTGAGTCAATCCTTCCTTAGGGTGAAAATGCACATATATTGGCAGTTCTACAATTGTTGTCACCCTGCTAGACACAATCCTTTGTTGTGCTACTGGGGACATGCCAATGCAATCAACAACAGTCAATCTGAGCTCTGTGTTTCTCCAGGAATATCTCTTTCAATCCCTACCAGCAAGGCCACTGTGTCAATATCTCATATAACACAGCTCTACTGCTGAATCATGGGACATGTAGTTCATAAAGCTGTCTGCGTGCCCAGGAAAGTGGTTTGTATTAACCACTGCAACCCAAACGCCTATTTTGAAAATCATCTAAAATATCAGTACAGCATTTAGGCAAGAATAAAGAAAAGGGTTAGTATTGCTTAGTCACAATAACCATATCTAGATGTTTCCTATATCACAAAATAAATCTTCACAGTTTCTAGTTGAGTTCCACTTTAATGTTTTTCCAATAATATTGTTATAGCAAGTAATATTTATTTCAGTGTTTTTATCAACAATAATGAATATTTGTTTTCATTGTTTATAACAATGCATATTTAGTGGTGTAAACTTACAAACACTTGCATAGCTTTTCATCCAGCTAAATAGCTAGTATATTTGTTTATGAAAAAAAAAATGATTTCAGGCTATTTCCTCTACAGCTTGAATGTTATTCATTCTTAAAAAAAGAGTGATTTAAGAAAATATTGCACGAGATGGAACTGAAAATCATAGTAAATACATATTTATTTCCTATGATCATCAGCTTATCTAATGGCCATAATGCCGTAGTCAGCTGATCTATTTTTTATTTATTTTTTTACAAATTAATAACATTCAATCTCTAAAGGAAATAGGAGGAGAACTTTTAATTTTGCCAAATTTCCACAGAATAAATGTACCATCAGTTTTGCTGGACAAAAAGCTATGCAAATTTTTTGTTTATATAAATACACCCTTTATGCCCCGTACACATGAGCGGAATTCCGCTCAAGCTTGGCTTGCATACACACCAAGTTCTCGGAATTTTCGACCGTCAAGAACACGGTGACATACAACACTACGATGAGCCGAGAAAATGAAGTTCAATGCTTCCGAGCATGCATCAAATTGTTTCCGAGCATGCGTAGGAATTTTGCGCGTCGGAATTGCTACAGACGATCGGAATTTCCGATCGGAACTTTTTCCATCAGAAAAATAGAGAACCTGCAGTCAATCTTTTGCTGGTGGGAATTCTGCCAGCAAAAGTCCGATGGAGCATACACACGGTTGCAATTTCCAACCAAAAGCTCTTATCGGACTTTTGCTGGTTGGATTTCCGATCGTGTGCATGGGGCTTTAGTCTTATTTTATTATATCTAACACTAAACACTAATTGGTAACAAATAAATTGATCCTAAGATATAAGCCCCATACACACTATCAGATTTTCTGCTGATTTTTTCCTTTCAGATTTACCAAAACCATATAATATGAGGTCAAACCTTAGGAGTTTCAATTTGTATGCAATCAGGCAGGCTATTGCACTACATGGTTTTGGTAAATCGGAAGGAAAAAATTGGAAGAAAATGTGATAGTGTATATGGGGCTTTAATGTTATCACCCCATTATGTAAGCCGAAGTAAAACCTAACTCGTAACCTTTTCCCCATGAATACAAAATGAACTGTACTAACCTACTGTGTCAAATATCATAAGACAAACAGTCTACAGTGAATATCTAAAAAATGTATTTATTTGCCTTTAAGCCTATTGCACTGATTTTAGGCTTCTTCATGCGCTCCTTATTTTGATGATTAGCTTACATATTGACATCTTTTGTTACAAAAAAAATTTGCAAAAAAAACATTTTCAAAATGGACATTTTAGTACAAGATTTCCTTTAATGGATTTAGAAACATAGAACAAAGTGTACCAAGGAAAGTTTTTTTTTTTTTTGTACTTAATGTAAGATACCGCTAGCTGGATTTATTAAGGAGCTGAATGCTGTAATTACGGCCATTACCAGCCCCAAATTTAATTAGTTTGACATTTTAGATTTTCTCAAAATCCATACACAAACCCTTTATGGGCTGTTATCTTGAGAAGCTAGCTGATCTTGAGAAGCCACTTCATGATTATTTGCTCCATCTACAGACCTACATAAACAAACATAGGAGAGAAATGGTTACATTGTTAGTCTGGTTGAATAAAGGACACAAAACCACTTAGTTCAACAGAAGATTAAAGCTGAACTCCATGCATGCTTCTAAGTACACAGATGAAGTACATATATGGAAGCTAGTTTACCTGCTAAAGGATTTGTACTTCTGTCTATTTAGGCCTAAGTTTTAAACACTCCGCCACACAGCACAGCAAGGAGGAATTCAACATATTCCCAGCTGTAGTTAGGAGTACATTGGAATCATCCCTACTGCCTCAGCCTGGTGATTGGACTGTAAAAGAGCAGCAGCAGGTCAATGAGGTTATTTCTATGCTCACGTTGCTCTCTCTCTGGTGCCTGCTTGTGCCCTGTCACTACAAAATTATTGTAGCACACCTACTGTAATTGACTACTATTGATTTCCCTCTACCTTGTTGTGTGAGTGTATCTGCATAGAGAATTACGGAGGTTGAAAATCAAGTAAAATTTAGGTACATCATTTAGTTGCATTTTTAAAACACATGTAATAATTTATAAATGACTATAGAGCTATATTAATTTATGTTTTAATTTTTTCATTCATTTTGGTGTTTTCCTGGTGAGTCACGCTCCATGTGTGAATGGAAACACTGAGCAGCAGCAAACCTGCTTGGGTGCCCCCATAGCAAGCTGTTTGCCATTGGGCCACTTGGCAAGAGGGAGGGGCCAGGATTGCCTGCAGTGGACCCGAGAAGAGGATGATTTGGCCTAGTCTGTGCAAAACCATAAATATGACAAGTTTTTTTTTTTAATATCTGCCTTTAATATTACGTTAAAAAATATACATACATTCATGAATGTATACATTGCTATTTATATTATTGAGCTATCCTCTGTGCATTCAAAATAAATGAAACACTTCATTTGCACTAGAGGGTTGTTTTCATTTTCTAAAGATAATTTTCAGTCTGTAGAAATGCTTGTTTAAACCTAACAAAAAAATACCCTTGCAGTGAGCCAAACACCCCAATCCCCTCCCAACACATAACAACTCACTGCCGGGGTTAAATGTCCAGGGATGCCAGAATAAAGAGAAATGCTTACCTTATTCCATGCTCCAGCAGACTCCCTCTATCTTTGCAACAATTCCAGCGCTGCTGTCTTTCTAAGCTGTTCATGACCGGGGTCGCATGGTCACGCCCTACACATACAATGCAGGGCAAATAGCACTGCACTTTATGTAATGCAACAGAGGGTCACCCACAGGCCAGACAGGTAATGGACTAAGTAATATTGCCTGTTTCTGCTCCTTTTTACAGACAGAAACTCAGCTTTAGATTTTATTACAAACGCCTAAAGCCTAGCACACCCTAGTAGAGCCCTTTCACATGAACTTCCCAAAGCCAATAGAATAGTGGTTTGAGGGACAGGCATGGCATGAATGGACACGATGGCTTCAGGAAGATAGGCTGTGGTGTTCAGCAGGCTCCAGACCCACTAGAGCATGTCCACATGCTGCCGTACAGCTGCACTCCCGCTCGGTGGTGGTGGAAAGAGCCAGGCTAACGAGCTTAGAGCTTACCTCTTGGTGCAGAGTGCAGATTCTGGAAATGCAATTAAAAGAACCCTGGTCCAAGAGGGAAGGAAGTTTGGCTCCCCTGATGTGAGGGGGGACCAGAAAGGTTCAGATCCGATCCCCCCATACAGGGCCGAGGAGTGACAGGCATTGAAAGGGGTGTTGCAGCACATGGCAATGGCCAAATACCTCTGAGCCTAAAGCAGAGCTGTACATCCCTGGAAAGGGATCTCCCAGGAGAAGGGAAAGGCACCTCGGTTTATGCAGGTGTAACGGAGAATCCGGAGGGGGAGTGTATTGGAGGGGACCCGAGACTTCAGAAGGTGGAAGGAATCCCAGGAGGGATGGCTGAATACCTGGAAGTTGAAAGTCGTGGTACTACAAAACCCAGCAGTGAATCAGGAAAAATCAGCACTTGTGATGAATCCAGAGACAGCCTCTACAGGGCAGGTGCAGTATGTTAATCCTTTGTATGGTGATTTCAATAATGAACTAAGTGCATCTCAATCAGAGTTAATAGGGGATTGGGAATTAAGAGAACATTTGAGAGCACTTCTTACAAAGAAAGACATTCAAATACTTATAACCACTGTTGAATCATCCTCCAAACAGGCTGTGGAGGAGTTAAGGGAGGAAATAGGGGCATGGGGACACAGAGTAGAGGAGATGGGCCAGGATGATATTAGACAAGGAATGGCTGATATACAAGATATGATAAAACATTATGAGGAAGTGTTGAATTTTCTGTTAGATCAAATGGATAATCAAGAAAATAGAGATCGTAGGCAAAATCTACATATAAGGGACCTGCCTGAAATAAAACAACATTTTGAAATACTTTCAAAGGTGACCAGTCTGTTCCAGGTATTTCTGGGGCCATCTGCACTGGATAAGATTGAAATAGACAGAGTCCATCGTGCCCCTGCCCCTACCCCCCAAAATGCAGAAAAACCAAGAGATGTCATTTGTAAACTACATAGACTTCCAGTGAAAGAAGCCATCATGAAAGCAGCCCATAATGAATCCACGGTTGATTTTGAAGGTGCACAAATAGCCTTATTTCCAGATTTACCATATAGAACTCTTATGCAACGCAGAATGATTAAAGCCTTGATGGAAGTTCTACAAGCAGCTGATGTTAAATATCGATGGGAATATCCCTTTAAGGTTGTAGCAACCTGGAATGGGAAAACAGCAACACTTAAAGCGGGATTCCGCTGCCGTTTTTTTTTTTTTTACCTGTGTCACTGGTGGGCGATTCCTACGGTGTCTTTGCAGTCACGATCGGCGTCTTTTTAACCCCCCGGCGTGACGATTTCATTGCTAAGGAAAAATTTTAAAAAAGCAGTCCGGCGGTTTCCATTTTTACTGTGGGCGTTTGAAGCCCACAGGCATTTACTTCCTGGATGCGATGACGCTGAGCTCCCAGCATCCACCGCTCCATCTCGCACATGCTCATTGAGTGTCCTCTTTGTTTTCCTTCCTCTTGCCTCGTGTGCTATAGTGGTAATGGCAGATAGAGCTGCCTGCCCACTTTCAAAATGGCAATTTCGGACACGCCCTCGTCACGTGACCGGCGTCCTCCTTCCGAAATCTCACGAGATTTCGGCTTGACTGTGTCCCCCACAGATTCCTGGGAAATAGCTAAAAAAGTTCCCAGGGACCATTGCGAAGCCGATAAACACGCCTACTCCCACGGGAGGAGAGCCCGGAAGTCGGCATAAACATTAAAAATAAAAGGTAAATACTGCATATTATTTTATTTCAATGGTCATAACTGCATCTATATTCCAAAGCCATTTGAATAAGATGAACTTGCAATTTTCTGTACAAAACCGCTTTAAAACGAAAGATAACTTGCAACACTTTGCAGAGGTGCTGGAGCTCCCGCTGGTGGACTTTCCGTATTGGAGATTGAATAACTACAAACCATCCCTACAACAACCAGAATGATGGCACCAAGTGCCAGATAAAGGTCGATGGAAAATTGATGATGATGTGGATAAGACAGGACTATAATCCGGTCATAGAAAGATATACCTTAGTAATTAATGGTGTAAAGTGAAAAAGGCGAAGAGGAAAGGAGCAGATTGCCTAGAGTTGACTCGGGGGGTGTTTTGGGTGGGGGAGAGGTTGTTTTGTCCCCTCTGTTCTCTCTTAATCCCCCACCACCCTCCCCTTTTTTTTATTTTTATCCCTTTTTTTATCCCTTCTTTTTTACCCCCCTCCTCTTTGTTTTTCTCCTCTTCCCATTTTCCCCTAAATACTTTTTTGTTTTCTCTCCTTTTATGGGAATTTTTGAGGCAATACTCAGAAATATCGCCAAAAAATAAATTATATAAGGGGAAGCCCGGGGTTCACAAGGTACTCATGTTTTTATTAGGGCTGTTACTGATTAAAATGTTCCTGTTCGATTAATCGATTTTTTTAATTGATTAATCGACTAATTTCGATTAATTATAATGCACATACAGTTTTTACAATTTTTTTTATTAAACTTTAAGAAAAACGTAGAAAGTTAGTTTAACTTTAACTGTAATGTCCACATCTCCCCCCATGCTGTATTGTCCACATCTCCCCCCATGCTGTATTGTCCACATCTCCCCCCATGCTGTAGTGTCCACATCTCCCCCCATGCTGTATTGTCCACTTCTCCCCCCATGCTGTATTGTCCACATCTCCCCCCCATAAAGTACTGTCCTCATCTCCCCCCATAAAGTACTGCCCACTTCTCCCCCCATAAAGTACTGCCCACATCTCCTCACATCTCCCCCATACCTTAAAGTGGAGGGCCACCCTGAAAACAAAAAAAATATTAAAAATTACAAAAAAATATTAAAAAAAAAAAAAATGAAAAAAAATTTTTTTTTTTACTTACCAGAAATGCCTGTTGCTAGGCACTTTCTCCTAATCTTCCTCTTCCTCCTCCGCGGAGATCTTCTGTCTTCTGTCTTCGTCGCGGCGTCTTCTGGGTAATGAGTCGCGCTGTGTTCTGGGAACTGTGTGTTCCAGAACACAGCGCGTCCCATTCAGAAAGCGCTGCCGGACTCGCGCATGCGCAGTAGCTGCGGGACTCGCGCATGCGCAGTAGGAAACGGGCAGTGAAGCCGTAAGACTCCACTGCCTGTTTCCCTTACAAGGAATGGCAGCACTGGGACCCGAGAGCCGAGGGACGGGTCGGCCTCGGGCGGCCGACATCGCGGGCACCCTGGACAGGTGAGTGTGTTGATTAAGTCAGCAGCTGCAGTGTTTGCAGCTGCTGACTTTTTTTTTTTTTTGTATAACCGGCCCTCCTCTTTAATATTCATGATTGTCTGCTCTGTCTGGAATAGACAGCAGGCAGACCTGTCCATCCTCTGAGTAGACACAAGCAGGCGGGCGATGATGACGGCAGCGCGTGCGTCTAGGCCGCCGTCGGGTGGACCAAGATGGCCACGGCTCCGGAGCTAGGCTGAAGCCGTGGCCTTTCCTATGGGCGAGACCGCGGAACTGACTCCGCGAATCGTCCTCGATCAAAATTATTTTGATCGATCAAAGAAATTAACGATTAATCGAACAATTAATCGCTAATTTCCGCAGCCCTAGTTTTTATCCATCATTTCCCCAATAGGTCGGTCCAGAGACAAAGGACTTTGTTTTATGCCAAAAGGCGGAAGGGGGGACTCTGAGCACAGGTGGTCCACCTCTACCCGGATTCACCCTCCCTTTTATAGGGATGTGCCACAGACAGTGGCATAGTAGGTTATGGTTTTTAGATGGTTTTGTGTGTTGTTTTTTTGTTTGTTTTTTTTTTTTCTCCTCCTCCCTCCTCCTTCCCATCATATGCATCCAAGACGAGAGAGCTCAGAATGCTGGGCGCAAACACTGATCAGGCACAGCAGTACAATAAGAGACTCAGGGGAGTAATGAGAGAATGGCAAGTAGACTGTAGATTGTATTGCATAATGTGAGAGGGCTTTGTTCGATTGGTAAGAGGGGCCACCTCTGGCATGAACTGCATCACATAAGAGTGTTTTTTGCAAGAGACGCACTTCGTGACAGGGTCGACCCTTCATATGCCTCTTTTTTCAGGGAATCAATGGTTTCATGTGCCTTCGCCCATTCCTAGCTCTAGAGGAGTTACAATAGCTATACACAAACAATGTCCCCTAGTACCCACAGAAATACGAGCAGATCCTGAGGGCCACTTTCTTTTTGTTAAAGGAAAGATCCAGGGCCAGTTTTATACCCTAGGTATTATATATGCCCCTAATAGCCATACCGTTAAATTTTTATCTAAAACTTTAGAGATCATTGGGGAAGTTTCGGGAAGGTCTATTGGTTATGGGAGGGGATTTTAACATTACCTTGGACCCTAGTCTAGACATCTCTTTGGGGAAAACCTTTGTGTCTCATAAGGCGTTAAGATATGTTAAACAGCGCCTTTGCTCTCTGCATTTGGTGTACAGTTGTAGGGTGTTGCATGAGCAGGACAGGGATTTCAGTTATTACTCCAAAATACACAATGTATATTCAAGGTTTCAATATGTTGTTGATCGATCAATATTATCTGAATTATGTAAATTCATCAACTATTGAGTCAATCCCCATGTCAGACCATGCTCCAAAAAGTTTAACGATACCGTAGGTGCCCGCGATATTGTGTCAATCTCGCCACTTTTATTGTCGAGATTGACACCATGTAAGCCCCATTGCATGAGCCAGTGCCGAGCCGGCTCACATCGGGAAAGGAAAAATGTTTATTTTCCTTTCCCGATGGGTGACAAGCATCGCTGACATTGAGGCCGGGTTCACACTGGTGCGGGGATCCGAATTGGATTCCCACCAATACCAGGCACTGTATTTGGTATGAATCTTAAGGGAGAACTCCATGCCAAATTTTAAATAAAAAACTGGCATGGGTTCCCCCTCCAGAGGCATACCAGGCCCTAGGGTCTGGTAGGGTTTTTTAGGGGAACCCCCCTACGCCAAAAAATAGCGTGGGAGTCCCCCCAAAGTCCATACCAGACCCCTATCCGAGCATGCAGTCCAGCCGGTCAGGAAAGAGGGTGGGGATGGGCGAGTGGCCCCCATCCTGAGCCATACCAGGCCACATGCCCTCAACATGGGGGTGGGTGCTTTGGGGAAGGGGCACCCTGCTGCCCCCCACCCCAAAGCACCTTGTCTCCATGTTGATAAGGACAAGGGCCTCTTCCCGACAACCCTGGCAGTTGGTTGTCAGGGTCTGTGGGCAGGGGGCTTATCGGAATCCAGGAGCCCCCTTTAATAAGGGGGCCCCAGATCCTGGCCCCCCACCCTATGTGAATGAGTATGGGGTACATGGTACCCCTACCTATTCACCTGGGGAAAAAGTATTAATAAAAAAAAAACACACAACACAGGTTTTCAAAGTAATTAAGAAAGTAATTCAAAGTAAAAGCTGGTACCAGGGAGTGGGGTCATCGATCGGCAGGTGAGTGACTACTGATTTATTTACCTTATTGGTGAGGATCTTTTGGTGTCACTTATACTGCCGCGGTGACCACCACGTGCGGGACCTGTATTGCTGCTGTGCCTCCGCGGTGGGCTAGGCTGGCCCATCGGGAGAAGTAGAGGGCTCGTACCTAAAAAAGAGAGTCCGGCTAGGTTGGCCTGACTTAAAACTATTAAGTAAAATAGATTAAAGAAGAGTCCGGCTAGGTTGGCCTGACTTAAAACTATTAAGTAAAATAGATTAAAGAGAAACACTACAGGGAAGGGAAGCAATAGATTGCGCCCTCCCCACATAAGGTCGGATGTTCAAGGGACGCCCGAAGGCTAATTTGATCAAATCAAACACAGTGCACATTTTATCTAGTCATGTAAAACGATTGTATGTGATTTAGTTGTTCATATTTTTCTTTCCAGGTTACGTAAGTATTTCAAACTTGCCTTTTCAATCGTTTTTTTTTTGTATTTTGCTGTTCTTTCAATGTCTTTACCTTGGGATCCAGATTGCTGTGAAATTGTTAACCCTTGCCCTCACTGTACTGTTGGTTTATTGTTTCTTAAACAAATTGATATCCTGATATTGATAGCCACTCGCCCAGGGGGATATTCCACTAGACTAGGAGAACGCCCTGTGTACCCCCAGGACGAGACTTCTCCCGTTGTCCCGCTAGTCAGAATAAACCTGCATAGCCCAGTCAGTGAATCCCACCTCCTTGCTGAATCTTCCCTGGAAGAAGTTCAACAACAGGTGATTCGTGCCACTGGCTGCTATCACCTCTGCCCCCTTACCAAGCATCTCATAACACCCCCCCATAATGGGGAATACTGTAGGCAAAGACGGGACCCCTTATGAACAACCTACTCCCTATCAGTATGTGCAGACTATAGTGCCCGGTCCCTATGTAGAACCATTTTGGAGTCAGGTTAGGGAAAGGTGCCAGCAATTAGGGATCCATGATATAGGTCCCGCAGGCCCCTGCAACACAGAAGATTGGCATGTAGTAAAAAAGATTTGTCAGTTACATAAGCACTCATAACCCCCCGGGAAGTGGGATGTAGATTACATGAAAAAATCTTGCAAGATATGGGAAGCCCCTCTAAAAATTTATAAAAAAAAGCATGCCAAAAATCATGCCCTCACAGAAGGAAAACCAATACCCTCGGCCCCTATAACTACACCCCTGAATGCCCCAGAAATACCCCCTCCTTATGTCCTTGTCAAAACTGACGAGGGCGAGGTTGCCCAGGCCTTGGCCATCAACCCCAGCCTTGGGGTAGACATGGCTGCCATATCCGCTGCACTGTACAACGCCTCCACCCCGCACCAAAGACAACAATGGGACAGGGAATCCCAAGCCAAAAGAGACAGGGAGGGCCAGGAGTACCAGGACCGAGTAGAAGCCGATGGGAGGGCGAGGGAGACCCCTGAGCAAAAAGACTTTAGGGAAGAGATGGAACGGTTTGCCCTTGAGGTAGAGGCAGCCAGAGCTAAAATAGAACAGGGACATAGCATTTTGAGGGAAGCCCGAGCCGCCCTAGCACAAGCAAAACGAGAAACAGAGGGAGACCCGGACCAGAGCCCGGGAACCTCCCAAAGCAGTGATCCCACTGAGGGAGAGGCTGTAGTCCTGAGTCCCGAAGACAATCGGGCCATGGAAAAACTCTCTAAGATGGGGGTGGTCACCAGGAGTAAGGTCAAAATCAAGTTGGCTACAGAGAAACCACTACCCGTACCCATACCAGCGCCAGGACCCATTATCTCACCTATGGCCACTCCCGTAGTTACTGACGAGGATGATGAGGACACCCCCGATATTAAGGCTCCCCTTATGACCATTGGTAACACAGAAATTCACCTACCCCTGCCCCAGGCACACTGACAAAACTCAAAGAACTCTGTCCATCCCCCAGAAAACATCCTAGGGAAGCTGCCACCTTCCTGTTGCGCCAGTGCGCCGGGTCAAATCTGGACCCGATTGATCTTGAGAGTATAATACATATTCTAGACCCCGACTGCCCCGACCCCCCAAAGGTAAAAGACCTGTTTAATGCCCATGTCCAGGGAAAAGGGGGCTGGCCAGCTTTCTGGAAAACCCTAGGACAACATTGGAGCACCCTTTACAAAGGGATCACAGCACTGCAAGATCTGGTCCAAACAAAACAAGCCCCGAAGGAAAAATTCTATGATTTTTGCACCCGAGTATACAACCTCTGGAAAGCGGTAGATGGGGCGGATGGGTCCCTTTTTACCACTACTGTAATGGCCGGAGGGGAGCCAAAAGTAGTACAGCTGCTAAAATTAATTAACCCCAAATGGGCTACCCAAACCCCGGAGGATTTCATGTCAGACACCCGCTCCAGGGAAACTTCCGGGGTTTTTGAACAAAAAGGGGGGTTATTTTATAACACATTTGAACCCCCAACCCCTTTAATGGCACTCCAACCATATGCCCCCACTCGAAGACCAGAATATGCCCCCCAACCACCAGACCAGGGTTGTTTCAACTGTGGTCAAATGGGACATTGGAAGTCCAATTGTCCCTACCGTAGGGGCCAAACGGGACCTTGGGGGAAGGGAAATGGACGAAGGCGTTACCCTAACGCCTTTCCTTCAACTCCACAACATCAACGTCCCCCAACTTACCAAGGACCAGTGTCAGGCCCCAGATATCACCAGCCCTATCAAGGACCCCGAGGACCCCCTCCACCTAACAATGCCGCCCTTCGTGTTCCACCACCCCCACCAGCCCCTATTCCCATGCAATGGCCTGCCACCCAACCCTCAAGCAGGACATAGGGCTGCCTGGAGTATGTCCCTTCCCTCAGCCTGGTATGTTACAATGTGTCCTGGAGGAGCCTACCCCAGGTGATCCTGGGTGTAGATGGAAAACGCATTTGTTTTCTCATTGACACTGGTGCCACCTCTAGCTCCATCAATGATGTGACCTTTGACACGCCACAATGTTCTGAGGGAAGCTCCATAGGTATTAATGGGACTCCTGTTACCCACCCTATCACCCCACCCTTATCAGTAACCACCCCGGAGGGGGTGCTACTTTGCCAACAACGGTTTGCCATCCTGCCCCAATGCCCAGTCTCCCTGATGGGAAGGGACTTAATGTCCAAACTGGGAGTGGTGATCAAATTTGATCCACAGGGAGCAGTAACTGCCAGCTCCGCACTCTGCGACTTACAAGGCCCAAAGAGACAATCCAAAAAAGGGTATTTTGTACTCTTACCTGCCTCCCTGGAAACCCATGCTATTTGGGCAGAGAATAACGCGAGTGTAGGTTTCATCCCATGTACCCCTTACACCCCCCAAATGCGCCCAGACTCAGTACCTGTCTTTCAAAAACAATATGCACTACATTCTGACAAAATTCAGGGGATTACACCCCTCATCAATAGGTATGTAGCCATGGGCATCCTGACACCCATCATCAGCTCATGGAACACCCCCATATACCCAGTGAGAAAGGCAAGCGGGGAATGGCGCTTGGTACAGGACCTCAGGGCAGTCAACAAAATGGTGGTTCCCCTCCCCCCTCTGGTCTCAGACATCGCCTTTATTTTTTCTTGCATACCGGCAAACTCTGTGGCCTACACAGTAATTGACTTAGCTAACGCTTTCTTTAGCATCCCTTGCTTTTTCTTGGGGGGGGGGGGGGCGCAACTGACCTGGACCCGCCTACCGCAGGGCTATGTGGACAGCCCGGCAGCCTTCTCTATGGTATTGAATGAGACAGTCAAATCCTGGCAATCGAGCGCCGGGTCGGTACTCATCCAATATGTGGATGACCTCCTTCTCTGCAGCCCTACCCCATAAGCTTGTGAAGAAGACTCAAAAAACTTGCTGGATCACCTAGCCAAGGCAGGTCACCTCACGGAAAAAGATACAGTGGGTGACCCCTACTGTAGAGTACTGTAGAGTACTTGGGGTGCATCCTCAACAAGGGAGAGAAAAGTGTTTCCCCCCACCGTGCCGCAGCCCTTAACGCTCTGCAGCCACCCAGGGACAAGGCCGCCCTCTTGTCTTTCCTGGGAGCAATCGTCTATTGCCGCAATGGATCCCTGACTGCTCATTTCATGACTCCATTCTGAGGAGGGCCACGCTCTCCACTGCGCCAAAAGTGGTGGAATGGACGGAGGAAATGTTACACTCATTTAACACCCTCCTCTCCTCCCTTGCCTCCGCCCCGGCCTTAGGACTAGTGGACTACAGGAAAACTTTTTATCTATATTGTGTAGTTAATGGATCTGCCTTTGCAGCAGTTCTTGCCCAAGAGCACGGTAATTCTTACCGACCGGTGGCTTTCCTTTCAAAGAAACTCCCACTCCAGGTCCAGGGCATGCCTGCTTGCCTCCAGAACATGGCCGCATGTGCCATGGCCATTCAAGAAGCCAACAAGTTAGTTCTGGGACACCCCCTAACTGTATACACTACCCACTCAGTCACCCACCTTATCCAAAACCTCAATACACAACATATGACCACCCAAAGAGCCAGCGGGTATGAAATCATTCTTCTAAACACCTCCAATCTGACCATCAAACACACCTCTGACACCTCCCCCATCCTCAGGCTATTACATTCTCTGCTCAAACTCATGAATTATGGTGAACCATCCAAAATGCATGACTGCACAAAAGTGTTGGACCAAGTCACCTCCCCTGGCCGGTGCAGAGGAAGTTTTTGTGGACGGCAGTTGCTCGCGCCCTTCGGATTCCACTTTTCTGACAGGATACGCGGTAGTACAACTCCCAGATCTGGTTCTGGAGGCTAAGCCACTTCCGCCTTCCTCGACACAGGTCGCGGAACTGGTGGCCCTCACTAGAGCATGCATCCTGTTCACAAATAGGGATGTCAATATTTACACTGATAGTCGATACGCCTTCGGCGTGGTTCACGATTTCGGGGTGATCTGGGCTAACAGGGGGTTTAGAATGGCTGACAACAAAATTATAGCCAATAAGGAGCATATCCTGGCCCTTCTCCAGGCTATACTACTGCCCAAACATTTGGCGATTATTAAAGTCAAGGCTCACACCACCACTGGTAGCTACATTGCCCGAGGCAACGCCCTTGCGGATAGATGCGCTCGAGCGGCGGCAAATTCCTCCACACATCCACCCGCCCCTACCACGATATTTTTCCAACAAGATTTTTCAGCGCCAGATTTCCCCTCAGTTGCAGCCCAAATCCAATCCATGGCCACAGACGCTGATGTCCTTTTCTGGGTCCAGCAAGGATTGTCCAAAGACCAAAGAGGCCTTTGGACAAATGGAGGGGTCATTGGGATCCCCGAAGCCAGCTCGGCCCTCATCCTTTCCTACCTGCATGGTCCCGGACATATAGGGTCCCAACCCTTGCAACAGCTGTATGAAAAAACCTTCTGCACAGTTAATCTAAAGAACCATGCAAAGACCCTAACAAAGTCATGCCTCACATGTGCTCAAAACAACACACAGGGTAAACGACATGGTATACACGGCCAGTTGCCCCCACCCCTAGGCCCACTACAGGACCTACAAATAGACTTCACCCACATGCCCAAACAAAAGGGAAGTATCAAATGCCTGTGCGTTATCGTTGACAAATGGTCAGGATGGGTGGAGGAGGTCCCCTGCACTGGGGAAACAGCTAAAATAGCGGCAAGAGCTCTCCTTAATCATTGGGTATGTAGGTTTGGCATACCAGCCACCATTTGGTCAGACCAGGGCCCGGCTTTTACTTCAGATATGACACGAGAATTGGCAAGGTGCCTGGGAATACAGTGGAAACTTCCCATTCCCTATCATCCCCAAAGTGCAGGAGTGGTAGAAAGAATGAACAGGAATATAAAGGACAAACTAAAAAAGGCCACAGGAGGAACGTTAAAAAACTGGATAGATTTCCTTCCAGGAATATTGTTCCAAATCAGAACCACCCCCCACTCTAGGACATGTTTGTCACCATTCGAAATCCTAATGGGTGTCCCAGCACAAACACAACTAAAAGCATTAGATGCACAGACTGACATTAACCTATATTCTTTACAGGAAGAGTACGTGAAACATCTGGTAAGTACAATAGAAGAACATAATGAACAAGTTGCTGTCACCTTTTCTCCTCTTCCAACAGAACCTACTCACCCCTTCATCCCGGGGGATAATGTGTTGATCAAGCAGCTTGCCCAACGGAAGCACGTGGGGCCCATCTACTCCGCTCCATGGAACGTGGAGAAGGTCTCCAGGACTGCTGTCCTCACAGACTACACCCCTCAGTGGATCCATGCCAGCAGACTAAAAAAATGCCCCGAACCTCCACCGACTAAAGAACACCCCCAGAGGACACTTGCCCAAGACCAACAGGAGGACGCCACCACCAAAGGGACCCCAGAGACGAACCTACAGACCCTCCAGGAACAGTTCGGCAGAATCTCCCTGGACTTTCCTCCTCCTCCCACCAGCTCGGACTGAAGTCTTTGAAAAAAGAAAGAGACAAGGGCTTAGAAGATCAGTATGTACTACACACCATTTTGCTCTGGTCGATAGTATTGACTTTTGTGGTTTTTCCTATAGTCATGATGACATGTATCATGACAGGGTCGTGTGGGTTTACAAGAAGCTCAAAAGGTACTGAGAACCGATCACTAGACAGAAGAGCATTAGTTCCAAGGCCCAGTAATCATAATAATAATAACAACAAAGGTTTAGGAGTAATGGTAGCACGGAACGAACTACCCCCCCAGGACAGTAAAACGTTTTCTTTAGCCCCATCAATACAACATCATTTTTTATGGCAATACGCGTTTGGTCAAGTAATGGGAAAAGGGGCACCCTGTTGGGTGTGCTCCCACATGGGAATGGGTAGGAATCAAATTCCAGTAGTGGGAATCCCCCTCCCAGTAGAGGACCTGTTTACAAGACGACACAAGACCATATGGTCAATATAACGACCAGACCCTCCCCCCTTATTTTCTCTGGTTTCACACAACCCCCATCCTTCTGTTTCCTAAATGGAGCTTGGAAAGAAAATGGGGAAATCCCCAATGGCCAATTCTGTAGGAACACACTAGTAAATCTTACCCTTAGAGACTTAGGGAAGTTTCTGCGGGATGGGACGTTTGACATCCAGGGGTTGAATACTTCCACCATTGGAGATAGCGACGAAAGGATAGGGAACATGTCTTTATATAACATAATGGACTGTGTACTATCATCAGAAACATTTGACGATACTGACCTAAAAGACTGGTTAGAGTCCTACCACATGAATGATACTTTACTAGAGTACAGTAGCACCGCGAGTTTAGGAGATTGGTTATGCCTAGTTGGACTCAGGTCAGGCATATCCCAACCCCCTGATATAATACCAGCACCTCATCTGCCTCATGGATGGATGGTGTGTTGCGGTCTAATATGTCACACCACCATACCTTACCCTCTAGATTCCTCTACAGGTGGTTGGTGCACCATTGCCAGGATGGTACCATATATGGGTATAGCCTCTGACAATCAGTACATCAAAATGACCCCTGCCCATGGGCATTTAGAGTTCGGGAGGGCTAAGAGACAAGTAACATCATGGTGGGAAAAATTAGCCGCCTCCATTGGAAGCCCGGGAATGTGGAATGCCCTAGATAAAATAGATCTTTTTGCTGAAATAATCTCTGGGGTAGTGAATTCTACTTCCAGAGATGTTTCTCTGCTAAACGAAGAAACTCGGAAGATCCGAACTGTGCAGGAACTGATAAAAATGAGGCAGGAACAACTTTTGTCCGCCATCACTGGGATTTGTAACCTCATGGCCAATTCGGAGATGTGTTGCACCTTCATACACAACTTCACCGTTCCTGTGGAAAGTCTGTCGGTACCCGATTATTACGATATTATCAAAAGTCATTCAGCCCAAAGACAGACCCTCCCACAGAAAGCAAAAAACTTGGGAGATGATTGAAACCTTTTCTCGGGTACAGGAGGGTGGTTTGGAGGTATTTGGGGGGGCATACTGGGATTTTTTAAGAAAATATTTCTCGTATTAGTGATGATAGTGTTGTTGATAGTAATGTTCTATGTGATCGCCAAGTGCTGCTGCATAGCAGCCTCCAAGGTTTCCCATCCAACAATAGCAACCAAGCCCAATGACGAAGAGAAAGCACTTATGGCTTTTTCCAAGAATGTCTGGTATAGAGGATGATCGATAACTTCGTGCCAAAGTTATGATCACAGGAGGGATTATAAGGATTAACAAGTCTCCATTTTGTTATACTGTCTTCCATTTTAAACTTTGTATGACCAAGCTAGAATTCTAACTGCTAAGACATAGATGCTCGCTATTTGGAAAATATGCTGTTTTCTAAGAATGCCCTTGGCCGCGAGAGTTTGTACAGAGAAAGCAAAGATATGCAATTATCTTATATTCCCTTAACTACGTCTGTGACCTAGAACGTCTGGATCACAGACTACTAGCACAATGTTGTTGAATATTGTAGTCTTATTCTTATCTCGTGAAGGTTAATGATGTGCTTTGCCATGAAGACGATTTTCTGCTTATCCTGCTTGTTCTGTCAATAAACCTGTTACTAGGAAAAGTTTGGTGTATAACTACAAGGGGGAATGGGAATCCCTGATTGGCTACTCCACAGGGTGCCACCCCAATTGTCTCAGCATATAACCTGTTGTATTCAAAACATTAAATGTAATCATTATTCACATACATCTCGTGTATGAGTCTTGGTTATCTCACCGGTGAATGGGACTCCCAAGTACATCCAGACCACGGCCTAGGCAAGATAGGAAGAGGGAAATCGAGCACCTAACAGAGCAAGGACCCACCTTTACAGTTGATCGATCAATATTATCTGAATTATGTAAATTCATCAACTATTGAGTCAATCCCCATGTCAGACCATGCTCCAAAAAGTTTAACGATACCGTAGGTGCCCGCGATATTGTGTCAATCTCGCCACTTTTATTGGCGAGATTGACACCCTGTAAGCCCCATTGCATGAGCCAGTGCCGAGCCGGCTCACATCGGGAAAGGAAAAATGTTTATTTTCCTTTCCCGATGGGTGACAAGCATCGCTGACATTGAGGCCGGGTTCACACTGGTGCGGGGATCCGAATTGGATTCCCACCAATACCAGGCACTGTATTTGGTATGAATCTTAAGGGAGAACTCCATGCCAAATTTTAAATAAAAAACTGGCATGGGTTCCCCCTCCAGAGGCATACCAGGCCCTAGGGTCTGGTAGGGTTTTTTAGGGGAACCCCCCTACGCCGAAAAAATGGCGTGGGAGTCCCCCCAAAGTCCATACCAGACCCCTATCCGAGCATGCAGTCCAGCCGGTCAGGAAAGAGGGTGGGGATGGGCGAGTGGCCCCCATCCTGAGCCATACCAGGCCACATGCCCTCAACATGGGGGTGGGTGCTTTGGGGAAGGGGCACCCTGCTGCCCCCCACCCCAAAGCACCTTGTCTCCATGTTGATAAGGACAAGGGCCTCTTCCCGACAACCCTGGCAGTTGGTTGTCAGGGTCTGTGGGCAGGGGGCTTATCGGAATCCAGGAGCCCCCTTTAATAAGGGGGCCCCCAGATCCTGGCCCCCCACCCTATGTGAATGAGTATGGGGTACATGGTACCCCTACCTATTCACCTGGGGAAAAAGTATTAATAAAAAAAAAACACACAACACAGGTTTTCAAAGTAATTTATTAGGCAGCTCCGGGAGTCTTCTTCCAACTTCGGGGGTCTTTTCACCGTGCTCCACCTCTATCTTCTGCTCTTTTACCGCTCTTTTGCTAGCGGAGGAGCCCGACTTTGTCCTTCGTCGTCATTGCCGTGCTGGGGTCTACTTCCGACTCCTTTGCGCTCTCCGGTTCTTCTCCGTGCTCTCGGTCCTCTTCTCCCGCATCTTCTCCTGCTCTCGGCATCTTCTCCCGCTCTCCGGTTCTTCTTCTGTGCTCCTCCGCTATCTTCTTCTAGCTTTTTTACAAGCGGAGGAGCCCGGTCTCATCCGTCCTTCTTCCCTCTTCTTTCTTCTTCCGATGTTGACACGACGCTCTCTCCCACTGTAATGCCGTGTGAGCGCTGCACAATCACTTATATAGGCATGGGGTGTGCTCACTGGGTGATGTCACACGGTGGCTCCACCCCTTTTGACGTCAGGTCCCAGGACCTGGCAACAGGTGAAGCCGGTGACACCCATAGATGCTGAGTACAGTAAGAGCTGAACACAAGCATGTGAAACCACAGGAATCAGCCGACCTACAGCAGTAAAAGTTAAGACACAGATCAGCAGCGCAGCTGATTTGTGACACCAGACCTCTTTTTTTCACTTGTGTAAGCATGCGCAGTAAAACACCTTAGACATTGATAGGTCCAGGAGACCAATCTAGAGATATTAGGAAAACGTCTTTTAACTGTGGAATTCGAGGAATTGACTTTTGAGGAACTAAAAAAAAGACATTTGAGATGGAGATAAATAGGAATTTTGGAGATGGAAATTATAATTCATGAGAAATGTGGGTGTGCAGTTTTTACAGCTTCTATTTCTTGTGTAAAAATAACCATTTAAAATTTTTACGATATTTATGTGTGTGAACTGAACAAGTTGTTATATGATGAAATAGGGAAAAAATATGAATAAATTTCATCCAAACGAGTAATGCCAGGGCATTGAATTTTTTCTTATTAATCTTACAGATTGGGACAAAGTCACTATCTTACTTAAGTCTTGCAGCCTGATTCAATGTGGGAAACATGAATGGCTGAGAAAACAATAATCCTAAAGTAAAATCCAAAATATGTTTTTCACAAACATTTAAAGGTAATGCACACACATGTCCCAAATTTGTTAATTTACTTAGTTCTCCAAATTGCATCATGGGGAAAAATAAGTAAAAAAAGAGAATGTAAAAATAGAACATCCTCATATACACCTCATTGAACACAGAGCCTATTTGCTGTTGGCTGACCCATCTTCATACTGCATAGACCTGATACGTAGACACTTGTTTAGACCACAGTAAAATAGTGAAGACATTGGGGGAGATTTACTAAACCTGATGCATGCAGTATTTGGTGCCGCTGTGCATGGTAACCAATCAGCTTCTAGCTTCAGCTTGTTTAATTAATCTTTGACAATAAAACCTAGATGCTGATTGGTTACTATGCCCAGCTGCACCAGATTCTGCGTGTACACTTTTTATATTACATGTCTGTGATGATAATAGACAATTAGGTAATATTGTTTTCCACATTCAGATAAACCTAATTCTTTAAAAGTCTAACTAGGCAACATTTTTCTAGTATTTTCTAGTATTGGATAGAGTGGAGATGGATTAGAACTCCTGTCAGGTTTTTATTTCTGTCAGTGCCCCCCCCCCCCCCCCCCCAACCCCATTAGAGAGATTTACTCTCTTTATTTGCCATGTTTACCATTATTATTGAAAGTGAAAAAATTTGATCCCAAATGTTGGGTTATCCCCAGAGCTGTAAGTGATGGGAAATCTTCCACTGGAGACTCTACATCTTGTCACCCTGGTGACAACCATGGGTTCCCTCACTTCCACTTTTGATAATTGTACAGAAAAGGGAAATCTCTCCCATGGGACACAGGTGGCAAGAACAAACCTCAAACCTTACAGGGGTATAACCCTTCATTTTGGTATCCAAAATGAATATAAAAGGTTTTGCCTTCAATTCTGCTTTAAGGGTCATCTGTACACAGAATTTATTACTTTCCAAGTTTAACAGATAAAATATCAGTAAACCACAAAGATATTACTGATCTAAGTGCTCAAATGGACAAATAGTTTAAATACACGCCAGCAGCTATTATAAAAAAAATCAATCAATAAAATATGCTAAAAAACATAAACAGTAATTTCAGCATTAACAGCACTAAAGTGCACTGAAGAAAAAGTATTTTGGAGATTCAATCTACTCCAGCTTATAGAAAGAAAGTCCCCTATAATCCTATTTATCTGGATACCATCACCAACACCTCATGTATCAAACATCCCCGTTGGCAATGCACTCACCAGACATCAGTAAAAAATGGGCCTTGTATCTCCATACACAAAAAGATCTAATCAGATGTTCCCAAAACAATAGACTAGACACTGAAGCCTGTCACCATCTCTACTTTGGACCTGGCTCTTATCACCAGATTGATCACGTTCTCAAACAGTAGTTCCTGAATGCAAAATAAAAAAAGGGGGAGCTGGCATAGTATAATATTGTTTATTTAATAAAGAACCATACACACAATAATATCTGCTACATGGTAACAGACGTAAAACAGCATATAGAAAGCGTCTGCAGTGCAGCGCGAGTCACTTCTCACCGCCTCCTGAGTTGGTGTACGGCTGCAATGGAACCCGGGCTTGACCAGCATTGTGACTGACAGACGAGTGAGCCGTGTAGTCATGCCCTAACACGTTTTGTCATCACGTCTTCATCAGAGGGCGTGGCTACACAGTGTGGCTCTACCCTTATATCCACATGCAGGTAATAACCTTAACCATGCACGCGACAGACCAAAATGCAAACCGTGGATCTACCGCAGACAGACACCCACCAGATCAGACAAAACTAGACTGGCAAATTAACACATCAGCACGTAATGTTCATGGCACCTATAGTTATGATGCACAGTACATTCAACAATCCCACATAGCCCCACACTACATGCACTGCGCTGAAACAGCAACACCTAAGACAGCACACCATAGTGATGGCACGTGACATTGGTGTGACTTGACAATGAAGAGCAGAATACCTCCCTGCATATGAGCAAATCACAATCACATTGTAATATGACACACAATCAACTAAGATTGTATGTTCAAGAAAATAAGATAAATTTAAAACAAATAAACCACCTAAAAGGAGGAAAAATAAGATCAAAATAAACAAATCCATAATACAATATATACATAGACATCCATAATAAAAAGTCCATCCATAACTAAAAAGACATAATATACAATAATATACAATTTATTAGATATAAATCAATATATAAATAACTCACACATTGAATGCTAAAAAGTCTAGTAATCATAATACATTGCATGATAATTTTAATTTTAAACTACTTAATTTTAATCACTGTAAAAAATGTATATATATATTTATTATTTATATTTTACTTCTGATGAAGATTTGGTGACGAAAAGCGCTAGGACATGACTACATGGCTCCCTCGTCTGTCGGTCACAATGCCGGTCAAGCCCGGGTTCCATCGCAGCCGTGCACCAACTCAGGAAGCAGTGAGAAGTGACTCACACTGCACTGTATACGCTTTCTATATGCTGTTTTACTTCTGTTATTATGTAAGCAGATATTGTGTGTATTTTTTTTTATTAAATAAACAATATTACGCTATGCCAGCTCCCCTTTTTTTTATTTTGCATTCATGAATTGCTGTTTGAGAAAGTGATCAATCCGGGGATAAGAGCCAGGTCCAAAGCAGAGATGGTGACAGGCTTCAGTGTCTAGTCTATCATTTTGGGAAGATCTGATTAGATCTCTTATGCCACGTACACACGACTGGAATTTTGGTCAGAAAAAGCTCTGATGGTTTTCCCGACTAAATTACGATGGGATTTTACTCAAGCTGTCTTGCATACACACACAGATCACACCAAATTCCGACCGCCAAGAACGCGGTGATGTACAACACCTATGACGGGAACTAGAAAAAGGAAGTTCAATACCCAGTAGCCAATAGCTTCCATCTCGTAGTTGAATCGGAGCATGAGTGAGTTTTTACTCAAGCTGTCTTGCATACACACACAGATCACACCAAATTCCGACCGCCAAGAACGCGGTGATGTACAACACCTATGACGGGAACTAGAAAAAGGAAGTTCAATACCCAGTAGCCAATAGCTTCCATCTCGTAGTTGAATCGGAGCATGAGTGAGTTTTTGCGCGTCGGAATTGCATACACACGAACATGAGAACATGCTCTCAATCATTTGCTGGCGGAAACCCGGTCAGAAAAATTCCGATGAAGTATACACATGTTCACATTTTCAAACGAAAAGTTCTCATCGGTCTTTTGCTGGCCGAAATTCCGACCGTGTGTATGCGGCATTAGTGTATGGAAATACAAGGCCGTTTTTTAACGATGTCTGGTGAGTACATTACCAATGGGGACATTTGATACACAAGGTGTTGGTGGTGGTATCCAGATAAATAGAACTGAGTCACAGTTACCAAGGGTTACGTAACACATCTTCTATCACTATTTTTCATTTACTTGGAATTGGGACTTTCTTTATATAAGCTGGAGTGGATTGAATCTCCAAAATACTTTTTCTTCTTTGCACTTTAGCGCTGTTAATGGTGAAATGACTGTTTATGTTTTTTTTAGCCTATTTTATTACTTTCCAATCTTGTTTACATTTTATGTCAACAGCAAATGTCCTACAACAATATTCCATGGTAGTAATCCACTGTACTGTACACTACTGTTATGATATTCTTTTAGGGAAAAGGGCAAATGCAACTTTTGTTCTTGGTACTATTACAATATTTGATTTTAGTGCACAGGCAATTCAGTATACCCTGTTCTAAGGTAATAATGTATTATAAATGTTACCCAATCCCTCAACTTTGCATTCTAGCTCCCTGCAAGACTGTGTTGTATGTACATTGGGGATTAGACTCCACTCTGCGGCAACAAACAACCCAGTTCCTCTACCAGTTTGCCAGTGTCACCCACCAATGCACACAGGGCATCCATTTTGAAGAGAACGTTTTACCTTCACAGCAGGGACCCCAAGTTTTATCAATTCTGATAATTACCCGGAAGTCAATTCCAAATTCATGCATTTTTCTGTAATTTCTCACAATTTCTCACCTATACAATTACCCTACGTGATGTGGAGGCACTTTATTCTAGAATCTCCTACCAGAAGTGATTGGCTGTAGTCAAATTATTTTTAGGGAGCTAAGTAATTGGCAGGAATATAGTGACTTTATAATAAAAGTCCTGCAGTCTATCCTGACACATAATATTGTTATTTTTGACAGATCCCACTACCTCCAGGTTCAGGGAGCAGTGATGTGTACCTGGAAAACCTGTACCTGGCAGGGTGGGAACAACATTTATATGCAGGTGGAGAGTCGTCAATGAACCGTGTCATATTTTATCTTGGCACAGTTACATATACGATATCTTCTTCTTGCTGTCAAAAATGTGTAGATTTTTAAAATGTTAACTTGTTTGACCTGGTATCGATGTGATAGACATGATTGTGGAGAATTCCTGTTTAATGCATACCACTATCTCTGCCTTACTCTTTCATAGGGAGGTTCTCTTTTCTCCCTAAGCAAACTTTCCCCAGAAAAAATCTCCCACTTGAAGTGAATTTCCCTAAAAATATATCCCCAAGCAGAAATCTTCTACCTCCTGTTCCCCAAGTAACAATCCCCCCCCCCCCCATACACACAAACATGCAAATTTCCCCCACTTATGTTCAAGCTAAAACTTTCACAAACCCAGCAAGAATTTTGTTCACTGAACACAGCTTCCCCCAAAGCCTCCCTCTACCTCACATCTCCATACCACGCCACTGCTCACTTCTGCAACCCCAAACTCCCTATCCAACTGATTCAACTTGCAACCCCCTGCCTACATCTTCCACCACTAACCTTTGCACCACTTGCACCTATTTTTAACCACTCTCTTCTGCACCCCCTTGTGTAACCCCAACCTCAGTACCCTTCCTCCACCGCTAGCCTCTGGACCCTTTGCAAACAGCTATACTTCTGTCCTCCCCTCTACCACTGTTCACTTATGCTCTCCACGCACCTCTATATCACCTCTGACCCTCACAGACCTCTTCCACTCCTGCTTTCTCCCCAATCTTTTCACCACTGACCCTCACAGACCTCTTCCACTCCTGCATTCTCCCCAATCTTTTCACCACTGAACTTTTTTCATACCCCTACAACCCCCTATCCACTTCTGCCACAACTGTGGACCCTTCATCTACACACACCTCTGGCCCCATTGCCGTCCACTCAGCTGCCCGCACCTCCGTCCCATTGCACCTTCCTTCTGCATACACCTCTGCCGCCTCTGCACCCCTACTCATATGAACATACTCTGTCACCACTCCATGCTACTTTATCATATATTGTATTTTATCATACATTGTATTGTGAATTCTACATTTTAAATACTTTTTGCATCAGTCTGTAGAACACACCACTTCCAAATCAGTTTCATTAGATGAAAATGGTACATTTGACTCTCTCAAAGCCTGTATGGTGGCCAAAAGTGAGGACAGCTTGCTCATCTCAGGATGTATAATTCTTGATTTTGATTTGACCTTCTTTTTCTCAGCTTTTTATTTTTATGGGTGACGAATTGATTAGAATTTAATAGAGTAAATAAATTCAGTTCAACACTTGATTGCTGCAGTAATATCTACAATGCTGAAAACAGTCAGTAAAATACATTTCCCATCTGCTTTTGTTATTTCACTCAAGACTGAAGTGATAGAACTCAATTGCTCTTCAAGGGTTCTTAATTTGCATCTCCACTTTTACCACTCAAACAAGTGTTCACTTTAAACTGCAAGACCATAAATATACTAACATCAGCAGTACCAGTGTGGCTTGAATAATGTAGAAATATGAGAAACATAATCACATTTTAATAATTTGTTTTTGTATTTATTTAGCAAGTCATTTAGCATTAGGAAGTCAGTATATCCTGTTGTTTTTTTTTTTTTTTAATACGTAGTGTAGCTGTGGCTCCGCTTGGGCAGAGACTGAGGTAAACATGTCTATGTTCTGTTTTTAGGTATGCAAAATATGAGGGCATTGTACTAATAAATTCAATTAAAAAAAAATACAATCTATCCCTGTATTGTTAATAAGTGTTCTATAAATATACTGGGTTTTCAGTTCCAATAATCTTAAATAGTTTTCCATCTTATCTCACTATAACGTATTCTTCTCAATAGGAATCTTCATTAGAACTTCAAGTCCAATGCAGTCACCAGAGATAAAACAGCTGGTCCCTGCTTCTTATTATTTGCCGTACCAAGCATATTTTTTTTTCTTTTGTAATTGTCTGGCAATAGCTAAATTAATTCAATCACAAAGAAAACATTAGTGCTCCATCCAATGTCAAATGTACTAACTTCCTTTATTGATTAAAAGCATATTTATTAAGGAGCTAAAATTACTTTATCTTCCAATAAACAGCATTATCTTAGAAAAACATAATTCTAGAATCCAAGACAAACAAGTAAGGGTGTTTACATTAATGATGGTAGGGTATGGGTAGACAGAAATAATATGGCATGGTCAAACTTCCCATGTAATGCTCATCAAGGGATTCATTTAGAGATCTTGCTTTGAAAATCCAATGACTTTACAAGGAAAAGATTTTCCCTGTCATGGGTCCTAGCACTCTCTCCACTAAGTCTCTGTTTTTAGCACTCCCCATTAAATACTGAATGCAATTGAAAGTGCCTTTATACTTTCTTACCAAATACCAGTTTCCTCCTCTGAGTCTCCTCCTAAACAGTTTTGAGTAAATGCCAAAATGGATATCCACTAAACATTTTCTTATTATCACCCAAGAAGGTAGAATCATTTGGGCATATAGTTTATGGCCCCATAGATAGTCAGCTTCTGTGAACCAAAAAGGTTTCTATAGGCCTCAGGGGTTGTCACTAAATAAAATAAATCTAGAAATGAAGCCTCGTACTTTGATACTAAAGTCTAAAGTCACCTTTATTCTAGTGTAAAATCAGATAAGAACTGTATACACAACCAATGTGTTTTGAGGCTAAACCTTGCCCCCTTCACCAGAGCTTGAAATAGGAAAAGTAGTATATATAGATCTGGTAACCAGAACATAGTTAATAACTGAACTGGTGTATTTCAATGTACATGTGTATTTACTTAAGGAGTAAAGCATGTTCCCATTTCCAAGGGTGAATTTTAACTTTGAAGGGGAAATTTCCCTTACTTTAGTGAATGTGGAGAAAATTCACTTTGTAAAGAATATCAAATTGTAAGCAGCGAAATGAAACAAACACTATTTTTGTTTGCACACGAATGAGTAATGTAAGTTGGTGAAGCTTTACCTCATTTACTAAGTGGAATGTAGAGAGCAACGATACAATATCAACAGATATCTATGAGATAAGGCTGTTTAATTATACTTATTTTAAAATGAATGTATGTGTAAAATAAAATAAAAAAAAACATATTCAGTACAACTCTGCAATACATGCACATTTCCCCATGTTTAAAAACAATACACACATCTCTTTAAAAGTGCAAAAAAAATACCCGTTGACTCTAAAGATAAAGACAAAAAAGTAATTAGCCCAGCATAAGTGCTCCCCTGCCACACTACACACTTATCTAGTTTGTGTTATGGAGATAAGGAGAGAGGAAAGTGTTCTGTAGTCCAACAAATGAGAAGTTAGGCAGGACAGACAGCACTGCTTGGGATTACTGTGCAGCAGAGGCAGTGTTATTAGCTCACCCCAGGATATTAGGAGCTCAATGGAAACTGGCAGAAACTAGAGCTATTTTCCTTCCTGTACCTGTAGTGTTTTGAAGAGACAAAATGTGCATGTATTGTGGAGATGTACTAAATAAATATATATATTTAAACCTAGACACATACTGTATATATTTTTGCCTAAACATATACTTTAAGAATGAAGATTTAATTATTGTACATTTATGACCGGTTCCCTTTAAAGCAGACCTTCTATGGTCCAGTCCCTCCAACAGAAATTAATTTAACTATTTGCCGACCGCCACACGACGATGTACGTCGACAGAAAGGCACGGGCAGGCATATGGGCGTACATGTACGTCCCTGCCTTCCCGCGGGTGGGGGGCCCGATCGGGCACCCCCCCGGTGCCAGCGGCGGTCGGTATCCGTTCAGGAGCAATCCGGGATGAGGGGGCGGCCATTCATTCATGGCCACCCCCTCGCGATCGCTCCTGACGAATGGAAGTGAAGCATGACATCACTTCCTCTCCTGTAATGTAAACACAGGCAGAGGAAGTGATGTAATCTCTCCTCCGTGTCGGTATTTTTTGTTCCGGCACCGAGGAGAGAGGATCGGTGAGTTGCACCAACACGACACTACACAGTAGAACATGCCAGGCACACTCTAACCCCCCCTTCACCCCCCGATCACCCCCCCAATCACCCCTGCCCCCCCAGTCACAGTGACACCAATTGCATTTTTTTTGCATTGGTGTCATTTGTGACTGTAATAACTGTTAGGGCAGTTAGGGTTAGCCCCCTTTAGTTCTAAGGTACCCCCTAACCCCCCCAATAAAGGTTTAACCCCGTGATCACCCCCCGTCGCCAGTGTCACTAAGGCTGGGTTCACATTGCAGCGGTTTATGAGAACGGATGTGATTCGCACCGCACTGCAGTGCAAATCACATCCGATCTCTGTGCGATTCGAGTTCAGCCATACAGATAGTATGGCTGAATTCGCGTCGCACCCGCCGCAAACTCGCACGGGACCCTTTTTTTGGTCCGCAGCAGAATCGGATCGCATGGGTGTTCACACCATGCGATCCGAGTTTGCAGATCGCACTGCGATATGCGAACTGATCTGGGGGTGTCATTAACATTTCACTGACACTCCCAGCAGTTTGCATAGGGCAGTGTGAACTGCCGCCAGGGGGCATGCGATGCGGGAACCCGCCGCGGATTCGTGGCGTTCCCGCATCGCTTCAGTGTGAACCCAGCCTAATAAGCGATCGTTTTTCTGATCGCTGTATTAGTGTCACAGGTGACGCTAGTTAGGCAGGTAGGTATTTAGGTTCGCCGCAGCTTTTTATAGCGCCAGGGACCCCCATATACTACCGCATAAAGCCCCCTGATTGCCCCCTAGTTAACCCTTTCACCAGTGATCACCATATAACATATATGTCACACCATATAACTGTTACAGGTGACGCTGGTTGGTTAGTTATTTTTTTATAGTTTCAGGGCACCCGCCATTTATTACCTAATATAGGTTTAACCCCCTGATCACCCGGCGGGTGTCATTTGTGACTGTAATAACTGTTAGGGCAGTTAGGGTTAGCCCCCTTTAGTTCTAAGGTACCCCCTAACCCCCCCAATAAAGGTTTAACCCCGTGATCACCCCCCGTCGCCAGTGTCACTAAGGCTGGGTTCACATTGCAGCGGTTTATGAGAACGGATGTGATTCGCACCGCACTGCAGTGCAAATCACATCCGATCTCTGTGCGATTCGAGTTCAGCCATGCAGATAGTATGGCTGAATTCGCGTCGCACCCGCCGCACCCGCCGCAAACTCGCATGGGACCCTTTTTTTGGTCCGCAGCAGAATCGGATCGCATGGGTGTTCACACCATGCGATCCGAGTTTGCAGATCGCACTGCAATATGCAAACTGATCTGGGGGTGTCATTAACATTTCACTGACACTCCCAGCAGTTCGCATAGGGCAGTGTGAACTGCCGCCGGGAGGCATGCGATGCGGGAACCCGCCGTGGATTCGTGGCGTTCCCGTATCGCTCCAGTGTGAACCCAGCCTAATAAGCGATCGTTTTTCTGATCGCTGTATTAGTGTCACAGGTGACGCTAGTTAGGCAGGTAGGTATTTAGGTTCGCCGCAGGGACCCCCATATACTACCGCATAAAGCCCCCTGATTGCCCCCTAGTTAACCCTTTCACCAGTGATCACCATATAACATATATGTTACAGGTGACGCTGGTTAGTTAGTTATTTTTTTTATAGTTTCAGGGCACCCGCCATTTATTACCTAATAAAGGTTTAACCCCCTGATCACCCGGCAGGTGATATAAGTTTGAGGGTCAGATAAGGTCTGCGTCGCCCCAGGCAGCGTCAGGTTAGTGCCAGTACCGCTAACACCCACGCACAAAGCATACACCTCCCTTAGTAATATAGTATCTGATCAGATCTATATTAGCGTCGCCAGCAGTTTAGGTTTCCCAAAACGCATTGTTAGCGGGATCAGCCCAGATACCTGCTAGCACCTGCGTTTAGCCCCTCCGCCAAGCCCAGACCAGCCCACCCAAGTGCAGTATCGATCGATCACTGTCACTTACAAAACACAACACACATAACTGCAGCGTTTGCAGAGTCAGGCCTGATCCCTGCGATCGCTAACAGTTTTTCTTGTAGCGTTTTGATACAGTCGCTGACAGCCTAGGTGCTTTTTTACCTGTGAGTCTCACTAGTGTACCCCTAAATTTAGGGGTGTCTACTTTCCAAAATGGGGTCATTTGGGGGGGGGTTGTGCCATCTTGGCATTTTATGGCCTTCAAAACTGCGATAGGTAGTGAGGAGTAAAATCAAAATTTACACCCTTAGAAATCCTGAAGGCAGTGCTTGGTTTTCGGGGCCCCGTACGTGGCTAGGCTCCCAAAAAATCCCACACATGTGGTATCCCCGTACTCAGGAGAAGCAGCAGAATTTATTTTGGGGTGTCATTTCACATATGCCCATGGCATGTGTGAGCAATATATCATTTAGTGACAACTTTGTGAAAAAAAAAAAAAAGTTTGTAATATTCCCGCAACTTGTGGCAAAATATAAAATATTCCATGGACTCAACATGCCTCTCAGCAAATAGCTTGGGGTGTCTACTTTCTAAAATGGGGTCATTTGTGGGGGTTTTGTGCCATCTTGGCATTTTATGGCCTTCAAAACTGTAATAGGTAGTGAGGAGTGAAGTCAAAAATGTACGCCCTTAGAAAGCCTGAAGGCGGTTCTTGGTTTTCGGGGCCCCGTACACGGCTAAGCTCCCAAAAAATCCCACACATGTGGTATCCCCGTACTCAGGAGAAGCAGCAAAATTTATTTTGGGGTGTCATTTCACATATGCCCATAGCATGTGTGAGCAATATATCATTTAGTGACAACTTTGTGAAAAAAAAAAAAAGTTTGTAAATTTCCCGCAACTTGTGCCAAATATAAAATATTCCATGGACTCAACATGCCTCTCAGCAAATAGCTTGGGGTGTCTACTTTCTAAAATGGGGTAATTTGTGGGGGTTTTGTGCCATCTTGGCATTTTATGGCCTTCAAAACTGTGATAGGTAGTGAGGAGTGAAATTACAAATGTATGCCCTTAGAAATCCTGAAGGCGGTGCTTGGCTTTCGGGGCCCCGTACGCGGCTAGGCTTCCAAAAAGTTGACCACATGTGGTATCCCCGTACTCAGGAGAAGCGGCAGAATGTATTTTGGGGTACAATTCCACATATAACCATGGCATGTGTGATCAATATATCATTTAGTGACAACTTTGTGTAAAAAAATATATATATATATATTTTTTTTGTCATTATTCAATCGCTTGAGGCAAAAAAATAAAATATTCAATGGGCTCAACATGCCTCTTATCAGTTTCCTTAGGGTATCTACTTTCCAAAATGGGGTCATTTGGGGGGGTTTTGTACTGCCCTGCCATTTTAGCACCTCAAGAAATGAGATAGGCAGTCATAAACTAAAAGCTGCGTAAATTCCAGAAAACGTACCTTAGTTTGTAGATGTGACAACTTTTGCGCAAACCAATAAATATACAGTTATTGACTTTTTTTTACCAAAGACATGTGGCTGAATGCATTTTGGCCTAAATGTATGACTAAAATTGAGTTTATTGGATTTTTCTAATAACAAAAAGTAGAAAATATCATTTTTTTTCAAAATTTGCGGTCTTTTTACGTTTATATCGCAAAAAATAAAAATCGCAGAGTCAGTCAAATACCTTTAAAAGAAAGCTCTATTTGTGGGAAAAAAAGGACGCAAATTTTGTTTGGGTACAACATTGCATGACCGCGCAATTACCAGTTAAAGCAGCGCAGTGCCAAATTGTAAAAAGACCTCTGGTCATTGACCAGCAAAATGGTCCGGTCTGAAAGTGGTTAAAAACCCATTTGTAAACAAATAATTCATCCAAAAATCTGAAAACCCACCAGAATGCACACTTTCAATAAGCAGTAGTACTTTCTTGAAGGATTTTATGCTCCAAGCTCTGTTTGGGAGTCACAATGACGTCATGTGTGCTTCTCAGAAAGCATCAGAGGTCAGGTGCAAGGTATTTTTTTGGTGAATGGTTTGTTTACAAATGGCAAGTAAACAGACTTTTTATTTGACATGGAATATGCACTTTGTGAAATATGTTGGTGCAATCTACACACTTGTAATGTAAAATTATTTTCTACTTAGTTCAATGTTGTCCCACTACAGGGCACACATGAGAAACTTCCAGAAACCTGTGTGGATGGCCCCAAGGTTTCAACTGCCTCAGGGCCTCCACAGAGTTTATTCTGGCACTGAGGATAGCTGTGCAAGATTAAACAGTTTTTAAAGCTTTGTCTGGGAGTTATGCTTTCATTAGGGTTTAACTAATGTCAGCATTCCAACTTTACAAAGAATGCAATAAGAAATGTAAGGGTGCAATCATAGAATACAAAAGGCACCTAGTGGAGGAGAGTAAAAAAAAATCCCAATAAATTCTTTAAGTATATAAATAGTAAGAAAGGGAGGGCAGAACATATTGGCCCCATACGAATGATGAAGGGAATTTGATAAAAAAAGGCGGAGAGATGGTGAAGGTTTTGATTATATTCTTCTCCTCAGTCTTCACAAGGGATACAGTAACCAAGTTGGTAATGTTAATCTTCATAACACATCACAGGAAACACCCTCATGGCTAACAGAGGACAGAATTAGAAATAGACTTGAAAAAATTAATATAAATAAGTCACCGGGGCCAGATGGCTTGCAACCGAGGGTCCTTAAGGAACTCAGTCAAATGATTGCCAGACCATTGTTCCTAATTATTAAGGACAGTTTACTGACTGGAAAGCTATCAACTTGAGAAAAACCAACGTAGCACCAATATTTAAAAAGGGGCCAAGATATATCCCTGGGAACTAGAAGCCAGTAAGCCTAACATCAATAGTTTGTAAGCTATTGGAGGGGATGGTAAGGGACTATATACAAGATTTCAATAATGAAAACGGTATCATTAGCAGTAATCAGCATGGACTCATGAAGAATCATTCTTGCCAGACCAATTTATTAACCTTCTATGAAAAAGTGAGCTGCTATCTAGATAAAGGAAGGGCTGTGGATGTGGTGTATCTGTATTTTGCAAAGGCATTTCGATACAGTTCCCGCAAATGTTCACTGTACAAACGAAGGTCTGTTGATGTCAGTCTGTAATGCATTTGGGTGCCAAAAATATGAATGCAATTTACTTGCTAGAGGGAGAACCTCTGGGGGAATCTAGGATGGAAAAGGACCTGGGGGTCCTAGTAGACGACAGGCTCAGCAATGGCATGCAATGCCAAGCTGCTGCATACAAAGCCAACAGAATATTAGCATGCATTAAAAATGGGATCCACTTCCGGTTCCGGCGCCGCATGAGGTAGCTGCGCCTCACTTCAGCTCCCGCGGCGGGACTCTATCTTCGGCCTGTAAAACCAGCCTGAGCGGCCCCTTATCCCCATCCGCCATCTCTGGGTGCCCCCCTCACCCCCTGGCAGCTAATGGACCAGTTTTTGGAAAAGACCCGCATCCGGTTTTACGCGGCCACTCCCAAGCCGCAGCGGAAGCACAGGCGGCTGACATGGAGGTGAGTGGACACCCCTCACAGCATACCTCTTCCTCCTCTGCCATACCACCCGAGGGGCCAGCTCCACCATCCACCCTGCCAGCCTCACCAGGAGACTGCACCACCAACACCCCCCCGGGGAAGAAGGCCACACTCACCGAATCACACATGCTGTGGCAGCCCTCCTCTCCCCCATGATCGCCGCCTCAGTGGAAAAGGCGGTCAATGCAGGCATGAAACAGTTCAAAGCCCAACTTACTGAGCATACCACTAGATTGAATGACATGGAACATAGCTTGTCTGAGGTAGAAGGTGAACTTTACCAAGCGCAGGCCATGGAACAGTCGCAGGACAAAACTAACCAATACATTATCCAAAAATTGGAAGATCTGGAAAATAGATCCAGATGGAACAATTTGTAGGCATTTCTGAATCGCTATCCTCCTCAGCTCTGTCAGAATTTTGCTCAAAATGCATTCCGGAGCCCATGGGCCTTGCAGGCCTGTTCACAGTGGAACATGCACACCGCATGGGCTCCCTTAATGCTGTACGCAAATCACCCCGTCCCATCATTGCGAAGTATCTTAATTATGCTGACAAATCTCTAATTTTGCAGAAGTTTCGGCAATCCCCATCTCTCCAAATCGACAGGGTAAAAATTCTTATTTTTGCAGATTACTCGATTGAAGTCTCTAAGAAGAGAAAATCTTTCCAACCAATCTGCTCTGAACGTTTCAAGCAAGAAATAAAATTCCCCCTGGCTTTCCCTGCAACTCTCTGCCTCAAATCACCTAAAGAGGAACAACTGTCCTTCCAGGACCCCTTGGAAGCAGAATCCTTTATCCGTTCCCTATGGACAGATACACTGCCTCATACGCCTTCCAGATCTGCTTCTAGCCTCCGCTCTCTTAAACAGAGAAGTCCTCGCAAAGACTCTCCCAAACGTTTCTGACCTTCTGCCCCGGATCACCGCAATCACAACTCCCTGTATTGAAGATCTTCTCACTGGACTTCTTCTCCGTCATCACAGGTCATATGGCTTGTTTCTGTCACACCGGTTGACTTTGATGCTCTGCCCTAATTTTGTGGTCCCTTCTGTGGTCACCCAGAGTTCTCCTCTGGGCACTGATCCCTGAATGAACCCCCAGGGCTTTTCCCTCATTTGTTTTAATTAATTTGTTTGTTTTCTTTTTCATATGCTCTCCAGTGTTTTTTACTCAAGCTCATTGCTTTCAGTTAGCTCAGATTTGTAATCATGCCACGTTGCACACCCTTTTGTCTATATTTCGGTATTCATCATGGTCTCGCTGTGCAACTTACCCGGCTCCTTTCCCCAGTTCCACTACGGGTGGCCCTCAAGCCTCGTTAACATCCATGGGGCGCTCAGGCACTTTACTGTTCTCGTCTTTTCATGCAGGGTCCTGCATGGGGAGCCACCTTGCACAGTGAACTCATGCAGAAAAATTGAAGTTCACTCTGATGTTTGCTTAGTTATTTGGTTTGTTTCGCCTTGTTTTTCCACCCCTTCCCTCCTTCTCTCCCCCCTGCTTCCCTCTGCACACCATCATGCACTCTCCACTCAAGGGCTCAATGTATAGATGCCCGCTTTCTTCCCGTGCCTAAACTGTGCCTCTTAAGTCTTACATATACTCCTACAGCTGCAGGTCCTTCTTATGCACCCCCTCCTCTCCGTAGTGTCTTAAAGTAATCTCATGGAATGTGAAGGTTCTCCGTTACCCTAACAAGAGAATGAAGATTCTTTGACATCTCAAAACGCTAAAAGCCGACATAGCCCTGCTACAGGAAACTCAACTTCCAGCCTCTGACTTTAGTCGTATGCAGAAACTCTGGGTAGGAACGGTCATGGGTGCAGAATCAGTTGTACGGAAAGCTGGTGTCCTCCTCCTGATCCACAAAAGCCTCCCATGTACTGTTCTATCCACACACACAGACAACCAAGGGCGCTTTATCTCAACCAGGGTTAAAATAGGCTCCAAAAAACTAGTGATTTCTAATGTGTACACTCCTAACAGTCCCACAAAGATGTTTTATTGCCAACTCTCCTCCTGGCTCCTTACCGTCTCCCATTTACCCCACTTAGTTGGGGGAGATTTTAATGACCTCATACATCTACCAGACGATAGGTCCTCACCAAAACACTGCATGCCGGCACTTACTACATCTGCTCCCACCATATTTGCCTTCACCATGGACTCCCTCCATCTCACCGACATCTGGCGTTTAACTCATTCGGTTAGACAGGGAATTAACTTTCTATTCCAACCCTCACAAGATCCTCACCAGGATCGACTAATTCTTTGGGTCCCATAACCTTATCCCTCTAGTTTCAGATGTAGAAGTTGGTGACATAGCCATCTCCAACCATGCCCCAATAACCCTCACTTTGGATAAGCTGGACCTTCCCCCCATCCCAATCTCTGTCACTTTCCCTCTTTTATCCACAATAACGCTGATTTCAGCAAATACATGGAATGCTCATGGGCGGAGTTCTCCTCAGCCAATGCTCCACGTGCAGGTGGTGCAAACCTTCTCTGGGATTCTGGCAAAGCATACCTGAGGGGGCGGATTATATCTCACGCCACTTTTTTCAAAAGAAATGCCTTATCGAAATTTAAATTGGCTAGCGTCAGACTTCATCGCGCACAACGTACTCTCGCCACTTCGGCTTCGCCGGCCTACAGGGACGAAAGGTCAGCAGCTAAAACCGCTTTTGACACCTGGGCTGACACCCTGGAACTCACCAAAAAAACACACCTAGATGCCACTCTACATAAATATGGAAATAAGGCCAGTAAACTCCTCTCCAGGCTCTGCAAGGGCGTGACGCACATCACCTCGCTGCGGAATCACAAAGGAACCATTCATTCCACCCCACTGCACATAAATAAAACCATGCTGGAATACTACACAGCCCTTTATGCCCCCGACCCTATTGATGATAAGTTAACTCATGCCTTTCTTGAGAAAATGAATCTACCGACTATTTCTCCTACCCAATTGGACACCCTTGAACGCACCATCCATACTCTCCACCCTTCTAAAGCTCCCGCCCGGGATTCACAAGCAAATTCTATAAAACTCTCCCTAATATTACGGTACCCATACTTCACTCGGTTTACTCTGGCATCTGGGCGGATGGCCCCTATCTCCCGATGGGTAACCAGGCTGTCATCAAACTACTTTCTAAAAAGGGCAAAGACCCACTAGAACCGGGTTCTTACAGGCCCATTTCACTACTCAACCTGGATGTTAAAATCCTGTCGAAGATAGTGGCTTCCAGGCTAGCTGTCATCCTCCCTGACCTCATACACCCGGCCCAATTTGGCTTTGTGAAAGGGCACACAGCCACCCTCAACATTTGAAAAGTTCTCTTGAAAAGTTCTCTTGGCCCTCGAACAAGCCAAGCAAGATCCCACGGGGGACTGCCATCATCACCTTAGATGCAGAAAAAGCCTTCGATAATGTAAGTTTCGACTGGTTATCACTCACACTCTCTAAAATTGGATTCTCAGGCCCTTTCTGTCACCTCATTAATTCTATGTATACAGCGCCCTCAGCTAGGCTAGTCACAGCGGGTCTCCTCTCAGGTGACTTCCGCCTCCATAAAGGGACCAGACAGGGTTGCCCTCTTTCCCCCCTCCTGTTCAACATAGCATTGGAACCCCTCTCTAGATATCTATCTCAGACAGCCCCCCTGCAAGGCATCAAAATAGGCAGTACAGAACTCCGCACCTTGCCCCAGATGACATCTTGACCATTAAGAGTACCTTTGACGACTTTAGACTTTGTTCGGGCTTACATATCAATTACTCCAAGAGCGTAATTCTCCCCATTGGTACACACTCCCCACCCCCCTGGACTCAACGGTCCCTATTCAAAGGCTCCCCTTCCCACATTACCTATCTAGGAATAAAGATTGGGAAACTACCCTCCTCTATCTATCACATCAATTACCCTCCCCTCTTTACTAAACTTTTTCAGGAACTGTCTAACTGGATGGATCTCCCCCTCTCTTTCCTGGGAAGGTGCCACCTTGTCAAAATGATTAGTTTTGCCAGACTGCTTTATCCTTTGCAAACCATACCTTTGCTCTTAAAACACAAAGATATCAAATCTCTCAACTCCAAAATTTCGCATTTTCTCTGGCGCAGCAAAAGACCTCGGATAGCCTTCAAGAAATGACACCTTCCCAGAAGTGAAGGGGGTATCACTCTACCACATATTAGATTGTATAACCTAGCATGTCTGTTAAGGACCAGCCTTGACTGGATAGCCCACTCATCTCACCACCCCAACTATGTCCTAGAATCTGAAATGGCTCACCCCTACTCATTGGTGGCCCTCCTGCACTGCAGATGGAAAGCTGCCTCCCCCCACAGCAACATAATCTTCTTTTACGGGACACAGCTCTAGCTTGGAGAGAATTCAGGAAAACCCTTAAGCTCCCTCCCTTCATTTCCCCCCATTTTAAATTCAAGGGAACCCTAGCTTTCTTCCCGGTCTTCAATGCAAAGCCTTCTCGGTCCGGTAGAAACAAGGCCTATCAAATTTCTTCTCATTGTGTGAAGATAACACTGGAAAACCACTTCCTTTTTCCACTTTGTCAACATTATTCTTGCTGTCTCCCTCTCGCGTATTCCATTACAACCAATGCATCAGTTTCCTTTCTAACACCTGCAAAGATGAATATCGGAGATTTAAAACCAGCCTTTCTGAACTTTTACTGTAAAGCAGTCACTACAAAATTTCAGACATCTACAAACCTCTCCTGCAAGACTCTTCCCCGTTTTTGTCCACTTCATCCATTGCTAATTGGGCTGCAGATTTCCCAGATCCCAATCTCACAGACAAAATCCTGTTTGGTCTGCAGAAGGTTCTCTGATTAACACCGAAATTTGGAGAGAAACTCAACTCAAAATCACCCACCGGGCTTATACCCCCTTTCTCTCCCCCAAGCCTCATGCCCTCTATGTGAAGTCCCCAAACCTCCTCTCTCTCATTGTTTTTGGTCCTGCTCCTTCATATCTTCGTTTTGGGACCAAGTCATATCCTTCGTCTTCAAGACCACTTTGCTGAAACTGCCAAAAGACCCTCTACTCCTAATTTTCGGTTATTGGGACCCTCTACTGCTGCCCTGTTCTCTGTCCCCTGCTGCTTCAACCCCCTCCGGGACCACCAAACACCCTTCCTCCAAAGACTGGATTTTAATATGCCTGCTTATCACAAGGAGACTCATTCTTAGGCACTGGATCTCTTCTCAAGGCCCGGATATCACTCAACAGTTGCCTTAACCTTTTGTATAAAGAACGGTTTCCCACAGACTTCAAAGAACCCAGATCTAGAGCCTGCTTCTTCTACAGATGGCAATCCTTCATCTCTACTGCCCTCTCAACAGCCGATCAAGTGGCTCTGAACCAATTTTCATTCTCCTACGAGGATCCAATCCCAACGGAACTGTGAAATGCACTGGCAATTCCTAGACTCTCCTTCCTTATTATAACTACCATAGCTGTTCGCCCTCGGGATCCACCATATTTTTGGAACTTATAGCCCGCCACCATATAAATATAGTGGCACTGTGAATAATCACATTTCGTGTTCCTGTGAAGGCACGACCAGCTGCTTCTTGTTTCCTGCTTCCTGGCTCCCAGCATTCTCTGGATCCCTGTAAGATCACACCAGTACCCCAGGCTGCAAAGGGAAGACATTTATGAGACTCCAGGACTGGCGATTTTCACTGCATACTGAACTCATCTAATTTAACCTGTGAGTTACTACTTGTTTTTATTAAATATATGATTTATACTGCACTCAGTCTGGTGCCCCTCTGTTCCCATTTCTACACAGAGCCCATTGCTTCACTCTAAGGGAGCTGCCTCCAGGTGCTAATCATACAAGATCTCGGATCATTTATGGACATTATGTTTTAAACAAATGTTTTAATATTATGTGTGCTTATTCACACACATTTTATGTATACCTATATTTCAGTTGCTATATAATTTTATGTTATCACCATATCTAGTGCCACTGTTCACCCTTGTTTTTATGGTGGTGGATAGAAGAACTTCCTTCCCCAATCTCCTTTGTAATGCCTGCATGCACTTCCTGTATCAGAGCTGTAAAAACCTAGTTGGCTGTAGATAGGTGAACAGCAGATCATTCTGTTGCCAATCTGCTTGTGCTGAAACCCCTGAAATCTCCATAAAGTGTAGCTGTCACTCTACATGCTCTATCACACGGAATGCTTGTCAGTCCCCTTGTGATAGCATTACAAGGAAGTGCAAAAATAAATAAAAAGTATTTAAAAAAAATATATATATATTTTAAAGGACCCAAAACATGTAAAGGATGCCCTTTGCACATATAAGGTGTCTCAGAAAAGAAAATAACTCTAGGGTCATATTTTATTATTAACGCCAAACTCATGAGATATAAAGGTTTTAATGTGTTGCCCATCTGTAATTATGGAATAGGTCGTTTGAATGCATTTTGCAAACACATTATTTTCAATCTGGATGTATTTGATATCTGCATAATAAGAAATTGTTGAGACATGACTCAGAATGTGGCACCATATCCAAATATGAATACAGAAAGAAGGAACCAAAGGTGAATATATACTTTAAATTGGAAGCCACCAGTAGACCCAAATTAAAGAGAGAGCACTCAATAGAATACAAATGCAAATGTATTATATCATATTAAAACCATTATCTAAAAACAAAAATATAAAACAAGTATCCCAATGTATATACAGTGGGGCAAAAAAGTATTTAGTCAGCCACCAATTGTGCAAATTCTCCCACTTAAAAATATGAGAGAGGTCTGTAATTGTCATCATAGGTATACCTCAACTAAGAGAGACAAAATGTGCAAACAAATCCAGACAATCACATTTTTGAAAGAATGTATTTGCAAATTATGGTGGAAAATAAGTATTTGGTCAACTACAAACAAGCAAGATTTCTGTCTCTCACGGACCTGTATCTCCTTAAGAGGCTCCTCTGTCCTCCACTCATTACCTGTATTAATGCCACCTGTTTGAACTTGTTAACGGTATAAAACACACCTGTCCACAACCTCAAACAGTCACACTCCAAACTCCACTATGGTGAAGACCAAAGAGCTGCTGAAGGACACCAGAAACAAAATTGTAGACCTGCACCAGGCTGGGAAGACTGAATCTGCAATAGCCAAGCGGCTTGGTGTGAAGAAATCAACTGTGGGAGCAATAATTAGAAAGAGGAAGACATACAAGACCACTGATAATCTCCCTCAATCTGGGCTCCATGCAAGATCTCATCCCGTGGGGTCAAAATGATCACAAGAATGGTGAGTAAAAATCCCAGAACCACACGGAGGGACCTAGTGAATAACCTGCAGAGAGCTGGGACCAACGTAACAAAGGCTACTATCAGTAACACACTACGCCGCCAGGGACTCAGATCCTGCAGTGCCAGACGTGTCCCCCTGCTTAAGCCATTACATGTTCAGGCCCATCTGAGGTCTGCTAGAGAGCATTTGGATGATCCAGACGAGGATTGGGAGAATGTCATATGGTCAGATGAAACCAAAGGAGAACTGTTTGGTAGAAAAACAACTCATCGTATTTGAAGGAGAGAGAAGCCTAGAGGCGATTCAGTTCGCATTGTGCGCTATATAAGTATTTCATTCATTCATTCATTCATTCATTCAGAATGCTGAGTTGCAACCAAAGAACACCATACCTACTGTGAAGCATAGGGGTGGCAACATCATGCTTTGGGACTGTTTCTCTGCAAAGGGAAAGGACAACTGATCCGTTTAATGAAAGAATGGATGGGGCCATGTATCCTGAGATTTTGAGTGCAAACCTCCTCCCATCAGCAAGGGCATTGAAGATGAAACGTGGCTGGGTCTTTCAGCATGACAATTATACCAAACACACCACCCGGGCAATGAAGGAGTGTCTTTATAAGAAGCATTTCAAGGTCCTGGAGTGGCCTAGCCAGTCTCCAGATCTCAACCCCATATAAAACCTTTGGAGGGAGTTGAAAGTCCTTGTTACCTAGCGACAGCCCCAAAACATCACTGCTCTAGAGGAGATCTGGATGGAGGAAATACCCAACATACCAGCAACAGTGTGTGACAACCTTGTGAAGACTTACAGAAAACATTTGACCTCTGTCATTGCAAACAAAGGATATATAACAAAGTATTGAGATGAACTTTTGATATTGACCAAATACTTATTTTCCACCATAATTTTCAAATAAACTCTTTCAAAAATCAGACAATGTGATTATCTGGATTTGTTTCCACATTTTGTCTCTCATAGTTGAGGTATACCTATGATGACAATTACAGGCCTCACTCATCTTTTTAAGTGGAAGAATTTGCACAATTTGTAGCTAACTAAATACTTTTTTGCCCACTGTACATGATATTGCCCTAAATGAATGTGTCCTATATGAACACAATGTGTCACAGTGTGGTTGGTCTATAGAGAAGGTCCTACATGTTGGGGCTCTGCAGGAAACAAGGGATCACTACACGTTTCGCTTTACAGCTTCCTCAAGAACCAGATAGTAATTAAAGAACATAGAATGCCCAGCCCAAAACCACAGGGATAGATGGAGGAACGGTAAACAGGCAGCCCCAATGTGAGAGTGCATCAAGCCTGTTTCAGCCAAAAAAGGGAGCTTGTCTTAAAGTGAGAACATAACATCATACAAAGGGTTTGTCCAGAAGAGCATGTCCAGTAAAGCAGGAAAGCATTATAATGCCATGCTTCATTATTATTGTTATTTATTATTTTACAGGTTTTATATAGTGCCAACAGTTTGCGCAGCGCTTAGCAAAATAAAGGCAGACATTACAGTTACATTACAATTTGGTACAAGAGGAAACAGAGGGCCCTGCTCATTAGAGCTTACAATCTAAAAAGGAATGGTCAATTGATACAAAAAGTAATAGCTGTGGGGGGGGGGGGGGGGGGGGTGAGCTGATGGAGTAAGTAAAACAGTGTTAGTTAGAAGCAGGATAGGCTTCTTTAAAGAGAAGGGTTTTCAGGGTTCGTCTAAATATGGATAGATTAGGGAACAGTCAGACAGATTGGGATAGGGAGTTTCGAAAGGATGGGAAAAGCTCTGGAGAATTTCTGGAGGCGAGCATGGAAGGAGGTGACAAGGGAGCTAGAAAGCAGAAGGTCTTGGGAGGACCGAAGAGAGCGGCTTGGTTGGTGTTTTGAGACTAGGTTAGTGATGTAGCTGGGGGCAAGGGTAAGAATGGCTTTGTAAATTATTGTTAGTAGTTTTAATTTTATTTGTTGGGTGAGTGGAAGCCAGTGGAGGGATTGGCAGAGAGGGGTGGAGGACACTGAATGGTTGGTAAGGTGAATGAGTCTTGCAGCGGAATTTCTTATGGACTGAAGGGGTGATAGTCTATGTAAAGGTAATCCAATGAGGAGGGAGTGCAGTAGTCAAGGCGAGAGATAATCAGGGAGTGAATTAGAATCTTGGTTATTAGTTAAAAAAAGAGAGAGAAGTCCGGGGAAGGGGCATGTGGGGGAGGAAATATTAAGAGCTCAGTTTTAGACAGATTCAGCTTGAGGAAGTGGTTTGACATCCAGGCTGATATGTCTGTTAGTAAATCAGTGATGCGTGAGGAGACTGATGGGGTAAGCTGAGGGGCAAAGAGATAGATTCAGGTGCCATCAGCATATAAATGGTAGAGGAAGCCATGGGAGGCTACCAGCTGACCCAGGGAGGATGTGTAGATCGAGAAATGTAGAGGTCCAAGGACAGAACCTTGGGGGACCCCAACAGTAAGAGGAGTTGGAGAGGAGGAAGTTGAATTGTAAGTGACTCTGAAGGTGCCATGGGTAAGATTCAACCCAACAGAGAGCGCAGCCATAGAGACCAAGAAAATTTAGTTTTTTGAGGAGGAGAGTGTGGTCAACTGTATCAAAGTCAGCGGAAGGTCCAAGAGTAAGAATACGGAATAATGAACGTTGGTTTGACTGTTAGTAAGTAGTTTGTGAGTTTTAGGAGGGCAGTTTCTGTGGAGTACTGTGGGCAAAATTCAGACTGAAGGGGATCAAGAAGGTTACTCTAAATGAGGTGGTCATTCAGTCGGTTGTAGACTAAACGTTCAAGGAGTTTGGGGACAAAAGGGAGTAAAGAGATGGGTCTTAGGTTGTTAAGATTGGTGGGGTTTAGGGAGTGACTAGCGCATGTTTTAGAGGGTTGGGGAAGGTGCCAGTAGAGAGTGAGAGATTGAAGATATGAGTTAAAGAGTGTAGGCTATAGTCAGATGATGACCATAGTATTTGAGAAGGAATAGGGTCCAGGGGGCAGGAGGTTACGTGGGTGTTAGAAAAAAGTTTAGTGACTTCCTCTATAGTAGCTGGGTTAAAAAAGGGAAGTATTGATTGTTTAGGAGAACAAGGAGTGTAAAGTGAGGGGGATATCTCAGTCTTATTTTTGAAGTGATTAACAATCTCCTGGGCAGTGAGTAAGTTAGTTGGTGGAAGTAATGGAGGACGAAGTAGAGTGGTAAAGGTAGAATAGAGTTGATGGGGACTGCATGAGAGGGTATTAATGAGAGTGATAAAGTAGGTCTGTTCCGCAGTGTGGAGGCAGGAATGGTATTTTTGGAGGGCAGATTTATATTGGCTGAAATCTTGCTGTGACTTAGTCTTACGCCACAGATGCTCAAGAGAGTGGCTATATTTTTTGAGGCTTCTGGTATTGTCTGTCTGCCAGGGTTGTAGCGGTCGGGGCCTGACTCTGTGCATAGTGAGGGGGTGAAGGTATACAGGGTGGATGACAGTGAACTGTTGTATACAGAAGTGCCCCAGTTGGGGCAAGACGAGGATGAGATTTTGTCGTAGAGGCAATCTGTAGCAGAAAAAAGAAGGGAAGGGTTAAGATGGCGAAGGTTTCTACAGGTAATAGTTTGGTAGTTGGAAGGCAAGGAGGAGGCAGACAAGGATAGAGTGAAACTAATAAGGTGGTGATCGGAGAGAGGAAAAGGAATTTTGGAGAGGTTGTGCAGAGTGCATAGGTAGGAAAATATGAGGTCAAGGCAGTTGCCAACGGAGTGAGTAGAAGCGTTTGTCCATTGTTTTAGGTCAAAAGAGGAGGTTAGGCTCAGCAGTTTAGAAGTAGCGGGAGTGTTAAGATTAACAGGGATATTGAAGTCACCAAGAATGATTGTTGGGATTTCAGAAGAAAGTAGGGTAGCCAGGCAGAGAAGTCGTCAAGAAGTTTGATGCCGGTCCAGGGGGCCAATAGATCACAGCAATTCTCAATGAAACTGGAGAAAATAGACGAATATGAGCTTCAAATGAGGAGAGGGACAGAGAGGGGGTGGATGAAGAACCTGAAAAGTGCTTTGAGGGGATAGGAGGATTCCAACACCACCTCCTTTCCATCCACTAGGCCTGGGAGAGTGAGTCCACAGGAGGCCACCATAGGAGAGAGCAGCAGGAGAAGGAAGGTCAGATTCTTGAATCCAGGTCTCAGTAATGGAAAGTAGGTTCAGGGAGTTTGTGATAAATAAGTCATGGAAGGTGCTGAGTTTGTTACAAACAGAGCGGGCATTCCAGAGGGCACAGAAGAAGAGGAGGCTGGTTCTAGGCTGAAGAGGAATAGAAATGAGATTGTGTGGATTGCGGCTCCTATAAGAGGATGGGGGTGCTGGTTATGTTGGCCAAAGGTAAATGATGGCAGTCCAGGATTTGGGGAAGTATCTCCAGAAGTTAGGAGAAGCAGAAGGGTGAGAGAGGAGATATGGGAGTGTGACTTATGTGGGGGGACATGTCAAAGTGTCCTGCAGGTTTTATTGGTATATGGGTTCAGAATTACCAGGAGCTGATACGTGCAGTAATAATGTGAAGACAGAAGTGAGGGTAATATATATAAGCTGGGGGTAGAGAAGATGGGTGAAGGAGCGAGAATTTAAGGAGAGAGGATGCAACTGTGAGAAGGAAAAGTAGGGAGTGTGTGATACAGAGTGATGAGATTGAAAGGAAGCCTGGATGAGCAATGAAAAAGTTTGATGGAGAATCGGGTCACCTGTAGTCTGTATAGTGTTCTGCAGAAGTCTGTTGTGGATTTTTGCTTTGTGCATTCACTGAAGTGCTGAGCCAAAGTGTAATACTTAATCCAATATGAATACTTTATCCAGGATGACAGTTGCCAATGCAATCCCTACCTGTGCAAATCCCTGCCTGTGTATCCCCTAGAGGAGGCCTACATTTATACTGAGTTTGGGCAGGGGTATTGCCAATTAATTAGTCAGGATTGCATAGGAGGAACACATGGCTAACAGAATGAACTTCTCACACCAAAGGCTGGCTACAAGACATAGCAAGAGAGCAGAAGGGTCGTAGTCACAAAGATAACAACAGCTCATAATTTAGGTATAGACAATAAGAAAGTAAAACAAACATCACAGTGATATGGACAGAGGTAAAGAATTTGAAGGCAACTTATATCGCCAAAAGCACATACACATAATTAGCAAGCAGATCCCAGTTTCAATTAAAGGTGGAAGATGTGTTTGAGCTGACACATACACAGAATTAGCAAGCAGATACCAGTTTCAATTAAAGGTGGAAGATGTGGTTGAGCTAACACATACCTGTGGAGGGGTAGAGAAGAGTTGCTGAGATAGTGCTGAGCTGAAGTGTAATAGTTAATCCAATATAAATACTTTATCCAGGATGATAGTTGCCAATGCAATCCCTGCCTGTGCAAACCCCTGCCTGTGAGCTGACACATGAATAAACAAGCTCCAAAAATCATCACTTGTATGTGTGTATAGTGCACATTTCTAGTGTCTGTGCCAATCCTGGCTGTAATCAAGCCCCCCAACTCAAGTTTAACCCCTTCCCGCCGAGCGTACGCAGATCTGCGTACTCGGCTTCCGGGGGTATACCGGGATGATGCCCGCACCTGCAGGCATCATCCCGGTACCGTTTTGTTCAGCGGGCGATTGGCTATCCAGCCATACCAACCGATGCGGCTAAAAGCCGCTCGGCTGTTATGCCGGAGGAGCGGGAGGGGACGTCCCCCCCTCCCGCCGCCTCCCGCCGCTGTTACCGGTGCTCCCGTTTGATCGGGAACACCGATTCAACTTGCGCTGCCTCCGGCCGCAGGGGAGGAACTGGAACGAAGCCGTAATCGGCTTCGTTCCAGTCTCCTCATAGTAAACACGGAAGCGACGTCATGACGTCACTTCCCGTTTACTCGGCTGCCAATGGCGCCGGTTTAAAAAAAATATCCGGTATTCAGAATCGCCGTTTTCGGCGATCTGAATACACTGAAGTGTAAAGGAGGGGTGGGGGGTCTTTTAGACCCCCGATCCCTCCATAAAGAGTACCTGTCACCGCCTATTACTGTCACAAGGGATGTTTACATTCCTTGTGACAGCAATAAAAGTGATCAAAATTTATTTTTTTATTTTAAACAATTTAGTCATTTTAAAATAAATAAAATAAATTAAAAAATAAAAAAAAATGTTTAAAGCGCCCGCCGTCCCCGCGAGCTCGCAAAGCAAAGAAAACGCATACGGAAGTCGCGCCTGCGTATGTAAACGGTATTCAAATCACACATGTGAGGTATCGCCGCGATCGTCAGAGCGAGAGCAATAATTCTAGCACTAGACCTCCTCTGTAACGCTAACCTGGTAACCGTAAAAAATGTTTAAAGCGTCGCCTATTGAGATTTTTAGGTACCGTACTTTGTCGTCAATCCACAAGTGCGCGCAATTATAAAGTGTGACATGTTTGGTATCTATTTACTCGGCGTAACATTATCTTTCACATTATGCAAAATAAATTGGATAATTTTACTGTTTTTTTTTTTTTAATTCATGATAGTGTCCCTTTTCCCAAAAAGTTGCATTTAAAACACCGCTGCGCAAATACCATGTGACATAAAATATTGCAACAATCGCCGTTTTATACTCTAGAGTCTCTGTTAAAAAAATATATATAATGTTTGGGGGTTCCAAGTAATTTTCTAGTAGAAAATATGGATTTAACTTGTAAACACCAAATTCCAAAAATAGGCTTAGTCATGAAAGGGATAAACAGGACATCCATTGTATTTGATATCTGTTTTCTCAACTCAGTCTTATGTTTTATATTTACAGAATAGAGGACTTATTGTGTATGTGTGTACTAAACTTATTTATAAGTTCTAAAATGAAAACTGTATATAGTAATAACAAGCAACATGTTTGTGAGAGTACAGTTATTTACTGTACCTTCAACTATGTAGTGCAAGGGCCTGTCTGTAATATACAATTTGAAAGTGTTTAGGTTTGATTTCATATTATATGTTTTTGGTAAATCTAAAGTAACATGGCATAAGGAAATTGTATAACGTATGGCCAGCCTTAGTCTTACACAACCTGAAATATATTCTGCAAAAATGGTGTAGTATTGAGGCTGCTTCACATGCATCTGAAATTAAGCTGTGTTGCCTGACAGCAAAATCTTACAGAATTGTTAATGTCATTTACAGAAAAAAACAAAGAATTGAAAATATACTTTTGATAAACAGTTGTGCACCTACGGTGTGATATATAAAATTGCCGATATAAAACTACCATCATTTTATTATATAGTTTCTCTGTATATATAATAACACACCATAAAGGCTACATAAAGAATCAGTAAGTAGAAATAAACAATACATGTTTTTGTTTTTGTTTATACAGAAATTCAATAAGATCAAACTGGTAACTTAATAAAAAATTGCCTCACACTCCACATGTTTCGCATCACAGCTTCATCAGGAGTTGGGTAAAAGATATAATGTGTCAATAAATGGAAGTCAAATGGTAATACTAAAAACACAATTCTCCGGTGCCTGGATATGCCACAGGTGCCCAACACATATCCCTTGGTATCACTTAGGTTAGCAGCCTGAAGCAAGGGCCTGTCTATCAGGACAGGAGTCAAATGCAGGCATAATGATGATGGAAAGAGGGAATGAAAAAAACCCAAAAGGAGCACAGCTTCAAAGGTCAATGGCAGGATATACAGCAATGAGTTATTATGTGAAGCTGTAGATGTCCTGCCTCCAACCCGGCTAAAAATGCTTATTTTGGGATGTGGTATGATATGGTGTCCCCCCCCCCCCCCCCCAAAAAAAAATATTCCAGTCTTTTGATATTGTATTGTAATGTGAGCAGACCAACTTTTACAGGAAAAGTCAACATTTTTGTATAACTATATCTGCCTATATCTATCTTTTTTCATCATAATCAACCCTGTCACTTTTCTCATGGAATATTACATACAGGATGAGTCCATTGAACAGTGATATTTCAGTTACATTTCCAATTAGTTTCAGTTAAAGTAGAACTATAGGCAAAACTTATTTTGGTTAGAGTAAGGTCAGATTTTTTTCCACCATCTGTGTCCCATTGGAGAAATCTCCCTATACTTCCTGTCTCATATCCAAAACAGGAAGTGGGAGGAAATCCCTACAAATTAAGGGAATTTTTGGGGAATCCCCAGGTCACCAGAACTAGTGTCGCCATTGGAAGATTTCCCCTCTATTATTTTTCTGGGGACAACCCAACATTTGGGATTTTCTTTTACTTTCATTTTCAATGAAAATGGTAACCAGGAAAAATAGAGATGGTGAATCTACTTAACAGGAACACAGACCATAATAAAAAACTGACCGGGGTTCTAATCCTCCTCCACTCTATTCAATACTAAAAAAAAATGTTTTGTCTTTAGTTATACTTTACCTTTGGAAGGATGTTTCATTAGCTTATTATCTTGGGCACTCAGCAAGATCCTCCTACCTTTGTTCCAGGCAGATTACAACTTTCACTTTTAGATCAAAGTACTTAAAGCAGAACTTTGCCCATAACAACTTGATTAAATATAATGTTTTTTGGCAAGGAACATACATTCCACAAAAATAATTATACTACGAAAATGAGTATGTGCTGTAAATTACTTCCAACAATGCTCCTGTTTCTTCTTGCTGGAGGCTGCCATTTTGCTGAAGCGGAACTAAAACCATAGATTTAACCATTTAAAAAACAGTTACATCCCTGGAATGGAGAACAATAATGTAGCACTAAAAAAATAAAAATAAAAATAAATGGTGAAGTGACTAAAACCAACCCAAATAATAAAATACAAAAATACAAAAAATAATAATGAATCAGTCCCCATGCATATATCACAGATGTGATGGCTCATACGTTGCATAGGCAGAAAGGTAATCCCCTCCATTGGCTGATGGACCATCTGTGACCTGTCGCATGGTTCCTGTGGAGTCGAGGACTCATTCGCTTAAGCTCATTTGACCTGGTGTTACCCACATACAGGTCCTGTGTCTCTGGTAAGAGTACCCACTTCATTCACATTTCGTTTGATGTTATCTCCCCATATGTCCTTTGAATTACCGTTCTGCCTATGCAACGTATGAGCCATCACATCTGTGATATATGCGTGGACTCTGGGGACTGATTCATTATTATTTTTTGTATTTTTGTATTTTATTATTTGGGTTGGTGTTAGTCACTTCACCATTCTTTTTTATTTTTTTAGCGCTACATTATTGTTCTCCTTTGTATATGAATTTTGTCACATTCGTGTGTAGCGGCTTGGTTCACTTTTTTCATATAGGTTAGCGCAATAATATTCTTTGCATTTTTTACATCCCTGGAATGCAGGATTTATAACTGTCACATTTGCTTGTGTCCTCAACCAAACTGTCATACCATTAAATGGCTGGTGTCATAACTGATCACATGTGCAGCACCATGGCAGTTGCAGATCATACAGAAGCAGCTTCCTTGTCTGTAAGGGATATGAGTGTTTAATTATGCTTTAACCAGTTCCTGTCCTCGCTATAGACTATGCCCTCCCGTACTCGTGTTGTCCAGGTGCCGCATGCAGCATGTGGTCGGTGTGCTCTGTGATCGCCAGTCCTTCGGACTCAGCTGATCACAGATCGGGGTAAAGGGCCAATCACAGCAGCCCTTTACCACATGATCAGCTATCAGCCAATGATAGCTGATTACAGGATGTAAACAGAAGCAAGGTATCACAGCATGAGGAGAAAAGAAGAAAGCCGATAACTGTCTTTTGTTATCAGCCAACATTGCCCACCAGTGCTGCTAATCAGTGCCCACCAGTGCCACCTATCAGTGGCCATCATTGCTGCCAATCAGTGCCCATCAGTGCCTCATCATCAGTGTCACCTATTAGTGCTGTATATCAGTGCTGCCTACCAGTGCCTATCAGTGCCGTATATCAGTGTCCATCAGTGCCACATGTCAGTGCCCATCAGTGCCACCTCATCAATGCCATCTCATCACTGCCTATCAGTGCCCATCAGTGCCGCCTATCAGTGTCCATCAGCACAGCCTATCAGTGCTCATGAGTGCAGCTTCATCTGCGCACATGTGAAGGAGAAAATGTACCTGTTTGCAACATTTTATAACAAACTATGACTTTTATTTTTATAATGTTCGGTATTTTTTGTTTGTTTAGCAAAAAATAAAAACCCCAGTGCTGATTAAAAACCACTAAAAGAAATATCTATTTGTGTGAAAATAATAATAAAAATGTCATATGGGTACAGTGCTGGAAGACCGTGCAATTGTCATTCAATATGCGACAGCACTGAAAGCTGAAAATTGGCCTGGGCAGGAATGGGGGTAAAAGTGCCCAATAAGCAAGTGGTTAGTGTATAAAGTACCTCTGCGCCAACCACCTTGACAAGGGGAATAGAGGGATGCTGCAAACACTAAAGGGAGCTTCACCTACTCCCTGAGCAATATCGATTAAGTGGTTTTAGTGTTGCGCAAATGGGGGAATATAAGAAAGGAGGGGAGAGGGAGGGGGGGGAGGGAAAGGGGGGAGAAAGAGAGGGAAGGAGAAAAGAAAAAGGGGAAGGGGAAGAAAGGGCAGGGAGGGGGAAGGGGAACAGATGAGTATGCAGATAAAGGATAAAAGGGTAAAGGTCAAAAAGTGCTAGTGTAAAATTATATGTGTCTGGGTGTGCACAAATCCTTGTTCGGTACGTGCTAAACTAAAATAAATGTTAGAGAGTGGCAATCAAATATAGATTCTGATAGAGTGCCATACAAATAAAAACTCACAGTAATGGATGAATGCCTGAAACAATAGACATACAAACCGTGGGTGCTCTGCAAAACTGCAATAAAATATGCTGACAATAAATGAATATATAACTTAAGGTGATAGTCCAAAATATATGACTAAAAGTGTACAGTGAGAATAATCACATAAGCACAATCCCATGTGACATGCCAAGTGGAAAAAACACAGATATCAATCAATCCAATATAACAAAATGCATGTTCCATGCGGTGTTTATAAAGTGCCAAGTGAAAAAAATACAGATAACAATCAATCCAATATAACAAAATGCATGTTCCATGCGGTGTTTATAAAGTGCAAATAGTGCTAGCAGCAAAAAAACGTTACAACACAGGTGAAATGATAAACACATAAAAATAAGGTGCTGGTAATCAGTCTGGGATATTCAGTCCTGTGGACGTGCTGTGTTCTAAGGGGAAGCACTAGCTTTGAACTTCAGTGATCCATGCAGGCATACATGTGCAGTGACTTAATCCTCCTATTTATCCAATACGTGGATGGATGTGCCCTTACCTCACGGCTGTGAGGTTACAGCCTTAATAGTATAGGTGGGTAACTGGCTCCTGTTCCTGGGATAGGTATGCCTCATGGCTGTGAGTAGGGATGAGCTGAACACCCCCCGGTTCGGTTCGCACCAGAACTTTCGAACGGACCCCGCGTTCGTAACGAACGTTAGAACCCCATTGAAGTCTATGGGACTCGAACGTTCGAAATGGAAAGTGCTAATTTTAACGGCTGATATGCAAGATACTGTCCTAAAAAGAGTTTGGGGACCTGACTCCTGCCTCAGGGGACATGGGTCAATGCAAAAAAAAGTTTTAAAAACGGCCGTTTTGGCGGGAGCACTGATTTTAATGACAATTAAAGTGAAAAAAAAAATGAAATATTCCTTTAAATATGGTGCCTGGGGGGTGTCTGTAGTATGCCTGTGAAGTGCCACGTGTTTCCCGTGTTTAGAACAGTCCCTGCACAAAATGACATTAAACGGAAATAACACCATTTAAAACTGCTTGCGGTTTTAATGTTATATCTGGTTCCTGCAATATGGTTGAAAATCATTGAGAAACATGGCATGGGTAGCCCTCCCTGCCCATTACCAGCCTATTTGGGTCTTGTACGCATATTAAGGGGAACCCCGTACCCATATTAAAAAAAGGAAATGCGTGTGGCCCCCAGGCCCTATATACTCAGAACAGCAGTATACAGGCGGTGCAAACAAGACAGGGACTGTGTAGGTTTGTTGTGTTAAGTTGAATCTGTTTGTAATTTTCAACTGGTACATTTTTAAAATGTAGCTCCAGTCAAAAAAACTATTTTTAAGCTTTTTGGAAAACATAGGGAAGGGTTATCACCCCTGTATAATTTGTTTTGTCGTTCATCTTTTTTCATCTCACTTGCTGTTGTCTCCTTCCGTTTGCAAGTAGGAGAGTTTGTAAATTGGATGTTTGAAAGTAGGGGCCTGCCCTATATGCTCTGCAGAAATGGCGGAACAAGGTGTTGGTTTTGCCACAACATTGTAAGCCCTCAAAGTGACTCTTGGTGGGCGCTGGAGCGCCCTGCTGTGAACGATTATATCAAGAATTGTAATTACATGCCATTGTTGAACAGTGGTAGAAAAATTGACCTTTGGTGGTTGTGGTGCTGGTGCCACAACACTATAAGTCCTCACCGTTACTCTGGGTGGGCACAGGAAGGGGCCCTCCTGTGAAATATTATATCAAGAATTGTAATTACATGTCCCTGTTAAACAGGGGCAGAAAAATTGGGCCTTAGGCACTGGTGCCATCACACTCCAACCTCTGCCATATACTCTAGTTTTATTGCAGGAATTAGCCCTGCTGCAAAGCATTGCATCAAAAATTGTACTTAAACGCCCCTGTTAAACAGGGGCAGAAAAATTGGGCCTTAGGCACTGGTGCCATCACACTGCAACCTCTGCCATATACTCTAGTTTTATTGCAGGAATTAGCCCTGCTGCAAAGCATTGCATCAAAAATTGTACTTAAACGCCCCTGTTAAACAGGGGCAGAAAAATTGGGCCTTAGGCACTGGTGCCATCACACTGCAACCTCTGCCATATACTCTAGTTTTATTGCAGGAATTAGCCCTGCTGCAAAGCATTGCATCAAAAATTGTACTTAAACGCCCCTGTTAAACAGGGGCAGAAAAATTGGGCCTTAGGCACTGGTGCCATCACACTGCAACCTCTGCCATATACTCTAGTTTTATTGCAGGAATTAGCCCTGCTGCAAAGCATTGCATCAAAAATTGTAATTAAACGCCCCTGTTAAACAGGGGCAGAAAAATTGGGCCGTAGGCACTGGTGCCATCACACTGCAACCTCTGCCATATACTCTAGTTTTATTGCAGGAATTAGCCCTGCTGCAAAGCATTGCATCAAAAATTGTACTTAACCAGTTGCCGTACGCGGATGTACGTCGGTAGAATGGCACGGGCAGGCATAAGGACATACATGTACGTCCCTTGCCTCCCGCGGGTCGGGGGCCCGATCGGGCCCCCGCCCGGTGCCTGCGGCGGTCGGTTTTCGTCCGGGAGCGATCCGGGACGAGGGGGCGGCCATTCATTCATGGCCACCCCCTCGCGATCGCTCCCGACGAATAGAAATCCCCGGTGACATCACTTCCTCTCCTGTAATGTAAACACAGGAGAGGAAGTGATGTATTCTCTCCTCCGTGTCGGTATTTTTCGTTCCGACACGGAGGAGAGCGGATCGGTGAGTTGCACCAACACTCTACACACACAGTAGAACATGCCAGGCACACTCACACCCCCCCTTTACCCCCCGATCACCCCCCCAATTACCCCTGCCCCCCAGTCACAGTGACACCAATGTCATTTTTTTTTTTTTTTTTTTTTTTTGCATTGGTGTCATTTGTGACTGTAATAACTGTTAGGGCAGTTAGAGTTAGCCCCCTTTAGTTCTAATGTACCCCCCTAACCCCCCCAATAAAGGTTTAACCCCGTGATCACCCCCCGTCGCCAGTGTCACTAAGGCTGGGTTCACATTGCAGCGGTTTATGAGAACGAATGTGATTCGCACCGCACTGCAGTGCAAATCACATCCGATCTCTGTGCGATTCAAGTTCAGCCATTCGCCGCACCCGCCGCACCCGCCACACCCGCCGCACCCGCCGCAAATTCGCACGGGACCCTTTTTTTGGCCCGCAGCAGAATCGGATCGCATGGGTGTTCACACCATGCGATCCGAGTTTGCAGATCGCACTGCGATATGCAAACTGATCTGGGGGTGTCAGTAACATTTCACTGACACTCCCAGCAGTTCGCATAGGGCAGTGTGAACTGCCGCCGGGAGGCATGCGATGCGGGAACCCGCCGCGGATTCGCGGCGTTTCCGCATCGCTCCAGTGTGAACCCAGCCTAATAAGCGATCATTTTTCTGATCGCCGTATTAGTGTCACAGGTGACGCTAGTTAGGCAGGTAGGTATTTAGGTTCGCCACAGCTTTTTATAGCACCAGGGACCCCCATATACTACCGCATAAAGCCCCCTGATTGCCCCCTAGTTAACCCTTTCACCAGTGATCACCATATAACTGTTACAGGTGACGCTGGTTGGTTAGTTATTTTTTTATAGTTTCAGGGCACCCGCCATTTATTACCTAATAAAGGTTTAACCCCCTGATCACCCGGCGGGTGTCATTTGTGACTAATAACTGTTAGGGCAGTTAGGGTTAGCCCCCTTTAGTTCTAAGGTACCCCCCTAACCCCCCCAATAAAGGTTTAACCCCGTGATCACCCCCCGTCGCCAGTGTCACTAAGGCTGGGTTCACATTGCAGCGGTTTATGAGAACGGATGTGATTCGCACCGCACTGCAGTGCAAATCACATCCGATCTCTGTGCGATTCGAGTTCAGCCATTCGCCGCACCCGCCGCACCCGCCGCAAATTCGCACGGGACCCTTTTTTTGGCCCGCAGCAGAATCGGATCGCATGGGTGTTCACACCATGCGATCCGAGTTTGCAGATCGCACTGCGATATGCGAACTGATCTGGGGGTGTCAGTAACATTTCACTGACACTCCCAGCAGTTCGCATAGGGCAGTGTGAACTGCCGCCGGGAGGCATGCGATGCGGGAACCCGCCGCGCATTCGTGGCGTTCCCGCATCGCTCCAGTGTGAACCCAGCCTAATAAGCGATCGTTTTTCTGATCGCTGTATTAGTGTCACAGGTGACGCTAGTTAGGCAGGTAGGTATTTAGGTTCGCTGCAGCTTTTTATAGCGCCAGGGACCCCCATATACTACCGCATAAAGCCCCCTAATTGCCCCCTAGTTAACCCTTTCACCAGTGATCACCATATAACTGTTACAGGTGACGCTGGTTGGTTAGTTATTTTTTTATAGTTTCAGGGCACCCGCCATTTATTACCTAGTCTCACTAGTGTACCCCTAAATTTAGGGGTGTCTACTTTCCAAAATGGGGTCATTTGGGGGGGGTTTGTGCCATTTTGGCATTTTATGGCCTTCAAAACTGTAACGCCCTTAGAAAGCCTGAAGGCGGTGCTTGGTTTTCGGGGCCCCGTACGCGGCTAGGCTCCCAAAAAGTCCCACATATGTGGTATCCCCGTACTCAGGAGAAGCAGCAGAATTTATTTTGGGGTGTCATTTCACATATGCCCATGGCATGCGTGAGCAATATATCATTTAGTGACAACTTTGTGAAAAAAAAAAAAAAAAAAAAAAAGTTTGTAATTTTCCCGCAACTTGTGGCAAAATATAAAATATTCCATGGACTCAACATGCCTCTCAGCAAATAGCTTGGGGTGTCTACTTTCTAAAATGGGGTCATTTGTGGGGGTTTTGTGCCATCTTGGCATTTTATGGCCTTCAAAACTGTAATAGGTAGTGAGAAGTGAACTCAAAAATTTACGCCCTTAGAAAGTCTGAAGGCGGTGCTTGGTTTTCGGGGCCCCGTACGCGGCTAGGCTCCCAAAAAGTCCCACATATGTGGTATCCCCGTACTCAGGAGAAGCAGCAGAATTTATTTTGGGGTGTCATTTCACATATGCCCATGGCATGCATGAGCAATATATCATTTAGTGACAACTTTGTTAAAAAAAAAAAAAAGTTTGTAATTTTCCCGCAACTTGTGGCAAAATATAAAATATTCCATGAACTCAACATGCCTCTCAGCAAATAGCTTGGGGTGTCTACTTTCTAAAATGGGGTCATTTGTGGGGGTTTTGTGCCATCTTGGCATTTTATGGCCTTCAAAACTGTAATAGGTAGTGAGAAGTGAACTCAAAAATTTACGCCCTTAGAAAGCCTGAAGGCGGTGCTTGGTTTTCGGGGCCCCGTACGCGGCTAGGCTCCCAAAAAGTCCCACATATGTGGTATCCCCATACTCAGGAGAAGCAGCAGAATTTATTTTGGGGTGTCATTTCACATACGCCCATAGCATGTGTGAGCAATATATCATTTAGTGACAACTTTGTGTAAAAAAAAAATAATTTTTTTTTTTGTCATTATTCAATCGCTTGAGGCAAAAAAATAAAATATTCAATGGGCTCAACATGCCTCTTATCAATTTCCTTAGGGGGTCTACTTTCCAAAATGGGGTCATTTGGGGGGGTTTTGTACTGCCCTGCCATTTTAGCACCTCAAGAAATGAGATAGGCAGTCGTAAACTAAAAGCTGCGTAAATTGCAGAAAACGTACCTTAGTTTGTAGATGTGACAACTTTTGCGCAAACCAATAAATATACAATTATTGACTTTTTTTTTACCAAAGACATGTGGCTGAATACATTTTGGCCTAAATGTATGACTAAAATTGAGTTTATTGGATTTTTCTAATAACAAAAAGTAGAAAATATCATTTTTTTTCAAAATTTGCGGTCTTTTTACGTTTATATCGCAAAAAATAAAAATCGCAGAGGCAATCAAATACCATCAAAAGAAAGCTCTATTTGTGGGAAGAAAAGGACGCAAATTTTGTTTGGGTCAACATTGCATGACCGCGCAATTACCAGTTAAAGCAGCGCAGTGCCAAAGTGTAAAAAGACCTCTGGTCATTTACCAGCAAAATGGTCCGGTCTGAAAGTGGTTAAACGCCCCTGTTAAACAGGGGCAGAAAAATTGGGCCTTAGGCACTGGTGCCATCACACTGCAACCTCTGCCATATACTCTAGTTTTATTGCAGGAATTAGCCCTGCTGCAAAGCATTGCATCAAAAATTGTACTTAAACGCCCCTGTTAAACAGGGGCAGAAAAATTGGGCTGCTGGCATCACCCAGAACCAAAAATGTTCTTCCAACATATCAGCGGAGGAGGAAGAGGATAGACAATCAACATAACAGGACAGTCACTCAGCATCAGCATAGGCAGTCTTGAAGGGATGTGGTATTTCAAAAAAAATTATTCGGTTACATCAGCTTCAGGTGCTTGGTAGCTGTGGGTGATCCAAGACTGATTCATCTTGTTGAAGGTCAGTCGATCAACTGATTCGGTGGACAGGCGCACCCTGTGATCGGTAACAAAGCCACCAGCAGCACTGAAGGTGCGTTCCGAAAGAACGCTGGATGCAGGACAGGCCAGTAGCTCAATTGCATACTGTGCAAGCTCTGGCCAGTGATCCATCCTCAAGACCCAGTAAGCCAGAGGATTTTCAGTGGGAAAGGTGTCCAAGTCTGACCTTGCCCCTAGGTATTCCTGCACCATGTAAATTAGACGCTGGCGATGGGTGCTGGAACCAATCATACCTTGGGGCTGCGGACTAAAAAATTGTCTGAAAGCATCAGTCAGACGGCCACCTTCTCCACCGCTCCTTCTGACTGATGCCTCAGCAACACGTTGTCCAGGACCAGGAGTTTGTGACCTCCCAGTCTCTCGGAACGCGTTGCACAGAGCTTTCTGCAAGGCCTCCCGGAGTCCCGGAGATGTCTCATCCTCTGCTCCCTCTGCGATGGCAAGATAAGGTCAGCAACCTTACCCTTGTACCGTGGATCAAGGAGAGTGGCCAGCCAGTAATGGTCCCTCTCCTTGATCCGAAGAATACGAGGATCCTTCCGCAGGCTTTGCAGGATCAGGGAGGCCATGCAGCGTAGGTTAGCTGAGGCATTCGGTCCGGAGTCCTCTGGGTCACTAAGGACAACATGATCCGCAGCTACCTCCTCCCAGCCACGTACAAGTCCACGTGTTTCTTGGGACTGTAAATCATCCCTATAAGACTGCTGATGCTGAGTGCCAGCCTCCACCTCCATGCTGACACAATCATCCTCCTCCTCCTCACCCTCTTCCTGTGTGATGGGTGGCACAGCAGGAACACTGTCTGGATAAAGGGGGCCTTGAGAGGCAAGGAAGTCCTCCTCTTCCTGCCTCTGTTCTGTCTCAAGTGCCCTGTCCATTATTCCATGCAGCGTATGCTCCAAGAGGTGGACAAGAGGTACAGTGTCACTGATGCATGCACTGTCACTGCTCACCATCCTTGTGGCCTCCTCAAACGGTGACAGGACAGTGCATGCATCCCTGATCATGCCCCACTGGCGTGGTGAGAAAAAACCAAGCTCCCCTGACCCTGTCCTGGTGCCGTAGTCGCACAGGTACTCATTGATGGCCCTCTGCTGCGTGTGCAGCCGCTGCAGCATGGCCAATGTTGAGTTCCATCTGGTGGGCATGTCACATATAAGGCGGTTCTTGGGCAGGTTCAACTCCTTTTGGAGCTCAGCCAGCCGAGCACAGGCATTAAATGATCGGCGGAAATGCACACAGACTCTCCTGGCCTGCTTCAGGACATCCTGTAAGCCGGGGTACCTGCCCAAGAACCGCTGCACCACCAGGTTAAGGACGTGAGCTACACAGGGCACATGGGTCAGTTGTCCCTGTCGGAGGGCGGAGAGGAGGTTGGTGCCATTGTCGCAAACCACCATTCCTGGCTTAAGCTGGCGTGGCGTCAACCACCTCTCGGCCTGCCCCTGCAGAGCTGACAAAACATCCGCCCCAGTGTGGCTCCTGTCCCCCAAACAAACATGCGCAAGCACGGCATGGCATCGTTTTGCCTGCGTACTTGCGTAGCCCCTGCAACGCCTACGGAGCACCGCTGGTTCTGAGGACAGAGCACTGGAAGAGGCCATGGAGGAAGAAGAAGAGGAGGGGGTGGAGGAGAGAGGTGTGTCACAACCAATAGTAGCATTTTGGAGGCGTGGTGGCGGAACAACCTCCAACACTACTGCACCTTGTCCTGCATCCTTCCCAGCAGCCAGAAGAGTGACCCAATGGGCCGTGAAAGACAGGTAACGTCCCTGTCCATGCCTGCTGGACCATGAGTCAGCGGTAATATGCACCTTACCGCTGACCGCCCTGTCCAGCGAGGCAAGGACATTGCCTTCCACATGCCGGTAGAGAGCCGGAATCGCCTTCCGTGAGAAAAAGTGGCGTTTGGGGACCTGCCACTGAGGAACCGCACATTGTACAAACTCACGGAAGGGGGCCGAGTCTACCAACTGAAAAGGCAGCAGTTGAAGTGCTAGCAATTTAGCCAAGCTAGCATTCAACCGCTGGGCATGTGGATGGCTGGGAGTAAACTTCTTCCGCCGGTCCAGCAGCTGGGGCAGGGACATTTGCCTGCTATAATCGGATGTGGATGTACCACTAGCAGAGTTCCCGGAAGCACTTGGCTGTGACACACCTAATTCTACACCTTCATTCCTCTCAGAGCAGGTTTCAGAGAGGACTGAAGGTCTAGTGGGGTTGGAGATGCCAGCTGATGAGGAGCAAGGAGAGGTCCGCTTTGTTCTTTGGTGTGGGTCTTTGAGGTACGCTTGCCAACGAGCTGCATGGCAGGTCAACATATGTCTGGTCAAGCATGTGGTGCCCAAGCGGCTGATGTTTTGGCCACGTGAGATACGCTTGAGACATATGTTGCAAATAGCAGCGGTGCGATCTGATGCACTCGTCTCAAAAAAGGCCCACACCAAAGAACTTTTAGAATAACGCGCAGAGGAAGCGCTCTGCACAGGCGGAGCTCTGCGGTGTGATTCAGTCGGTGTGCTGCCCCTAAGCTGGCCCCCGGAGGGCATCCTGCCTCGTTGGACATGTGCCTCCTCCTCCTCCTCCTCCTCCTCCTCCTCCTCCTCCCTCCTTCCAGGCACCCACGTGGAGTCAGTGCCCTCATCATCCCTTCCCTCTTCATCGCTGTAGCAAACCTGGCAGTATGCTGCAGCTTGTGGAACATGACTGCCAGATTGCTGTCCTTCTTGAGCACCCCCTCTCTCTGCGCTCACGCTACTGCCTTCCTCTAGCTGAGTGTCATCATCAGAGCCCACCAAACACTGGGCATACTCCTGGAGCATGTACCCAACACTGTGCTCAAAGAGTTCAGGAGACTCCTCAGGAGGACGTGGTGGGTCTAGGGAAGGAGTCACTGATGATGACATTGAGAGGAGGGAAGACGATGCGTTGGCAGCTGCTTTGCTACTACCCTGAGACTGGGTGAGAGAGGATGAGGAGGATGAAGAGGGCTTGGTCATCCACTCTACCAAGTCGTTGGCATGTTGTGGTTCAACATGTCCAGCTGCAGAGAAGAAGGACAAGCATGTCCCATGGCCACGTGCTGATGACAATGCACCGCGTCCACGACCAGCACTGTTGTCTCTAGACACAGAGCTTGCTTGCCCTCTTTTATCGGCTCGCGCCTGTCTGCCTCTCCTTGCTGGCCTTCCAGACATGGTAATGGCCTGAAGGGAGTTGGGTAAAACAGTAGTTGGGTAGTTTATATTGTGCTGGAGGCACACAACACCCACTAACTCCTGCAGATGCCTTTTTTATAGAACAGCAGAGATAAAGGGGTATATACAAATGTATACTGTGCTGTGCTGGAAGCACACACAACTTCCAATAACTCCTGCAGATGGCAATTGGGCTCAAATAGAGAACAGCTATGTAGGTGGATTATAGCGGTATGTACTGGGTACAGAGCACGCAGACAGCACGCACTATCTCCTGCCACTACTGACTGCAAGCTCTATTATTAAAGATGGACCACTAGCTATATAGGTGAGGTGAATACCACGGTGTATACTGCGGTCAGGGCACGCAGACAATAACCAGAAAACAGCAGAGTTAAAGGGGTATATACAGATGTATACTGTGCTGTGCTGGAAGCACACACAACTTCCAATAACTCCTGCAGATGACAATTGGGCCCAAATAGAGAACAGCTATGTAGGTGGATTATAGCGGTATGTACTGGGTACAGAGCACGCAGACAGCACACACTATCTCCTGGACCACTAGCTATATAGGTGAGGTGAATACCACGGTGTATACTGCGGTTAGGGCACGCAGACAATAACCAGAAAACAGCAGAGTTAAAGGGGTATATACAGATGTATACTGTGCTGTGCTGGAAGCACACACAACTTCCAATAACTCCTGCAGATGACAATTGGGCCCAAATAGAGAACAGCTATGTAGGTGGATTATAGCGGTATGTACTGGGTACAGAGCACGCAGACAGCACGCACTATCTCCTGCCACTACTGACTGCAAGCTCTATTATTAAAGCTAGATCACTAGCTATATAGGTGAGGTGAATATAGTGGTGTATACTGCGGTCAGGGCACAGACAATAACCACTACACAAGAGCAAGATAGGAAATCAGCCAAAAACGATTGGTGTGTAACTGTGTTGAAGGTACACAGAACACCCACTGCTTCAGATGCCAACACACTACACGAGGCCGCCTCAAAGGCGGCCTTATATAGTGTGGGGCGTGCACTACACAGCCTGAGCTATGATTGGCCACAGGCAGGACGCCTGTGGCCAATCATGGCTCTCCGCGCTACTGGCGCTGCGATTGGCCAAGCATGCGGGGTCACAGTGCATGCTTGGCCAATCATGAGCCAGCAATGCACTGCGCCATCGCAGTGCATTGTTGGCCACACGAATTTTGCCGCGAACGGCCCAAACGTTCGGAATTCGGCGAACGCCTGAACGACCAATGTTCGAGTCGAACGTACGTTCGACTCGAACACGAAGCTCATCCCTAGCTGTGAGGTTACAGCCTTAATAGTATAGGTGGGTAACTGGCTCCTGTTCCTGGGATAGGTATGCCTCACAAGATAAAGAGATAATGTCCCATAGTGTAGTAGTTTCAACCAATTGAATTTTATTTAAGTATAGTGACAGGGTACTCACATTCTGAGTGAATAAAAACTGCAGTAATAGAGCAACAAGCAGAGTAACGAACGGTGCGTTCCAATGTCCTTCCTAGTGTCTCTCTCACTTCCTTCCTTGCGCATTCGTCACCGTCACGTGACTTCTTCAGGGAAATGAATAGAGAGAAAGGAGTTGTGTTTTTATGCTGCAGCATAGTGGTTAAAGCTGCAGCAAATCAGCCTCTACAAATTCAGCAGTGTCTAAAAATAGAGAGTAACTGAGCATGTGTAGAGCATGTGCAGAGCATGGCAAGACAATGTATTACTGAATTTTTGGATAGAGACTTATTTTTAATGTTATACCTGCAAAAGGGGGCCAGCCTGATGTGTTCTGGCAGGACATAATTTTCTGACTAAAGTCCCACTTTAAGAATTAGGCTAATAGCTCAGAAAGTGGTCATCACTAAAAGATGTGGTGTGTCTGATTCTTAATAAGGAAGCAAATAGGCCGTTTTGGAGTCTCACTGTGCTACAAAACAGGTAATGCATCTCATTTTGCCTTCTTCTTAATATACAATAAAATAACCAAGAATGAGAGTCTGACTCCTAGGTTTTCAGACCTGTAAACGTAAGAACAGAGATTTAATTCCCATTCTCAGTCAGTACCCAAGAGATAAACATATCTTTTAGGTGATATAACTTTACAACAGTTTTTAATGGACTGACTCTGTAAATGAAAAAATTGTGTAATATGAGGCTAGATGTAAACTGGAGGTACACATCAAATTCTGGTGCTCTGCACTGTGCAGTGTCCATCCCAGGACCATTAAATCCCAAAAACAGTGAGTGGGTCATGTTCAAGCTGCATCCAGGTGGATTCAAGGTTTGAGATAGCTACACTTTTTCAAGCCCATCTACATCTATTTTCATATGCATAAGCTGTACTGATGCTAAGTAAAAACCCTGATATTTCAACACATCAGGTGTTAAGCAGAAGAAATATGTTTCAAATTAGTATGTTGAAAAGCCTTTTTTTTGTTACGGCACAACGTGATTTATAATGACACATTGGTGTTACTGGCTCCTAGCTGCAGGCTACACCTTGAGGGATGCCTCTATTTGTCTTTACCTCGGGACAAATAATTATACCTGCAGTCAAGGCCACACGCTATCAAGTATGAGCACTTAACTAATCACATTATGCAATGTATTCACCAACAATAAATTCACAAAGTGGATCCGTTTTACAAGGATTGCCTTCTGGCTTTTTGCTCCAGATGTGTTGGTTGTAGAATTTCAAATGGGAAAATGAATGCAAAGCTTCGAAATTGGCACTGTACTGTAGTAAAAAAAAAGAAAAACATTTACGGATGGCTAAAGCAAATCTTATGTACCTACATGTTAAAATCAGTTTCTTGCTTTGCAGTGATTCTCATTGTGCTTAATAGTTCCTTCCTACAATTCAAAAGTATAGGGTTGGTCTACTAAAGGAGAACAACATTTTTATTTAGTAAAATGAATGTTCTCTTAGCTTGGTGAGGAAGGATAAACTACGGTATGTTGGCTAGAAAAATCAAATCATGAGCAAGAAACGAAGAAAGGTGTTTGCTTGTACTTTTTTGAAAGTGAACTCTTATTTTGCAACATGAAAATTCTCTAATCCTTTAGACCTCATCATGTGTGGCAGGTTTGGAAACAACTCTGAAAAGTGCATGCATGTATGCTGCATCACTTTTCAGAGGAGGTTTAGAGCAGGTCGACAGGCGGTGACGGTGATAATCCACCTTCTGAACACCATCTTTTTTTAAATCCCCAGGAGGGATTTTACATTGAAATCCCAACAGATGATACTTCAACTGTGTGCCTTAAACACGGTTGCGGCATGGTCTCATTGACTTGAGAGGGGCATGGTTGGTAACTGACACTGCCTGCCGACCAAAACATGCTGTAGAAAATTTGTTGTAGAAAATTACAAACATGTCTGCTGGACATGTTTGTGGGCTAGTAAAAACAAATAAACTGCCTGCTATTACTACCAATTCACTGCACATTTGAACAATGCTTTAGTGAAGGAACCACTCTGAGTAGCTCAATAAATGCAGTGAAGTGTACAGATACCTCTAGGCATTAAAATACAAATGATTTTATTTCATACAATAAAAAGATAGAAGAGAAAGCATGAAGAAGTGTCAAAGTCAAAGCAAAAAATAATTTAAAGCTGAAGCACACATTATTATAGCTCTGTATTCATTGAATGAATGAATGAATAACTTGTATAGGGCTACATATGCAAACTAAATAGCCTTAGGGTGCTTTTGCTGCCAGTGTCCATCTGGATTTTCAGAAGAGATGGGTCTTGAGCTTCTTCCTGAAGACCAGATAGTTTTCCTCCGAGCGGATGTGCGAGGGTAGAGCATTCCATAGCTGTGGTCCTTGTACTGCGAACCTTCGTTCGCCTTTTAATTTGTAACGGGTCTTGGGGATGTGAAGGAGGTTCTGGTTAGTTGATCGGAGAGTGAGACCTGGGGTGTGGTGCTTTATTTTGTCGCAGAGGTATTGCGGGGCTTTTCCTTGTGCACATTTGTGAGTGAGGTATAGGGTCTTGAATGTAACTCGATCCTTCACGGCTAGCCAATGGAGGGTCCTCAGGGACGGGATGATTGATCCCATGTTTTTTTTCTAGTTAACAGTCTGGCTGCTGTGTTCTGGACAGTTTGTAGACGTAAAATCTGGTATTTTGAAAGTCCTAGGTAGAGGGAATTTGTGTAGTCAAGTCAGGAATTGATGATTGTTCCAAAAACTGCTGCTGAATCTCCTTCCAGGAAGAAGGGGATGAGTCTATGCAGTAGGCAAAGAAGTGGGATCCGCTGACTACTGATCCTATTTGTGCATCCATTGTCATGTTTGAGTCAAAGATGACTCCAAGGCTTTTGGCTTTAGTGCTGGGGGTGATGGGTTGTCCGAGGATGGTGTGTGGCGTGGGCATCGTGCCAGGGTTTTGGTTTCAGTTTGCGTGAAGGTGGAGGAGTTCTGTTTTGGATCCGTTGAGTTTAACCACTTTCAGACTGGACCATTTTGCTGGCTTAAAACCAGACCACTTTTTGTGATTTGGCACTGCGTCATTTTAACTGACAATTGCGTCGTCATGTGATGTGGCTGCCATACAAAATTGACGTCCTTTTTTTCCAACAAATAGAGCTTTCTTTTTGTGGTATTTGATCACCCCCGCGGTTTTTATTTTTTTCGCTATAAACAAAAATAGAGCGACAATTTTGAAAAAAACGCATCATTTTTTACTTTTTGTTATAATAAATATCCCCCAAAAATATATTAAAAAAAATTTCTCTCAGTTTAGGCCGATATGTATTCTTCTACATATTTTTGGTAAAAAAATCGCAATAAGTGATTATTGATTGGTTTGCGCAAAAGTTATATCGTTTACAAAATAGGGGATAGTTTTATGGCATTTTTATTAATAATTTTTTTTTACTAGTAATGGCGGCGATCAGCGATTTTTATTGTGACTGCGACACTGTGGCGGACACATCGGATTTTTTTGACACATTTTTGGAACCATTGTCATTTATACAGAAATCAATGCTATACAAATGCATTGATTCCTGTGTAAATGACACTGGCCCCGTGAGACGATCGCGGGTATCCCATAGGCGGGACCCGCGACCGGACTCACGGGGGTCCCGACCAGTACGAGAGCGTGCCGCCGGTGGAGCGCAGGCAGTGGCAGGGCGGCATTTAAAAATGGACGTACCTGTACGCCAATATGCCTGCCCGTGACATTCTGCCGATGTACATCGCCATGTGTGCCGGTCAGAAACTGGTTAAGGGAGCTCTCTGTCATTAAATCGTCGATCAATAAGAGACAGCTTTCCAGTGGCTGGTATTGTTCTTTTTTATTGGTGATGTGTAGGTAGAGTTGGATGTCATCCGCATAGGAGTGATAAAGTAGATCCTGGTTGCTGATGACTTTGAGGAGTGGGCAGAGATAAATGTTAAAGAGCATGGGTGACAGGGGGGATCCTTGAGGGACTCCGCATGTAATTTTTTTCATGCTTCTGAAGTAAACGTTCCTTGTTTCACTGTCTGAGATCAGTTTTTTTCTAGAAAGCATGCGAACCAGGGAAAGTCTGAGTCTGCAACTCCAGCTACTTCTGTGAGACGAGTGAGCAGGGTTTTGTGGTCTACTGTGTCAAATGCTGCACTGAGGTCCGGCAGTACCAGGAGACACGATTCTCCTTCATTTGCTGCTTCGAGGGGGTCATCCCAGATTTTGAGGAGTGCAGTTTCTGTCCCGTGGCCAGGGCGGAAACACGATTGTAGTGGGTCCAAGAGTTTATGAGTGTCCAGATGGAGTTGTAACTATGTACTACTGCTTTCTCGATAATTTTGGAGAAGGTGTTGAGGTTTATGACAGGTCTGAGGTTGTTTGGGTCTTTGGGATCAAGGTTAGGCTTGTTTAGGAGGGGTTTAATTGTGCGTTGCTTGAGGGTGGTTGGGACTATTCCTTCTTTAAATGACTGGTTTATGAGGTATGTTATGATAGGTGCCAGGATGTCAGTACATTCTTTCAGAAGTTTTGTCGGAATGATGTCATTTGGCGTTGTGCTGTCTCGGAGGTTTCGGATGATGGTTTTGGTGGTGTTAATGGTGATTGGGACCAAAGTAAATCTCAGTGGTTGTAGAAACTTTGTGTTTTTTTCTTGTTCTGGCCAAGTGGGGTTATTTGCTATGTTCTACTAAATTATTTCATGAATGGTTGCGAATTTGTCAATGAAAAAATCAGATAACTCATTGCAGAATTCTTCTGTTTCGTTTGCTGGAGACTCTAAACAGGTGGGGTTCATAGTCTGGGTGACTAGTTTGAAGAGTGCTTGAGGGCGGTTTATGGCTTTTGAGATTGTTTTGGAGAAATTTTCTTTTTTTGCTATGAAGATGGCTTTGTGGTATCTTGTGGTAAGTGATTGGTAATTTGTGTGGTTTTGCATTGTTTGGTTCCTTCTCCAAGCTCCTTCAGCTCTTCTGCGTTTTTGTTTCAGTGATGTAAGAGAGTCATTTAACCAGCCCGAATTGTTTTCGCGGGTGGGTGCTCTGCATATTGGTGCAACTATGTCTGCTGTCTGTAATAATGCTGTGTTAAGGGAGTTGAGTGTGTCTTCAGTTGAGTAGTTTTGGGTTAACACCGCTATTTCGTTGGATAGTGTAGTTTTGAAGCGTTGTGAGTATAGTTTCTTCTGTGATCTTGTCCAGTGTATTGTCATTGAGTGTGTTGGTATTTGGTAAGTAATGTTTATTTTGAATTTGATCATGTGATGTTCAGTCCAAGGCAATGGCATGTTATCAAGTGTGTTAATATACATGTTTTGTTTGAAGATGAGGTCGATTGTATGGGCCGAAGCATGCGTGGGAGCATTTATCAGTTGCTGCAGGCCTAGTGCTTCCAGTCGGTTGATGCAAGCGGTAGCGATGGAGTCCTGGGAGGAGTTTGCCCAGGGATTAAAGTCCCCAAGTAGCAGGAGATTTTTGGTTTTCAAGGTGTATGTAGAGATGAATTTGATAAAAGGTGCAAGGAAGTGTGTCTTTGGTCCCGGTGGTCTGTAGCACAGTAGTATGTGAAAGGTGTCCTGGTTGTTTGACATTGAAGTGTGAGTGTACCTACATTTGACTTGATTTTAGTCTATTTTATTCCCCTTTAACCACGTGTTGCCATATAGCAAAATTACATCAGCAAAGTGGTTGCAATATCTTGACCGGACATCATATGACGTGGTCAGGATAACAAGACGTTGCACGCCCCGGGGGGCCACATCGCAGCAATCGTTGTTGTGGTGTGTCACTCTGACACACTGCAACTCCGATCTAGGTAAAGAGTCTCAGACAGACACTCTTTACCTTGTGTCCAATCACGGCTGATCATGATGTGAGCAGGAAGAGCCATTTACATGGACCAACAGGGATGCCACCAGGACCACCAGGAATGGCCACCACTGATGACCACCAGGTATGGCATCCCTGGTGGCCATGGGTGGCAATGTGTGCCCACACATGATGCCAAACAGTGCCCACCAGCAATACCTGCCAGTGCCTCCTAATCAGTGATGCCAATCAGTGCCATCTATCAGTGTCACTCATCAGTGTCACTCATCAGTGTCTATCAGTGCTCATCCATGCCCATCAGTGCTCACCTATCAGTGCCCATTAGTGCCGCCTATCAGTGCCCATCAGCGCCACCCATAAGTACCTATCAGTACTGCATTTTAGTGCCCATCTGTGCCACCTATGAGTGCCCATCTGTGCGCCTATGAGTGCCCATCAGTGCTGCATATCAGTGTCACCTATCAGTGCCACCTATCCGTGCCCATCAGTGCCGCCTATCCGTGCCCATCAGTGTCGCATATCAGTACCCATCATCAGTGACACCTCATATCAGTGCCAATCAGTGCCATCTATCAGTGTCAATCAGTGCCACTCATCAGTGTCCATCAGTGCTCATCCATGCCCATCAGTGCTCACCTATCAGTGCCGCCTATCAGTGCCCATCAGTGCCACCCATAAGTACCCATCAGTACTGCCTTTTAGTGCCCATCTGTGCCACCTATGAATGCTCATCTGTGCGCCTATGAGTGCCCATCAGTGCTGCATATCAGTGTCACCTATCAGTGCCGCCTATCCGTGCCCATCAGTGCCGCCTATCCATGCCCATCAGTGTCGCATATCAGTGCCCATCATCAGTGCCACCTCATTGGTGCCACCTCATCCATGCTCATCAGTGCCACCTTATCAGTGCCGGAAGTGCAGCCTCATCAGTGCCCATCAGTGAAGGAGAAAACGTACTTATTTACAAAAAAAATTAACAGAAACAAAGAAAAACTTTTTTTTCAAAATTTTCGGTCTTTTTTTTATTTGTTTAGCAGAAAATTAAAACTGCAGAGGTGATCAAATACCACCAAAAGAAAGCTCTATTTGTGGGAAGAAAGTGATAAAAAAAAAAGATGTGCGTAGCATGACTGCGCAATTATCATTTAAACAGCAACAGCGCTGAAAGCTGAAAATTGGCTTGGGCACGAAGGGGGGAAGTGCCCTGTATTGAAGTGGTTAAAGCAGCTACCAAGGAACAAGCTGATAGGAGGAGAGAGCAGTCAGAGCACAGAGAAGACCTCACCAGTCTGCTGCTTCTTCACTGTCCAATCAGCAGATGGGGCAGCAGAATATTCCTGAACTCAAACAATACCACAAAAAGCAGTATTAGCCACCTGGCTGTTATGCTTGAAGGGGATGTAAAAATATGAATGGATATAAATAAAAAGCTTTATGGATATAAATAAAAAGTAAAACAGCCCCCATATGTATTTATCTATGCATTTTGCTTTTTTCTCTGAGCTGGAGTTCTACCCACTTTTTAAGCTTCTCATCATAAGCTTCGCAACTGCTTTGCTTACCCTGTTTCCAAGGTTTTTTTCTCTCTTACGGTTTCTTTACTCCGTGGCGATATACATAATATCCTGCAGCGCACTGGCTCCTGGGAGATGTGTGTCATGATTTCCAGGAGTCAGTGGGCATTGCTACCTCTCGGCATCACAAGATATCTCTCAGACATACTGCTGGCGCTATGCTCTGCGTACAATGCGCATGCGCGAGATCGGGAGGTGCATACTGGGTAGCCAGCAGAATCGTATCCCGAAAGAGAGTCCGAGTGGGCTTCACATGCCCACAATGAAGATAAAAGCACTCAGGAAGACAAAATCTAAGGTAAGTACAAGAGACAAGAGACATTCGTTCTTGTATATTATGTAGAAAAGCAGAGGGGATGCCGGACAAAAAATAAATTAAATGTGGTCGGAACTCTGCTTTGACCACTTCAATACCAGACACTTTTGCCCCTTCCTGCCCAGGCCAATTTTCAGCTTTCAGTGCTGTCAGACTTTGAATGACAATTGCATAGCCATGCTACTCTGTATCCAAATTTTTTAACATTTTGTTCTCACAAATAGAGATTTTATTTGGTGATATTTGATAACTGCTGGGGTTTTTATTTTTTGCGCAAATAAGTTTCTTTGTTTCTGTTATAAAAATTAGTAAATAAGTATGTTTTCTCTTTCACTGATGGGCACTGATGAGGCTACACTGAGGGGCACTGGCAAAGACGGCACTGAGGAGGTGGCACTGATGATGGGCGCTAATATGCAGCACTGATGGACACTGATAGGCGGGACTGATGGGCACTGATAGGTGGCAGTGGTATGAAGCACTGATGAACATTGATAGGTGGCACTAATGGGAACTCATAGGTGGCACTGATGGGCACTGATAGGCGGCACTAATGGGTACTTATGGGTGACATTTATAAGTGGCACTGATGGGCACTGATTGGTGAGCACGGATGGGCACTGATGGACACTGATGGGTGGCACTGGTGGACACTGATAGATAGCACTGATGGGCATCACTGATATGGAGGCACTTGCAGGCATTAGTGATGGGCACTGACTGGCACCATTTGTGGGCACTGATTAGCATTCATTTTGGCACAGAATGGCATCCCTGGTTGCCATGGGTGGCATACTTGGTGGTCAACAGTGGTGGCAATCCCTGGTGGCCCTGGCAGTATCCCTGGTGGTCTGAAGTGGGCACCCTTGGGGGAGCAGCCGATCAGCTCTCCTCTACTTACGTCTGCCAAACACAAGTGAGACACAAATAATTAAAAGAAAAATATTGTAAAGAATTCTAAAAACTAAATTGTAAAAAAAAAAATACTTACAAATAAAAAATTACTGACACATCCACTGCCCTACTGACATCAATATCTGCTTTACTGACATTGTCCACTGCTCTGCTGACATACACGCATGTATTTGTGTTCTGGAGTGCACACCCTAATGCAATAGACTGCACACACCAATGATGTTTACTGAAAATATTCCATGCTAAGGGCCAATCTTAAAGCGGAGTTCCACCCAAAAGTGGAACTTCCACTTTAAGGACTCCTTACCCCCTGACATGCACATTTGGCATGTCATTTTTTTGGGGGGAGGTGGGTACCTAGTTTTGACAGGTACCTAGCTCCCACTTCCACTCATGGTGCCGCGGCACCAAACGGAAGCTCTCCTCTGCCCCCTCCCTCCCTGCAATTTTCTGGGACACGTCACAGGTCCCATAAAATAATCGCCCGACCATTCAGAATGTGCAGCAAGACTCGTACAGTGCGCACCCACCTGTGAAGCCACAAGTTGTCACAGCCGGGTGCCCACACTTGCAATGCTAGCGCCACAGAAAGGAAAAGTAGAGAAGCAAGGCCTCAGGTGGCCGCATCGCTGGACTGTGGGACAGGTGAGTGTTTGCTTATTAAAAGTCAGCAGCTACACTTTTTGTAGTTGCTGACTTTTATTAAACACAGGAATGGGTGGAACTCCATATAAAAAAAAAAATGCAGTGCATATCCATGAACAACACGTGCATGCCACACATTAATGTTCAGTGTATTAAGACATTCATTCATTGGAAGAAGTGGCCTTAAGCACCAAAATGCACCAAAAAGGTGCATATACAATTTCTGGCAGAGCAGCACATGTTGCAGCAGAGTACACTGAACTACAGCACACATCTAACATGGTGCATTGGGGTACCATACAGAATGGCATAAAATGCAAGGGGTAAAATGTGCATTGCCATGGTGCACTGAAAATTGTGTGAATACTATAATTTTATGTGACGTCTGTGTAGCGGCGGGCTCCTGAAGAGCATGCGATATGCGTTTTTTCAAAGTTAAACTTTACCCAAACTACAGTTTGGTTTGGGTCTATTTGCCTAAATTGGACTTCTGTGTCAGTCTGACTGGACTGTGAGATGTTCAGCCTGGCCACAGGGGGTACTGTCTCTTGTGGTGGGCGTGGAACTATGGTCTGGTCAGGTGCTTAAGTTACTCTCTCTTATGGAGCCAGGTCAGTAGGACTGGCCCTCTCGCTGTGCCCTCTGGGAGAGGGTATTTAAGATATGGACGTCACGTGGTTCGGGGGTTCCGGTCCAGTATGATGTGCTGACTACTTGGTCCTGGTCCTCCTGACCAGCCCCCAGGAAGGCTATGGCCTGGGGTGCGGATCCACCTGACTTTAATGCCTCAGGGCTGGCTAGCCCAAGGCAAGGAAACTAAAGGAGGATTCTGAGGTGGTTGGGTGCCGTCTCCGGTTCAGGAGACACCCATTGTACTTCGAGCATTCCAGGGGAGGACTCTTTAGAAGAACACCATGTACGGGTTGGTTTTCTTAACAAGAGCCTGGAAGGGCTGAAGTTTACCGAGAGAATCCGATCTAGTGGATATCGCCAAGCAGGCTGAAAGATCCAGGTATCCTACAAGTGTTCTACAGCTTAGTTTCCCTACGTGCTCTGCAACAACATCTGTGACAAAGACTTTGTTCCTGAGTAAGCACCTTGTTGGCTGCTTGGCCTTGTGAGAGAGGGACTGTCCAACCTGGGTGTTCATCCAGCTTCGAATGGCTATTCTCTGAATGCAGTCAAAGTAAGCAAGTTCGTTAACGTTTTTTGGACTTTGACATTGAGAGTACCTGAACTTCCTTTCCAACCCTCTGATCCCAAGTTGAAAGATGGTAAAACCCATTCAAGTCGATCTATTGTCAGTCTCAAGTCACTGGGTCATCTACCACGGGACATCCCCTAGACGTGAAATAAGGAGAACGGAAGGTAACAGTAAGCCCAAAAATAACCAGCAGCTCCTTCGGGGGTTAGTGCTAAATCTGTAAAAACAGAAAGGTGTGACCTAATAGTAGTCAACATAGCTATTGAATAAAAAAGAGTTCTGTCTACAACTGTCCCTCTAGTACTACCAAAGGCATATCCTTCATTTATACCCTTCTCTCCAGACCTACTACATCTTCTAAACCTACGAATGTGACCTATTGGGAATCGAAGTTTCAACACTCTTTCTCCACAGAAGATTGGCATCGAGTTCTACATACCCCACTAGTCATCTCCAAAAATGTCACACATTGGGAAACGCTCATGAAAATGTTCCATAAGTGGTATTACACACCATCTTTTCCACCCATTCTCCAAAGTGTTGGAGGAATTGTGACTCAACAGGGGATATGTTCCACATCTGGTGGAGCTGCCCTATTATCGCTACCTTTTGGTACCAAGTCTCTTCTCTTGTACAGTCCTTGACCAACTCTCCCCAACAGCTGACTTCACAAATGGCTCTCTTTGGTCTGGACTCCCAACACTGGCCCACCACCAGTTTACCTCTGCTACATCATATACTAATCTCAGCACGCCTGCTCATAGCCCGTGCGTGGAAAAAAACCCTTCCCCCAACCCTTAATGAGCTCATAATTACCCTTAATGAACACTGTCGCATGGAAAATCTTTTTTCTAAAGTAAACATGACAGAACCTAGATTCAACAAACACTGGTCTTCCTGGTTAATACATCCAAGCTGTATAAAACTTACATGACCTCTTTAAGCATCTTACCCAGACCAGACGGAGCCGGCAGTGAAAGTCACCTGTTTATTGTACTCTTTCTTGCCTATCATATATAAGTTAGCTGTATTTCACTTGAAGCTCCATGATATTGAACTCAGTTACCTCTTTCACATTATGGGACTGAGTTTTACCCATGGTCATATTTGTCTCTCCATTGTCCTGTGGTGTCGCACCCCCTCAGGACACAGCCCATAAGGGTATCTGGGGGGGATGGGACACTACCGGAATTACCGGACCTTACCACGCAGAGACCGCAGAATACAGCAGAAGGGCACCAAGCCCGTAATCTCTTGTACTAGCAGCCTGCGTTCTCTATTGAATATTCAGTGTGTTAATGTGCAATTTGTTCTAACACTCAATGCCTCACAGCACATAGTGTACAATATGTTTATGTCATATGCTTGTTAATGTGATATATCTCAATAAAATTCTTTTTGAAAGTAAAAAAAGAGTTCTGTGTAATATTCATGCTGGCTGCAGTCTGGGGCCCTGCAGAATGATTAGCCCATCATGGAGGTAATGTAATATCTTTACAATTCTTAGGGAAACTGTATTTCTTATATTTAAATTTTCAATTACAATAAGCAAATGACACTGGCCTTCATCTATGACAGATACTTTCACAGGTAGGGCTAGGGAATAGATAAATTAATATGCATTAAAAAGCTGTGTTATGTTTTTCAAAGATGTCATTTGAATGGTAAACTGCAGGACACCTCATCTTAAATTCAGCGTACTGGGCTTTTTTTGTTCCCTTTGCAACACACTGATGTGGGAAGGTTGTATTGAAATCAATAGATTCTTTGACCATGTATGTGTCCTGCTTTGGAAAATGTAGTAAAATCTTCTGTCCAATACCCCAGGATACCCCAAGCAGCTGGTCTCTGACCCAGTTGCAAACCTTCCTGTCTCCGCCAACCCATCACTGGCTCTTGTTATGATAGGTGACCCAACTAACTAACAGTGAGACACATGATCTGGAAGGGGGTGGGAAAGAGGCTGTGACTTTTTTACTGTAACAAACCTAAAGAAAGCATGTCCACTCACAAAGATGGGTCTATTAATCAATTCTGTTGCATTATAAAAGAAGAAATGCAGACAATATTACTTCTTGCAAGTCACCCTTCCAAAGAAATGTCTTTTGACCTGACTTAACTACAGTTTCATTGGGGGGTGCTAGGATAGGATGTGACTAAACATGTGACATCACAGCTCCTGTATGCGCAAAGTATCCTGATTTGGCAGGATATCTGGGATCTTCTACTTGCCATGAAATGTTACGATAGTCTCAACTCAGCTCACTTTTTCCTGCTTGACAATGGCATCTCTTATACTGGCTTAGATGTAAAAAAAAGGGAGAAGCACCCCAGGGAGACTGCTTCAACATATTGAAGATGAATGGGGGGAAAGTAGTTAAAGCAAAGTACGGGCGGTCCCCTACTTACAAACATTCGACAAACGACTCCTACTTACAATCGGAGGGAGACAACAGGAAGTGAGAGGAAATCTACCACTAGGAAGGCTAATTCACTCATGTAAGAGTTAAAGTGGATGTAAACCCGAAATTATTATTTATTTATTTTTTGTCATAATGTAGATATATAAGATTTCCTATCATTTGAGCCCAATCTTGCCACAAAGAGTTAATCCAGCTCTGAGCAATCCTCTTTTATTTTTCAGTGAGATAAATCTTGACAAACAGAGAAAAACGTTGTCAAATCCTTCCCCTTGCTGTGCGTGACAGGTGATTTACATATCTCGTGCATTAGCCAAAGAGACATGCATTATTTTTTAATTCCCTCCCACTCCTTTCTTCTACTGCTCTGCCAGGATTGACTGTTCCCCACCTCAGCATGATTTGGCATGCTGGAGTCATGTGGGGACTTTTCTGGGTTTTGACTGGATGTTAGTGATCATAGCAAAAGTTCACTGTAAGAAATACACAGGAGAAAATGCATGTTGATAAGGGGAGTGTAGAGGTGGGTGGGGAGGCTACTGACATCACGACTCCACCCACTGAGCCCTGGAAAACAGACCCACCCACAAAAATCTGCAGTTTTTCAGATCTCATAGCAGACAGAGGGGAGACATTTGACAGATAAGTATACATGCAGGAGGTATGTATATTATTCTAGATAACTAATATTGCAGTAGTTTAGAAAGGATAAGAGTGGGTTTACATCCACTTTAATATGGGAAAAAGGTGTCTCCACTGATGCTTTATCACCAGTCCATGTTTTCCTAACAACCGAAAATGTTCAAAATCCAATTGTCATTGGGACAGAAAGTGAGGTGAAATCTTCTGAATAGGGGTACATACATTAAAACAAATGTTACAGGGGTGATAACCCTTCCCTATGCTATACAAAAGCTTACAAATTGATTTTTTGTCTGGAGCTACACTTTAAAAATGTACCTGTTCTGAATTACAAACAGATTAAACTTAAGAACAAAGCTACAGTCCCTATCTTGTTTGTAACCCGGAGACTGCCTGTAAGTGGCTACCAAGTAGGAGTGGTTTTGTCATGGGCAGTCTAAGGTGGTAATACATAAGGTGGACATTTTTTCAACTCTACTTGTTCCTACCCCCTCTCCTAAACTAAAAGTGCAGGAACAGTCTGCTACATCTAAAATGTTACCTGATGAAGTCAATGATTCCCAGGGCTCTCGGGATACTGTGAGTATTCTTACTCCCTCATGTGCCCTTTATCAAGTTTAGGGTGAGAGGAAGCCACTATTGAGGCATATTTTGAGATGTAACAACGGTGTTATATCTCACAGTCTCAGATTAATATTTTTATTGAAGAAATTACTTTCATTAGACAATGGGGTTGATTTACTACAGGTATATCTACTGTGCACTGCAAGTACACCGCAAGTGCACTTGGAAGTGCAGTCACTTTAGATCGGAGGGGAAGATCTGAAATGAGGGGAAGCTCTGCTGATTTTATCATTCAATCATGTACAAGCAAAAATGCTGTTTTTTATTTTCCTTGCATGTCCCCCTCAGACCTAAAGCGACTGCACTTCCAAGTGCACTTGCAGTGCACTTTTAGTGCAAAGTGGATTTGCCTTTAGTAAATAAACCTCTGTATCTTACGCAAATAAAAATCAGTCATGGAGGATAGGATGTAAAATAAAGTGATATGGAAGAAGTGTTGCACTCTTTTTAAAAAAAGATATGCACTTTCTTAAGTTAAGATTTGCAGGTACAAATACTGATAAATTGGATTATACTGAATTGTTGATGTTTCAGGAAATAAAATAAGTGGTCAATTTAGTAGAATATTTTACCAAATGGTACCTGTCTGTATTTGACTTTTGTGAAAAGCACCTGATTTGTAGGAATATTTCAATAAAAGGAACAAAGGTTTCACTGTATCTGAACTTTTTTCAGTCATTCAAAAAAAGGCTGAATTTCAGGAGGTTAAAAATGTATTTTGAAACTTGAAAATATTTTATGCTATGACTTATCCATCACAAGTGAGGATTGTTAACAAGGGAGAGGCACTTTTTTTCTTATTAACCACCTGATGCAATCTCTTGGATTGATGAAAATTAAAGACATTTATGATTGTTCCCATCTTTCAAGTGATATGCTGCTGGATATTCCAGTTTTCATTAACTTTTTTTCCCTAGTGGGACTTGGGAATCGTATACAAATTTTTCTTTGCAAAGGTGCAAAGAAAAAAGTGCATGGTCCCAGGAAGTTAAAAAAAATGTCCTCAGAAGTTGGAAATATATGTTTTGATTTATCCTGCATGTTAATTTTTTGTATTAATAAGAGTGAAAAATATATGTGATAGCATTGGCTGGAATATCATTGCATCTGGCCTTTTTAGAAAACACTTTCTTTATGAAAACCCAGGAGTATTGGATGTGTAGAGTAGGAACAGGGCTGAAGTGTGGATTGTACCGGCAGTGAGATTGCTTAAGATACCTAAAATGAGGTTTGATCTGAGCTGTTAAATCTGTTTTCTTACAAGAAAGGTGGTTCCCCCGAATGTATTGGCTTTTTTTGATACTCTAACTGAATAAAAATTTGGGCTAAAATTCCTGAACTGTCATGAACTTTCGCTTGTCACCACTCTCCTCAAAACAAATATTTATATTCATGTCATACATTTTTGATATATATATATATATATATATATATATCCTGACAGACTCGATGGCAGCAACGTGTGGGTAGGCTCTGCCTCCATAATTACCCTATAGGACACCTCTCCCATAAATCTTTGCTCTTTACCATGTTCCTTTTTTGTCCTCCTCCGTAAGACCAAATTTTTGGCTCTCTTACCTGAAGATGATCTCCCTACAATCAGGATTAGTTGAGAACCAGATGACACATCCCTCCGATAGGCCTTGTCTTTTAAGCAAGGTATGGCGTGTAAATGCAGAGTAGCGAGGAAGAGCTAGTAGCCTTGTCACGGACAAGTTAGCATGCTTTGCCTGTTTGCCTAGCTATATATAGGCGGCCATTATCTGCTGTGAAGTCCGGTGTGTGTGTGTTTCCATTGGTGCAGTGAATCGTAGGTGGAGTGGTGAGTTTATTCCTTAAATATACATGGCAGCATTGTTTGTATCGGTTGTTTGTGGTCTTTTCTTTCTTTGCTATGTGCCTTTTTTTGCCCTGTGTATGGCGGCTGGTTCTTCCTGCGTTCCAGCCACCACTCTCTCTCTCTTCCAGGTTCGGTGTGCGTTCTGCACATGCATGGCCAGAATGAGAATGAGGCTTGGTTCTCACATGCGCTGGAACGTCTCAGATTCACACTGTCAGTGACGTCATGCGGCGCCACTTTTAAAAACCAGGAAATCGACCTGAAGAAGCAGGGCGGAACTCGCTGCTGGTCTCTGCTGCAGGAGGTGGAACCAATCATGAATTGGGCTCAGAAGTACTTGTCCAACATCTCAGCGGTCTACATTCCAGGTATACAGAATGACTTCCTTTCAAATGAACAACAACAAGTGGTCTCTCCACAAAGAGGTATTCAATTGGCTCTTGACCTTGGGAGTGTCTCCAGAAGTCGACCTCTTTGCATCCCCATGCAATTACAAGCTGACCAAGTACTATTTGAGGTTCCGAGATCCCCAAGCATAAGGGATAGATGCCCTCACGGACCAGTGGAGGTTCCACAAGGCCTACGCTTTTCCTCCAGTACCGGTGATTCTCCAGTTTCTTCAGAGGCTTAGAACAGAGATTGTGGAAGTCATAGCGGTGATTCCTTTCTGGCCCAACAGGCCTTGGTTTCCCCTTCTTACACTCCTCAGTTTTCAAGACCCAGTTTCCCTGCCTCCCAGGCTGAATCTTCTGTCTCAAGGAACAGTCCTGCACCCTTGTCCTTCTCACCTGCACCTCAGGACTTGGTTCTTGAGAGGGGAATGCTTGAGGCGCTAGGTTGTCCAGAAGAAGCTATTCTGACTCTTCTTAATGCCAGAAGGAAAAGTACCAACAGGGTCTACAAAAGTATATGGTCCAGGTTCACAGATCACATGGCTTCCAGACCTAATCCTTGTGACTCTCCCGCAGTGCAGGACATCCTTCATTTTCTACAAACAGGACTTGACCTTTCCCTAGCAGTGAATTTGCTTTGAGTGCAAGTGTCAGCCATCTCGGCATTCACTTTATTTTCATAGGCAAATCTTTCCCTGGTTCGTCAGTTCTTTAAAGGAGCTATTAGGCTTAGACCTCAGAGGAATCCGAAGTTCCCCAAATGGGGCATCCCTCTTGTTCTGGACTTCCTTTCCAGTCTTGGATCAGATCCTGACAAACCTCTCTCAGTGAAAGACCTAACGCTTAAGACCTTCCTAGTAGCGGTTACCTCAGCTAAAAGAGTGTCTGAAATCAGAAACTTGGGTTCGAAAGAGCATTTTCTTACTTTTTTCCAGATAGAGCAGTGTTGATACCCATGTTGCGTTCAAACACTAAAGTGAATAAATGTTTTTCTGAAAATCAAGAGATTGTGCTTCCCACCTTTAAGTCATCTGAGAATCAGGTTGTTCATCCTCTTGATGTGGGAAACACATTAAAACAGTACCTGGGGGTCACAGCTCCATTTAGGAAATCAGAGTTCCTTTTCATTCTTCTACATGGAAAAAATAAAGGAATGAGAGCTTCACTTAGATCCATCGCTGCTTGTACAGACCATCCAGAGGGCTTATATGGCAAAGGGCTTGGATCCTCCAGAGGCAGTAACGGATCATTCAACCTGGAGTATCTTGATCTCTTGGGCGGCTTATCGACATGTCGTTCCAGAAATAATCTACAGAGCAGCTTCTTGGTCTTCTATTAACACATGTTGGTCTCACTATTGTGTACCTATAGCACTGTCTTCTGTTAATTTTGGTTTGCAAGTTTTGTTAGTTGACAGTGTTAAATAAATACATTTTGTTTTTTTCTTTGCACAACATTTTGCCCACCCGGGTGTGTTTGGTGAGTTATTTCCGACACATTGCTGCCATGGAGTCTGTCAGGAAAATGGAAAATTTCCTGTCAAATACTTACCCTAATTTTCCTTTCCTGATAGACTCCGAAGCAGCAGGAGTTCCCTCCCAAATGTCCAGAGTAGGCTAGTTACAGAAAACGGTCAGTAGTCCGGAGCAAACATTTATGGTAGAGGTGTAATATAGGGTAGTTATGGAGGTGGAGCCTACCCACACGTTGCTGCTATGGAGTCTATCAGGAAAGGAAAATTATGGCAAGTATTTGACAGGAAATTTACCATTATATGTGTTGTGATGAGTAGACAGGGAGGTCATGGTGAAGTAGAAATATCAAGGCAGCCCTGTTGAAATTGGCCTGTTTTATATAACTGTTTGTTCAAAATGTATTTTTTAATAAAAAAGGTTATTTTATCATACCATAGTTTATGGATAGAAAAACACCACTATGTGTTTTTCCCCTGTAGTTATATGGGGTTTACTGTTCTCCATATTTGTTAATATTTATATTCCCCCTGATATCCAATTTTATTTCACATAAGATATACGGTTTCTGCTTATTGTAGTGGAAGACTTTTGTAATTCCTGAAATGGATAGACTTTCTTCTCCTGGGAAACAGTCTCCAAATTGTCTTTTTACTTTTGGCAAGTTACTGCAGGGGCTTCAGTTATTAGATACAGTATATGGTGCATAATATATCCAAGAGAGAAAAAAAACCTCATGCAACTTTTTTTAATAGGTGTTTATTTATATGTTTTTCAAGTAAACACAAGAGTAACTGCACAGTAAAGTAAATAAAGGGGGGGGGGAATAAAAGGGGGGGTGACTTTCCAAATATCCAATTTCATATTAAGTATATGGATAGGGTAAATTCTGATTATTCTTCATTGGTAAACAATTTAAATGTAATAATAGAGATACTTCTCTTCCTTGGATATTAAATCATTATTTGTTAGGGTTGGTCCCAGATTCCTGTTCTATTCATTCTTGATCTTAATGATTTATTTGGGGGTGGAATAACTTTACAGATTCTCCACTGGTAGTCTGGGATGTATTAAATGTGTATGTCCAAGGCCTGCTCATGAAACAAAATCTCAGTTGTTACAGCAAATACAAAGGAATGGGAGAGGAATCCGATGGTACAAGTTAATAGGGTGGAAGGGGATTCAATTAATAATTCCTCTTTTATTTCTTTAAAGATCTAAGAAGCAGCAGAGGATATATTGAGTTGAGCTGAGGAAGGCAAAACACTGGTATTTTCTTTCAAAATGGCATTACTTTAAAGAGAGAGTAAAGTAGAACATGTATTTGCAACCACAACACTGGCTCAGCCATCAAGATGCAAAAGAGAATGAAATGGGCATCATAGTCATTTCTATCTCTGATAAAATACATACATTCGATCAGTTCTATAATCTATATGTAAAATATAACATGATTACAGCAGGCATACTCAGATGAACAATTATGTAAATATTTAGAATAGTAACACCACCAATTCACAAGTTGATTGTCCTTTTACTTTGTAAGAGCTAGAAAGAGCACTGGAAATCTTTAAACACTAAGGCACCAGGGAGGACTGGTCGTATAGGTCCTTTTCCATCATTATTAGAAATTATTAACAAATCTTTTGAAATTGTTGAATTACCAACTTTTATTTACGAAGCAATACTGGGGGCTGTATTGAAACCTGGTAAATATGCAATGCATTCAGACTCATACCATCCAATATCCTTGCTTACTTCAGATAGTTAAATGGATAGCTAAAATGCTAATAAATGGCTTGATGTAAACAACACATACAATTAAAAATCTAGACCAAATAGACTTTATGCCTAATCAAACTATGGCTTTTAATTTTCAATGTATCTGTCAGGAATGACGTTTGCATACACGCAAGTGCATAAGCATAAGAACCCCTGCCCATGGGCGTGTAACAGGAGCCCGCACACAAGTGGGTGCACGACCGTGATCACATTCACATGTGCATATGCATGGGCACATTGGAGTCCGGCAGGCTGTTTAAACTGTACTAGTCCTCTGTGTCAGTGCCGTTTTGTCTATTACACTCCTGAGCATCAGTGTATTTGTTCCTATGTTGAGCCTCTGCCTGAACGCTGCCTGTACCCACCCCTGGCTTGCCTCTGGACTATTTTTCTGCCTACTCCCTTGGATGGGCTGCCTTGCTGTTACTGACCCTGGCCTGATTCCTGACCACTTTGTGGCCTGCTGTCTGTACCTTGATCTGCCTGAACGTTGCTGACCTGAACGATTGGATGCCTAAATTATTTTAAGTACTTCACATTTCATTGGTCTGGATCGCAAAGACTACCTTTTAGTATAATTAAAAGTATCTTTAAAAACGTATATGAAAAGAAAAAAGCCTAGATTAGATATAGGAACATTACAGCAGAGAATTGATGAGGTTGTATAGCTACCCCAATCTATAAATGTATTATATAGCCAGGCAGGTGAAATATTTTACTGGATAGGGTAAGGGGATCTGCCCTCTATATCACTTGATAAATGTATGTGTGGAAGAGGCAGATCTATTATAATTATTATTATTATACAGGATTTATATATTCCCAAAAGTTTACTCAGCGCTTTACAATATAAAAAGGGAGATAGTACAGTTACAATACAATAAAATACAAGAGGGTTAAGTGGGCCCTGCTTATAATAGCTTACAATCTAATAGGATGGAGCAAGTGGTACAAATGGTTATAGGTGTGGGGAATGAGCTGATGGAAGTGATAAAATATAAGTTGGAGGCATGGTAGACTTTCATGAGAGGATGAGTTTTCAGGGATCATCTAAAAGCAGCCAGAGTGGGAAATAGCCAGACAGATTGAGATAGAGCGTTCAGGAAGATGGGAGAGGCTCTGGAGAAGTCCTGGAGATGAGCATGGGAGAAGGAGACACGGGAGCTTGAGAGCAGGAGGTCTTGAGAGGATGGTTTGGGTGATATTTGGAGATAAGATTGGTGATGTAGCTTGGGGTTGCCAGAAACCATGAATCAGACTGAGACAGAAGTACAGTTAAATCTCACTTGTTTAATAATAATAAAAAAAGGAACACAGATTAAACATAGTCAAAACATAACGAGAGTTCAGTAACCAGAACGGATAGTCAGACCAGCCAAAATGTCAGGGAGCCAGAGGTGAGCGTAGTAGAACAGCAAGCAGGATCTGGAGCCAGAAGGAATGTCAGCCAAGCAAGTCTTTAACAGAATCACAGGAGAGCTTCTCTAGAGATGTGACCAAAGAGAAGGCAGAGATCATCTGGGCTGGATGGCTTAAGTAGGCAGGACTAACGAGCAGGATATCATCAACAGGTGAGTCACTGTGGAGAGATAGGAGCTGGCAATTAGCCGTTAGATGAGCGGCCAGCTCAGAGAAGGATGGGCTGAGTCCAGCCCTGACAGGGGTAGAGTTGTGAATGGCTTTGTATGTCGTTGTTAGTATTTTGAATTGAATTTGCTGGGCAATCACAAGCCATTGGAGGGAATGGTGCAGAGGGGTGGCAGACACTCAGTGGTTGGTAAGGTTGACTGAAGAGGGGATAGCCTATGGAGTGGATTATATGTGCTATAGAAGGAGATTTTCTACTCTTTGGGTGGTGCCCCTATTTTCCAATTGGTGAATAAAGTTTCGAGATTGGTTAAGAAATGACTAAGGATAAGGGGGTGTACTCCTTTTAAACCAATGTTGGGGTAACTGTATTTATAAAGAAGTAGCAACGTTGGAGGGATTTGTCCTCTGAAACAGCAGGGTGTTTTAACATCTGAACAACTGTATTTGAATGATTCCTTAAAATTGATTGAATCATTATAGGAAGAGTTCTAATTAAACAAAGTTTTCATCAGCATATACAACTGCATCATGCAGTAGAATCTCAGGAGATGATAACACCTATGAGATATTATGATGTGGGCAAACGGCACTGAATGGGTGAGAATGTAAAAAGATGTTACAAGCATGGGAATGTTAGAATTTTTTTTACTTCTTTTTTTTTTTTTTGGACCAGGGAGATGTGATCAATTTGAATGTGAGGTGTCTTCAATAAAGTAATGTTGGGTACAGTTTGATATTTTTGCTTTATTATTTTTTGGATGTGGTTTGTTTTGTAGTGTGATGTTTTTCTTACCATATGTGTTTGTCGGGGGGGAATCATTAAATAAAACATGGGAGGAAAAACACCCACAAAATTATGCTTCTTCCATGGGTCCCATTTTGACATTAGATCTATAATTGTTGGCATAGGAGAATGATATGTGTTAAAATGGGGCAATATTGAAGCCATTCCCTTTTTTTCATTATTTGGATTGCAAGTAAAAAGTGCCAAAAAAATATATATATATATATTTTATTGGTTCCTAAATAACCCATGTGTTCTTTGCCATAAAAATTGTTATTTGTAGACGTGATTTTTATTTTCAACTCTCATAAGCTTTTGTTGCTCAAAATAACAATCATTACTCAAAATAACAATCATTACAGCTTTGTGAAGAGCCTTGTTTATCAACCATATACATCATTACATGTATCAAAACCTACATATATTTAGGGTTTCTGTTATGGGGATAAAAGGAAAAACATTGCAGTATTATTATTGAAATTTTTAAAGAGGATTTGTGTTTAACACTGATGTCACAGTTATTTTGATATGCAAACTGGGTAAAAAGATATTGCTAAGTAAACTGACACATACCAGAATTGCTAATTTTTCATTGAATCATTTAACTACTTTTGAGGACTTTGTACATGGCTTCAGTCAGGCTACAAGCCTGGCGGTGGTTATAATCGTGTTGCCCCCCAGCTCCACTACTAGATAGAGAGTTAAGAAACAAAAATGTGTGAATGTGTAAGAAGTGACAATTGTGTATTGTATTAGGCATGGGAAAAACACTAGATTGTGAAATACCCAGCCAACTTGTTATGGGTAAGGGATGTTGGCTTATCTTGCTCTAAGTGAGCTTGACAACTTGATCTGGCTAAATAGTAATGCCCCATACACACGATCAGATTTTCCGACAACAAATGTTGAATGTGAGCTTGTTGGCTGAAAGTCCGACCATGTGTATGTTCCATTGAACATTTGTTGTTGGACTTTCCACCAACAAATGTTTGTTAGCAGGTTCTCAAATTTTCCACCAACAAAACTTTGTTGTTGGAATTTCAGATCATGTGTACACAAGTCCAACACACAAAAGTTCACGCATGCTCAGAATAAAGCAGAAGGAGCTTGATTGGCTATTGAACTTCCTTTTTATCGGCTCGTCATACGTCTTGTACATCCGTGATTATCAACCCTGTCCTCAGGGCCCACTAACAGGCCAGGTTTGCAAGATAACTGAAATACATCCCAGGTGATATCATTTGCTGCTCAGTGATTGTAGTATTCTAGTCTGCATCTCCCCAAGGTAATACATAAAACCTGGCCTGTTAGTGGGCCCTGAGGACAGGGTTGATGACCACTTTTGTACATCACCCCATTCTCATGTTCATAATTGTTGGCCAACATTTGTGTGGCTGTGTGTATGCGAGACAAGTTTGAGCCAACATCCTTCAATCAAAAATCCACGGTTTTGTGTGTACGGGACATGTGACAGTCTTCTGGAAATTCACAGAGTTTGGGATGCCTAGAGGGTTACACAAGTGGGTTTGGCTGGTAATATGAGGTGTATGTCACAAGTTAATCAGCTCTTTGCATCAGAGATCAAAATGGTATAAATATATTCTGAAATATAATCAATTTAGCCCTTTACTCTTTGTTGTTAAAGTACCATGTGTATATGTACAATAAACTTGGATTATATTTTCACCTTCACCTTCAGCTTTCACAAGATTTCTCTACAACACCTCTGGTCATAAAGAAAGGAGGAGACAATTATTCTTTTACCTTGTTTGTGCGGGCAAAGAAATAAAAGTGACGTTTTATTTAACTATACTGTGATGAAACCCTAGGGAGTATTTTATCAATGTCAAAGGGTAAATTTACAAGCTGAATAAGCTACTGCATGAATTGTTGGTAGAAGGCATAGAGTCATGTTTTTTTTCTCTTCAATGTTGAATATACAATACAGTTTGATGCAGGATTGCCTTTATTGTCTCCAGATGCTAAGAACACAAAACATACCACAGGAATATTAGAAAATAGCAAACAAGAAGGATAAGAGCCGTAATCTATAGTTGTTGATAGTTGTGATGGTGTTGGCCATAGTATTCTTCTTGACAAATTAAGGAGTCAAATAGGTGAGGCTGGGCATTGAGTCCTTGATGACACCGTTATTTCTATTTTCTCCTATAATACTATTCACGATATGTCTTTCTCTGAGCCAGGTGATGATGCAGTAGTAGATCAGGACACAGTACAGAAAATTAAATCTTCCTGTAAGAATCATCACAAAAATGTAAGAAATGGTTGTCTGACTCAATTTGTTTTCTTTTTTTATGTTTAATGTAAGGCATCTGTCATCTTTGTCGCACAGCACTGAGAAGTAATGAAAACGTATTGACATCAGCTTGCACTGAAGATAAACATGGTGTAAAGAGTTCTCACAATGTCAGCTCCCAACATGTACTGGTATTATTATGGGCTGAGGGGATTCATATGGAGATTGACCTATACATGCCTTGCATGTAATGTTATTCATATCTTTTTTTAAATGTAATATTTGGAGGAAAAAATATTCCATAAAGATTTGGACTTGTATGTCCTAAATAACTAGCACTGCTTTTTGGATCTTAAAAACATATAGCCATTTTTGCACAATGTATTTTGATTAGAAGCTCTGGGCAAACAGTTAAATGCATAGATGAAATATGTGTGTGGGAGCTGTATACAAGTAAAGGGATTTGTATTTTAACCAATTATTCCTGAGAGTTACACAGCTCTATCGTACTGTCTGACAGGACCTGAGGCCTGATTTTTATTTGCTGCAGCTAAGTAACACTAAAAAGGCCCCATGCACACTATCAGATATTCTACTGATTTTTGTCTTCAGATTTACCAAAACCATGTAGTGCAAGGGCTGCCTGACTGCATACAAATTGAAACTCCTAAGGTTTGACCTCATATTATATGGTTTTGGTAAATCTAATGCCGTGTACACATGATCAAACAATCCGGTGGAAAAGTACGGCGGACTCAAGTCCGGCGGACAATCCCCCCGTGTGTAGGCTCCGGCGGACTTTTTTTACCCAAAAGTACGGCGGACTTAGAAAGTAGTTTTGCACTCCAATCTTTCCGCCGGACTCGCATTTCGGCGGACAATCCGGCCGTGTGTGTGCCAGTCCGCTGTACTTTTGAAATGAACTGACTTTTCCTGCCCGGAGAAAAGTCCACTCATTTTGAGCGCGTCTCCAGGTAGCCAGGGCCAGCGAAGGAGGCGTCGCTGGCCCCGTCACCTGGTATGGACTTAAAGGGGAATCCCTACGCTACCCGGCCGGCCAGGAAAGGAGATGGGGACGAGCGAGCGCCCCCCCTCCTGAGCCGTGCCAGCCCCCCACCCCAAAGCACCTTGTTCCCATGTTGATGAGGACAAGGGCCTCTTCCCGACAACCCTGGCCGTTGGTTGTCGGTGTCACCTGTAAAAAAAAATTAAAAAAAAACACAACACACCAGGGTTAAAATAGTTTATTGCACAGCTCCTGGGGTCTTCTGTCCGTCTTTGGGGGTCTTCTCACCGAACTCCTCCGCTATCTTCTGCTAGCTCTCTTGCTAGCGGAGGAGCCCGGCTTTCTTCTTCACCGCCGCCGCCCTCTTCTTCCGACTTCGGGGGTCTTGTCCCGCTCTTCGGTTCTTCTTGCCGGGCCACCTTGCCTTCTTCTAGCTCTTTTACAGGCGGTGGCCCGGTCTTCTGTCGCCGCTGTCGCCGTCTTCTGTTCTTCTCTTCTTCTCTTCAGATGTTGCCTCGTTGCATCCTCCGCTCAAAATGAGGGACGTGGCCTGGCACGGCTCAGGAGGGGGGGGGGGGGCGATCGCTCATCCCCACCCCCTTTCCTGGCCGGCCGGGTAGCATTCTCGGACAAGGGTCTGATGTGGACCTGGGGGGGACCCCCACGCCGATTTTTCGGCATAGGGGTTCCCCTTTAAGTTCATACCACGTGATGGGGCCAGTGACGCCTCCTTCGCTAGCCCCGGCTACCTGGAGACACGCTCAATATGAGCTGACTTTCCTCCACGTGTGTGGGCGAGTCCGTTCATTTCAAAAGTACTATGAAAATTATAAATGGCCTCATAATATAAAGAATATAAACATACAACATTACATGATGCACCATCATTCCAAATTGATATAGAGTAAATTTTGAAAAATCTGGTCCCCAACCAGAAATGTCAACAAGGGGAAGAGAGCAGAGGGACTATTGCGGTGCACATTACGGATGGTAAGGACATTAGAAAAACAATTGTGTAAAAATATTATATCAATTTATTTAAACATAAAATCAATACAGAAAATAAAGGGCTGGTATAGAAAGTGAAGTATTTCAACTAGTTTCGCTTTTCAGCTTCTTCAGGAAATACCAACATATAAAATATATATAAATATAATATAAATCACAATTGAAAATACAACAACATAATAAGGTACAAATAAATAAAAGGGGATAATTTTTTCGAAATTACATTCAAGGTCTTACCAACATGCCCAAGCCCCCAGGATAGTTCAGGTGACCGAGGGAAGCCTCTCCCGGCGGCTGGGAGAGGTATCAATCCTAACATTAGCGGATATCTGTGTAAAAATATTTATGTTGACACTTATTGATTCATAAGCTACCCATAAGTGCAAAGTGATGCACATCGTGAGAGATAGCTAGGAAGTGAACACGTGAGAAGTGGTGAACACATGCCAAAGTGAGAGAGTCAACCCCATAATAATCGGTGTATAAGATGGAAAGAGATGTGAAAAAAAGGGGGATATAGAAAAAAATACCCCATAAGTGTAAAGAAAACAAGATATGATGAGTGAAATATTAGAGAAACCTACGGAGGTAGGGGCAAGAAATCAAAGTCATTACCCGTAAAATAATACACATTAGTACCTTTAGGGCCCGGAGGGGGTAACAGGGCTGTCCACCCATCAATTGGGTCCTGGGGTTTCTCTCCCGGGGGCTGGTGGGGCTCTTGGGGGGTTTCCTTTTTTGGGGGGAGGGCGGAGCATTATAATTGGGTGCTCTGCCAGCCCCCTCTTCCCTTCCTCGCGTCCTGGCCGAGATTGATTGGCCTAGGGAAGGGAGCGCAGATGCTCGTAGGTCTTTCCACGCGTGCGTGGGTCGGGCTTGGTGCTGCACAGGTTGCGCGTGACAGTGTAGTTCGCAGCCTGTGCAGGGCACCTTGAACGAGGAGCGCGTGCGCATCGGGGGTTGACGCGCGCGCACTGTAGAGCCCCTGACCCCGTGACGCTGTGCGCCGGCGACATGGCGCTAGAGTCATTTAGCGGGGTTGAGGGGTATTTATAGCATTTCCTCCGCTACCCTGTATGCCGAGGTGACCCGGTGAACCTAGGATGTGTTGCGATCGGTAAGTTAACACAATCTGGATTGAGCACCATTATGATGCTCTTCAACATCAAGTAATGTTTTATAGACTGATAGATTACCCTGTTAATGTTTACACAGATAACTCCCCATATATACAGTACTTTGATGTCACGGATGTTCTTCCATTTTGTACATTGTTCGCATTAGTGAGGCTGACTTGCTTATCTATTGATGGGTGGACAGCCCTGTTACCCCCTCCGGGCCCTAAAGGTACAAATGTGTATTATTTTACGGGTAATGACTTTGATTTCTTGCCCCTACCTCCGTAGGTTTCTCTAATATTTCACTCATCATATCTTGTTTTCTTTACACTTATGGGGTATTTTTTTCTATATCCCCCTTTTTTTCACATCTCTTTCCATCTTATACACCGATTATTATGGGGTTGACTCTCTCACTTTGGCATGTGTTCACCACTTCTCACGTGTTCACTTCCTAGCTATCTCTCACAATGTGCATCACTTTGCACTTATGGGTAGCCTCAGTAATGCGGTCTTACTCATTACTCACACTAACCTTTACCCATGGGCAGTCACAGCCACATGGTTCTTTCTATCTCACGAGCATATCTATCTCCTCTCAACCATATTGGTTCACTTTTGGTGGTTGAGATGCCTTTCACACCCTTTGTCACTCGAGAAATCCTTTGAGGCAAGTTTATGAATCAATAAGTGTCAACATAAATATTTTTACACAGATATCGGCTAATGTTGGGATTGATACTTCTCCCAGCCACCGGGGGAGGCTTCCCTCGGTCACCTGAACTATCCTGGGGGCTTGGGCGTGTTGGTAAGACCTTGAATGTAATTTCGAAAAAATTATCCCCTTTTATTTATTTGTACCTTATTATGTTGTTGTATATTCAATTGTGATTTATATTTATATATATTTTAGATGTTGGTATTTCCTGAAGAAGCTGAAAAGCGAAACTAGTCAAAATACTTCACCTTCTATAACAGCCCTTTATTTTCTGTATTGATTTTATGTTTAAATAAATTGATATAATATTTTTACACAGTTGTTTTCCTAATGTCCTTACCATCCGTAATGTGCACCGCAATAGTCCCTCTGCTCTCTTCCCCTTGTTGACATTTCTGGTTGGGGACCAGATTTTTCAAAATTTACTCCATTTTAAAAGTACGGCGGATAGTCCGGCAGACTTAGTACGCCGTATTAGTCCGCTGAAAAAGTGCCGTGTGTGGGCAAGTAGCTCGTTCGGAAAGTCCGGCGGACAGTCCGGCGGAAAGTCCGGCGGACAGTCTGGCGGGAAGTCCGCCGGATAGTCTGCAACGTGTGTACGCGGCATAAAGGAAAAAATCAGCAGAAAATCTGATAGTGTGTATGGGGCTTAGGGCCCCATTCACACCTGAGCGTAGCTTTTTCATGTAGAAAGTCACGGCATTTTAGAGTGATTTTGCCACGTTTCGCGATTTTGTACAGGTCAAAAGGTTACCAATGTAAAAAGAAGAACAACCAAATCTAAAAAAAAAGTTCCAGAACTTGTTTGAGCTTCAGGCAGGGGCTTGCTAGGTCTCCAAAAGATCTGGGGCTAGAGCTGGCGGGGGAGGGCACACCTGTGGTAAGCAATTTTTCGTGGGCAAAGGCTGGTGTTGGCGTTTCAATGATCAAGGCACCATGGTTGATATGGTGTCAGGGTGATCGAAGCGCATTGTTTCTATTGTTACATTCTAATATTTAATGAAGTGGTTCAACTCACCATAATCCAGAATTAGTGGGAGCCCTGGGCGTGTCACTTGCCACATTTCTTGTCACCAGATGCAGCATGTAACTTGCCACCATCGCCTGTCACCAGATGCAGCTTTTTAACTGCCTCTAGATGTGGATTGTCACTTGCCATGTTGCCTGCCACCAGATGTGGATTGTCACTTGCCACGTCACCTGCCACCATTTGCAGATTGTCACTTGCCACCGTTTGCAGATTGTCAATTGCCATGTCACTTGCCACCATTTGCAGATTGTCACTTGCCATGTCACTTGCCACCACTTGCAGACTGTCACTTGCCATGTCACTTGCCACCACTTGCAGACTGTCACTTGCCACGTCACCTGCCACAATTATCAGATTGTCACTTGCCACGTCACCTGCCAACTGATGTGGATTGTCACTTGCCATGCCAGCCAGTGACACCAAATGAGCATTGTCACTGCATTGGTGGCAGGCTGGCAGCACTGGTCCATTTGGTGAGGGCAGGAGAGCGGAGATGTGGGGCGGGCAGTGAGAGATGATGCTCCCCATGGTACCTCTGACATTGAAGAACCTCACACTGTGAGCGTGGAAGAGCGCTGATGTGTGGCGGGCAGTGAGAGATGAGGACATCTCTCTACTCCCCGTTGCACACCGCTCCCACATTGAAGTGGCCCAGCTGTGAGGGTTGAAGAGTGGTGATGTGGAGCAGGTGGAGAGAGATGATGTCATCTCTGCTCGTCCGCCCGCTTGTCTCTTCTCCACCTCTAATGCAGCCCGCAAACACGAACTGCTGGTTAGGCAGGGACCCTGCGGCAAGAGACTCAGGGCTATGGGCTCCAGATTCGGGGCTACAGCATCGATAACCACCCCCTGGTGATGCCTATGGCTTCAGGCGTTTTGGAGCTTCTGGTTTCAGGCATTTTGGAGAAAAGATGCAAACCATCTCCATAGAGAATAATAGATTGTTTTCCCCTCCAGCGTTTTGTAGTTTCAGGCTTTAACCACTTAACAACCGCCGCATGCCATTGTACGTCATCACAATGGCATGTACAGGCACAAGCACGTACATGTACGTGCTTGCCTTCCAGCGGGTGGGGGGTTCGATCGGACCCCCTCCCGCTGGATGCGGCAGTCCGTTTCGCTTAAGGAGCGATCCGGGATGAGGGGATGGCCGTTGGTTTCTGGCCACCCCCTCTCGATCGCTCCTGGCGAATGAGAAGCTTCCTCCCACTGTGTATTGTATACACAGGCAGGGAGGAAGTGATGTCATTCTCCTCGGGGCAGTCTTTTAGACCGGACTACGAGGAGAAGACTAAAAGTAAGTGCACCAAACACTACACTGACATGTAGGCACACATAGGTACACAAACCCCCCCAATTCCCCCCGCCCCCCCTCCCCCTCCCAGTCACAGTGTCACTGATTGCAGCGATCATTTATTTTCTGATCACTGCATTCAGTGTCAGTTGTAAAAGTAAAAAGTGTCAGGGCAGTTAGTGTTAGGTCCAGGGTAGCCCCCTACCACCCCCCAATAAAGGTTTAACCCCCTGATTGCCCCTAGAGTTAACCCTTTCACCCCCTTTTGCCAGTGTCACTAAGCGATCATTTTTCTGATTGCTACATTAGTGCCGCTAGTGTCGCTAGGTAGCTAGTTATTTTTTTAGGTTCACTGCCAGGTTTTTATAGCGCTAGGTATCCCCATATACTACCCAATAATGGTTTTAACCCCATGATTGCCCCTAGTTAACCCTTTCACCCCCTTTTGCCAGTGTCACTAAGCGATCATTTTTCTGATCGCTGCATTAGTGTCACTAGTGTCGCTAGGTAGCTAGTTATTTTTTTAGGTTCACCGCCAGGTTTTTATAGCGCTAGGTACCGCGATATACTACCCAATAATGGTTTTAACCCCCTGATTGCCCCTAGTTAACCCTTTCACCCCCTTTTGCCAGTGTCACTAAGCGATAATTTTTCTGATCGCTGCATTAGTGTCACTAGTGTCGCTAGGTAGCTAGTTATTTTTTTAGGTTCACCGCCAGGTTTTTATAGCACTAGGTACCCCCATATACTACCCAATATTGGTTTTAACCCCCTGATTGCCCCTAGAGTTAACCCTTTCACCAGCGATCACCGTATAAGTGTCACTGGTGACACTGGTTAGCCAGTTAGCAGTGGCGGCCCGCCCATAGGGGGCGCCCGGGCGCCGCCCCCCCTCCCCCTAGGTGTAAAAAAAAAAAAAGTAAAAAAAATAAAATAAAAAAATAACGGGCCCTTTAAGACATTTAAAAAAAAAAATGTCATTTAACAATTTAACATAGTGTACTGTGGCGCCGGTCACAGTGCACTATGAGAAGCGCCACGTCGATGCAATCACAAGATTGCATCCATGGCGCTTCATTTGCGGGTTAAAAACCCGCCTTGCGGCGCACTGCAGAACGCCGACTAGCTTCCGCCCGTAAAATCACTGTGATTCTACGGGCGGGGGCATTGTCATTCTTAGACAGGCAGGTCACTTCCGGCTTTCGGCTGCTTCACGAAACCCGGAAGTGACGTCGGCAGCTCCGTTCCTCAGCCCGAGCGGAGCTGCAAGACAGTGAGGCAGGAGGTGAGTCACCGCATAAAGGCTTTCTAGTTTCTACTTTGTTGAGAATGTTCATGCATTTAGCTGAATGAATGGAAAAAAAGCTTTCACAGCCAGAAAGGTTTCCCCAGGCCAGGCGACTTTTGCCGTGACCAATCAGAGAATGAGCTCTGAAGGGGGAACTCCACGGCAAATTTCTGAAAAAAATTTTGACGTGGGTTCCCCCTCCGAGAGCATACCAGGCCCTTAGGTCTGGTATGGATTCCAAGGGGAACCCCCTCCACTGAAAAAACGGCGCGGGGGTCCCCCCCAGATCCACACCAGACCCTTATCCGAGCACGCTACCCAGCCGGCCAGAAAAGGGGGTGGGGATGAGCGGGCGCCCCCCTCCTGAGCCGTACCAGGCCGCGTGCCCTCAACATGGGGGGTGCCTTGGGGGAGGGGGGGCGTGCGGCCCCCCCACCCCAAAGCACCTTGTCCCCATGTTGATGAGGACAAGGGCCTCTTCCCGACAACCCTGGCCGTTGGTTGTTGGGGTCTGCAGGCGGGGGGCTTATCGGAATCCGGGAGCCCCCTTTAATAAGGGGGCCCCGGATACCGGCCCCCCACCCTATGTGAATGAGTATGGGGTACAATGTACCCCTACCCATTCAACTGTGAAAAAAAGTATAAAAAAAACACAACACAGGGTTAAAATATTTTATTGCACAGCTCCGGGGGTCTTCCGTCTTCGGGGGTCTTCTCGCCGGACTCCTCCGCTATCTTCTTGTAGCTCTTTTGCTAGCGGAGGAGCCTGGCTTTCTTCCTCGCTGCCGGCCTCTTCTTCCGACTTCGGGGGTCTTGTCCCCCTCTTCGGTTCTTCTGCCGGGCCCCTGCGCCTTCTTATAGCTCTTTTACAGGCGGTGGCCCGGTCTTCTGTCTCCGCCGCCGCCGCCGCCCGTTCTTCTTCTTCTTCTTCTTCTTCTCCAGGAGATGTTGACTCGACGATCTCTCCGGCCGCAATGCCAGGGATTTGCTGCGCTGCCACTTATATAGGGACAATGGGGCGGTGTCACATGGGTTGATGTCACATGGGTTGGTCACATGGGTTGATGTCACATGGCGACAGTCCCAGCATCCTCCGAGACTGTGACATCGTAAGGGGGCGGGGTCACCATGTGACATCAACCCATGTGACCAACCCATGTGACATCAACCCATGTGACACCGCCCCATTGTCCCTATATAAGTGGCAGCGCCGAGCGTCGAGTCAACATCTCCTGGAGAAGAAGAAGAAGAAGAAGAAGAACGGGCGGCAGCGGCGACAGAAAGCCGGGCTCCTCCGCTAGCAAAAGAGCTACAAGAAGATAGCGGAGGAGTCCGGCGAGAAGACCCCCGAAGACGGAAGACCCCCGGAGCTGTGCAATAAAATATTTTAACCCTGTGTTGTGTTTTTTTTGTACTTTTTTTCACAGGTGAATGGGTAGGGGTTCATTGTACCCCATACTCATTCACATAGGGTGGGGGGCCGGTATCCGGGGCCCCCTTATTAAAGGGGGCTCCCGGATTCCGATAAGCCCCCTGCCCGCAGACCCCGACAACCAACGGCCAGGGTTGTCGGGAAGAGGCCCTTGTCCTCATCAACATGGGGAGAAGGTGCTTTGGGGTGGGGGGGCCGCACGCCCCCCCTCCCCCAAGGCACCCCCCCATGTTGAGGGCACGCGGCCTGGTACAGCTCAGGAGGGGGGGCGCCCGCTCGTCCCCACCCCCTTTCCTGGCCGGCCGGGTAGCGTGCTCGGATAAGGGTCTGGTGTGGATCTGGGGGGACCCCCACGCCGTTTTTTCGGCATAGGGGGTTCCCCTTGGAATCCATACCAGACCTAAGGGCCTGGTATGCTCTTGGAGGGGGGAACCCACGCCAATTTTTTTTTCAGATTACATAAGGGGTGTGGTTTATGAGAAGTGGGAGGGGTCAAAATGATGGGCGGGGTCTGGCACCCCCCCATCCAAAAACTTCACCAGCCGCCACTGCCAGTTAGTTATTTAGGTTCCCCGTCAGGTTTTTATATAGCGCCAGGGACCCCCATATACTACCTAATAAAAATTTGAACCCCCTGATTGCCCCTAGTTAACCCTTTCACCAGTGATCACCGTATAAGTGTTACGGGTGACTCTGGTTAGTTAGTTTGCTTTTTATAGCATCAGGGCACCCACCATTTATTATCCAATAAAGGTTTAACCCCCTGATCACCCGGCGGGTGATATCAATTAGGTTTTAGGGTCAGGGTCTGCGTCGCCCCAGGCAGCGCTAGGTTAGTGCCAGTACCGCTAACACCCACACGCAAAGCATACACCTCCCATAGTGGTATAGAATCTGAACAGATCAATATCTGATCTGATCAGATCTATACTAGCGTCCCCAGCAGTTTAGGATTCCAAAAAAACGCATTGTTAGCGGGATCAGCCTAGATACCTGCTAGCACCTGCGTTTTGCCCCTCCGCCCAGCCCACCCAAGTGCAGTATCGATCGATTACTGTCACTTACAAAACACTAAACACATAACTGCAGCGTTCGCAGAGTCAGGCCTGATCCCTGCGATCGCTAACAGTTTTTTTTGGTAGCGTTTTATATTTAAATCCGGAAGGCAGTGCTTGGTTTTCGGGGTCCCGTACGTGGCTAGGCTCCCAAAAAGTCCCCCACATGTCGTATCCCCGTACTCGGGAGAAGCAGCAGAATTTATTTTGGGGTGTGATTTGACTTATGCCCATAGCATGTGTGAGCAATATATCATTTAGTGACAACTTTGTGCAAAAAAAGAAAAGAAAATTGTAATATTCCTGCAACTTGTGGCAAAATATAAAATATTTCATGGACTCAACATGCCTCTCAGTAAATAGCTTGGGGTGTCTACTTTCCAAAAATGGGGTCATTTGGGGGGGTTTTGTGCTATTTTGGCATTTTATGGCCTTCGAAACTGTGATAGGTAGTGAGGAGTGAAATCAAAAATGTGCACCCTTAGAAACCCTGAAGGCAGTGATTGGTTTTCGGGGTGCCGTACGCAGCTAGACTCCCAAAAAGTCCCACATATGTGGTATCCCCGTACTCAAGAGAAGCAGCAGAATATATTTTGGGGTGCAATTCCACATATAACTATGGCATGTGTGAGCAATATATCATTTAGTGACAACTTTTTGTAAACCTTTTTTTTTTTTGTCATTATTCAATCACTTGGGACAAAAAAAAATATTCAATGGGCTCAACATGCCCCTCAACAATTTACTTGGGGTGTCTACTTTCCAAAATGGGGTCATTTGGGGGGGTTTTGTGTTATTTTGCCATTTTATGGCCTTCGAAACTGTGATAGGTAGTGAGGAGTGAAATCAAAAATTTGCACCCTTAGAAATCCTGAAGGCAGTGATTGGTTTTCGGGGTGCCGTACGCGGCTAGACTCCCAAAAAGTCCCACATATGTGGTATCCCCGTACTCAGGAGAAGCAGCAGAATATATTTTGGGGTGAAATTCCACATATAACTATGGCATGTGTGAGAAATATATCATTTAGTGACAACTTTTTGTAAACTTTTTTTTTTTTGTCATTATTCAATCACTTGGGACAAAAAAAAAATATTCAATGGGCTCAACATGCCCCTCAGCAATTTCCTAGGGGTGTCTACTTTCCAAAATGGGGTCATTTGGGGGGGGTTTGTACTACCCTGCCATTTTAGCACCTCAAGAAATGAGATAGGCAGTCATAAATTAAAAGCTGTGTAAATTCCATAAAATGTACTCTAGTTTGTAGACGCTATAACTTTTGCGCAAACCAATAAATATACGCTTATTGACATTTTTTTTACTAAAGACATGTGGCTGAATAAATTTTGCCCTAAATGTATGACTAAAATTGAGTTTATTCGATTTTTCTTATAACAAAAAGTAGAAAATATCTTTTTTTCTCAAAATTTTCGGTCTTTTTCCATTTATATCGCAAAAAAAAAAAATCGCAGAGGCAATCAAATACCATCAAAAGAAAGCTCTATTTGTGGGAAGAAAAGGACGCGCATTTTGTTTGGGTACAACATTGCATGACCGCGCAATTACCATTTAAAGCAGTGCAGTGCGAAATTGTAAAAAGACCTCTTGTCCTTAGGCAGAAAATTGGTCCGGGGCTAAAGTGGTTAAGCTACAAAATGCTCAGGTGTGAATGGGGGCTTAAAGGTACTGACCCACCTGCAGCCTGTCAGGGTCGTCCTAATTAGAAGGCACTCGTGAGCACTAGCCAGGGCCCCAGGTGCGGGGGGGGGGGCTGCACTTTCCCTGTCCTTGTGACTTTGTAAAAATGCTTGGCCAAGTCGATCTGGTCAGCAGAGAGCCCAGCAGTGGGGGAAGGCTGTCTGTATCTCTACCCTGTCATCTAATCAGCTTGGATTGCCCCTCTGGGATCTTCACTATCTCCCAAGGCAGCCAGAGTTGGTAGGGGAGGCCAGGGTATAGTGGCGTCCTCCACTTCTCCTACAGACTCCTGCAACTGAAGGAGAAAAAGGAGTGAACACAGCAGCCCGGGAAGTCTTCATCACCTGCCATGCTGTAAGGCTGGCCATACATTATACATTTTTTTTGTACAATTTTCATTTGGATTTACCAAAACCATATGATATGAGATCAAACCAAAACACCTTCAATTTGTATGAAGTCAGGCAGGCCCTTGCACTACATAGTTGAAGGTAAATCTTAAGGAAATTGAACATGAAAATTGTATAATGTATGGCCAGCTTAAGTAACTGAACAAACTGACACTACATACAACCCCTGTGACTTTACCACCCTAACTTGCCACTATACCACCCTAACCTGCCACTAAACCATCCTAACCTGCCACTTTACCACCAATATACCACTTTAACTTGCCACTATATAGTCCTTGCCTGCCACTACACAACCACTATATTGTCCTAACCTGCCATTATATAGCTACTATTCCAGCCTAATGTGCCCCTATACTGCCATACACTGCCACTATACTGCTCTAGCCTGTTACTATATAGCCACTATTCCAGCCACTATTCCAGCCTAAGATAGCACTGATTTCATTGTTCTGTCACTCTGCTCTCTCCTCCTATTAGCATGGTTTTTGTTAGCACATGAGTACTGCAGAAAAACTGACTGGCTTATTGTGCCCTTTAGTCCTGTAATAGTCCTGTAGTAAGAGTTCTTCAGTACATTTGACTGCAGGCCAATATCAAGTCAGATTTAATACCTACATTGCTTATATTTAAAACTACATCTAAGGCTGTATAATAAATGCAGAGTTGGAATAATGTGTGTCTTTTATGTCTGCCTGGAGATCAGCTTTAAAATGTACCCGTCTAAACCAGGGGCAGGTCCAGAGTCTAGTCTCGGGAGGGGCATTGCCAAAAAAATATGTTTTTTGCGGGCAATTTATAGGGGAAATGGCTGGTGTTAGCATTTCAATCATCCTGGCACCATGGTTGTTATGGTGTCAGGATGATTGAAGTGCATTATTTCTATTATTACATTGTTATATACAGTAAAAGGAAATAGTCAACTAACCATAATGCAGAATCAGTGGGAGCCCTGAGTGTGTCACTTGCCACCAGATGCAGATTATCACTTGCCATGTCACCTGCCTGAAGTTGCGGATTGTCACTTGCCACGTCACCTGCCAGAAGTTGCGGATTGTCACTTGCCATGTCACCTGCCACATGTTGCGGATTGTCACTTGCCATGTCACCTGCCACATGTTGCGTATCGTCACTTGCCACGTCGCCTGCCACAAGTTGAGCATTGTCACTTGCCAAATCCCCCTGCCACATGTTGCAGATTGTCACTTGCCACGTCACCTGCCAGGTGTTGTGGATTGTCACTTGCCACGTCACCTGCCAGGTGTTGCGGATTGTCACTTGCCATGTTGCTTGTCACCAGATGCAGATTGTCACTTGCCACGTCACCTGCCATACGTTGCGGAGGTTCACTTGCCACGTCACCTGCCACACTTTGCGCATTGTCACTTGCCACATCACCTGCTACAATTGTCAGTTTCCTGCTAAGGTGGGGATTGTAACTTCCTGTGTCCCAGAGTGAAATCAGGCAGAAAAGAGATGATGTAATCTCTCTGCTGCCCGCAGCTGCCTGTACAGTGAGGGTTTTCATTGCAAGTACAGAAAAAAAAACGAGTACACACAGCCTTAAAGTATATCATGTATACCTGCTGGTGATTTACTTAAAGTGGAGGGCCACCCTAAAAAAAAATTAAAAAATAAACAAATAGCATTAATATTCTTAAAATAATTATAAAAAAAAAAAATTTGAATTATTTTTTTTAATTAATAGAAACCCCTGTTGCTAGGCAGTCTCCCTAATCTGCCTCTTCCTACTCCGCAGTGATCTTCAGTCTTCTCTCCTCCTCGCATTGTCTTCTGGAGAATGGGGCTCGCTGTGTTCTGGGAACTGTATGTGTACCAGAACACAGCGCACCCCATTCACAAAGCACTGTGCGACTCGCGCATGCGCAGTAGGAAAACGAGCAGTGAAGCCGCAAAGCTCCACTGCCTGTTTCCCTTAGTAAGGATGGTGGCGCCGGGACATTATATGAGGGACGTATTGGCCTTGGGGGGGGAGCGACATCGCTGGCACCCTGAACAGGTAAGTGTCCTTATTAATAGAATAAAATTTAAAAAAATGTTCCGCTGGAACACCCCTTTAAAGCGGAGGTCCACACTAATTTTTAAGTTTGACTTTAAATCATTCTTGCAGCATAAGCATTGTGAAATGGGCAAAAAAAAATTTTGTTGTCAATGGTTACCTGGATATTCCATTTTTAGATGCAGCTTCCTGTCCTTGCCACCCACGGATATGCCCGTAATATCCGGCATCACACTGTCTCCTGGGAGTTACTTGTCATTATTCCCAGGAGTCAGTGTGTATGGCCGCCGCTCCTTATCGTGATAGTTTATCTTCATTGCCATCACAACGGGGCGGGCACTTCTGAGAACGCCGCCCATTGTGATGGCAATGTCAGAAGTGTATGGCGCTGTGAGCCGTACATACTGTGCTTGCGCGAGAACGGAGCGGTGCATGCTGGTCGCTCAGCTACACCGTAACCAGGAAGATAGTGCTTGTGGGCTTCACATGCCCACAAGCAAAATGGAACATGCCAGGGATAAAAAAATATAACAAATCATATGATCTAAATCGGCAATCGAGCAGACAAGGATCGCTAAACAGTGAATCATATGAACAATAGTATTGAACAAAATATATTCGTCCAAAAAAAATAAATTTACATAGTTGGAACTCCGCTTTAATATCATGTTCACTTTCTCTAAAACATTGCTACTTTTTGAAAAAAGAAACACAAGAATACAAAGCAAAAAAAACACATAAATTAATTTGTAGAAAACTAATGGACATGAATAATGCACATGGGGCAATACTTGTGGGAGTGTGTCAATAAGGGCTATTTGCTAACAATGCACAAAAGTGCAAATGTGCAGTAATCCACTGTGAAACAATTAGTTTTGATTGATCTAATGCAGTACAATGCAAACCGAACATTGACTGTAGTTTTTTTGTTTTGTTTTGCTTTTTTTTTTACTGGCTTATTTTTTAATCAGACCATAATTGTATATTTTTTAATTAAATCTAACAATTTTTACATGCTTCATTTTAAATGTTTTCATTTTTCTTGCTAAGCAAACCTACAGTGTTATCACTGAACTTAATATTTTCGATTCTACTTTCAAACTGCAATCACAAAACCTTTCTCTGAAGTGGTTAGAATCCAACACTTTAAAATGTAAATGTTTCCGGGAGCAATGGCTCTCATGGGACAAATAATGCAGTGTTTAGCCACAACCTTTGAAGTAGGTCACAGTGAACCTGGATCACCTTTGACCTTCATTTCAGTAATATGGGCTGTTATTTCAAAAAGAGATTTCTTTCTGTGTTTTAGACAGATGCTTTCTCTCTTTGTGGGTAGACAGCTTGCCAACAATATATTTCCTGCTACATGACCAAAACTGAATTATGAATTGGTGATGGTTCAGCAGTTTTATCCTTCTGCAAGATGGTGCTTTAAGTAATTGTTTCCTTTTCTTGGAAAAAAAAGGAATTTGTAGAATGACTGACAGTAAAATCAGTGCAACACCCACATACAGTAGATACTATGGGGTCGAGTTAATAAAACTGAAGAGTGTAAAATCTGGTGCAGTTGTCCATGGTAACCAATCAGCTTCTAGTTTTTTTTTTTTTTGTTCAAAGCTTAATCAAACAAACTGAAATTAGAAGCTGATTGGTTGCATTTTCCCGTTTTAGTAAATCAAGCCCTATGCATGGGGGCTGTGATAATTACTTCGGGCTAAGACTAAATTTAAGTATTGTGCTCCCCAAAGGCTTTCTGTGATCATACATCTCTTATCTTTTACTTTTAATTATGGTACAAATAAATGAAAACTAGAAATAGTAGAAATGAGTTGTAATATTGACTGTGTGTTTACAAATGGATGAAATGTGTTAAAGCAGATAACAAAACCTGCTACCTGCAATAATTATTTGCCATCGTAGGTCAGGACATTGTTGGTATATCTTTGAATGCAGGTCTACAATATGCATTATTTACTAAAGTATATGTAAAATGTAAAGGCCTCTTTTGTGTTATGGAAGAAGCTTTTTTTTGTTTTGTTTTATTTCTGTGTTCCATCAGGGAGACTTCTCTTCACTTTCTACACTGAGGACACAAGGGAGAGTATATCGGAGCAAGGGGAAATCCCCTCTTAAGCCCCATACACGCAATCAGAAATTCTGCCAGCAAAAGTCGGATGAGAGCTTTTGGTCAGAAATTCTGACCGCATGTATGCTCCATTGAACTTTTACTGTCAGAATTCCAGCCAGCAAGAGATTTAGAGCAGGTTCTCTATTTTTCAGTCGGAAAAAGTTCCGATCAGAAATTCCGATCGTCTGTACAAATTCTGATGCGCAAAATTCCTACGCATGCTCAGAAACAATTCGACGCATGCTCGGAAGCATTGAACTTAATTTTCTCGGCTCATCGTAGTGTTGTACGTTGACGATCGAAAGATCAGAGAACTTTTGTGTGACCGTGTGTATGCAAGGCAAGCTTGAGCAGAATTCCGTCGGAAAAACCATCCAAGTTTTTTCTGACGGAATTTCTGATCGTGTATATGGGGCATAAGAAAGTTTTTTACCAAAAAAGGTATCCCTGTAAGAACATTTCCTCTGTATTCTTGCTATGGTGAAAACTCAAATTTTATATTTTCCACCACCTTCTGTACTGTAGCCCGTGGTTATCCGGACAAATTGAGAGGGGGAATTTCCCTTCCCCACTCCATCCAAAATTATTATTTGGCTTTACATATACTTTAATTGCATGCTATTGTCATGCTATTGGTTTGGAAATCAAATTATTTATCTGTTTTCTGTTGCGCAATTTAGTTCAGTGTTGAGATCAAACATGGCAGAATTAGATGGCATGTAACTGGTAGTCATACCCTTTGAAGTTTTGCACTAGTGTTATCAACATGGAAGATACAGAGCAGCTCCGTATGTCAGTACTTAACCTCTGAATCTTTGAGGATTTATTAAGCTATTGATCTGTTGAACTCTGTTGAACTCTGCCCTGAAATTCATTTCAAAGGAAGGATTTATTGCTGCAGGCCAACAACTAGAAGTAAACTGGCAAAGAGACCCTGTGGACCATTTGCTAGTTTATTTCTGAGCCCCTTGCTTCAACTCATTTTTGGAGTTTTGGCCCCTTCTAACTAGGAATGAGCCAACTCTATACAGTACATAGTAGGAATGATTTATGATAAGAATGATAGATACGTGTGATTTTGAAAATTAATTCACCAGTGCACCAAGAAGCCACACCTATATGGAACCGCTAGTGTCATGTGACTAGTCTTTGAAGTGATTATCAACTATTTCTGGTGCATTTTTGTTCAAATTAGCAAAAAATTTACCCCATTAAAGTGTAATATGATATACAGTATGTTTAATGACATCACTCAGATAGCACGCAATTGGGCTGTAAGTTTGAAAATGACTTGCTAAGCTATTGCTAGACTTGCCAGGCTTCACAAGTTTGTTGCACAATTGCAGCAAGTCCGCATCGTATGATTCCAGATCAACTTTTTTGCAAACATTCTACAAGTCTGCTGCAAGTCCTGGTTCAGTTATATTGTGCAATCCTTATCCTACCACAGGGGTCACTGTGGCTGAATTTCCATGCTCTAGACTTGCAGTGCTCTTGCTGTAGACTCACCACTACAACTTTGCTCTTGCTAGAGATTTGCCACACAATTTTGCTACAAATTGGAAAAATGTCAACTGGAACGTGTGCTTCAAGTACTCTGCAAGTGTACAAATTGCCAGTGAAAATGTGCAGCAAGTTAGCAAGGCTTACAATTCAACACTGCCACAAATTTGTAGCAAGTTATTCTTGCTATCTGGGCAGGCCATTCTGGTTGCTCCATGCTGTGTTTATATCTTCACAGCACCAGGAATCAGTGGTGGGACAAGGCCATCTAGAGCCCGGGGCGAACATGCCAAACTGCACCCCCTCCCCCAACCCCAAGATGTATGAGCAAAATGTGTCAGAAAAAATCCCCCCCCAAAACAAAAATTAACACTAATCTGCATGCTAACCCCCTAAGCTTAAATCCCCCCTTCTCCCAGAACAAATCCACCCCGCTGCTGAAATCCCCCTCCCAGAACAAATCCCCCCCTCTCTCCCAAATCCCCCTGCACAAATGCGCCCCACCCAAAACAAAAATCATTCCTCCTAGCACGAATCCTCTACCCCTCCAATTTCCCCTCCGAGTGCACATCCTCTCCCCGCTTCCAAATCTCCCACATCCCTCCTCCTAGCACCAAAAACTCCCAATCATCGCTACTGAACGAAACTGACTTGGCCCCACACGACCGGATTAAGTCCGTTCGAAAGTCCGTTGGTTTTGAATGTGATGACATAAACGGGACTAAACAAGGAAGTTCAATAGCAAGTAGCCAATAGCTGCCCTTACGTCATATTTGGTCCGTCGGACTAGCACACAGAAGAACGGTTTTCACAATTTTTAGTCCGTCGGACTTGAGTCCGTCGGAGAGATTTGAAATATGTTTTATTTCTAGGTCCGTCTGACTTTTTGGAAAAAAAAGTCTGCTGGGGCCCACACACGATCAAATTGTCCGACGGATTCCGGTCACCGGACCAAGTCTGCCGGAAAGTCGAATCGTGTGTACGCAGCATAAGTTGTATGAAGAGGTCCCCCATCCCAGATGCATGAGCCAACCACTCACAGATTACATACAAAAGGTGCACACTCTCTCCTGATTTACTAATTTACAAGTATTTCTCTATACTGTTAATGCTGCACTTAGTTTGTTGCCCCCCAGTGTCTTCTCTTGGTCCTGCATGTGTATCCATCCACCCTGCACTCCTATGCATAGTTACATGGTAGATAAGGTTGAATAAAGACAATAGTCCATCCAGTTCAACCTGTGAAGGTATATGTGTGTCAATTTGGGTAATCATTTCCCATATTCCTGTATGTTATGTTCACTAAGATACACATCCAAGAGTCTTTTAAAACTAGCAATACTCTCCGCTGACACCACCATTAGTGGAAGAGAGTTTCACATCGTTATTGCCCAGACAGGGAAAAAATCCCTGTGCAGCTTAGGTTTAACCACTTCTCTTCCAATCTCATTGTGTGGCCCTGTGTCCTCTTAGCCCTTGTACACACGGACGGAGAATCCGTCGGAAGGTGTCCTATCGGACCGTGTTGTCGGATAATCCGACTATGTGTGGTATGCATCGGACTGATTCCTTCGGAATATCCGTCGGACTCAATTTTCCAATTTGTTGGAAATATTTCCAGACCAACTGGGCCAGTCGGACATACTCCGATCATGTGTAGAGAATTTTGATCGGACCAAGTGCCACGCATGCTCAGATCAAATTCCTACATCAAAGCTATTGGCTACTAGCCTGAATGTAGTCCCATCGTAACGAAATTACGTCATCACGTTCTGAAAGATCGGATTTTTCGACAACTTTGTCCGACCGTGTGTATGCAACAGTTTCGGACAAGATCCGACGGACAAAATCCGACGGACAAAATCCGACGGACAAAATCCAACGGATTTGGTTGTCTAAATCTCCGACCGTATGTACAGGGGTTTACACTCCTCGAGACTGAATCGTTTTTTTCCTACACTGGGATCACCATTGAAGTATTTGTATACCCCTATCATATCTCCTTTCAAGCATCTCTTCTTCAGGGAGAATACATTTAGTGCTTGTAGTCTCTCCTCATAAATGAGGTCCTCCAGTCTGTTGGTCTGAGGTTCCCTGTTGTTGTGAGACTGTCCTTTGGAAGCCCTTACTAAATCAGTTAAAATACTACACTTAGATGCACACTTATGTTCTTTTTATCTGTTTGCCTAGAGATACTTCAGCCTCTTCAGAGGTGCTGCATTTGGTGCATTGAGATCAGCACAAAGTTACCCTGAACGCTCCAAGTGGACTCCATGAACTTTTTGCAGTTCTGCATAGACATTTATGTACACAAAAACACTTATTGCACCATATACCCCATTACTACTCTCAAACAACAAACAGAATGAGGCCGAGTTCACACTGGTATGACCAACACTTCGACATTGTCGCATGACGTGTGAAAATCAAAGTTTCCCTATGAGACCCATCTTAACTGGTCCGACACAAGTCGGTCCGACTTTGAAAATGCTCCCTGCACTACTTTGGTCACACTTTGATCCTACTTCAGCCCACTGAATATCACTGAAGTCAGATCAAAGTCGGATTGCGGTCCTAACTGATCCGACTTTGGCATGCGACTTGTAATCGGATTATCTTGAAGGGGAACTTCCCACCAAATAAATAAAAATAAAAAAACGGCATGGGTTTTCATTATGGCCATCCTAGAGCATACCAGGCCCTTCAGTCTGGTATGGATTTTAAGGGGAAACTCCATGCTGAAAAAATGGTGTGGGGTCCCCCCAAAATGCATACCAGACCCTTATCTGAGCATGCAGCCAAGCAGGTCAGGAAAGGGGGTGGGGACAAGAGAGCGCCCCTCCCCCTCCTGAACCGTACCAGGCCGCATGTCCTCAACATGGCCAGTGACCCAGCCCATGCCAATATAAGTAGCGGCACACCATACTCCCAGCATTAGAGCGGGAGAGAGTGTCGAGTCAACACTGGAAGGAGAACAGAGGGAGAAGACAGCAGAGAAGACCCGGCAAAAGAGCGAGAAGACCACGGAGAAGACCTGGCAGAGGCAGAAGACAGCTGACAGAGGGAGAAGAACCAGAGAGGGGAGAAGAAATTGGAAGCGACGCTGGAGCTGCCTTAATAAATTACTTTAACCTCCCTGGCGGTATGATTAGTTCTGATTTTAGGTGCTGAAAGCGGTACAATTATTTTGCATGGAAATTTGGCGATTTATATTGTAGACCTGCAATTCTTAGGAATAACTCGCTTAAATCTGTTCAAACCAGAGTCTAGCAGACATCCCGGGTATGATAAAATTTATAATATAATAAATAATGATAATAAATAATAATAAAAATTATTCAATAATGTAATCAAATCCAAAAACACTGAAATTTGCTCATTTGCAGAATTGTTGCTGTCATTAGATTTAGTGTTTGATGACGGATCTCCCCACAACTCGCTATCGCTCAATTCTGTAAGTGATTCTAATTTATTATCACTGTTTTCTAGTTGGTCTAAAATCACTTTTGACATAAAGGGACAGTTTTTGGTTGCTATGGACAATCTCAAAATTCCAGGCAGAAAAAAACAGTATTTATAATATAAAAGTATATGCAGGGCACTGGACAGACCACTAGAGACAAAGGGGGTGTGTATTTCTTTTTTATACAGTACTGTAATCTGTAAGATTACAGTTCTGTATGTGTATTGTGTGTTTTGACTTTTTTGAATTTGGCGCCGATCTCCACTCCCGTGCATCGTAACGTCACAGGGAATGGAGCTCGACTGCACTCGGGCACTGTGTGAATCGAGCAGAGGACAGCTCGCTCACACAGCGTGGAGGACATCGCTGGATCCAGGGGACAAGGTAAGTAACCTCTCCCTGTATCCTCCCTGTATCCAGCGATGCGATCCTGAGTCTGGCTCGGGGTTACCGTTTGTGGTACTGAAATCCTAGCCCGAGCCAGACTCGGGATCACCGTTAGGGAGGTTAAAGGCATGTAATAGTTTTTTTTTACACTTTTTTTAGGTGATTGGGTAGGGGTACAATGTACCCAATACTCATTCACATAGGGTAGGGGGAACAGGATCTGGGAGCCTCCTTGTTAATGGGGGCTTCCAGATTCCGATAAGCCCCCCGCCTGCAGACTCCAATAACCAATGGCCAGGGTTGTGTATGGATTTTGGGGCGACCTTACACCACTTTCTTTCGGCGTGGGGGGTTCCCCTGAAAATACATACCAGACCGAAGGGCCTGGTATGCTCTTGGAGGGGAAACTCGTGCCGTTTTTTTATTTTTTTATTTGCTGTGCAGTTCCCCTACAGATTCATACTAGACATAATTTGCCTGCATTGTCAGGATCAAAGTCGGATCCCCTTTCACTAAAGTCGGACGAATGTCGGACTTCAAGTCACAGGGCAAAATGGGATCCACAGTAGTACAACTGTCGTGTCGTACCAGTGTGAAACTGGCCTCAAATACAAATGTTTTTATTTAAGATTTAAGAGGAAGGATAAAACCATTGTGATTTTAGGGTTTCTGTGGTGAATTTTTCTTTACCTACTGTTTGGTAAAACGTTGTCAGCAGAACAGGAAGTGAGGGCAGATCCTAATAATAGAGACCTAGAGTGCAGTACAAATCAAACAGGAATGCAAATCTTTCTTCACTCTATCCCAAACTACAAAAACAATTATTTCCTGATAACCATACACAGTGGGGGGGCTACTAGAATTGGAGCACACAGAATCTGGTGCAGCTGTACATAGTAACCAATCAGTTTCTAGGTTTAAGGTTTAAGGCCGGGTTCACACTGGTACGACACAAAGTCTTTGCCTGACTTCAATGAACGGGGATCCAATTTTGATCCCGACAATGCCAGGAACTTTGTGTCTGGTATGAATCTTTAAGGGAAACCACGAAACCAACCATACCAGACTCTTTGGTCTGCCATGGAATTTAAGGGGAGGCCCCCATGCTGGCATGGTGTCCCCCCAAAATCCATAACAGACCCTTTTCCAAGCACGCAGCCTGGCAGGTCAGGAAAGGGAGTGGGAACGAGCGAGTGCCCCCTCCTCTTCTGAACCATAACAGGCCACATGCCCCCAACATGGGGAGTTGGTGTTTTGGGGAAGGAGGTCATATAATGAGGTATCGCTGCAAACGTCAGAACATGGGCAGTAATTCTAGCACCAGATTCCCTGTAAATCTGTAACCTGTAAAGGCTTTTAAAACGTTGCCTACATAGTAAAATTGATGTTGTTTTTCGCCATTGTACAGACATGCACAATTTTAAAGAATGACATGTTTGGTGTCTATTAACTCAGCTTAAAATCATCTTTTATATTTTACAAAAAATTGGGTTATCTATTGTGTTTTTTTACACTAGCCTCAAGCAATATCCTCAAGCACATGCTCATGAGCCAGAATTTCAGGTTTTCCTAACAGAGGGCATATGAGAAATCAACATAAGATCTAACTATCTCAGGTGAACCAAAAGCCAACATAAAATCACTGACCAGCTACCACATATGCGCATGGCTATCATCCCATCTTACGCTCAGACAGCGCTCTGTTTGATTCAGGTATATTGGGAAAATTTTGAAAACCTCTAGTTTGGGATTTTTAAGCCTTAAAAATCCCAAACTAGAGGTTTTCAAATTTTTCCTGTTATCATAGGGATGATGGCAATTACACACCTAGTCACATGAGCCGTCTCATTTTTCCTGATTCAGGTATATTAATCACATAAACTGCTGCACTTTTCAAAAATATGCCCCCTTGTATATGGCATCGCTATCAATCTTCTACTTGAAAAGCAATGGGTCCACATGCTAAATCAATTTATCAATTTCAGAAGGTGACTTGCCACTACATTGCTGGTGGATCTTCAGAAGCCCCAGGCACACTCTGAAACACTTCCATGAATCAACGTTATGATGCCAAGCTGCTCTAATAAATTAGTGACAATCTTCTACAGCTTCATAAATGTCAGGGGATGTCAATTTAGGCATTAGTGACACAGCATAGTGCAATTTGCAATAGAAGTAGTGACTCAGACCCTATTGCTCTTATTAAGACTAAGCTTTGTGTGATCTAGACTTGTTTATTATAAGTAAGTGCAGTAATTATAATCTAAACATAATTATTCATTGTATCTAATTAAGCAAATGTTATTGCTATTTGATATTACATAGGATTTCTTAAGTGGGTTATGTTTGCTGTTCAGATTGGTGAGCTTGCCAGACAAAATGTCCCTACAACAATAAGACTAAGTGACTGTAAACTAGTTATGCAAGCTGCAATGAAAACACGCATTAATATCTGGTGCGGTGTCAGGCATAACTTTGATAAAGTGTTGTATTAGGCAGAATGATTATCTTTGTGTCCTAATCTAATATACATTTGTTTGTCCTATTTTGCTGAGCACAGAGTGGCGGATCTCCATGTTCAGGTGTGATAGAAAGGCTGCAGTATGCCAGCATCCTCAGTCAATTGCAACGAGTAAAGGATCATTCCCAGGTGATTAATCAAGCTCTAGAAGAACTAGCAACTACTCCATATCTGCAGGAGATCAGTCAACAAGATGCTGAACTGGTAAGCATTCTTTAAATCATTTGTGGCTTATGCAAGCAGTGAGCATAACTGAAAATAGAGCAATACGCTTCAGGTCTTTTGGGACGTAAATTCCCTTATTAAATGTCCTTCTAAAACTGATCTATAATGGATTAAAGCTGCAGTGTGCTGTGTATACAATTATACTACTTTTCTTAACATTACCTGATGCAAGTTTACTTTTGAATGCTGATACAAATGGCTCCTGGATTTAAACCCATTTACTCATTTAAACCTCAGAAAACCCAATAAGAACATAGTATGTGACCGTTCAAAACTGTGTGGCTTTTTCACTAATGCCAACAGCTCTCATGATTGGCTGGCAACCATTCAAGGGTATTTCCTATAACGCAGGGATAGGGAGGGTAAAAAAAAGGGGGAGGGGTATGCCTGTATGTCAAAAATGATGTACAGGTGAATGTGAGGGATGACATCACAAATGGAGCAAGGGAGGAGGTGGAATGCTTATGCGTAGAGCTTCAAAGGGAGGAAACCAAGAGGAAAGTAATACTGGGAGTATGCTATAGGCACCCTACCCAGAAGGAGGAAGGTGAGGCGGACCTCCTATCACAGTTTTGAATAGCAGCAAGGATGGGAAGAGTAGTCATGATGGGGGATTTTAATTATCCAGAAATAGACTGGGTGGAAGGAACATCTATCATCTATCCACTATTTTGATGCCATAATGATGTTATGAACACTTGGCATATGTCCCTTTAAGGGCCATTTGGTTTTTCATTTCACTTATGGACTTTAGGTTTATTTATTTTTTCCCTTTGATTCTTTTTCATACAAAATCACTGTGTATTCTTTCAATGAGAGTTCCACATTGTTTGTATTGATCATTGTGAGACCTATCCAATGGTCTTTGTTCACTTGAAGTTTTAGCGTTTTACCTATATTACAATTAGTTTGAGTATAAATCACACAAATAGGAAACATAAGGGGAATACAAAAACACTGAATTTCAAAAGATCCAACTTCCATAAACTACACTCCTTGCTAGAAGATATTGAATGGGATGCTAGGAACAAATAACACAGAGGAAAACTGGGTGTGCTTTAAGAGCATATTAAATAAGGGTATTAGCCAGCACATCCAAATGGGAAATACATTTAAAAGAGATAATAAAAGTCCTGGGTGGCTTAACACCATTGGGCACCAGTCCTCAGGCAGGATGTGCTGGCCTGGAGAGTCCAGAGAAGGGCAACTAAGCTAATTAAGGGACTGGAGGATCTCAGCTACAGGGAAAGACTGCAAGCACTGAACTTATTCTCTCTGGAGATGAGATGCTCGATGGGGGATATGATTTCAATGTAAAAATACCATTAAAAAAATTAAAAGAGAGGTGCTTTAACTTTAAACTGCGTAGAGGGTTCTTTACTGTAAGCCCTTGTACACGCGGTCGGACATTCCGACAACCAAATCCATCTGATTTTGTCCGACGGATCTGAAACGGTTGCATACACACGGTCGGACAAAGCTGTCCGAAAATCCGATCTTTCAGAACGTGATGACGTAATTTCGTTGCGATGGGAATACATTCAGGCTAGTAGCCAATAGCTTTGATGTAGGAATTTGATCTGAGCATGCGTGGCACTTTGTCCGATCGGAAATTCTCTACACATGATCGGAGTATGTCCGATCGGAGCAGTTTGTCGGAAAATATTTCCAGCAAGTTGGAAAATTTGGTCCGACGGATATTCCAAAGGAAACAGTCTGATGCATACCACACACAGTCGGAATATCCAACAAACCGCTCCGATCGCACACATTCCGACGGAATCTCCGACCGTGTGTACAAGGGCTTTGAGTGGTAAGGATGTGTAATTCTCTTCCACAGGCAGTGGTTTCAGCACTGTTTCAGCCCCGGGGTTTAAGAGGCAGCATTTGATCCAGACGTGACACCTCACAGGACCTCCTCCTTGGTGTTTCCAATATGGGATCCAAATAGACAGGGGACCTCCTGGGGGCCACATTTGGTTCTTGGATCCACTTTGGTGTGGGCTGTATCTCACCCCCTACAACTTTACGCAGGAAGTGGATCTGTAATTTCAGTACCCACATCAACTTGCACTCTTTGTGGAGGGACGTGCTAATATACATGGTTGTCATTAGGGACCTGCTTCTGGGGTCCAGCTGCATCTGTATTTGGTATTTTTATCTCTTATTGAGGATTGGCTCCATCATGAGCTATCACTATACTGTATCTCATCTTATTCTCCACCCTTGGTGAAATTTTTCAAGCAAAACTGGAAATGCGTTGGGTTTTGGGGTATCCAATCCCCACGAGAGCATAAGTGTTGTTACATTGTTCTATTGTTTTTTGTTTTTTTTTTAATTCTGTACTGTATTGCATATTGCCATTGCTCAGATGCTAGTCGCCTGTTTTTATCATTCTTTGTATTAATAAATATTATATTTTATAGTTTCTTTGCATGTGTTAGTGGTCTGTCAAAGTCCCATCTGGGTGGTTTTCTTGGTCTATACACAGGGATGGGACCACCACACTGCCAATCCTGACACAGTGGGAACCTTCTTTCTCTTGCTATGGGACTAGAGGAATGCATGTGCATATCTTGTGAGGCTGCAGCTTGCTTAAACAATTTTGGACTACAATCTTCCAGGTGTATAAGGAGATCTATGATGAGTGTCTAACTCCATCGCCTACCATAGCCCTACTATCTATATTACTGGGTTTTGTTAAAGTGTTACTAAACCCAGGGCCCTGCATTCACTATATCTGGTCTCCCACAGTACACAGAACATGGAAATGCAATCATTTTAGTACATTTAAACCGCTAAATACCCTTTCTCATCAGCAGTATATAGCAGTCTTGTGACTTCTAGCCATGCCTGGATAAAGCTTGTAGGAGGATTTTTCACACTGCACTGGCTGTCATATCAAGATCCAGGACCCCTGACCCTCTGTCTGGACAGTGCTGATTGGCCATGTAATGGTCATTTGCACTCTACCAAGAAAAAAAAAAACTCTCTACGATACACACCAAACTGAGCATGTGCAGCCTGACTCTATTTACTCTGTCTTTCCCTGAAATAATGGGAGGATATGTGCATACAGGATCAAACAGCCTTTTTACGCAATGCAGAGAATTAACCCCTTAGGTTTCATAGTTAGTATAACAAACATGTTTTACTGCATATACAGACTGATTTTACTGTTGTGGGTTTAGTAAGTCTTTAAGTCCCAAAAAGTGAGCCTTCTCAGGTTTTTTTCTTTCAGCTGTAAGGTAGCTTATTTACTGATTCTGGAAATCCACATCTACACCCTCTCTATTTCTCTGGGTAGATATAGTGAATCATATTATGCTGGTGGAGGAGATGCAGGCAAGAGAATTGGTCAATTGGGAAAAGTTTACCACTCTTTGGCATATGTGGATGCATTACTCTGCTTCTGAGAAGCTACTAAACAACCCTACCCGTTTAGCAAAAATTTTTTTGTTTTTTACTTGCCTGGACCCCATCCCCTGATCCTGTCCCCAACACGATAGTTGTCAGCCGCCTTCTGGCCTTAGATGGCACTGCCCTACGCCATCTTGGAAGTCTCAGGTCTTCCTTGTAGTACTGTAGTCCCCTCCTCTTTTTCAAATTGGGGGCTGACGTCACTCCCTTTTTTTTATGCCACATTTTCCATAGGAAAGCTTTGTCTCCTTTCCTCTTTATTTCTCTTTTTTTTTCTTTTTTTTCTTTATTTCTATGCATATTATGATACAGTATATACTTATTTTTTAATGTTCCCATCTCCTTTGAGCCTTTGCCATAGTTACAGTTTCTTATAATACATGCTATCCCCCCTCAGTGGCTGCTCCGTGGTCCCTTTTACAACTCCAGTCAATAATGTCTAGTGTACTTATTTTTGGTAGGGATGGTCCGAACCCCAACCCCCCGGTTTGGTTCACACCAGAACAAGCGAACAGGCAAAAAGTTCCAGCGAACATGCGAACCTTGTTAAAGTCTATGGGACACGAACATGAAAAATCAAATGTGCTCCTTTTAAAGCCTTACATTGCCTTGAAAAAGTATTCATAACCCTTGAAATTTTCCATATTTTGTCATGTTACAACCAAAAATGTAAATTTATTTTATTGGGAGTTTATGTGATAGACCAACACAAAGTGGCGCATAATTGTGAAGTAGAAGGAAAACGATAAATGGTTTTCAAAATTATTTACAAATAAATATGTGAAAAGTGTGGCGTGCATTTGTATTCAGCCCCTTTACTCTGATACCCCTAACTAAAATCTAGTGGAACCAATTGCCTTCATAAGTCACCTAATTAGAAAATAGAATCCACCTATGTGTAATTTAATCTCAGTATAAATACTGCTGTTCTGTGAAGCCTTCAGAGGTTTGTTAGAGAACCTTAGTAAACAAACAGCATCATGAAGGCCAAAGAACATACCAGACAGGTCAGGGATAAAGTTGTGGAGAAGTTTAAAGCAGGGTTAGGTTATAAAAAGTATGGCACACCTGCAAACCTTGACACATATAAAGTCGCATGACAGGTCAAAACCCATATAATTCAATGGTGCTAGTTCTAATTGGTGCAATTTAAGTCACAGGGACTCCAAAAAAGGTTGTTGCACTACTTTGATTCGACTTCAGTGCGACTTGTACTTAAATGGTTTTAACCGGTCGCACAACATTGCATCAAAAAATTGCATTGTGAAGTCACAATTTTGGGGTTGCAATAGTGGAAACAGAACCCCAAGCTATCCCTTCTTTAAGTAGATTTATATATAAAAAATACTTTGTCTGGATCACATGTGATGTAGCGAGTTTGTATTCCTCTATTCCCCATTCCCTGGGACTTTAGGCAGTGCCCTTTTTTCTGGAACGTCACAGTTATTACTCCCTGGTACATAATTTTAGTTCATTTTATGTTGATTGGAATACTTATTGACGAATAACTTTTTTTATGTTTGATGGGGACTGCTATCTCCAGAAATGCGGGGCCTCAATGGGCCTCAATGGGCGCCAAGTTTTCTCCCTCCCTTGCTAATCTTTACATGGGATGGTGCCTCTCAACAAGTCACCTCGGCCTGACGGATTCTCTGGAGACTATTATAAAGCATTCCCATGCCTTTTTTGGAACGAATCTTCAACACTGCTGCTGCCTTGGCCTCCTTCGCCCCTGAAATGCTGAATGCTATAATTGTGACATTGCCGAAACCAGGGAAGTAACCCATCTCACACCCAAACTTTAAACCCATATCACTTCTTAATATTGATTTAAAGATATATGCAAAGATTGTTGCCTCTCATTTGTTAGACATACTGTACTCTCCCTTATCATAAACCCAGACCAAACAGGCTTCACTAAAGGACGGCAAAGTCTGATGCTACCTGCAGACTGACGAACATCATACATTTGGCTAGGGTCCACAAGAGGCCTTCTCTGCTGCTGACGTTATATGCAGAGAAGGCCTTCGACTGCATACATTGGCAATATCTCACCCAGATTTTGTAAAGGTTTGGTTTCTTGGGTAGTATCTTGCAAGCAATTTTAGCCTTATATTTCAATCCCTCTGCTCATGTCTTCACTTGATATCTAAAACCTTCAACATAAACCCTTCAACATAACAAACGACATGAAATAGGGGTGCCCATTGTCCCCTCTAATCTTTAATTCTTGATGGAACCCTTAGCCATTTATATTCGTACACATCCCCAAATTACAGGATTTCCCTTGCCCAACTATAATCACACAATAAGTTTATTTGCAGATGATATTATAATGATCCTAACAGATGTGGAGACTTCCCTGGCTTCGGTTCATGAGACTCTTGAAATGTTTAGTAGGCTATCCTACTATAAGGTTAATGAAAGTAAGTCTAATATAATGGGACTTGGGGTATACACAGCTGTGCAAACTAGACTAAGCACAAGGTATCCATACATCTGGAAACAAGATTGCAGCTAACTACACCCCTTTCCTAGGCTTAATGACCAATTAACTAAACGAGCTTTCCAGGACAGAACTGTCTTGGGCAGGTTGTTTAGCAGCATTTAAGATGATGGTACTTCCTCAGCTGCTTTATTTATTCAGATCATTACCAATTCCAATTAGCAACTCTTTTTTGTCATCTTCCACACCTCTTGTGCTTGGGACACCTCTCCCTCTGAAGAGCACACTCACCGACTTGTAATGTCTCCCACTCTCGTGTTCAGCTTCAGAGGGAGAGGTGTGGTGGAAGATTCAAGAATTTGTGAAGATCGTTTTTTGGATCGTGCTATCAATTTAGGGCTGTTTTGATATTTTTCATTTTTGGCACTTGTCACTGGGCGTTTATGCTTATTTATCACATTATTTTGTGATTTATTGCACTAGCGTTACTAGTTTTGCCTATTGATATTTAATCTATAGGTTTAATTTCAGTTTACACATTCTTATATATTTTAAGTAGCTGCTTCACTTGTGTTATCAGTTAATTTTTTTTCATTTGGCGCACTGGGGGTAGAAGATATAGAGGGTGGATTCACAGTTACATTTATATATTTTTTACGAACGGTACAGTATTTATTTGACTATAATGTCATTAGGTAATAAATATTATTTACCAAGGATTTTTTTTATATAAATCTACTTAAAGATGGGATAGCTTGGGGTCCTGTTTCAACTATTGCAACCTCAAAATCGCACGATTTAGAGTGTGACTTTGCAATGCGTTTTTTATGCAATGTTGTGCGACCAGTGAAAACCATGTGAGTAGTCGCACCGAAGTCGAATCAAAGTAGTTGAATTATATGGGTTTTTGACTTGTCATGCAACTTCACATGTGTCAAGTCGTACAGCAAGGTAAGGAGGTAAATGTTAGTTTTGCATGTGTGCACTGTAATATTTTTGTTAAGTCACATAGTGGAAACGGAGTCTTAACAGAGCCTTAATGTTGTAGCAGATCAAAATCATTGTGTATCATGCAAGGTTTTTATGCTCGGATGATAGGCGTTCTTGTCACCTTCCTTGTCGCATATGCTGGTCCATGTTTATTTTACTATACATGGGATCATTTTATACAATTATGGTATGTTTTGTTGCACTTGGTGACTTTTTTCTTGCAAAAATCATTTTATTTTTATATATTTTGATATATTGTTTCTCCAGTGGGGGGCACTCTTTCGTTTAGTGGTGATTCTAGACACTCACAGGTGTTTTCAACTCGACCACTAATGATACACCTGTTTTGGCCATTAGGTTAAATTGTTTAAAGTGTTTATATGTGTCTGTATGTGTAGCTTCTAGCTATGACTAAGCACTGTGCCTGGTGTGAAACGCGTCAGTGGCTATACAGTTAGTCTGTACCCATTTGTGATGCTTTGATATCCACTTTTATACAATAAAGGTGAATTTTTTGGAGTGAGGCTAACCAGCTATTTATTGTTCCTATGTAGAAGAAGGTGCCCTGGTCATATGAGACCAAAATTTTACTTTTTAGCCTAAAAGGAAAACACTGTGTGGTGTGGTGTGGTCATCACCCTGAAACACAATGGAGGCAGCATCATGTTGTGGGGATGCTTTTCTTCAGCAGGGATGGGGAAGCTGGTCAGAGTTGATGGGAAGATGGGTGGAGCCAAACACAGGACAATCTTAGAAGAAAACTTATTAGAGTCTGCAAAAGGCCTAAATCCAGTTGAGAATATGTGGCAACACTTGAAAGTTGCTGTTCACAGACACACGCCATTCAATCTGACAGAGCTTGAGCTATTTTGCAAAGAAGGGGCAAAAATGGCACTCTCTAGATGTGCAAAGCTCGTAGAGACATCCCCAAAAAGACTTGAAGCTGCAATTGCAGCAAAAGGTTGTTCTACAAAGTATTGACTCTGGGGGGCTGAATACAAATGAACACCTCACTTTTCATATATTTATTTGTAAAAAAAATGTGGAAAACCATTTATCATTTTCTTTCCACTTCACAATTATGTGCCACTTTGTGTTGGTCTAGCATATAAAACCCCAATAAAATACATTTATGTTTTTGGTTGTAACATGAAAAAATGTGGAAAGTTTCAAGGGATATGAATACTTTTTTAGGGACTGTATATGCAAGTTATTGCCATAAAAAGTATATGGGGACCCGGGTGCTGCCCCAGGGGACAGTGATTTTAATAATGCTTAAAATGAAACAATAAAAATTAAATATTCCTTTAAATATCGTGCCTGGAGGGGTCCCCTTAGTCTGCCTGTAAAGTGGCAAATCTGTGCAATGTATAGAACAGTGCCGGAGCAAAATGACATTTCTAAAGAAAAAAAATTATTAAAGCTTGGTTGTGGCTGTAACGTATTGCTAGTCCATAAAGGGCCTGGTATGGATTTTAAGGGTACGCCATGCCAAAATTTGAAAAAAAAATTGGTGTGGGGGTCCACCCTAAAATCCACCCCAGACCCTTATCCAAGCATGTAGCCTGAAGGTCAAGATAGGGGGGGTGACGAGCCAGCGCCCCCTCCCTCCTGAACCATACCAGGCCGCATGCCCCCAACATGGAGATGGTGCTTTGCGGTCCCCCAAAGCACCTTGTCTCCATGTTGATGGGGATAAGAGCCTTTTCCCGACGACCCTGGCCATTGGTTGTCAGAGTCTGCGGGTGGGGGGCTTATTGGAATCTGGAAGCCTTTAGACCCCACCCCCCCCATGTGAATGGGTATCGGGTGCATTGTATCCCTACCCATTCACCCAAAAAAGTGTCAAAAAGTAAAAACCACAACAGACAGTTTTTGACAATTCCTTTTTTTTTAAAGAAAAAAAAAAAGCGTAATCCAGGAACAATTGGGGAAGGGAAGGGGATCACATCTCCAGGTGGAAATGTGGATATAGAACTCTCCTCAGAACTGAAAAACAAGGTGCCAGCTAAGCATATAGCAACATGAGGCAAAAAGGAAGTTCTGGACAGCAACACTCCGGAATATAGCCTTTATTTGTAAAAAGTCCAACAAATACAAGCCACAGCAAAAAATGGGACAAACGAGCTGATGCGATTCCCACTTAACAGTGTTTAGTCATAGCTTGACCCAAAGACAAATTTTTAGGCACCCATTGCTTCTATCAAAAGTCAAAGTGACACAAAAAAGTATCCAAAAAACCTTTAAACACTTAAGGACTGAGCCTATTTTTGAGATGTGTTGTTTACAAGTTAAAAACAGTTTTTTTTTTTTGCTAGAAAATTACTTAGAACCCCCAAACATTATAAAAAAATTTCTGACACCCTAGAAAATAAAATGGCGGTCATTCCAATACATTCTGTCACACCAAATTTGTACAGCGGTCTTAAAAGCACAATCTTTTTTGAAAAAATAGCCTTTTTAGAATTAAAAGATAATAAAACAGTAAATATTTTTTATATTGTGAAATAATGTTACACAGAGTAAATTGATACCCAACACGCTTCAAAATTGCTCCCACTTGTGGAATGGCGACAAACTTTTATCCTTAAAAATCTCCATAGGCGTTGTTTAAAAAATTCTACAGGTTGCATGTTTTGAGTTAAAGAAGAGGTCTAGGGCTGAAATTGCGTTTGCTTCTGCACACGAGCTCGGCGGGGGGGGGGGGCTTTTAAAAATATTTTTTTTTTCTTATTTATTTTATCTTTTTTATTTTTACACTGTTTTTAAAAAAAAATTGTGTCACTTTTATTCCTATTACAAGGAATGTAAACATCCCTTGTAATAGAAAAAAAGCATGGACCTCTTAAATATGAGATCTGGGGTCGAAAAGACCTCAGATCTAATATGTACACTAAAATGCAATAAAAAAATTTTTTTTTTAAATGTTGTCATTAGGGATGAGCTTCGTGTTCGAGTCGAACATACGTTCGACTCGAACATCGGCTGTTCGTCCGTTCGGCGAAGTCCGAACATTTTGGTCCGTTTGCGCCAAATTCGTGTAGCGCTCACGGCCCACAATGCACTGCGATGGCGCAGTGCATTGCTGGCTCATGATTGGCCAAGCATGCACTGTGACCCCGCATGCTTGGCCAATCGCAGCGCCAGCAGCGAGGAGAGCCATGATTGGCCACAGGCAGGATGCCTGTGGCCAATCATAGCTCAGGCTGTGTAGTGCATGCCCCACACTATATAAGGCCGCCAGCGCGGCGACCTTGTGTAGTGTGTTGGCGTCTGAAGCAGTGGGTGTTCTGTGTACCTTCAACACAGTACACACCGATCGTTTTCGGCCGATTTTCGATCTTGCTGTTGTGTAGTGGTTGTTGTCTGCGTGCCCTGACCGCAGTATACACCGCTATATTCACCTCACCTATATAGCTAGTGATCTATCTTTTATAATAGAGCTTGCAGTCAGTAGTGTTAGGAGCTAGTGCGTGCTGTCTGTGTGCTCTGTACCCAGTACATACCGCTATATCCACCTACATAGCTGTTCTCTATTTGAGCCCACTTGCCATCTGCAGGAGTTATTGAAAGTTGTGTGTGCCTCCAGCACAGCACAGTATACATCTGTATATACCCCTTTATCTCTGGTGTTCTATAATAAAGGCATCTGCAGGAGTTAGTGGGTGTTGTGTGCCTCTAGCACAATATACACTACCCAACTGCTTTTTTACCCAACTCCCTTCAGGCCATTACCATGTCTGGAAGGCCAGCAAGGAGAGGCAGACAGGCGCGAGCCGATAAAAGAGGGCAAGCAGGCTCTGTGTCTAGAGACAACAGTGCTGGTCGTGGACGTGGTGCATTGTCATCAGCACGTGGCCATGGGACACGCTTGTCCTTCTTTTCGGCAGCTGGACATGTTAAGCCGCAACATGCCAACGACTTGGTAGAGTGGATGACCAAGCCCTCTTCATCCTCCTCATCCTCTCTCACCCAGTCTCAGGGTACTAGCAAAGCAGCTGCCAACGCATCGTCTTCCCTCCTCTCAATGTCATCATCAGTGACTCCTTCCCTAGACCCACCACGTCTTCCTGAGGAGTCTCCTGAACTCTTTGAGCACAGTGTTGGGTACATGCTCCAGGAGGATGCCCAGTGTTTTGTGGGCTCTGATGATGACACTCAGCTAGAGGAAGGCAGTAGCGTGAGCGCAGAGAGAGGGGGTGCTCAAGAAGGACAGCAATCTGGCAGTCATGTTCCACAAGCTGCAGCATACTGCCAGGTTTGCTACAGCGATGAAGAGGGAGGGGATGATGAGGGCACTGACTCCACGTGGGTGCCTGGAAGGAGAGAGGAGGAGGAGGAGGAGGCACATGTCCAACGAGGCAGGATGCCCTCCGGGGGCCAGCTTAGGGGCAGCACACCGACTGAATCGCACCGCAGAGCTCCGCCTGTGCAGGGCGCTGCCTCTTGCGCGTTATTCTAAAAGTTCTTTGGTGTGGGCCTTTTTTGAGACGAGTGCATCAGATCGCACCGCTGCTATTTGCAACATATGTCTCAAGCGTATCTCGCGTGGCCAAAACATCAGCCGCTTGGGCACCACATGCTTGACCAGACATATGTTGACCTGCCATGCAGCTCGTTGGCAAGCGTACCTCAAAGACCCACACCAAAGAACAAAGTGGACCTCTCCTTGCTCCTCATCAGCTGGCATCTCCAACCCCACTAGACCTTCAGTCCTCTCTGAAACCTGCTCTGAGAGGAATGAAGGTGTAGAATTAGGTGTGTCACAGCCAAGTGCTTCCGGGAACTCTGCTAGCGGTACACCCACATCCGATTATAGCAGGCAAATGTCCCTGCCCCAGCTGCTGGACCGGCAAAAGAAGTTCACTCCCAGCCATCCACATGCCCAGCGGTTGAATGCTAGCTTGGCTAAATTGCTAGCACTTCAACTGCTGCCTTTTCAGTTGGTAGACTCGGCCCCCTTCCGTGAGTTTGTACAATGTGCGGTTCCTCAGTGGCAGGTCCCCAAACGCCACTTTTTCTCACGGAAGGCGATTCTGGCTCTCTACCGGCATGTGGAAGGCAATGTCCTTGCCTCGCTGGACAGGGCGGTCAGCGGTAAGGTGCATATTACCGCTGACTCATGGTCCAGCAGGCATGGACAGGGACGTTACCTGTCTTTCACAGCCCATTGGGTCACTCTTCTGGCAGCTGGGAAGGATGCAGGACAAGGTGCAGTAGTGTTGGAGGTTGTTCCGCCACCACGCCTCCAAAATGCTACTATTGGTTGTGACACACCTCTCTCCTCCACCCCCTCCTCTTCTTCTTCCTCCATGGCCTCTTCCAGTGCTCTGTCCTCAGAACCAGCGGTGCTTCGTAGGCGTTCCAGGGGCTACGCAAGTACGCAGGCAAAACGATGCCATGCCGTGCTTGCGCTGGTTTGTTTGGGGGACAGGAGCCACACTGGGGCGGATGTTTTGTCAGCTCTGCAGGGGCAGGCCGAGAGGTGGTTGACGCTACGCCAGCTTAAGCCAGGAATGGTGGTTTGTGACAATGGCACCAACCTCCTCTCCGCCCTCCGACAGGGACAACTGACCCATGTGCCCTGTGTAGCTCACGTCCTTAACCTGGTGGTGCAGCGGTTCTTGGGCAGGTACCCCGGCTTACAGGATGTCCTGAAGCAGGCCAGGAAAGTCTGTGTGCATTTCCGCCGATCATTTAATGCCTGTGCTCGGCTGGCTGAGCTCCAAAAGGAGTTGAACCTGCCCAAGAACCGCCTTATATGTGACATGCCCACCAGATGTAACTCAACGTTGGCCATGCTGCAGCGGCTGCACACGCAGCAGAGGGCCATCAATGAGTACCTGTGCGACTACGGCACCAGGACAGGGTCAGGGGAGCTCGGTTTTTTCTCACCACGCCAGTGGGGCATGATCAGGGATGCATGCACTGTCCTGTCACCGTTTGAGGAGGCCACAAGGATGGTGAGCAGTGACAGTGCATGCATCAGTGACACTGTACCTCTTGTCCACCTCTTGGAGCATACGCTGCGTGGAATAATGGACAGGGCACTTGAGGCAGAACAGAGGCAGGAAGAGGAGGACTTCCTTGCCTCTCAAGGCCCCCTTTATCCAGACAGTGTTCCTGCTGTGCCACCCATCACACAGGAAGAGGAAGAGGATGAGGAGGAGGAGGATGATTGTGTCAGCATGGAGGTGGAGGCTGGCACTCAGCATCAGCAGCAGCAGCAGCAGTCTTGTAGGGATGATTTACAGTCTCAAGAAACACGTGGACTTGTACGTGGCTGGGAGGAGGTAGCTGCGGATCATGTTGTCCTTAGTGACCCAGAGGACTCCGGACCGAATGCCTCAGCTAACCTACGCTGCATGGCCTCCCTGATCCTGCAAAGCCTGCGGAAGGATCCTCGTATTCTTCGGATCAAGGAGAGGGACCATTACTGGCTGGCCACTCTCCTTGATCCACGGTACAAGGGTAAGGTTGCCGACCTTATCTTGCCATCACAGAGGGAGCAGAGGATGAGACATCTCCGGGAGGCCTTGCAGAAAGGTCTGTGCAACGCGTTCCCAGAGACTGGGAGGTTACAAACTCCTGGTCCTGGACAACGTGTTGCTGAGGCATCGGTCAGAAGGAGCGGTGGAGAAGGTGGCCGTCTGACTGATGCTTTCAGACAATTTTTTAGTCCGCAGCCCCAAGGTATGATCGGTTCCAGCACCCATCGCCAGTGTCTGATTTACATGGTGCAGGAATACCTAGGGGCAAGGTCAGACTTGGACACCTTTCCCACCGAAAATCCTCTGGCTTACTGGGTCTTGAGGATGGATCACTGGCCAGTGCTTGCACAGTATGCAATTGAGCTACTGGCCTGTCCTGCATCCAGCGTTCTTTCGGAACGCACCTTCAGTGCTGCTGGTGGCTTTGTTACCGATCACAGGGTGCGCCTGTCCACCGAATCAGTTGATCGACTGACCTTCATCAAGATGAATCAGTCTTGGATCACCCACAGCTACCAAGCACCTGAAGCTGATGTAACAGAATAATTTTTTTTGAAATATCACATCCCTTCAAGACTGCCTATGCTGATGCTGAGTGACTGTCCTGTTATGTTGATTGTCTATCCTCTTCCTCCTCCGCTGATATTTTGGAAGAACATTTCTGGTTCTGGTTGATGCCATCAGCCCAATTTTTCTGCCCCTGTTTAACAGGGGCGTTTAAGTACAATTTTTGATGCAATGCTTTGCAGCAGGGCTAATTCCTGCAATAAAACTAGAGTATATGGAAGAGGTTACAGTGTGGTGGCACCAGCACCAGTGCCTAAGGCCCAATTTTTATGCCCCTGTTTAACAGGGGCGTTTAATTACAATTTTTGATGCAATGCTTTGCAGCAGGGCTAATTCCTGCAATAAAACTAGAGTATATGGCAGAGGTTGCAGTGTGGTGGCACCAGCACCAGTGCCTAAGGCCCAATTTTTCTGCCCCTGTTTAACAGGGCGTTTAATTACAATTTTTGATGCAATGCTTTGCAGCAGGGCTAATTCCTGCAATAAAACTAGAGTATATGGCAGAGGTTGCAGTGTGGTGGCACCAGCACCAGTACCTAAGGCCCAATTTTTATGCCCCTGTTTAACAGGGGCGTTTAATTACAATTTTTGATGCAATGCTTTGCAGCAGGGCTAATTCCTGCAATAAAACTAGAGTATATGGAAGAGGTTGCAGTGTGGTGGCACCAGCACCAGTGCCTAAGGCCCAATTTTTATGCCCCTGTTTAACAGGGGCGTTTAATTACAATTTTTGATGCAATGCTTTGCAGCAGAGCTAATTCCTGCAATAAAACTAGAGTATATGGGAGAGGTTGCAGTGTGGTGGCACCAGCAGCAGTGCCTAAGGCCAAATTTTTCTGCCCCTGTTTAACAGGGCGTTTAATTACAATTTTTGATGCAATTCTTTGCAGCAGGGCTAATTCCTGCAATAAAACTAGAGTATATGGCAGAGGTTGCAGTGTGGTGGCACCAGCACCAGTGCCTAAGGCCCAATTTTTCTGCCCCTGTTTAACAGGGCATTTAATTACAATTTTTGATGCAATGCTTTGCAGCAGGGCTAATTCCTGCAATAAAACTAGAGTATATGGCAGAGGTTGCAGTGTGGTGGCACCAGCACCAGTGCCTAAGGCCCAATTTTTCTGCCCCTGTTTAACAGGGACATGTAATTACAATTCTTGATATAATATTTCACAGGAGGGCCCCTTCCTGTGCCCACCCAGAGTAACGGTGAGGACTTATAGTGTTGTGGCACCAGCACCACAACCACCAAAGGTCCATTTTTCTACCACTGTTCAACAATGGCATGTAATTACAATTCTTGATATAATCGTTCACAGCAGGGCGATCCAGCGCCCATCAAGAGTCACTTTGAGGGCTTACAATGTTGTGGCAAAACCAACACCTTGTTCCGCCATTTCTGCAGAGCATATAGGGCAGGCCCCTACTTTCAAACATCCAATTTACAAACATCTCCTACTTGAAAACGGAAGGAGACAACAGCAAGTGAGATGAAAAAAGATGGACGACAAAACAAATTATACAGGGGTGATAACCCTTCCCTATGTTTTCCAAAAAGCTTAAAAATAGTTTTTTTGACTGGAGCTACACTTTAAAAATGTACCAGTTGAAAATTACAAACAGATTCAACTTAACACAACAAACCTACACAGTCCCTGTCTTGTTTGCACCGCCTGTATACTGCTGTTCTGAGTATATAGGGCCTGGGGGCCACACGCATTTCCTTTTTTTAATATGGGTACAGGGTTCCCCTTAATATGCGTACAAGACCCAAATAGGTTGGTAATGGGCAGGGAGGGCTACCCATGCCATTTTTCTCAATGATTTTCAACCATATTGCAGGAACCAGATATAACATTAAAACCGCAAGCAGTTTTAAATGGTGTTATTTCCGTTTAATGTCATTTTGTGCAGGGACTGTTCTAAACACGGGAAACACGTGGCACTTCACAGGCATACTACAGACACCCCCCAGGCACCATATTTAAAGGAATATTTCACTTTTTTTTCACTTTAATCGTCATTAAAATCAGTGCTCCCGCCAAAACGGCCATTTTTAAAAACATTTTAGGCATTGACCCATGTCCCCTGGGGCAGGAGCCAGGTCCCCAAACCCTTTTTAGGACAGTATCTTGCATATTAGCCGTTAAAATTAGCACTTTTAATTTCGAACGTTCGAGTCCCATAGACTTCAATGGGGTTCTAAAGTTTGTTCGAATTTGGGGTCCGTTCGAAAGTTCTGGTGCGAACCGAACCGGGGGGTGTTCGGCTCATCCCTAGTTGTCATTAAAAAAAAAAAAGTCCCTTTAACCGGTTCCCGACCAGCGCACGCTGATGTACAGAATGGCACAGGCAAGCATATTGGCGTACAGGCACGTCCAATCTTCAATGCCGCCCTGCCATCGCGAGTGCGTCACCGACATGCTCTTGTGCCGGTCGGGACCCCTGTGAGTCCGGTCGCGGGTCCCGCAGACTCGATCGCCGCGGGCATACCCACGATCGTCTCACGGGACTGCTGAATGGAGAAATGCCATTGTAAACAGCATTTCTCCATTCTGCCTAGCAACTAGTGACGCTGATCTCTGCTCCATGTGATTGGAGCAGAGATCAGTGTTCACTAAATGAAAGCCCAACCTCCCACAGTTAGTAACACACCCCTAGGAACACTTAACCCCTACACTGCCACCCACTGGTTAACCCCTTCACTGCCAGTGTCATTTACACAGGAATCACTGCATTTATAAAGAAGTGATTGCTGTATAACTGACAATGGTCCCAAAAATGAGTCAAAAATTTCCGATGTGTCCGCCATAATGTCGCAGTCACAATAAAAATTGCTGACCGCCGCCATTACTAGTAAAAAAATAAATAATAAAAAATGATTAATAAAAATGCCATAAAACTATCCCTATTTTGTAAACGCTATAAATTTTGCGCAAACCAATCAATCGCTTATTGCGATTTTTTTTTACCAAAAATATGTAGAAGAATACGTATCGGCCTAAACTGAGGAAAAAAAATGTTTTATATATATTTTTGGGGGATATTTATTATAGCAAAAAGTAAAATGGTCCGGTCTGTAAGTGGTTAAGAGTTATGGGCTGAAGTGACGTTTTGACATCACTTCCGCCCTGCAAAGTTATGGAGACGGGTGGGGGCCATCTTCCCCTCACTCGTCTCCATACCCAGCAAACAGTAACATCCGATCACCTCCGCTGCTGACGGCTTCGGTAAGTGGCGGAGGGCACTGGAGCACCTCGATCTTTGCATAGATCTTCGTGTTGGCATTCAATAAGGCTATGGGCCTTTAGTTAGAGCAGATGGTTTTGTCTTTTCCTTCTTTGGATATTATTGTGTTATGAGCTAGTAGTAACTCTCACCTTGTTTCTTCATCTTCCTCTAACTTATTAGTTACTCAGCTTTGGGATCAGTTGGTTGTGGATTTTTTTTTATAGTATTTGATCATAAACCCATCTGGGCCTGGGCTTTTGCCTGAAGGGATTTCTTTCAGCGTCATTTTGATTTCGTCTTGTGATTGTTTTTTCCAACTCCATCATTTGTTCAACTTGTATTTTTGGCAATTTGGCCTTCAATAGGTAATCTTGTATATTTATTTTCCTTATTTCTCTTTCTTCTTGTGTCTCTTGATTTCTTATTGCATAAAGTGTACTGTAATATGATTAGAAGGTCAATGCAATATCTGTCTTGTTTACCATTTCTCCTCTCTCATTTTTTATCCTTTTCGATACATTTTAAGGTCTTGTTTTTTCTTAAGATTGTGAGAGGTCCTGCAAAATTTGTATTTTTTCCTAATATTCAACTGGTGACTTTCCCCTCAAGTTCCTTCATATTTGATTTTTTCCTCCGAGTTTCTAAACCTGACAATTATATCTCTTGGACTTTCTGTCGACAACAAATGTGGTCTTCTTATTCTATGTACTCAATTTTTATTAAATTAATTTCTTCTTTTCCAAGGATTGGATTAAAGATCTTTCTTGTTATTTCTGTTAAGTTTTCTGTCTGAGTGAGTTCGGGGAGACCTCGTATTCATAGATTTTTCCTTCGGTCCCTATTTTCTTGGTCTTCTAATCTGTACGCTTGTTCTTGTTGGTCCTTTTTGAACCTTTTTATTTCTCCTTGTAGCTCTTTTATCATACTTGTGTCAGAGTCCATTTTTTTCCCATTTCCTCTACTCTTGATAGCATGCGGCCCATGTCTTTATGGGTTGTTACCATTTTTTGGTAACTGTCTTCTGTTGTTCCTCTTCTCTTCTTGCACTTGAGTCTAACTCAGGTCCCTGTCTATTCTGGGTTCTGAGAGTGTGCTTATCTCTAGCAATGTTTTATTCTGGCCCTTTTTTTATCCTTTTTTTCTTTGGTTTCCATTTGACATCCATTAGTGCTTTGTTGTTTTTCTATTATTTGGCTTTTTCCTTCTCCGTCCCCTCCTTGGGTTATATATTTGTGCATGGGGCCTTTTTGGTCCTAATACTGATTTGGGATCTATAAATGTGGTGTAATTATCCCCATTGTGTTGGTATATAGCACTGTAGTTCTCTGTACATCAGTTAGTGATTATTGTGCATCCTTTTGTTCTTATTGTTATTCATGTTTTTATTTTTTCTAATAAAAAACAATTACACTTTGATACAATTTTTGAGACTACTGCCTATTCAAAGTCCCATAAGAGGAAAAAATTGGTTTACTACATATTTGTGCATGGGACCAAAGCTTGGGCTTAGACTAGCATGGGGTGATTTGACTACTACACCGCCACCTCTTGCCGACTTACTCCTGATTTTTACCAACTTTACCCCTGAAAAAAAAGGGGGGAGGAGGGGGAGATCCCCTTATCTCCTATCACTATCCATTTCCTCTCAGTGAGTAAGGTTTATGTTTTTGTTGTAAAAATATTGCAAAAGGGGGCAAGATCAGCACAGAACAGTTTAAAGGATTCCAAAATTCAGCATAGTAAAATACTTCAAATGGGTGTCGTTTCTACCATCCAAAAGAAATGGACCCAAATCACACAAGTCTCCCTAATATAGGTACTGATGCCTAGACCAAATATATCCTGACATACACTTTATAATACTTCTACTTCAGATATTTTATGTATGGGGACTACTGCTGTACCAGGAGGACAAGTATGCTCACCTCACTTTCCTCTAGGAGTTCTTCCCACCTATTCAGTTCATTTAACTCATAGAGGCATAGTTTAATATCTGCACAAAAAGTTTTTCTTTTACTTATCTGGGGGGGCTCGTCCTTGTCTCACAGAATCTCTCCTGGCGGGCTCTCTCCAATTAAGCCTCCCCTCAGCTCTACTTGACTCCGCTCTGCTCCTCTTAGCTGTCCTCGAGGTCCCGCTGAGTGCTTCATGCTCTCCACTCCGAGACTGCAGGGAGGCGAGAGGAGAGGAGCAACGATCCGCTACAACTGACAAGGGATGGGGAGGGGGGATGCAAAGAAATTACCCCACAGCATGGCACAACAGACAGATCGGCAAATGAATCAATAACCTCTCCCGTCCTCCACTGCAGTAATCCCTCACTCAATATGCTGAGATATTTGCCGTGGGGCGGGGGTTCTCACCAGGTTTTGTGTGGCAGGGGTCTCTTTTAAATGTATTTCCCAATGGAATGCACTGGCTAATGCCCTTATTTAATATGCTCTTAAAGCGAACTCATCTCTCCTCAGTGTTTTATGTTCCTAAGATTTTATCTCAATTAATATCTTCTAGCAAGGTCCGTAGTTTAGGGAAGTTGACTCCTTTGAAATTCAGTGTCTTTGTATTCCCCTTATGTTTCCTATTTGTGTGAGTAGGTCTAGTAACACATTGTTTCTAGTTGGTGCGTCTACTATCTGACCTATGAAATTGTCCTGCAAGACATCTAGGAGCCTTAGACGAATGCACAGTTCTTTCTGCACAGTCTATGTCTATATAAATAAAATTCCTCATTATGATGACACTTCCCATCCTTGCCGCTAATCCAAATTTTGATAGGAGGTCTGTCTCCCCCTCCTCCCTCAGGTTAGGGAGCCTATAGCATACTCCCAGAATTACTTTCCCCTTAGTTTCATGCCTTTGGAGCTCTACCCATAAGGATTCCACCTCCTCCTTAGCTCCCTTAGTGATGTCATCTTTCACATTCACTTGTACAATATTCTTGATATACAGGCATACCCCTCCCCGTTTTTACCCTCTCTATCCCTGCGATAAAGGGAATACCCTTGAATGGTTGCCAGCCAATCATGAGAGCTGATGAACCAAGTCTCTAAAATTCCCACAGAATCTAAATCCTCCTTATACAACAGTATCTCTAGTTCTCCCATCTTGTCCACCAGGCTCCTGGCATTGGTGAACATGCTTATTGGGTATTCCAAGGTTGCAAATAGGACTTGTTAGTATACTTACCTCAGGTTTATGTGCTTTAGTCAACCTACCACTTCTGCCCCTCTAACTTTTCAGCCATCTTCACTCCCAGCAGATCTGCACCCTCCTCATTTTGGTGCAGTCCATCCCTTCTATAGAACTGGTGACCGACTGAGAAGTCGGCCCAGTTCTCCAGGAATCCAAACCCCTCCTTTCTACACCAGCTCCTCAGCCACTTGTCTACTTCCCTTATCTCCCTCTGCCTTTCTGTTGTGGCTCGAGGTACCAGTAGTATTTCTGAGAATATTACCTCGGAGGCTCCTAAGTCTCTAAAATCGTCCATTTTCCTCTAACTTTGTCATTGGTGCCAACGTGCACCATGACAGCAGGTCTTCCCCAGCCCCTCCCAGTAGGTCGTCTCTCCCTATGAATATTCGATCCATTATGAGTCCTTCTGGGGGGGTGCACATATAGATAAGTCCCATCTTGCTAGTAAGTACACAACATCTGCCCAACTGTGTCATATTTTATCAGGTTTATTATAATGATCATCGGTATTATCCATTTTTACAACCATGTTATTATACTGTGAGTCTTATACATTCTTTCATTTTTATTGCCTGTTATCTAATTTTGAAGTTTTCCTTGATACTGCTGATCCTTGTAGTCCCCCGATCATCACCACTATCCACAGACTATTTAATGGCAAGCATGCCATTACCACTTTAGGCCAGTATAAGGAGCCAAATGCTCCAAACGCGCAGTCTTGCCTTGCACTTGTCAGTGATCTTCTGTCTCTGATGATGTCATACCTGTGGGACACTCCATGCTGCCAGAGTGTGACTTCCTGACTCCTCGAGGCTCCAAGAACTGCCTCTCTCTCTCCAACTGAGTGGCTGGAAACCACTCCACACACCAAACACATTCCCATGATGACAGCCCCCGAAAACTATATACAGATGAGCCCATATTTATCCTTTATTCTGTAAGTGTTTTTAATCCTACCTATGCATTAAATCTTTGGGATACTGCCCTTAGTTTGGCGTGTCCTTCTTTCTCTCTTGCTTTCTTTGATTTACACAGAGCCATCACAACTCTGAAGACGACAGCCACAGTTGATCCTTTATTCAGTATACCCCATATCACAGCCCAGTGATTTTTAAAGACTGCTTCCCATCCCATCCCATTGTGTCTTTTAAAGAGGCATTTGTTTTTTCAATTGGCTGGACTATGTCTGAATACAGTTCTCTTGCACCAGTTTTTTTCCCCCTATAATAAGGTTTACAGTGAATATTCACACTGCATGCAGCCGGTGATGTCACTAACGCATGCTCTCTGAAGGGATATCATACTTGGCCGTCCCTTCAGAGCTGCCACAGTCCAGAGCTGGGTGGCTTTGTTTTAAGGTAAGTCTCACATAATGTGCTAGTATGTGATGCATACTAGCACATTATGCCTTTACTTTGCAGCGGTTTACTACAGCTTTAAATACAAAATGTATATTCATGTAAAGAAAACACAGACCCAATACTGTATCAATAAGGCCCCTTTCACACTGTGCTTTGGCGTTAAAAAAAGCACCTGAAAAGCTCATGAAAACTGCTTCCCGTTAAAATGAATTGATGGGAAGCAGCATTTTTGGAGCATATTTGGAGCGCTAAAAAAGCACCTCAAAAGCACCCCTCTCTATTGAAATGATTGGGAAGCATCTCAAAATGGTTCTTGCAGCAGTTTTTGAGTCATGTGAAATGCACCACTAATGCCTCAAAAGTGCTTGAAAAGCGATTGGAAAAAGTGCATGAAAAGCACTTGAAATGTACCTGAAAAGCTCAGCAAAAGTGCTCCAATGTTTTATTGGCTGTTTTTAAGTGCCTCAGTGTGAAAGGGCTCTAAGGGTTGCATAGATTGCAATTGATACTTACTCTGACCCCTGTGTAGTCTCCAGGGTGGAAGAGCTCTGAAGCCAAATATACAGGAGTATCCAGGAACATCACTAGTCATCACTTTTCCATCTCTGTGCAGCAAGCAACATTTTTTTAAATTTTGCTGGATGTTTTAGCAGTACAGCCTGATCCTCAGAAAATGAAATGAGAAAATGTTCATGCACTGTGCTGAATATTCTTCTCACAAAATATGGCATCTGCCACTTTCTCAGGATCTTGCCAGAAGGCCCTTAACATCACCCTCCCCTTGGTGTTATAAGGCATACTGTAGGTAAAGGCATTTTTTTTATACAGAAAGGTTAGATAGAAAGTAAAAGGAGGTCCAAAATTTTAAAGCAAGTAAGAAAAATCCTCCAATGGGAACTTTAACATCTTGTCTCATGTTTAGCTGCATCTTCATGACAGGCGTGAAGGGAAAAATCCTCAGCGGGACACGGTAAGCAAAAAAAACTAAGAGGTGTTTTAATCTATTTTTATTATTTTGAAAACTAAAATTAAAAGTTTTGACTTTATATGCCCTTTAGCCCCCATTCATACCGGTGCGCCCTGTCATGCATCTCGACAGGTCAAATTGCATGACATGTCATACCCTATTGTCCGCAATGGAACTGTTCAAATTAGTTCAACGCCGACTTTGCGGTGCCGCATCAATTTGAAAAAGTATTACCTGCATAGACATCTGTGCGTGAAGTCGCACAGATGTCAGCCAAGTCACACCTGAAGTTGCACTGACATGCAGCTTTGAAATTGTGGGATTTCAAGCGAAGTCGCATGATTTCAAATCCGCATTCAACATGAACGTAGACAAAATAATACGTTTTTACATGGGAGGCGTGGGTCTGAATAAGTAGACCTTGCATTTTGCAGGGCTAGCTGTTTGGCTGTCATGTTGACCTTTTTGTTGCCATAGATTCGGAGGTACTCACATGGAACAGACCTGCAGCATGTGAACTCAGAACCATCTTTTTCTAAAGACCTTGTCATCCTTTCACCCATGCCAGTCTTTGTATTTCAGTACAGATTTGCTTCAAAATATATTTCCTGGTATATATAATTTAATTCAATAAATTAAAATCTATACCAAACTATGCTGATATGTTTTATTTAAATGCAAAGCACACACAATACATTTTTATGTACAGGTTTATTAAAGTATTTATCCTAAATCTTTTCCAAGGGTTTAACCAAAATTGTACCATTTCTTAAAAGTGGCACAATTTTTTAGAAAATGCTTTTTTTTTTTTCTTTTTTTTTTTTTTTTTCTGTAATAGAGTTCTTCTGGCACAATGTCATGAAAGTATGTTGTCAGATCATATGGCAAAAAGAACATGCTAATAGAAGAAATATTAATGTTTTATTAATTGGTCTAGCAATTACTAAATTCTTAGTTGTAAAATTACAGATACAGGGACTTATTGGTGAAGCAATACCCTGCCTGAATGGAAATCATTAAACAGATTACAAATTAAATAAAGATAAACAATTTACATTGCATATTCTGGGAAAGCATGCATTCATCATATTTGGTTGACTGATTGCTTTTATGGTACGATTTGATGCTGATGGTTTAATTGAAAGTTAGAGTAGCTCATTGTAACTTCTTAATTCTAGTTTCTGAAGGACTCATTTGAAGTTTGAGACAGTCATTTTATTATTATCTGTGCCTTCAGATTTGAGTTCTGCATCAGTGCGCTTTGTAAAAAAAATTGAAAAATGTATCTAAAACCCAAATATACAGAGTATTTGTAGTAGAAAAATATTTTATTAATGGTTAAACAACATTATTAAAAATACATATAGAAATGAAACGTGCTTTCTAGCACAGTGACAATAGCTGATATTGCTCAGACAATCACTGTTTCATTTCTATATGTATTTTTAATAATGTTGTTTAACATTTAATAAAATATATTTCTACTACAATACTCTGTATGCTCCTCCATTAGATACTACTATGTGCTTTTAAAGTCCATTTAGGGGAAATTTCTGGATGTGGCACTAAAAATACTGGATGTGGCACTATACCAGCATAATATTACCATTCACTTTCCTCTCTTTCTAAAACCCAAATAGTAATATTGCATGGAATTGTATTTGTTGATTTGTTGTTTAATATGGTTGGCTGTCACTAGTCTCCATACATTTATGCCGTTTAGTCATCCGATGGTGTTGCTAACTCCCAACAATTTTTTAGTAAAAAAAGGAAGTTATCAATCTAGGAGCCTGTTTTCTTATAATGAGAACATAGTAGGAGTAACTTAGTAAAACAAAAGCTAGAGTTTTACCTTTTTCTTTTTTTTTGTAAACTTAAAGGGTATCAGTTATGGCAGCCCACATATTTCTTTGGCACAGAATTCCTTCAATTGTTTTTCTTTATTTCCTGTTAGCTGGACAAAGGGCTATTGAGCATGCTTATTATTATATGCTGTATTGTTATAAAATTGAAAAAAATGATATCACTATGGATTGCAAGCCCTGAAGATCTGATCTGCTGCTCCCCAATCACTTTCTATTATAAGACACAAGACAGAAACTACTAAAAGCTTATCCTAGATATGTAGTGCTGCTCCAAGACGCATACAGCTTCCTCAGCCTTTTGAAATCCCTTTAAGTCTTTTTAGACTTGTTGGCTCTTTATTTTTATGATTTCCCTTAAGACCATGTCCTGGGAATTGACCTTGCCTTCACAGGGAAAGCAAAGGAAGAAAACAAGATAATTATCATTTCACATGTGCAGTCCTAGAAAACTGTTGACCTCTGCATAACACTGAATTTCCAATGAGACGCTGGTGGATGGTTGTAATCCTTGAAAAGACATGCTTGGAGGTATAGAAAAGTTCCTACTATGCTAAATTTGAATCTTGGGATTTAAACAGGTGAAGTTTAAATGTACATAAGAAAAAAAAAACTGACACTAGCTTTCAGAGCTGTGATTATAAGTGTGAAAATACAATGTTAAGGGGTCAGTCCATCCACAACCTACATTTAGTTTTCAGTTGACTCTGGTGGTCTTAATCACCTATTGCAGATACTCTAGCAGTGGCAGCGCACTACCATATATTTCATCTTTCTTGTCATAACAGGAGAAGCTTCACTCTTATTTTTGTGTTCCCAATAAAGTAAAAGAATAAATAAATCTCTAAAATCAAAGGAATTTGAAAAGAGGGGGACAGGAAGAATTTTCGTGAATGGTGATTTTTTTTTTCTGCATCTTGCTTTAGGCCTCGTTTACACCATGGTGCAGAGACATCAGTTTTTTCTGTTCTACAAGGGCACCAAAAACAATTGTTCTCTATGTGCCCTGTTCACACAGCAATGTGCAGATTTTTTTCTGCTCAAGAATCTGCAACGTGTAAGCAGAAAAAAACAAGGAGAAAAACAAAGATATTAAGAAATATAGTCAGTTTGAAAAGCTAATTATTAGTATGGGGAATCTGGTACTAATAATATAATTATTTAAAGCAGCAAAGTCATATTTGATTTGCAAAGTAACAAAGCTATATGGAATGAAGAAATCTTAAAATAATGCAACACTGCATATAAATTTGCAGTGACTGCCTCCCGGTGTCTCCGTGTCCCGACACCGGGAGGCAGTCACTTAGGAGTGCGCTGTGTAGAAGCACAAACACATATGAGAGGAAGTTTTTGGAGGCTGGGAGAAGCAACGGGTTCCTGCATCCTCTTATATCTACTTGTGAATACCCTGGACTGGGGGAATCAGTCACTTGCGCTACATGGTTCTCTGTAACAAGGAACCATACATCTTTGGTAAGCGGCAGTAATATCTGTGGTGGAGGTTGTGCACTGTTCACACTAATTCCGGACGTTTTTGCTGTCACCATATCACCGTGGAGTTTTTGGAAATAGACATTCTTCTTAAGGATTCTATGGACATTTTAACACCTTTTATAATTTATTACTTATAATTTTGTCTATTAATATACCAAGTCAATTGGTCATTTAGAAGAACATTCTTCTTAGGTTATTGCTCACACTGTATCAGAGTATCTATCATCATTTGTGGTGTTTTTATGAACAATATTGAGGTATATTTGCTGTCTTAATAGATTTAGCACTTATTATCTTTATGTGATTGCTTAAATTTCCTTGCACTTAAAACTTTTTTGCACAGGATTGATAAATTATTAAGTTATTTTTTGGAGTTTTCTCACATCGGTGTAATTTTGTTTATAGTAACAAAAAAATTTTTTTTCAGCGCAACCCACTCTTTTTTCCTTAATGCCAAATGTAGTATAACATTTGGGTTGCTGCTTTACTTTTTCCTAGTTTTTTTTACTTGATAAGCGCGGTTTTTCCTCTCTTTTTTATATAATGTGCACAACTGCCTATAATATATAATAATTAATAAAGTAAATTCAATAAAATTAATAAAAAAGCAAATCAATCTATATAATCTATAACCCTTTTATACATATGAATTTATTATTTGTATTTGGTCTGATAAAGTCACTATATTGTAAGTGCATTTCATTGTTTTTTTGGGGGTGATTTACCCATACTTACCTGATTTTCCCACGAGAGTGACATTGGAGAGCTTTTCAGAAAAGTCTTTACACTACTTTGATTCATGCTATTTGTCCTTAGATGCAGTGGCTGCATTTGTTTTATTTGTCAGGCTTTTTTTCTTGGTACCTGGTGACTGTGTAAGTGATACACTTCCTGCCTTGGGTGGACAACACCAACTCATTGCATGCTTACCAAAAGACCCTGTCCCCTTACCAAGGTGGCCCACCCAAACCTCACCTCTAGTTATGCAGAGATCTTCAACTCATATCTCTGAGCAATGCAATGACTGCCTTATTGAGTGCATGCACAGTATTTGAAGTAAGGGTGGTGCTGTGATCCCAGCACTTTGTCCGAGACACAGCACCATCAGGGCTGTCCAAGCTAACCCAGGACAGTTGGCATTTGTCACTGTACTTTATCTGTGGAGGGGCAGGGTTGTCACTCACTACACATTCTGTAGGCTATAGAGAGAGTTGGAAAAAATGCTAACTGACAACAGTCAGAAAAGATAGCAGGTACAGGAAGTTAGCAGCTCAAAAGGTTTTTCAGAAGGATTTTTTTTTTGCAATTATTGAACAGATAACAAAACACTTACAATTTTCACAAGAAGATATGATACTGCTCACGCTGTGGCTCACCACAGGCTCCACTGCGAAATCCCCAGGTAGCAGTCCTGCATGCTGCATTCTAATGACTCGAGTTAGAAAAGAATACGTTGCTGCAGGCTACAGTAACATTTTTGTTTATTTTAACAGCAGCAGGGGTCACCTCTGCCATTTTTCATGGTAAAAAGCGTTATTTTAAACAGTGAAATATGTTTAAAACCATGTGAAAAAGCACTCTTTGAGGGTAAAACTTTTCAGACGTGAACCTAATGTACTTTCAATGGTAAATTTAACAGACCAAATGAGACCAAATAAGACCAAATAAGAGAAGTTCATTTTTTAGGTTTACATATGCTTTAAGGCAACAAACCCAAGGATTTAAACTGTCTTATTCCTTATACACGAGAGTATTATTCAGTTAAAATTACTAGTTAGGACAACATATTTTAACCAATTGCCTCCAAATCACGTACCTACTACGTTATTTGACTTCAAGTGGTGCATCTGCAGGCATCACCCCGGTATAATTTTTTAGAGCCAACGGTTCAGCTCTCTTGTAATAGCCATCAGAGAGGCTAACTAGCCGCTCAATTGCTATTGCAAGCAGCAGGAGGGGATGTCCCCCCCCCTCGCCACCTTCCGCAGTTCTCTTAGGGTCTCCTGTCCCTCCAGGAGTCCCGAGCTACTAGCCGGCATGTCGGGCAGCTAGTCAGGGACCTGTACAAAGTCAGGATCAGCTTTGATTGGGTCTCCACTATGGTTACCCGGAAGCAAAGACATGACATCACGTCTGGTTTATTCAGATGTCATCGGCGCCATTTTTTAAAAAATCAATAGTATTTAAAAACACAGATCTTGGTGGTTTGAATGCTTTCAGAGGCAAAGGAGGGATCTAGCATCTTCCTCTATTAGAAGGCACATGCAGACCGCCACATTCTGGCCAAGGATGTGTTTGCGGTGGACTTCTGTGTTGAACTCTTTGCTCTCCGAGTCATAGCCAGGGAAGCGTTTTGGTGCATTTTTCCAGATTTTGTCCCATGGAGGCTAGTACCAGAGAGACACACTTTAAGACAACAAACACAAGCATTTAAGCAAACCCAAGCATAGGGGTTTCTACAAAGTACACATTTCATCCACACATGGATTATGTTTCAGCCTTTTGTCATTACTTTTTGTCAACTGACAATGTTATATGACAGATTACAGTAACTAAATTATTTTTGTGCATGTTAGAGAATATATTCCAATCCCATCATCAGACAGGAAAATATAGATAATATATCATGTACATATATATATATTTTTTTTTAAGACAGCTTTTAATCGAAATGCTAAACAGTGCAAATCAAAGCTCTTTTCTTGGACAGTTTTAATTTAAAAATAGTTTGTATCATATTTGAATTGGGTGATCAGGCCATGTAAAGGTTAATTGGATCACATTTCCAAGTACTTCCAAACAATGAAAATGTTCATTATTTCTTGTATTTTCTGCAATGCTGGAAAACCTCTGCTTGACCAGTCACTGCATGTTTCCCTTTTCTATGGCAAGAGTGTAATAAACCTTTCAACACTTAAACACTTTGCACTCATTCCTCAGCTAAATCATTCAGAACATTGTGTTGGGTCCCAGTAGTCCCTAGGAAGAACTTTTCCTTCCATCTAACCTATTGCATTAGTTATAGATTATCATTAAGCAATTGTCAAAACTCATTTGCCTGTCAAATTAAATAAACAGAAAATAGATAACGTGCATTTTTCTAAAAATAGAGACTGTTGTAAAGAAAACAAGCTACTCTTGTTTTAATTTACAAATTCACAAGAATTTTTTAAGTACGGTATTCTCCATGTTGTGGCAAATAATGTGAGCTCCTTGCATGTTGATAATTCCTTTTGTGAATGTCAATACAGGACTGATCTTTTAGGAACAAAAGTAAAAAAAATAAGAACTTGGCATAGCTGGCTTCTACAAATACCACGGGCCACGAGAAGACCCGGATACCTTGGGATAAGTGGAAGATGCAAGCTGTTGCAGGAAAGGTGAGTTTATCTTTTCCTGACCATGAAAACCTTGCTTGGACTATAAAAAGAGGAGAGAAAAAAGAAATTATTTGGGACTATAGATGAGGTAATAGGGGCTGTTCCCCTCCTCCATAATATTTAAAGAGAAAGGAGCAGCAGGTGGGACTTTATATGAGGCACACGGGAGCAGAAGGATAAAATTTGGTAAAAAAACATGTTTTAATAAATACAAGTAGTCATATATTTACATGTTATTGCACATAGCCATATATTAGTATTTTCTATTTCATCAGATTATACATTCCAACAAGGACTTAGTAGTAAACACATGAAGAGCTGAATATTTAATAAACACAAATTATATGTAGATACATGACACATTTAAGGCGTCATTTAGGAGAAAATAAAAAATAGAGAGACAAAGGTCTTTCTGCCTTGTACAGTTTTCCAACTCTGCAAACTGATTCTATCATTCAATATAGACTTTCATTTGATACTGACTCTGGGTAATTAAGCTAAACTGGGCTGTAATGCCCCGTACACACGGTCATAAATTCCAGGGCAAAAGGTCTGATCGGATTATATTGTCGGAAAATCCAATCGTGTGTGGGCTCTATTGGACTTTTTCCATCAGTAATTCCGACTGAAAAAATTTCAGAGCAGGATCTCAAATTTTCCGAACAAAATCTGATCTGACTTTTTCCGATCTTCTGTAGAGAATTCCGATCTGATAAAGTGCCACGCATGCTCAAAGTACGAGAGCAAAGCTATTGGCTACTATCCTGAATGTAGTCCCGTCGAAACAAACGAACGTAGTCACGTTCCGAACTATCGGATTTTCCGACAACTTTGTCCGACCGTGTGTATGCAACACCAGTTTTGGACAAAATCCGTCAGAAAAAATCCGACGGATTTTGTGGTCGGAATTTCCGGCCACAGTGTACGGGGCGCTTACTTTTGTCATAGCCCTGTTTTAAAGCTCAATGAACCAGCACTTTCTAAATACATTTCATGTTGGGCATTTTGAAATAATACAGCAAGAAAAAAAAACAGCACTGACTAAAGACCCTTGAGCTACTGCTCCAGAGCTTGCCCCAGCTCACCATATGCAATTCAAAAAAAAGGTGCTTTTACACCACTTTACTGATCCAAAATAAACAAAGCATGATCCTGCCAGGATACTTCCACTCTAACTAATTTCACCCAACACTTGGGCTTAAAGTTGAAGTTTAATCTGCCTATATTTTTAAATTTTATAAAACGTTTCTACTCTCATGACATGCCTTATTTTAGACATAGTGACAGTATTAGTAAGTCTTTATGCTTCTCTATGCAATGAAAGCAGAATATGGCTGGTGGGAGGGGCTGGCAGGTAATGCTCACTTGTGATTCTGAGCCTCTATGATTGTATAATGACGGCAGCTGTTTGACAAGAAGTTAAACAAGAACTAAAAAAAACATTAAGACGCTCAAATATTCTATTATAATAATGACATTTCTTTGCCAAAATCAAAAACGTGACATACAATATCTCCCAGAAGTGAGTACACCCCTTACATTTCTGTAAATACTTTATTATATCTTTTCAGTTTTTGAGTAAACCCCTGAGTGAAAATGTCCAAATTGGTCCAAAAGTGTCAATATTTTGTGTGGCCACCATTATTTTCCAGCACTGCCTTAACGCTCTTGGGCATGGAGTTCATCAGAGCTTCAAATGCTGCGGCCCAGTCTACAAAAGGGAGGGGATCATGCTCTGCTTCAGTATGTCACAGTGCATGTTGACATTCATGGTTCCCTCAATGAGCTGTAGCTTCCCAGTGCCAGAAGCACTCATGCAGCCCCAGACCATGACACTCCCACCTGAAGGCAAGACACACTTGTCTTTGTATTCCTCATCTGATTGCCGTGACACACGCTTGACACCCTCTGAACCAAATACATTTATCTTGGTCTCATCAGACCACAGGACATGGTTCCAGTAATCCATGTCCTTAGTCTGCTTGTCTTCAGCAAACTGTTTGCTGGCTTTCTTGTGCATCATCTTTAGAAGAGGCTTCCTTCTGGGATTACAGCCATGCAGACCAATTTGATGCAGTATGGTCTGAGCACTGACAGTTTGACCCCCCACCCCTTCAACCTCTGCAGCATTGCTAGCAGCACTCATAAGTCTATTTCCCAAAGACAACCTCTGTATATGACGCTGAGCATGTGTACTCATCTTCTTTGGTCGACCATGGTGAGGCCTGTTCTGAGTAGGACCTGTCCTGTTAAACCACTGTATGGACTTGGCCACCATGCTGCAGCTTAGTTCCAGGGTCTTGGCAATCTTCTTATAGCCTAGGCCATCATGTAGTACAACAATTCTTTTTTTTTCAGATCCTCAGAGAGCTCTTTGCCATGAGGTGCCATGTTGAACTTCCAGTGACCAGTATGAGAGAGTGAGAGTGATAACACCAAATTGAACACACCTGCTCCCCATTCACACCTGAGACCTTGTAACACTAATGAGTCATATGACATCGGGGAGGGAGAATGGCTAATTAGGCCCAGTTTGGACATTTTCACTTTTGTTGCCAGCGATTTAGACATTAATGGCTGTGTGTTGAGTTATTTTGATGGGATAGCAAATTTACACTGTTATACAAGCCGTGCACTAATTTACATTTCTTCAGTGTTGTCACATGAAAACCTATAATACAATATTTACTAAAATGTGAGGGGTGTACTAACTTTTGTGAGATACTGTAACTTTTAAACACTTTGATGCTATTCTTTTACAAACCTCAATGGATTATAAATGACCTTTGGATTTTAAAATATGTTGTTATTAGTGCTAACATTCAACAAGGTCCACCTGTATCTTTAACTCAAGTTTGTAAAATGTGTGCCAATGTGTAATGGTAAGAAAATTACCATTTAGAAGATGAAATTCACTCTTATGAATAGAACAGACAATGTGCGAGCCAACAATCTAGCTTTTGGCAGCAATTCATCTGACTTGTCAGAACAACTGAGGATAATTCTTGTTTGCAGAGATTTTCAGGGACCTTGATACTGGCATACTTGTCTTGCCATGATCTAATGATGTTTTAATAAATTGTTTCAATTATTTTCAAATTATTAAATCTAATGGGATTAAATTAATTGCAAACAATTCCAACAACTATTACGCACCATAAAATACAAAATTGTACATTAAAGAGGCTATTCTATCACCAAGTAAAACATACACTACTACAATAGTTTAAGACCATTGCCTCACATGTATGTGCTTGTATATCGTTGTAAAATTGTATAAATTATATATCTATGTCCCTGATGGTGTGCAAACCCAGCGGCAGGATCTTGGAAGCTCTATAACCTCAGGCTTGATCTGTTATATCTGGCTAGCTCAGAGGTCATAAACTTTTCTCGACACTCCGCGGTGTACATTAGAATGCTCAGCTGTGGGAGCACATACTGCTGTCTACGTTCAAGTATCTCTTCCCAGTCCCACCCTGCAACTTTCAGAAATGTTGCACTCCTGATACACCACTCAGTGGTTCCTTTTGTTGACCCCTATGCCATTACTGTGTCTTGTAGTAAAATGGATATCGGTCGGAGAAATCAGAAAACAGGGGGGAACCAGAAAGTCAACATTCCTGCAGGTATCAATTTCTGAAGAGATTTCAGAGGCAATTTCATTGCATCAAAGCAGTGTACATCAGTGTAGGCAGCAGGAGAGGTAAATATTTACCATCTTCTATTGCAGGGAAACTTTATTGGACAACTTCATTTTAGATAGACTGCAAATTTTTGCACTCACCAAATGGGTTTATGAGTAACAAAGTGGCAACCAAAATTAGCCATTAGAACAGCTCAGTAATCAGATGAAATGTTACATTGTAATAGAAATCCAGTATAGTGCAGTGTTCACCTGAGTACATTCAGAACAGGCTTCTTCCCATCACAGGGAAGGGCCCGTCCCATGGTTGCAGCTTCTTCAGGTGAAAATCAGTGAGCATAAGAATTTCTAGTCTGCATTATATTGTTTTGGATTTAGATAAATCAGTGGTGCTCCAGATGAACACAAGAAAAGGGGGGGGGGGTTAAATCAGCAAGAGAGATCCGTCTAAGGGATTCAGTTGAACATATAAGACAAAAAGTGTAGTATACCTAACATTCATAAGGTTACTGGATACCTGTCCTAGGCTCAAGCAACTTATTTTAGTACATGTGGAGAATATGATTGTCTCCACGCAGAGTGTGGGTGGTTGCACTCAATGCTCATCAGGGTTTTCCGGGAATCCTTGCACCATGCTAGGGCGGGATCAGATCCGGTGAACAATAGTAGCTATAATAAGGCCCCAAAATGGAACCAGTGTGTGGTCAGCAGAGGTGCCCATTCAAAAAAAGGTGCTTCCAAGTGGATTCTTCAGAAAGGTTGGTATTTATTGATCATGAAAAAAGGTTAAAACACCAAGACCTTTTTATCACTTTTAAAAGCATTTATACATTTTTTACTGTATATATCCTCCACCCTTTGGATCCACATTGAAAATTGTCATATTTTTATGCATTTCATCCAGTATACTGTATACCTTTTCCTGATCAAGTGGCCACTAAAGAGCCATGAAATATGTTGATGGTGTTTTAACCTGTTTTCATGATCAAAACATATTAACCTTTCTGAAAAATTTACTTGGAAGCACCTTTTTATTGAACAAATACCTCTGTTAAGCACACACTGATTCCATTTTGGGGTCTTATTCTATCTACTATTGCCTTGGATTTGCTATTCTGACTATCAGGGATATCAGTTCCTCTGGGTAGCTACTACCTAAAGAGTACCAACACTCAGGGGCTCTGCAATTATTTTGATATTTATACTATACTATATATACTTTGGTTCAATTTGATTTAAGTGACAAAGTTGCTTTAACTGTCAGTTATTAAGTAAATTAAAACGAACTGCAAAAAAATAAGACCAGTCATATTTAATAATTTTTTGGGGAAAATGAAAAGTAATCCAAAATGAAAAGTGGCCATTATAGGCAACAATTTAACTTTTTGTCTTTTTACCTGTGTTTTTAAATATCCAACAAATTGCTACATTAAAGTGGAGCAATTAAAACATCTTAAAATGTTGTTGCAGCAATGAAAAAGAAATGACAGCAGGATTCTAACGGATAAACTAGGTGTGGGTTTGTTTTTCATTTTTTAAATTAAGCCAAATTCACTGTCAGCCCAATTCACTAGTAAGTGGGGAAATTGTTATCAGCAAATCAAGCACAACTTTTGTTTGCTGAAGTGCGATATCATACTGTTTGCTGAAAAGTTTTAGGCATGAATAATATCTGAAATGTATTGACTATGAAATTTAAAGGTCTAATTTATTTTCTTTGCAACATGAACATATTTTATATATTAAATTCTACTTAAAGGCATTCTCTTTGTTTTGGATAAAATCGGGAAGAATTAGAACCTTTGTTTTGATTTTTTTATGTATAGTTTTTATTGCTGTCCATGTCCCTCCTGGGAAGAATGTCTAATCTCTTTTTGTGCTGGTGACCATAGTCATTGGGGCAGAAAGTGATGGGAAATCCAAAATTTTATATTTGTCACTGAAAACAGGGGGTTAAGGGGAATCTTAAAATGGGGACACTATCTAGGATTGAAGGGACCATTCCCACCTGATGTGCCTCTGGAAGTGAAGTTATTCCTAGTACAGTTAAACACAGCAAAAAAATTTAAAAAGTTTTGGCTTGCAATATATTACTATTATTATTTTCCACACAAAAAAAATGTAAAACTTGAATTTGCTTTGGCATTTGTTCTGATATAATATCCTTCCTTACTGGATCTTTTAAAATAAATAAAAAGATAAATAAAAGTATAGCTTAGTATTACAAGTCCATAGGTTTGTACCCCATAGGGGGAAGACTGTAATGTTCCAGTACTAACAGCCCAGTACTGAACTGTACAGTAGGTAATTGCAGTTTGGGATCTGACATAATATTTTTAAAAGCCCATTTTTTGTTATAACCCATATCAGTTTGTACTGCTGTTTTTGACTTGTGTAATATTAAAATAAAAAATTCCTCCTAGTGTTTAAGGTGAGGACAGGAGACGACCCCCTTATACCTTTTTCTGGCACTGAATTGCAAGATTACCCACTAGACAACCTGTAAACAATTGAAACATGAAACATATAGACTCATGCACAGTATTCTTTTAGATGCCTTTTCTCTTTACAGGAAAAAAGCAGCAGAAAAAATGCGATAAGAATCGCTTTTTGGCATGCACATTTATGTGTGTTTACGTGTTTGCCATTAATGCATTCTATTGGCCAGAATAATACTTTTTCAGCCTAAATGCTACTCTTTAGAATGCGCAAGTGATGTTTTTTTTCTGCCTATAAATGTTTCTGCTTCTAAACATTTGCAAACCCCTATGTGTGCATGGACACATAGGCTAACATGGAGGGGCGTTTAGAGACAGAGAAAAAAAAATGTCAAACACCTGTAAAAAATGTGTTTTTGAGCTGTACTTTGTCTTATACGCCTTATATGCAGTTGTTGTGCTCTCTTTAGGTATTTAAGTTATCAAGGCTTAGCTACTTTGAAATTACTTAGTGACTAAGCCTAACACTTTGTTAACCTAGTTAACCAATGACATGGGTGCGATGAACAGGGATGTAGTTCTAGGTAATCATTTCTTGGTTTCAAGCAGGATTTGTTCAGTCACCTGAAGAAAAACTTCTTTCCACAGATGTTTCATGTGCTTTCTATTCTGTGCTTCAAGCTCATCCTAAGGGATAGCCCTGTACTTATTGCACTGGGACACAGACAGCTCTAAGAAAGTTATAAATGGCTATCTGAAGGCCTGGAATTGTCACTGAAAAAAAGCTAAACCATACTACAGTACAAAAAGATATATGATGCTGCATCTTTGTAACGTGACCTTAAACAATGCTCCCTCCGAGACAGAGAAATAGTAACACCTGCTATAACAGCTGTTTGTCCAGGAGAAACTATTTTTTTTTCTTCTGTGTTACATACACCTTTTCTTTAAAAAAAAAAAAAAAAAAAAAAAAAAAAAGCATAGCAGAATAAGATATTCCTTTTTTAAAAGTAATGTGAGTTAGGGAAAGCAGAACTTCACAAAGCCTAGTGAATATTTCCCATATTCACAAGATACCTGATAAGTGGTGAATGCAGTTTTACTGGTCGTGAAATGAAAAAGGAGTCTCTAACCAGCTATGAAATCCTCACACTCTTCTGCTCATTAATATACCTTGCTCCTTGGCCACTTCCTGGCCAACCTCCCAATTTGTCATGTTGTTTAAGTCACACCCAGATCACTTCCCATTACCTAAGTAAAAGTCATCGTTCCCTGTTCTAAGAGTTCCTTGTTCCACTTTGTGTTCTTTGCTCCAGTTCCTAGATTGTGTTTTTATCTATTGGCCTTATGTAATGCAACTCTCTCATATGTCCTTTGTGATTCCTGTGTAATTGGTTACTTTCATTCTCTTTGACCCCCAAGCACCTACCCCCCTGCTTGTTTCCTTGTTCAACTGACTGCCCATGTACAGGCCTTGTCTCTCTTTCTCAATTACCCTGTTTCTCTGAATTTTCATATTGTCTCTTCTTGCTTTGGATCCACCAGTTCTCCATACTCTCCATACTCTGCTTCCATATCCACTTTCACAGATTTGTCTCAACACCTTGAAAAGGGCGAACCTTGGGGTCTCAACCTTGCACTAGCACACAGCAAAATCCTTTTCCACCCCGAGGAGCTCTGGTAAACACCAGCTTAGACTTGTAAAGGACCTGGATTAGACCTCTGTTCACTCCAAGCTATCTCACGATTTCCCAGCTTGAGTTCTGTTACCCGGAATAAAGAATGTCTAGTCCAAAAGCATTTTAAACACTTTACTGCATCAACTCAAGCACATTAAAAGATGCATCTTCTCCATGGTGCAAAGTCACAGTGCAGAACGCTTGGTAAAGTGCACAGTACTTGCTGTCCTCCACCTACCTGCAGTATATGTACAATTTTAGTTCCAGTATTGAGGAAAAGCCAGGATCTGCTACTAAGGTGAGGTTGTGGAAAATAATTTCATGTCACAGGTCATACATCATGGCAATATTGAACACTGCAACAAGACACAAGGTAGTTATACCACATCAGCAAGGTCTGTCAGAGACACATCAAGCTTACGTTCCTTTCACACCAGAAGATGTCCAGCAGTGCCATCAGCACAGAACTGGTAGAAACCAGTGGGAATGGGGTACGGCCATTTATTGTCTGGAGAAGTCTGGCTAGAAGTAGTCTTCATGGAAGTCTTCATTGTAGCCAAAAAAAACATACTTCTGACGTGGAACAAGGCTAAGCGACAGCTATGCACGAAAAATTTGGAACTGGGGTTCAGAAAAATGTCAGCAGATGCTCTGGACTTATGAGTTGTAAAAATTTGTAATATTTTGCTGTAGCAGGAGGCCAATTGTTCATGAAGAGCTGGAGAGCAGTACAACAGTGAAGCATGGTGGAGGTGGCTTGTAAGTTTGGGGCTGCATTTATTCAAATGGAGTTGGAGATTCGGACAGAATCAGTGGCATCCTAAATGATGAGAAATATAGGCAGATATTTAACCATCATGCCATACCATGAGGGAGGCATGTGATTGGCCTCAAATGTATTCTGTAGAAGGATAACAACCCAAAACATACATCCAATGTTATTAACTATTTTCAGTGTAAAAAAGAACAAAGAGTCCTGGAAGTGATGGTTTGGCCCCCACAGAACCCTGATCTCAACATCATTGGGTCTGTCTGGCATTACATAGAGAGACAGAAGAATTTGAGGCAACCTTCATCCACAGATGATCTGTGATTAGTTCTTCATGATTTTTGGAGCAATCTACACAGTATGCAAACATATCTAGAAGAATTGATGCTGTTTTGAAGACAAAGGGTGGACACACCAAATATTGATTTGAATCTCTCTTCTGTTTACTTTCCGCTTTGTTAATTGATTAAATAAACAATTAACACTTTTATTCTTAAAAGCATTCCTAATTGACAGAATTTTTTCACACCAGTCTAAAACGTTTGCACAGTAGTGTATGTCTCACAGAACAAACACGCATAATCATAACAGATAAGTATTTGCGTTCATCCTTATGCACAACCTAAGGGTAGAAGGGGAATGGTGTAAATAGACACTGCTGTCTGGCACTTTTTATCTCTGAGAATTTTTTATCCTGCCAATTTACATTTCTATCCAAGAGCAGCTGGCCTTCTGTTTGACCCACCAACATTCATTATTACTAGATACAGCAAAAAAATAGCTGGATTGGCAATTGTCATTGTATACAATTAGACCACCTGACACAGTTCAATATAGAGGTATTCTACAAATATGTTAGCTACGTTTAAACATCTGTTGCAACCTACTTTCAAAAAGCTATTCAGTAAAAGCATATGTTTAATGATGAAATACACCTGTCTCAGGTACAAATATTTCACCTGTTCAGATACTGATAAAATATAGTACTAAAAAGCAACACCTGTTCTTCAATGTAATATATCTGGCAAAACTCACAAAACATTGTGAAGTTACAGTAAAAATACAGGGAAATTAAAACTGTCATTCTAAAGATCTGCCAATTTTCTGTCCTGCAGATAAAGAAAGAATGTAAATAAATGGAAGACGTCCAGCAGTGGTTTCAGAGTCTACATTAGAATCATGTCTACACAAGAGGCGTACAAGAGAATAATACACTATTTGAGCATAACACTGCTTGTACAGAAGATAGGTTGGACTATCAGCTTGAAGATTTAGATATGCAGTTTAAATTCAACGGGTTTTCATAGGTGGCCATACAATGGATTCCTTAGTGTGCTTCACTAGCTCAACATCCAGCTCGTCTGCAGCAGTATACTTAAAGGAGAAAAGCTGTAAGAAGACCAGCTAAATTTAATGAGTGTATGTTGATTAAAACATGGTTAGGTGTAATGTATAACTGTCATTGTTAAAGTACAGAATAGCACCAGGGGTCAAGCCCTGGAAAAAAAGTGTGGGAACTCACCCAAGATTCCCCCACCTCACAAATAAACAAGGGTGTTCCCATGCGTTCCTACAGGACTCGAGGCCTGCCTCCACAGCACTGTCCTTATCTGCCCCCTTCTACCACCCCCTGGTAATGTCCTCCTCTGCTCTTCTTACCCCCCCCCCCCAGTAATGTCCTCCTCTGCCCCCTTCACCTTCCCCCCAGTAATGTCCACCTCTGTCCCTTTCACCCCCCCAGTAATGTCCACCTCTGTCCCTTTCACCCCCCCAGTAATGTCCACCTCTGTCCCTTTCACCCCCCCCCCCAGTAATGTCCCCCTCTGTCCCCTCACCCCTTCCCCTCCCAGTAACGCCCTCTGACCCTTCCCCCCCAATTCAAAAATGGCACCAGGCAGCACCTTCACACCACTGCACATGCACCCGCCCAGCCAAAAATGGGCGATCATCAAGCTTTGCCGACTTCAGAGCAGCGCATGCACGGATGTGCTGTCGGCCTGCAGCCATATTTTTTTATGGGTACAGCTGCCCGTAACAGACATTTATGAGCAGCCTGAAAATGAGCTTAAATTTACACAATGCCCGTAAATTAATGGGCGGTTGGCAACACTGGCCTCAATCAGTGTGCAGCACTTACTATTGTATCGGCTGTAGCAGTGTCTTCTTGTGTAGCGCCTGCCAAATAGCTTGCATGCTTCAAGGGCCAGTCCTGCAGGATGCTGCTGCTAATGGGAATGCCATTCCTACTGTGGAAAAAGTACAGGAACGCTGTTCCCATGTGCTGCTGCAGGACTTGAGCCCTGAATGGTACTACTACTGAAATTACGTTTTAGTATTCACAGAACACCAGGGTGAATTGATGAAGTTTACACAAATTATTGCAGTGTATTTAAGTGACAAGGAGATCATTTTCTTATTGACAAAGTGGTGATTCACTTTTGCTTCTAACAGCTTGTGAGTCTTCCAAGGTAGGCATTGACTTTAGGAGACTCACAAGTTTCCAGCATCTTGTGAGTCTCCTAAAGTATGTAGAGACTACTCATATGTGTGTTGATACCTGATGGGTAATCTGGTCTACAGATTTCTAGTGAAGTCTTGTTTTTCATTTTAAGTCTAAAAACAGTATTACAGAATTGCGAAGTTTGTGTGATTCCCAAGCTATAGGAGATGTTTTGGGACTAGCATTAATTGCAAAGTATTCTCTCAATTTATATTGCTGCTGTCATAGCTGTAGGATTATCAAAAATCAAAGACTTTAGATGCCAGGACCATTCCCTAAGAGACACTTATGGGAAGGTCAGACTAACTGAAACTGGAGCATGATCACAGTAGGAAATATTCCAGTGGATGCTTTTCAATGTGAGAAAGTAGAGAATGTGACAAGAAGAAGCAATCAGGCCTGCTGTATGCATTATGTAAAGGGGAAAAGGGAAATCATTTTCTTTATCTAAAGAGTATAATGGCTTTCAGATAACTCACCCTCCCCCAACCCCCCAAAAAAATGAAAACCTTTTAAAGTCGTTTTAGTACTCCGCATGTGAAAGTGACGTTTCACTAGAAAAGATATCTAGTAGCAATTCCAGGGGTACTCTGAAGTCCTATTCTAAACCGACCTTCACTGGACAAAATTAGTTTAGAAAAAAAACAAATATGTTTACTATGGTGCTTCTATAAGGCAATTATTTGAATGCTGGGCTATATTCCTTAGATATGATGTTAACTTTCTTAATATATCTGCCAATATATTTTTAGTTAATAAAAATTGAAACCCTTTACACTTTCACTTGTGGAGAGCTATTGTGATAAAATTATAAAAAAAAAGTCATTTTCATGGATAGTATATCCGTGAATGGTACCTATTAGGCAGGGATGTGCAGTCAGGGGTGGCAGGTGACGCAGAGCCTTGTCTGCCGTGAACATCCTCAAATTTAGGGGGTAGGTAATCTAATGCCGCGTACACAAGATCGAACTATTCGGCGGATTTAATCGTGTGTGGGCTCCAGCGGACTTTTTCTTCCCAAAAGTCCAGGGAACTTAGAAATAAGACTTGCATCAAAATTGTCCGCCGGACTCGGCTTTTAGCAGACAATACATTTGTCTGTGTGCTAGTCCGGCGGACTAAAACCAACGCTAGGGCAGCTATTGGCTAATGGCTATGAACTTCCTTATTCTACGTCATCACGTTCGAATCTGCCAGACTGTGATGTAACTAACTAACTAACTAACTAACTAACTAACTAACCCTAACTAACAGAGTGATCATGGGTGGCTAAGTCCGTTCGCTTGAAAGTCCGGCGGACCTCAGCTGCAAAGTCCGTTGGATTGTCCGCCGGATAGTCCGATCGTGTGTACGCGGCATTAGTCCTACCCCACCACTGGTAATAATTTGGGGCTCCAATGACTTATGGTTTCCGGAGATACAGGACTCCTTGCGCAGCCCGTCAGAAGCTACATACAAAGCGGCCAGGTTAAATACAAGATGGCACACTCTGCATCAGACTGAGAGGTTGAGCTCACAGTGCCTCTCCTCACTTCTTGTCAGAAGTACTGAACTCAATGGACAGCTTGGAGTCTTATACCAATGGTAAAGTACCATTAGTGATACAAAAAACACGCCACTTGTTAATATCTATAGTTGGCATTGGAAGGCTAACAACAGGTACAAACCAGGCCAAGGATAAATCCAATGAAAAAAACAAGCTTAACTTACCACCAGCCCGCAGACAACCAAATAATCTGTCTAACAGTATGCGTTAAAAGGAGGGATCTAGTCTGCACAAATTTGCAAATTCATGCGTAAGCCACAGAGCCTCGTCACAGCACCTTGGTATCTGTGGTGCCTAACACTAACTTATAAGTGTCCCCACAGTAGAGGCACATGCATTCTGATGGATAGGTGAGAGCAGGTGGACTGAAGGGGAGCCACCCATTCTTAAAGTTACAGGGGCACACTGAACACCCAGCATATAGCACAATGGCTGCAAAGGTGTCAACACACTGCCTGACCAAAAGACATGACAGTGATACAAATAAGACACCACTTGCTCCCATCTCTAGCTGGCTATCGCAGCAAGAAGCATTGGAAGGCTAACAACAGGAACAAATTACAGTAAAGTATCATTAGCCCTAGCTGTCCAATAAAAATGCTGCAGTGGAGGCACACCTCTCACTGCAGTGTCATAGAAGGGGCATGTGCCTTCCAGCCCAGCCCTCTTAACTATAAGGAAATACATGGGTTTATGGGTATAAGTTTTACCCACAATCCCGTGTTTTTCTCACACAGTTAAGAGGGAGAATGAGAATCTGCTGTTGAAAAAGGTACTGTTATAATAAAGCTATATAATATATTATTATGCTATATGTTATAACATAATAATGCATTATTTATCTATTTACTATGAAATTACTGGTTTGAGTTATAAGTTCAAATGTTAGTAATTTCTCTGTTAAGCCACCTGCTTGAGTACAGTTTTGGAAAATATAGCAAATTACATTAAAAACAATATATAATAATTATTTGTATATATTACTTATGGCAATTAATCCCTTGCCACCCGGGCCAATTCTGACACTTCTCTCCTACATGTAATAATCATAATTTTATTTGCTCGAAAATTACTCAGAATTTCCAAACATTATATATATATATGGTTTTAGCAGACACCCTAGGGAATAAAATGGTGGTTGTTGCAACTTTTTATGTTACACGGTATTTGCACAACAATTTTTCAAATGCATTTTAAAAACAAAAACTTTCATGAAGTTTAAAAACAAGAAAACATTAAAGATAACCTGAGTTTTTTTGTATACTGTTAAAGATAATGTTACGCCAAGTAAATGGATCCCCAACATGTTACGCTTTAAAATTGCGCACACTCATGGAATTGTGCTAAACTTCAGTACTTAAAAATCTCCATAGGCGACACTTACATTTTTTTTATTCACAGATTGCATGTTTAGAGTTACAGAGGGGGTCTAGTGCTAGAATTATTGCTCTCGTTCTAATGATCGTGGGGTATGTAACCTGTGTGTATCTGGCTCTGATACTAGACAGTGTCTCACCAGCCACTGACCTCACCTATTATTAGGGTTATACCGATACTAAGCATTTGCACAAGTATCGGTACTCTTTCAAATGTGCCGATACCTGAAACCAATACATTCAGGTTCAGTTCTTTCATCTGTCAGCAGGATTCCCCCAAAGACAGATGAAATTTATACAAAAGAATACAGGCAATTATCGGATGTTAAGGAACAGGGCCCCCGCGTCCTTAACAAACTATGGTGTTTCAGCTGTCAGTGAGGATTTCCCTTCCCTGCAGTGGACCCGTCCCCTCCCATGCCAGCCACACCCCTCCATCTTAGCCCAGTTTTTTCTGTCCTCTGGGCAATGTACTTCTCCTCGGGCTCATCTGCAGGTTGCTGCTGGGTGACTGATCTGCCCCGTGAGTAGTGTGTCCTGCACTGATCTAGGCTTCCCTTCCCCCACCTCTGATGACTTCCTCAAGTGTTTCCTCTGCTGCAGAACTTTTTGTATGGGGAAGGCAGATCTGCTGGGTTTTGTAGTGCAGTGATTGGCAGCTGTAGGGCTCCCAAATACCCCTCTTCCCCCTCCCTTTCTGCACATACAAACAATAACACCTCTCCACCCTAAACAATAACACCCCTCCCTGCCTCTCCACGCTAAACAATAACACCCCTGCCCGCCTCTCCACCCTAAACAATAAATAAAGAACAGTTTGGGCACATGTTATCGCCTCCATCCCAGTATCAGGTAACTAAAACAATAACAACCCTCCCCACCTCTCCACCCTAAACAATAACACCCCTCCCCACCTCTCCAACCTTAACAATAATACCCCCACATCTCCAACCTAAACAATAATACCCCTCCCCACCTCTCCACTGTAAACAATAACACGCTTGTAAAATGCCCCATTCTAAAGCCCATTGACGCCTGTCTGATGCCCATGCTAACATCATACAAACGCTATAGGAGCGTTTGTTGTGCGTCAGTAATTTAGTCAAGTGTGAACAAGCCCTACTCAGTATTGGCAAGTACTTGAGGAAAGGTATCGGTACTTGTACTCGGTCTTAAAAAACTGGTATTGGTGCAACCCTAGTACCTATTAAACACAAACAATATTACCTTGTTGTCTATAAGTTTTCAGACTCTACATAAATATTTTTTGACTCATTGACATAAATGGTTGTCCCTTCTGAGATGGCCATACTTTAGTATTACAAATATCAAGAATAATGCTAAGCATATGGACTATCTAAGTGGCACCTAAAATGGTAAAGGAGAGAAGTGGATTGGATGAATTTTGGAAAGTGCAGACACATTTGGTAAAATAAATGAGAACAGTATGAAGAAAACTAAAGCTAGAGAATATATATATAATAAAATCCTGTATGTTGTGTAGGCTAAATGTGAATCCATGTTCAGAATACATAAAAGATGTTTGTGGTTCATAAGTGAGTAATATGGAAAATGGGTTGTAGATATTAATTACATGGGTAAGAACACATATGGGGGTAGATTTACTGAAACTGGTACACATAGAATCTGGTGCAGTTTTACATAGTAATCAATCAGCTTCTAGGCTTTATTGTCAAAGCGTAGGGCTCTTTCACTTGGGCTGTCCGATCAGGTCTGCCTGCTAGTTCTTCAGGCAGACCTGATTGGACTCTGTAGTCTCCTCTATGTCAGCGGTGATATATCTGCTGACATCGACCGCTATCTGAGCCGATCCTGTCCGCAAAATCCAGATGGATGGTGTTCTATTTTCCATCTGTCTGGCGGATCAGATCGAAAAAGATTGCATGGAAACAGACAGGCGGTCTGTTTCCATCTGATTTCCCTTTAGAGGAGAGTGGGACTGTTTCCGTGTCCACTCTGCACATCAGAGCGGACAGGACCTGTCATCCACCTGCTCAACTGGGATCAGCAGAGCAGAGAAAGCAAAATCCATTCCTTTGAGGCACCCGTGTGAAAGTGGTCTAACAGAGTTTGATGGATGACAAATCATAGAAAGAACCTGAGTACACCCTACTGGAGAAATCTCTGCAATGCAGCCAATGTTGGCTGGTGCTCAATATTTTGGGTTGGGGGGGGCGGCAAACAAACCATAACTCCTCCACCTACCCCCCCCCCCCCCCGCACAGTCCAGCCTCAGTATTCACACTACACCCCACACCACCGCCTCCCACTCACCTTCCCATCAGCTGCTGCAATCTCCTCCTAGGCGGTACGAAAGCGACTTCCCCAGATGGAGAGCTGCGGACAATACATGTTCCTGACCCGGGCTTCTGCTATGGGCTCTGCTAGGATGACAGGACTGGCTCTATAGAGCCTGGAAGACAGTGATCAGTGCAGAGGGGCCATTGCTTTTCCTCATGGCCGAACACAAAGTGGGAAACAGGACCTGCTTCCTGATTGGCCGGGAGGAAAAGCAGGAAGACATTAGCAAATATTAATCCACTAATGTCACACAACTGGATGGGCTCAGTGCTTTGCGCCTTGAGCCCACCCTTTTTTGAAGCCAATTAGAGCATTAGGCTCTAATCATGTGCTTTAAAAAAATTGGATTTTTATATACAGTTTACCTGTAAAATCCTTTTCTTGAGAGTACATCACGGTACACAGGAGCTTCATTACATAGTGGGTTATATAGGCACCTCTGGTGATTGGACACTGGTTAACCCCAATTAAGGAGAATTCCTCCCCTATATAACCCCTCCCATATGGGAGGCACCTCAGTTTTGTAGCAAAGCAATAAGAAACCACATAAAACCCAAGAGGGGCGGGAGCTCTGTGTCCCGTGATGTACTCTTAAGAAAAGGATTTTACAGGTAAGCTGTATATAAAAATCCCATTTTCTTGATCATACATCACGGGACACAGGAGCTTCATTACATAGTGGGATGTCCCAAAGCAATGCTCAGATTGAGGAGAAGGAGACACAGATCATAATTATAGACCGCCAGGGACCGGAGGACCTAACACTGCAGCCTGCATTACACTGTGCCCGAAGGCGATATCCTCTTGCCCTCTGACATCCACCTGATAGAATCTGGTGAATGTGTGGACTGATGACCAAGTTGCAGCCTTACAGATCTGAGCCAAGGAGGCCTGGTGATGCACTGCCCAAGAAGCACTTACAGCCCTAGTAGAGTGCGCTTTCACTTGAAAAGGAGGAATCTTCCCCTTTACACTATAGGCCTGAGAAATAACATGTCTAATCCACCTTGAGAGAGTGGATTTTGACGCCGCCTGGCCCTTCCTAGGGCCTTCCGGCAAAATAAACAAGCAATCAGTTTTCCTTATCTGAGCAGTTGCTTGAAGATATATACTGATTGCTCTAACCACATCCAAAGTGTGCAAAGATTCTTCTTCTGCGGACTGTGGGTCCGGATAAAAGGATGGTAGGATTACATCTTGATTCAAATGGAATCCCGAAACCACCTTAGGTAGAAAGGACCTGTTGGGACACATGACCACCCGGTCCTTATGAATAATTAGATACGGCTCCTTGCTGGAAAGAGCTGCTAGCTCTGATACTCTTCTAGCCGTAGATATGGCTACCAAGAAGACCAATTTTTTTTTGGTCAGGAGAGCTAATGAAGCCAGATGCAAAGGTTCAAATGGTTGCCCCTGCAAAGCCGAGAGAACCAAATTCAGATCCCATGGGCATACCGGAGGTTTGACTGGCGGTCTTATCCGCATGGCCCCCTGGATGAAAGCCCGCACCAGGGAATGCGATGCAAGTGGCTTCTGAAAAAACACTGACAGGGCCGAAATCTGCACCTTGATAGTGCTTATGGCCAAATTCATTTCTAGGCCTAACTGGAGAAAGGCCAAGATCCTGCTAATGACATACTTTCTAGGATGCCATTTCCTGAGTTCACACCAGGAAACATATGCCCTCCAGATTTTGTAATAAATAAGCCTGGAGGCCGGCTTTCTGGCATTGACCAGAGTAGAAAGGACTGGCCCCGAAAGGCCACGGTCTCTCAGAATGTGGGTCTCAGCAGCAAAAGCGTCAAATTCAGACTGCGTAAAGCAGGATGGTAAATTGGACCCTGTGAGAGCAGATCTGGCCGGAGAGGGAGGATCCATGGCCTGCCTACTGCCAACTTCATGATCTCTGCGTACCACGGTCGCCTGGGCCAAGCCAGGGCCACCAAAAGGACCGATTTTGTCTCCCTCTTGACTCTTCCCAGGAACCACGACAGAAGCGGGCTCGGGGGGAAGGCATAGATCAGATTGTACTGATCCCAGGGAACTGTCAGAGCATCTGACCCCTAAGCAAGTGTATCTCTTGTCCTTGACACAAAATTGTCCAGTTTCCTGTTGAACCTGGATGCAAACAGATCTACGTCTGGAGTACCCCACCTGTGACATATGTTCCGAAATACGTCGGGGTGCAGAGCCCATTCTCCTGGGCACAACTGCTGGCGGCTCAGAAAATCCGCCTGCCAATTTTCCACTCCTGGAATGAAGACTGCAGAAAGACACGGAACATGCTTTCCTGCCCAGACAAGTATGCGATTCACCTCTTTTTGGGCCACCAGACTCCTGGTACCGCCCTAGTGATTGATATAAGCAACTGCTGTGGCATTGTCGGACTGAACCCAAACAGGGAGACCTCGCAGTCTGTAAGACCACTTTATGAGAGCCATATAAACTGCCCGGATCTCCAGGACATTTATGGGCAATAGCTTCTCGATCGCAGACCATTTCCCCTGTGAGCACGTCTCCTCCAACACTGCTCCCCAGCCTGTCAGGCTGGCATCTGTCGTGATAATCTTCCATGGAAGAGGAAGAAAAGTTTTTCCCTTCAGCAAATTCTTGGTTTGTAACCACCAGATGAGACTCCTGCGTGTCCCTGGGGATAGACGCATAGGAAGATCCAAGGATTGGGTCTTCCTGTTCGAAGCCGCAAGGATGCATCTTTGCAGAGGCCTTGAGTGGAACTGGGCGAATGGGAAGGCCTCGAAGGAGGCGACCATTTTCCCTAACACTCTCATGCACAATCGAATGGGGGAAGATGTCCTGCCCAGAATTAGGCGCACGAGATCCCCAATGGCCAAGGCCTTTGGCCTTGGAAGAAATCCCTTGCCCTGAGCGGTGTCGATGATCATACCCAGGTATTCCAACCTGGTGGCAGGCTGTAGGGACGACTTTTCTAGGTTTATGATCCAACCTATCCGTTCCAGGTGTTCTAGCGTTCTGGTGACGCTGTGGTTCAGGAACGCTACTGTTTTCTCCATGAGAAGCAAATTGTCTAGATAAGCCATGACGGCTATACCCTGAGCTCTTAGGTTTGCCAAGGGAGGGTCCAGAATCTTTGTGAAGACTCTAGGGGCCATAGCAAGCCCGAACGGCAAGGCCACAAATTGAAAATGGAGCCGCTCTACCGCGAACCTTAGAAATTTTTGGTGTGCGGGAAAAATTGGCACATGGAGATATGCATCCTTGATGTCTATTGATGCCATAAACTCTCCTCCTTGCAGGGAGGAGACCAGAGTGCGGATTGACTGCATTCGGAAGGACCGGATGTGTAAAAACTGGTTCAGATCCTTCAGATCTAGGATAGGTCTGACACTTCCATTTGGCTTCGGAACAGTGAAGAGATTTGAGTAAAACCCTGAACCCTGTTCTTTTGGGTCCACTTCTACTATCACCCCCTGGGATAGTAAGTGATCTAAGACCAGAAATGGCGTTTTTTTCTTTACTGGATCCCTGGGGATCCTTGACTTTAGAAAGCGAGAAGGTGGAATTTCCTGAAACTCTAGCCTGTAGCCCAGAGATATCGAAGAGATCACCCACTTGTCCCGGATCTCTTCCCGTTAGGCTCCTGCAAACTGCAGGAGCCTTCCCCCCACTCGGCCGAGTGGGGGCGTCCCTTCACAATGAAGCTTTTAGGCTCTGCTTGGCAGGCTTTCGCCCCCAAGTCTTTTTCTGCCCCTGGGCTCGGCCCTGAGCCTTTCCTGTAGAGGAGGGTTGAGAAGGCCGTCGCCACTGCTTAGAGCTTGATGCTCCGGGAGAGAGAGCACGCCTGAATGAAGGACGCTTGCTCCTTTTGACTGGAAGGAGAGTAGATTTACCCCCTGAAATTTTTTGGACGAATTTGTCTAATTCTTCTCCAAACAAACGTTCCCCTTTAAACGGGAACCCAATCAAATGCTTCTTGCATGACAGCTCAGCTGCCCAATTCTTTAGCCATAGGGCCCTTCGCATGTGTACCAACATGAGGGACAAACGTGATGCTTGTTGGACAGAATCCAAAATCGCATCAATCATGAAACACAGAATATGAGGCATTTCTGCATACTTCTCTACTTCCTCGCTGGGAAGGAGCCCAAGCATCTACTTAACCTGTTCCTTGAGGAACTGGCACAACCCCACGGCTGCGACTGTAGGTTGCACTACAGCGCTAGTCATGGAAAAGGAGGCTTTTAATAAGGTTTCCAGCTTCTTATCAGTTGGATCTTTAAATACCTGTACATTATCCAAGGGACAAGTCAGGTTTTTATTCACGCAAGAAACAGCCGCATCAACAGATGGGACCCCCCACTTCTTGGTGAAACTCTCCTCCAGAGGATAATGCATAGAAAACATTTTAGGAGGAGCAAACAGTTTATCGGGATGTCCCCAATCCTCATACAACAATTCATCCATTAAGGGATGAATTGGAAAGGAATAGGCAGTCTGTGGGGCTTTCCTGACTCCCAGGGAAGAGACAGAGGACGTAGCGACTTCAGCAGCAGGCATTCTGAATGTGGTACGCACCAATTCAGTATAATACTGCACCTGTTTTCTGAGTGCCTAGGAGGAGGGGACTCTCTCCTCTTCCTCTGATTCATCCGACTGCTCATGATCCCTGTCCCAAGACAGGGATCTCTCCTCATTTTCAGAAGAATCATCTGAGAGAGGAATTTCAGCAGAGGGAGGGGATCTACCCCTTTTCCTGCTATCTTTCAGGGAAGCAGAAATAAAATTCATTATTCTCCCTTCAAAACCCTCCAATGTAGCCCTAAGCGAGTCCTCAGTGACATAAACCGGGGCTGGGACATTAGGAGAGGCTGCAAAACCTGACAGGGGCACTGACTCGTCTTGAGAGGCTGGCTCCAGTCTTGCAGGGGGGATGGTAACTTACAGGCACTTTTAGAACCCCTGAACCTAGGCGGTGATTTACCAGTGCCTTTGTTACCTCCCCCTGAGACCCTCTTACGAGGAGACATAGTCCTAAGCTACAAAGCAGAGGTACTAGTACAAGTGCAATCACTGTTGTGCTTAAAGTCTCACAATAAATATATATGCTTAAACTGCACAACCTGATGCTGAGTAGGTGTCTAAGGTTTGCCTGGATCCAATCCCCTCGGATGCTTACTGCCCACAGCTCCTGTGTCTCCACTTACAGCCCCCTGATGCTCTGGGCTTTTTAAATCTGCCGCCTGGTGCCTGCGCAGTACAGCGCCGTGCACACTGACGTGCACGGCTCACAACCACACTCCCCCTCCTCCATTAGGCCGGGAACGCGCCCGGCACGCGTGCACGTGCGCATGCACGAGGACCGCGGGATCCAGGGGGGGAAGGAGAACTCCACCGGAGCTGCGTGGGACCCCCAGACTACGTGGGACCCCTGTGTTACCTTGTTGTGGCAGGGACTGCAGTGGAGACGTGAGACAGCTGGAGAACCGGGCTTCACTGAGCGTGTGTACTGAAAGGCATGTAAGTATGCATCAGGCTGCTCTTACCAGGTAAGACATAAAACTACTCAAAATTAAGAAATCCATCATATAATTACATATATAGGATTAACTTCCCTTACCTGTCCTCGCCGCAGGAATTGCTGAAACAGACAAATTCCAGCCTTCACCCATCACGGCGGGCAGTGTTAGCCAACCTTCAGGTTTATCTGGGGCTCTTTCTCGGAAGAGCCTCCTACCTGGACCATGTAAAAGACTCTGCCAGAAACTTTCGTGCGCTCTGTATAAACAGTACACCAAGTCTGGTTTTCCCAGAGCCCAGTCTTCCAATAGGAGAGGACTTACAGGCCAAACCTCGTTTGTTCGGCTGGCGAGGCCCGGGTACCATACCATCTTGGGAGTCAAATATCGGCCTGAGGTATGGATCCGTATTGTTGTAGCCCTTAGGCCCCCGCAGGGACCTGCACAGAGCTAAAGTTTTACGTGACCAACCACCATAGACACTGGCGAAAAAACTGAGGTGCCTCCCATATGGGAGGGGTTATATAGGGGAGGAATTCTCCTTAATTGGGGTTAACCAGTGTCCAATCACCAGAGGTGCCTATATAACCCACTATGTAATGAAGCTCCTGTGTCCCGTGAAGTATGATCAAGAAATAAAAATAAAACATATGACATCTATGCGCCCAGTGCCGTGCATGTGCATTAGGGGCCAGGCGCATGGATTAGGAAAGCGCGCCCCTGAGCCCCTAATGGAGCGACCGCCATTGATTACAGCTAAAACAAAAACCAAGTACAGATTTAAGCAGGCCTTGTAGAAATAATGTAAAGGCTGACTTATTAATACACTAGGTTGACTGCCAAAAATATACTACTGTGCATAACATAATGAATGTCATATTTATAGGGTCACTTTTTTTCAACAAACATTATTCTGTATTTTAAGGGAAACAGCATTCTAATAATATGCCCATTATGGTAATGTAAGTACTAAAAAAGAGTATTATTTGTATTGTGTTTCTTTACCCTTTTAATCTCTTCATGTAAGATCATCCCCAAACATAAACTGCATATTTAATGAAATGCTTAAATAACTGGGTACTTTTTTTTCTGGTTGTTACTTTAAGACTTTCAAAGAAGTAGCACTGGATTCATCTGTATTCTCAGAAAAACTGAAAGTGTAAGATGATGACACAAATAATGTCTTAATCATACAAACAATTGTCTTAATGAGTGCTTATGATAGATAACTGTATATCTGAACACTGCAATCAAGCGCTTTCTGTTCTCTTCTCCGTTGCAACCAAAATAACAGAGATTTGAAGTTTGCTTCACACCTGAAATCAGAGAAATTGTAATGTCGTGAGGATAGAAGGAGATTTTATGGGGTATGGCCAATCTATGACTCATCTGAGCATTAAAGGGAAACTGAATGATCAGCTGTCACCTGTCGCAGCTAAAGATCTTAACCAATGCTGGATATTGTCAGTGCCTGATTTTCAGAATCAGCGTAGTGTCACTGCCCTGGAATTAGCTTTTTCCCCAAGATTTGGCAATACCTACCTTTAACACTGATTAGGACTCAGCAGCCTCTGATTTGATAGGAAACAGCTGTTCTGAAAAGTTCCTATTCTGTACGTACAACCTAGTCTCCCCATAGGTAACAGTAAGCATTTTTTTTGTGCTTGTGTGTATGCATGTGTGCTGACGCAATCTGTATTGTAATTTTGGGTAAAATACAAGTACATTCTAAATTTGTCAGTTTAATATACGAGGGCTAACAGTATACACAATTGTTGTGTTTTATACTGCACCATCATGCCTCACAACTTTCTTAGATTAAAAAAGGGGGATGCACTTTGCAAAAAATATGTAGGCAAAGAACACCAATTTATGAGGCCCAATGAAAAATACCTTAGCAAAACAGGGAAATTATTTTCATACTTACTGTAATTTTCCTTTCCTGATGAGTTCCATGTCAGCATACTCATGGGTAGTGTTCTCCCCTCTACCCCCCCCCCCCCCCCCCACAGTCACAGCATTACATCACTGGCCGACTTCCAAGGGGCAGGAAACTTTACTGCCATGGAGCTAATCAGTAAGGGAAAATTACGGTAAGTTTGAAAAAAAAAAGATTTTTTTCCTGACTGCTCCATGTCAGTATATGCATGGGAAAAAACTATATAAGACAAAGTGGGACTACTAATATGTTTTAATCAGCAGAGGTGACAGAAGAAAGTACTCCCTGACCAAAGGCAACAGTTGAAAGAGAAGCTGGTTCAACCCTATAAAGCGTTATAAAGGTATGGAGTGATGACCAGGAAGCCACCACAACCCACTGTGCCCAGGTATCTGCCCTACCACACGTGTAATGAGTTGTTACTTCCAGTGGTGTATTTTTGTTTTGTGTTACCCTAAGCAAGACTAAACTATATAAATTTGCCTCACCCCTTCCTGTTTAAGATCCATCCCTTCATCTCTAAACCCCACCCCTTCCTATTTAGGCCCAACCTCTTCCTATTAGAACTCCACTTCAGGATTTTGTCAGAGACTGCGGACATGGTACAGGGGTTGGTCAGAGAATGGGGACATGATACAGGAGAAGGTCCTAGACTACCGACATGATACAGGAGTTGGTCAGAGACTGCGGACTTGATACAGGAGTTGGTCTATGACTGCGGACATGATACAGAAGTCAAACTGTGGACAGGATGCAGGAGTTGGTCAGTGACTGCGGACATGATACAGGAGAAAGTCAAACTGCGGACAGGATACAGGAGATGGTCTGAGACTGCGGACAAGATACAAGAGATGGTTTGTAGACTGTGGATAGGATACAGAAGATGGTCAGAGACTATGGACAAGATGCAGGAGATGGTCAGAGACTGTGGACAGGATACATGAGATGGTCAGAGACCGTGAACAGCATACAGGAGATGGTCAGAGACTGCAGACAGGATACAGGAGATGGTTAGAGACTGCGGACAGGATACACGAGATGGTTAGAGATTGTGGACATTATTTCCCAGTAATGATCATTCATTGTCATCATAGGGAATATAAACTTCTGTAATGCTTTCCATTTGCTAACCTCTGTATAGTAGATGATTTGATGGAAGTCCCACATTACAGTAGAGTCCAAGGACAACAGTACCCCGCTGTGTTACATCACTGCGAGCCCCCCCCCCTGCCCGAGCCCAGACCAGCCGAGACCACCTCCCGCCCCAGCCCAGCTGAGACCACCTGAGACTACCCGATACAGTCTGCCCCTGGAGGAGAGCACCTGGGCGGCGAGGAATTACCTAGGGTGGCAATTTTCCCCCTTGCCCTCCTGTAGTGATGCCACTGGTCTCTTCTGCCTCCTCTCTTCTGCCCACCCGAAAAATAGATAGATATGCCGGTTACTCCATTCAATACTGCCATATCTTTGAAGCTGTAGGCCATGAAGATTGTATTGAGCAACCAAGATGTGTCCATCTGATTGGAATCCTTCCTCCTCTTATTTTCGCCAGCTGGCAACAGGAACAGATGTCCTGAAGGGAACTGTAGCTTTACTGGTTGCCTGAAGAGATTTTCCCACATCCTAACTGCTTATTTGCTCTGAGTCTGATGGGAAGAGGGTAGGAAGGACTATGTCCTGCTTTAAATGAAAGTCTGAAGTCACCTTGAGTGTAAGGCTGGCCATACATTATACAATTTTCTTGTACAATTTTCCTTTAGCTTAACCAAAACCATATAATATGAGGTCAAACCTAAGCACTTTCAATTTGTATGTAAATCTAAAGGAAACTGAATATGAAAATTATATAATGTATGGCCAGCTTAAGCAAAGAAAGTGGTGAAAGGCTCCTTCACTCCCAAAGCAGCTTTCTGAGGTGATTGCCACTAGAAAGGTAATCTTCAGTGTAAGATGTCAGACTGACACCCACATCAGAATGGGGATGATCCCACTTTGGGAAGGGGAGTTTTCTTGGAGGTCTCAATCTCAATACTGTCTTGTAGAAATGTAACCAACAACTCGTTAGACGCCCATCAGGTTCTGAGAAGGCTGAAATAGCCAAAACATGTCCATCCAGGGTACTGAGACTGACGCCCATATCAAGGTCTTTCTGTAGGAAATTTAGGCTGCATTCACACCTGAGCGTAGCGTTTTCAAGCGTTTTTTGCAGCATTTTTTACCACGATTCGCCGTGATTTTGTGCAGGACAAAAGCTCACCAATGTTAAAAGAAGAAAAACGCCCAAATCTGCTCAATTCGAGCGACAAAAAAGGGTCCGGAACTTGTTTGAGCTTCAGGCGTTCGGCTTCAGGCGACATGGAGTGGAGATGTGAACCATTTCCATTGAGAATAATAGAATTTTTCCCCTCTAGCATTTTGTAGCTTCAGGCTTCAAGCTACAAAATGCTCAGGTGTGAATGGGGTCTTAGAGTTCAATGATAAAATCTTGAGAAGTCGTAAGCAATTAAAACTGATGCCATACCCTGTAATAAGTCATATTAGTGCAGTATTTCCTAGATTTTATAAATGTGTCCACCACCTTGACTGAGTAACCTAGGCAGAGTCATTTTTGTGTTTCAATATCCAGGCCTTCAGACAGAGCTTCTATGGAGGAAGATGGCAAATGGAGTCCAGAGTCAGTAGATCTGGGAAGATAGGCAATGTCAATCTCATTTGTAATTTTGTCAAACTCATTTGTAAAAAAAGCAACTATCATGGACATGGTCAACCCGCCTGAAATTATTGCTAGGATCAGCGTCTTTCCCCCCAGAAGTCTCTTCAGGAATTTGAAGTTAATGGGAATTGGTGGGAAGGAATATGCTGAGTGAAAGTTCCACTCTGTCTTCATTGCCTCCAACTCCACCGCTTGAGGACTTGGAAATCTTGAGCAGAGTCTTGTAAACTTTGGAATAATTTTTGATGAAAAGTGATCTTTTTCTGGCAAGAAGGCCCAGTTCATCAGCTTCTCAAATTGTTTTGGCAAGAGAGACCACTTGTTGTCTATGCTGACTGTGAACAAATAATCCATTTGAAGGTTGTCCACTGTACACCGCTGACAAGTGTGGAAGATTGCCTTGGGCCCAATTCATTATAGGGGCAACTTCCCTTAGTATGGTCTGGCTGTGGGTGCCCCCCTGTCTCTTATATAGAAAATGGGTATGGTGCTGTAAATTTCCAGCAAAACTACTTTGCCCATGATCTTGTGGAGAAATTCAAGGGGGGCCTGGTAAGCCAACCCTAACTCCAGAATATTTAAAACTACAGGCCTTGCATGAAATGGCTAAGTCGTTGACTGCCCAAAGTCTTGACTGGGCTGACTGCCCAAAACTCTGGGCTCCACAACCCCTTTCACTGATGTCTGTGTAATCACAACCCACTGAAAAGGGCAGAGCATATGGCAGTTGTGCAAATTCTCTGTTTTCAGCCACCATCTGAGACTGTTTTATAAATGGGGACACCAAAATTCTGTCAGACAGATGATCTGACCTCCACTGCTCCAGAAACCTTTTCTGCAAAGGATGTGACTGCCATTAAACTCACCTCATTATCGGTGTGGAGGAAATCATTGCCCCCTGCAACCTTCAAACATTGTATTGCAAACAGAGAATTTTTCCTTGGAGCTCCTGAAATTCTTCCCATGTTTACTGATGCCTTTTCCTGGGAAAGTGAGACCATGTAACTGCAAGTATTTAGCCTGGCCCCCCAGATACACTAAATCTTGTGAGGGGTAAAGATGACTTTTTTGGAGGTATATAAGCCACCCAAACTTACAAGGTGGACTGCACAAGAACTGAGAGGGCAAGCGGTAGACTCCGATGATGTGACAGAGGGAGAATATCATCTAATAAAAGAATCATGCTCCTTTCCCCCTCAGCAAGGCTACCATCAAATGCCCTGGAAGAAGTTGTTAGGCCAAATGGAAGGCACGCAAACAGAAAATGCATCTGGCCCACAGTGAAGCAGAGGTATATTGCTGGAAACCTTGCTGAATTGCTATGAAAGTAGGCATCTTTCAAGTCTATTTAAAGCAGCCAGTCCCGTGGCTGAATAACCTGCACAGTAGCCTTTAAAGACTCCATCCTGAAACGCTCCTATTTATTCACTTGTTCAAGCACTTGAGGTCTATGACATGTTGATAAGAATATGGGGGATTGGAAGCCTAAAAATAAAGGAGAATACACCCCTTGGAAACACTTGTGATGTGGAACATCTGTCACTGCTGTTGTTCCAAAAGTGTTTTGACATAGTTACATAGTTACATAGTTAGTCAGGTTGAAAAAAGACACAAGTCCATCCAGTTCAACCTTAAAAACAAATAAATAAAATAAAAAATAATCGTACAATCCAAATACCCAATTTTATGCCCACAATTGATCCAGAGGAAGGCGAAAAAAAACCCCAGCAGAGCATGCTCCAATTTGCTACAGCAGGGGAAAAAAATTCCTTCCTGATCCCCCAAGAGGCGATCGGATTTTCCCTTGATCAACTTTACCTATGTTAGTACCCAGTTATATTATGTACATTCAGGAAAGTATCCAGGCCTTTCTTAAAGCAATCTACTGAGCTGGCCAGAACCACCTCTGGCGGGAGTCTATTCCACATTTTCACAGCTCTAACTATGAAGAAACCTTTCCGTACTTGAAGATGAAATCTCTTTTCCTCTAGACGTAAAGAGTGCCCCCTTGTCCTCTGGGTTGACCGTACAGAGAACAACTCAACACCAAGTTCACTATATGGACCCCTAATATATTTGAACATGTTGATCATATCCCCCCTTATTCTCCTCTTCTCAAGAGTGAATAAATTCAGTTCCTCTAATCTTTTCTCATAGCGGAGTTCCTTCATGCCTCTTATCAGTTTGGTTGCCCTTCTCTGCACTTTCTCCAGTTCCCCGATATCCTTTTTGAGAACTGATGCCCAAAACTGAACTGCATATTCCAGGTCCATACCTCTCTTAATACAAGAAAGGACTTTGCTCGCTTTGGAAACAGCAGCTTGGCATTGCATGCTATTATTGAGCTTATGATCTACCAAAACCCCCAGATCCTTCTCCACTATGGATCCCCCCAGTTGTACTCCCCCTAGCATGTATGATGCATGCATATTCTTAGCCCCCAAGTGCATAACTTTACATTTATCAACATTAAACCTCATCTGCCACATAGTTGCCCAATTAGACAGTGTATTGAGGTCGGCTTGTAAATTGGAGACATCCTGTAAGGACGTTATTCCACTGCATATCTTGGTGTCATCTGCAAAGACAGAAATGTTACTTTTGATCCCAGACCCAATATCATTTATAAAGATGTTAAAAAGTAAGGGTCCCAGCACTGAACCTTGGGGTACACCACTGATAACCTTAGACCATTCAGAGTAAGAATCATTAATCACTACTCTCTGAATTCTGTCTTTTAGCCAGTTTTCTATCCATTTATAAACTGATATTTCCAAACCTGTAGACTTTACCTTACACATGAGCCGTGTGTGGGGAACTGTATCGAACGCTTTTGCAAAATCCAAGTATACCACGTCCACCGCCACCCCTCTGTCCAAGGTTTTACTTACCTCCTCATAAAAAGAAATCAGATTTGTCTAACAACTTCTGTCTTTCATGAATAGAAAATAAGGATTCGTTTTTTCACTTTGCAGCTGGGAATTTGCGTCAGAACAAATCTTGAACAAGGCTACTTTTAAGGCTTCCATTGGTTAAATTGTCCTTCCACACCTGTCAGAAGCCAGTCAATCAGGTTCCCACTCAGCAAGTCTGGGCAGGCAAGACTTCAAAAGGTTTTCTGATCTTCCTGGCCTTGAACAGCGGTGCCCTTGGCTGACTTAGCAAAAGAAGCAGAAGGCCTGGTTTTCCTCCAAGAAAAACAGAATATCCTGCCCAGCCCATATGTGTGAGCCTCCTTGGCTCTATCTTGACCCTGGTGCTTAAGCTGAGGCCTTTTCTTCATCAAATATCGATCTTAAGATATAAAGTCTGATTTGTTACCCGTTGCCTTAGAAATTGCTGACTCTAGCTTATCGCCAAATAAAGAGTGACCTTTGTAGAGAATCTTGCACCAGTCATGCTTAAAGGCTGGATCTGATAGCCATGGTTTTAACCAGAGGGCTCTCTTCCCTGTTACAGACCATACCATCATCCTTGCCAGTAACTTAACAATGTCAACTGAGGCTTTCACCATGAAAGATGATGGAAGCTTGATATTTTGAAACAGTGCGAGTCTTAATTCCAAGTCTGTATCATCAGCCCACACCACTAGGGATTTTGAAAATCGATGCCAAGGCATACCGGTTTACACGTGGCATCTGCCGTCATATACATTTTTTTCTAAATCAAGATCCATACGCCTGTCTAGAGTATCTTTGAAAGATATAACATCATGTCTCATCAGTCTCATAAAGGCCTCATCAACGATAGGGGGATTTTCAAGAACTTTAACATCTGCTTCCTTGAAAGAATAACATTTTGAAAAACTATTCTGAACATTTTTTTTTTGTTTACCTTACTCCTTTCCTCTGTAATTTTATCTCTTGTCTCCTCAATAAGTGGAAAAGCAGATAACGCCTTTCTCATATGCTTGAAATACTTCCTCTTCTTCTAAGGCTCTCTCACTGCATCTTTCTACAGCAGCACCTGTCTGACTGACCAGACAGACTGTACCAGTGAGAAATGTAATCCTACTGACTCTCCATCAACCCTCAATGAATTATCAGAGCGTTGTGGCCTACACTTCTCACACTAAAACTCTGTGCAAGGAGGGGGATTATTGGCAGGTAGATGACCAGAAGAAGCATAACTAGTAGAGGACAACAACTTTAAAGTGCCTTGAAACACTTGCTTCATTAGTGACACTACTTGTATCTACTCCTGTATCTCTTGTTGCTTCCGCAAAGCAGCTCTAAATAATCATCTTGCCTGGCAAGGCCATGTTTGGGCAGGCCCAGATTTGCCTTTCTGTAGAATATTCAGATCTCTTTGAGACTTTCTGTCAGCTTCAAGATGACCTAGATGGACTGTGATCTGATTTGGAATAGCTGGAAAAGAGTGGAAATCATTGGAATTCAAGCATCCAAATTAATCCATCATAGGAGCATCTCTGTGATTGCTGATCTTTCAGCATGGCAGTACTAATTCTGGAAAAAAGCATGCATACTATTAGTGTGCTTAAAACCCCAGAGACGAAAGCCACACAAAAGAAAGCAAGCTCCCTTGTGACAGGAAAGGAGGACAGACAGCAAGTCACCAGCCCAAGAGGCAGAGATATGGTGGCCAACAGCCATCACTGCCTTGACTAAGGTACCTTTAGCACAAGTGAACCGCATGTACAAATTGTAGAACACAAGATGCAAACCAGAGTGCACACACAGGTAATGTCTGCAACTCACTGCGTGCAACAGAGATCATACTGTGCATACGCACTTTGATTCCTATTGCACACACAAAGTTGGAACTCAGGCATGGATGAAAAAATCAGCAGAGCTTCCCCTCATTTCAGATCTTCCCCTCAGATCTAAAGCGACTGCACTTCCAAGTGCACTTGCACTGCACTTGTAGTGCAAAGTGGATTTGCCTTTAGTAAATCAACCCCAATGTCTTGCCATAGAGACAAAAAATCCCTGCATCCTAATTTTGACTTATTTCATTTCTTGACTCTAATTGTGTTTCAAGAAACTCTACTTGTTTAATTGTTCTATAAACAACAGTTGATAATAATAACTTTTAATCATTTACTGGCTACAAAAGAAATCCCTGTTCTGAGGCTGTTATTTTTTTCAGCATAGCTTTACAAGACCTGTTTTTTTATTTTAAAAAAGAGCTATAAAAGGCATTTTCTACTAATTCCATTTTCCTCTTTCTTGTATGAGTTTCTTATTTTTGCTAATTGCATCTTTAATTAACAAATGTTTTAAATAATCAAAGTCATTGATGAAAAAAGCGAGCCTTCACAAATGTTCATTTAGCAACTAATGGAAGACATAATGACAATTTTAGTTTTGGATCATAACATCAACCCTCTGCACAGTAGTAATGCAGACACCATATTTCGGATGCAGATATCATTTAGTACATGCTGCCTATCCACAACCAAGCAGTGCCTCAACATTTTAGGGACCATAAAACACAGAACTTCACCTCATGCACAGTTTGGATTCTGGTTATAAATATACAGTGCTCAGCATAAATGAGTACAGATTTGTCAGAAAACATTCACTTACCTTTCAGAATCAACATTTTTTATGAGATACTATACTACTAAATACTCCCAGAAATGCGGGCCATTGATAGCATTTAAGATTTGTTGACTTGCAAACACAAAAAAGTATTTTCCCTAACAAATTTATTCCAGACCATGTTGCAAAAATGAATACATCACAATAAAAGTCTATTGCTGGCCATACACTACACGAAAAAGCGAGCAAATCCATTTTCGAAAAACGAACATTCGGCCGTGAGCACAAACGATAGTGTCATCATGTCATGACCAATAAATCATTCAGTGGACATAAATGAATGTATTTTTTGTTCGTTTTTTTACATATACTTAGTGTAAACAGTTCAGACGGGAAACACATTAACCTTTCAATTTATCATTTGTTCGTCAGAAAATTTCCAAACTTGTCCTTCGTTTTTTCAGCTCAAAAACATCCCAACGATTATCTATTTTGTGCCCATTAATTGCCCAACAAATGAACAAACTGTCTAAATGACCGAATTTCGGACGATTTTTCCAGGCCAGTATTAGGAGCAAAACTAAATTTTAGACAACAAAATCCTAATTAACAAGAATTCAACTACAGGTGAGTCTAATTATTCATTAAACAGGTGTCCGACAGGTAGGTTATTATAAAAGGGTGATACTTAACAAAGAAAGCCCCTTCCCATTGTCACAAGGCTTGAGAAATAAATAACTTCTTTACACAAGAAAGGTAAAGGCTACAAGGAGATTTATTTATCAGTCAGAATACTGTAGCAAAAGTGATACAAAGATGGAACTGCAACCATCTCACAGAGACATCCAGGCCGCCCACTGAAGTTAACACCTCGACAGGAGCATTTTCTGATGAGAAGGGTTGAAGAAAATCACCATGCAAGTTCAATGCAGTTAACTAAAGAAGTAAAAAGCCAAACTGGGTGATTGTTTCCCATGATACAATATGGCATACAATGCAGAGGAATGGAATTCATGGGTGCCCTCCAGAGAAGCCTTTCCTAAAGACCATGCACAAAAAGCCCACCTAGTTCACAGATGTATTGCTCTATTTTGAAAGAGAAGATGCTACCATCACTCCGTGCTCTTAGTCGTGCACTTTTCCAACATGATAATGATTCAAAACACACATTTAAGGCCACTGTTGCATTTCTGAAGAAGAACAGGGTGAAAGTAATTCAGTGGACAAGTATGTCTGCTGATCTGAACTCAATCAAACACCTATGGGCAAATCTGAAGAGACAAGTTGAGACTGTTTTTTTGGACACTGTGCACCATTTGAACCCTGTGCGTTGGTCTAGATTTTAAGGTAGTATTTTGGCCCCCTTGTCTTCTCCTATTTTCTCCAAAATTGTGTTTTGGACCTTGGCCTCTTCCTCTTTTTTTCCCCATCTTTTTTGGGATACACTGTCACTTTTCACACCATTTTCTTCTTTTATCTATATTGCGGTATAGCTCACTACACCCTCTTAACCATACCCCCCCCCCCCCCCCACTACTTCATGATACCAGCACTGGTTAACACTCCACTTATTTACTAGTTATATTACAATGTGTTATATGAAACCATACACTATTCTATTTATTTACAGAGGTTTTATGGTGATGCTATCTACAACACCCTCATCATCTATGGGGTTCTACACTCTCAGGAAGGTCTGTTTCCTGATGGTTTTTTCACCATTGTGCCTTGGGTTATACCACATCAGCTCCCGTGACTGAGGAACATTCCAGCTGGTCTTCAGCCCTCATCACTTCAAACCTAGACTCCTAGTTCTGTAAGCAGGGTGGGTCTTTCTTATTTTACCCTCTCCCTTTCCCACCCCCCTCTTCTATATTGAGACCCATTGTTAATTACAACTATCTATTAATATCTTTAGATATCTATTCCGCATCTGTTCCTGATGAGTGTAGGTCTTCCACGAAACACGTTAAGCTATTTTGATGCTACTAACATATTTATATCTTAGGATTATCATTCAATCAATTTTTTACTGTACAATACTGTAATGATTATGATATATATATATATATATATATATATATATATATACAATGTCTATATGTGTAGCGGCCATAACCCTTTGTAGGGGGGCCTTGGCTTATTGGGCTTACCGGTTACCTCCGCTTGGCTTGTTCTTCCATGTCTAGGGGTTCCCAGAGTTGATATCCAACAACTTGTACACTGACACCAATAAAGTCCTTTTGAAAGGTTTTATTTTGCAGTGGTAACATCCAATAACACAGTTTCGTATAGGAACAGAGGAGAAGGGTGAAGAGCTCAGACACCTTGAACTGCAGACATAACAAAGTCTCTAATACCACCCAGAGAGTAGCCACTCGCAGCTGGGTACCTCACGGCTGAACAGATCTCTAGCCAGAGACCATGGCAATCAGCACATTGATCCGGAACTTGTCAAAACCTCTGAACGTGTACAAGTTACACTTGAAAGGGGACAGGAACCTTTTTCTTCAGTACCTGGAACATTCTCTGTCTCCTTGATAGTACTGGAAAAAGTGTGGATTCGTCAATGTCCTTCCCAACTCAGTAATCAGGCACTTCTCAGGATGCCACTTGTCGGCCCTCCTCCGAAGAGTCCTCCCTCGGTCACTTCTACAAGCTGTGGTGCACCTTTAAGCCGAGAGCACACCCGGACACCTTGAATCCTCCCTCAGTTACTGCGCCTCGGACCAGCTGGTTCTGAGACTCGGGAACAGATGGATCCCTACCCCAGATCAGACGAGTCTATTGAGGGTAACCAACAGAAGCATGTTGTGGGATGTCGAACACCCCATGACTGGGACCCCTCGCAGGGCTACCCCGGTCCTGGAACCAGAACAGACTACACAGGCCTCACAAACTCCTCCCCTGAACACGTGACCTCCACATCTAAAGTACCCCTTCCCAGACTCCTCAGCGGGGCCCAGCACACCTACTGATTGGTTCCAAGAAGGCCATACTCAAAATGTCCAACCAGGCCTGGTTCTGGCTTGTCATGTGCACTTCACTGTACACATGACCAAGCAGAACTTCTATCACAGCCCAGCCAAACTGATGTTGAGGTTAACCTACATAATTAACCCTCAGAACCCCTATGGTTCTGAGGCAAAAACTAAATTTACACATGAATGACATTTTGTCCAAAAAGTCATCCGCTACACATGGATCAAAAAAGTCTGGTATTACTATGTTATAATGCTATTATGCTATGATGTCTATATGCGTTACATGTATGGAATACATTTTATTCAATATAAAATAATTTTTCATTGTATTATGATATAGTGTTTTTAATACCATTACAATTTAGACATATTTGTAATCTTTTTAAACAGCATGCTTCACACAAAGTCCCAACCCTTTTTCCTTTTAAGTTAGTCTTGCAATTTAGGGATGGAGGCAACTGACTCCCCTGTCCTACGCCTCATACAAAGTCCCAACCTTCTCATTTCTATATCAACATATTAGGGATGGAAGCATTTGTTCATGTACAGTTAATAAAATGTTTAATATATATATATATATATATATTAATATATATTAATATATATATATATATTCCAGCATTGGTACAGGTGTTATTTATCTCCTATTCTTTCCTCTTTGGACATCAATATGGCATAGGTTTAGGGGAGTGTACTTTGTTTATATACATATATCCAGCCCCACCCCTAATACCTATTGATCCTATGGTTGTTTGTCTGCAAGTGATGTGGGCTGTCTGGTATTGTCTGGTATTGTCTGTGTTTTTACAGTCTCTGGAGTAGTGACGCACACCAAATGCCTTCCCCTTCCCTCTTTGTTCCTGGCGATGCAGGGGTTTGGGCCGATATTCCGTTGTGCATCGACACTACACCCGGGCGTCCTCCCAGACATGGAAACCCTCACTGTAGCTGTATATCAGCTATAGCCCGGGTGGAAAGTGGCAAAAAAAAAAAAAGAAATTACAATTTTTCGGGTCTGGCATACATGTGATTGCACTACACATGTAAGGTATCGTCATGAACATTTTCTTGGAATGAAGCAGTCTCAGACAGGTAGGCTTAAGGTGTAGGCCTACATCCAATGGATGAGGAGACCCTGATTCATTAAGGAAGGATGAGAGTATTACTGCTTGATTGAAGTAAAAAGTAAATGTAGCCACTTTTAGAATGAGATGTTCCAAAGGTTTTAAGACCACTCTGTCCAAAAAGAATACCAACTGAGGTTCCTTAAATACTATTGCCTGTAATTCTGAGATTCTTTTGACTGAAGTTATCACCACTAGGAATGAGGTTATTAACGTTAATTCCCACACAGACATTGACTCAGCAAGGTGAAAGAGAGGTCTTGAAAGAGCTCTGGGAACCATCACTAAATCCCTTTTTTTGAGGATTTTTTGAGGATTTTTGAGGATCTGGAAGTAGGAATTGCCCCCGTGACAAAAGATCCAATGTTGCCAGAAGGACTACTAGTGGATTAAAACTGAGATGGAATAGAATTGAAAACCAAGGTCTCCTGGGCCAGAATGGTATGATTGCCACCACTGTCACCAAGAAACGGGTGAGCCGGCCCAGAAACCTGTCAATTAGAAGAACTGGAGGGAAGATGTATGCTGGAATCTCCAATGAGATGGAAGCTCCAATGATGATGAAGGCAGTGTACCCCTTTCGCTGTCGAGTATGGCACACTCGACATGAACCTGGGACATTTTGCATTTGCATTGTCTGCGCAATGAGGCACAGTGCTGGAATGAGGGAAACCTTAGTTGGTGGGAATGGCAGTGACATGAAGAGTACCTGGAGTGTCTGCGCCTAAAAGATGACCTATGACTGGAGTGTTCTCTCCTTGACACTGAAGATCTTGTGGTCCTGTGAAGACTGACACTTTATGCAGCATTAGAACCATAAGCTTTCCTTTTCTCCAATATTTTTACTTACCAAGCCCCTTACCTTATAGACATGGGCTAGTCTACTATGGAAGCGTTCTCCATGGCAAGCAGGTAGTACAGAATACACCTGCAGATAAAGTTTAAGAAGGGGTAGGCATGTAAGGATTATGTACAGGACAAACCCTCTTAACTGGCAGCCCCAGCACCCCCAGAGCATGCAAAGAAAGATCAACAGCATCCCCTACCAGAGTGTCTCACCTTGTACAGAGACAGGAAGGTACAGTATATGAAGATCCAGACTCGTGGAAACAAAAACCACCACCTGACAGAGTGTGGGAAGACTTTAAATACTCAAATCCAGCATCTCCGGCCACCGGAAATTGAGTAGCCCGCTCATGCATGTGCAGATGTAAGTCGCGCCATCCAGTGCCATCTTGGGGGCTGGAAATCTTCCCCATTCCAATGTAACTTCCTGCCACACATGCGCAGAAAGGAATCCTGGCCTCCGATGCCATCTTGGTCAAGAGAAAGGCACCCAGCGACCTGCTGACAGGGACAGCAGCCCAAACTACTAGAACTGCTACACTGAGAATGCTGCAAAAGTCAAAGCTTATTTAAAATCTTTTATCCAATGAGGTGCCCGAGACCAGCAGAGCAGGGCTCCCACCATAATGCTCGTTTAGAGGCTGTACAGGCAGGAAGTCTACCCAGGAGAGGCTGAACCTGGCTGGGGTGGATTTTGCTAAGAGATTTTTCCAAGAGCGATCAAATCCTTCAGGAGAGAATGAACAAGAGAATACCATGATCCATCAAAGATTTATAGTTTAATATTCCTATCTGGTTGAGGGGCCAGGAAATCTATTTAAGTGTATTTTTTCAGTGTTTGATAACCATTTTATCCTCCAGTGCCTGTGTTTTCAGAAAATATTTAATGTTTAGGGGTTCTAAGTAATTTTCTGGCAAAAGCTGAGTTTACCATGTATGTGACACAGAAAATGTAATTAAGCTTGGATAGCTAGTGAGATAAAGCAGAGAGCATAACATGGAATTGGATGTGGGAGGAGGGATACCATAGCCCTCTCTGTTTTATCTCACCAGCTATCCAAACTTAGAGTGGTTGTATAGTCAGAAGTTTTTTTATCTTAATGCATTTAATTGGCTGAGACAGCAGCAGACCTCCGTTGGCTCCTGCTGCTGTCAATCAAAGTCAGTCAGCCAACAAGGAGAGAAAGGGGGCATGGACACAGGGAACTTTGGTTTGGCTCAGGTGCCCCCATAGCAAGCTGCTTGCTGTGGAGGCATTCAACAGGAGGGAGGGGCCAAAAGTACCTAAGAGGGACATGAGAAGAGGAGGATCTATGCTGCTCTGTGCAAAAACAAAAACATTGCACAGAGCAGGTAAGTATAACATGTTTGTTATTTTTAATAAAAAAAAAACAAGACTTTAGTATTACCTTTGCTGTGTATGTTTGCTTGTGTTTTTTTTTCTTTCTCTTAAAGATTGTCTTATTAACACTCTGCTAAAACTTGCATTAATACTGCTGGGACCTTGATGAAGCGGGCACACTCTGAAAGCTTGCCCTGAAATTTGTATGTTAGTGCAAATAAAAAAGCATCACAGACAGTACTCAATTGTTTCTGTCACAAGTGCACTAATATGGCTACAATCTCCTCAACCATGTATGTGAGAAATGTCACATTGATGCCAATGGTTCATTCTTTATAAGAGCTTGATAGGAATTGGTCAGCGTAAGCACAGTTTTGCACCAGCCCCAGCCTGAAAATGAATGAATCACACCGGGATGCTGCTGTGTGCAAGCCATGTTAATTGTAAAAGAGAAAAAAATCTATTTCACAGCCAAATATGCACTGACAATGTAAACTGTCATTGAGACTGTCTGAGAAAATGGTACTGTTCCATAACACCACATACAGCTGTAAAGCATCTACAAGCATGATAGTTATTCTTAATACAGCATGAAAAGTCTTTCTTCTCGTATCGTATTATTTTTGAATTGGTACTGTATATGTCCTCTATGGCAACATCCAGTTCCCATCCTTTTTTTTCCATTGGTTTGGCTTTTGACCATATACATTTCCAGAGTTTAACCACAAGATTAGCCTCTCATAGACTTCAATAGGATTCACCTGTAAGTTCAGGTTTGAGAAATTGTAAACAAAATTAGTGAATTGATCCTGAGCAGATTTATCCATTACAAACTGTGGTCAACAGCAGGTAATACCATAACAATACCAATGAATACAATATTTAGAGTGGTTGTAAACCTCACATATGCAATATGAACAAAACATATCCATCGATAGTGTGTCTCAATTGTCTCTGCTGCTTCAGTCTCTGTTATCATCAATCACTTATGACAATTTTTTCTGAGACCAAAAACAAAATGGTGACAGTAGAGGGAGCTCCAGCTGATTGACAGCCTTAGCTCTGTTCTTGTGTGAAGGGGGTGTGTCTCTTCCTACCAATTAGCTCTCAGACCTCTCCTCACTGAGCTCTACAGAGTGTAATTTCAGTTCTCCGCCCCTTTTTTTTCTGAACTCTCAGACAAGCTTATAAATTTGCCACTTTGAATGGATGTAGAGTAGAGAAAACTGCAGTTAAGCAGATACAACTTATATAGGAGAATTAGTTTAATCTCTGTGTATCACTTGAGGATAGTCCTTTCACTGGGTATATATAAGGGTTTACAACCACTTTAAGTTTGCAATTGCTTAAAGAGAGCACACATTCTGAATTATTATTCAGTGTTTACCTTAAAGTGTAACTAAAGACAAAATGTTATTTTTATTTTGGATAGAGTAGAGGGTTAGAACCCACTCCAGTTTTTTTTTTTTTCTGTCATTTGTGCCAATGAGGAGATTTCCCATCACTTCATGCCCCAAAGCCAAAACAAGAAGTGAGAATAAATACCTCCAAAGTGAAGGAATCAAGGTGTGTCACCAGAACTAGTATCCCCATTGGACGATTCCCTTTCTGTTAGGGTTTTGATGTCAACTCATCAGGGATTTTCTTTTTTTTTCACTTTTGGTGATAACGCTAAATAGGACAAAGAGAGGGTAAATCTCCCCAATGGGGGCATAGACAACAATAAAAACTGACAGGTGTTCTAATCCCTCTCTACACTATCCAAAATTAGAACAAATAAGTTACATTTTAACTACCTCCCACCCGCCATATAGACAAATGAAGGCAGGCGAGATCCCCTCTTGTTCTGGGCCAACATTATATGATGTCTCCCAGTCTCACCACTGTCCAATCATAGCCGATCACATGTAAACACCGAAGTGCTAGTAATCGGCTCTCCTTGCCTCACACTGACAGAGTAGAAGGAAGTAGAATCGATCAGCAGCATCTCCTCACAGGGGAGATCTGTACAGATAATCAGGGCACTGATTATCAGTGCCTTGATTATCAGTGCAGCCCCAACAGTGCTTAGCAGTGAGGCCATTCTGTGACCATCATTGATGAAAGCTGCCCATCAGTGCCTGCTCATCAGTGCCACCTATCCCTGCCACTTATCATTGCCTATCAGTGCTCATCAGTGCCATCTATCAGTGCCCATCAGCGCTGCACATTAGTGCCTCTTCATCAGTGCCCTTCATCAGTGCCCTTCAGTGCCACCTCATCAGTGCATATATCAGTGAAGGAGAAAAATAACTTATTTGCAAAAATATATATATCTTTTTTTTAATTCTTTTTATTCAAGTTTTCCTTGATTATCATAACAAACACACAATGATAGCACAGGCAACAAACTTGCTCCGCCCTATTTGGCCTTGCAAGGCCACAATACATTCAGAACTAACATAGTTCAACTGACTCAATAGAGAAAAACATCCCAATTATCCCCCACCTCCTAACACCAACCCTCAGCTCAAGTGCAGCACATAAACAGAGTGGTATCTTGGGATAATATATGCACCACAGAAAAACTAGAAAACTAAGGACATGTATCTGTGAAAATATGTAATGGGTGAATATACTGTAGTTATGCATTTATCAATACCAGAAATTCAAAATTTATATCTAGGAATTACAGATCCACTTTTCAAGGAACAAAAGAATATCTCATCCCACTGTGGAAGATGAGTCCAGCCAGGCTTGCCATACCTTTTTTGGTACACCCCCTGGATATATATGTTGCCCTGTAGAGGGGTATCATAAAGTTACCAAGCCCCTTCCAAAAGGGTATAGATGGAGTGTTTGGCCTTTTCTAATACAATAGGATAGCTTTCCTGCCATAAAATAACCCTATCTTAATTAGCGTGCAATGAGCTGAAGGGACAACTTCCTCCACCAATCCCAGAAGACAAACCCTAGGAGACATGGGAATAGGAACACTGAGGACCTCAGATATGCAGGAAGTGATCTCAGACCAGAAAACCTGAATCTGTGGACAATTCCAAAAGACATGCTCAGCATTGGTTGGGGAAAAGGAGCATCATCAACATCCATCTGCAGAGGTAGGATATACTGTATACTGTAAGTGCTAACCTGGCAGGTGTATAATAGATTCTATGTAAAAATGTAAACGGTATTAGCCTGTCCCTAGCAGACACCAAATGTTTGAAAGGATGATCCCACGTGTCATCCCAATCCTCTCCCTGGACATCCTGGACTTTCGCCGCCCACCTCTCCCTACATCTAGTCACTGCAGGTGTTTTTTTTCTTAAGTAATGCTTTATATGTGGCTGATAATGGCTTAGCAAGATCCTCATCTGATAACAGATCTTCAAGGGTTGAGGGCAAAATCTCCATCCCAAACCCCCCACCCCCACTGCAAAATTCCACCTGAAATGCGTGCCACAATTGAAGATAACAAAAAAAATGGGAGTTAGGTAAATTATGTCTCGTCTTCAACTGGTCGAACATTATAAGTTCTCCCTCCCTTGTAATGTCCCCCGGAAGCTTTACACCCCTGCTAGTCCAAATCATGGGATCCTGCAAGGAATAAAAATGAGGAAGATTGGGATTTATCCAGAGGGGAACAGAAGGTGTAACGTCAACATAACTGGGAGATGCTAACTCTGTAGTCACCTCCTAGTAGCCTTCATTGACACAGTTATTGGGAGATTGAATTTCGGGCCTCTGTAGAGTGCTAATCTCAGGTTTTCATATGACCCTAACTGAGCCACCTCCAAGACTGTGGCTGAGTCCCAATCATCTGCCATTAGCCACCATTGAGCAAACACAACATGCCCAGCCAGGTAGTATTTCTGCCAGTCTAGCAAAGCCCAAGTTCTTTCAGCACTTTAATCCCTATGTGGTGTAGAGGGGAGACCATAGAAATTAACCTATATAATACGGTCCAGTTTTTCAAATTATGTTTTAGAGATCCATACCTAGGAGTGTCATAGGAAATATATTATTACTGGCAATATTTTCATTTTGATAAGGTTTATTCGTCCTATCAAGGACAGGGGCAGTTGCTTCCATCGTTTTTTTGTTTAAGTTGTGGCACTAACGGGAGTAAGTTCAGAGACATGCAGTCTTGGACATTGGCAGTAATTCTAACACCTAAGTAGGTGAGAGAAGTGACCCATTGTAATGGCAGGCTAGTATCAGCCATTCCCCTAGCTCCATGGTAATCAGTGGTAATATAGATGACTTACCCCATTTCACCTTAAGACCCGAAAAGGAGGCAAAATCATTGAGGATGGTCAAAGCCGGTCGAAGAGACAGCCCAGGGTCTCTCAGGAAAAGGAGCCTGCGTATAGTGCAAGACATTCCTGTATAGTTCCCACCTGAACAGCTCCCACCTCCTGTGACTGATGAAGTGCCCTCACTATAGATTCCATCATTAAGGCAAAGAGGAAAGGTGAGAGTGGACATCCCTGCCTCTTACCCCTACCAATATTGAAAAAATGTGAGAACGAAATCCCAAGCCAAATCGCCATCCGAGGTTTATTATAAAGCATAGAAATCCATTGTCTGAAATTAGACCCAAAACCCATCGCCCATACAAAACCCATACTCCCCGACGCCCTATGCATATATTGACAAAATCAAAAGCTTTCTTGATATCTATAGGCATTATAACTTTTGCTGGAGAGTCACCTGTATCTATCTGTAAATGCGTGAATAATCTCCTCAGATTGGTCTTCGTAGAGGCATAAATCCCATCTGGTCAATGTCCACCAGGGAAGTTATGAACTTGACCAGTCGAGTAGCCAACACCTTAGTGAGGATCTTCAGATCCATACTATGGGACGATCTGATGAACAGTCTAGTGGGTCCTTACCCGGTTTCAATAGAAGTACCATATATGCATCTAAAATTTAAGCCGGGAGGGTCTGATGGCCAAGACAGTGAGTCAGAAGCACACTAAGTCGGGGAACAAGTTGTTTCACACAGAGTGGAATCTGCATGTTCGGTGGGGGATCTGTTGATCCGATTTACATGTGATTATTTTTCCAGGGCGGGGACAGGGGCAGGGTTGATGGTGGAGCTGAAGGGGGCTCCATCAGGTGGCCTGTACAGGGCCCCATGATTTCTAACAGCAGCCCTGTGGCCATTGATATTAATGCAACATTCAATTACAATGCAGGTGACTTATTTAAAATGCTTACTACAGATAGGGAACAAGGTGGTTTTGTAAATGCAATTTGAAAAGAGCAACCTGAACAAGTTTTCACTGAAACCTAGTAGGGAAAGTTCAATGCACATCAAATCAAACTGGACACACTTGTAATGTAAATTTGTCAACTTTGAGTGTATTTCTGACGAGAAAAAAGTGCCACTTATTTCCTTCAAAATTATGCTTTTAGCTATGGTAGAGAAGAATAGTGGATAAGAGGTATAGTCATTTTGACTACAAAGGCAGCAAAATTTGATGCTTTACACTGTAAAAAAACATGGACTTAATGCTTGCTTAGATTTAAAACTAGTATAGTTTGTTTTGTCTGTAAAATATTTTCTAATGCTAATAGCTCTGATATTTCTGCAGAATACAGAATCCAGGTGAACAGACTAAATAGCCCAGCAGTGGGTGACCTCTATTACAATGGGGTCTTGTCATTTGGTGATTTACTGCTCTCAAGCTGGTCATACACTGTTAGTCTTTTTTTCTTATTTAGCCAGAGAGCTGAACAAAAAAAAAATCCCACCAAGACTGTCAGAATACACTGATCAGTGTTTTGACAAAAGTTTTCCAGCACGTTCCTTCAACAGAAATCAATCAAACAATTTACTTATTTTGAGTGGTGATGGCCACACGCTGGAAGTTGGACAGTCCTTGCTGCACTGTCCAAATTTTGATCAGTGTATGGCTTGCTTTGTTATTTTCTAATCATTTTGTGGAATAATAATAATAATAATAATAATAAATAATTTTGTGGAAGTCACAAGGGTGATTTTTAGTGGCCTCACTTCAAGCACTGCAATCTTTAGTTTAATATAACTAGCCCTAATCTTGGTATAAAAAAATACCTTCAAATGAGCTCAACATAATGGAATCAGAACCCGTTGAGTAGGAAAAGTAGTTATTTATGGCTATGCATTACTGACAGATATAGAGATTAGCTACTGCATAGAAATATACTTGCAATTGCATTTGGTTCTGAACTTTTCTATTAATATCTAGGGGTGACAAGTAACTATGGAATTACAACACAAACCCTTGGAAATAATTATGAAAAAAGCACCTTTTCAAACTAAGCTACAAAGGATGCTATTATAAGTACAAAAAATATGAGTGTGGTGACTTCCATAAAGTGACCATTCATTCTCATTTCCCAGACACAGTCCCCACACTAACTTTTCCAGTGATGTCCCTTGCAGCAGTGAATGCGTATTAATCAAATAAGGAAAGCTCTTCTTTTTCTATTCAAATGGCGATATCACTGGGAACCCTAGTTAGAAAATGCCTTTCCTTAGCTTGAGGCTTCGATAATATGGCATCTGTTTTGGGGTCAGCTTCTGAGTTTGTGATGTCAGGTGAAGATAGTGGTTCATGCAGGGTCGTTGCTTACTTGTCTGGCCAGTCAATCATCATCACTTACCATCCACTACTGAGCACCGGGCCTGAAGAGGTGAAGGGGAAGAGCCACATGTCATGTTATGAACCGACATCTACTGACACTCTGTATGGAACTTCTCTGTATTACCTAATTCTGACCCCTGAAACTCTACATTACTTAATCCTGAACCCCTGAACTCTGCATTACCTAATCCTGACTCCAGAACTCTACATTACCTAATCCTGACCCTTGAACCCCTCATTTCTTAATCCTAGCCTGTGAACTCTGCATTATTTACTCCTGACCCCTGAATTTTGCATTACCCAATCCTGATACCTGAGCTATGTATTACTTAATCCTGATCCCTAAACTCTGCATTACCTAAACCTGATCCCTGAACGCTTCGTTACCTAAACCTGATCCCTGAACTCTGCATTACATACTTCTGACCTCTGAGCTTTGCATTAATTGAGAATTGGTCCTGACTCCTGAACTCTGCTTTACATAATTCTGATCCCTGAATTCTGCATTACTTACTCCTAACCCCTGAACTTTGCATTACTTACTCCTGATCCCTGAAACCATAATTTCTTAATCCTAGCCTGTGAACTCTGCATTACTTACTCCTGACCCCTGCATTTTGCATTACCTAATCATGACCCCTGAACTCTGCTTTACATAATTTTGATTCCTGAATTCTACATTACTTATCCTAACCCTGAATCTTGCATTACCTAATCCCAACCCCTGAACTCTGTTTTACATAAATCTCATTCCTGAATTCTACATTACTTACTCCTAACCTCTGAATCTTACATTACCTAATCCCGACCCCTGAGCTTTTCATTACCTAATCTTGACCCCTGAGCTTTGCATTACCTAATCCTGATCCCTGAACTCTGCATTACCAAAACCTGATCCCTGAACTGTACATTACATACTTCTGAGCTTTGCATTAATTGTACATTAATCCTGGCCACTCAGCTTTGCATTACCTAATCATGATTTCTGAACTATGCATTATGTGCACCTGACCTATGAGTTTTGCGTTACTCAATCCTGACTCCTGAATTCTGCATTAATTAAACCTGACCTCTAAACTCTATATTACTTAAAGTGTTACTAAACCCACAACAGTAAAATCAGTTGGCATATGCAGTAAAGCATGCTTGTTATACTCACTGTGGAACCTAAAAGGTTAATCCTCTGCATTGTGTAAAAAGGCAGTGTGATCCTGTCTTCTCTGATCCTCCTCTTCTTCCACAGTCCCCAAATCATCTCCTGATAGAACAAAGCCTTAGGGGCAAGCTGCACATGCTCAGTTTGGTGTGTATTGCAGAGAGTTTTTTTTGTCTTTGGCCCTGTGCTGATCACATGCACTATCCCATCAGTACTGTCCAGACAGAGGGCCAGGGGTTCTGCAGTCTCATAGGAAAGTCAGAGTAGAATGAAAACTCCTCCTACAAGCTTTCACCGGACACTGATAGAAGTCACAAGACTGCTCTAACTGCTGATGAGAAAACGTATTTAGCAGTTTGGATTTACTAAAATGATTGCATTTCCATGTTCTGTGTACTGCAGGAGACCAGATATAGTGAATGCAGGGTCTTGGGTTTAGTAACACTTTAATCCCATTCCTTAATCCTGCTGTTAGCTCCCTGGATAAAATTAAGGGGCTAAGAAGTGTATAATATAGGATAATTATTTTTCACTTTAATACTTATTGTTCTCTATCTCCTTTCAGTCCTTTTTTTTTTTCACACATGAGCGCAGTCTAATCCCCAGCTGGTGACTCCCACCACAAAGGTCTTGGTTGTGAGTTTTTTGCATATCAGTAGACTTCACTGTCCTTAAAGATTTTCATAGTGTACATTTTTTGAACGTTTATTTTAATTTTTTATTTTTTTTTATAGGTTATTCAGATTTTTTTTTTTTTATTATGACATTTGTTTTGTATTTTTTTCCTTTTACCATTTCAGGCTCAGCTCCATCCTCAGCTGATGACTCTCTCCACAAAAAAAGACAAGAGCATTGTTTCATTGCATACAGCGAAGAATATTAGCATATATTACATATTGTGGTTGATTTACATAGGGAGTAAAAGCTGTTCACTTTGCAAAGATAATGTTGGTTCATAAGGTGAAGCTGTGTTCACTATGAATGCCAAAACACGTGCAAGGTAAATTAAAGAATAGGATTCTTCTAACACATGACTGGATATTCAAAGTAATCACAGCTTTGTCCTATCTGCCAACATTAGCATTGGAAAGTGAACGACCTTTATTAATTAAATGAAATTAAAGTAAATCACACCTATTCTCTCACTACAACAAGCCTGATTGTAGGAAGGTCAAATCCAAATGACAGATTTTCTTTATTTACTACCAAAATGTAGCAGCATATAGAAAAACAATGTATAACGTTAGAAAACCCTATTAGTATAAAAAAAAATAACATGAGAAAAAGAAATACATAAATCTCAGCAAGGCATAACACAACCAAGGCCACAAAAACAGTGATTAGCAGAAACTGCTGAATGCTGTAGCCATTCCCTGTGAGTGCCAAGAGAGAAGATAGGCAGCTTAGGCATGTGCCCAGGGTTTGTTGCAAATTGGAAACCAACTGCAACCAACACTGAGTCATATACTAAATGCAAGAAACACATTCACCCTACTGTTCTGGCAGCAGAGATGGTAATGTATCTTCTTAGGCTGCAGTCACACCTGAGCATAGCATCATTGCGCATTTCTATGCGTGATATTGGAACATTTTTATGCTTGTTTTTATGCGTGTTTGTTCCTCTTTGGCATTTTTTTATATATTTATTTTTTGCCAATAGTTAAGAGACCATCTGTTTCATCATTTGTTGCTATGTTTTCAATCCACTTCCTGGGTCAAATCATGTTCAGTGGTGTGCTGTGTGGTGCTTTGTTCTCTGCAAACATTGCAAACACGAGTGATGATGATATGGCGTGTTTTGTGGCAGCATCCACTGTCATGTAATTTTTTTCTAGCAGAGAGGGAGAAGAAGAGGCCACGGAGATACTGGATCCATCTGGCAATCATTGATTGTGAAACTAGAGACCAGTTCTAGGTCATGTACAGTGGCCTACGTGCTCATGAATATACATATTTTGAGTACACCAGGATGTCCATAAAAAGGTAAGTCACTTCTATTATTGATTTTGAATTATGATTGTTGTTGTTGCTTTCCTATCATGTCTAATTATCCTCCCTTCTTTTTTGGCACAGTTTCGACGAGTTGCTGGGTTTACTTAGTCCTCATTTGCAGCCAAAGGACACATACTTCTGAAATAGTATACCTCCCTGACTGTTTGGCAGCGGCAGAATTGCTCCCCTGCGCAAATTGCTGTAGCTCTACGGCAAGTGCTTTAAGGGATGTAGGGGGTGCACGCATGCCGCGTCACTTAGGAGCCAAAGCACATGCCCAGCGGCCTCAATGTCTTTCGGGCACCTGCCATCGCTCCTCACAGAGCCAGAATGGGGATTTGTGTGTGTAAATGCTTAGGAACAAGGATCGGTCTCCTCCCCAATCAGTCTCATCCCCCCACAGTTAGAACACACACAGAGGGAACACGTTTAACCCCTTAATCACCCCCTAGTTAACCCCTTCCCTGTCAATGACATTTATACAGTAATCAGTGGCTATTTATAGCTCTGTTCACTGTATAAATGTCAATGGTCCCAAAAAAAGTGTCCGATCTGTCCACCGCAATCCTGATAAAAAATGGTGATCGTTGCCTATAGTAGTAAAACAATAAAATAAAATAAATTCAATAAATCGTTTCCCTATTTTGTAGATGCTATAACTTTTGCGCAAACCAATCAATATATGTTTATTGATGCTTTTCTTTTGTTTATAGCACAAAAAATAAAAACCGCAGAGGTGATCAAATACCACCAAAAGAAAGCTCTATTTGTGGGGAGAACAAATTTTGTTTTTGGTACAACATGGCACGACTGTGCAATTGTTAGTTAAAGCGATGCCCTGCCATATCGCAAAAAATGGCCTGGTCAGGGAGGGGGTAAATCCTTCTGGGGCTGAAGTGGTTAATCATCACACTGAGGTAAATTAATTAGCTTGTTTTCAATGCATATTCATAAACTAAACACCAAGCACACATTTCAAAATTAATATAAAAAAAGTTATTTAACAAAATATATATAATATGGATGAAAAAGCATTCTTGCCAGACAAACTGTTGACTTTCGGTTGAACTGTAATCTGGATAGAGAAAAGGCCTGTGGATGTAGTGTATCTAGAATCCCTCCAAACTTTTGACACAGTACCCCATCAACGCTTAATTTACAAAATGAGGTCTCAATAGGGTATGTATCAGTATAGAAAACTGGTTACATGAGCCTGACCAAAGGGTGGTGGGAAAAAAAGCGTATCTTTGGAATAGTACGGATTTTTTTAGTGCAGTACCTGCTTAACTGGTTCATAACATAGAGGTTGCTATACACAGCTCAAACTCACTTTTTGCGCTAATATATATAATTGTTTTGTAGGTACCTAGCAACTGGACAATCATTGGTTAGTCTCTACACTATGCTTTTCTGGTGGGAAAATCAACTGCCAGGTAATCTGGGACACATGCGCTTCAATTTGGGATGTCTTGAAAGATGTTGTTCTAAAAAAGTCAACAAAAGTCAACAGAAGAATGGTTAGCGGTCTCTGTGCTTTTCCTACAACACTGCAATTTTCCTGTCTTGGCACTATTGATGGGAAGCACATCAGAATTGTGAAGCCAATGGGTAGTGGAAGTTACTTAAATTATAAGAAGTAGTTCTCATTTGTTTTAATGGCAGTGGCTGATGATAACTATTGTTTTTGTTATATCGATATTGGGGCCTATGGCAGCAACTCTAATTCTGGCATTTTTAGCCACTCATTATTTGGCCAGTTGTGTGCAGAAGGCTGGACCTTCCAGAAAATAGACCTCTCCCTGGAACAAATGGCACTCCTCTGCCAAGTGTATTTGTGTGGGATGAAGCATTTATGTTAAGTGATCACCTGCCACGGCCATATTCTGGGCATAATCTAACTGCGGAAGCAAGTTTTCAAATTATAGGCTAACAAGAGCATTTTGAGTGGCGAAGTGCATTTGGATCAAAAGTGAAAAGTGGTCCTGCGCAAATCTACCAAAAATCCTATATAAAGTGCTACGTGCTAATGAATAATATAAAAAATAATTAAATATATAGAAAGCAGGCAAAAAACAAAGTCCATATGATGGATATCAAAGTCTTGTTCACTGGCACCAATTGGGAAAAGAGCAGGCAAAAACGGTACTTATAGAAACTCGGGGGGCTGAAGGCTCCCAGAACTCTCACCTCCAAGTGTAGAAAAGTAGGCACATCAAACAAAGCAGACCACCTCCATTCTCGTTACCAGCCACCAGGGGGTGGCCAGGGGGGGAAGTGCATTTGGAATCTTGTCAAACAAATGGAGGTTTCTGTACACACCAATTGTCCTCAAGATGCAAAACACAATCGGTGCTGTGAAAGCTGCTTGTGTCCTACAAAATTTGGACAATGGGACGGATTTCAGTTTGAGGATTTATTGCAACACACGCAACATGGAAAGAGCTCAATGGACTGGAGTTTGTGGAACCAAACAAGGTGCACAGGTCAGGGATACGTATGCTTCCTAATTCATGTCTCCATCAGGCAGGTCCCATGGCAGCTTGAGGCCATTGATTAATCGTACATTTAGACAAATAAAGATTTTTCATGTGTTATTGGTTACCAAAATGTCACTGAATAATAAATAAATTGAATAATAAGAAGCCTCGATTTTATTCACTGTATGTATGTTTGTATATGTAGCTTTACTTTATCTATACAATATACATGCCAAGGAATGCAGAGAGCAAAAACACACCAAACTAAAAAAATAGATATGGGGGTGCGCATGCCCAAGAGAGAAAACCAAAAAAATAATGTTTTGCTCATGAAATAGATCATGAAAAGAAAGAAAAAGCCAATGAGTGTATGTGTATATACTTATATAAAGCATATTGATTCTGTAGAAGAAGAAAGAGATGAAAGGATATGAAAATAGTAATAAATTGCTAATCTTTTTTAGCCTATTCCAATAATACAGGTCCTATATTATAGAAATCTGCTAAAAAGATTAGCAGATTCTGATAATCAAAATCTGCTAATCTTTTTTTAGCATATTTTTATAATGATGAAATGCCCAATTGCTTTCTGGTCTTGAAGTGGTTAATAACAATTAAAAGAGAATATTTGCTATATTTTCCTATTTCTAAACATATGCAGAATGATTACTAAACTTACTTTTGTCATCTTTCACATTTCCATCAAATCCATTCCAGTTTGAGAAAACCTGCTGGCCAATATTCTACCAGGCCCTCCACTTCTTGGCACAGCTTTTGTAGTTGGAGCCCTTGCAATCGTATAGGCAGGGGTGTGCCTTGATCATTCGAATAAATGGCTCTGGATTGAACAGGGTGACTGTATCCTCCATTTTTAGTTATAAATATGGCCACTTTGTGACTACCTGTTAAAAATTAGTTATTTCCTTTTGGGAGGTAACTTTTCATTTGTGCATAAAAACTCACCAATTTGTATGTCAAGATGCGCATAAGCGCATAAAAACGCGCAAATCACACGTTTTTTTATGTTCACCTAAGGGAATGAAAACGTGCCAAAAACGCCCCAAATCTGCCTGAATTGAGCTACAAAAAAAGCTCCAGAACTTTTTTTAAGCTTCAGGTGTTTGACTTGATTTTCTCTAGTCATCTTCCAGGACAGCACAACCTGAGAGATGACTGGTTCACCTGACAGGAAACACAATCAACACGAGGTTAAAAGGCCCCTCCGTTCTCCCTGCACCTCAGTTCTTGATTGTGTTTCCTGGCAGCGAAACATTTATTATTTTGTCAGACCTGAAGGTTGTAGTGACTGGTCCCCCCCTGAGAGCTGGATGCCAAAGCCATGGAGGACTGCAGGTCTAGCCAGGGCTCAGCCCCTTCTCAGGGGGCCTCAATGGCTGGGGGTTTTTTCCCCGGCAATGAGTTTTCTGGGCTACAGAGGGGTATCCCGGAGCTTCTATGGGCACATACCTCCTTCACTGCCTTCCACCCAGTCAGGTACAGGGGAGCTGGGGAGGGCCAGAGCTTAGGCTGGAGTCCAAACCGCTGGGGGGGCAAAGGACGTCTGTCTCCTGCAGGTGTTTGCTCCATAGGAAAAGCTGGTAACACTCATGTGTTAGGAGTGAGCATTGTGGCTGGGTGGAGTAAGGCGGTGCCGCTTCCGTTTCTGGGCGCGGTCACTTACGGTTTCTAGTTTATGCCAAAATGGCAGATCTGCAGACACTAGAGCCCAAAAGTCCCTTTCCAGTGGCGGGACTCCAATAAAATGGTGCAGATCGGTGCTGTTTTGGCTATAAGAATCCGTGGAGACAGGCAGAGGCCCCACAAGCCCTCCCACCTTCTGGATCCTCACAGCTGGGCTCCTTGGTACGGAGCCAGCAGAGACCAGATATGGAAAGAGAGGAGGATACAGCAGTGCCTTTAGCCCAGGAGGACGCCACAGGTGGTGAATCATCCTCTGTTTGGTAGGTGGGGGTTAAGAGGGATCTTACCCACACCACTGGGGGGGCACAGGAGAAGGGTCTTTTGTCTCCTTAGAACCCAGTGGATCTACTCATCTGCAAACACCCCTCTCCCCCTAGAACAAAAAGGTGTGGGAATTGCAACGAAAAGCTCCCACAAGATCATGTAAAGCCTTTTTGTTACAGGTGCATACATAAGCTGCCGGGTAAGGAAACCTCACAGGTTATGAGGGATTTCCTTATGTACAGTCAGAGATGCTTTCTACCCTTCAATATCTGAAGACAGTTATAGCATCTAAGGAAGCGCCTAGTACTAGTAACAGAGAGATTCTGTCCTCTAGAGAAGGCACTTTCTCTCAGGAAGGTATTTCTGGCAGAGGTCGGAAAACCCTGCAGAGACCCCCATCCTCTGTCACTTCGGGAGTAGAGGAGTTTGAGGACCCGGAGGAGTCAGATGAAAACTCATTAGAGGAGGGGGGAAACTTAGACTCTGAGAGCCAGGGTAGTGACAGCCCTAGGAGTAACAGACACCTTTTTCCCGTGGAGGACATGGGGCAGTTACTCACAGCACTCTATGCTCCTGAGGATATCCCAGAATCTCCAGTTCAGACGACAACCCGGGATAAGATGTACAGGGAGTTGGGTAAAACTCAGTCCAGGGTATTCCCAGTCCATCAGAGTCTGAAGGAGGTAATTTTGAGAGAGTGGAAGGACCCGGAGAGAAAGGTCCTTAAACTCAAAACTTGGAAGAGGAGGTTTCCCTTTGGGGAAGAATAAGAGGAGAAGTTTTTCAAGACCCCAAAGTTAGACGCAGCCCGGTCACAGGTCTCTAAGAATCTGATTTGTCATTTGAGGACTCAGGTAACCTAAAGGACCAAATGGACAGAAGGGCTGAGCCTCTACTGCGAAGAGCATGGGATGCCAATGCGGCAGCCATGGCTCCTGCTTTGGCGTCAGCCTGAGTGGCAAGAAATGTGGATGCATGGTTGGGCAGGCTCTCCAACCATGTTGCTAGAGGGAGTAATTCCAAAGACGTCACAGACTCTATAGAGATAATAGGCAAGGCTGTGGCATATTTAACAGACACGGCAGTGGAAACTGTCAGGACTGTCAGGATGGACTGTTTATTGAAAACACAGGTACACAGGTAATACTCTGGACAACCCAGTGAGAGTTGTTGGAGGATATCGCCCCCACCAATCTCAGAACTAATCTACATACACTTCCCATAATATCTAAGGCAGACAGACACAATAGAACATTGGAATACAACCACACCCCAAACGACCCAGCAAAGAGTACACAACAAATCTAGATCTCATTAATCAGCATTCCTTTCATCTACTTCTGTCCACTGAGTCCCAAAATAGATTTTTTAAGACCAGCTTGTCTTGTGAGTGTGGGAGGAGAGCAGGGTACAAGTAGTGGAACAACCAAGGTTGCAAAGGTCTCATTTGGGACTAAACCCTGGCATTTAACCACCATGGGAACATGGAATATGTAAAAAGGGTCCTGCTGCAGGGCCCTTATAAAGGGTCCCATGACAGGAGTAAAAGGGCCCAGGATCAGTGGGAAAAACCCTAGGACCAGAGGAAAAGCCCTGAAGGTTCTGGTTACATCTCTGGTCCATAGCCCTGCATTGGATGTGATGATGCCAGGGGCATGGGGGAGCACTGTCTGCCAGAGATATGAAAGATCAGGTAAGTAAAATGCTTTTAGTCTTTCCTAGACCTAAATGAGCATTTAACCCTTACAGTGCGTGTGCAGCCACAATGCAAGGAGGAATTTTCAGATTTCCCTGGGTTGGGCTTTAAAGTACATGGAGGAATGAATAAGTAGTACTGGAACCCTAAGGTTACCCTATTGGTTTTTCTCTCCAATGGTGTTGTAGTGGTGTTTTGGACAGGGTGTCTGGATTTTGGGCTTGAAGCTTCTACGCACCGAAGGATCACCACAGTTTCATTGGTTTGTGATGCCACTAAATGGATTTGAGATTGAAGGGTTTATAGTTCAGATATAATTGTATTCCAATACAACATTAAATGGAAAGTTTTATAAAAAGAGCCAACGCATTTCAGGAGCCAGAACACATCCTCTTGATCAAGGCTTAAAGTATATCTAAAGGCAAAACTTTTTTTTAGTTTTGAAGGGGAGAGGGATTAGAATCCCTGTCAGTTTTTATAGCTGTCTGTGCCCCCATTAAAGAGATTCACCCTCCTTAATTAAGTTTTGCCTATAGTTCTACTTTAAGGGTAACTAACAATGTAAATGGGCTTCTTTTCCCACACAGTAGCTCCATTAGCCACTGAGGGTTTCATTGGTTTGTGCCATGCTGCTCCACTCCTGTAGTTCATTTTATCCTTTTCTTATTGAAGTATTTATGATTTTAATGCTCGAAGGTCACCTAGCGCCCTGTTGTCTTACGTTTTCTTCACTTTGCAAAAGATACATACAAACACATAAAGAGCTGTATGGCAGAAATAGTTGCAGGCAATTATCTCTTCACTTCACATATTGACTAGTCTTCTTTCTCCTCTGCTACCTCCGACAGCTAGCCAATAGCTCACTGCAGACAAAGATTGATAAGTATTGTACAGTATATACTGGTTGATATTTATACATCACTGTATTTGACACACTATTTGCAGAATTTGCCTTTCTGCATACTATGCTCATAGATGGAAAACACCTAACATATGTATTGTAATGAATGTGTTATAGGAAGAACTACATTATTTGTAGTACTCCTATACAGAGAACTACAAAAATGTATCCTGCATTATTCCAGCTTGCATGTAAAACCGAGAAGCAAGTCAGCTGTAACCAATTGCTCCAGCAATCCAGTCCCTCAACATCACAATTCTGGTGACAACTGTGTCATTTTGGATTCACAGTGCTCACCAGGACACATAGGCAGAATCTCAGACAAAGCCATGGATACCTGACAGAGTATGCTTCCTCCATCTCATGTTGCCAGTGTAGTTCCTGCAAGCTGTGGGGGCAGGAGAAGGCTTGGTGCTCTGTGTGGGGGACCAAGACTATGCACATGACCAAGACCAGGGCCTTCTGGAACTTGGTGGAACTCAGTTCCCCCACCTCTAGCTCAATCCCTCTGCTCTCTGCTTACCATCATCACTTGTAAGCACAGAAGTCCAGCTTCTTTGTGTAACCCCCCCCCCCCCCCCCAAACTCTGTCTCTGTATGTAATGCACTCCTGGTATTTAATGCCCCTTTAAGACCTTCCCATTGTGAAATTTGACCAGACTCACTATTTGATGGAGGAAGTGTGTGGGGAGAGGGGGATTTGGGGGTCGTGGTTGAGTTCCTGCACCTATTTTCAGAGAAAAAAAAGATCCGACCAAGACAGATTGCGATCATGCCACAATAAGTATCCCTGCAGCCTAGATTTGAACAGTGAGCAAGTTTGGCAAATCCGTGGCCTGACCATGGCTCTGTGTTAAAGCATACCTGAACCCAGGACACAAATTGTGGCACCTGAATTCAGTTTCATTTCTCTGGATTTTTTTTCAATTATTTTCATCTGACGATCCCAGTCAATAACACATTTCCTGCTTTAGGATGGCCGCACTTATTCCAGTCTTCTTCCACTCTTTCCATGGGGGCTCCCTTGGACAGCTGCAGTGTCACCCCTATGGAGAGAGTAGTGTAACATGGGCTAGTAGATTTAGTTGGACTTTGAATAAAAATTTAAGGACTGTTGTCCTAAACCTAGAAAGAATAAAAAATGTTTACCACATGTGGAGAACGTCCTCAGGAACAGAGCAGCCTCAGAAACAGTCGAGAAAGATGGGTAAAGGTGTGCCAAATAAGATGGGACCATATACCAACTTTGGTTTTTAAGAGATTCAACTATGAGTGTGTTGATGGAGCAAGAAGCCATTGTGGACCAGATTCTGAAGTGCTGTTTATAAATATTTGGAATGTCTCCCTTTCAATCACAATGATTGCAATTCTAAACACTCCTTGTGTTTACATCTGAGAGCCCTTCCCTTCCTGTCACAATGTAGAAAGTGGAGGAAGTGTGGATTTATAGATGAATGTTTATAAATGAAGAGATCAGCAGAGGTAGCATGTTCATGATGAGGGGTTGTAATTGATTGTGGGATCTTTTTTAACCCTTTCACCCCCTACTTCCCTGTACATCTCATATCATTGCTGTGGAGGGCCACAATATTTACTTCTCCTTTAATGGTTTGACATCCAGCTTTGTTTACCTGACTTCTTCTGGGTGTCAGGCTGCAGCTATCTTCATTGGCCGGTGTGGAATGATGTTACTCTTGCACATGCACACGCGTGCATTTTTTTTAATGCAGATGACACATTGCATATCTCTTTTGCAATAAGCCTGTTCACTGTTTACCAGATCAATATGAGCTGCAATATCTCAGTTTTCATATTGTTCTGTTAAGCAGTTTGGTGGGCCATCCAAGTGGGGGAATCTTCACTATCTAGTGTGTTACTGGATGCAGATTTTCACACTGGGACTTTTTTGCACAGTTTGAAATCCTTACTAATTGCAGCGTGTGTGTGCACTTGTTCAAGATCTTGTTTACACTTGATTTTTTGATATTTACTTTTTTTGTAATTTCATTTTGGATTATGTATGTTCACTTTCATTTTGACAATGTATACGGTTATATGATTAGCCCAGCACTCTTTATTTATGTTTCAGTTTATTTGGTATCAAGGTATGGTGCAAGTATCTTTTTAGTGTTGAAAATATATTTATTGAACATTTCAAGTGAAAACAATAATAGACAGTAACCGTCATGAGGCAAATACAAGCAGGAACAGTATTTTTAAGTTGGATCATGTAAGCCTTGATTTAGGCTCCATGCACACTGGGCTTAAAAAAAATCTACAGTTCCCTTGGTAGAAAAAAATGCTAATATAGAGCATTTTTTTGTACACATGTTTAGGCACATTTAGGAGTTGTGATAGATTCATCCGAGACAGGGGCTTTTGGAGGGGACTGAATGCTAGCCTCTTGCTACCGACTATTGGCCCTGGCATTTGAGGGAGCTCCAAGCATTTAGGAAGATATTCTGTTATGTAACGCAAATGCACATTATTAGGGAGGCCATGATGGTCTCTGTCAGCTTGGGACTCAGTGCACAGATGTATGTGAAAGGAATGCTGATTAATGAGATCTGGAAAGCCGGGTCTTTCACTCAATAGCACTGGCCACTGGGCAGAGGTTACAAGACCTCTGCCCTACGTCTGTGGCAGTTGGCGGTCACTTCCCAGCAGCAGATCAGGATACAGGGGGAGAAGGTAGAGGAGGTGTTCGTCATCCCTCCCCAACAGTTGGCCAGAGTGGAGGAAGCAGTCTTTCCTCCCCAGCAAATATCCGTGCACCTGGGAGATAGTACCAGAGACATGTCGCCCCAGCAGCCAGATGAGGGAATGGAAGAGAAAGTAGCCAGCTCACCTCCCCAATGGCAGCTACACATTTTGGGAGTGGAGGTAGCCAGCCTCCTGCCCCAATGGTTAGCCGAAGTGGATGATGTGGAGTCCCCAGCAGAAGTGCTGGCAATAGGGCAGAGTGCTACCAACCTCTGCCCAGCAACAGCAACAGTAAAGCTTCTACTCCCAGCTGAATCACTGGCAACACACTAGCCTCTGCCTAGCACCTATGATGTCTCTACAGCTTCAAGAAACTGGGATGATCGGCCCATCTGTCCAGCAGCAGACTGAGACCTGGAAAGTTAAAAACCACCCAGCTGAAGCGATGGCAGCCGGACAGAGAGTCAATGACCTCTGCCCACACAAACTAATGACAATTATTCCTTGCAGGCTAGAATGGAGATCATGCGGACTGGCTATGTGAGTTCACTCTGCCCAACTAACGCATGTCCAGACCAGGTGGAGGTTTGGGACCTTGTTAGATGACTTTTGATGGGGGAGAAATATGATAGACAGAGGTTTTTGAAGGGGACTGAATGCTAGCCTCTTGCGTACTGACTATGGGCCCTGACTGGCCTGTCAGTTTAGGTGGACAGCCATGTCTTGGTAGGTTTGCAGTTGTGCCATACTCTATCCGTTTTCTGATGTTGGATTGAACAATACCCTGTGAGATGTCCAAAGCTTGCAATATTTTTTTTTTTAACCTAATCCTGCTTTAAACTTCTCCACAACTTTATCCCTGACCTTTCTGATGTGTTCCTTGGCCTTCTTGGCCTTCATGATGCTGTTTGTTCACTAAGGTTCTCTAACAAACCTCTGAGGGCTTTACATAGCAGCTGTATTTATACTGAGCTTAAATTATACACAGGTGGACTCTATTTACTAATTAGGTGACTTCTGAAGGCAATTGGTTCCACTAGATTTTAGTTAGCGGTATCAGAGTAAAGTGGGGCTGAATACAAATGCACACCACACTTTTCACATATTTATTTGTAAAAAAAATGTTGAAAACCATTTATCATTTTCCTTCCACTTCACAATTATGTGCCACTTTGTGTTGGTCTATCACATAAAATACATTTACGTTTTTGGTTGTAACATGACAAATGTGGAAAATGTCAAGGGGTATGAATACTTTTTTAAGGCAGTGTAAAAGGAATGCAAGAGGTGATGTTAATGAGATAAGCAAATACTGCTAAATAAGAGTTATGTGTATTCTTACTGGAATCCCGGTGTTTCGTGTGTATTTGTTCTAGATTTATGCGGTACTCCAGTGTGAAACTCTGCCTCTGAGCAGTAGTGGGTGGAGCTGCTTGGCTCCTCCCACAGCTGTTTTCTACACAGGCTAAATGCAACACAGTGATGATGTCACTGCTACTTTTACAAGGTAACATCTGTGTATGTAAAGGCAAGTGGTGCTAACAAAGTGGATTTACAACCACTTTTGTTCTTGAGGAATATATGTTAAAGTTTTTTTCCTGGAATAGCAGTTACATTGTATATTGTATTTAAAAAAAAAAAAAGGTATAATGTATAAGCAGAGACCACAGTTTCTCACTTCCATTTTCTCACATTCTATATCTTCCTTTCTTTTTTCCATGTTATGTATTTACTTTTAAGATTTTTGGCCTTATAAAAAGGTCTCAGTCCTAAGGCAACTAATTACAATCCACCTTGTACTAGTCTGACTTCTGTCGTTTCTTTATGATTGCTTGCTGTGAATTTCTTAAGCTATAAAATGGGGCTTAAAGCCTAATTCCAGACAATTTGTTTTACTTTTCAAAAAAAGAGGAGAATTAAACAGTTCTAAGGGCTGAAGTTTTTTTTTTACCTTTGTGCATTCTATGCATAAAGGTAAAAAACCTTCTGTGTGCAGTTCCCCTACTCCCCCCCCCCCCCATTCTTAATTGAGTTCCCTCTGATCCACCGATATTCACGATAGCCTTGGCTGAGACAGCAGCGAGAGCCCATTAGCTGCCACTGTTGTCAATCACAGCCAGCAAGCCAATGAGGAGAGAGCGGCGGCTGGGCCGAGCCACTAATCTATGTTTCTTGTGAACGAGTAGAGCATTGGCTCGGGAACGAGTCCGAGGGCAAGCAGCTTTCTCTGGGGGCACTGCTTGAGGAGAAGGTGCTAGGAGCGTGGGCGGGGGACCTCAAAAGAAGAGGATGGAAGCAAAACCACTGCACAGACCAAGCAAGTATAACATGTTTGTTATTTAAAAAAAAAAACAAAGCTTTAATACCACTTTCAATTTTTGTCCCCATTGAAGCGATTTTATTTTACTTGTTGTCTCTGTGATACCCAAGAAATGAAAGGAGCTACCACAAAGGAAAGGCATGGACAACACTAAAAACATTGTGAGGCATGTGATCCTTCCCCCCCACTTCCCCCCCACTTTATTAAAATGTATCTATGGTCAAAATCTAAAATCATTATATTCACTTCCACATTGTAATTCAATTCTAGCCTATGCCTATTAATCTGAACAATCCTAAAGTTTGTAAAATTACTTTTTGAGGATCTTCACTCATTTATTTTTTTAAAGCGGAGCTCCCCCCAAAAGGAGAAGCTCCACTTGTTTGCTTCCTCCCCCTTCGCTGCCACATTTTCACCTTTCGAAGGGGAGGGGGGAGTAGATAACTTCAAAACCAGGTACTCACTTCCATTTCCCACAGGTCCCAAATGACAAAGGAAATTCAGAAAGCAAAGCGTGACTCGCACATGAACAGTAGGAAACCCTTAGTGAAGATACCGAAGCCTGCACCCAAAGCAAATGGATGGATCGGCTTGGGGTGCCGACATTGCGGGATACATGGAAAGGTAGATATCCTTATATTAAAAGTCAGCTGCTACAGTATTTTTTGTGGTTTGAACACCGTTTTCATATGCGGGCGCTACTCACGTATGTGTTTGCTTCTGCACGGGAGCTCGGAGGGATGGGGTGCGTTTAAAAAAAAAAATGTTCTTCTTATTTATTTTACCTTTTATTTTTACACTGTTTTTTAGAAAAAATAAAATTGTGTCACTTTTATTCCTATTACAAGGAATGTATACATCAAAAAAGCATGACAGGACCTCTTAAATATGAGATCTGGGGTCAAAAAGACCTCAGATCTCATATTTACACTTAATTGCAAAAAAATTATCATTAAAAAAATAATTTAAAAAATAGCCCTTTAAGAGCTATGGGCAGAAGCGATGTTTTGATGTCGCTTCTGCCCTGCATTGTTATGGAGACGGGTGGGGGCCATCTTCCCCTCACTTGTCTTAATGTCAAGCACAGAGAAACATCCAATCACCTCCGCCGCTGCCGACGGCTCTGGTAAGCGGCTGAGGGCATTGGAGCGCGGCGGGAGGGGGGTCCTCTCCCGCCACCGATAAAAGTTATCATGCAGTGAATCCGCCGCAGAGACCACTCTTATTGGAAACCGGACCGTGGGCTAAAGAAGAGGATACTGGGGTTATGGCAGCTAGCTGCTACCATAACAACAATACCCCCTTCAAATTAAGCACGTACATCATCGTGCGGCAGTCCGAAAGTGGTTAAAAAGAGCAGAAATGAAGAGGGTATCCAATGCACTCCATGACTGAGTTGTATACCCACTCCCACCCCCTGAAGCGGAAAGGGTCAAGGTACATATAGTAACAACTGGGAGTGGTCAAGGTGGGTATTCAAAGGTGTGCTAAAACTTCCAAACCTTATTATGCCTATCCAAAAGTCACTCAGTGTCCGTTAGGTATTCAATCCTTTGGATATCTTGGATCCTTGCATGGAGGCAGACTCAGGCTGTTTCCATCTAAGCATTACTAAACAAAGCGCTGCTGTGAGAAGATGTGATAGGAGCCTTTTAGACATTTTTGAGAACTTAAGCCTCATACACATCATCAGATTTTCCGACGGGAATTGTGTGATGAAAGGCTGTTGGTGGAAAATCTGACCGTTTGTACGCTCCATCAGACAATTGTTGGACAACTTTCTGTTGACAAATGTTGGATGGCAGGTTTATAAATTTTCCGTGGACAAATGTCTGTTGTTGGATTTTCTGAGCATATGTACACAAGTCCATCAGACAAAAGTCCAAAGTACAAACACGCGTGCTCAGAAGCAAGGACAAGCCAGAATGTAGCATTTGTAATGGAGAATTAACATTCGTGACTTGGCAAATTATGAAATTTAGAAATGCTGCATGGATAGGGGGCGTGACCGGATGTTGAGGTGAGAGATCGTAGAAGGGCCTGGACCTCACACCAGCTCCTATGTAGAATTCTGCAGTGCAGAGTGTGGCAGAAGCTAGGAGGCAACAGCTCCGGTAAGCGGCCGAGGGCATTGGAGCACGGCGGGAGGGGGGGCCCTCTCCCACAGCAAAGGCATATGACATCATTGGTCATGATTAATAAAGCAACCAATTGGTCCAAGAACTCCTCCTCCTCCTGTTCCGGGACTGGACCTGGGTCAAAACAATAACCCCAAAGGCCAATAATAAATAACACGTTATCTCCTCCGATTCCGCAACATGGCTGGTTGACGAATGGTCGTTTAGAAATTAACTGAAAAACACAAAATGAAAAGTGCAAACTGAAAAGCTCTAAATGAAAAGCGCGAACTGAAAAGCGCAAACTGAAAAGCACTAATCAACACTCATCAAACTTCTACTAACATGAAATTAGCAGAAGGAGCCCAAAGGGTGGCACTAAAGACCACATAGTACGTCACTACGTTTGTGTTTGATGGCCGACAATTCCTTGACGTTTGCATGCAAGAAAAAATCCAGGCACATGCCTTTGAACAAAAGTCTGAGTTTTTGTCTGAAGAAAATCAGATCGTGTGTACAAGGCTTAAGAAAGGAGGCAACTCCAAGATAAAAGTTTTAGGAGCCTATTACCTAAAAATGGCCTAAAAAGTAAACAAATTCAGCCACCACATCTAAGAACTGATAAGCTGCAATGTAATAAATGTTTTCTTTAATTCTTGTATGATGTAAAGCAAGGAGAGAAACAAAAATTATAACATTTTGGTGAATGTTTTCTTCTAAACAGCTTGAAACATAGTGAAAAGATAGAATCCTGTAGTAAATACAGCCAAGTAATTGGCATTCCCTTTCATTCTAGCAGCCTTGAAGCTACTCTCAATAAAAGGAGAAGGTTGTGTTTGCATTGCTATATACACTTGTTACTGTCTTAAATTATTTGGATTAATAACACTATCATTACGCACACAAAAATCAGCTATAAAAACTATCAGAGACCCTTGCTATTTGCTGTTTTTCATTAGTAAATATTTACTGACTGTTCTGCATTAGTAGCGCAAAGAACTAAACCAAGATTTGTTTTTAGGTCAAAACATCAAATGTAATGATGCCTTCAAGACATCCTTAATTACCCAATTACCCTTACTCGACATCCTTAATTACCCAAGATACCCTTTCGAAGATCCTTGGTTGAACAAACAACACAAGAGAAATGTAATGGCGCAAATATATTTGACTGCAGTTATTTCATTTTCTCTACTACATGAATATCTCATTATCTGCAGGTGCAGATTTTGCCTGCTGGGCTACTATTGTCACCACTGACATTTTTGTTTTTCTTTTTTATTATTTACACGTTAAACTGCAAAACACAGCTGATTAACAAAGGAAATTAGATTAATAAATATAACATAAGGTTCTCAATTCTGTGCAGTTGTATACCACCGATTGTCCTTTTTTTTTCTCTTAAAGAAGAACTTCAGCCAGACGTATAACATCTGTATTACATTGCTGTCATTCACTTAGCTCTTGAATATGTAGTTTCCCTGGCAACCACAATAGTTAATTAATATGATATAATAATTGTTACATATTAATTAAAATTTGTTGAAAGTAATTTTTAAATAATTAAATGTTGGTAGTTATGTTTTTCTGCACTTTCCTAGGGGAAGGAAGAGAATTATGTAATTTATGGAATCCCTAGCATCCATATTGCAAACCCTTGCCCGTTGGTGCTGAAAACCTCGAAGTGGCTAGCACTTCTGCCTAGCTGCATTAGGGTCATCGGTTCGAATCCCAACCATGGCATTACCTGCCTGGAGTTTGCATGTTCTCCCTGTGCGGGTTTCCTCCTACACTACAAAGACATCCTGGTAGATTAATTTAATCCTCTGTAAATTGACCCTACTATGTGTATGTATGAATATGAGTTAGGGACCTTAGATTGTAAGCTCCTTGTGGGCAGGAACTTATATGAATGTACACTTTATATGTGAAGTTCTGTGTAAACAGACAGAGCTGTATACAGTAAGTACCTGAAATAAATAAAACATACTACACACATAGGACTGTTTAATGGCTGAAGGGGAGAAGAACTACTCATCTATTCCCTCGTTACCTCTTGCCTTGACTATTGCAACTTCCTTCTTATTGGCCTACCTCTCCATAGACTATCCCTTCTTTAGTCTATCATGAATGCTGCTGCCAGACTAATTCACCTTACCAACCACTCAGTGTCTGCCACTCCTCTCCTCCAATCTCTACACTGGCTCTTGTCTCTCAATGTCACCCAAGCTGTCCTTTCCGCTCTTCTCAAGACCACCTGCTCTCAAGCTCCCTCGTCTCCTCCTCCCATGCTCATTTCCAGGATTTCTCCAGAGCCTCTGCCACCTCAATCTGTCAAGCAATCCCTGAAAACTCATCTCCTCAGGGAAGTCTACCACAACTCCAACAATCTTTTACCACTTCCATCAGCTCATTCCTCACAGTTAAAACCTCTTGTACCACTTGCCCCACCCTATTAGATTGTAAGCTCTTCTGAGCAGGGTCCTCTTAATACTCTTATATTTTATTGTATTATAACTGTATTGTCTCCATTTTTGTATTTGAAAGTGTTGCATAAACTGTTGGTGTTATATAAATCCTGTATAATAATAATAATAATAATAATAATAATCTATACTGGAAGAGAAACTATATGTCTTCCTTTTTTGCATGCATGACTCCAACTATAGGCAATAGAGAGGATGTTGTATTATATCTATGAATGTCATATTACAAGTTGTGATGACCATGAGCTTGACCCGAACCCAGCTCATTCACATTTCACAAAATGGTTGAACTAAATAGCCAGATTTATTAAAGTCGTCCATCCAGCCAAACCTATGGCTGCTGCAGTTAGAAGTCATCCATTTAATGGCAGTCCTGCTGTCGGCTTGTTTCACATAATAAACAAGCCTGCAAGGATCCTGGGTGACATCATTGACCAAATATAGTTACTAGCTAACAAATAAAGTCAAATAAACAAGCATATAGGGTCCCCCTCAAAAGCCATACCAGACCCTTATCCAGGCATACAAAGTGGTAAAAAAATGGGAGACTGGCCCATTCCCCAAACTATAACAGGCTACATGTACTATAGAAAAAAAGAGGAATAACAGTCTGGTATAGATTTTGGACGTTAGCTGCAATATTTTTTTTTTTTTTATTCCTAATTGTTACATTTGCAGAAGTACATCATGTAGGTGTGCAACTCCACAGTGTGTTGTTTAAAGTAATTGTGTATATTTTTACATTGTTACATTTTCCCAATGGCAGTGCCCAACTACCCATGCCATTTTTGAACAAAAACTTGCAAAGTGGTATGAAAAAAGTAAAAAAAAAAAGATTACGATATTAGTCTCCCATATAGGGTTCGGACACTATGTTTTGGGCTTCGTAAATTTCCCACTAGGTTCAGCGTCCAGGGAACGAAACTTTGCTTGGTTCACTACTCCTTAATTTCATGCTTCAGTGAATTAAATGGCAAGCTTAAAGATTAACTCCAGGAAAACGGATAAATACACAGATGAATTATATATAAAGGGGAGCTGTTTTACTTGCCAAGTAATAAGTAATTCTGTCCACCAATCTTAGGATTTACACAGCTCTGCCTGTCTGGCAAGCCAGAAAACCTGCCATTTCTCTACTGTAGTTAACGTGGAACTAAAATCTGCTATACTAACCTCTCCTCTTGTCATGAGATATCCGTAAGCTCCTTGGTCTTGTTCCAGATTCGGCATGTTCGCTATCTTGATTGGCCAGGGTTGGATGACATAACTTCCACAAAGGTAATATATGCCAGCATGAAGGCATTTTGGGAATGTACACTGAGTTGCACATGCACAGCAGTTTAGTGTGCATTCTAAAAAAAAAAAGTTTGCATGCAGACAGGTAAGGATCTTATATTGCTGAAGAGACAGTAAAGTCTTCCTGCTAGCATTGGTTTGCAGGCAAAATTCCACTTGCCCCTCCCCAGCCAGTGACTGAACAGTAAGGCCGCGTACACACGCGCGGACTGTTCGCCCAACCTTGTCCGCTGAACAGTGTTTGGGCGGACAGTCCGCTCGTGTGTGGGGCTTCAGCGGACAGTTTCAGCGGACAGTTGGCCGAACAAGGTCTTACGGAAATTCCGAAAAACTGTCCGCTGAAACAAGGTTTCAGCGGACTGTTCGCTCGTGTGTAGGCTTGTTCGGCCAACTAAGTCTCGCGCATGCTCAGAAAGGATTTCCACGTCGGAAGGTTGCATTGCAGTGTATAGGACGTCGTATTTTTCGTCCCGTCGTACGTGCCGTTCACGTCATCGCGCACGCTTTCAGCAAACTGTTCGTCCGTCGTGTGTGGCCATGTCCGTCCATGCTAAGTTTGAGCGGACTGTTCGCTCAAACTGTTGGACGGACAAAGTTGGGCCAACAGTCCGCGCGTGTGTACGCGGCCTAAAAGAAGAATTGGAAGGCTGATGAGCTCATCTCACTGTGACCCTGCTTTCTCCTTCTCTCAGCATATTTCTTATTAGTTTATGAGCACTGCAGTACAAATTATTGGCTCATTGTGGTGCTTCTTCCTTTCCCAGACTAAAATTTGCTGTACATGGATTGCAAGAGGTAGATACTAATTCAGATGCTTGCATTTGAAGGACAAGTTCACCAAACTGGAGTTATTGGCTTGTTCCCCCCATCTCCTTAAAGTGGTGTTGCCACCAAAAAATAAAAAATAGTTTAAAATTCTTAAAAAATAAAATAAAATAAAAATTGTCAATTTTTTTTTACTCACCTCTAAATGCCTCTTGCTAGGGGGTCCCTCGTAGTCTCCCTTCTTCATTGCCCGGGCTGGTGACATCACTTGCCCTCGCGCCGCACAGTCATCTGGGACCTGTCACGTGTCCCAGATGACTGCGCGGCATATGACGGCACCCTGCGCCTCTTGCGCATGCGCAGTGGGTGCCCGGCTGTGGCTTCACAGTAAGAATGATGGTGCCGTGAGCGGGGGCTTCGTTCCCCCGCATCGCTGGACCCTGGGATAGGTAAGTGTCCGATTATTAAAAGTCAGCAGCTGCAGTATTTGTAGCTGCTGACTTTTATTTTTTTGTTTTGTTTTTTAGGGGGCACCCCACTTTAAGTGCAGACCACTAGATTACGGTAAATACATAACTTATTTGTTTTCATCTTTTAAGGTTACTGTGTGGTATAAGCCAAGGAAGCAAATAAAACGCTGTAGTGTATTAATGTGTCTTTATTAAACAAAAATGCTGTACATACAAACTATTACAAATATAGGTATACCACTCAAGACTGACAGATATACCTATAACAAGCAAATTGCTACCTACTTCCCAGCAACAAATCAGAAACTATGGTCCGTATTGAACATAAATATGCTAAAAAGTTACTTAGCTCAGGTTATAGTGGCTTCTTGCTCTCTGTAGGCATCGAGGACTAGGGATGGCTGAACTGTTCGCTCGGCGGTCGGTTCGCAGCGAATTTCGGCTGTTCGCGGTCCGCCCGATCGGCGGACTATTGCTGCTGTTCGCCCGGTGGACTTACGTGTTTACTGTGTAAAAGAACTTTGACCTATGATGACACATCCATCATGTGGTACAGGACAGCCAATTGAGACATTACAGCACATGGACACTTGGACATTCCCCCTAACTTATAAATAGACCCGATCCGGCGGCCATTTTACATTCTTTCTACTGTCACTATAGGGAGAGGTTGCTGTGTGGAGCAGGGAGAGACTACAGTGACCCAAATCGCTAGCTATTAGGTCCACAAAAGTCATTTTAAGGACTGGTATGGTGTAGATGTAGTTCAGGATATATGTTTGAAGCACTGCTATTCAAGTCATTGTTGCAGCAGATTGTCTTTTGTCAGTGCTGAGAGAGGGACAGACAGGACGCTGTGTGTTGCAGAGAGGGACAGTCAGTTTAATCATTAGCTGTTACTATTAGGTCCACAAAAGTCCTTTTCAGGACTGGTATGGTGTAGTAGTACAGGATATAGTTTTGAGTGCAGTGCTATTCAAGTTATTGTTGCAGCAGCCTGTGTTTTGTCAGTGTAAATAGGGACAGACAGGAAGCTGTGTGTAGCAGTGAGGGACAGTCAGTTTAATCATTAGCTGTTACTATTAGGTCCACAAAGGTCCTTTTCAGGACTGGTATGGTAATAGGGTTGTACACGTATAATATTCTTTTTTCCAAATATAGAAAGAATATTATACTTGACTGTTGCCCTTCTGCTGCAGTAGTCCTTTATGAGTATAGGGACTGAGGTACAGTCTGCAAATCACAACCTACTAGTTCCACAAAGGTCCTTCTAAGGACTGGTAAGGTATAGCGTTCTACAGTATATAGGGTTGAGTGAGGTACAGTCTGCTAATCCTTAAGGACTGGTATAGGTCCACAATATATAGGGTTGAGGTGCACTACTGCTGACTGCTGCCCTATTCTGCAGCAGTCCTTTATCAGTATAGGGACTGAGGTACAGTCTGCAAATCACAACCTACTAGTTCCACAAAGGTCCTTATAAGGACTGGTAAGGTATAGCGTAGTACAGTATATAGGGTTGAGTGAGGTACAGTCTGCTAATCACAACCTACTAGTTCCACAAAGGTCCTTATAAGGACTGGTAAGGTATAGTGTACTACAGTATATAGGGTTGAGTGAGGTACAGTCTGCTAATCACAACCTACTAGTTCCACAAAGGTCCTTCTAAGGACTGGTAAGGTATAGCGTACTACAGTATATAGGGTTGAGTGAGGTACAGTCTGCTAATCCTTAAGGACTGGTATAGGTCCACAATATATAGGGTTGAGGTGCACTACTGCTGACTGCTGCCCTATTCTGCAGCAGTCCTTTATCAGTATAGGGACTGAGGTATAGTCTGCTAATCACAACCTACTAGTTCCACAAAGGTCCTTCTAAGGACTGGTAAGGTATAGCGTAGTACAGTATATAGGGTTGAGTGAGGTACAGTCTGCTAATCCTTAAGGACTGGTATAGGTCCACAATATATAGGGTTGAGGTGCACTACTGCTGACTGCTGCCCTATTCTGCAGCAGTCCTTTATTAGTATAGGGACTGAGGTACAGTCTGCTAATCACAACCTACTAGTTCCACAAAGGTCCTTCTAAGAACTGGTAAGGTATAGCATAGTACAGTATATAGGGTTGAGTGAGGTACAGTCTGCTAATCCTTAAGGACTGGTATAGGTCCACAATATATAGGGTTGAGGTGCACTACTGCTGACTGCTGCCCTATTCTGCAGCAGTCCTTTATCAGTATAGGGACTGAGGTACAGCCTGCTAATCACAACCTACTAGTTCCACAAAGGTCCTTATAAGGACTGCTAAGGTATAGCGTTGTACAGTATATAGGGTTGAGTGAGGTACAGCCTGCTAATCACAACCTACTAGTTCCACAAAGGTCCTTCTAAGAACTGGTAAGGTATAGCGTAGTACAGTATATAGGGTTGAGTGAGGTACAGTCTGCTAATCCTTAAGGACTGGTATAGGTCCACAATATATAGGGTTGAAGTGCACTACTGCTGACTGCTGCCCTATTCTGCAGCAGTCCTTTATCAGTATAGGGACTGAGGTACAGTCTGCTAATCACAACCTACTAGTTCCACAAAGGTCCTTATAAGGACTGGTAAGGTATAGTGTACTACAGTATATAGGGTTGAGTGAGGTACAGTCTGCTAATCACAACCTACTAGTTCCACAAAGGTCCTTCTAAGGACTGGTAAGGTATAGCGTACTACAGTATATAGGGTTGAGTGAGGTACAGTCTGCTAATCCTTAAGGACTGGTATAGGTCCACAATATATAGGGTTGAGGTGCACTACTGCTGACTGCTGCCCTATTCTGCAGCAGTCCTTTATCAGTATAGGGACTGAGGTACAGTCTGCTAATCACAACCTACTAGCTCCACAAAGGTCCTTCTAAGGACTGGTAAGGTATAGCGTTGTACAGTATATAGGGTTGAGTGAGGTACAGTCTGCTAATCCTTAAGGACTGGTATAGGTACACAATATATAGGGTTGAGGTGCACTACTGCTGACTGCTGCCCTATTCTGCAGCAGTCCTTTATCAGTTTAGGGACTGAGGTACAGTCTGCTAATCACAACCTACTAGTTCCACAAAGGTCCTTAAGGACTGGTATAGGTGTACTATTTGGTGTGCAGTATATAGTTGTTTAATACACGTATAAAATATTTGCACATATAGAAAGCATAGTATAGTGCGTTTCCACTGTGCAGCATTGTGACTGCTGAGCGGTTCTGCAGCGATACTACAAAGAGTGACAAACGCAATCCAAAAAAAAAGTATTGTAACTGGTGTGATAGACCAGTGGGCCCCAAAAACAACAGATTGAAGTGGGGTGTTATATACCTTCTTCCACATACATACTGCACTTCTGTAGAGAGTTTTGTCACAGGGTCATTTAAAAAATGTCAGGCAGAGGAAGAGGCAGGCCCTTCCGCAGGGGTGGTAGGGGTAGGGCAGGAGCAACAGGCTTGAGCCAAAGTGGGAAATTGCAGAAGGTGCATGCGATTATGTCAAAGGAAGCACCAGAATTGATTGAGTGGCTCACTCAGCCTTACTCTTCTGCACCCTCCTCATCCTCTCGATCTGCACCCTCTTCTTCACTCTCTGCTATGTGCACCCCCAAAGACACTACCACCAACAACACCACCACCACAACCACCACATACCTTCCGCTTGAGTCACAGGAATTATTTTCCGATCCATATCAAGACATTTCTGATGCGCAGCCACTCTTGGCATTGGATCAGGAAGAGGAGATAGCAACAACCGCCACTCAGCAGTCTGACGACAGTACCCAGATCAGCCCAAGGAGGAGGTTGGTCACCGGTGTTGCTGCCTGCTCAGAGATCTCTAATTATAGCGGTGGGGAAGGTGACGTCGATGATGACGTGTCTAGTGATGTCACGTGGGTGCCCACAAGAGAGGAAGAGGAGGGGAGTTCAGAGGGAGATATGGACCAGCAGATAGGGAGGAGAAGCAGGAATAACTTACATTGCACAGGAGGGACAAAGCAGACTGCAAATGTATCAGGAGCGAGTCATCGACCATGTACGGTCACATCTGGCGCTCCCAGGATGCCGGCCCATGGCTCCGCACGGTGGGCTTTTTTTAACGTGTCCGCTGCTGACAATAGTGTTGCCATCTGCAATCTTTGCAGTCAACGCATTAGTCACGGTAAGCCCAACACTCACCTAGGGACGACCGCCTTAAGAAGGCACATGAGCTGCCATCACCGAGCCCAGTGGGAGCAACGGAACACACAAAGCCACACTCCAGGCTCTCACCGTCCAGCCTCATCTTCTACTTCTCCTTCTCCTCTCTCCTCACAGTTGTCCTCCACTCCCCCTTCCATCACGCCAAGCTCACGTTTTTCTGCAAAATGGCAGTCTTCCGTGGGCCTAATGTTCGAGCGTAAAAAAATGATGACGCCGGATAACCCTCTTGCCCAACGGTTGACGGCTGGTTTGTCAGAACTGATAGCCCGCCAACTACTGCCATATAAACTGGTGGACTCGGAGGCCTTTCGAAAAGCATGTAAGCCGTTGCACCCGTGTAGATTTGGTTTTACCGCCACGGATTGCATGCAGGCCTGGCTCTTCTTCTCCTCCTCCTCCTAATCCATCCTCCTCCGTCTCCTCCTCGGCTGACTCCTCCTTTTCCACTGCTAGCGTCTCTTCCGCTGCGCCGCCCAAGCTCCCCAGAACCTATTCGACATGCCAGGTGAGACGTTGCCATGCCGTGCTGCGTCTGTTGTGCCTGGAAGCCAAGAGCCACACTGGCCCGGCACTCCTTTCAGCTTTGCGTTCACAGGCAGATCAGTGGCTAACACAGCTCAATTTGACAGTTGGTAAAGTGGTGTGTGACAACGGTGCCAATCTGCTTAGCGCATTGAAACAGGGCAAAATTACGCATGTGCCATGCATGGCACACGTCTTAAGCTTGGTCGTGCAGCGATTCGTTGTCAAATACCCTGGGGTCCAGGACATCTTGCGGCAGGCAAGGAAAATCTCGGCCCATTTCAGAAGATCTTACACGGCCATGGCTCGCCTTGCTGACATTCAACGGCGACACAATCTGCCGGTCAGACATCTTATTTGCGATTGCCCGACGTGATGGAACTCAACCTTCTATATGCTTGATAGGCTGCTCCAGCAGAAACATGCAGTTAACGTCTACCTGTATGAACTCTGCGGCAGAACAGGTTCTGGGGAGCTGGTTTTTTTTTCACCACGGCAGTGGCTGCTCATGCTCGACGCATGCAGACTTCTGCGGCCATTTGAGGAGATCACCAAACTGGTCATTCGCAGCCATGGCGCCATCAGTGACATGGTACCTTATGCCTTCTTTATGGAGCGTGCATTGTGTCGTGTCATTGATCAAGCTGTGGAGAAGCAGGAGCGGGAAGATGAGGAAGTCGCAATGCTGGATGAATTCCCTGGGGGACTACTCTATCTGAGACAAGTGAACAACAGGAGTCTGAAGAGGAGTCAGAGGAGGATGGTGCCGGGGCGGATGAGGAGGAGCAAGAAGAGCATGCTTTAAACCTTTTTGGGATCCCTATTGTTGTGCGTGGATGGGGAGAGGAGAATGAAGAGGACGACATTATCCTGGATGATGAGCAGGAGCCAGGCCACCACACCGCTTCCAGTTTAGTACAAATGGGGGCCTTCATGCTCCAGTGTTTTAATAGGGACCCCGTATAAAAAGCATAAGGGTCAAGGACCAGTACTGGGTGGCAACGTACTTAGACCCCCGGTACAAACACAAAATGGCGGAAATGTTACCGCCGTCACTGAGGGCTGTCAGAATGAAGCACTTCCAGGCCTTGCTTTGAGAAATGCTGCATTCTGCTTTTGCGTGAGCTGGCAGAGGAGCAATTCCCACTCCCAGAGAAGGAGTTGAGGGTACCAATCCAACAGCGCCTGCAAGAAGAGGCCGGTTTGAAGATGTGTTGGTGACTTCTGATATGAGGTCATTCTTTCAGCCGATCGACAGGTGTCATCGGATCCAGCATCAGGGAACGCCTAGACCGTCAGGTGTCCGACTACATCGGGTTAATGGCCGATGTGGACGCTCTGAGGAGTGATGAACCCCTGGACTACTGGGTGGGCAGGCTTTACCTCTGGCCAGAGCTTGCCCAATTTGCAATCCAACTGTTGGCTTGCCCCTCGTCCAGTGTCCTGTCCGAAAGGACGTTCAGCGCAGCAGGGGGGATCGTGACCGATAAGCGTACTCGCCTAGCTCACGACAGTGTTAACTACCTCACATTTCTAAAAATGAATGAGGCATGGATCTCGGAGGAATTCAACACATGTGACCAGTAGACCATGTATATGTCTATAAACAATTTTTTTCATCGAGCACACAGACCTTCTTTCTTTATTTGGCTCACTTCCTTGTACAAAAAAAGCACACCGTACTATTTGCCCGTACCCTCCTGTTTGAAGAGGTTGAGCGGTGTCATATTTCTCCTGGGGCTGCTTATTATGAGGGGCTCCCACCATCCCTGTGCTGTGCTGACTTCCTCTTGGGGCTGTACCTCTGCTGCGCATATTATGAGGGGCTCCCACCATCCCTGTGCTATGCTCATTATGAGGAGCTCCCACCATCCCTGTGCTGTGCTGACTTCCTCCTGGGGCTGCTTATTATGAGGGGCTCCCACCATCCCTGTGCTATGCTGACATCCTCCTGGGGCTGCTTATTATTAAGGGGTCCCACTATCCCTGTGCTGTGCTGACTTTCTCCTGGGGCTGCTTATTATGAGGGGCTCCCACCATCCCTGTGTTGTGCTGACTTCCTCCTGGGGCTGTACCTCTGCTGTGCATATAATGAGGGGCTCCCACCATCCCTGTGCTATGCTCATTATGAGGGGCTCCCACCATCCCTGTGCTGTGCTGACTTCCTCCTGGGGCTGCTTATTATGAGGGGCTCCCACCATCCCTGTGCTATGCTGACATCCTCCTGGGGCTGCTTATTATTAAGGGGTCCCACCATCCCTGTGCTGTGCTGACTTTCTCCTGGGGCTGCTTATTATGAGGGGCTCCCACCATCCCTGTGCTGTGCTGACTTCCTCCTGGGGCTGTACCTCTGCTGTGCATATTATGAGGGGCTCCCACCATCCCTGTGCTATGCTCATTATGAGGGGCTCCCATCATCCCTGTGCTGTGCTGACTTCCTCCTGGGGCTGCTTATTATGAGGGGTTCCCACCATCCCTGTGCTATGCTGACATCCTCCTGGGGCTGTTTATTATGAGGGGCTCCCACCATCCCTGTGCTATGCTGACTTCCTCCTGGGGCTGTACCTCTGCTGTGCATATTATGAGGGGCTCCCACCATCCCTGTGCTATGCTCATTATGAGGGGCTCCCACCATCCCTGTGCTATGCTGACTTCCTCCTGGGGCTGCTTACGGTGCAGGTGTCAGTGCTGTATATCACGCTGCTGGTGTCAGTGCTTTATGTCACGCTGCTGATGTCAGTACTCTTTATCATGGTGCTGGTGTCAGATCACTCTATCGCAGTGCAGGTGTCAGTGCTGTATATCATGGTGCTGGTGTCAGTGCTTTATGTCACGCTGCTGATGTCAGTGCTCTCTATCATGGTGCTGGTGTCAGATCACTCTATCACGGTGCAGGTGTCATTGCTGTATGTCACGCTGCTGATGTCAGTGCTCTCTATCACGGTGCTGGTGTCAGTGCTGTATATCACGGTGCTGGTGTCAGATCACTCTATCACGGTGCAGGTGTCAGTGCTCTATATCACGGTGCTGATGTCAGTGTTTTATGTCACGGTGCTGATGTTAGTGCTCTCATCACGGTGCTGATGTCAGATCACTCTATCACGGTGCAGGTGTCAGTGCTCTATATCACAGTGCTGGTGATCATCTCCTGCACCCTCTTCTTAGCCTACCCTGACCTTCCCTCTCCTCCATTGCCTTCATGAGCTCCTGAGTCCTGAATTGTCAGAATTTCACATATAAAAAAAAGAATGCTTGTAGTTGTCGATCCCAGATTCACCTCCTACATGTGTTATGTCATTGGCCATGTGGTGGGACTATGTGTGCACAGCTAGTAATTATTTTGTGGCTGCAAATTTGACCTGTAGGTTTGTAAAGTTCGCCTCCCATTGAAGTCAATGGGGCCCGCCGCGAACGTTACGGTTCGCAAACTATCGGCCGCGTTCGCGTAACATCCCGTCGGAAGTTCGTCCATCACTATCGAGGACCCCAGGATTATTCTACAAGCAGTTATAGGAAAGTGGACAAAAGCATCATCAGGTGAAGTTACTTCTGGCACAGACCTTCCTTGGTGTCACTATAGGGCCCTCTTGTCAGCTTATGTTGTTGTTGGTCTTTTATTTAGAAAGTTTAACCATCCACACATGAGTTGGGCCCCTCTCTCAATACTGTGTTTTAATGGGAGAAACATTTCTCAATTCAATCTCTAGATGGCACTGGGCATATATGTCAAAAGGTCAAGCTATAGTTGATCATAGTTACAGAATTGTTGACTTTAGTTACAGAGAACAATAGAAGGATCTAAATGTCAACTGAAATTTGCCCAGCATACAACAATAGTATCTATGTTCTTATTATTTTAGAGGACAGTTGTGTGTTTTTTTTAACACAATTGTTGGAGAATTAGCCACTCAAACACTCAAAGTAAACGTATGTCTGCATCTAATACAAATAAACAAACAAATTCTTCTATGTACTATAAGTCTTAAACCACGAGCACACAGTAAAATTGTTGGCCAAACAAGCCTGATTTTTGTCTTAAGGGTGTGTGCCAGGATCTTGTCTTGCATAGTAACAGTACACAATTGTCATGCAACAAACACAAACTTAGTGACGTACTACAAGAAATTTCAGCTCTTGAGCGCCACCCTTTGGGCCCCTTCTGCTAATTTCATGTTTGGTGAGCATTAATTCCGAGCACGCGTGTTTGTATTTTCGACTTTTGTGTGATGGATTTGTGTACTGACCATTCAAAATCAGACAACAGACCATTGTCCGCCGAAAATTTACTAGCCTGCCATGCAACATTTGTTGCCGGAAAGTTGGACAACAATTGTCAAAAGGAGCGTACACCCTTTGGGCTCATTTTGCTAATTTCGTGTTAGTAGAAGTTTGGTGAGTGTTGATTCACGATTTTCATTTCGTGTTTTTCATTTTGCACTTTTCAGTTCTCACTTTTCATTTCACGCTATTCATTTTGCGCTTTTCAGTTTGTTTCAGAACAGCCGTTCCTTAACCAGCCATGTTGCGGAATCAGAGGAGATAATGTGTTATTTATTATTGGCCTTGGAGTTATTGCTTTGATCCAAGTCCAGTCCAGGAACAGGAAGAGGAGGATTTCTTGGACCAAAAATTGGTTGATTTATTAATCATGATCAATTATGTCATATGCCTTTGCTGTGGGAGCTCCAGCAGAATAATCCGGATGATTTTCAGAATTATCTCCGGATGACAGACCCCTGCTTTCACCAACCCTTGGCATTGTTGACCCCCTATATTAAGAAGCAGGACACATACATGAGGCTTTTGTTTTATGTTTTGGTTGAATAATGATTTGATTTGGTATATTTTATATATTTTTGGATGCATAGAATGCACTTTTTGGTTACGTTCTATTGGCAGATAGCATGTCTAATTTTATTTGTTTTCTTTTTTTAATGCACAATAAAAAAATTGTGGAGAATAATACTTGGCTATGTGTTTTATTTCAAATGACATGGGAGTAGGCAGTTACATTAAAAAAAATACAATGTAAAATTAACAAGGGACACCAACATAGTTGTATCTTTGATCTTAAAAACTACGGGGTAATGGTATTGTGGTAACTTGCACCAAAAAAAAATAAAAATAACAAGCATAATAATATTATCCTTGATATCACAAAAAAAAAAAAAGCCTTTGAAAATTAGTTTGAAATAACTCCATCAGTATCATCAGCAAAGCAGCTTCATTATTATCCCATTAAAGAAGAAGAGAATTGTGCACTGCATTCGGAGATTTCATAATTTGCCACGTCACAAAAGTTAATTTCTCCATTACGAACGCTAGTTTACAAGACCAACCGCTTCCGGCTTGTCCTTGCTTACGAGCATGCGTGTTTGTACTTTGGACGTTTGTCTGACGGACTGGTGTACACACGCTCAGAAAATCCGACAACAGACATTTGTCTGCGGCAAAATTTAAAGCCTGCCATCCAACATTTGTCCGTGGAAAATCCAACAACAATTGTCCGATGGAGCGTACAAATGGTCAGATTTTCTGGCAACAGCCTGTCATCACACAATTCTCAACGGAAAATCCGGTCGTGTGTGTGAGGCTTTAGACATAGTATTCATGCTCTAATTAGCACATTAGAACATTGACAACAAACAATTGAGTGTGATCACAGGAAAGCATTGTAACATTTTCAAAGCTTTTATGAGATGTTACAACACTGTGCGAGTGAGTTCATTTCTGCAAACTCATTTTCCTTCTGTCATTAAAAGAACAGCTGCTACACACCTAGCTGCATGGTAGATTTTTCGCAATGCAATTTCTAATGTGAAGAAATGTACCTTCAGACACCAACGGGACCAATTAACACCTGATTGAACATACCTTGATTGGAACCTGGGCTACCCTATTTGCATTCTGGTAAATCGGAAATGAGTGCTGGATTAAGTAATAAATGGTTTAAAGCTCTATTAAACCCCAAAAAAAAGATATATTATATTGAAGCTTACCGATTCTTAAATGTTATGGCTGCATTCAATTTTCTTTTCCTTTAGTTTCTCCTGGTGACCTGGACAATGAATCTGTTATTTTTCAATTTCCTTTAACACACCAAGCTGTCTAGAAAAAGTGTCAGTTAAGAGTTTGAGACCGTTACAATTTACACTGTACCTGCTTAAAAAAGTGTTAGTTGAAGTTCAGTTTTAATTTGTTTGTCAATTCGATGTAAATATGCTAGTCCATCTAAGACTAGTTTCACTAGTTAAAAACACCCGTTTTGTGGCACTTTGAAAGCTCTGCCCATTCATTTCAATGGTCAGGGGCGTTTTGGGAGCCTTGTATACATTGCTTCCAACCCGCTCCAAAGATGCTGCTTGCAGGACTTTTTTTCCAGTCCTGCAAGCACACCACCCAAGTGTGAAAAGTTCCACTGGAATGAATGAGAGGCGGTTTTCAGGCACTTAGCAGAGGCTATTACCCACTTAAGGACAACCGCATGACAATGTACGTCGGCAGAATGGCACCGACAAGCACGTACATGTACGTGCTTGCCTTCCAGTGGGTGGGGGGGGTCTGATCCCGCTGGCTGCGGCGGTCCGTTTCGCTTCAGGAGCGATCCGGGATGAGGGGATGGCCATTGGTTTCTGGCCATCCCCTCTCGATCGCTCCTGGCGAATGAGAAGCTTCCCCGCCTGTGGTCGAAGTGACGAAGTGATGTCATTCTCCTCGGTGCGGTCTTTTTGACAGGACTGCGAGGAGAACACATAGTAAGTGTGCACCAACACTACACTGACATGTAGTTACACATAGGCACACAAATCCCCCCCCCGATCACCCCCCAATAGCCCCCCCCCCCCCGTCACAGTGTCACTGATTGCAGTGATCATTTATTTACTGATCACTGCATTTAGTGTCAGTTGTGACAGTAAAAACTGTCAGGGCAGTTAGTGTTAGGTCCAGGGTAGCCCCCTACCCCCCAATAAAGGTTTAACCCCTCTGATTGCCCCTAGAGTTAACCCTTTCACCCCCTTTTGCCAGTGTCACTAAGCGATCGTTTTTCTGACTGGTGCCACTAGGTAGCTAGTTATTTTTTTAGGTTCACCGCCAGGTTTTTATAGCGCTAGGTACACCCATATACTACCCAATAATGGTTTTAACCCCCTGATTGCCTCTAATTAACCCTTTCACCCCCTTTTGCCAGTGTCACTAAGTGATCGTTTTTCTGATGGCTGCATTAGTGTAACTGGTGCCGCTAGGTAGCTAATTATTTTTTTAGGTTCACCGCCAGGTTTTTATAGCGCAAGGTACCCCCATATACTACCCAATAATAGTTTTAACCCCCTGATTGCCCCTAGTTAACCCTTTCACCCCCTTTTGCCATTGTCACTAAGCAATCGTTTTTCTGATCGCTGCATTAGTGTCACTGGTGCCGCTAGGTAGCTAGTTATTTTTTTATGTTCACCGCCAGGTTTTTATAGCGCTAGGTCCCCCCATATACTACCCAATAATGGTTTTAACCCCCTGATTGCCCCTAGTTAACCCTTTCACCAGCGATCACCGTATAAGTGCCACTGGTGACGCTGGTTAGCCAGTTAGTTATTTAGGTTCCCCGTCAGGTTTTTATATAGCGTCAGGGACCCCCATATACTACCTAATAAAGATTTTAACCCCCTGATTGCCCCTAGTTAACCCTTTCACCAGTGATCACCGTATAAGTGTTACGGGTGACTCTGGTTAGTTAGTTTGCTTTTTATAGCATCAGGACACCCACCATTTATTACCCAATAAAGATTTAACCCCCTGATCACCCGGCGGGTGATATCAATTAGGTTTTAGGGTCAGGGTCTGCGTCGCCCCAGGCAGCGCTAGGTTTGTGCCAGTACCGCTAACACCCACGTGCAAAGCATACACCTCCCGTAGTGGTATAGTATCTGAACAGATCAATACTAGCGTCCCCAGCAGTTTAGGGTTCCAAAAAAACGCATTGTTAGCAGGATCAGCCCAGATACCTGCTAGCACCTGCATTTTGCCCCTCTGCCCAGCCCACCCAAGTGCAGTATCGATCGATCACTGTCACTTACAAAACACTAAACACATAACTGCAGCGTTCGCAGAGTCAGGCCTGATCACAGTTTTTTTGGTAGCGTTTTATATTTAAATCCTGAAGGCAGGGCCGCTGATAGAAATCATGGGGCCCCGTACAGCCTACCTGATGGGGCCCGTTCAGTTCCACCCTGGCCCCGCCCCTGGTCCCTCCTTCAGCCCCACCCCTGGCTCCACCCATTGCTCCTCCCCAGACACCGCCTTGAAACAAAGTGTAGGTTTGTCTACAAGTGATATTTGTTTTTCTCCAGCCAGTTATAGGTTTGATTATCCAAAAGAAATACTGTTTTCAGATGAGAACAGACCTCTTTAATATCTATATGTAATACATAATAAGTATTGGCAGGGTATTGCAGAGTATTGGCAGGGTATTGGCAGGGTATGTATTGCAGAGTATTGGCGGGGTATGTATTGCAGAGTATTGGCGAGGTATGTATTGCAGAGTAAGCATACACCTCACCTGTTAAATTGTCCACAATATCTCTCGATCGCCCGGCCCCTGCTCTCTCTGCTGGTCTCTCACTCTGCTACTTCTTGTCTTGCAGAGAGAGAGAGAGAGGAATATCACTCCGCAACACCATAATATGATATGCTGGCCGGGACTTGTGCGGTGTGCGGAGCATTAGGAGTGGGTGCAGAAGACGTATTCTTCCGCACCCGAAATACAGCAAATAGTCCCTCCCCTGCAGCCGCATCCTGAAACGATTAAAACACATCTTTAAAAAATGCTGATGGCATACGATGATCGGTGGAGGAGAATCTTTTTTTTTTAATACATAAAAATTAATTTTGTTTAGGTTGCCCGGGCCCCCCTGCTGGGCAGGCCCGGTACAGCAGGGCCAGTTGTACTGGCCTATCAGCGGCCCTGCCTGAAGGCAGTGCTTGGTTTACGGGGTCCCATATGTGGCTAGGCTCCCAAAAAGTCCCCCACGCGTGGTATCCCCGTACTCAGGAGAAGCAGCAGAATTTATTTTGGGGTGTAATTTCACTTATGCCCATAGCATGTGTGAGCAATATATCATTTAGTGACAACTTTGTGCAAACAAAAAAAAAATTTTAATATTCCTGCAACTTGTGGCAAAATATAAAATATTTCATGGACTTAACATGCCTCTCAGTAAATAGCTTGGGGTGTCTACTTTCCAAAATGGGGTCATTTGGGGGGATTTTGTGCTATTTTGGCATTTTATGGCCTTCGAAACTGTGATAGGTAGTGAGGAGTGAAATCAAAAATTTGCACCCTTAGAAATCCTGAAGGCAGTGATTGGTTTTCGGGGTCCTGTACACGGCTAGACTCCCAAAAAGTCCCACATATGTGGTATCCCCGTACTCAGGAGAAGCAGCAGAATATATTTTGGGGTGCAATTCCACATATAACTATGGCATGTGTGAGCAATATATCATTTAGTGACAACGTTTTGTAAACTTTTTTTTTTGTGTCATTATTCAATCACTTGGGACAAAAAAAAATATTCAATGGGCTCAGCATGCCCCTCAGCAATTTCCTTGGGGTGTCCACTTTCCAAAATGGGGTCATTTGGGGGGTTTTGCATTATTTTGGCATTTTATGGCCTTCGAAACTGTGATAGGTAGTGAGGAATGAAATCAAAAATTTGCACCCTTAGAAATCCTGAAGGCAGTGATTGGTTTTCGGGGTGCCGTACGCGGCTAGACTCCCAAAAATTCACACATATGTGGTATCTCCGTACACAGCAGAAGCAGCAGAATATATTTTGGGGTGCAATTCCACATATAACTATGGCAATATATCATTTAGTGACAACTTTTTGTAAACTTTTTTTTTTTGTCATTCAATCACTTGGGACAAAAAAAAAATATTCAATGGGCGCAACATGCCCCTTAGCAATTTCCTTGGGGTGTCTACCTTCCCAAATGGGGTCATTTGGGGGGGTTTTGTACTGTCCTGCCATTTTAGCACCTCAAGAAATTAGATAGGCAGTCATAAATTAAAAGCTATGTAAATTCCAGAAAATGTACTCTAGTTTGTAGACGCTATAACTTTTGCGCAAACCAATAAATATACGCTTATTGACATTTTTTTTACTAAAGACACGTGGCTGAATAAATTTTGGCCTAAATGTATGACTAAAATTTAGTTCATTCGATTTTTCTTATAACAAAAAGTAGAAAATATCTTTTTTTTTAAATTTTCAGTCTTTTTCCTTTTATTTTTTTTTTTTTTATATATTCTTTATTTATCTCAAAACTTTTTCTCTTTTTCCTCCAACAGAGTATATTTAAAACAATTTCAAACAAGAAAAAAACCTTATTACACATATTAACAATCATTCCTTAATTTCTTTGTGGTTTAAACCTACACCTACCCTCCCCCCCTTTCCTTGCAGGTTTCTAATGGGTTTCCTATTTATGTCCGTTGTTTCTGACCGGGTATTGATTTCTTCTTGTGTTTATTGTGTAATTTCTTCAACATATCTCCAAGACAATTTAAATTCTTCCCACGATGCCCATTTATTTAGGCCACCCTCTTCTACTGTTAGGTCTTCATCCCCTTCATTATAATGTTCTATTTTTTGTATTTCATTTATACGGAAAATCCATTCCGATATTTTAGGGCTCACATTTTCTCTCCATTTTTTTGGGATTAAATTTTTGGCGGTGTCTAGCAGTATGGGAATTAACGAGGTTTTATATTGCTTTGTGGGTTCGTCTGTCCCATGAAAAAGGACCGTCCACGGATCTTCTCTTATTTCCTTTTTAGTTACAACTTTTATTATCTCTAAGATTTTTCTCCAATATTTTTTAATAATGGGGCAGTCCCACCAAATGTGGGCCATAGTCCCAATTTTTTTACACCCACGCCAGCAATTCGCAGATTGCTCTACTACATATTTGGCCATTTTATCGGGTGTCGCGTACCACCTTGCTAAGCACTTGCAGTTTGTCTCTATCAGATTATTATCTACTACCCCCGAGTGAATTAGTTTAAATATCTTATTGCGAATTTGTGTGCTACATTGTGACCCCAACTCTTTTTCCCACTTTTGGATGTATGGTGGGTCCTCCAACTCATCTCCCTCCGAGAGAATCTTATATAATAAGGTTATGTTTTTTTTTTATTTTTCTCTCAGGCATAGCCGCTCCAGAGGTCTCAATTCCTCTTCACTACGGATTGGCTGAGGTAAGTTTGAGATAAAATGACTTAGCTGGAGGAACCGCCATACATCGATCTTCATAAGTTCTGTGTCCGCACTCAGTGCTTGAAATGGAACTATTTTACCATTAACTAGTATATCTTTTAATTGTGCATTTTCTTTTATTATCCAATTACCCCCCACCTCCTGTTTACCCGGTGTGAAATAATCATTTTCTTTAAGAAAAATCAAGGGTGAATTATACCCCCAGTTATTTTGTGAATGTGTTCGATCCCAAATCTTTAATGCTAAACGTGTTATCTCATGTGCGTTTGGTCCAATGGACCTGAACTGTGGAGGATTCCATATTGTGCGTCCTAAAAGTGCTTGACTCATTGCGTTCTCTACACTCACCCATCTCTTTTCATTTACCTCTTTCGCCCATTCCACTACTCGTGACAAAACCACTGCATTGTAATATCTTTTTAGGTCCGGGACTGCCAATCCCCCTTGTCTTTTCCCCCTGCTTAACACCGCCAAGGCAATTCTCGGCTTTTTATGTTGCCATATGTACTTCGATATTATATTTTTCATTAGTCTAAAGTAGGCCTGAGAGAGCGGAATGGGCAACATTTGAAACTTATATATAATCTTCGGGACCAATATCATTTTAACTGCATTGATCCGTCCTAGCCAGGAGAGGGGAGATGTTGAAATTTTTTTTATTTCTCTTTTAATTTCGTCGAGTAAGGGGATATAATTATTCAAATATATTTTCCTTATGGTATCCGATAGAAAAACTCCCAAATATCTGATCTCCTTGCGCCAGGGGAAACGGAATTCTGCCCGGAGCTTCTCCTCTTCCTGGTTACTGATATTAACATTCATAACTTCGGACTTGCCGAGGTTTATTTTCAAATTCGATATTTTGCCGAATTTTTCCAACGCCCTCAGCAAGTTCGGGATTGTAACCCTAGGATTGGTGATGAAAAAGAGCACATCATCCGCATAAGCGGCTAATTTGTGTTCGTCCCTTCCCAACCCAATCCCCTTTATATCCTGATTTTTTCGGATATAGGTCAGTAACGGCTCCAGAGATAAGGCAAAGAGAAGTGGGGACAGTGGACACCCCTGTCTAGTACCGTTTCCCATTTGAAATTGAAGGGAGGATTCTCCATTAATTTTTACCGAGGCCTGCGGATGGTTATAGAGTACCTGGATCCATTGGATCATTCTCGGGCCTATACCCATAACTTCTAACGTTTCTATCATGAGTCCCCAGTCTACCCTGTCAAATGCTTTCTCAGCATCTATGGACAGGAATAGACCTGGGGACCCACTGTTTTTTAGGGCCTGGAGGAGGAGTAATGCCCTAACACCATTATCCCTACCTTCTCTCTCGGGTATAAATCCGACCTGATCTGGGTGCACTAGTTCGCTCATCTTATTCTTCAGCCTGGACGCCAGTATTTTGGCGAATAATTTTGTATCCGCATTCAATAATGCTATTGGCCTATAACTGGAGCAAAGTAAGTGATCCTTCCCCTCCTTCGGTATTACTGTGATCGAGGCCCGCAAGGCCTCAGCCTTCATTTCATATTTTGTGCCTAATCCGTTCATATATTTGCATAGTCTAGGAACTAAGATCTCCTTAAATTTTTTAAAGTAAATAGTCGTGTACCCGTCCGGTCCCGGACTTTTGCCCGATGCCGTATCCTTTAACGCTTTATAGATTTCCTCCTCGGTAATAGGTCTATCTATATTATATCTATCACTCTCTTGTAATTGGGGTAAATTAGTATCGTACAAAAATTCTTTAATAATTTCCTTATCCCCTTTATCTCGCCCCCCTTTTTGGCCTACATTGTACAGGGCATTGTAATATTGCCTAAATACCTCCGCAATTTCCTTAGTAGTATGGACCATCTTCAAGTTCTTATCCTGAATTTTATCAATAAAGTTAGTCCCCCTCCTCCCTTTTAACTGTCTCGCTAGATATTTACCAGTTTTATCTTTCCCATAGTGTCTCTCTCTGACTCTCCCCTCGTGTGCCCTCCTTGCTTCCTGCTCCATGAGGTCCTTGAGTTCCTCTCTCTTGTTGATCAATAGGTGGAAGAGATCCTGCTGTTGGACCTTTTGTTTTTTATGCTCTTGTTCTAATCTGTGAACTTCTTTTATCAAAATCTCCCTTTTCTGTATTTTAACTTTTTTCTTATTTGCGCCTATGGAGATGAGGATACCCCTGATATATGCTTTGTGTCCTTCCCAAAGGGAGGCACCCGAGATTTCCCCTGTGTCATTCGTCAAGAAATAAAATTCCAATTCTTTCCGAATTATCTCTATGGTTTCTTTGTCCTGTAAGAGATTTTCATTTAATCGCCAAGTAAAAGGTTGTCTATGTAATCCAGGTATCCTCATCTTCATTATCACTGGAGAATGGTCCGATAGAGACACTATTCCTATCCTTGTCTCTACGATGTCCTCTAACAACCTGTGGTCCACCAAAATGTAATCCAGCCTGGAATGTGTCCCGTGCACTGGGGAATAGAAAGTATAGTCTTTCATTTTTTCATAAAGTAAAAAATAGTGTAGCGCTTCTTAAGTGATAAATGTAATCAACATGTGTTAGGAGAATGATCATATAACAAAGATCATATAAATAATATAAATGGGCAAAATAAAGTCCAAGAAATGGGTATAAGCTTCCGTGATAAAGCTGGCATGAAGATGGTCAGACCGTATCAAAGTAAGAGGCAAATCCTACTAAACGAATATGTCCATGTACATCAGCTTGTCTGGAAACATTAAGGAAAGTAGATAGATACTTCTTACCAACTCTGTTGGACTCACACAGTCGTATGACAGTTGAGTCAGTAAGGCTTGGGGTCTCAATCTGGGACCGAGGAGTGGATCGAGGAAGGTCCGTCAACTTGGTGGGGAAACTCCAAAAGACTGTATGCCCCTGTCGAAGACATATGTGTCGAAACGCGTCGGGCTAGCTGTTGGCACCCTACATTGCTTTTATTTTCATTTTTATTCTATTCGCTTTGTGATCACTAAGTCATTAGTAATTCTTTTGACTTTTAATAAATTACCATTTTTACCGCCTGACCCGCACCATGTGGAGCTCTTTCTTCCTTTTTTCTTTTTTGGTCTAAAAACCCCCAAAATACCTTCCCCTTCATCTTGGGGTATTTGGAGTATCGGTGTGCAATGGGCCGCATCTGAGCTGGATTTCCAAACCATTCTGAAGTTCCATCGGTGAGATTCATCATTGGGCATACAGTCTTTTGGAGTTTCCCCACCAAGTTGACGGACCTTCCTCGATCCACTCCTCGGTCCCAGATTGAGACCCCAAGCCTTACTGACTCAACTGTCATACGACTGTGTGAGTCCAACAGAGTTGGTAAGAAGTATCTATCTACTTTCCTTAATGTTTCCAGACAAGCTGATGTACATGGACATATTCGTTTAGTAGGATTTGCCTCTTACTTTGATACGGTCTGACCATCTTCGTGCCAGCTTTATCACGGAAGCTTATACCCATTTCTTGGACTTTATTTTGCCCATTTATATTATTTATATGATCTTTGTTATATGATCATTCTCCTAACACATGTTGATTACATTTATCACTTAAGAAGCGCTACACTATTTTTTACTTTTTGCTTGTTCAACTTTGTTTGTTTAGGTGTTGGCTGCTGTGCTTTTTGTGTACATTTGATTCTAGCGCAGTGTTTTTTCCCCCTATTTTTTCATTTTTTCATGTTGAATCCGCCAAACATCCCTCACTTGATGTTGTTTCAGGCGATGTCTAATTGTTTTCAGAGTCCTCTCATTCATCCCTCTTGCACGGGACGTACTATCCATGGCTGGTTCCATGCAGAAATTAAAATCCCCTGCTAGAATTACATCCCCAGATTTAAAATCTGCTAATCTCCGCAAGATCTGTTTCATGTATCCTAGGGGATTTTTATTTGGACAATATACATTTGCCAGAGTGAACACCCTATTTCCTAGTTCTCCCTTAAGGAACAAGTATCGGCCCTCAGGGTCAGTCAGCCTATCGAGCAGAGTGAATCTTGTATGTTTCTCAAATCCAATTGCCACTCCCTTAGCCCTCCTTATTGGGGAGTCCCCATAAAACCAAGTCGGAAAGCTATCTGAGTATAACTTAATATTCGTATCCTGGGTTAAGTGGGTCTCCTGCAAAAATACCACTTCTGCTCTGTATTGCTGCAGTTCCTTTAAGAGTTTATACCTTTTGTTAAGAGAATTTAATCCTTTTACATTGTATGACATAAATTTTACCTCGGTCATCCTAGACTGTCTGATAACATGCTTAATCTACACCTTTTTACCCAACCCATGATTTTCACATTTCTTTCGATCCCCCCCTCTGCAAGGCATTTCTCCTCCCACCACTCCCCCCTCCCCCCCCTTCCCTCCACCCACCACCCTCCCCATCCATTGGCCCAATCCTGGCCTATACTTGACATTGGGGGGCACAGCTCCCCTCTGCAAGCAATACCTTCTAGGGTGAGACTCCAACTGCGGTCTTCCACTTCTGCACCCCTTATCCCCCAACCCCTAGGGAAAAGGAGACACCCTCTCCAGACGAGGAGTGGTGGAGCCGGGGTCAGCCCATCCAATCCTTCCTCCTGTCTGACCCATCCCCGCCCCCCTCCCCCCCAAGCTCTCCCCTCCCCTCCACCCCCATCCAGAGAAAAAAAAAAAAACAAGAGAAGAGAAAAACAACCAAAGAACCAGAGCAAGAAAGGCTAACATCCTCCTCCCCTCATTATTGACCAACAACCATTGACATTAAATTTCACGAGAGTCTCGGGGGATCTTGGGAGGTGAAATTCCCAGATTGTTACAAAAGTCCTCTAGTTCATCTAGGAACTTTAACTTGATAGTCCTTCCCTCTCTCTGCACTAACAGAGCTGTCGGAAACCCCCATGAGTATCTTATATTTGCGCTTCTCAATTGTTCCAGTAGAGGTTTAAGTTGTCTTCGCCGTGCCAGGGTCCCTGCAGAGAGGTCTGCAAAGACTTGTAGAGTTGTCCCCTCATATTGTAATGAAGGCAGTCCTCTTAGTTAGCTCCAAATCTTGGCTTTATCCTCGAAGAGGTGAAATTTTATAATCACATCTCTTGGTACCTCTACCCTTAGTCCTGGAGGTTTCCTCACTCTGTGAACACGATCTATCTTTAATTTTTCGCCTTCCATTCTTCCTAGTATAGGGTTAAATATCTTCCCCATTTTTGCTCCCAGGTCTTCTCCTTGTTGTTCAGGTAGGGCTCTAATCCTCAGGTTCTGACGTCGGCTCTGGTTCTCCTGTTCCTCCATTCTGTATAAGATGTCCCTGTGAGCCTCTTGCATCTTTCTAGACTGCACTTTTAACTCCAGTATTTCCTGGGCCTGTTTACCCGTTAGTTCCTCTATTTCTTCTAGCCTCCTTAACAGGTGGCCCATATCCGCCCTTACGGTTAAAATCTCCGCCTTAATTATATTTTCCAATTTCATAAACATTTCTTGTATTTCGCCTTTTATAGGTATTTGGGAGGTATCCGTCTGCTCCTTATTTTTGCCTTCTATGTCTGTCTCCATCTCCTCACCGGAGGAGTCACCTTGTGTCCCGGTTGATTTTCCTGCCTCCTTCCTCCTCTCTCGCGTGCCCAGCTGTTTTTTTTCTATGCCAGGGCTTTTTTGGCTTGTTTCTTTAAGGTACTTCTGGATCGTGCTTGTATTAAGACTCTCTTTAGGTGCTTTGGGGTCATTAGCTTTTGGGTTTCTTCCCCTCATGTTGTCCCTCTTTGTCTTTCTCTTCCCCAGGGTTCCCTTTCGTTTAATTAAAACTGGGGAATAAACTACGGGAGTAAAGGGAAAATTCCAGGGGGCAAAAGAGAATAAAATAAGATACTCCTTTCCTTTTAGCTCGCCGTTGACCTATATAGGTGACAGAGATCTCTTCACCAAAGATCAACCAATGGAGCGCTCTGATCACAATTAGCAGTGGGAGAGATCACCTGTTCTCCTGCGTGACCCAGAGTATCTCCCTTATATATCCGTGGCTTAAGCAGTAAGGGCCAAAGATATGAAGGAAACCCCTTTTTCCCCTGACACATTAGTATGTTCCCCCAGCAAAGATATATTCAAGGGACTAAAGGTGTATTCTTCTAGTACAGAGGGAATGCTTAGCACTATATTTGAAACCTTCGGTCCCTCCTACAATAGGGGAATCCTGATGCAGCTCTCAGTCTTTATCATCCCCGGCTTCTCCTCTCATTCTATCCAGAGGCATAAAGTCTGGACTGTACCGGCCTTAAACACAGAGGGTACCCTTAAACTGGGCTATCATTGATTTAGTTCAGGCCATACAGAGGGAAAAAAAAAAAAAGGGAAGGAAAAAAAAACGCACCAATCAAAAGTGTATCAGAGTTCAAGGCTGTACTTTTCAAGGCTTAATTAGCATATAAATATTGACATGTATTTTCAGGGAAATACCTATCAAGAGCTCAGCTTGGTTTTCAAGTCCGTCAGCTACCTCCAGCCAATTTACTCCTGCACACGTGTTTTATAGATGCACATTTCCACTTCATGTAACGTAGGTCTGCAGGCTTCCTATTAATGCTTGCTCTCCTGTTTTACTCCTGAATTGCTACTGCTGTGTATTTAACTGGTCATGATATAACAGTCCGGATGAATAAAATGGATGGGTCTGACCTGTTTGTAGTCTTCCTTGTTAGTAGGCTCCTCGGCTCACAGGGATATCACAGCATAACCGCATCTGGTGGATGAGTATGGGGGGGGGAGAACCAGGGGCTCCGTTCGCTCCAGCGAGGTCCTCCGTGCCGTCTGCCGGCGATGTTCCTCCGAGTCACGCTGGGGGAGCTCTCAGGCTCGTGTGTGCGGACGTTCGAGTGCGGGTGATGGGGTTAGAACAGGCATCATTACGGAGCGCCGCGCTCTCTCACTGCGCTCAGCTCCGGATGGTACGACGGATCCTCCTCCATCCACTCGCGTGGAAGCCGCTGTCAGGCCCCTCCCCTCTCACGTACGCCGCATGACGCCTCCCCAGCTGGCCGCCTTTTTCCTTTTATATCATAAAAAATAAATATCGCAGAGGCAATCAAATACCATCAAAAGAAATCTCTATTTGTGGGAAGAAAAGGACGCAAATTTCGTTTGGGTACAACATTGCATGACCGCGCAATTACCAGTTAAAGCAGTGCAGTGCGAAATTGTAAAAAGACCTCTGGTCCTTAGGCTGACAATTGGTCCGGGGCTTTATGGTTACCAGCACTAAAGTGCCTGAAAACTGCCCCAATGTGAAAGTGGTCTGACACTAACACATACATATAACACACTTATTTACACACGGTCGGAAATTCCGACAGAAAAGGTCCGATCGGATTATATTGTCAGAAAATCTGATCGTGTGTGGGCTCTATCGGACTTTTTGAAAAATTTGAGAGCAGGATCTCAAGTTTTCCAACCAAAAAAATCCGATCAGACTTTTTCCGATTGTTTGTAGAGAATTCAGATCGGAAAAAGTGCCACGCATGCTCAGATCAAATTACGAGACAAAGCTATTGGCTACTAGCCTCAACATAGTCCCGTCGTAACGAATGAACGTCATCACGTTCCGAACGATCAAATTTTCTGACAACTTTGTCCGGCCGTGTGTATGCAACACCAGTTTAGGACAAAATCTGTCGGAAAAAATCAGACGGATTTTGTGGTCGGAATGTCCGAACGTGTGTACAGGGCATAACTCCTCACATTAACAATGCTGCTGTCCAAGGAAAGTTCCATTACTCCTCCATCCAGGGTGAAGACCGTCGAATACAGGAATATAGGAGGTATGTTACTGGCTGGATCACCAAGTAATTTTTTTTTTTTTTTAAAGGACAAAAAAAAGAAAACTAATGCAGCCATCATATTTGAGAATTCATAAGCTGCAAAATGTTATATTTTCATTTTTGGGTTTATTAACACGTTAAATCTTTGACCTTTTCTAATATGTCCTTACGAAGGGATATTTATGCAAATTTTTTAGCTGACAAAATACAGTAAAAAAATTCTTACTTCCATGGTGATGCCACCATGCTTCAACAATGCAAGGCTGGACACTCAAAATCGCATGAAAATGTTGTTTAGCACAAAGCCTATTTTTTTTTTTTGGAAAAACTTTTTTTGCCAGCCTTCTTATAACCTATTTGCAGCCGTGAAACTGTCAATAAAGGGGACCTTCCATGAAATTGAAGGTCTGCTTTAAATATTAGCATATGTTTGCCCAGATTGGAATAAGTAATTCAGAATGGTGAAGAGCAAAGTAATTCATCCCTACAGATGATGAAAAAGAAAGTAGAAAGAAGCAAAAATAAGTGATGATGGTTGTGTAAACTGCAGTAACCCATAACAAATAATACATAAATATACAGCAATGTTAAATGTGTGTTTATTCAAAATTTGATTACATAGTATCTGTGATTGGATACATTGGACATTTAATTTAGCCAAGTGGAATCAGGGCACGCACAGTGGGGAAGGAGAAGGAGGGGTGGCTGCCTATGATGCAGTGAACTCATGTGAGGAAGGGGGGTGGTAAGTTCCTGTTGTACAGCGGCAAGAACTTGCTACAGGAGTAGTGACAGTGAACTCCCTACAGGAGTAGTGACAGTGAACTCCCTACAGGAGTAGTGACAGTGAACTCCCTACAGGAGTAGTGACAGTGAACTCTCTACAGGAGTAGTGACAGTGAACTCCCTACAGGATTAGTGACAGTGAACTCCCTACAGGAGTAGTGACAGTGAACTCCCTACAGGATTAGTGACAGTGAACTCCCTACAGGATTAGTGACAGTGAACTCCCTACAGGAGTAGTGACAGTGAACTCCCTACAGGAGTAGTGACAGTGAACTCCCTACAGGAGTAGTGACAGTGAACTCTCTACAGGAGTAGTGACAGTGAACTCCCTACAGGATTAGTGACAGTGAACTTCCTACAGGAGTAGTGACAGTGAACTGCACAGAGTAAGGTCAGTACAGAATACTTCTAGAGGAAAAAAGATTTCATCTCCAAAAATGGAAAGGTTTCTTCACAGTAAGCGCATTTATAGATAAAGTTGATTATGGGAAAATCCGTTTTCTTTCGATGGATCAGGAAATAATTTTTTCTCCTGCTGTAGCAAATTGGATCATGCTTTGCTGTTTTTTTTTCGCCTTCCTCTGGATCAACTGCGGGTATAGGATTGTGTATATGGGGTTGTATTTTATTTTTTTTGGTTGAACTAGATGGACTTGTGTCTTTTATCAACCTGACTATGTAGCTATGTAACCTTAAGGGCCTGGTATGGATTGGGGGGGGGGGGGGGCACACTGTTTTTTGTAAGAATTATTCATTGCCAGCATGTTTTTTTTAATATATACATTCAGCTGGCAGCTGAAAACCTGCTGACAGCTGATGAGTCTGAGTCATCTGCTTCCCGACGCGCTCCATAACAATCAGCTACCATGCGATAAATTACCACATTACCGGTATTTTACGGCTTGAGCTATTTAGCGTCAAATTCTTAGTGAACTGAACATTTTTACAATTGTTTCCGCATGCGTTATTTTAACGCATTTTTCAGCCGATATTTAACTCTTAGTGAATTGACCTCATGGATTTTTAAGAGACAAACCGTAATGTGAACCTGTTGTCTATGGTTTATGCACTTTAATTTGTTATTGGGTACATTACATTCATTAATACAGAATTTTCTCTATAGTGTCTTTAATGTAAAGTTTTCTTTTGTTTGAATTGATTCATTTTTTCTATCTTTTGCAAACATTTAAGAAAGCTAAATTGTATTTTCTTTCAAGATTAAAATATATATATCATTTTAATCAGTTGTTGCAGGGCCCTTAAACGCTGTGGCGCCAATTAAGCCAGTGCCTACTTTGTCTATGGCAGGGATATGCAATTAGCGGACCTCCAGCTGTTGCAGAACTACAATTCCCATGAGGCACAGCAATACTCCAACAGCCACAAGCATGACACCCAGAGGCAGAGGCATGATGGGACTTGTAGTTTTGCAAAAGCTGCAGGTCCGCTAATTGCATATCCCTGGCCTATAGTAATCAAACACTGGGTATGAGGCAATTTTTATATTAGGCTGGATTTACACCTATACATTTTTAGTGCTTTTTGCATTTTTCAGATTTGCACTACAGAATGTGTTCCATTGAAAACCATGTTAAATGAACTGTAGTGCAAATCTGCAAAATGCAAAAAGCACTAAAAATGCATAGGTGTGAATCCAGCCTAAGGCTGGATTCACACCTATGCATTTTTAGTGCTTTTTGCATTTTGCAGATTTGCTCTGCAGAACGTGTTCCATAGGAAACCATGTTAAATGGGCTGTAGCGCAAATCTGCAAAATGCAAAAAGCACTAAAAATGCATAGGTGTGAATCAGGCCTTAAAAAGTAGAGATGAGCTGTGTGCACAGAAAATCAGTAACTTCATCTCATTTCCTTCAGGTGTGTAGTCTGTCCTCCTGTATTTCCATTATGATTTTGCAGGAAATCTGTGATTTTGCAAGCGGGAAACAGTTGTACACATTAGAAAAAAATTCAAAATGTCTTCTGTACAATCTAGTAACACAGCTGGTGGTAAAACGACTACTTTTAGAAAAAAAAATAAAACACTGTACAGGTAAATTCTGTTGAATAATGTCATTTGAAATCAGTCAAACATTACAGGAACAGCTTTATTGCTCACTTTTTCTATCCTTTCATTTCCAGCACATATTCATTTTTTATATCCGTTTACCTCGATTACAAAGGTACTTTGTTGCAGTTAATTATGTATGGAAAGAGAACCATAATTATTGTGAATTGATAGATATACAGGCTCCATGCAAGTAACTGCTACCATTTGATAATGGTTTGATTGAGTTTATTGTTTATGTCCAGGAAACATCTACAATGGAGATTAGGATATTCTAATTATGAATGTATAGGCTTTTCATTTATAGGATGCTTTAGAATTTATCTGAAAATCATATTAGGTGCTTGTGACGTACAACTTCAAAGCCCCTATTTTCAGAAACTTTAAAACAGAGCTAAACATCCTGTTATGTTTTATTAATATTTAATTATATGAAGCTGGCATATTCAGCATAGCATTACAGTGCACATTTAATTGCTGACATTAATCTCTGCCCCTGCAGAAACCAAACCAGAGTTTGCAAAAATAATGCAAACTAAAACAAGTAGTACATATACAAATATTGTCCTGGCACTGTTTAAGTATCACAAAAATGGCCTATGCATGTTCTTTACTATAGATTTTGCAATGCTAGTTATCAATGAATCCACAGTCACATTCCGACCCACTTCCATATGGCATGAATTACTGGCACCCATCTCCTTTGAGAGAGCCAGCATAGTTTGGAAAGAAGCACTCTTTTCCAATCCAAAAACAGATACTTTTAACTCACAGGATCAATTATTTTCCCTCTGTAGTGACTTGTCATTGACAACCATTTGTACCTACAAAACAGCCATTTACATAATACTAAGCGCATGGAGGATAAGTGTCCTCACCAATGGTGTAAAAGAAGGCACCCCTATGACCACACATCCATGTCATCCCAAAGTATAATGATATATGGCAACCTCAGCCTTGAGGTTCATCCCCATGGCAAACTCTGAGGGGCGAATCTAATTTTGTTGGGGGCATAGCCTGGCCAGAGTCTAGGCCAGTGATGGCGAACCTTGGCACCCCAGATGTTTTGGAACTACATTTCCCATGATGCTCATGCACTCTGCAGTGTAGTTGAGCATCATGGGAAATGTAGTTCCAAAACATCTGGGGTGCCAAGGTTCGCCATCACTGGTCTAGGCTGAGATTGCCATTCATCGTTGTACTTTGTGATAACATGGATGTGCAATCATAGGGATACCTTTACACTGAGCAATCTTAGGAGCTCCCTCCCGACCAGCACTCTCAGCGGTGGACATCAAGGATTGGTATCCCCTTCAGTGAGCCTGAGCAGCACACGATACAGGTCTTTGGGTCCTCACCAATGGTACTAGCCTTACACGTTTGGAAATTGTATGTTCTATCCTGGTCCATGTTTTTTCTATAAAGAAATTGTAAATTACCTTTGTAAAATAGAAACATATGGCTTAAAGATGGATTCCGGGTATAAATATTTTTCTATACTTACATTGGTCAAGCTTTGACCAATGTAAGTATGTAAGTGTCATACTGGTGGGATCCCCTTGGAAGCATGAAATCACTGTACAAGGCACCACTATTACAGTGATATAGATTTTGTGGGGTTGATTTACTAAAACTGGAGAGTGGAAAATGTGGTACAGCTCTGTATAGAAACCAATCAGCTTCCATTTATTTTTGTCAAAGCTTAATTGAACAAGCTGAAGTTAGAAACTGGCTACTATGCACAGCTGCATCAGATTTTACACTGTACAGTTTTAGTAAATCAACCCCAAAGGTTATCGTAGAAGTCTTGAGTTAGCAAAGTCACTTGAGCACCTAAGTCAAGGAGAGCTCTTTTGTAAATCCCTACCTGTCCCTATCCACTTGCAAAATGCATGCCAAGCCTGGGAGCCCGGGCCTTAAAGAGGAAGTAAAAGCTATTAAAAAAAAGGCAACCTGCAAGGCAAAAGTATAATGAGCTAGTATGCATAGCATACTAGCTCATTATGAATAACTTACCTGAGAACGAACCCCCGAAGCGGTCCTCCTTCTTCATCTTCACCGCTGCCATGTATCCCGGAGTGACTTCCGGGTCTCGCTGCTCCGGCGCTGTGATTTGCCGGAGCCGCGATGATTTCACTTCCGCGCATACACATGGGAGCCGACATGAGCGGCATATCGCAGTGATCTGTGGCCGGCTCAGTGCACCTGCGCGCCGCTGTCTACGGCCCATGCGCCGTAGATAGTGGTGCCTGTCTTTTTGTAAATATCTCCTAAACCATATAGGTTTAGGAGATATTTCTTGGACCTACAGGTAAGCCTTAATCTAGGCTTACCTGTAGGTTAAAGTAGTTTGTAAGGGTTTACAACCACTTTAAGTAGGCTCTGCCTGACACATGATGGTTTCTGGAGTCACATGGGGTGGCAGCATCTAATGAGACAGCATCCACAGTGACCCAGGTAATCATAGAGGAACCATGTTCCTGAAATCACATTCCATCCGCTTACAGTGCAGTTCTCCTCCATCTAACTACATGCCCCATGATGCTTCTCTGTACAGCATCATCAATTCTCCCCCAATGTATCACTGATGCTGCTAGAAAGGGGAGGAGGGAAGAGTAGGCAGACACACAGAGCCGGCACAGCCACTGTGTAAGAGGTGCTTACAATGATCAGCTTTTACTTAGTCATGGGAAACCTTTATTCTGAAAGAATAACTGCTTGTGTAACCTAAGTTTAACAATGCTGCTGTCTGCTGTGCCCCCTGTAGTCCTTCGTCCAGAGTGGGGGTCTGCTAATACAGGAAGCATGTTATTGCCACACCCCTAGGTAACAACAGAGGGAAAAAAGTAAACAAATACAGCCACCATATCAATGGATTGTAAGCTGCAATACCTTACATTTTAATTTTGGGTTAAACACCGCTTTAGGATGCAAAACTAACGCGAGCCTAGACACGGATTTTTATTGGGCTTAAGTTAAAGGTCACAACTGTAAAAAGCACTGGATGGGACCACACTGACTGTACTAAACTATAACATCCAGTCACTAGTTTTCCAATGACCAATGCTGTAATTAGTGGTGATGCTTTATGTACTGTAAGAGCCCATTGTTTCTTCCTTGCATATTTTTGTGCCTAGGAGCCCCTGGTGCTGTATACAGCTTACCATAGACATAAGTAAGTGTGGACGGCTGCATGCAGGTATGCACCATTACCTGTGTAAGGTGGTGCATGCATACAGACATAAGGTCCTAAACACAGACTCTCAGTATTTGGAGACTTATATCTGTATGCATGTGCGAATTTACAAAAGTGGCAGCATATAACTACATAAAGCTACCTACCGCCATTCATGTCTACAGGCAGCTGAATGTAGCACTAGGGGCTCTCAGGCACTAAAATACACAGTGAATTCACACTGTAAGGGGAATGTGCTTGAGTACATAAGTCCTAATTCACTGCCCTATTAGCAGCATTAATGTGGATCTTCTATCCACTGTTAATAAAAATGTTTATATTTCTTGCCTCTTAAAATACTTTAAAGTGTTACTAAACCCAGGACCCTGCATTCATTATATCTGGTCACCCACAGTACACAGTACACGGAAATGCAATAATTTTAGTAAAAATAAACTGCTAAATACCTTTTATCATCAGCAGTATAGAGCAGTCTTGTGACTTCTATCATTGTCTGGTCTAAGCTTGTAGGAGAAGTTTTCATACTGCACTGGCCATCCTATCAGAATGCAGGACCCCTGACCCTCTGTGTGGACAGTGCTGATTGGCCCTGTGCTGATCATATGCACGTTCCCAAAAAAAGAAAAAAACTCTTTAGCAATACACACCAACTGAGCATGTGCAGACTGACGCCACTAGCTCTGCTTTATCTGAACATGTTTTGGGGCAATGCAAGAAGCATACAAGATCAAACAGCCTATTTACACAATGCGGAGGATTAACCCCTTAGGTTCCACAGTGAGTATAACAAGCATGCTTTACTGCATATACAGACTGATTTTCCTGTTGTGGATTTAGTAACACTTTAACAAAATGTTGGTCGACTGTGCTCTAAACTAAGGTGAACAAATGCTGAGCTTAGATTTTGAATTCTATAAATGTACAAAAGACTCATACTGCCCTACACTCAATTTGACATATTTCTGCTCTGAAGAATAGTCAGCTCAGTGGATAATGGGGATCTCTGTTTGATATTTGATGTTTGTATAGTACTACCATAAATGACCTTGTAAGAACAGCAGAAAGTTCAGCTCTGCATAAGGTTGAAGGTTTTCTTAAAGTTTTGTCTAAATTCTGTTCATTTTCTCTAGACAGTAATGAAAACATACACTTGTTCTAGCAGTCTTGTGAAAATGAGCGCCTAGTTCTACTCTACAGTCTTTTAGCACCAAAAGTCGAGCGACTGTTGGAACAAGTGGGAGTCCAAGATATGTGAACCTCATTTCCATGTGCCACCACAATTTCAAGTCCTAATAATTCTCTATCGCAGCCTTATACTGTTTGGGTTTAAATCTACAGCATCACACTGTGCTTAGTACATCTCATCACTTTCTGAATTTCACATTGTATATTGAGTATAAACAAGCATTGATTATTTTTTTTATCAAACATAAAATGTATTTTCTAACAAACCAGGGAGACAAAGTAATGTGATATAATTTGTAATACCTGGACTTTTTCCTGGATTTCCCATAGGTTGAGCAGGCCATTCAAATTCATGCTAATGGCATTAGCCAGTGTTTTCCAATGGGCAACAAATATAAAAGAACTAAGATTAAACCTGGGTGGCTAAATTTGAGTGCAAAAAGGCACATTAAAGAGAAAACAAATGTCCTTTTAAAAATATAAGGCCAAGTGGACATCATCAGAATTCCAACACTACAAAGAATGCAATAGGAAACGTAGGCGTGCGATCAGGGCAGCAAAAATAGACTATGAGAGATAAGTAGCAGAGCAAAGTAAAAAGAATCCCAAATTTTTTTTTTATAGTAATAGTAAAAAGGCCAAGTTAAAGCATATTGGCCCCATAAAAGATAATCAAGGAAAGTTGGTTACAAGTAACAGAGAGAAAGCAATTGTGTTAAATCATTCTTCTTCTCAATTTTTACTACAAAAGCAGTATTGATAGCAACATAGCACAAATTGTCCCCCTGTGGCCCAACAAAGCCAATGTTCTAAAAAAGATTTTAAAAACTTGAACAAATCACCACGACCAAATGTCCTCAAATGACTTAGCCAGCTGAATACTAGACCATTATTCCTAATCTTCAAGGACAGTTTACTGACCAGAATGATATCATTTGGATTGTGAAAAACTAACAGGGTACAAATATTTAAAAAGGGACATGATACATATCTGGAAGCTCAGGTAGCCTAACATCAAAATTATGTAAACTTTTAAAGGGGTTGATAGAGGACCATATCCAAGAATTTACTGATGAAAATAGAATAATTAGTAGTAACCAGCATGGATTTATGGAGGCTCATTCTTGCTAGACCAACCTATTAACATTCTATGAAGAAGTGAGCTGTAATCTGGGTAGATGAAGACCTATGAATGTAGTGTATCTAGATTTCACCAAAGCATTTGACAAAGTACCCCATAAACACTTAATTTACAAACTGAGGTCTGTTTATATTGACAATAGTGTAAGTATCTGGATTGAAAACTGGTTACAGGAGCACATCCAAAGGGTGATGATAAATAGCATATCTTCTGAATGGTCTGAAGTTGTAAGTGGCTCGGTGTGGTGCTCTGTCCTGGGACCAATTCTGTTTAACTTGTTCATAAACTATATAGAGGCTAGCATAGATGATTCAATCTCAGTGTTTTTCTAACAATGCAAAGATAAGCAAGGTAATAACTTCACAACAGGATAAAGCAATTTTACAGAAGACCTCCATAAAATAGAGGGTGGGCAAATACATGGTAAATGAGGTTCAATGTAGGAAAATGTAAAGTAATACACTTGGAGGTTAACATTATGAATGTAAGTTACACACTAGGGGGAGAACCACTGGAGGAATCGAGGATGAAAAAGGATCTGGAGGCCCTAGTAGATGACAGACACAGCAAAGGCATGCAATGTCAAGCTGCAGCAAGCAAGGCCAGCGGACTATTGGCATGCATTATAAAGGGTATTTACACAAGAGATACAACTATAATTCTACCACCCTACAAAACTCTGGCTCTTGGGTTTGCCGTTCAGTTCTGGTTACAAGTCCTTAAGAAGGATGTGCTGGAATTCAGTGGCGTAACTAGAACCTTCAGGGCCCCGATGCAAGAAACCTTGAAGGGCCCCCCTGAACCCTAGCCAGGGCCCTTCCCTCCAAGTCCGGCGGTGGAACTCCAGGGCGTGGTCACAGGTATGACCTTTGTGAGCCCTGTAGTTCCACCACTGGTATCAGTAGTTTTTTGTATTATTTTTATTTTTTATTTTTAGGTGCTCCATTGGGGGACTGTCCCTAGGCAGGATGGGGTCCCCATCCCCAGATGAGATGAGGTCCTTTTCTCCAGGGCAGGTGAAGTTACTGCCCCCAGGTGAGAAGGGGTCCCTGTCCCCAGGGGAGGTGGGGGTCCCTGTCCCCACATGAGAAGGGGTCCCTGTCCCCAGGGGGAGATGGTGGGGGTATGTAATGGTGTGTGGGGGATGGGGTCCTCTCACTCACCATGACCAAGCTGTAGGCCGCGCACTCATCCATGTTGGCCTGTGCTCCATCCAGTGTGCTGGACGGGCGATCAGCATATCTCCCAGAAAGACCTTTCATCATCTGTGTATAACGGGGGAGGAGGGGGGCTGACAGACAAGCCTGCAGTGTCCTTCGGGGGGCTCTCATAGGGCTGCACTGCATCTGTGTGCTTAAAGTTTGTTTACCCGGGAGAAGTATGCAGTGCAGTGTGGGCTGGACTCAGGGGGGGCCGGACTCTGGCTGGGGAGAACAGACATCGGACTGAGCGGCAATGCATAAAGCAGGAGAGGGGTACTCTGAGGAGCCGGCCGAGGACACAGGTCATGCGGGGAATGCACAACTAAAGAGCAGCCAGTGCGATAGTCAAGCATGGAGCTCTGCTAGTCACCCTCCACCCCCACCACCCGTGTGCATGGTGCACTGGTACCCCTAGCTGCCTATGCTGCTGCCAGCCATATGTAGAGGGGGCTGCATGGGCCCCCTGCATCACAGGGCCCAGTTGCGGTCGCGACTGCTGCACCCCCTATAGTTACGCCCCTGCTGGAATTGAAGAGAGTATAGAGAAGGACAACAAAACTGAGGCGTCACACAGCAGGAGTTGGCGAATTCGGACCTGATACGGACCAAAAGATGCACAGGACTCCTGTGCAAGTAGCACCTGAGCTGCTGCAGAGATGTGTGAACCAGCTCCATAGAGAGCTGTTCACAATCACCTGCTATTCGAATTGGATGCAGGGAAATCTGCATCCAATTCGTATAAGTGTGAACCCAGCCTGATAAGGGAGCTTGAGAATTTCAGTTATGAGGAACGGCTACACATATTAAAACATACTGTATTTTCCCTGGAGAAGAGATGCTTAAAAGGAGATATGATCTTACATACAAATATCTAAATGGTGATTCTAGCATAGGGAGGAAACAAATCCGGCTCAGGTCACTCAAGAAGACACCTACCCACTCAATGAAGTTGGATGAAAAGCGGTTTAACCTTAACTGCATGGGGTAGAATGAGAGGAGTAAGGATGTGGAACTCCTTTCCAACATTGGTGGTGTCAGCGGGAAATGTTGATAATTTCTTAGCGAACACAATATACATGGATATGGGCAGTGGTAGAGACATAAATACATACACATACCCGCACATGCTGAACTGGATGAACTGGTATCTTTATTCAACCTACCATCTATGTAACTATAGTATGTAATTGTTTGACCATGGAGGTAAAAATTTAACTGGTTATAAACTTAGAAGGTTATATTTATCTTCTGTATGCAGCAGCTCCTCTCAGCCCCCCTAATACTTAACTGAGCCCCATCTCGATCCATTGACGTTGCACAAGAGTCTCGGCTGTTCAGGTCTCTCCCATCTCATTGACTGAGACAACATTGATGCGCCATTGGTTCCCGCTGCTGTCAATCAAAGTCAGTGAGCCAATGAGAGAGAGGGCAGGGTCTAAATGGACACACAGAGCAGCGGCTCAGCTCAGGTGCCCCCATAGCAAGCTGCTTGCTGTGGGGGTACTTGGCCGGAGGGAGGGTCCAGGAGCGCCAGCGGGGGACCCAAGAAGAGGAGCCTCTGGGCTGCTCTGTACAGAACCACTCCACATAGCAGGTAAGTATAGCATGTTTGTTATTTTTAAATGGAAAAAAATAGACTTTAGTGCAGTGGCATACCAAGTGGGGGGTGGGCCACCTTGGGTGCCACACACTGGGAGGATGTCAGGCCGGTGCCCCTTCTCCACGACTGAATCGGTGACAGCACTGTGGGGCAGGTTTAGGCAGCTGTGCGGTAACAGGGCACGTTTGGGCTGGGAGAGGTGAGCTGCAGTGGCATTGCAAGGGGGGCGGGGGTGCGGGGCGACCCCACTGCACCAACGATCCCCTTCTCTCACAGCCTTGGGCTGTCTGAGTGGTCCCGGATGTCTCACACAGGCACAGCTGAGAAGAGTGAAGCTGCCTCCCCCTCCTCTCTGTTTATGTGTCCACAGGGGGAGGGACTTGCTGTGCATGTGCCACACTGATCTGAGATACTGAACGGGGCCTCACTGAGGGGGGTCAGCACTAAAGGGGGGTCTGTACTGAATGGGGCATCTGCACTGAAGATGGGATCTGTACTAAATGGGGGGTTCTGCACTGAAAGGGGGGCTGCACTAAAAGGGGGGGTCTCTACTGAATGGGGAGGTATGCACTGAAGGGGGGGTCTGTACTGGACACTGATGTAAGGAGGGACTTCACTGCTGGGGACACTGATGTAAGGAGGGGCTCCACTGCTGGGGACATTGTTGTGAGGAGGGCTCCCCTGCCAGGTACACAGATGTAAGGAGGGCTCAACTCCCAGGTACACAGATGTAAGGAGGGCTCCACTGATGAGGACACCAGATGTGAGAAGGGACTCCACTGCTGGGGACACTGATGTAAGGAGGGACTCCACTGCTGGGAACACTGATGTAATGAGGGGCTCCATTGTTGGGGACATTATTGTGAGGAGGGCTCCGCTGCCAGGTACACAGATATAAGGAGAGCTCCACTGATGGGGACACCAGAAGTGAGAAGGGACTCCACTGTTGGGGACCCCAGAAGTGAGGAGGGCCTCCACTGCTGGGGACACTGATGTAAGGAGGGGCTTCTCTGCTGGGACATTGATGTGAGGAGGGCTCCGCTGCCAGGTACACAGATGTGAGGAGGGCTCCACTGCCAGGTACACGATGTAAGGCGGGCTCCTTCACTGCTGGGGACACTGAGGTAAGGAGGGGCTCCACTGCTGGGGACATTGTTGTGAGGAGGGCTCCCCTGCTAGGTACAAAGATGTGAGGAGGGCTCAACTCCCAGGTACACAAATGTAAGGAGAGCTCCACTGATAGGGACACCAGAAGCCACACCCCATTTAAGCCACGCCCAATATTTAGCTGAAGCTACACATTCTTCGATTTGAGCGCCACATTTCTATTTTCCTGCTATGCCATGCCTACAATGAATGTGCCACCCCCTAATTATAAAAAGCCTCCACCTGCTGTTGGCAACTATGTCCTATAGTGGACTACTGCTCCCAGCAATCCCTCTTCAGGCCCTGCCAGCCCTCTTGGCTGCAGCTGCCCGTCTTCACTGCCTGTGACATTGTAATCCTCACTGGCTCTACATCAAGCTCTGACCATTTCCTCTCAGTCCTCTCGATTGCCCATGTCACTCACCAGCCCGCCTGGCTGCTAACACATCTAAGGTTCCCTCCTGAAGACTTGCCTGGCAATACTAGCACCTGATGTCCTCTCTGACTCCTCCTGGCGTGCCTCCTGTCAGATCCTTCATGGATTCTTTGAAGGGATCTGTCCTGCACCCAAGTCCCCAGTCCCATGGACACCCTCAGTCCAGAATGGGGAGCACCCTCAAAGGCCTCAACAGCCTAGTAATTCATCTCCAGTTCTTCTACCCAACAACTCCTCCCCAGCTGGGCTAACTCTGGGTATTTTAGGGGGCCTGCCCCCTACCAATCCAGATTGGGGATTGGTCAGGGCTCCTTAGAAAACCCCAGACACCTCCACCTCTCTTCCCCTCCTCTCTTCTAGAATCTTCAAGAAGGCAGAGGGAGGCAACCGAGAAGTAATGCTATTTGTGAGTCACCAGCCTACTTTGAGCCACTCCTAGCTCGACAGATCAAAACAAACAGGCCTAGCTTCCTGCTAGGCCTGCTTAAATGTACCTGCTGTGACAAAAATCTTACCTCTAGCCCCTACTTAAGTAGAGGGTGCTAAATGCAATTGACCAAATGTGGTCAAGTCCATGTGTGGTCAATGACATCACTCAGGAGACCACACCCATTTTTTTATACTTAACCATTCTCAACCTCCCGTTTTGTGGCCAGCCAGGCTGCATGCTGGGAAAAGGGCTTGTTTAGATTTTCTAGGCTAGTAGGCAAGGGATTGTTAAACAATTCTCTTCTTTAATAACCTTGACAGCATAAGAAGGAAGCTGTTATATATAGTAATGGGAGAAACACCCGCTACTACATATGATATTAGGCTCCTGTCGAACAGGATGAACAAGCAAAATTTGGTTCAAGCCTGTGTTTGGATTGAAATGGAAGCTGATCCCTACTTATGGGTATAAAATGAGCAAATAAATGTATTGCCTAGTGATCAGAGAGGGTGACCTTGTGGGACAGGACAGGGACACAAGCTACTATGGGGAATCTTACCCACTAGAGACATATGCCAATAAAACAATCTGTCTGTGTATAGGCTGCACGTTATTGTAGAAGAATATAATGTGGTTGTCGTTTTTTTATGTTACACTTATAAATGACTATATAACAGGAGCTGTCATACAATGTTTTGTGTTTTAGCAACATATGTGCATTTTTAAGTTTGCAACAGCTTTAATAATAATAACACATGAATGACTATATAACAAGATCTGTCAAACAATGTATTATGTTTTAGCAATGTATAAGCAATGTTTAAGTTTGTGATGACTTTGAAAATACCAACAAAATTATTATTATTAACAGTCTGGATGGAAAAGGCTTGGTATAAAATTCCAACAATACGATCAGTGCATTTGACCAATCTGTAGATCTGTTAAATTAAAAGGTGTTAGACTGAAAACAAAAGCAGCAGTCATTGTTAAAGGCTATTATTATTTTAATCTGCTACTGTAAAGTACAACTAGTTTTGTTAATTTGCAGCTGAAACAGAGTTAAGTATTATATAGCTAACAATATATATTGCTAAAGCCTTTGTATCAAATAGTGTAAGATAAGTCAATTCTGGAACATAACGCCTCAATTTGACTATACGTGGTTCAGTTATCGTTCTGGCAGTGGGCTGAATGAAAAAACTAAACCGATTCACCATTCACACAATCAAGAAGTATTGGGGGAATCCTCCCCGCTGCACTATTTTATTCTAACAGTGGGGAGACCCCCCCATCAGAATACACAGATCAGCACCGCAGCCTATTGCCCACAGCACTGATCGAGTGGATTTTTATGCAATAGTGTGGTTAAACAGAAGTTGATCAGTAGATTGACTTCTGTTCAGCTTTTGTGACCCCCCCCCCCCCCTATTGACATTTCGGCTGGTCCTGCTGAGCTGACCTAATTTAGATTCATTAAAGGCCACATATATTAAGCACAAGGCACACCATTAATTTGGTGTGTTCCTGGCTGCTACTGGGTCCTCCATTCACTGAAATCTCCTCCTCTGATGCAATAAAGTCCACGTCCAAAGTGCTCTTTGCTGAGTTATTAGGGAATTCCTGCAGCTGCATATTCGTGTTGTCCATGGAGTAGATGTAAGAAAGGCAACCTCAGCCTGGACTCTGGCCAGGCCACGTCCCCAATGCATTTCGGTTTCCCCCCCATGGAACTTAGTCATGGGGATGAAGATCCCAGGTGTGTGGGGGCGATTTTTAAGCCTCATTGGCTGTCACTCAAGTATGCAGAGGACTAACGTGTGTGTGGGTGTTGCATTTGGAATTGTGCGTGAAAAAAGCAAGCTCTGTATTGAGTGTGTTGAACCAAAAAATGGTGCAATTCAAATTTTTACATCAAAGTCTGTGTATCACTCATCACTTCCATAAGAGTAGTGGTATCCCTGGGTGTCCCCCATTTCTGCCCACACTCACAACTAAATGACTCCTTACACTGACAAGTGGGTCAAAAATCACTTAATGGCCATTCTAAAATATGTAATCCAGGCACTCTAATAAATCTTCCTACCGAGGCACTCCTTTTTTGAACTCAGTAGATCAGGTCACCATTCTATAATTAACATGTCCAATATAGTGGAAAATAAGAGAGCTTCCATAGTGAAATACTGTTTTATTAAATAAGATGTAAAAGCCAATGTATTTACATGTTGAATAAGCTTTACATCGTATGCAACTAGAACCAGGAAGCGCCTCTGTGCCGGTCTCAGCACGCGCTCCAAAGAGAGTGACTATTCACTGCAATTAATAGTCATTTTTTTAACCACTTGCTTACTGGGCACTTAAACACCCTTCCTGCCCAGACCAATTTTCAGCTTTCGGTGCTCTCACACTTTGAATGACAATTACTCAGTCATGCAACACTGTACCCAAATGAATTTTGTGTCCTTTTTTTCCCACAAATAGAGCTTTCTTTTGGTGGTATTTGATCACCTCTGGGGTTTTTATTTTTTGCGCTATAAATGAAAAAAGACCGAAAATTTTGAAAAAAAACGCATATTTCTTTGTTTCTGTGACAGAATTATGCAAATTATTAATTTTTCTTCATAAATTTTGGCCACAATTTATACTGCTACATATCTTTGGTAAAAATAACCCAAATTAGTGGATATTATTTGGTCTTTGTGAAAGTTAGAGAGTCTACAAGCTGTGGTGCGAATCGCACAAAATTGATCACATCTGATGTACTGGTGGCCTATCTCGCTTCTTGTGACCCAAACAAGTCAGGAAAGTACAAATACCCCCCAAATGACCCCTTTTTGGAAAGTAGACATTCCAAGGTATTTAGTAAGAGGCATGGTGAGCTTTTTGATGTTGTCATTTTTTTCCCACAATTCTTTGCAAAATGAAGATTTTTCATTTTCTTTATTTTTCTCCACAAAATTGTCATTGTAATAGGTTATTTCTCTCACGTGGCATGTGTATACCACAAATGACACCCCCCAAAAAATTCTGCTACTCCTCCTGAGTATTACAATACCACATGTGTGGGACTTTTTCGCAGCCTGGCCACATAGAGAGGCCCAACATGCAGGGAGCGCCATCACGTGTTCTAGGAGCATAAATTACACATCTAACTTGTTGACTACTTATTACACTTTTGAAATACCAGGACAATGACACGTGACACTGATGACAGATGGCACTGATACGTGGCAATGATGACACTTATACGTGGCACTGATGACACGTGGCACTGATGACAGATGACACTAATATGTGGCACTGATGACACGTGGCACTAATACGTGGCACTGATGACACGTGGCACTAATACGTGGCACTGATGACACGTGGCACTAATATGTGGCACTGATGACACGTGGCACTAATACGTGGCACTGATGACATGTGGCACTAATACGTGGCACTAATACGTGCCACCGGTGACAGATGGCACTAATACGTGGCACCAATGACACGTGACACTGATGACAGATGGCACTGATAAGTGGCATTGATGACACGTGACACTGACAACAGATGGCACGTGACACTGACAGGTGGCACTGATGACAAATGGCACTGATACGTGGCACTGATGACAGATGGCACTAATACGTGGCACTGATGACAGATGGCACTATGTGGCACTAATAACACGTGGCACTGATGACAGATGCCACTTATACGTGGCACTGATGACAGATGGCACTGGGGACAAATGGCACTGACAACAGGTGGCACTGGGGACAGATAGCACTGCGGGCAGGTGGCACTGGGGTGGGGTGGATTGCACTGGGGTGGATGGCACTGGGGCGGATGGCACTGGGGCGGATGGCACTGGGGCGGATGGCACTGGGGCAGGATGGCACTGGGGCAGGATGGCACTGGGGGGGGGGCATGGCACTGGGGGGGGGGTGGCACTGGGGGAGGATGGCTCTGGGGGAGGATGGCACTTTTTATTAAACTTTTTTTTTACTTTTTTTTTTTTTTTTTTTCTTTTTTACACTGACGGCTGCTGCAGCCGTTCTTCTCTCCCCTCTCACACGCTGTCTGTGTGAGGAGGGAGAGCGGCGCTGAGAGATGATCTCATATGTTTACATATGAGATCATCTCCCATTGGACACGCCGATCACGCTGTAAACGGCCGCTGTGATTGGCCGTTTACAGCGATCTGTGTTTGCCTGTCCCCGGGGGACACGGCAAACACAGAACTTCCGCGATGCGCGCCCGCGGCGGCGCGCATTGCGGAAGTAAACACCAGGCCGTCCAGGGACGGCCAGGCACGGGAAGCCGCCCGCCCTAAGGCCGGCATTCGGCTATAGGGCGGGCAGGAAGCGGTTAAAGTCCCTCCTTTAACATAGTTTTAATATATGCCGATTCTGCCACTAGATCCAGTTTGTTTCCATTTCTTTTAAAGTGGTAGTAAATCGACGGCTTTTTTTTCAAACCTCTTAAAAGGGGTTGTAAACCTTCAGTGTTTTTCACCTTAATGAATTATATGCATTAAGGTGAAAAAGATTCTATAGTGCAGCTGCCCCCTAAAGCCCCTGTTTTACTTACCTGAGCCCGATCGTTCCTGCGCCAGGGGTAAGCACACCCTCTCCAGCCGTTGTCTCGGGTCCTGATTGGATAGATTGAAAGCAGTGCAGCCTTTTGCTCCCACTGCTGTCAATCAAATTCAATGACACGGGAGCCCAGGGTGGAGCCGAGTTCTGCTGTCTGTATCAATGGACGCAGCAGCAGAACACGGGAGTGCTTCTGCACGGATGCCCCCGATGTAGAGTACTTAGTACTGAGTACTCAGATGGGGCACTCAAGAAGAGCGCCGCTGAGGGACCCCAGAAGAGGAGGATCGGGCCACTCTGTGCAAAACCAACTGCCCAGAGGAGGTAAGTATGACATGTTTGTTTTTGTTTTTGAAAAAGGAAGGTTTCGTTAGCCTTTAAAACTAAGCCCTCAGTGATGCGCTTTCACCGCTGAAAGGCCTTTCATCTTCACCCGGTCTTCCGCTCTGGTTGGCGGGCTCCTGTACAGCAAGAGTGGAGATTTCAGGCCATTTACCACAGGCAGGGGAGCTTATAATGGACAGCTTTTTCTACAGATAAAGATTAAGTAATAGCTGGAGTAAGGCTTTGATTTGTTTGTCTCTCTTTTTTTAATTGCGTGTCAATCTAATGCCACATGCACACAATCAGACTATCCGTGGTGTTTGGGCTCGGGCGGACTTTTTCTTTCCAAAAGTCAGGCGGACTTAGAAAGAAGTTTTGACTCAAAATTGTAAAGTACCTTGTCCCTATATAAGTCGCCGCACAACGCCTCCCTGCCATTGCGGCCAGAGAGAGTGTCATGTCAACATCGCAAGGGAGAAGAAGAGAAGAAGGCAGCGGCGACAGAAGACCGGGCCACTGCTAGTAAAAGAGCTATAAGAAGATAGCGGAGGCCCGGGAAGAAGAACCGAAGAGGGGGACAAGACCCCCGAAGAGGGGGACAAGACCCCCATAGTCGGAAGAAGACCCCCGGACGGCGGGCCTGATATAGAGTTTGGGGGGACCCCCACGCCGTTTTTTCGGGCTACGGCTTCCCCTTTAAATCCATACCAGGTGACAGGGCCAGCGAGGTGTCAATCTCGCCGATGGAGGAGGCAACATTGACCTCCTTCGCTTGTCCCGTCTACCTGAAGCCGCGTTCGAAATGAACAGACTTTTCTCCGTGTGTGGGCAAGTCCGTTCATTTTAAAAGTCCGGCAGACTCCCACCATAGTCCGGCGGGTTGTCCGCCGGACTTAGTCCGCCGGAAAAGTCCAGTCGTGTGTGTGCAAGTCCGCTCGTTCGGAAAGTCTGGCGGACCTCTGCTGCAAAGTCCGGTGGTTTGTCCACCAGACTAAGTCCGCCAGATAGTCCGATCGTGTGTACGCGGCATAAGACTACCTTGTCCACAGTATGAAAACACAACTGATGTGTGATATCACAGCAGAAAGAACTGCATTGTCACCAGAAGAAATTTTGGTTCTCAGGGCAGGATCAACAGGTCATAAAACTATGTTAAGGGGGGACTCAGGAAAACAAAAATTGCTGTGTTAATGCTACTGACAGACTGCATCATTCAACATCATTCTTTGTTTTGACCATAGTAACACTTTCACTGTCACACAGCCTTTAGGGAGCCCAGGGCCTGGTTATCTTTTCTGGCTGGAGTGTCTAGATGGAAAGACTGGCTCGTAGAAATTACAAATCCTATAGCAGTTAAACAGGTCACGTACATGGATTCAACTATGTATCTAGCTGTTTGCAGTTTCCCTTAAACATTGTATGCCTTAGTACAGATCTTATTCAAAATGTACCCAGCATTCTGTTTTCTAAGCACATAAAGGCATAACAAAATAACCTTTATTCAGTGGCACGCATTAAGATATGAAGTCTTGCGGCTGACCTGTCACACACAGACAGCTGCGGGGTGACACCACAATTAACTTTTAGCTGTAGGAAAACTCAGCCACATCTAATTTTATATTGTCAGTCTCCTCTCATTTTCCCATTGGTGATGTTTTCTTTCCATTCTTCAGATTTTGCACACAAGGGGCTTAAGTGTCAACTGAAAACCCAGGAGACATCTATTCAATGTGTTTTTCCATGCTGACTGTAAAAATAGATGCACACTGTAGAGAGTTAAAGTGAGAAATACAAAGAAACAACGACCTAACTGACAGATTTGTAGACTCCTAGACTAATGCTATTAACATTATTATTATCAGCACGGGCCTGCTGTACACTATGAGCAGCAAGGAAGTTCAAAGGGCCTATAAACTGTAATAGGATATTTAGCCAACAAGAACCAATACATGGCTAGGGATGCTTTTAGCTTGTTAATGTGGGCTTGTGATACACAGAATTGGGCATCAAAAGGAAATTTACTGAGATCTCCAAAAATAAATCACAGAAAAATGTATAAATATAAGTGATGTCAGCTGCACATAAAATGTTATATTACTGGGTTTGCATTACAAGGCAATGCAAAGTATATTATTTGTGTTTTAAAGGCAGAAATCTGTAGTAAGTATACAGATTTAGATTTATGGTAGTCAAGAAAGAGGACTGGGGACTGGCTTCTGTGGCTTGTTTGGGAGATCTGACTTGGTTTGGTGTGCATGCAGAATCACGTAAGTAGTACCCATCACATGAAAGTTTAAAACAGGTCACAGAGGACCAAAACCGCGCTATAGTGGTATACGTGGAACTGCCAAAACAAGGCAAAAACCAGCAAAGCACTAGAACAGGTGTCGCTGCCCCTATGCCTCACAATCCTACGTAGAGGGTCGTGAGCTGTATCAGTTATCAAAAAATTATATGTTGAAAAGGCCCAGGCGCCACCTCTAATAACTAAATAGAGATCTATATATATATATGTGTACATATGTATATACATACACATACAACACCAAAAACTGAAAGAATCCCAATGAGTATTAATTAAAACCCCCAACAGCCACTAGTGAAAGAAAACCAGGAGAGGGGAGTAGGCAGGACAGGCTCCGGGCAAACCATATAATTTTACCCTAAGGGTAAGTGATTATCGGAGAGATATAGATCCAATACTGATTATTATATTCCCTGGATAATATTACAAGAGGAAAAACTACAGTACTAGCTACAATATACTAGAAGAAGTTCAAGTGCAACCTTAAAAATACCATAAAAACATCATAGGTGCATATGTGTATAGCACTAAATCTAACTGATGTAAACGTATACCCAGTGAAAGCAAACTAGTCACAAGGAAAAGATAAATAAACCTATGATAGGTATTGTTGATAAAAAGTGCAAATGTGCAAAAGTGCAAAAACACAAAAGTGTGCAAAAATGCAAAACCGCAAAGGTGTGCAAAAATTGCAAAAACATCAAATTAATCACATAGAAGAAAATTAATAAAATTATAAATAAAAAATGTAATATATATAAAAAATGTGTGAAAAAATATGAAAAAATGTGAAAAAGCAGAAAAACAAAAATATAATAACTTAGTGCATAAAGTCCATAAACAAATTCATAAATCAATCAATTAAACGTCCTTATGGAAACATATAATAATAAGTGCAGTCCAAGGCAAGGTAGGTGTATATGCTCTAAATCTTCAAGCAGGTGCAGTTTAAAGTGACTGGTGGTCAGACACATATAATTCAGGTGACTTCCGTGCTCACCCTCTCAGCTCCCCACTCACCGAATCTCTATGCCCACAAAGGGCAAGCAAGCCTGTATGTTTCAAACTGGTTAATCCACAGGGAAAAAGATCCAAAGGAAACAACTTTCCACCCTTTTCTTCTTCCTCGATATGTAGAGAGGTTCCAATAGGCTGGTGTTAGTAGATCGGGGTTTCCTCAGAGAGATAAAAGGGGTCTCATAGTGTAGTAATTCCAGGTCTCAAGCGTTAGTTTCAAAACATAAGCTTTATTGATTAGCACACCGGAAAAAAATAATATTTAAAAATTCCAATAGCATAAGCCCACAAGGGGAGTGGTATAAAATGTAACAAAATTACAGTCCCGGGATGGCAATAGACCAAAAGAGTTTTTTATATATAAAAATAAAAATTAAAAATAAGAGTAAAAAAGGACAATTGTGTTTGCACACCCCCTCTGGCTAAGCAAGTATCGACAGAGGGAGTCCTAGGTGAGGCTATCTCTACCGCAGGGGTCACAGTGAAAAACCTCCAGAACGTGACACCCTAGGGGAGGGTCAGTCCCCGTTAGTCCTCACGGGAATTAATAAAGGTCCATAACGGTCTGAGAAAACAGTACACGAGCGGGGCAACGAGCGGAGACGCGAACAAGGAACTAGCATGCGTTCCAACCTGCGTTCCCATCACATGGTTTTCATTGAAAGAGCTAGGATTTGTTAAGCCCCATACACGCTATCAGATTTTCTGTAGATTTTTTCCTTCAGATTTACCAAAACCATATAATATGAGGGCAAACCTTAAGAGTTTGAATGTGTATGCAATTAGGCAGGCCCTTGCACTACATGGTTTTGGTAAATCTGAAGACAAAAATCAGCAGAAAATCTGATAGTGTGTATGGGGCTTTACTGTTTTGAAGCACTCATTAATCCCATAGAGACATGACCTTGACTTCTCTAAGGCCGCGTACACACGGGCGGACTGTTCGCCCAACTAAGTTCGTCAGACAATCCGACAAACAGTCCGTTCAAAATTTGCATGAACGGACTTGACCACACACGATGAGCAGACAGTCCGCTGAAAGCGTGCGCGATGACGTGAACGGCACGTACGACGGGACGAGAAATTCGACGTCCAATACACTGCAATGCAACGTTCGCCGTGTAAATCCTTTCTGAGCATGCGCCAAACTTAGTCTGTCGAACTAGCCTACACACGAGCAGACTGTCCGCTGAAACCAAGTTTGGACGGACTGTCTTACGGAAACTCCGTAAGACTTTGTTCGTCAGACTGTCCGCTGAAACAGTCCGCTGAAGCCCACACACGAGCGGATTGTCCGCTGAAACACTGTTCAGCAGACTTAGTTGGGCGAACAGTCCGCCCATGTGTACGCGGCCTAAGAGTCAAGATAAAGCCCCTCCTCCCTGTTGGCATTACACCCCATCACCTGTAAATGTCAAAACCCCAAAGGACAGTAGAGACTTAAAGCAGATCTTTACTTCTTCAGAATGAGCTGTGCATGAGCAGTTCAATGTACATTCAATGCATGTCTCTGTGCCTGGATGATTTAAAGCAGAGTTCCACTCAAAAGTGGAACTTCCGTTTATCCATCTCCACCCCCCCCCCCCATCCGGTGCCTCGGGAGATGGGGTCGCGGCCCAGTCTCTCTGAAGTTCGGCCCCCTCCATCTTACTCCGGCGCTAGACCAATTAGAAAGCGCAGAACACTTCAAGCATCCGCAGTAGGGAGCCGGCTGTGGAGCCCAAAGGCTTCACAGCCAGGTTCCCTTACCGGCAATGGTGACGGCTGTACCCGACAGCCAATCCGAAGATTGGCTGGGGTGCTGACATCTCAGGCTCCCTGGACAGTATCCATATATTAATCCATATACTTTCCATGTGCATGTCAAAAAAATACATTATTCTTGGCTGGCCAATCCAGATAGCAGAAGATGCTGAACCTGGAAGACTGGGCAGTTATGTTGGCACTAGTGGGGTAGCTTACAGACATCACATTTCTCTAATAGAGTTAAATATCAGCTGTTTTAGGTCCACTTTAACACTCTGTGATCTAAGGTATAAGAAAGAGTTAATGTAACAACACCTACTAAAAAAAACAACAGTTTGGAGTAGACCAGGGGACTCCAAACTGTGGCCAGAGAACTGAATGTGGCCCTTTGCTTGCCTTTATCCAGCTCTTGGGGCACTATTCCTCCCACTGACACCAACAATGGGGTAGTGTTCCTCCCACTGATGCAAGAGATGGGGAAGTAATTCTCCCACTGACACCAATGATGTCATTTTTTTACTCCCACTGACAACTAAGCCTATGGCATGGTTTACTCTCACTGATGTCAGGGCATTTTTTACTCCAACTGGCCACAGTCCAGCCCCCCTAAAGTTTGAAGGGCAGTAAACTGGCCCTTTGTTTCAAAAGTTTGGAGACCACCGGAGTAGACTAACCTTCTACTGTACATTCTAAATAAATTTGTGTGAAGTGAGAAAATAATAATATCCTTTCCCTAAGTCAAGAAATGTAGTGAATGTGAAGCCCAGACCAGCAGATGAAGATTACTAGTGCCCAGGCCACCAGATGGACACAACTGAGAGTGGGATGTTGTGAGCCATTGCTGTCAGTCTATAAGAACACTGGAGTCAGATTGAAAGTTCTCAGGCAGGCATACAGGAGAAGGGAAACTCAGGCATAATCCTTCCACTGTGGTGATGCTCATTTATTATCAAATGAGTGGTTGTAGTAGGAAGGTGGTACATAAAACTTCAAGAGAAAGTAAACCCTGGTGGTTTTTACGTCCTCTTTATTTCCCTGCAAAGGTAAAGCATAATGGGCTACTATGCATCGCATTTCGTTTTACCCGACACCGAAGCCCGCTATATCTCCATTGTCCCCACTAACAGGCAGCATCCATCTTCCCCCCTCCTCCTTCCGAGGCCACGAACTCCGGCTCTGCAACTGGTCGGAGTCTCGTAATCTCACTCTCGCGCATGCGCACGGGAGCTGCCAGTCGTAGTATGACACCTATCAGAAATGGCACGATATGCCCTTTCTAAAGGGCGCATGCACCGATGACATCGGTGCTCGTAGTAAATATCTCTTAAACCATGGAGGTTTAGGAGATATTTCAAGCACCTATAGGTAAGCCTTAATATAGGCTTACCTGTAGGTAAAAGTGGTTCTACAGGGTGTACAACCACTTTCAGAGCTACATTCTGAAATTTGCTCATTTGCAGAATTTACGCTGTCATTAGATTTAGTGTTTGATGATGAATTTCCTCACAAATCGCTATCGCTCAATTCTGCAAGTGATTATAATTTATTATCGCTGTTTTCTAGTTGGTATAAAATCACTTTTGACATAAAGGGACAGTTTTGGGTTGCTATGGACAATCTCCAAATTCCAGGCAGAAAAAAACAGTATTTATAATATAAAAGTGCATTCAGGGCACTGCACAGACCACTAGGGACAAAGGGGTGTGTAATTTTTTTATGCAGTACTGTAATCTGTGTGTGTTTTCACTTTTTTGAATTTGGCGCCAATCTCCGCTCCCATGCGCCGTAACACCACAGGGAACGGAGCTCGGCGGCATTCGGGCACTGTGTGAATCGAGCGGAGGACAGCTCCATCACACAGCGCGGAGGACATCGCTGGATCCAGGGGACAAGGCAAGTAACTTCTCCGTGTCCTCCCTGTATCCAGCGATGAGATCCCGAGTCTGGCTCGGGGTTACCGCTTATGGTACTGAAATCCCAGCCCGAGCCAGACTCGGGATTACCACTAGGGAGATTAATGAATAAAGAAATGTCAACACAAGCAGACTTTTAACATTTTTTTTCCTTTTGCTGTGTAACAACAGGTCCACAACTGTACAGCAGCTTCTCCACACATCAGACCAGCAGTATAGTAAATATCAGTGCAATAAACATGAACTCAGAAAGTCCAGTCATCTCTCCCACCTTTCCACCATGAGTCCCCCTTATGGGTACCCTCATTGAGAGTCTCTTGGTGACCTACACCTGAAGGGCTCTCTTTTTCAGGCTACGGACTTACATAATGTATATCACAGTTAGTCTGTTACCATCATCCTCCTGTTTAGGACTCCATTCATACTGGCTGTTTAAGGGGTGCATTACTCCACCCACCAACTACACCCAGGAATGGGACCTTACTAAAAGGGATATCACAGCCTACTTACAAGTTAAAGTATTGAAATATGTCCATATATGTAGATTCTGGGCTTATAATGGGGCTGAATTCCACAATGCTATATTGCTATATTGCTGTCTAAGCTGCAGTAGATAAAAGTATGATCGCTGACCTAACTATGCTGTCTGCCAGGTGTGACTGTATTTAAGGCTGCTGATAGTGGGGTATACTTGGCCCTCCTGCTCAGACTCCATCGGTCCAGCAGGGGCACCCGGGGGCGAGGAGGGGACTTTTTACTTTCCACAGGAAAAGTCACACAAAGAGCATTATCAAGGGCCATGTCTCCCAGCAATTATAGTAAAATCCCCTGGGTCCCATTAGCTCATCAGGGTGGCCTAGGGGCAGAGAGGGTACTTTTTCCCTTTTGGGAGTAGGCAGAGTAATAATAGGTGGCTTTGATATCGACAGTTAAAGCAGGGTTCCACCCTAAAGTGGAACTTCCACTGATCGGAACCCTCCCCCCCTCCAGTGTCACAATTGGCACCTTTCAGGGGGGAGGGGGGTGGAGATACCTGTCAAAGACAGGTATTTACACCCACTTCCGGGCATAGACTCCCGTGGGAGTCTATGCCTCTTCCTGTCCTGCCGCGCTGTCTGCTGGGACACACACAGGTCCCAGAGACAGCGCGGACAATTCCTATTGCGCTACGCGACTCGCGCATGCGCAGTAGGGAACCGGGAAGTGAAGCCGATTCGCTTCACTTCCTGATTCCCTCACCTAGAATGGTGGCGGCAGCAGCCGAGAGCCGAGCGACCGATCGGCCTCGGCTGCCGGCATCACTGGACCCTGGGACAGGTGAGTGTCCATTTATTAAAAGTCAGCAGCTGTAGTATTTATAGCTGCTGTCTTTTAATATTTTTTTTGTAGGTGGAATCCCTCTTTAAGTGATAGCTCCAATGTGCACAGGGCTGTCCCTGGTGATATGATATAAGTGCAGTGGAGTGAAGGAGTTGGCATCCTCTGGAAGAGCAGCCATCCTAAAGCCATGTCACCAGAGGGCTAAGCGTGTACAGTATGCGTGTATGTGTGGGCGTATAGTATATGTGTGTGTGCAGTGTGTGTAAATGTACAATATAATAGCACAGCAGTAACCCTGTACTACACATACACTTTATACATTACATGCAACTGACGCATGTACTATGTATTTTACACTCACATGAACCCTGCATGATGTACATTACACCCACCTGACCCATGAACTATGTACTTTACATACACCTGACCCATGCATAATGTAAAATGCATACACTTGACCCATGCACTATGTACAATACATATACCTGACACCTGCATGATGTACATTACATATTCTTGACCCCTGCAATCTGTATTTAAGATTAAGTTTTAATCCTCTCCCACCGTACAGCAATTGATGTAATTGTATGTAAAAGGTGCAATGCTAACCCAAAACTACAACAATTGCTGTAAGTGGCCAAAGATGAGCAAACATAAAAAGTGACAACCACATCAATTAATATCAGTGGGCAAAAAAAATTATACAGAAACAAAGTGACAATCATGTATCCTAAATTCATACAAAAAAAGTCCACAAAGTCTAAGCATGAAATGCTGTGTATTTTTCATATATTAATTTGTGGTACAATACTGTATAGCAGTAAGACTCTATTGTAGCCCTTTCTAATCATGAGAGGTAGTAAGTGTTCCCCTTCCAATAGATGGGCTGCTATCGATCTACAAGATATCATGATCTACAAATGACATGATATCGATCTACAAATACCGCAATGGGATTCCCAACATAGGAAAGAAACGATTCAGTCTCAGGGAGTGTATGAGGACACGGGCCACACAATGAGATTTGAAACGGTTTAACCTTAAACTGCGCAGGGGGTTTTTTCACTGTTAGGGCAAAAAGAATGTGGAACTCTCTTCCACATTCGGTGGTGGCTGCGGGGAGAATGGATATTTTTAAAAGACTCTTGGATGTATATCTTAAAGAACACAACATACAGGGATATGGGAAATAATTATAGACACTGACACACGTACACAAACACAGGTTCAACTGGATGGACTATTGACTGTTTTCAGCCTTGCCTATTATGTAACTATATATCTTCTTGCCCACTAGATGAGGTGGGTAATTATTGTCAACACAAAGCGAGTCCTGGTTCCAGATGTCCAGGGGTGCTCCATCCTTGGCTGCCCATAACAATGCATATGCATGGTGATTCAGTCCCTCCAATGTCATCAGTTGTGATGAAACACAAAGAAGCGGTGCGTCGTGATGGAAGTGCACCGTTGTGTTCCCGGAGTGGAGTTTGTATACAGCATTGTTACTAAGTTTAATGAGTAACTCCACTTTCGTGGGGAAAAAAAAATGCAAATAAAGAAAAAATATTACAGCATGTACAATTGTGACACAAGTCATATTGTAAGTGAATGTTATTAAAAATTACCTTTCCTTTTCAATCTGCAGCCACTGTAATTTTCTATAAATACATTGCAATATGGCTACAGGGAGTTGTTCTGTACACAGAATGTGTTCTGATCACTCCCCAGGAACATCATTTCCTGCTTGTGTGACTGGTTCACCAAATTTTCCAGAGGTCGGCCTAAGATGCAAGTCAGATTTCAGGCATGCCCTGCAACAAAAATGTCATTTTTGAAGAGATACTTCCAATAGGAACATGTCTAAAGGGATGCAGGCCCAGCGGATTTCCTCATTAGTGCTCTGCAGGTGCACAGCTGACAGATAATTATGAAACCACTCCCATTAGACTCACTCAACACAGACAAACACACATGGATTTCTTCAGAATAACAAAAGGTAGGAATCTGCAACAAAGGTAGTTATAATCTTTGCAATGTATAAAGATCAGTCAGAGAGGAATGTTTTTTTTCTCAACAAAAGTGTAGTTACGCTTTAAGTATTACGTGTGAGTGTTCTATTTTTAATAAAGTACATTTGCAGATTCACACAATTGGGAGCTTTTGGCTCTTCCTTTCTCTTTTTTTTGTCATATATCCCTTATTGGATTAGAATGTATACTGATCACGGTGAACGCAAGCTGTGGCCTTTCATAACGTCAGGCACATTTTGACCACTCTAATGTAGGGGATCATGACTCTCCGGGAAGCCTCCATGTTAATCACTGTGGTGATGCGGAGTGGGGGTGAAGAGTTCCATTGAGAATTTTGTTCATCACAGCATTTCACACTTGGACTTGGTGGACTTTTTTTGTATGGATTTACATTGCATGATATATAGCTTATACTTACATTTTTTCTGGCCACTCACATTATCCTTATGCTGACCACCAGGGACATTGCTGTAGACTTCCTGGTGTGGAGGCATGTGTGCCCACGCCTCCTGCTGACCTGTGCTGTAATTAGACATAGCACTAGTTTTTCAGCAGGTTACAGCCAATCAGATCGGCTGTGGCCAATCACAGCACAAAGATCTGTGTGTTGCTAAACACAACACACAGATCTGGCTGGATTTCTCCCTACTTTTAGTTACCACTCAGAATTGAACACTCGCATACACTTGCTGGGCAAACAGTTAACCCCCTGATGGCCCTCCTGATCACACTTGTCACTCAGCCAGTGTCATTGGTATAGTGTAGACTGTATATTATTATCAAAAACAGAGCAGAGGTAAACCCAGACAAAAATAGCCCCACATCCCTAAAGTGTGAACAAACAAAGAAAGGGGAAAATGGGGTCCACAGAACCCCGGGACTTTTAAGGTGCTAAATAGATTATAATTAATTGGATGAAAAAAGGAGCATGTAACATAAAATAGGTATTTTTATTTACAAACAATAATTGACATTTCCAGTAATAGTGCATTCAATATATTGCACCACACAGTGATGCACAGAAAACTGATCATTCCACAATATACCACTCTACATGTTTTGCTCGTTGAGCTTTCTCAGTAGTGTTACGGTATATGAATGAACAAAGTGTGCCAGAAAAGTTTTTTACTTAATAATGTATCTGGACCGGTCTGAATGCTGGCCAGCAAACAGAATATTAGATGAATTCCAGGATCCCCACTCAGGAATGTGAGCTCATATAACTGGACTACAGGGGAGCTGCTAGCATAAATATTGAACCTCAGATTAATAGTAGCTGGAATTAAATCAGAAGAATCCTACATTCAAGACAAAAGTCACCAAGCTGTAAATGAAAGTTGGACCAATATCGTGACTGATACACAAAGGTGGAACTAATCTACCAAGAAAAATCTCTATTGATGCACAGTTAGGGCTAAAATAAAGCGACGGATGATCAAAATATTCCACTCCAATATGCGCCTGGAGCCTGTCAGGCTTTGTTTGTATATTATTATCAATGATCACTTTATTAGCAACGTCAGTGTCAATTAATGTCCCTCCCAGCCAGTGTCAATTAACACCAGATCGCCTGACACACTAACACTGTCACAGTATAACTGCCATCAATAGTATAGTGTCTGTACAGATCAGTATCTTGATCTCAATCCGAACTATACTAGTGTCTCCAGAAATGTAGTGTTTGCAGGATCCCCCCCCCCCCCCCATCACTGCCAGCAATTGTGATATGCAGAAGAATACATTTTGCCCTTAATTTATGAATACATTTGATTTTATTGGATGTTTTATAACAGAAAGTAGAAAATAAAGCTCTAATTGTGTGAAAAAAAATCATATAAATTAAATGTTGTGTTTTACAGTGTTGCATATCCACTTCCATACCGGGCATTTTCACCCCCTTCCTGCCGATGCCAATTTTCAGCTTTCAGCGCTGTCACACTTTGAATGAGAATTGTGCGGTCATGCGACGTTGTACCCAAATTAATTTTGATAATTTTTTTCCCCACAAATAGAGTTTTCTTTTGGTGGTATTTTATCACCTCTGCGGTTTTTATTTTTTGGGCTATAAACAAAAAGAGCAACAATTTTGAAAAAAAAAAAACACAATATTTATTACTTTTTGGTATAATAAATAAAACATTTTTTTTCCTCAATTAAGGTCGATATGTATTCTTCTACATATTTTTGGTTAAAAAAAAAATTGCAATAAGCATATATTGATTGGATTGCACAAAAGTTATAGCGTCTACAAAATAGGGCATAGAATTATGGCATTTTTATTATTTATTTTTTTACTAGTAATGACGGTGATCTGCGATTTTTATCGTGACTGCGATATTGCGGCGGACCTATCGGACACTATTTTGGGACCAGTGACATTTATACAGCGATCAGTGCTATAAAATGCATTGATTACTGTATAAATGTGACTGGCAGGGAAGGGGTTGATCAAAGGGTTAACTGTGTGTCCTAGGGAGTGATCCTAGATGTAGGGGGAGGGGACTCACAAGGGAAGGAGACCGATCGGTGTTCCTCTGTAATGGAAACACACGATCGGTCTCCTCTCACCTGACAGGACGTGGATCTGTGGGGTTTACACAAACAGATCCACGTCCCTGCTCTGCGACGAGCAATCGCGGGTGCCCGGCGGGCATCGCAGCCACCGGGCACGTGAATCGGGTCCCAAGTCTTGCGGCTCGCGCGCATGCGCTCTCCACAATGCAGGGAATCCCAGGACGTCATATGACGCCCGCCCGGGGGGAACGAAGGGTTCCTGCAGGCGTCATATGACTATACAGCAGTAGGGAAGTGGTTAAAGTAGCACAGTGCTAAATAGCCAAAAAATGCCTGGGGAAGAGGGTAAAACATTCAAGTGGTTAATTGATATGGTCATGTTTATTGTTTTTTAGTCAGTCACAACAGTTGTAAATTGTGTATACAATACTGTGCCAGCTGCTTTTCCAATTTGCATTCCTTTCCACAAGCACAGTTTTACAATTATGCACAGCCGACGTGTTGCATGCAGCATTATTTTCCTCTTTTACGATTTTTAACGGCAGCCCTGCCTGGTTCAGAAGACTGGCTAATAAACTGTATTTGCACAATATACAGTGTATACAGAATGTACTTCAACTGTATATTTAGCTGTTCTCTTGGAGTTCAGCTTTGATCTGTTTGGCTGGGGTTCTGCTTTAAAACAAAACAAAAAAAAATGCTTCTGTTTTCAGTGTTCTTAGTTTTAGCTGCAAGTGAAGTAACAATAATACATGTTAATTCTGCTGCAGTGGACATAAATAAATTGTTTTAAAGCAAGGACACTGCTTAGATGAGGAAGACATAAGGTGGAAACATATAGGAAAAGCATGGCGTTGCAATGAAGCATTTGCATCCTTTCCAAGTCGACATTTTCTAAAGCTGCACTCAAAAACAACTCTGCAATAATGGTGAATGGTTCGGTGTCTATAAAGGTTCAGGATAAGAGGCATAGTTATATTTGTAAGGCAAATTCCATCTATTATAATGGCAAATTGCCTTTCAAGTGTGTAAGCGGGATGGAAAATGATCAGTCATCATAAATGACATTTTGTGCCCACAGCTCATTTTCCAGTCCCTTTTGCATTGAGAGCTGCTTACTGATGCAACTGTCTCCAATCTCCCATTATATCTGTGGCCTTGGTGGTTGGAGGTCAGCAAAGGACTGCACTGCAGTTTACATGTGTGCCTCATGTGTATAGAACAACAATAAACTAAAACTGTTCACAATTTATGACTAGCCTTGGATACAAAGAGAAAAAAAAAAAAATTAGCAATTTTCATGATCGATAGAATGCAGCCATTTTTTTTAACTAATGAACCATTGAACTTATTTCCCTTCCGTCTAAAATAGGAATTAACACACAGGCCAAGGTAATTGAGTTAGTATCTCTTTTATTCAGCTACCTGGGCTAATTCTGTCTCATCTCTCCATGATCTGCAGCAATGAAGTGTCTTTGTATAATAGTGACAGTAGGGAAGGCAATGGCTTTTCATCATTCTATTTATAGGCATACAAAAGGAGATAAGGTCGACTCGTAAGACAAAAAACATTTTAAAGGACATTTCTCTAGAGGTTAAACTTCTTTTTTATTTTTTTTTATTTTTTTTTTCTCCGACAACACAAATGGTTTCCTTAACGTGCAGCTAATCACAGCCCAGCAAATGTGCTGAAAAAAGAAAGAGCAAAATGATTGCACAGTTTTAGGCTGTTATGAATTATGGGAGGGGGGGGGGAGGTTTGCATTAATAATTAAAGCAGAGAAAGGATAGATGCAAAGGATTAAATAAAAGTGATGTGTCCATTAAAAAATACACTGGGTAGTGATTGTTCATTCTTATAAAGCACTCCGGGATGTTCAGCTAATTGGATCGCTTGATTGGCTGAACATTGCAAAAATCTAGCGATGTGAAGAGAGCATTAGGCAAACCTTTTAACAACGGTTCTATTCATCTGCTGCTTGGCAGAAGGGTTTTCTGAATGATAACTTTGACAAAAAAGGATTAACAAACTACCTTGGGCTAAAACTGTTGGAAACAGTTTTGTGACAGTGCTGTGACCAAAAACTATGACCATAGAGACCAGAGACAGCCATGAGCTCACCGAGGCAAGGATGAGTCATTTTATCTCAGCATGCCACATTTAGTCATCTGTAATTAGGTTAAAATAGCATTCTCCTTCATTTATCTCAGTTTTTAGAAGTCAAACATCTGATGACCACTTTGTTACATTTGATGTCATCAACTCATGGCATAGCATATAGCCCCATGGTGCCCAGCAACTGCCAGCCTGCATTTCATGTGCAGCCCGCTGTGCTCTAGACCTCTAAATCGATATTTGACTCCAGAGGGCTTTAGCACTGGAACCGCTGGCTGTCACCAACAGCCACAGTCCAGCACTAAATCTAGGAGGTGAATTGATCAGCGCCTGGACTTTTGCTTCTGCTACCAATATTTCCTTATAGGCGTGCAGATAGTATGCAATGTAAAAACACAATATGGAACAATGATTCCACACTATCAAAGAATTTTAGGTTTAACGTGTATCCTCACAGGGTGACACTGTGGATACACAGCTGTTAATATGCCAACGTCCAAAAATTATTTGAAAGAAAATCAAAAATTGAGAAATGGACTTTATAGGCACATGCATAAAATTAGTAAAAGTAAATTAAAATTTTAATTGGATAAAGTTAAAATCATGATTGCAAACATATATTAAAAAGAACAACATTGTAATATTATATAACCCCAAGGACTCAGATAACACCTCCAAATTATATATTCTAATCCAAATCGGTGCAATAAGAGATAAGCAATAGCAGTGTCCAATAGGAATAAAGTGCGTGGAGTGATTGAGTCACAATATGGGGTCACACAGAAAGTTCGTTCTACATGTTACGCGCACATTTGCGCTGCTTCAAGAGATTGCAGATCTAATAGACATGTAAAAGAACATCAAATGAGCATATCATAATATTCAATACATAAAACAAAAACAATAAGATAGTAATTTTAATAAAGTCCAGCAGAGAAAAAGCCCAAGTCCAGTGACCACTAGGGGGCAGGAGACAAAACCCTCTCATGGGGACACATCTACATATATAAGAGAAGGTCTAATATAGAGATAAGCTAGAGAGTGTGCATATGACCAATCAGGTATCAAATACTGTATTCCACGGAAATAAATACTTATATAGTAATACGGTTTCTGGGTAGAATAACATAGGAACTTTGTATGAATGTAGGTCAGATAAATTGTCCCCAGTATTCCAATAGTAAGATCTATAAATGATAAAGAGATAGATGCAATGGCAAAAAACTGTGTATATATATATATATATATATATATATATATATATATGTGCCAAACAAGCCCATAGTATCGGTATGTATAAACAGAACATGGTCAGGCATAACATAGAGTCCATAGCCAGCCGTATGCCGTGAACACACACAGAAACTAGTATATAAAAGATACAGCAATAGGGAAGAAATAGATAAAAAGCTACGCTTACCCTCTCTATGTGAAAAAAAATGGTACAAATTAAGCAATATGATAAAATTCCTGTAATACTTAGTATAAGTGCAAAAACATTAGTCCTTGTAATGAAAGACATAAAAAGTCCATCAAATTCAAAAACCCAAATGTGACTGGTGCTATGATGACTTGCTTCATACAGTCTTCAACAAAAGTGCTCTGTGCTTCCACACATTCACCGCATGTGCACCCACCAGGGTATGCACTCACTCGCTGCTGTAGACCCTCCGAGCCTACACTCGGGTAGGTCAGTCAGGCTTTTTTTGGTTGTTATAACTTCGCCAACCATCTGCAGTGGATACACATCTCAATAGGAGACTCTCAGGAGGAGAGAAACCAGAAGAAACAACATAACTAAGCAAAATAAGCAACATAAGCGTAACTCTATATTTTTATTAAAATCCAATAAAAGCATATAAGCACTTACAAACAAAGTGCCATGTCTGGCACCAGGTATTGTCTGCAGATACGCTAAAAAGAGGAACGTCTGCCACAACTCCATGTACCCTAGAGCCAGCATGCATTTCAACCAGCGGATATGACATCACCAGAAGTCCTCGCCCCTACATGTTTCATCATATAGATGTCATCAGGAGGGCTTAAAGCAGAGTTCCACCCAAATATGGAACTTCCGTTTTAAGTGTTGGTGACCCCCTGACATGCCACATTTGGCCTGTCATTTTTTTTGGGGGGGGGGGCAGGGAACTTTTACAGGCCGCAGCGACAGAACGAGATCTCTCCCTCCCTGCAATCTTGATTGCCTGGCCATTCACAGCCCAGCCATTCACAGCATGCAGCGCAGCTCGTGCATGCTCAGTGCATGCCAGGCGGTGGAGCCACAGCCGGCGGCCACGGTTATAATGCCAGTACCGCAGAGAGAAGGAGGAAAGAAGCGAGGCTTCGTACGCCCGCATCGCTGGACCGTGGGACAGGTGAGTGTCTGATTATTAAAAGTCAACAGCTATACTTTTTGTAGCTGCTGACTTTTAAATGGGTGGAACTCCGCTTTAAGCACTGGAACCACTGGCTGTCACCAACAACCACAGGCCAGAATAAACCTAGGCGTTGAATTGATCAGCGTCTGTGCTTTTTCTTCTGCTACCAAGTGTTCCCTTATATGAGCGCTGATAGTATGCGATGTAAAAACACAATGTGGAATAATGCTTCCGCACTGTTTTTACATCAGAATTGAAAAGGACATCACAGTACATCCTGTTAAGCCCCATACACACTATCAGTTTTTCTGCTGAGTTTTTCCTTCAGATTTACCAAAACCATATAATATGAGGTCAAACCTTAGGAGTTTTAATTTGTATGCAATCAGGCAGGCCCTTGCACTACAGAAAAACTGATAGTGTGTATGGGGCTTGAGAATGTGTTTAAGTAGATCATTGCTTCAGCAATATATTGCTGAATGACTGCAGCAGCAGTAGATCACTATTAAAAATGATCTGTTGTTGAAGAGCTACTGGGCTAGATCAGGTCCCCAATGACCAGATCCAGTGTCCGCATGAAGGAACAAAATGTAAAAAATAATATTTATTAATTTGATCAATTAAAAAACCCTTTCCCAGCTACCCCCATTTATCTTAGGGTCATACCATATGTCAGAGATTCCAGGGTTCATTTGCATTTACTGTGAAAGCAAACACATTGGGGGTTATTTACGAAAGGCAAATCCACTTTGCACTGCAAGTGCATTTGGAAGTGCAATCGCTGTAAATCTAAGGGGTAGTCATGAAATGAGTGGAAGCTCTGCTGATTTTATCCTCCAATCATGTGCAAGCTAAAATGCTGTTTTTCATTTTCCTTGCATGTCCACCTCGGATCTACTGCGACTTTACTTCCAAGTGCACTTTCAGTGCAAAGTGGATTTTCCTTTAGTACATAACCCCCAATGTCTTTCAGACATGTCTTTCCCCCCAATTATTTGTTTTTATTCTCTGATTACTTGATAATGGCTTGTTCACTGTTCAGATTCTCAGCCACCCAGTATATTCAGGATTGTCCTGCTGAGATCCCATCGTGCAGCCATATTCTTATGTGATGTCATCAGGAGGTTTCCTGCTCTACTGACCTCAAGCGCCTCCTCCTGATGACGTGCTGCTAGACCTGCCCCACTCTTTTAATGAATAGAATGACATGCAGTGCTCCTGGTGCCTCCTGAAATATGTAGGTGACACACGCATATGCAAGACTTTTCAAAACGCACCGCACCCACAGCGCAGTGGTGTGAAAAGTCCCATAGGATTTAAAACTTTTTTTTGCATTTCTCTTGCAGAAAAAGAAATGCAGGAAAAAAAATCAGTGTGAAAGGGGCCTAAGCCCAGGTTCACACTGCTGCTGGATTGAAATTGTGCGAGTTCTGCTGAACTCGCACAATTTCATTCCCACATGTCAGTCCGACTTCTGGGGTGATTTCAGAAACATCTGCTTGGGTTCCTGCACAGATGTCTATTGAAATCGCACCTGAAGTCAGCCAAAGTAGTACAGAAACTACTTTTGGGAATCAGTGCGGTGACACAAAGTCCGCGTCGCACTGATTTGGACGGTGCCATTGCGGGCAATAGCTGCCGATTTGGCATGTGATTTGACATTTCAAATTGCATGCCAAATCGCATTAATGTGAACCTAGGCTAAAGGTTAGTGGCCCCACCCTCCAGAGGGGTCAGTCTGTGCAAGGGAGCTGTTAGGAGCATGTTGCTCTGTACTGTCCACGCTGGGACAGTGAAAATCCGAGCCTGTAAGGATGTAGTAGCAGGGAGCAGCAGGAGAAACTATCAGAGCTGAGGAAGGTTCAGCGTTTAGCGCAATAGCATATGTACTGTGTGTTTGATGGTCTGGAGGACCAAGGTAGGTGGCCTAAGCAGAGATACTGCAGAGAAGAGCCACAAGGTGGAGTGCTCTTTATTTGTCACATTGATGGTGAGAACCCCTGCGAGGGAAACTATTCTGATGTGAACTTTTACTTTCTTTTCAATAAAAGTGGGCAGAAAAAGCCCTAAAATGGACTTAGTGGAGTGGACCAGGGTTCGAATCCTGTAGGTACGTGAGGGAACGACGTTCCTGCACCTTTTACACAGCAGGAACATTTTTCCTGTTAGCAGCCAGGTCCTGTAGGACTGGCCTCAAGTGTGCGAGCTGGCAGTGTGGGTGTGAGGAAAGGGGAGGACATTCATGCCAATGCCCTCGGTCCTCCTCCTCCAGTGGCTGCTATACTATACAGGACCATGCCCGCCAATCTGCAGCGCTAGATCCCTACTGCAATAATGTCATTGGCTGCTAGAACTGTCATTGTCCCAGCAACCAATGACATCACCTGTGCTCCCTGCCCTCTTCACCAAGTTCCTCCACCCAACTCATGTCTCCTGCAGCATACTCCTTCTCAAGCTCCACACCTGCCCCCTGCCTCTAAGGACAACTTATGCAGGTACACTTTACTACTCTGATGGGGACACTCTGATGGGGAACACTCTAATGGGGGACACTCTAATGGGAGAAGTCTGAAGGGGGACACTCTCATTGGGGAACTCTTATGGGGACACCTGCTCTCTGATGGGGCACTCTGATGAGGACACTCTGATAGGGACACCTGCTCTCTGATGAGGGGGGGAACTCTGATAGGGACACTCTGATGGGGAAACCTGCTCTTTGATGAGGGCACTGGTAAGGCCATTGCACTCTGATGGGAAAACTCTGAAGGGGGACACTCTCATGGGGACACTCTCATGGGGGAACTCTCATGGGGGAGCTCTCATGGGGACACCTGCTCTCTGATGGGGCGCTCTGACGAGGACACTCTGACGGGAACGCCTGCTCTCTGATGGGGGGGGGGAACTCTGATAGGGACACTCTGATGGGGAAACCTGCTCTTTGATGAGGGCACTGGTAAGGCAATTGCACTGATAAAGCTGCATTTCTGGGCACTGGTGAGGCTGCTTTGCTGGGGATTGTTCAGGCTGCATTGCTGGGCACTGGTGAGGCTGCATTGTTGGGCACTGGTGAGGCTGCATTGTTGGGCACTGGTGAGGCTGAATTGATGGACACTGGTAAGGCTGCATTGATGGGCACTGGTCATGCCGTATTGATGGGCCCTGGTAAGGCTGCATTGCTGGGCACTGGTAAGGCTGAATTGCTGGGCACTGGTCAGGCCGCATTGCTGGGCACTGGTAAGGCTGAATTGCTGGGCACTGTTAAGGCTGCATTTCTGGTCACTGATGAGGCTGCATTGATGGGCACTGATGAGGATGCATTAATGGACACTGGTGAGGCTGCATTACTGGTCACTGATGAGGATGCATTGATGGGCACTGGTGAGGCTGCATTGATGGGAACTGGTGGGGGGGTCTTGGGTGAGTTCCCACACTTTTTTCCCAGGACTTGACCCCTGGAGTGTACTCACTGTTTGATGCTACCAATTAGCTAAAAAAACACCAAGTCATCAAAGTTGGTGAAGGACGAGGGCACAGATGGCAGTGTTCCAGATCCTCGCATGCCTGAATCAGTGAGTGCCATAGTCTGTGTTGCTATTGCTGATTGTGTATTTTCTCACACCCTAAAGAGACAGTACGCTAAAAAAAAAAAAAAAAAAAAAAAATCTGGAGAACTGTTTTTTTCTTGACTGTAAAGATTAATTTTGTTGCCTGTAGCAAAAAAGTCAAGGTCAATCATGAGACCTGTAGTCTATGGTGGAGTTTTCCTGATGAGAGTCATGGCTTGTGGGCTCAAGAGGAAGAGTTGCAGCCTGTTGAAAAGCACTGGAAAAGTTCTGCTAGGAGAGTGCAGAAAGAGTTAGAAAAAGGATCACCCCTTTGAGTCAGTAATTTATTGATCCGCCCTTTGCTTTAATTACAAAGAATTGAATTTCTGATATGGAAGATTTACAAAGTTTGCCAAATCCCATGAAAAATGGAGTAGAGAGGAACCCCTAGGGGTGGGATTTTTTAGGCACTACCAACACACAGTATAGAAAAAATAATAATAATTTTATTTAATGACTATATAGAAAAATACATGTAATATTAGACAGAATTTGGACACTGAGACATCAAAATTGTACAGATTGATGATGCAGAAATCCTATCCCCAACGCATTTCGGAGATAAGTGTAATCTCCTTCATCAGGGATTAACAGGAAATATGTAATCTATAAAATACAAATAGTCAACAATCAATTTAACATATTTAACCCAAATTACATTGCCCATGAGGAAAAGTGCTATCGACTTACATTTTATTCAATTGCATATACATAAAATCGTCCCCGTGAATGCTGTGACGCATACCCGTGTGCCTGTCACGGTGAGATCGCTTTTCAAACGTCCTTTTTAGGAGTGAGATTGTATTCCAATGAACATTGTCACTCCCACTGTGTTTCCAGGACGACTTTTTTAGATCTCTGTTATACTCATGTATATTTTTCCTTACATCCTCCCTCTGGGCTATTTTAGCATAAATTTAACAATTAGGGCAGCTACTCAAGCTCATTCCCTTTTTGTCTCTTTTCCCATATTGGGATTTTGATCAGCCTTTTGAGGTAACTGTGTTTGGATTTTCCCAGTCTCTCCGGATACTTGTGTCCTTCTCAGCCTGGCTGCCAGCAATTTTTGATGCGCTTTATTGCAGGTATGTTCGTCCACAAGTTTTCTTGTTTGGACTTTGGATATATCTATATACAATATTTTTTCTTTGACGTCCTTTGAGAAAGTCGTGATGACGAAACGCATCAGTGCGTGACCTAGCGACGACCAGAAGTGACACGCATGTTCCTTGCTTTCCAGTAGTCTGAGTTGAGAAACTGGTAAACCGGAAGAGGTATCAGGTGACGAGAATTGTGCTGCGTTATACCACAGCGTTCCTTAGAGCTGACCCCGTATCTCCTCAGCATTAGGCTTTTTAAACAATTAACGCATGACATCCAGTTGTTTGGCCTAATCGAAACAAGGACTGTTGCAAATTTTGGAAGAGAACAAGTTGTTTTACATTGTGGATCTCCAATAAAAGTGTTAAAGCGGAACTAGAAATTTTTTTCTTTCCCTCATATGTTGGATCTGGCTGCACTTGTCTATGGATTCTGATGAGAAAGAGGCATAAAGAAGTAGAGCTCTGGCTGGATTATTCAAGGCTCATGTAATCTGGAATTGTGGTGAGTTTGAACCCCAGAGGGGTGTGTTACCCACGGGTGGAGGAAGGGTGCACATTTGACAGACAAGTATTGATATCACCATCTGTGTCTGGACTCTTCTTTTTCTCTGAATCACCATCTGATATTCCTATTAAGGGATGACTATTTAATTGGTTGCTTTATATTTGAAAAGTTTGAGTCTGGTCATTTTAATTTGACAGGAGCACCGCTAATGATGAAAGTTATTGGATGATTTGTAAATCAGTACTTTGCATTTGTCATAGAGAGAATATTTTTTCTTTATATATACGTTCAATTACTTATTTTTCAGGATTCCTGTTTTATAGGCCCCAGTACACGTAATCTGCGAAGCCCCCCTTTGTTTACTTGATTTTGGGGCATGATCCATATATACATTATCCTGTGACACCAAATATGGGTTTGAGATACCTCTTTTAGCCCTTGTACCCACGGTCGGAAAATGTCAGATCGGACCGTTTTGTCTAATAATCCGACAATGTGTGGGCTCCATTGGACTGTTTCCGTCGGGAATATCCGACCGACAAAGTTTTAGAGCTGGGCTATAAAATTTTCTGACAACATGATCCAATCAGACTTTGTCCGATCGTTTGTAGAGAATTCTGATCGGACAAAGTGCCACGCATGCTCAGATCAAATTCCTAGACCAAAGCTATTGGCTACTAGCCTGAACGTAGTCCTGTCATAACGAAAAAATGTCATCACGTTCAGACCGATTGGATTTTCCGAGAACTTCGTCCGACCGTGTGTATGCAACACTGGTTTCGGACAAAATCAGATGGATTTTGTTGTCCGAATGTCCGACTGTGTGTACAAGGGCTTAGAGTTTCATTCCAAGCAGGGACAATGTGGATGGGATGGCAGAGTGACTCCATGTGACAGGGTCTTTCTCTTTTTAAAATGGATTTAGATGATTTTATGTATGTGCAATAGAATAAAATATAAGTCAATAGCACTTTTCCTCATGGGCAATGTAATTTGGGTTAAATATGTTAAATGGATTGTTGACTATTTGTATTTTTATAGATTACATATTTTCTGTTAACCCCTGATGAAGGAGACTACACTCATCTCCGAAGCGCGTTGGTTGGGTATATGATTTCTGTATCATCAATCTGCACAATTTTGATGTCTCCATGTCCAAATTCTGTCTAATATTACATGTATTTTTCTATATAGTCATTAAATAAAATGATCATTATTTTTTCTATACTATGTGTTGGTAGTGCTTAAAAAATCCCACCCCTAGGAGTTCCTCTCTATTTACTTTAATTACAGCCTTTAGTCCATTGGGGTATGTCTCTACTAACTTCTCACATCTAGACTTTGCAATATTTGCCCACACTTCTTTGCAAAGCTGCTCAAGTTCAGTTCAATTTGATGGTAAGCGTTTGTGAACTGCAGTCTTCAAGTCATTCCACAGATTTTCAATGGGGTTTAAGTTTGGGCTCTCACTAGACCATGTAAGGACATTCACCTATTTCTCCTCAACCACTCACTTTTGCTGTGTACTTTGGGTGATTGTCATGTTGGAAGGTAAACCACCTTCTCATTGACAACTTTCTGGCACAGGGCAGCAGATTTTCCTCAAGTTTAATAGTATTTTGCCCAATTCATTTTGCATTCTATCCTGACAAGTGCTCCAGTCCCTGCTGCATAGAAACACACCCATAATGGGATATTACCACCGCCATGCTTTACTGTAGGAATGGTGTTATTTGTATGTATTGGATTTTTTCCAGACATATCATTTGGTGTTGAGGCCAAATAATTACATTTTATTCTCTTCTGACCATTACACCTTTTTCTATGTGGCCTCAGAATCTTCAAGGTGTGATTTACCAAAGCTTAGTCGTGACTGCATGTGTCCTTTCTTGGAGTGGATTTTTTTCTTGCAACCCTCCCATACAAGCCACATGTGTGGAGAATTTGTGATATTGTTGTCACTTGCACACAATGAGCACTCTTTGTCATAAATTCCTGCAACTGCTTCAGAGTTGTTGTGGGCCTCTCTGATCAGTTTCCTTTCCTTTCATCCAGTTTGGAGCATCATCCTGATTCAGGGAGGGTCTCTGTATTGTACCAAATACCTTATACTTCTTAACAATAGACTTCACTGTGTTTCTGGGCATTGATAAAGCCTTTGACATTTTTGTCCTGTCCACAACTTTACCCTAGAGATCTTCTGACATTGCCTTGCCACCAATAGTTGATTGCTTGCTTCAGTTGCTCTACCAGGGACTGAAATACTCCAGGAAAGCTTTTTTTTCATGCTGAGCTAATCAAAATGACCACAGCTGATCACAGTTAAAAGTCAAGTGGTTTTGTGTGCCATTGGGAAGGTGATTAGCTACACCAGATTGAGTTTACATGTAATTTTTTGGAGAGGGGCTGCACATGATAGGCACAGTGGCTGCAGATGATGGGTACACAGTGACATAACTAGGGCCCCGATGCAAGAAACCATGGAGGACCCCCCCCCCCCCCCCCGACCTCCGGTCCAAAGCTCTTTTCTCTGAGCCCGATGGCGGAACACCAGGGCCCGGTCACAAGTGGGTGGCTGCATATAAAGGAACCAATTTCTCCATTTCCCTCCACTTCTCCTCCTCTCCCTCCCACAGGCATTCAGTGGCTGCAGGAGGAAAATGGAGAGATGGGTTCCTCTATGTTGGTGTTTGACAATCTCTGACTGTGTTTGGTGGGCACAGTGGCTGCATATGCTGCGCACAGGGGCTGTATTTGACGGCAAAGTGGCTGTATTTGATGGGCACAGTGGCTGCAAATGATTGGCACATTGGCTGCATTTGATGGGCACAGTGGCTGCAATTGATGGGCAAAGTGGCTGAATTTGATAGGTACAATGAGGCTACAATTGATGTTTTTTTAAAGTATTTTTCAGTTTGTTTGCTCCCCCCCTCAAAAATTTTGAGCACCAGCCGCCACTGATAATAAACAAATGATTATTATCTTAAAAGTGCTAGTACTTATGCAAAAGATCATATACACAATCAATATAAATAAAATGAACCAGGACACAAAGGGGATATGTAAGGGTGGAGCTTAGATGGTAAAATCACGCCCGCTGTATCTCGGCAGCGCTGGGGGTTTCTCTGTTTCTCTACTTTGTTCCTTTGGCTGTGTAAGTATCCACTTGGCTATTAAACAAACATTTTTGGTTTGCGGTTTAACACTATATTGGCTTCCCTGTGATATCCTGAGGATATATACCCTTTGTGTGGCGTTAACCCTTTTGATCCTGGTTTTCTGGATATCAGGGGAAGTGTTCTGGCTGGAAGAGGCTGCTTCAAAAAGGTTTTTGTACTGAGTGCATATTACTGATCTTCTTTAAAAGAGGATCAATCTAATCTGGTAAGAGGCCAATCTGCTTTTTTGGGTGGAAGCACCACAGGGCATAATATTCACTTGCTGCTGCTTTCTTGCACCTGAAAAAATATTGCATGGCCTTTGCACATATATAACACATTTTTTGCACTATCTTCTCGTTTACATTACATAGCACTTAAAAAAAAAAATCAATTGTCATTTGAAATTTTTAAAGGGGAAGTGCACCTATTTAAACATTCTCACTACTCTTGCCATTGTCACTTCAGATTCAGCCTGATCTGGCAATGGTCGCTCCCACACTCAGGATGGAGGAAACTAGACCTAGACCCAAGTAGGATCGGGGGATCAGTAGCCTGCTAGTCTTTGGTCCTACCTCTGAAGCCTTCACTTTTTGGTCTTGTAACTCAGATCCCTGCAGCAGTCGATCAAAGCAGCACATGGTCTCTCTTGCTCAAATCACACAGCTCATTGGCAGCACAGTCCCTGGCGTCCCTTATTGTAGTATTTCAACATGTACTCCCATGCTCTGGTTGTTACTGGGCTCACAGCAGACTCAGCCCCACAGCTCTCAAAATAGCAAAGTCCTGGTCAGCATCACTTATACACAAGGCAGCCCAACTGCTTTTGTGGTCCTGGCTGCAGGTGTACCCAGCCCTCCTTGGGCTCACTGCACACCTTTGCCCCTGAGCCCTGTACACGGGTTCCTGGGATCGCTGCAGATTTCAAAAGGGCACAGACAGTCCACTAGACATGTGCAGTTCGTTTCGTTTCCAAATTTTTTTGGAAATTCAGATGTATCAGAATTTCCAAATTACAGTAGTACCGAAATTAAACGAATCCAAAATAACAAAAAGAAATTCAGACGAAATTGGAATTTGAACTGTTTTCGAATACTTTTCGAAAAAGAATTGATTTCCAATTTCCAAAGAGAAAAAAATACAATAGAAAATAAAGGAATAGAAGAGAAAAGACTAGAACACAGCAGAAAATAAAAGAATAGAAGATAATCGAGTAAAACAGAACAAAATAGAATAGTGAATAAAAGAACAGAATAGACTAGAATATAATATAAACAAATAGAATAGAATAGAATAACATAGAAAGAAATTCAAATAAAATAAATTGGAAAAATCGAATGCATAAGAAAAGAATATAATAGAAAAGAATAGACTAGAAAAAAAGAATAGAATATAATAGAACAGGGCTTTTTTTCTCAGAAAATAGGTGCAGGAACTCCCCTCTCCCATGTCACCATTTGTTTCTGCCCTCCCTACCAAACTCCAAACACCGCCCCTTGTTTCCACCCCATACCCACCTCCCAGAACCATCTTTTTTAGAGAAAGCATAATCAAGTATCTTTTTGTGGTGCTAAGTAATCTTTATGTATTCACATATATGTTTTTCAAGTACTTTATATATCAATTTATTTGTATTGGTTGCGCACTCATATTTTGTATATGTATTTGGGTTAAGCCCTGACAAAAATTTTTACCATTTCCGAAAATTCAAATAGAATCAATTCAAATTTGAATAGATTAGAAAGTAATATATTAGAATATAATAGAAAATAACAGAATAGTATACAAAAAAACAGAATAGAATAAAATAGAAAGAATATAAGCATCTTCCGAAATTTGAATAGAATAAATTCGAATTTGAATAGAAAAGAATAGAATAGAAATGTATAGAATTGAAAATAAAATAATGGAATAGAAACAAATATAACAGAATAAACAAATAAAAAAATAGTATAATAAAAAAATATAGAAAAGAATAGATTAGAATGGAAAGAATATAACCATTTCCCAAAATTCAAATAGAATCAATTTGAATTTCAATAGAAAATAATAGATTAGAATAGGAGGATGGTTATATTCAATCTATTCTATTCTTGTTTTTTTCTATACTATTGTGTTATGTTCTATTCTATTCTACTCTATTCTTTTCCATCCTATTCAAATTTGAATTGATTAAATTTGAATTTTGGAAAATGATTATATTATTTCTGTTCTATTCTATTGTTTTTGTTATTATTTAATTCTTTTGTATTCAATTCGAATTTCAGAAGATGGTTATAATCTTTCTATTTTATTCTATTTTTTTATTCTATTCCAAATCTTTCTATTCTGTTCTTTTATTTCCTATCCTATTTTGCTCTGTTTTACTCTATTATATTATATTCTTTTATTTTAGGTTATATTGTTTTCTATTCTATTTTTTCTATTCTATTCCTTTATTTTCTATTTTATTTTATTCTCTTTGGAAATTGGAAAAATTATTTGAATTTGAAAACCATTTGAATTTGAAGAATTTTCAAATTCAATAAATTGTCGAGTTCAAAAACTAATCGAAATTGATTTGAAAACTTTTTGAATCGATCTAAATTCGAAAATAGATAAAACGAAACAAATTTTGAAAACAAATTAAACGAATGAAAATAATTTATGTAAATAACAATTTTTCTCATTCTGCACATGTCTACAGTCCGCCCACACAGCTCCTGGGTCATGACCAGGCTTCCTACAAATCAGAGAGCAGTGGGTGAAATTCTCCTGACTTTGTGGTGGCCAATCAGATTCCTCTCCTCGCTTATTTGCTAGGGGCAGGAATCATCCAGGCTGCAGCAGCAGCCAGGGAAAGTCCTCTTACTCCCTGCACTATCCAACAAAGCTCAAGAAGGGGAAATGTCCTGGGGCTAAGTGAAACAGTTTGCTGGCTGCCATAAGGGAGCTGCCTGCAGGCGCAACACACAGGGCTGTCTTTAAGGCAGGGCAAAAGGGGCAGCTGTCCTGGGCCCTGTCATTGTTGTGGGGCCCAAAGTAGCTGCCTCCTACTTGCCAACTATCCCAGTTTAAATTCCCTTGTCCCTTGAGGTTTTAGTCCTGTGCTGTGTTCTGATATCTCAGCATGAAATTCTGTTACTAATGCTGCCCAGCTCGGCCATATTGTTGTGTACATATTGTTGTGTATCTGCTGAAGGGCAGCACACTTTTGTGGTTTCGGAATTTTTCATGCGTTCCTGTCTCAATTACATTGGTGGTCAGTGTAAATCTTCTCATTACATTGATGCTTAGTGTAGAATCTTTTCATTCACACTAGTGGCCAGTGTGAATGTCCCCCTTACATTGGTGGTCAGTGTAATTCCCTCCTTACATTGGTGGTTACTGTGAATGTTTCTATTACATTAGTGGTCAGTGTAAACCCCTATTACATTAGTGGTCAGTGCAAACCCCTATTACATTGGTGGCCAGTGTTGAAACTTTATATTGGTAGTAGGTAAAAAAATCAGCATTGCCATTGATCATACCCTCCCCTCAGCACTGCCACTGATCCCAGGAGTCCTAGGATCACTAGGAGTTTTCTGTCTATTAATGGGTCCCCTCACCTCCTCAGTCCATGGTATGCCGGCAATGAGGAGATGATGTGCTGTAACTTCTAGCAACCAATCAGTAATCAGTAATGATGTGCAGTAACCTCTAGCAACCAACCCGTGAGCATTATGGATGTACAGTAATCTCTAACAACCAATCAACAAGCAGAAATAATGTGCTTTAACCTCTAGCAACTGATCAGCGAGCCGTAATGTGTGCTGAAACCTCTAGAAGCTCATCAGTGAGCGTTAATGATACACTGTAACCTCTGAATCAGTAAATGGATTTTGAGTCTAGCTGCTATTGTATGTCTGAGCAGGTGGAGAGTGAAACTGCATGGGGGTGCCCAAGCAATATTAATGACGGCCCTGGCTACAAATGGATGATGGAGGCAGGGTCTTCTTGCTACTAAACCACTGAAGCCGCTGATGTTTAAAGGGGAGGTCCACCCTAAAAAAAAAAAAAGCATAAAAAGGCTCCAAAAAAATAAAAAATATTTTTTTTTCACTTACCAGAAATGGCTGTTGCTAGGCAAATCGTCTTCTCCTCTTCGCGTTGTCACCATGCGCCCCATTCACAAAGCACCGCACAACTCGTGTATGTGCAGTAGGAAACGGGCAGTGAAGCCGCAAGGCTCCACTGCCTGTTTCCCTTGCTTTGAATGGCGGCGCCGGGATCCGAGAACTGAGGGACGGGTCGGCCTTGGGCGGCTGACATTGCGGGCACCCTAGAAAGGTAAGTACTTATTAAAAGTCAGCAGCTACAGTGTTTGTAGCTGCTTTTCCATTTTTTTTTCCATTAGCCCACCACTGTAAAAACCCCTTTAGCTACTAATGACAAGACGGCACAGTGGTGTAGTGGTTAGCACTCTTGACCTAGCAGTAAAAAGAGTCGCTGGTTCGAATCCCAACAATGACACTACCTGCCTGGAGTTTGCATGATCTCCCTGTGCCTACGTGGGTTTCCTCCCACAATCCAAAGACATGCAGGTGGGCTACTTGGCTTCTGTCCAAAATTGGTCCTAGTGCATGAATGGGGACCTTGAATTGTGGGCTCCTTGAGGGTAGGGACCGATGTGAGTGTGCAATGTACAGGGATGGGGGGTTGACACTCACTCAGGTTGAACTGGATGGACTAGTGTCTTTATTCAACCTTAGTAAATATGTAACTACACTAACCTGATTTCCCCAAGGATTCATAATATCCCAGCATGCAAAAGCTTAAGTGTCAGAAGTTGTGTGTCATCATAAAAACATAGGTGCTGTTTGGGTTTACTATTTAAAAAGATGGCAGATATGGAAAGAAAACTGAGTTTTGTTAAACATGTCACATGATCACATCCAAGCAAAGCGTGATTAGGGATTTTATCAAACAGACAGATTGGATTCTGTTATATATATATATATATAACTTTGCTGTGACGTGGATAAAAACGTGCCTAAAAATGATAGCACTTCTGTTTGGTTTCCTTTTCATTTACAACAGAAATGCTTTGCTTGTTCTATCATGTCTGATTTGGTCCAACATGAGAATTTCATGTACATGTTACACTAAAGCTTTCAAAACCGTTTTCTCTTTGCAAATGATGGCTGAAGAAGTCTAAGCACGCCTTGGTATATCTGAAAGAAAATGTTCCCAAGTTGCGCTGGCTACTTTAGATTAATGACTTGAAGCCACCAATCAATAATAGCTGAAAAATAATGTAATTTTTAGAATTTTGACCTTGTTTTCTGCTCTGACTTGGGCCTTTCATCACTTGTCTATTTGAATCAGCTTGTTCCTCTAATGTAAGGCTTTTTAGGGAATAGAAAAAAAAAGTTTCAATGAATTATTCAGATGATATAATTTGTGAGACTTTCTTAGGGTCCCAGAAGGCATTGTGACAGTCTAAATAGACTTTTTGACCTAGGCTTTGGGTGACCTTGTAAATGAGATCTGTGCATCCAGTAAATAATCAGTTTTAAAAAGTAGGATGGTATTTAGATATTCATCCATGCCTTACAAGCATCATTTAAAAATCAAGCACAAGAGGGTCTGACCTTGCAAGACCTCCAGTCATATAGCATACATTATGCTATAAATACAGTCACTGGTATTCCTCAAATCTACAGTATGGTGGGAGAAATGCGTTTCCAGTATCCTAGCAACTAACAGGAACATTTTCTACCAGTCTTCATAAATAAAGATGCGTTCAATATTATTTCTCACTTTGGATTTACTGTTTTAACCACTTTGCCATCTCTTAGTAACATATATTTAGACAAGTTTTGTAAACCTCAATATTTTACTTACACTATGAGTCCTTAAAGCTTTGGATTTGAGCATTCTATAATTCAAGAAGAACTTGGCATCTGCTGACCAGTTCAATTTTGATTTCTTTCATTTGGATAGTTCAGGAAGAAGAAGCAGTTACAATTTCAGCAAATACATGTCATGTTTCAGCAAGCATGCTCTATCAGTTACTGTATATAGTAAAGTAGTTTCAGAGGTTGTAAATGTGATTGCCTTTACAAGGCAGCTGGAGTTCTGTGCTCTGAACCCTTTCGGTTATTCACGCCCAATGTTATCTCCTATCCGAACACCCATGTTGTATCATTTTTTTTGCCTCTATTAACTTCTCTAATCAATGCTCTCTAGTTCCCTTGTTACTTCCTCCCATGCTTGCCTTCAGGACTTCTCCAAAGCCTCTCCCATCCTCTGGAACTCCCTGCCCCAGTCTGTCCGATCAGCCCCTACCCTGTCCACCTTTAGGAGATCCCAGAAAACTCATTTATTCAGGGAAGCCTATCCCACACCCACCTAACAACTACTATCCCCGAGCCATCCCCATCAAATCATTCTTTGCAGCTATTACTTTTTGTACCACCACCCCCTCCCTTTAGAATGTAAGCTCTACCAGCAGGGCCCTCCTGTACCTTTTGTATTGAACTGTACTGTATTTGTGTTGTCCCCCCCTATACATTGTAAAGCGCTGCGTAAACTGTTGGCACTATATATGTCGTGTATAATAATAATAATGTTCAATCATCCAGATATTCATAGCACTAACACTGAGATTAGAGATGGGTGCATAATTTGTACAAACCATGTAATTGCTCTGCTGGATTTAGTGGCTTGTTCACATGTGAGGTCCTTCAGGTGATCAACTCTTACCATTATTTAGACCTAGACACTGCTCACTTTTAGGACAGATGAGAAGCAGAAGACATTTCTTATGATGTCCCAACTTTTTACCTTGTTTGTAATATTCAGCTGGTGTTGGGCAATGAGCACCTCCTACACTTCCTCTTCGTAATTTTCAGGCAGCGCTATATCAGCTGGTCTCAAAGAAGTTGTTGCTCTACTATAGCCTGCAAAGTGTGTACAGATGTCACTTCCAGTGTCTCTTCAAGCCCTGGTAGATCCACATCTCCAAATATTCTGCAAAGTCTTTACTATGTTGGTACAAACAGTCTTTCAGACAAGAAATTGGTATCTGACCACAAAGTTGAATAAAGGCAATATTATGTAAATTCTACTCAGTGGACCAGGATAATGCCTATATAGTCCACCTGGTCCTTTGTGATTCTTTTAGTTTGTATCTGTAGAAAACAATTGCATTTTGGTTCTCGACCCCAGCCTGCTTCTTTTTAACTCAGTTTGTCTGCCTGACCCATGAACAAACTTTTACCTGTTATTTATTTCTGGTCTTCATCTTTAAACTTTTAAATTTGCCTTCACCTTTAAACTTTCTCAGTTTCTTGATTTTTCCCTAACTGTTGCCTGCTCTTTCCATTGTATTTTCTGTGACCCTTGTTAAGGCCAAGTTAACCTTTTCCTTTTCTAAATTCCAGCTCCCCTATGTACCAATATACCATTAATGTACTTCTGTTGCAAAAAAAATAAAAGCTTTCTTTGACTTTGAGGACAAGGCCTTACCTTAGCCCTTGCCGTATTTCATAGAAAGCTTCATCACTTGCTAGTGTGTAGATTTGGCATGGGGAAACCAGTAAGACACAGGAAGGAATTCCTCAGCTGACTTCATTAGCAATCACCTGTGGCCGTCTTCCCCTCTTATAGACAATCACAACCACCTATCTCCAGGTGCATGATTCCCAATGCAATAAATCAGTGATCGCTGTTCTCACTAAATACAAAGACATACATTTTTTTTCTATCTTAATTTCACCTTGCATAGATTGTTCATTTGGCATTTTGGAGTGTGCAGGATATGAGAGATCAGATAACAGCCTATGTGGAGCAGAGCTGTAGTATTGAAAACAGAAGTGCTCTGCTCCAAAAAAAGTTCTGGCTCTTCTTGGTGGAGATTGTTGCGTGTAGGGCAGCCCATTCAAGTGAATCGGCTGCCCTATGTGTGACAAGTGAAAACACTCCAAAACCAACGCATGCGGGAATGGAAGTTTTCACACACCTAAACAATCCATTCAATTTGTATAAAAATAGGCAGGCCCTTATGCTACATAACTGATGGGAGAGCTAAAGGAGATTATAATGAGGGAGGTGTGGTCCAGAGTGGTTTACACACCCTCTTCTGTGATACAACAAGGAAGTGAAGGTTTCTGGGAGATGACGTACAGGAAGTGAATGCTGAGAGACAGGAAGTGATGGAATCTGAAAATAATTTCTTAAATACAAATAAACTGACAAGATTTTAAACCTATAAGGTAAGTAAGAGAAAGGCACATTGGGATGCCTTGGCCAGAAATGGCATTGGATAACACTTCTATTTATTATGAAAAGTGAAATTGTGCCCAAAAAGGTGAACTTATCCTTTAAGTCTGAATATAAGGTGCTTTGTTCCAATCTCCTCTCTTCACATTACCTGTCGACAATGGATCAGGGTTAATAGATAGGTATGATCTGAAAGAATGCATGACTGTGACATGGAAGCATAATAACTATGATCTAAAAGCATCATTCAGTAATGGTCAGTAAAAGCTGCTCTAAACAGATGGGAATGATTATTGACAGGATTGGGCAAGAATAAGAAATAGAATCTCTGTAGGTTTCCTGAAAACATTCCAATATTCCCTAATAAAAAAACTATATTGGCAGTGTTATACTTGCCAAGCCAAAAAAACAACGGTTCTCTGAAATTAACAATTGTCAGTGGTGAGTGCTGAGTGCATACACATGTATACTCAAGAGATGCAAGCATGTCTATTGTTCTAGCAATCTGAAAAAGAAAGAAATCTTGTAGCATATCAGCTTCTAGGGATGTGAATTTCCATTCTGCCTGCCAGATAAACATTTGCAGTGCTGGGGCTTGTAACTCCTTCGCTACCCAATTTCCATACAGTATCTCTGTAAAATTGGTTAGTTGATAAGTAAAAAGGTAAGTGATCGCCATGGTGGAAGTGGTCTCTCAGGTGGTAACAGATAATTTTCAGTCTGTGAACTGCATAACTAAAATCTGGGATTGATCCATTTGATTGCATCATGTTATATGTAAAATGAGCTTAAAGTGATATTAACCACTTTAACCCCCTTTATGACCTGGCCACTGCATTATTTTAACTGACAATTGCATGGATACTGTACCCAAATAAAGCTTTCTTTTGGTGGTATTTGATCATCTCTGCTTTTTTTATTTTTTAAACTATAAACAAAAAAAACAAAAATTTTGTAGAAAAAACCCCCAAAAAAACAATATTCTTTTACTCTCTGCTAGAGAACATAACCATAAATCATAAATTTAGGCCAATATGTATTCTGTACATGTTTTTGGTAAAAAAAAAAAAAACAATACGCATATATTGATTGGTTTACATGAACGTTATAGCGTCTACAAACTATGGTATATATTATGGATTTTTTCTTTTTATATACTAGTAATGGCAGTGATCAGTAACTTATAGCGGGACTGCAATATTGCCATAGACAATCGGGCACCAACTGACATTTTAGGGCAGGCATGTCCAAAGTCCGGTCCAGTTTTGAACGGCCTGCCTGGTTATCTAAACATGTACATCTTTTGTGGTCCCGACGATCTCCCAGCACCGGGGCCACAAAAGATATATAGGCTGCCTGCCTCAGAGGGAGGAGGCGGGACGAGTGCCTTGCACACAGGATTAGTATTTCCTGTTTACACGGCAGCCTCTGTAATAGGAAGTCACGTCTCTGGCGCTGCCTTTGGATGACTGTTCTGTCCATCAAAGGAGGCGGGACTTTCTCTTAACCGCTTAAGCCCCGAAACATTTGGCTGGCTAAAGACCAGACCACTTTTCGCAATTCGGCACTGCGCACTTTAACCACTTGCAGACCTGACCATTTTGCTGGTCAAAGACCAGACCACTTTTTGCGATTCGGCACTGCGTCGTTTTAACTGACAATTGCGCGGTCATGCGACATGGCTCCCAAACAAAATTGACGTCCTTTGTTTCCCACAAATAGAGCTTTCTTTTGGTGGTATTTGATCACCCCTGCGGTTTTTATTTTTTACGCTATAAACAAAAATAGAGCGACAATTTTGAAAAAAACGCATTATTTTTTACTTTTTGTTATAATAAATATCCCCCAAAAATATATAAAAAAACATTTTTTCCCCTCAGTTTAGGCCGATACGTATTCTTCTACATATTTTTGGTAAAAAAAAATTGCAATAAGCGATTATTGATTGGTTTGCGCAAAAGTTATAGAGTTTACAAAATAGGGATAGTTTTGTTCCTAGGGGTGTGTTACTAACTGTGGGGGGGGGGGGTTGGGCTTTCATTTAGTGAACAGTGATCTCTGCTCCAATCACATGGAGCAGAGATCAGCGTCACTAGTTGCTAGTTTACACAGCATTTCCTCCATTCGGCCGCTCCGTGAAACGATCGCGGGGATGCCCGCGGCGATCAAGTCCGCGGGTCCCGCGACCGGACTCACGGGGGTCCCGACCAGCGCGGGAGTGCGCCGCCAGCGGCGCGCTCCCGATGGCAGGGCGGCATTGAATATTGGACGTACCTGTACGCCAATATGGCTGCCCGTGCCATTCTGTCGACGTATATCATCGTGCGCTGGTCGGGAAGTGGTTAACTGACAACTGCGCAGTTGTGCGACGTTGTTCCCAAACAAAATTTATGTCCTTTTTTTCCCCACAAACAAAGCTTTATTTTGATGGTATTTGACTGCCTCTGCGTTTTTTATTTTTTGCGCTATAAACAAAAAAATAGCAACAATTTTGAAAAAAAAATCATTATTTTTTACTTTTTGCAATAATAAATATACCCAAAAATATATAAAAAAACATTTTTTTCCTCAGTTTAGGCCGATATGTATTCTTCTACATATTTTTGGTAAAAACTAAATTGCAATAAGGGGTTAGCACTAGGGGGCAGTGAAGGGGTTAATATGTGTCCTAGGGAGTGTTCTAACTGAAGGGGGGATGGGACTATGCAGGGAAACGAATAGATCGCTGTTCATACTCTGTATGAACAGGCGATCTGTCAGTTCACTGCTCAGAGAACCGGAAACTGCGATCGCGTGAGCCCGGTAGTGATCGAGATCTAGTGGCCGTTTATGTTACCGATGTAACATAAGGGCGATTCGCGCAGTCAAGCCATGCTGCCGCAGTACAACTGTGGTGGCTGGTCGGCTAGCAGTTAAAGAGGCCGCTGTGTAAACAGGACATTCTCCTGTAGGATATCTTTGGCGTTCATCCGGCCCCCTCCATGTGCCCTCCAAGGCTGCACTGATGGTAATGGTGAATGCATTATTGGAAATGGTCGTTGCTGCATTCCTGGCAATGAGTGCCTTCCTGGCAATGGTGGGGCTGCATTCCTGGCAATGGTGGGTGCTGCATTCCTAGCAATGGTGGGTGCTGCATTCATGGCAATTGTCACCATGGGGGGTCTACAGATGGGCACTGCCCCTTATTTTGCTTCACAGTTCTTTATTAAAAACTAATTAAAATGCTAAGTTTTTTTTCCTGAAACTTCCCTCTTAAAGTGAAGGTGCGTGTTATACGCCAATAAATACGGTATATCCAAATAATACGCCTGAGCTCATCTCTTTACTCACACACAGCCACAAAGGCTAGAGAATTCTTGTTGGGCAATGTATTAACGCTCAAACGAACACACTTAGACCGAATTTTAATGGTTCAAAGAATGTCAGGCAAAATGGTCAGCCCTCGCACATGTTCACTTCATCAAATCTGGCCCTATTTGAAAAAAGTTTGGACACCCCTGCTTTAGGGGAACCAGTGACACTAATACAGTGATCAGTGCTAAAAATATCACTGTACTAATGGCACTGACTGGGAAGGGGTTAAATATTTAAATAATAGGGGTTAAATAATTGCATGACCGCGTAATTGTCAGTTAAAGCGACACAGTGCCAAATCGCAAAAAGTGCTCTGGTCTTTGACCAGACAAATGGTCCGGGCTGAAGTGGTTAAAACATGTCTTCATAAATGTAGGCCAAAATGTATTCTGCTACATGTCTTTGGTATAAAAGAATCCCTGAGAGAGCTGTACTCTCTCAGGCTCCATCGCACGTTAACAGCCCCCTTCACACCTGTACTCTCTCAGCCCCCCTCACACCTGTATGCTCTCAGCCCTACTCACACCTGTACGCTCTCAGCCCCCCCTCACACCTGTACGCTCTCAGCCCCCTCACACCTGTACTCTTGCAAGCCCCCCTTAACTGTAGGCTCGTGGCCCCCCTTCCTGCCTGAACGCTTACAGGCCCCCTAATGCCTGTATGGTCTCATCATCAGCCCCCTTTCACACTTGTACGTTCGCAGCCTCACACCTGTACGTTCTCAGCCCCCCTAATGCCTGTATGGTCTCATCCTCCCTCACATGTGTATATAGGACACACACACACACGTACACATGTAAACAAACACGCACATATACACATGTACACAGGCACAGACACGCACAACTCCTACCCCTTACTTGTAAAACAGCCCTTTGTTAGGTGGTGTTCCTTGTCTTGTGCAGCACACACAAAGGGTGCATATGCAGGAATTTACCAGAGGTGGCAGCAAAGAGTCTGATGTGAGAGCTCAATGACACTCACACACATTCCGAAAGCCAGCGCAGCCATGGAGCTCTCCTGCACCCCCCCCCACCTTCTCCAATCCGCACCAGAAAGCCGGGCCCTTCTAGGCGCTCAGTGCCTCGGCTCTGTACCCCCCTGGTGGTGGCCTTGCCCAGCAGATTGCCTCTGTCCAGTAAGCCGGAATCCCTTGCCCCACTGCTACTTGTGTTTTCTGGCTCTGATGGGGCCCCGTGTGCCCCCTCAGTAAGATGGCCCAGGATGCGTCCATTACCCAATTAAGGAGCATATGTTTACAGTCAATGTTATTCACCCTCTGTATATGGAAGAAATGTTCACAAAGGTTCTCTCTCTCCTCTCCATGCCCACCTTTACTAAATGTGCTCTTTAACCCGGACATCTGACAGCCTATCCTATGGCTGAATGTACCCTTGGTCGCAAGCTTGCATCTTCCAATTAGGTAATATGGGACACCCAATCACACATAGATTTTATTCCTTTGCAGAGATTCAACACAAATACCAAATTCCTAAGAATATTTTTTACTCCTCCTTTACTCCTAAGTTTAAACAATATTTCTCTTCCAAATCATTGATCCTAACCTTAGATAAGCCCACTCCATTTGAACTTTTATGTGCCCAATGCCCTTATTAATCTCATCTAATATCATCCATTTACAAATTTCTCTGTGATGCTTCTCCGCTTAATGACTTTTACCACTTATATATATATATATATATATATATATATATATTATAAAAAACAAATGTTCCCAAATCATTCAACCTTCCTCTCCACAATGGCAGTAAATACTGGACTCCGTTTCTAGAGCCTCGATACGCGTGAAGCAGAGAGGGACGGCTTATAAGATATTGTTTTTTTTGGTACAGAACCCCAGAGGTTCTCCACAGATATGATCCTAAGGTCTCCCAGGTATGATGTAGATGCCATGGGTTCACACTACCACATCTTTTGGGAAACCTTTTTGGTCCTCAACCCAAACTCTTCTACAAATCTTCCTCGAGATAACTCTTCCTCTAAACCCAATCCATTATCTCTTGGATCTCCCTATCCCTGGCATCTCCAAGTACATCCAAAAGCTGGTAGCTTTAATTCTCTTAGCAGCCAAATGGGTAATTCCCCTGCGATGGTTATCTACCTCTCCGCCCACATTATCCCAACTGCAGGTATTAGCTCTCATATACATATAATGGAACACCTTACTGCTGTCGTACACGATAACCCTTCCCCGGGGTTTCCAAAATTTGAAAGTTATGGCATAACACTGAACTTAACCCTAATTGTCTCCCCCTTCACTTCTATATATTTCATTGAACTGACTCTTGTCCCTTAGTCTCCTTATACCATGGAGTATCCCCCCACCTTCTGTTTAGATACGCTTCAAGACAACTCCCTCCTTTGTTTTAGCCTATACTAGGCAGTTTTCTAATAGGTCACTGCATGGAGCAATAATTAATGTTATATGCTGGTTTTTTCCCTGCTTCCAATGGGTTACCATTTATATAACGCTCAAGGCTCTGCTGTGTTCCTTTGTTTTTGTTTCTGTTTGTTAAAAATCTTGTTTTTTTTTCTGTATCATGCATGTGATTTATTTTAGACATATTGCCATATAAAATAAAATTTCAATAAATATACAATTAAAAAAAAAAAGGACCAGTGAACAGGGACACACCAGACCCCATGCTGGGAAACGCAGCCGCACATGTGAACCCGGCCTTAAACAAAACAAAAAAAAGTTTGGTATACTTTAAACTTCCTATAGGCGGCAGACTGTACAGGATAAAGTTACGAGCGCTATACTATATACTACATCTATTGAAGGCATATTTTGGTTCGAGACATAGTAAATTTCATTTGGTAAATATTAAAAATGTAAATACGCACCAGTGAATGTGAAATACAGCTTTACATCAGTGTGTGAGAAATCTAGTTTTGTTTTCCCCACTCTCATGAATTAAATATGCAGTTAATGCTATGATATTTATACAACATATGTTTATACTCTTTATATATGCAATGCTGTACTCAGCTAAAACAAAAAAAAATGAAGCCTGGGAAGGCTGGCTGGTGCACGTGTTCATGAAGTCTATGAAAGCGATCATTTCCAGGAAGAATTGCATTAAATCAATCAGTAGTTTGGCTATAAAGCCTCAATCAGCAGATGACTCGAAAGTTTTCCTTGGACATTTTTATCGAAGTACTGATTAAAAGCAACACTAAATGTCATTGCCTGAAGTTAACCTTTTTCTGTGTAATGTTCAGAAGAAAAGGACGTGATGTCATAAATCTGTGTCAGAATAAATGCTTTACTACCTCTTATGTAAATTCCTGCTATACAGACTCCCTGCTACTGAAAACTGAACAAAATGACTACACAAAAATCAAATATGCCAAAAACTGATTTTTGATTGTTGCAACCGATCATGTGAAAAGTCCTTACTTGCTGCACATGTTGTGCAATCTCTGTACACAGTCTATTTTAGGTTTACCGAAACTATGTAATATGAACACCTACTTAACTAATATTGATTCTCATCCAATCAAGCAGGCCCTTGCGCTATATAGTTCTTGGTATGTCTAAAGCAGGTGGCAACTCTTATGTTCAGTGCACCGCTTACTCCCAAAGAAGCTCCTGATGTATGGGTTTCCGGATTCCATATGACAATGATCCTTCCAGAAATGCCTTACCCTCTGACATAGCAAGGGTGTAAAAGGGGGATTTATTTGGGCTGCACACCCTACAAGGCAACAATAAGGAAACTGCAGCAGTTATAAGCAATAATGAAATAAACAAATCTGTATAATGCAACAAAGAATAGGACCAAGCATTTCTGTATTCTAAATCTAAGGAGTCCTATCTATAGTGAGTATTAAAAGCTAAAATGAAGTTAAGTCTCTCCAAACCCCACCTACTGGCCAGTGTTTTATTAAACATTGGGACCCTAAATACAGTGCTCCCAACCAGCCCCAAAGATGCTGCTTGCAGCATTTCTCAGAAGGTCCTGCAAGCACACGGCCCCAGTGTGAAAAGTCACACTTGAATGAATGTGAGGTGTTTTTCAGGTGCTTAGCGGCAATTTCCAGTGCAAAAGCACCTGAAAACCGCCCCAATGTGAAAGGGGTCTTATGAACAAAACCTATGGCATTTTAGCAGCTCTGGAATCTGTAGCAGCAGTTGTCCACAAAACCAGTGACATCCCTCTCCTTTAGCTTATTGGATCTCTCCAACAGCTGTGGCCTCTGTGTGAATGCAGCAGCAGTTTCACTGGCATCATCCATCTCTCCTGGGATTTATAGTCCCATACAGTACTTTGCTTAATAGTGGCTGTCTCTTAGGAACTACTGTACACCCCCATAGTTCCAAATGGCTCCCAACAGTCCTTTAGTGTTCACTGGGCAGGCTCTTCCTTTCCCAGGCTGCACTGCAGCCAGTCACAGTGTCTGTATCCTGGGAAGTGGGTAGGGCTCTCCTCCAGTGGTTGTGGCTACAATTGTAGCCCTGTCACAGTGTCTGTGGCCTGGAACTCAGAGCAAGCCTATCTATCCTGTGTCTAAGACCCCTTTCACCCTGGAGCATTTTGAAGGCGCTATAGCGTTAAAAATAACACCTGCAAACTGCCCCAAAACAGCTGCTCCATGCACTCCAGTGTGAAAGCCCGGAGGCTTTTACACTGGAGTGGTGCGCTTGCGGGACATCAGAAAAAGTCCTGGCAGCAGCTTCTTTGGAGCGGTGAACTCACCACTCCTCCACCGCTGCTCCCTATTGAACTCAATGGGGCAGCTCTGTGATACCGCCGACAAAAACGCCACTCCGGCTGTGTTTTGTGGGCAGATTTAACCCCTTTTTCGGCCAAATAGCGGTGCTAAAATGACGGCAAAGTGGTGCTAGAAATAGCGCCGCTTTACCGCTGATGACCGGAACGGCTCAGTGTGAAAGGGGTCTTAGTTCCTAGTAGCGTCTAAACCAGAGGTGGGCAAAATGCGGCCATCCAGCTGTTGCAAAGCTGACAGTTACAAGCATGACTCCCAGGGGCATGATGGTACTTGTGGTTCTGCAGCAGCTGGAGGACTGCAGTTGCCCACCAGACTTCTAACTACCAAGGCGTGGCCATTGGATGCCTAACCTGGCTCCATATATACAGTAGCACAGACCTAGTAATCTGGCACAGGCATGTGAGATAATAACAATATGAAAGAGATAAATTTGTCACAAGGATTTAGATACACACTCAAGAAGCTATAGGTAGCTGCAGTCAAACTATTACATTGGAATACATGCCTAATAGTCTCTGCTTCTGGTTTGGGTGAAATGCAGCAGCTCCTGTGTGTATACTGTAAGGTAACATGGCTCTGTTCTCTGTCTCTTCCTCCACTACCTTCCTCTGGGGTTTGTGAGCCAGACACACAGAGACAAGAATTGGTGTACGTAAATAATTTATGTGAATACTAAATAAACAAACATGTTATACTTGCCTGCTCTGTGCAGTGGTTTTGCACAGAGCAGCTCCAATCCTCTTTTTTTAAAGGTCCCCGGCCAGTGCTCCTAACTTCTCCCCTTTCAAACAGTGCCCCCAAAGAAAGGTGCTTGCCCTGGGGGCGCTGCTGCTTGCTTGCTCCTGAGCCATTGCTCTATACATCCATAAGACACATAGTGCTGCGGCTCAGCCCCACCCCCTGCTCTCTTTTCATTGGCTCACTGGTTGTGATTGACAGCAGTGGGAGCCAATTGGCTCCCGCTGCTGTCTCAGCCAATGAGAAAGGAAGAGTGCCAGGACAGGCGACGGTATCCTGAACATCGCTGGGACAGAGGGATCTCAGGTAAGGATGGGGGGGGGGGGGTGTTGCACACAGAATGTTTTTTACCTTCAGGCATAGGTAAAAAACCTTCAGCCTTTAGAACCACTTTAGGTAGCAAGGCCACTTACAGATAGTAGAGGGCAGCAGATCCCTACACAGGCTACATTTTTCTTCCGGGTCCTCAACCACCATTCACAGAAGGTGGGTTAACAAGAATCCTATCATAGGTGTCCTCAAAAGGAGGATTTTTTTTTTTGTAAAAAAAACAGTAGAAATTAGTTTAAGCAGAAAAGCAATATGGCAAGGATTCATACAAGCAAGAAAAGTGGAAAGGAAAAAAGAATACTTTTTTTGCAAGATATCTAGGTATGCTTGGTTTGATGTGCTATCTGTGCTATATGCATTAGCTAGAGAAATAAATGAGCATGAGCTGAAATCTGATAAGAAAGAAATACTTTCCTATTTTGACTGGATAATATCTGGAGAAAACTATTGTCCTGTAAAGCTGCGTACACACAATCGGATTTACCGACGGGAAATGTGTGATGAAAAGCGGTTGGCTGAAAATCTGACCGTTTGTATGCTCCTCCACAATTTTTTGTCGGATTTTCCACAGACAAATGTTGGGTGGCAGGTTTTAAAATTTTCAGCAGATAAATGTCTGCTGTCGGATTTTCCGAGCATGTGCACACAAGTCCAAACTGTTATTTGAAGTAAAACACATAGCCAAGTATTATTCTACACATTTTTTTATTATGCATTAAAAAAAGAAAACAAATAAAATTATACATGCTATCTGCCAATAGAACTTAACCAAAAAGTGCATTCTATGCATCCAAAAATATAGAAAATATAACAAATCAAATCATTATTATTCAACCAAAAAATAAAATAAAAGCCTCATGCATGTGTCCTGCTTCTTAATATACGGGGTCAGCAATGCCAAGAATTGGTGAAAGCAGGGGTCCGTCATCCGGAGATAATTCTGAAAATCATCTGGATTATTCTCCTGCAGCTCCCGCAGCAAAGGCATATGACATAATTGGTCACAATTAATAAAGCAACTCATTTTTGGTCCAAGAAATCCTCCTCCTCCTGGACTGGATTAGGGGCAAAGCAATAACTCCAAGGCCAGTAATAAATAACACGTTATCGCCTCCAAATCCGCAACATGTCTGGTTGACTAACGGCCGTTCAGAAACTAACTAGAAAGCACAAAATGAAAATCGCGAACCGAAAAGCGTGAAATGAAAAGTGCGAATCAACACTCACCAAACTTCTACTAACACGAAATTAGCAGAAGGAGCACAAAGGGTGGCACTAAAGAGCTGAAAAAATACGTAATATGTCACAGCGTTCGTGTTTGTGGGCCGACAATTCCTTGCCGTTTATATGCAAGACGAAATCCAGGCACACGCCTTTGGACAAAAAGTATGAGGTTTTGTCTGTGGAAAATCCAATCGTGTGTACGAGGCTTTAGACAGATTGCAAAAGAGCATTCCCATGTGCTACTGTTACAGCTTTAAACTGCAAGAAGGCTGATATGTGTTATTCGTATTTATATTTATTGCAGTGACTACAGGCTGATTATTTGTATGGCTTAAAAAATAGCATGTCCAAGAGGATAAAGGGGATATCAAATTACACAGATGCTATATGTTTAATACAAGCCATCCACAGCTGCTACTGTATAAACCAGCCTTAGGCTAATTTATGCAGAAAATGATTGATTGAGGGGGCATAAAAGGAACATAAACAATGATTTTAAAGTAAGCCCTTCAAAATATCAACAAAATATTTCAAGTAAATGTGTTAAAAAAAAAAAAAAAGTGTGAAAACAAAATATGAGCCTGCTATTACTGAATTCTCCTAAAAAAAAAGACTTTATGTGAGTGTAGGCAGGTACCAACGTTCTTGATACTGTTATGTTAATGTCAGTACTATTTCTTTCATTGCTGGCTGATGCATGCATACAAGGGAAGCTGACCTCATGGTACAGCCCGGTGTGGGAGCAGTACAGTGAGGACCTGTTGTACTTTGTGATCTGTTCTTTCCTTAAATGGAACCTGCTAAGGGCAACCTTGTGGATGGACTTGTGTAAGGATTTTCCTAACTACTGGTTATGGGCATCACCACTAGGATAACAGCACAGCCAAATCAATGTACAGCAATTACGATGTAAAGTACATTCATATGAATATAGAGGAACCTTCTATCTCTATTGTATTCTGCAAATTGATTCAGTAAACTGGGTTCTAGTTCAATGAACAATCTGCCTTGTGTGGTTTATTAGGAGTGAAGTAATCATGCACATTACCGTGATGTGTAGTCATGGTGTATCCAAGAGAACAGGGAAGCAATGAGGTATGGTTTCATAGTTAAACCTCTGGGATAAGAAGCCAAAGAGTGGATATTACAGTTAACCTTTACGGTCGGAAAGAGTATACAGAAGGAGAAGCAGATGACAGAGGTCTTAATAATGAGAGGTAGACTAATACTTTCTACACCTAACTTGGTGGCAGGGTCTCTATGTTGGAGCCCACTATAGAACAGGACCCTCCTAGGAGCAAAGTGTCTGTTACAATGTAAAAGTTGTAAATTAAAGTATGTTGGCTTCTCTCTGCGCCTATGAGCAGAATACAGTTCACGATACAGCATGAAGAGACAAACTGGTGAAGTTAAAGTGGTTGTAAAGGATGACACTTTTTTTTTACCTTCATGCTTGCCCCTTCTATACATGAAGGTAAAAAAAACTTCAGTATGCAGCTCCCCCCCACAACCCCCCTCAATACTCACTCGAGCCCGATCCCGCAATGAGCAGCTGCTCTTCCAGGTTTCTGCCTGCTCATTGGATGAGAGACAATCAAAGTCAATAAGGAAGGAGCGGGGGGGTGTCTTATGGACACAGAGTGGGGCTCAGGAGCGAGAATGCATAAGTGTCCCCATAGCTAGCTGGCTTGCTTTAGGGGAACCAGCAAAAGAGGAGTAGCCAGGAGCGCTGACAGGGGACCCAAGAGGAGAAAGATTGAGGCTGGTCTGTGCAAAACCATTGTGAGTGCTTAGTGCCACTTTCTCAAAATGACTTAAGTTTGTGTGTTGGGGCAAGTAGGAATAGATTATATCGCCGACTGGGGGAATAGATTATATCGCCGACTGGGGAGAAGACATGGCCCTTCTACAAGTGTGTGGAGTTCTTAAGTGTAATGTAGGCTCTGGTATTTGGTTGTCATTAACCCACACTGAAGCTGAGTCATAGGTAAACTACATGGCTAGTCTAGTAATACTCCTGAGGTGTCCATGGGGGGGTTGATCTGTCTCAAACTCCCAACCACGGTGCTATCTCTAAGTTCAGTACTTTGATTTGCTAACCCTGAAAAAAGCAAGCAGGCCAGAAAAGTCAGGTGAAGTCAAACTAAACCTGTTTTATTTGTATTTCTACTAGAACTGGGATCTTTAATATGTAGGTAAGTTTATTTTGCAGTCCAACTATCTACTGTGTGCTAGCTGCTATATGTTTACAAAGGAAAGAGTGGCAAATAACTTAACCCACATGGGGTTGGTCAGATTGCACATACACCCATGAAAATCCAAGATCGTCTACTTGGCACCAGAGGTGCTAGAGAACCCTTTGCTTTGGAAGGGGTCAACTTTTTTTTGTATCCATCTTGAAGCAACCCTTCCACTGGAGCCGAAGAGCATTTGGGCTGCTTGCCCCTTGCCATGCAGAAAGTATAGAAATATATAAAAACCCTTAAATAGCTGACTTTACAAAAAAAATAGAATCAGCATTATGAGAGTGTCTCAATAGGCAATCATTGCTTTTTCATTTTAAAACACAATTAGTTGTTTCTTCAGGCTGCCATGATATGTGCAGAAAATAATTTTTCAGCAAATGTGCCATTTGCCAGGTTATAAATAGGATGAATAGTGCATTAAAGCAGAACTAACGTATTTTTTATGCAAACTACAAGTTAAAAACGGCAAATCTATGTTACATTTTGCATTATCCATATTTCCCATTATCCATATGCTAGCATGAGGGTGAAGATGGGCTTTAACTATTCAGACCAACAAACAAGAGAAACGGGAGATAGTTTCATGTTTTGTGAACTACAACGAGTCTCCTGGCTTTTCTCATATTCCTTTTTCACAGTTCTCCAAATTGTTAATTTGTTGAATATATGTTCAGAGATGACCAGAAAAAGGAAACCAAATTAGAATAACAAAAATATCACTTTTTGTATATTTTAAAGCTTAATGCTGCCCCTCTTACCCTGCTGCCCTAGGCACCAGCCCACAACTGCCAACATAGTAAATACAGCCCCGGTTATGTATTAGGTTAATAGGAAAAGTGTCATAAAAACTATGGTACATACCCAAAATATACTTTTACTCGACCTCATCTTTACATTGTGAATTGCAAAAACCTCATTATGCTATTCTGTTTTAAATCATTTCTAGTACATTCCCACTCTCTGTTCACTGAGTAATGGTAGAGATTAATTTCCTCATCACCAATTCCTTTTAAAGTATCTGCTTTTCAATGCCATTTAGAAACAGTGGTGCACTAGCCTTCAATTCCCACTTTCTAGACCTCAAAGCTCTGCAGTTTTTCTGTTCCATAAATGCAAAGTAATTGAATCCCAAAGGAGAAAGCTAGGAATATATATATATATATATATATATATATATATATATAAAATATATTTATATTTCTTCTTTACCAAAACAGTTTTGCAGTTCACTTCTTTCTGCAACACTGTCCTTTTCAGTTTCTTCGTCCCCGCAGAATAGAAACGTTTGTTGTATACAGCAAAAAGTAACTCTCCATTTTCTCAGCAACTATGTTGTTTTGCTGTTTTGTTGTAGATTGACCAAAATTGAGACCTCTTTGCACAATTTAGAAGACAGCTGTTTAAAGGAGAGAAGAAGAAAAAAAAAAAACAGACGGTCAGAAGGGAACAGTATAAAAAGAAGAAGCTTGGAAAAGCAATGCTTAGTCAGTCTACAGGGACAGCTGTACTCTCAGTAAGACCCCTAGAAGATGGCAACAAGGACATTAACACCACAAAGAATGACAGCACTGAAAACAGGTCTATCTTCAAATTAATGAGGTTTACTATTGCTAGAACTATCCTTTAGCTCGGCATTTGTGTACACCATTTGTCTTAGATGGCAGATGTCAACACTCCTTAGGATTGCAATATGATTTGTAGAGGTTTATGTAAATGTAAGTATGGAAAAAAAAAAGTGATTCATTTTTTTCTACATATCACAATGACACATGTAACAATAGAGTCATTGAAAAGAATAACATTCCAGGGATCATGCAGTTATGTTATACCATAAAATAAAAAAATTTCTTCCAATCTGCTGTCCTTTTCATGCTACGATGAAACTCTCGATCAACCAGCAAAATAACATACAATGTGCAATTTTCATAATTGATATTGACGTGGTGGAAAAATGTTTGTATATAACATGATATTTACATTTTTATACATACATGTATATATATATATATATATATATATATATATATATACACACACACACACACACACACACACACATATATATATATATATATATATATATATATATATATATATATATATAATTTAGCAGAGACCCTGTAGAATAAAATGATGGGTGTTGCAATTTTTTATGTCATACAGTATTTGCACAGCGGTTTTTCTAATGCAAATTTTGGGGAAGAATACACTTTAACCACTTCAATACCAGGCACCTTCCTGCCCCGACCAATTTTGAGCTTTCAGCGATGTCGCACTTTGAATGACAATTGCGCGGTCATGCTACACTGTACCCAAATGAAATTTTTATCATTTTTTTCCCAAAAATAGAGCTTTCTTTTGGTGGTATTTGATCACCTCTATGGTTTTTATTTTTTGCTAAATAAATAAAAAAATACCCCAAATTTTGAAAAAAAATATGTTTTTTTTGTTTCAGTTTCAAAACTTTGTAAATAAGTGAGTTTTCTCCTTCACTGATGGGCACCAATGACGTGGCACCAATGAAGTGGCACATATGAGGTGGCATTGATGGACACTGATATGTGGCACAAATTGGCACTGAGAGCTGGCACGGATTGGCATGGATGGGCACTGATAGGCGGCATTGTATTATATTATACTGTACTAATGGATGCCAATCAGTGCCAAACAATAATGCATGCCAATCAGTGATGCCCATTGTGGGCACTGATTGGCATTCATTATGGGCACTGATTGGCATCCATTGTGGGAACTGACTGGAATCCCTGGTGGTCTAGGGTGGCATACCTTGTGCTGGGCATCCCTGGTGGTCTGATGGCGTCCCTGGTGGTCCAGTGTGGGCATCATCGGGGGGGGCCTGCATTGGTAATCGATCAGCACAGACCCCCCTGTCAGAGGTGCAGCCGATCGGCTCTCCTCTACTCGCGTCTGACAGACGTGAGTGAGGAAAAGCCGATCACCGGCTCTTCCTATTTACACTGTGATCAGCCGTAATTGGACACGACTGATCACATGGTAAAGAGTCTCCGTCGGAGACTCTTTACCGAGATCGCAGTTGCAGGGTGTCAGACTGAAGCCCCGCAACAACAATCGCCACGATGCTCGCCCCCGGGGGCGCGCAGCGACTCAAAATCCTGATCACGTCATATGATGTCCGGTCAGGATTTTAAAACCACTATGCCGCCGTGTTTCTGTTATAGGGCGGGCGGCAAGTGGTTAATAAATTAGATTAAAAAAACAATGACAATATTTAAAAAAAATTCATATAATGTGAAAGATGATGTTATCCTGAGTAAATAGATACCTGATATGTCATGCTTTAACCACTTGCCGACTACCTTTTACATATATACCGTGGCAAGGCGGCTTGGCTGTGCAAACCAACGTACCTGTACGTTGGTCCGTGCATGTGGTATCGTAGGCGCACGTGCGTTGGCAGCAATGGCAGTAAAGAGAGGCAGAATGGGGATCTGCCTATGTAAACATTCTGTATTGACAGGGGACAACATTGAGATCTGTTGTTCCTAATGATCAGGAAAAGCGATCTTTGTGTTGTCCCAGCAAGCCCACCCCCACACAGTTAGAACACACTCAGGGAACACAGTTAACCCCTTCTCTGCCAGTATAATTTATACATTGATCAGTGCATTTTGTTTTAGCACTGATCACTGTAATAGTGTCACTGATCCCCAAAAAGTGTCACTTGGGGTCAGATTTGTCTGCCGCAATGTCACAGTCCTGCTAAAAATCGCAGATCGCTGCCATTACTAGTAAAAACAATAAAAAAAAAATTAAGTCCTTAAATCTATCCCCTATTTTGTAGACGCTATAACTTTTGTGCAAATCAATCAATTTTCGTATATATTTTTTTGGGATATGTATTATAGCAGAAAGTAAAACATATATAATTTCTTTCAAAATTGCCAGTCTTTCTTATAGCGCAAAAAATAAAAACCGCAGAGGTGACATCAATTCTGTTTGGGTACAGCATCGCACAACCACGCAATTGTCAGTTAAAGCAATGCAGTGCTGTATCACAAAAACTGGAATGGACATTAAGGGGGTAAATCCTTCCGGGGCTAAAGTGGTTAAAATTGTGGTTAAAATTGTGTCTGCCCATGGGATGGTGGCAAACTACAGTGCTTAAAATGCTCCATAGGTTTTGCTTATAACGCCCTTGCAGGTTACCAGTTTAGAGTTACACAGGAGGTCTGGTGCTAGAATTATTGCTCTCGCATTTATGTGGTGCATTCACTGTTTACATATGTATGTGGGAGTAAAGTATGCGTTCGCATTTGCATGAAAGCACAGGGAGACAAGGGTGCTTTAATTTTTTTATTATTATTTATTTTATATCAGACTTTATTTTTTACACTTTTTTTGGATTAACTTTATTGCTATCACAAGGGATGAACAACATGCCTTGTGAGAGATCCACTTTATGGAGATATATGGGGGTCTATTAGACCCCACATATCTCCTCTGGCCTCCAATGCAGTTGATCAGACATAGATCGGTCTGATCAGCTGCTTTCTTGGCCACTAACACCAGGTAAAGAGATGGAACCGGAAGTGATAACACACTCGTCGCTTCTTTTTTTTTTTATATAATAAATTTGTATTTATTTTATCCAAACATATTCATCGCTATTTTGGTACACTCATCGCTTCTTGTTTATGGGGTCAGATTATACCGCTGGTTGCATTGTTCCCGGGCTCAGAGATCGAACGGTAGAGCCCGGGAGAGGTGGCGGTGGGTGGGAACCCTTCTGCCACCCACAGAAGTTTGAGTGGCTATTTAGCCACTTGAATCACTTCTGCTACAAAGGGAATCACCGGCTGAAAAATGTCATACTGGTAAAATCCATGGATGTCCTACAGGCAGCAAGTAGTTAAAAAATGAAATGATCATTTCATTCTTCATGTAATAGGGAATGCCAGTCATGACATGATCTGCTTATCTTTGGCTCTCCTTAAAAAAGAATTTTGATAACATCCCATCTGTGGATCTAATTAAGATTATTATAACTGTTCCCCCTATATGCAAATGTTTGAGCACCAGCCCTGGAAGACTTCTATCCACATCTGCTCGGTAATATCTGTGAGTGACAGACATTTCCCAATACATTCCTATAGGGCCTAATAACAAGTACAGTGAAAAGCATATCTTTGCATCTGAATATTTGTGCATCAGGAATTTATATATGAGATGTGTCTAAAAAGTTTGGTGAATGGTCCGATATCTCAACGGAAACATGGTCCAGGTGCGCACGCATGCACATGAATATCCAGAGGCATGTTGAGAAGTGCCAACTTGCATGGAGTACATGTGACAGTCAAGGTAAAACATTGGTAAAATGGTAAAATGTTGGTGCAAGTGTATGTGACGAAAGCCGTGAGCAATAAATGTGTTTGCGTACTTTTGCAATGGGAAGGAAACGACTGAGGATGAGCCACGTTTGGGTCGTCCGTCGACAAGCAGAACCCCAAACGTGACCAAGAAAGTGCGACAAATGCTGGAACGAGAGCGGCGACTGACTCTATGATTGATGGTGGAGGAATTAGGCGTTAGCAAGGACACGGTGCGCACCATCGTCCTCAAAGATTTGGGTAAGCGAAAGATCTGTTCCTGGGTTTGTGCCACACAAGCTGACAGATGAGAAGAAAGTAAAACAGATGAAAACCTCTGGAGATTTCATTACCATGTGTGACCAGGAGCCATCCTTTCTACGAACCATCCTCCATTCCAATGACCTAAAAAAAGAAGCCTGCAAAAGTCCAAGGTCAAGACAATATTGATCGTGGACGTGTTGGCAATACAAGAATGTGTAACAATGGTTCTGCGATCAACTCCTAAACAGGCCTTTTGCAGACAGTTTGCAGAAGCTCTGTAAACATTGCCAAAAGTGTGTTGTGAAGGATGGTGATTATTTTGAAGGCCAATAAAGGTAATTTGTTTGTGGCTTCTGTTTTGTTTGTTTGTTTTCTAATACCATTCACCAAACTTTTTAGACACAACTCATATAAGCAGTTAGAATTTTTAATTTGCAGTTCATGGGTCTGAATCCCTAAAGGCATTAGCTCTATGTTGTTCCAGTGTTTGTGTGCGTTTTTCTTTTAATTAGTGATTTTCAAATCTGTCTTGCATTACTGGGGTCCTTAATTTGAATATTGACCTCCACACTACCTGCATAGAGTTTGCATCTTCTCCCTTTTTTTGTGTGTAAGTTTCCTCCCACATTCTGAAGACATACTGGTATGTGAATTGGCTCCTGTCTAAATTGGCCCTAGTTTGTGCGAACAAATTTGCTATGCACATGTGTTATCACATTCTGCATTTTAGTCACAAGCCCATACACATGGAGAAGATTGAAGTAATAAATGGTGACCTACCTTGCAAAAATGTTTAAACATATTCTATGAAAATGACTCTCAAGTGCATCAGGCATGGTGCCCATGTGATAACCACATATCCCAAGAGAATGCTACTTTATTGATCTGTTAAAAGCACACAGGAAGTTTTATTTTAACTTAAAAGAACAACTAACTAATTGAATAGTTTATTTGTGTACTGGGACATTACAAACTGAATATTGTTGACTAGTTATGAAGCTCAGCATCTGCATCATATGGTAGCATCAAAGGTGTCCCAATAAGTGGGAAATGCAATATAAACAGTCTTCGAGGATACTTAACTTGGCTAGCATTTCCTGATATAATTAGATCTCATGCAGAGCCTACAATAATAAAATACAGATGTTGGCTGTAATAGAGCAAAGGAGAAGTGACATGTATTTGTGAATGATGAGATGAATACTCAGTGTGCTTAAGGTGTGCACAGAATCTAGTTATGGACTTGAACTGTGCCTCCCACCATGCTGCTGAACATTTGCCAAAGTGCAGAATATTAGAACCCACAGCTCTCAGCTGGACCCAAGCATAACACTACATTGGTTTTGACAGACTTTTTAAATAACAAAGAATTACTGAATACAGGGGAAGGCAATAGCACATAAAGCAACTTTTGTGAAGAGAGAAATAAACTATACAAGCTTAGGATGAAACAAAGAGAGAACATTGTCATTAAGCACAAAATATTGTGCTGATGCCTTTTTTTATATTAAAGAGTGAAAACTAGTTTGGGAGAAAATGTTTTGTTCTAGTAAGTTTTGTACCAAACTTTCACCATCTTTTCAATGTGACAGTCTTCCAAAAATAATATTTTCACTTACTCCATTAAAAACCCATTGACATATGTGATTGCACCAGGGAATGCCAACTTTTCATGCCCTTGCCACTATGTGAAGTTACAATGCCTCTCACAGTATTGCTTCAGAGGTAGCAAAGGGGGAAAAAAAAGTCCATATTGCTTTCATTAAAGTGATTGTAAACCCTTCCATATACCCAGTGAAGGGACTATCCTCAGGTGATACACAGAGATTAAACACATGATTCTACATACAGTAATTTGTATCTGACTATCTGCAGTCTTCTCTTCTTCACATCCGTTCAAAGTGCTGAATTTATAAGCTTGTCTGAGAGTTCAGAAAAAAAAGGGGTGGAAAGCTCAAGTAACTCTCTGAAGAGACACACTCCTCTTCACACAGCACACAGGAACAGAGCTAAGGCTGTCAATCTGCTGGAGGTCTCTCCCCTGTCACCATTTTTCTCTTGGTGTCAGGAAACCTTTTCAGAAGTGATTCATGCTGACAGCAGAGGAATGAGGCAGCAGACACAAATGGCATTTAGTACTCGTAATTGACACAAGTACACACTATAGAAGGATAGGCTTTGTTCATATTTCCTTTCTGAGGTTTACAACCACTTTAAGCTTCATCAACGCTTCTCATGTATGGAAGCAGATAAGTGATTAATATGGTTGTATTAAATGCTATTCTCAAACTGGTTTTCTAACAGTTCTACGATTCCCCTTATGAATTGGAGAACACTTTGATTTCCTGGTAATGTTGAATAAAATCCACATCCTGTCTGCTTACCTGCCCTCTTCAACAATCTGTTTGGTAAGATTGTATCATTAAACACCAAACTTTCAAGAACAGAAGTGCATTGTTTAGTGCTTTGGTGCTGGGCACTTCCTTTCAGTCTTGCTCGGTGTCCTCATCTATCAAAATAACAGTTTGCTGAGCGCTGATTTCAGGCTACATTCACATATGTGGTTGGTGCAGCAGACTATTTATTTAACACCCATGTTATCAACTTCCATCAGGCTAAAGTTCTGTCTCTCCACCATACTAGCAAAAGTCAAAAAAGCAAATGGCTATGCCTGCCCTGATTATTATAAACCATTTGGGTCAGCACAGAATGGCTGGCAAACACAGAAATGTGTACAGAGTTGTTTGGCTCTTTGCTCCACTAAGATCCAACTGTATTAATAATGATATGGAACAACCACCATTCTATACAATTTAATCAAGGCTTGTATCCACTATTTCCATTTGTGAATGGAAATATTATCAATTAAGACACTTAATACACTCCCACATCCAATTAGAGATGAAAGCGAACTAAGCCCCTTGGAAAAACTCTGTTTTACACAAACACCACTGAAGAATGGAATATCGAAAATCTACGGAATCTTAACAGATTTAGATGGACAAAGAAGACCTACCTTCATAGAACAGTGGGAAAAAATAGGATTTTTAAAACAGCTTACCTGTAAAATCCTTTTCTTTGATGTGCATCAGGGGACACAGAGCCATAGTAATAACTATGTGGGTTATATCGGTATATCAGGTGCAGGACACTGGCACGCCCCTTAAGGCGTGAACTTCTCCCATATAACCCCTCCCATTACTGGGAGTCCTCAGTTTTGTAGCCAAGCAATCAAAGTGTATAAGAAGAAGAAGGGAAGGACCTCTGTGTTCCCTGATGTACATCAAAGAAAAGGATTTTACAGGTAAGCTGTTTTAAAAATCCTATTTTCTTACATCAGGGGACACCGAGCCATAGTAATAACTATGTGGGATGTCCCATAGCAATGGCAACTGAAGGGGGGGGGGGGGAGACAGAATCAAGGAAACAGGAGGCCAGAGGACTCATACTGCAGCCTGCAGTGTATGTTGTGCCCAAAGGCAATCTCCTCATGACCTTTAACATCGATTTGAAAAAAAATAAAAATCGGATAAACGTCTGAACTAAAGACCAATGTTGCGGTCTTACAGATCAGAGCCATAGAGGCCTGATGATGCATCACCCAAGAGGCACTAATCATCCTGGATGAATGTGCTCTTAATATGAGAAGGAAGAATTTTCTTCTTTAGCCACTTTCAGACCGGACCAATTTGCTGGTCAAAGACCAGACCACTTTTTGCGATTCGGCACTGCGTCGCTTTAACTGACAATTGCGCGGTCGTGCGACGTGGCTCCCAAACAAAATTGACGTCCTTTTTTTCCCACAAATAGAGCTTTCTTTTGGTGGTATTTGATCACCCCTGCGGTTTTTATTTTTTGCGCTATAAACAAAAATAGAGCGACAATTTTGAAAAAAAACGCATTATTTTTTACTTTTTGTTATAATAAATATCCCCCAAAAATATATAAAAAAAACATTTTTTTCCCTCAATTTAGGCCGATACGTATTCTTCTACATATTTTTGGTAAAAAAAAATCGCAATAAGCGATTATTGATTGGTTTGCGCAAAAGTTATAGCGTTTACAAAATAGGGATAGTTTTATAGCATTTTTATTAATAATTTTTTATTATTTTTTTTTTTACTAGTAATGGCGGCGATCTGCGATTTTTATTGTGACTGCGACATTGTCGGGGACCCATCGGACATTTTTGACACATTTTTGGGACCATTGTCATTTATACAGTAATCACTGCTATATAAATGCAGTGATTCCTGTGTAAATGACACTGGAAGTGAAAGGGTTAACCTGTGGGTGGCAGTGTAGGGGTTAAGTGTTCCTAGGGGTGTGTTACTAACTGTGGGGGGGTTGGGCTTTCATTTAGTGTACACTGATCTCTGCTCCAATCACATGGAGCAGAGATCAGCGTCACTAGTTGCTAGGCAGAATGGGAAAATGTTGTTTATACAGCATTTCCTCCATTCGGCCGCTCCGTGAGACGATCGCGGGGATGCCCGCGGCGATCGAGTCCGCGGGTCCCGCGACCGGACTCACGGGGGTCCCGACCAGCGCGGGAGCGTGCCGCGGCAACGAATATTGGACGTACATGTACGCCAATATGCCTGCCCGTGCCATTCTGTCGACGTACATCGTCGTGCGCTGGTCGGGAAGTGGTTAAGCTGAAGTTTGATTAATCACTTGACAAACCTATTTGGAAAATAGTGGATCTTGACGCTGCCTGTCCATATCTTGGACCCTCTGACAGTACAAACAAAATCTGTGTTTTGCGAACCTGAGCGGTCACCCTTAAATAGATTCTGATCGCTCTTACTACATCAAGAGACTGTAGTGCTTTCTCTTCCCCAGATTAAGGCTTCTGGGGAGAAAGAAGGAAGAATAATATCTTGGTTTAAATGAAAACCTGTTACCACTTTTGGTAAGAGTTCAGGATGAGGACATCAAATCACCTCGTCCCTATACATGATGAAATATGGCTCTTACAAGACAGAGCCGTTAGTTCCAATACTCTTCTAGCAGAAGAAATGGCAAGCAAAAAAGATTATCTTTCTTGTCAAAGAACCAAGAGAATTTCTCATAAGGTTCAAACGGCTGATTTAACAAAGCCGACAAGACCAATTTTAATTCCTATGGATTTAGAGGTGTCTTGATAGGGGGAATAAACTGCGTTACCCCCTGAATAAGCTACGCACCAAGAGAGGGAAGCAAGAGGCTGTAGGAAAAGACATCGACATGGCCTGGATCTGGCTCTTGATAAAAGTCAAGGCCAGCTTCATTTCAGATCCCATATGCAGGAATCCTGTCTATTGACATACCTCCAGGGGTGCTAACCCCTGGATCCATACCAAGAAACCTATGCCTTCCAGATTCTATAGTAAGTGATTCTGGAAGCCGGCTTCCTGGCATTATTCAAAGTAGACACTACTGAAGAAGATCAACCACGATCTTTTATAGAGTGGGATTCAACAGTCAAACCTGTTAAACTCCTTGTCCATAGAGTAGGATGAAATACCGGACCCTGTGCAAGAAGGTCTGGCTATAATGGCAGAGTCCAAAGGACTTCAACTGCCCTCCTTATGATCTCGATAAATTCAGATCTTCCTCTAGAATCACAGCCTTCTGTTCCTGCTTAATCCTGCGGAAAAGGCGCAAAAGTAGTAGCGCTGGAGGAAATGCATAGATCAGTGAGAACTGATCCCCTGGGAAGACTAATGCGTCTGTTCTGCCAGCTAGCGGACCCCTTGTTTGACAAAGTTGTCAACCTAACTAATGAATGTGGACGCAAATAGGTCCAGAGTACCCCATCTGACATATTGCTAGGAAGATGTCGGGGTGAGGAGATCATTCTCCCCGAAATAATTGTTGGCGATAATTGATGTAAGCCACCACCGTGGCTCTGTCAGACTGAATCCTGTCAGGACAGTCCTGTAATCTGACCGCCAAGATTCTATGACCAGATATACTGCCTGAAACTTCCAACAAAGTTGATAGGCAAGGTCCTCTAACCTGGACCATCTCCCCTGGACAGAATCTTCTTCCAGGGCAGCTCCCCAGCCTAGAAGGCTGGCATCTGTTGTTGACATCTTGCAGGATAAAGATTTTACCTCCTGCTGGATAACAACCACCAATTTAGGCTCTGACCTATGTTGGGAGCCAAGCGTATTGGAAACACACAAGGTCTGAATCCTCTTTATTTCAGACCAACAGGATGGTGTATTGAAGCAGTCTTTGAATAAAACTGCGCGTAAGGGATGGCCTTGAAGGAGGGCACCATTTCCCCTAAAAATCTCCTGCAGCCAAAATGAAGGAATTTTCCTTCCTGATAAGTTGAATTAGTCCTACAATGGAAATGATTGCCGTCTGGGGTAAGAATACCTTCTTCTGTATGGTCTTTATAACCAGCCCCCAAGTAACCTCCTTGATGGTTTTAAGGAGAATCTTCCTAGGCTAGGAATCCAACCTAGAGATTTCAGCTATCTACAGCTGAGATCAGACTCTGGTTTTAGACCTGAGACTGAATGATCTATTCAAAGTAGATCTTCTAATAGGCTAGGACCGCTATGCCTTGAGCCTTTAACCTGGCTAAAGGAAGTGCCAGAATCCTTCAGAACACTTGTAGTGCTGTGGCTAAGCCGAATGGCAGTGCCGCGATTGATAAAAATAAATTATATATATATATATATATATATATATATATATATATATATATATATATATATATAAATAATATATGCACACTTTATATAGCAGAGATTTCTGGTAAGCAGGAAACTTTGGCACATGGAGATATGCAACTCCCCTCTTTGCAGGATGAACACAGCCGATCAACTTATGAAAGGATCAGATGTTTAAGTGCCAATTCAGATCTCCGAGATCTAGAATGGGTCTTACCTCTCTGCTTGGCTCTGGGACCTTAACCAGTTGCCGACCGCCGCACGCCGATGTACGTCGGTAGAATGGCACGGGCAGGCATAAGGACATACATGTACGTCCCTTGCCTCCCGCGGGTCGGGGGCCCGATCGGGCCCCCGCCCGGTGCCTGCGGCGGTCGGTTTTCGTCCGGGAGCGATCCGGGACGAGGGGGCGGCCATTCATTCATGGCCACCCCCTCGCGATCGCTCCCGACGAATAGAAATCCCCGGTGACATCACTTCCTCTCCTGTAATGTAAACACAGGAGAGGAAGTGATGTATTCTCTCCTCCGTGTCGGTATTTTTCGTTCCGACACGGAGGAGAGCGGATCGGTGAGTTGCACCAACACTCTACACACACAGTAGAACATGCCAGGCACACTCACACCCCCCCTTTACCCCCCGATCACCCCCCCAATTACCCCTGCCCCCCAGTCACAGTGACACCAATGTAATTTTTTTTTTTTTTTGCATTGGTGTCATTTGTGACTGTAATAACTGTTAGGGCAGTTAGAGTTAGCCCCCTTTAGTTCTAATGTACCCCCCTAACCCCCCCAATAAAGGTTTAACCCCGTGATCACCCCCCGTCGCCAGTGTCACTAAGGCTGGGTTCACATTGCAGCGGTTTATGAGAACGAATGTGATTCGCACCGCACTGCAGTGCAAATCACATCCGATCTCTGTGCGATTCGAGTTCAGCCATTCGCCGCACCCGCCGCAAATTCGCACGGGACCCTTTTTTTGGCCCGCAGCAGAATCGGATCGCATGGGTGTTCACACCATGCGATCCAAGTTTGCAGATCGCACTGCGATATGCGAACTGATCTGGGGGTGTCAGTAACATTTCACTGACACTCCCAGCAGTTCGCATAGGCAGTGTGAACTGCCGCCGGGAAGCATGCGATGCGGGAACCCGCCGCGGATTCGCGGCGTTTCCGCATCGCTCCAGTGTGAACCCAGCCTAATAAGCGATCATTTTTCTGATCGCCGTATTAGTGTCACAGGTGACGCTAGTTAGGCAGGTAGGTATTTAGGTTCGCTGCAGCTTTTTATAGCGCCAGGGACCCCCATATACTACCGCATAAAGCCCCCTAATTGCCCCCTAGTTAACCCTTTCACCAGTGATCACCATATAACTGTTACAGGTGACGCTGGTTGGTTAGTTATTTTTTTATAGTTTCAGGGCACCCGCCATTTATTACCTAGTCTCACTAGTGTACCCCTAAATTTAGGGGTATCTACTTTCCAAAATGGGGTCATTTGGGGGGGGTTTGTGCCATCTTGGCATTTTATGGCCTTCAAAACTGTAACGCCCTTAGAAAGCCTGAAGGCGGTGCTTGGATTTCGGGGCCCCGTACGCGGCTAGGCTCCCAAAAAGTCCCACATATGTGGTATCCCCATACTCAGGAGAAGCAGCAGAATTTATTTTGGGGTGTCATTTCACATACGCCCATAGCATGTGTGAGCAATATATCATTTAGTGACAACTTTGTGTAAAAAAAAAAAAAAAAAAATTTTTTTGTCATTATTCAATCGCTTGAGGCAAAAAAATAAAATATTCAATGGACTCAACATGCCTCTTATCAATTTCCTTAGGGGGTCTACTTTCCAAAATGGGGTCATTTGGGGGGGTTTTGTACTGCCCTGCCATTTTAGCACCTCAAGAAATGAGATAGGCAGTCGTAAACTAAAAGCTGCGTAAATTCCAGAAAACGTACCTTAGTTTGTAGATGTGACAACTTTTGCGCAAACCAATAAATATACAATTATTGACTTTTTTTTTACCAAAGACATGTGGCTGAATACATTTTGGCCTAAATGTATGACTAAAATTGAGTTTATTGGATTTTTCTAATAACAAAAAGTAGAAAATATCATTTTTTTTCAAAATTTGCGGTCTTTTTACGTTTATATCGCAAAAAATAAAAATCGCAGAGGCAATCAAATACCATCAAAAGAAAGCTCTATTTGTGGGAAGAAAAGGACGCAAATTTTGTTTGGGTACAACATTGCATGACCGCGCAATTACCAGTTAAAGCAGCGCAGTGCCAAAGTGTAAAAAGACCTCTGGTCATTTACCAGCAAAATGGTCCGGTCTGAAAGTGGTTAAAAAGGTTTGAACCAAACACCCCTGTTCCACTAAGGGAAACTCTGATATCACTGACTGGGATAACAGCTGATCCAGAGACCAGAAAGAGACTCTTCTGTTCTTTCTTTTTTTTTCTCTGGAACCTTAGGAGCATTTTTTTAGAAGATGGGCACTTTTGCATAAGACTGCCTCATCAGCAGCCCCAAGGACCCCACAGGCAGCACAGGCAGCACCCAAACAAGACCCGAACCCTCGGATCGAAAGCCGACTGAGTCATCCGGGCTCTTGAACTCTAGATGTAACCTAGAGAAGAAAATCGCAGAAATCACTCTGCTCTTAACATTGTTCCTGCCAGGCTTTGAGAATCGCAGGACCTTTCCCCTCACTCAAACAAATGGGGGTGCTCCTTTATGAGAAGGCCTTAGCATTCTGCTTGATGGGCTTTCTGCCCCTGGGAACTTTCTCCTGAACCTGACGATTGAGACTGCCTAAAGGCAGATACCCCAGGCATAGGAGACGGTGCATGATTAAGGGACACAGACTGGCTAAGGGTTTTCACCTGGTGCTTCGGCTGACCAATATCTCAGCCATGGACCTCTGCAAAAATGCACTAGTCCAAGTATAAGCCATAGGGCTTAAATGATCGAGTCCTTCATAGCATCTGTGAGACACTGTGCATCAAGTACAACAGCCCCCTGCCGGGTCTGCTGATCAGGCAGAACTTTCAGGTATCTCACATCTGTTCCTTAACCCTTTGGAGTCCACATTCCAATGCATTGGCTTGACTCAAAATGTGCTCCACCACAATAGTAGAGCAGACGTTAAGGGGTTAATGGACTGAACTACTTCAATTGCAGCCAGAACTGTGAAAGACATCTTGTCTTTAAAAGGAAAATCCAACCTTAACTTGCTGGATCCTTTACCATCAGTGCATTATCCACTGGACATGCGAGACTCTGCTCACTGAGGTGATTGTAGCATTAATAGCTGGAACCCCCCATTTCTTTCAGAAAAATGTTCCCATTCAGAATACATAGCTATGCATTTTTAGTGCTTTTTGCATCTTGCAGATTTGCACTACAGAACTTGTTCCATAGGACACCATGTTGAATGGACTCCTAGGTGATACCTCAAGGGCCTGTGGCAGGCAACAAAAGGGTTAAGTAAGGGAGTAGACTAACACCTGACTTGTGCGGCTACTCCCTGTTAGGATCCTCTGAAGAGGAATTTGAACATTTTCTCATCCTGAGAAGCTGAAGAGGGCCCTTCTCCTCTAGATTCCTCAGAAGTGGAATCATCAGTTTCCTCCCGATCCTCTGAGGGGGATTCTTCTCCTTTATACCAGAGTTCCACACTCTGAGGGTCCTGGGTGACAGAGGGGGGCCTAGTGTGTTTTCTTCCACTGAGTGAAGATGCGATTAAGGCCACTAATCTTTCCTCTAAACTGTTTATGGTTGAGGAAAAAACCTCCTGTGTAATGTACACAGGGGCTGAAGTGCCTGACCCCGACGGCTCTCCCTGGCCAGCCTCTCCGGGTCCTACAGGGGGGTCCTTAGAGCCTGAAGGGGACCCCTTAGAGCCCCTATTCTTTGGGGTACTTGTACCTCTTTTACCCATAGTGCAAAGCAACAAAGGGTAGAGGTACCACACAAAAAATACACTGACTGCTGAGCCCTGTAGTTCAGCAACTGCCGCTACTTAAGACTCAGTCTGGTGCCTAAGTAAATACTGCCTGGGAATGCCTGTGTCTCCCACACTCACATGCGCCTGTCAGCTCTGTGTCCCTCCATAGGCTGTGTGCATCTGAAAAAGAGTGCACTTTAAAGCCTGTGTAGCCTAGTGCTCCGCCCCCCCCCCCCTCCTCCGACCACTTCCGCCCCCTGCTAGTTTTTAAAAACGAGCGTTTCCCAGCGAGCCGAGGCTCCAACCTTGCTGGCAAGCATGGAGGGGAGGCTGGGACAGAGGAGAGGGAAGGGCCAGTGGATGTGAGGCTGCTGTAATGGTGGTGGTGGACGTGGCGGACGGCGGCGGGTGGTGGGGTATATCACCCGATATGCCGATATAACCCACATAGTTATTACTATGGCTCTGTGTCCCCTGATGTAAGAAAAGAAATAATTGGATTTAAAATTGGAAGAACATCAAGTGGAAAAGATGATAGAAATGGGATATAATAATGCCTGGGACATGAAAACTATCAAAATGAATTATAAGTTCTTAGTAAGATGGTACTTGACCCCAGAGATAACTCACAAATACCAACCAGAGAGATTACCACTATGTTGGAGAAAATGGAACCAAAGGGCAACGATGGTGCATATATGGTGGGAGTGCCCAAAAATAAAGGAGTTCTGGGAGGAAATAGTGAGCCATATAAAGAAGATAACGGGAGAAAAAAATAGCTAAAAACATATGGATTTGTTTATTCCATGATTGCAAAGTCCCAAACAATATATGAAAACAATAATCCCAAAACTCCTGAACGCAAAGGGTCTGATCCCCAAAAAAAAAAAAAGGTTAAATACCAAAAAAAACAGATATAAGAGAGTGCTATGAACAAATAGACCATTACAGGAAAATTGACACTTTAAGCAGTAGGGATATAGGATACAATAAGAAACATATTAGTATCTGGGAGGGTTGGGAAAATTTCAAAACCTCGGACAATTACCTTGAGAAGATAAAAGAAGCCGAAGGACTACGAGTTAGAAGCTAGATGAACTTGGATAGAAACAACCCCCAAAAAAAATGGAGGGGGGGGAATGGGAGGGATAACGGGAAGAGGGTAAGAGAGATAAGGAAAAAATAAAGTAGTGGAAGTAGTTTTATTCTTTGTATGTAAATTTAAATCATAAAGAAATAATTAAAGACATATTTGAAATAATCACTATGATGGTAAAACGGGAAGGGACAAAATTGAACTGCAAAGTTGAAATAAGTCTCTCGGAAAATTTTTTTGCTGAAGTGGAAAAAAAAAGACTTGTATCCACTGTTCAAAAAGATAGTACATTTAGATCTTGGAGTGATGTGGAGTGAATAGAGAGTCTTAGGGGAAGCTGCAGGGCTGCCAGGTTCAGGAGTTACAGGTGCATAGGTGAGGATGCTGTAGGCCACATTCGCAGGAACATAACCATCAGATTGCAGGAGCTACCAGAGTGATAGCTGCAAGGATGAGGATGCTGAGGGATGTGTTTGCAGATGAAGGTGTTTTTGAAGAGTACCATAAGCACTGAGAAGTACTGGGGTTATTTTGAGTACTAAGTGGAGAACTATATGGGACTACAAGTCCCGTGAGGTTAGTGTGCAGCAGGAAGGACGCAAAGGAAGGAAAAGCCAGGGCTTGGGCCAGTCTCATGTGGGAAGTGAGAGGTGACTGTTGGGAGGGTGCCTCTGAGCCAGAGACACTGCTGTTGCCAAAGCACACTGGAGGAGAGGAACAGTGTTGCTGCACCAAAGCCGCAGCTGTCAGAGGGGCATCACTGGTTTCATGAGAGAATGTAGAAACAGGAAGCACCGCTTAAGTGCAGTATCAGAGGATACTTTAATGACAAAATATAAGGTCACACTTAGAGGAAGCGCCCACCAAAAAGGCACAATACTGACTGTGGACCCAACAATATCATGCAGAATAATAAAAAATGCAAAAAAAAAAAAAAATTAATACTCTAATACACATGTCTAACTAATATTTTACACGGGAAAAAAAACAATCAATGAATAATTACTATGTACAGTGCCTTGCGAAAGTATTCGGCCCCCTTGAACTTTTCAACCTTTTGCCACATTTCAGGCTTCAAACAAAGATATACAATTTTCATTTTTTGTGAAGAATCGCCAACAAGTGGGACACCATTGTGAAGTGAAAAAATCTATTGGATTTTTGAAACTTTTTTAACTAATAAAAAAAAATGAAAAGTGGGGCGTGCAAAATTATTCAGCCCCCTTGCGTTAATACTTTGTAGAGCCACCTTTTGCTGCGATTACAGCTGCAAGTCTCTTGGGGTACGTCTCTATCAGTTTTGCACATCGAGAGACTGAAATTCTTGCCCATTCTTCCTTGCAAAACAGCTTGACCTCAGTGAGGTTGGATGGAGAACGTTTGTGAACAGCAATTTTCAGCTCTTTCCACAGATTCTCGATTGGATTCAGGTCTGGACTTTGACTTGGCCATTCTAACACCTGGATACGTTTATTTGTGAACCATTCCTTTGTAGATTTTGCTGTATGTTTGGGATCATTGTCTTGTTGGAAGATAAATCTCCGTCCCAGTTTCAGGTCTTTTGCAGACTCCAACAGGTTTTCATCCAGAATGGTCCTGTATTTGGCTGCATCCATCTTCCCCTCAATTTTAACCATCTTCCCTGTCCCTGCTGAAGAAAAGCAGGCCCAAACCATGATGCTGCCACCACCATGTTTGACAGTGGGGATGGTGTGTTGAGGGTGATGAGCTGTGTTGCTTTTACGCCAAACATAGTTTTGCATTGTGGGCAAAAAGTTCGATTTTGGTTTCATCTGACCAGAGCACCTTCTTCCACATGTTTGGTGTGTCTCCCAGGTGGCTTGTGGCAAACTTTAGACAAGACTTTTTATGGATATCTTTGAGAAATGGCTTTCTTCTTGCCACTCTTCCATAAAGGCCAGATTTGTGCAGTGTACGACTGATTGTTGCCCTATGGACAGACTCTCCCATCTCAGCTGTAGTTCTCTGCAGTTCATCCAGAGTGATCATGGGCCTCTTGGCTGCATCTCTGATCAGTCTTCTCCTTGTCTGAGCTGAAAGTTTAGAGGGACGGCCAGGTCTTGGTAGATTTGCAGTGGTCTGATACTCCTTCCATTTCAAAATGATCGCTTGCACAGTGCTCCTTGGGATGTTTAAAGCTTGGGAAATCTTTTTGTATCCAAATCCGGCTCTAAACTTCTCCACAACAGTATTATGGACCTGCCTGGTGTGTTCCTTGGTCTTCATGATGCTCTCTGCGCTTTCAACAGAACCCTGAGACTATCACAGAGCAGGTGCATTTATACAGAGACTTGATTACACACAGGTCGATTCTATTTATCACCATCAGTCATTTAGGACAACATTGGATCATTTAGAGATCCTCGCTGAACTTCTGGAGTGAGATTGCTGCACTAAAAGTAAAGGGGCCGAATAATTTTGCATTCACCACTTTTCAGTTTTTTATTTGCTAAAAAAGTTTAAATTATCCAATAGATTTCGTTCCACTTCACAATTGTGTCCCACTTGTTGGTGATTCTTCACAAAAAAATTAAAATTTTATATCTTTATGTTTGAGGCCTGAAATGTGGCAAAAGGTTGAAAAGTTCAAGGGGGCCGAATACTTTCGCAAGGCACTGTAATTGGTGGTAATAATTATGAGTTGCTAGAAACACATGGGTGTATGTGAACACTAAGTGGACATAGAATTGATCATGTTTCGAATAATATTTAAAAAGCATATATTTTATATAAAAACATAGTATACGCTGTTAAGGAAAACGTATATCCATATTTATATCAGTATTTGCAATATCAATAAAACTATATGTATGCATAGATTATATTTAAATTAATTATCGTAAAAAAAGAAGGGTTTGGGCATGCGTAATAAGAGGGCACAAAAAGCATGTGGATTATAAATATACGTGTCTGCGTACAGTTGTGCACAGCATGCATACAAACACACATTGCTATGTTTGTTGCTAAATAACACATATATACATATAAATGCATACGCATAGAACTTGTGTGGTTAAAATTATGTATAAAAAAAAAAAAAAAAAATTATATATTATATAAAAACCATATGTGATTGGGGGATTATAATAGGTGTATACATATATATGTACGTATCTAAAAATATGAAGAGGGGAGTATTTTTTCAAAGAACAGTGAGCCTAAAAACTATTGTACTAGCTATCCTTAAGACTATGGTACTTACTAAGGCTGTGAGAGTAGGGGATATCTGCTGCAAGAACAGAGGAGGGAGGTGGCGGGGGGGGGGGGGGGGGAGAGGAAAAATACGAAATAGTTAGTTAATAAGGTACATAGAAATAGAAAGAATAATAAAAAAATACATATAATTACTGTACTTGTATGCAGAAGCGGATAGATGGTAAACGCAGAAGTGCACATGCCCATACATGGTGACAAGGGATGAAAAAATGCACAAGACAACATCTGTAGGGGTAGTCTCTTTAGGAGACAGGGTAGTTCATAACAGTGTATGCGCCTTGATCTCCTCATTTAACCCCCCGGTGTTAAGGTGCCCAAAGAATAGATCCAATATGTTTCTTGTTGGCATAAGCGTTTATAATGCTCGGCCGCAGGGTATGTTGCTGAAATAGATTTAATTACCCACGCACCAAGACCAACCATAGATTGGCCATGGTGTGTTAAGAAGTGCCTAGGGACGCTGTGGTGGTCACGGCGTTTTTCGATAAAGTGCCTATGCTGGCCAAAGCTTGCACAAAGTGCTCTGATGGTTCTGCCAACGCAAAATAATCCACAAGGACAGGTGAGACAGTATATGACAAAATTTCCTTTTGACATTAAAAGTTTTTTGGCCATGATGTACAAACTAGCAAGTTAAACAGAGGGGTTTCTTACATTGGTACATCCCTCTGAGGTGTATAAGGACAGGTTGTGATAAGGTAGGTTGAACAGACTTAATTCTACTGGGTGCAATTTTGCTCTTTATATTTCTAGATTTTCTGTATGCCACTTTAGGTTTAGTGTCGACTGTTGTCTTTAGATAGGGGTCTTCTAAAAGAATAGACCAGTGTGAAGCTGTTTTTTTTCTGTATGTGTCATGGAATTGTGTGATGAAACAGGTTGGTTGTTTGACGTTAGATGAGGAATAGTTGGAGCCTGTGGGTTTTTGAAAACCGTATCTATAATGTTGTGTACACACAGCCGGACTTTGACAGCAAAGGTCCGATGGAACTAATCCGTCGGACAATTCGACCATGTGTGGGCTTCATTGGACCTTTGCTGTTGAAAAAAATCAGACGAACTTTAGATTTAGAACATGCTTCAAATCTTTCCGACAAACTCGAGTCCGGTCGAAAAATCTGTTCTTCTGTATGCTAGTTCGACGGACAAAAGCCAACGCTAGGGCAGCTATTGGCTACTGGCTATGAACTTCCTTATTCTAGTCCGGTCGTACGTCATCATGTTCAAATCCGTCAGACTTTGGTGTGATTGTGTGTGGCCAAGTCCGTTCGTTCGGAAAGTCTGCCGAAAACACAGTCGGACCTAGTCTGCTGGGAATTCTGGTCATGTGTACACGGCATTAGTGGGGTGGGGTATCCTTTATCTTGGCATTTTTTGGACAAGTGTGAAACCCCATGTGATTCTGCCAGTTCCTCTGCCTTTCAATTTCAAACTAACCACACTAGGCATGAAAGCGCATCCATCACAGTGTGGTTAGTTTTCTTTTTTGTATTTTACTTGGGAGCAGAGGCTGCCTGTAATACACTGCTAAAACTTGTGCCCATATGTACCCCTGCACAGCTCTTAACTGGTAAAATCAGTGTACAGCTGTGTTTCTGCCTTCTGTTGACATGCTCCCCTGCAGTCTCCACTCAGCCCACTAAGGCTTTTTTGCAGCTGATAATAGAAGTCCTGTGATTTAAAAAAAAAAAAGGAAAATGGTATATACACACATATATATATATATATATATATATATATATATATATATATATATACATATATACACATACATACATACATACACACACACACACACACACACACACACAGCATTTTGCCCTGCCTTTCTATTTTAAACTGCATGGATTTTTTTTTTATAGGGTGAGGGTTCACCTATTATTATACAGGATGTATATAGCGCCAACAGTTTGAGCAGTGCTTTACAATATAAAGGAAGACAATACAGCAACAATACAATTCATTACAAGAGGGTTAGGAGGGCCCTGCTCACGTGAGCTTACAATTGAAAAGGGAGAGGCTGGGGAAACAAAAGGTAGTAACTATGAGAGATGAAATGATGACATAAGTAGACGATTTGGCTGTTAGCTGAAGGCAGAACAGGCCTCCCTAAAGGGAACAGAGTTGGAAATAACTGGACAGATTGGGGTAGTGACTTACAGACGATGGGAGAGGTTCTGGAGGGGTCCTGGAGACAAGCATGGGAGGAGACAAGAGAGCTAGAGAGAAGGAGGTCATGGGAGGAGTAGAGAGGACAGTTTAGGTGATATATGGAGACCAGATTGGTGATGTAGCTCGGAGCAGAGTTGTAAATGACTTTGTATGTTATTGTTTGTGCAATGGGAAGCCAGTGGAAGAACTGACAGAGAGGGGTGGCGGAGACTGAACAGTTGGTAAGATGGATGAGTCTGGCAGCAGCATTCAAGATAGGTTAGCTTGTGGAGAGGTAAGCCAATTAGGAGGGAGTTACAATAGTGAACAAGGGAGTGAATAAGTTGCTCAGTGGTTTCAAGTTAAAAAGGGGCGTATTTTGGAGATGTTACAGAGGTGAACTCTGCAAGATTTGGACAGTGATTAGATTTAGGGCTGAAGGAACAGGTCAGAGTCCAGGATTACACCTAACTGGGCTGGCAAGTTGGGATGTAGCTGGGCTGTTAACATTAGTGGGGATGTTAAACTCCCCTAGAATGGTAGTGGGTATTTCAGAGGAGAGAAAGTAGGGTACCCAGGCAGAGAAGTCATCAAGGAAGCACAACACCGGTCCAGGAAGCCAATAGATCACTGCAATCCTTAGAGAAATGCAGTGTTTCTCAAAAGAATAGGGAGGAAGGGGTAGAAAGGGCTTGAAAGGTGCCCCTTGGGAATAGAACCAAAACGAATCCATCTCCTATCCGTCCACTGGGTCTGGGTGAGCCCCGTGGAGGCCTTCATGGGAGAGGGCAGCAGGAGAAGCAGAGTCTGAAGATTGAAGCCAAGTTTCCATGACTGCAACTAGGTTAAGGGAGTGGGAGACAAAAAGGTCATGGATAGAAGTGAGCTTGTTGCAGACTGAGCGGGCATACCAGAGAGAACATGGGGGGGGAGGGGAAAATCAAGATTAGACTGAGCAGATAATGCTGAAGGAAGGAGGGTGCTGGGTGTGGGGGGTACTATAGGACCAGGATTAGGGGATTGGGGGAGATATCCCCAGAGGTTAGGAGAAGGAGGAGGAGGAGGATGAGGAAAGTAAGATGGGAGTAGGATGATTATGAGTGCACATACCTCCATGTCCTGGGGTCAGCAGGTGGGTTAAGTATCAGCAGGAGGTCATGAGAACAGTAGTAGGGAGCGGGTAGAAGTGAGGATGATACGTACAAGTTTTGAGGTGGAGAAAAGGGGGAAATAGAAGTCAGAATCTGAAAGCAGAGGTTACTAGTATGAGAAGATAGAGTAGAGAGGGCATATTAAAGTGGAAGTAAAACCCATCGATTTAAACAGTTTCAAAAAAACGACATGCCGGGAATGCTAACTGCACATTGGCTGTGCTCTCAACCAAAACTGTCAAACCACCCAATGGCTGGTGTCATAACGGATCACATGTGCAGCACCGTGGCAGCTGAAGATTAAACAGAGGCAAAGATGGCAGCTTCCGTGGATGAAAACGATAGGGGAGTTTACTTCCACTTTAAGGTAGGGTAGAGGGGATAGGAATCAGACTTGTAAAATGCTTTCCAAGGTGATGGTTTGTGGTCAGTCCACAGTGGAGCCGAGTTCTTTGTAGTATTTCCTTGCTGCTTTTAAAAAATTGAGGAATTGTTTGATGTGTGTTTTATAATTTATTCACACACCTCAATCTACCGTATTTGCCGGCGTATAAGACGACTGGGCGTATAAGACGACCCCCTATTTTTCAAGTGAAAACATAGGTTTTGGGCAATACTCACGGTATAAGACTACCCCCCTTCTGAGGCAACACCATTTAAAAAAAAACATTAGAACGATTAAAAAAAACAAAGCAAGAATGCCAACTACTCATCCGCCATGCTGTGATATGTCATAAAGTAAATCAAACAATAATAACACAAACAGAGATCTATTGAATGCCACAACTCTGGAAAGTAGAATTTTTCACTAACCAAACCTATACCACTTTTGGGTTACATTCTATGGGAATTGTCCACCAAAATGCATTTAATAACCCCCCTGTCATATGTCCCAGATTTACCTGTCCCTCTTGAGTGCCTGGGACCTCAAAGGCAAATAGCAGGATGTATAGTAGTAGGAGATCAGTGAATGGATCTACCCAGGGAAGTATGGTGAGCAGTGTATTATTTTAATGAATACAACGCCTGCTTGGATTGGCAGAGGTTGTAGCATCATCAGCCCTTGCCTCTCTCTCTCTCAAAGCCAATCCGAGCAGGCTACTCTATGTAGCCTGCTCGGATTGGCAGAGGTTGTTACTCCAATCCAAGCAGGCTCTGTATTCATTAATAGAATAAATCGCTCGCCGGGATTGAATGAATGAATGAATGATTGAAATATTTGTATAGCGCACAATGCGAACTGAATCGCCTCTAGGCGCTGTGGCGAGCTTTGATCATCTGCTAAAAGAGGAAGGTCTTGAGTTTTTTCCTAAAAGCCAGGCTCAACGGCGTATACAGTTTGTAGCTGAAGCCACATACAGTATTAGCAGACATTTGGGGGCTGACATCCATCGGGCAGCATTGTATACCTGTATACCCGGCGTATAAGACGACCCCCGATTTTTGGGCATTTTTTTTTAAGTGTAAAAGGTAGTCTTATACGCCAGCAAATACAGTAATCCTTTTATTATTTCTAGGTTTTCAACCTAGGTTTATCCTCATCCTTTATTATTAAATACAGGCATATTGCCGTTTTCCTGTTTGTTTTTTGTCTTACCATCTACGTGTGTAATCTGTGGATACATTTTTCCTCTGGGGTTGGCTGCACAGCATTTTTTGAAAAATATTTTTTTTAATTATCTCTGGTGCATAATAGCATCAAACACATGAGGTCCGTTTTTGATAATAACATGGTTCTATAAATGATTGAACTGTTGTATGTACTTGCATGGTGTTACATATATATAATTATTATATTTTGTATTTTTATGAAAGCCTTTCAACCCTCTCCCTTTTTCCCCGAAGACCCTTACTGCACATGTTGAAACACATTGGATTTTATCTGTCTAGTTGTCAGTTGGTTTGGGCCTCTTCCATCCTATTTTACATGCTGCAACTCTATGTGTATTTCATTGCCATTATATGTTTTATGATATGATGTTATATGAATAAAATTTTTATTTTTACTTTTTTTTTTTTTCAGAGTGTTCATGTTCCTCCAAAGTCCCGTCTTTTGATTAACTTTTCTTTTAAATCAATATCAATGACATGCTATGGATAAGAGCCATTTTATCTAAACATGGCCCGTTGGGAGTACTTGAGGACTGAGGTTGAGAAGCACTCCTTTAAACAACACATTCTAACAGATGAGTCAGTAAATTATTTAAAAACTACCAGGTCATTCCCAGCATTTCTTCTATATGTAGTATTTGCATATCAGAAACTAAATTAAGCTTGCACAGCAGGAGATACTGCAGATGACAGATTCACATAGTGTACATCCACACCGAACCGGTTTCTGCTTTTCTCCTATGGAACAATGGTGGTTTAGGTAATGGCATTTAAAATTTCTACATAAATTGAGAATGCAGAATATTGTTTACCATTCCTTATATAATTAATATGGGTAGTAGAGCATGTACAATCACAGTGCCATATTTCTCCAAGCATGAAACACAGCAGGTATATATCAAGAGAAAATATGCCTGCCTCCATTAATCATTTCAACTATAAATTCAAACACGTTTTAAACCAGTCCCATGCACTGCTGCTCTTGGTCCCTAAGACATGTCCCTCTCTTTTTCTGATTCACGCTGTTCTAATTTTCATTTTATACAAATGTCATAAATGTCAATTATCATTCACTCCAGGGGTGATCTTTATTAAACATCTCTTTCCCTTTTTTTATACAAGCTTTATGAGGAATGTTGTGCTTGGCATGGCATTTCCGGTAGAAGAATGTCATTCAACATGTGCTGATTTATCAAGAAATATCTGGTTTTCCGTTAGCATTTTCACACAATTGTGAATATACAAGGATGACAAGTATCTCTACCTATACCTTCTTTATACAGAGAACATATACATACTTCAATTCAACAATGAAAAGATTCCATGCGTAAAAGAAGTTTAATGTAAACATCTTCAATGCCTTACACATAGAAAGGGTTTTACACGTCAATAAAAAAAGAGCAATATTCTCAGTGTGTTTTGTACTGGCAAGGGAGAATGGCTTTTATTAGATAAGCATACACATATAAACTATCTTAAAGGAAATCTGTCATAAGAAAAAAATACTTAGCATGCCATTGTAGCCTACCTAACAAAGCTATTTGGCCGCTATTCATACAGCATTTATAGCAAAGGTTTAGCTCTATGCATGACAATTATTCATAGACAGGCATTGCATTCTTTTTTTATACATACATACTCACTGTTTAGTTGTCTTGTCACAAGAAAACACCAATGTGAATATCTTCTGAACAACTCTTGCAGCCTATAAATACACAGTACCAGGACTTTTTTGTTGTTGTCAAAGAACAGGTTCAGGCACCCACTGGGGCACCCTTTAAAATGGTTGTAAACCCTCACATATACCCAATGATGTGGCTGGCCTCAGGTGATATATGGAGATGAAACACATCCTCCTAACACAAGTTTTACCAGTTTACCTGCAGCCATATGTCCTGTACATCCTTTCAAAGTCCAGAATTTATAGCTTGTCTGAGCTGTCAGAAAAAAGTGGGTGGACAGCTGAAGTCACACACTGCAAAGCTCAGTGAGAGGACCTCTGAGAGCTGATTGGAGAGAGAGAAAGAAGGGACACCCCTCCACCCCTACACAGGAAAAGAGCTGAGGCTGTCAATCTTCTGGAGGTCCCTCCCATGTCACCTTTTTTCTCTTGGTGTCAGGGAAAACTTGTCAGAATTGATTGATGCTGATAACAGAGGAACGAGACAGCAGACAGAAAAGCTGAGTTAGATTTACCGGCAACACACTTTGGGAGTCTCAGGACAGCCCATAAGATCTAGGGCTCATCCTACCAGGAAAGGAAACATGCCAACCCCCACCAGATAAAAGGGTGGTCCTCCAGGCCCCATGTCAGTATTTCTCAAGAACCGTAGGACGTACCTGCAAAACATTTTCTCAAGGCGTCTTCCAGGACTGCCCATGAGATGATGAGCCAGAACTTACCAGTCTAGGGAGGAACCCCTGTCTGAAGGACCTTACGACCAAATGCCTGCTCCTGAGAAGATAGAAGGACCAAGCGATAACGTTTAACAAAGGTTGAAAGACTGGATCAGGTGGCAGCCTTGCATATTTTTCCAGTGAGGCTCCAGCCTTTTCAGCCCGACGCCAACAAGGCTCTTGTTGAATGTGCATTGACAAAAGGCTTCCTTAATAACCCTGTAGGATTCAGCAATAGCTTGCTTTATCCATCTGGTTAAGGTGGCTTTGGATGCCCCCTTTCCTTTGTGTGTTCCCGAAAAGAGAACAAGCAAAGCATCCATTTTCCTAAAGGTTTTGGTGACTTCTAGGCAGAAGAGAAGAACTCTCCTGATGTCTAGGAAACTAAATGTATTTTCTTTCTCGTCCTTCGGCATACTGCAAAAGGTTGGTAGCACAATATCCTGGGATCTGTTGAAGGTACAGGCTACTTTAGGCAAAAACCCCGGATCTGTTAACACAATCCGATGCTCAAAGATTGTGAAGAAAGGCTCCCTGAATGAAAGGGCCTGCAACTCACTTAACAAACAGGGAGCAACACAGATCCAGGTGCTGGTAATACCTTCCTTAACCCTTTCGTGACTAAGCCCATTTTTGACATTTGGTGTTTACAAGTTAAAATCCATATTTTTTGCTAGAAAATATTACTTGGAACCCCCAAACATTATATATATTTTTTTTTAGCAGAGACTCTAGAGCAGTGATGGCGAACCTTGGCACCCCTGATGTTTTGGAACTACATTTCCCATGATGCTCAAGGACTCTGCAGTGTGGTTGAGCATCATGGGAAATGTAGTTCCAAAACATCTGGAGTGCCAAGGTTCGCCATCACTGCTCTAGAGAATAAAACGGCGATTGTTGCAATATTTTATGTTGCACAGTATTTGCTCAGCTGTGTTTTAAACGCAACTTTTTGGTAAAAGCGACACTTTCATGAATTAAAAAAAAACAAACAGTAAAATTAGCCCCATTTTTTTTGCATAATGTGAAAGATAATGTTACGCCGAGTAAATAGATACCAAACATGTCACACTTTATAATTGCACGCACTCGTGGAATGATGACAAAGTACGGTACCTAAAAATCTCAATAGGCGAAGCTTTAAAAAAAAATTCTGGTTACCAGGTTAGAGTTACAGAGGAGGCCTAGTGCTAGAATTATTGCTCTCGCTCTGACGATCGTGGCGATACCTCACATGTGTGATTTGAACACCGTTTACACATGCGGGCGTGACTTCCGTATGCGCTCTCTTTGCTGCGCGAGCTCGCGGGGATGCTTTTAAAAAAAAAAAAAAAATCTTATTTATTTTAACCACTACAGCCCCGGACCAATAAACACCTTAAGGACCAGAGGTCTTTTTCCAATTTCGCACTGCACTGCTTTAACTGGTAATTGCGCGGTCATGCAATATTGCACCCAAACGAAATTTGCGTCCTTTTCTTCCCACAAATAGAGCTTTCTTTTGATGGTATTTGATTGCCTCTGCGATTTTTATTTTTTGCGATATAAAAATGGAAAAATAGCGAAAATTTTGAAAAAAAAAGATATTTTCTTCTTTTTGTTATAAGAAAAATCGAATAAACTAAATTTTAGTCATACATTGAGGGCAAAATGTATTCAGCCACATGTCTTTAGTAAAAAAAATGTCAATAAGCGTATATTTTTTGGTTTGCGCAAAAGTTATAGCGTCTACAAACTAGAGTACATTTTCTGGAATTTACACAGCTTTTAATTTATGACTGCCTATCTAATTTCTTGAGGTGCTAAAATGGCAGGGCAGTACAACCCCCCCCCCCCCCCAAATGACCCCATTTTGGAAAGTAGACACCCCAAGGAAATTGCTGATGGGTATGTTGAGCCCATTGAATATTTATTTTTTTTGTCCTAAGGGATTGAATAATGACAAAAAAAAAAAAAATATATTTTACAAAAAGTTGTCACTAAATGATATATTGCTCACACCATAGTTATATGTGGAATTGCACCCCAAAATATATTCCGCTACTTCTCCCGAGTACGGGGATACCACATGTGTGGGACTTTTTGGGAGTCTAGTCGCGCACGGCACCCCGAAAACCAATCACCACCTTCAGGATTTCTAAGGGTGCAAATTTTTGATTTCACCCCTCACTACCTATCACAGTTTCGAAGGCCATAAAATGCCAAAATAGCACAAAACTCCCCAAAATGACCCCATTTTGGAAAGTAGACACCCCAAGCTATTTGCTGAGGGCCATGTTGAGACCATTGAATATTTTTTTTTTGTCCCAAGGGATTGAATAATGACAAAAAATTAAAAAAACATTTTTTTTACAAAAAGTTGTCACTAAATGATATATTGCTCACACATGCCATGGTTATATGTGGAATTGCACCCCAAAATATATTCCGCTACTTCTTCCGAGTATGGGGATACCACATGTGTGGGACTTTTTGGGAGTCTAGTCGCGCACGGCACCCCGAAAACCAATCACCACCTTTAGGATTTCTAAGGGTGCAAATTTTTGATTTCACACTCCTCACTACCTATCACAGTTTCGAAGGCCATAAAATGCCAAAATAGCACAAAAGCCCCCAAAATTACCCCATTTTGGAAAGTAGACACCCCAAGCTATTTACTGAGAGGCATGTTGAGTCCATGGAATATTTTATATTTTGCCACAAGTTGCGGGAATATTACAAACTTTTTTTTTTTTTGCACAAAGTTGTCACTAAATGATATATTGCTCACACATGCTATGGGCATAAGTCAAATTACACCCCAAAATAAATTCTGCTGCTTCTCCCGAGTACGGGGATACCACATGTGGGGGACTTTTTGGGAGCCTAGCCACGTACGGGACCCCGAAAACCAAGCACTGCCTTCCGGATTTAAATATAAAATGCTACCAAAAAAACTGTTAGCGATGGCAGGGATCAGGCCTGACTCTGCGATCGCTGCAGTTATGTGTTTAGTGTTTTGTAAGTGACAGTGATCGATCGATACTGCACTTGGGTGGGCTGGGCAGAGGGGCAAAACGCAGGTGCTAGCAGGTATCTGGGCTGATCCCACTAACAATGCGTTTTTTTGGAACCCTAAACTGCTGGGGACGCTAGTATAGATCTGATCAGATCAGATATTGATCTGTTCAGATTCTATACCACTACGGGAGGTTTATGCTTTGCGTGTGGGTGTTAGCGGTACTGGCACTAACCTAGCGCTGCCTGGGGCGACGCAGACCCTGACCCTAAAACCTAATTGATATCACCCGCCGGGTGATCAGGGGGTTAAACCTTTATTGGGTAATAAATGGTGGGTGCCCTGATGCTATAAAAAACAAACCAGAGTCACCCGTAACACTTATACGGTGATCAGTGGTGAAAGGGTTAACTAGGGGCAATCAGGGGGTTAAAACCATTATTGGGTAGTATATCGGGGTACCTAGCGCTACAAAAACCTGGCGGTGAACCTAAAAAATAACTAGCTACCTAGCGACACATGCAGCGATCAGAAAATGATCGCTTAGTGACACTGGCAAAAGGGGGTGAAAGGGTTAACTCTAGGGGCAATCGGGGTTAAATCTTTATTGGGGGGGTGATAGGGGGCTACCCTGGACCTAACACTAACTGCCCTGACAGTTTTTACTGTCACAACTGACACTGAATACAGTGATCAGTAAAGAAATGATCACTGCAATCAGTGACACTGACGGGGGGGGGATCGGGGGGCGATCGGGGGGGGGGTTTGTGTGCCTGTGTGTACCTACATGTCAGTGTAGTGTTGGTGCACACTTACTTTTTGTCTTCTCCTCGTAGTCCGGTCAAAAAGACCGCCCGAGGAGAATGACATCACTTCCTCCTTCCTGTGTAAACAATACACAGTGGGAGGAAGTTCGTCATTGGCCAGGAGCGATCCAGAGGGGGTGGCCAGAAACCAACAGCCATCCCCTCATCACGGATCGCTCCTGGAGGGAAACGGACCGCCGTATCCAGCTGGAGGGGGTCCGATCGGACCCCCCACCCGCTGGAAGGCAGGCACGTACATCTACGTGCTTGTGCCTGCCTGTGCCATTGTACAATGGCAATACGGCGGTCCTTAAGTGGTTAAAATTAATAAAAATTTCCTTTTTTTTTTTTATCACTTTTATTGCTGTCACAAGGAATGCAAAGATCCCTTGTGACAGTAATAGGTGGTGAAAGGTACTCTTTATGGAGGGATCGGGGGTCTAAAAGACCCCTGATCTCTCCTTTACACTTCAAAGTATTCAGATCGCCATTTTCTGCGATTATGAATACTGTATATAATTTTTCAATCCAGCGCCATTGGCAGCCGAGTAAATCGGAAGTGACTTCATGACGTTGCTTCGGTGTTTACAATTAGGAGACTGGAATGAAGCCACTTACGGCTTCATTCCAGTCCCTCCCTAGCCGCCAGAGGCATCGGATTGTACATCGGTAATCCCGATTGAACGGGAGCCCCAGTAAGAGTGGCGGGGTGGGGGGGGGGGGGGACATCCCCCCTCCCGCTCCTCCGGCATTTTAGCCGCTCGGCTGTTGCTACTGTCCCTGTGCTAATGTGTTGTTTAGATGGGCTCCCCATCCCCAGGAACTTGCATCTGTTGTGATCCTCTGGGATGGTGGAATGGACCATTGCAAACCCCTTGTCAGGTGAAGTTTTGACCTCCACTACCACAAGCGTCTTTTTATCCTGGAGGGTATCTGAACCCTCGTCTCTAGGGAACTTGTGTATCCATACCAGGTTTTTAGCAATTGCACTGGTCATTGGTGGAACCTTGCCCATGGAACTGCGGTAAAAAAAGAAGTCATCAGACCCACTGCTCTTGAGATTTCTTTGAGTGAGATCCAGTGATAGGTCTGCAAGGCTGAAATTACCTGAACCATCTTTGAGACTTTCCTGCAGAAGAAAAATCTTTAGATTTACCAAACAAATTTTGTATCCCAGATAAGTCACCCTCTGGGCCAAAATCAGTTAAGACTTCTCTATGCAACCAGCCCAGCGACTGTAAGAAGTCTTGTATGGTCTGGAGATCTCCCTATTGTTTATGGGATGACTCTGCCACCAGTAGGTCATCCAGCTAAGGGATAATTGTAATCACTTTTAGCATTAATGGAGCCAGCGCTTCTCCCAAAACCTTTGTAAAGTTGCGTGGGGCTGGTGAACATTCCCAAGTGGAAGGGCTCGGATTTAAAGGTGACAGACCTCTGACCCCATCTTGATGGCTAGTCTCAAAATCTTTTGGAAAACTGGATGAATAGGGATGTGCAAATAGGGATCCCTAAAATCCAGTGTAGCCATGAAGCAGTTCGGCATAAAGCACACTTTTGATTGAAAACCGTTTCCATGCGAAAATGCTTATACCTGATAGAGCGGTATAGAGACAGTAAGTTCAGGAGAGGAGAATAAGATGATACTTTCCCAAAGGCATCCTTATAACAAAGATATGGGAATAAAAGTCTTTGCCCTGATCCGACCGAGGGACCAGTATCAGGACTTTCTGATCTAAGTCTCCCTGAGCTGTCGTTTTACTCAAGGGATGGTGACCAGCAATCTCTCTGGCGGCTGGGAAGAGAACCCCAGCCTGTGCCCATTGGTCACTAGGTCCAGGATGAATGGACTTATTAATCTATCACACCTACAGTACATGGAGACCTGAGAACATGGATTCTCTTATGACATAGTTAACCGCTTCAGCCCCAGATTTTACCCCCTTCCTAACCAGAGCACTTTTTGCGATTCGGCACTGCGTTGCTTTAACTGACAATTGCGCGGCCGTGTGAGGTTGCACACAAACAAAATTGACGCAATTTTTTTTCCCCCCCACAAATAGAGCTTTCATTTGGTGGTTTTTTGCGCTATAAACAAAAAAAAAAAAAAAAAAAAGCAACAATTTTGAAAAAAAACACATTATTCTTTACTTTTTCCTATAATAAAGATCCCTCAAAAATATATTTTAAAATATAATTTTCCTCAGTTTAGGCCGATATGTAGTCTACATATCTTTGGTGAAAAAAAAAAAAAAATCGTAATAAGTGTATATTGATTGGTTTGCGCAAAAGTTATAGCATCTACAAAATAGGGGATAGTTTTATGGCATTTTTTTGTTTTACTAGTAATGGTGGCGATCTGCAATTTTTATCGGGCCTGGGACATTATGGTGGACACGTTGGACGATTTTGACACATTTTTGGGACCATTGGCATTTATACAGCAATCAGTGCTATAAAAATGCATTGACTACTTTAAAAATGTCACTGACAGGGAGGGGTTAACACTAGGGGGCAATAAAGGGGTTAATGTGTTCCCTAGTGTGCGTTCTAACAGAAGGGGGGAGTGGACTGTGTAGGGGAAGTGATAGATCGCTGTTCATACTCTATATGAACAGGCGACCTGTCACTTCTCCCCTCAGAGAACCGGAAAATGTTTACACACACAGATCTCAGTTCTCCACGTGCCCCGACTTGCATCGGCTCTGTGGGCGAGCAGGGGGCCCGCCCGTGTGTGCCCCTTAGTGGACTAAAAGGGAACCGACGTTACATGACGGCGATTCGCGCAGCCAAGTTGCCACAGTATAACAGTGGTGGCTGGTCGGCAAGTTGTTGAGTAACTCCACTTTTGTTGAGGAAAAAAAAAAAATTCCCCTCTGGGTCATGTACATTACAAGGATTTTTATTTATTTTTTACAAACTTTGTTGCAGATTCCTACCTTTTGTTATGCTGGAGAAATGTGTGTTTGTCTGTGCCCCTGGGCACAAGTGAGACTAATGGGAGTGGTTTCATAATTGTCAACCAGCTGTGCACCTGCAGACCTCTAATGAAGAAAGCTGCTGGGTCTGTATCCCTTTAGGCACGATTGCTTATTGGGAGCATCTTATCAAATATAATATTTTTGTTGCAGGGTATGCCTGAAATCTGACTTGTGGAGACTGCTGGGAAAAGCAGTAGCTAATCACACAAGCAGGAAATTACATATCTGAGGGGTATTCTGTGTACAGAACACCTCCAGGTAGCCCTATTACATTTCATAGAACATTACAGAGCTGCAGATTGGAAAGGTAGTTTTTAATAACATTCAATTACAATATGACTTGTGTCACAATTGTATGTGCTAGATTTTATAATTTTCTTGCCCCCCTTGCTCAAAAAAAAAAAAAAAACGCTAGTGTGCATGGAGCCTTAGGCACCTTTCACACGGGCTATCTGATCAGGTCCGCCTGTCAGTTTTTTCAGGCAGTCCTGATTAGACTTAAGCCCCATACACACTATTAGAGTTTCTTCAGATTTTTGTCTTCAGATTTACCAAAACCATGTAGTGCAAGGGCCTGCCCGATTGCATACAAATTGAAATTCAAGGTTTGACCTCATTTTATGGTTTTGGTAATAAATATGGAGACAAGAATCTGCAGAAAATCTAATAGTGTGTATGGGGCTTAAGTGTCTCTCTAGCATCCATTTGCTGTTCTTTGAACAAAGCATTAAGTCCAAACAGGTGAGATGGCCGCAACCCTACCCATCCAGAAGGCTCTGTACAGTAGAGGAAGGAATAACTAATATGTACTTAATTAGCTTGTAACAGGAGTCTATCAGTGAAAGCTGATTCTTGAACTGCTGAAGAAAATGGCAATTAATTATACAGTTTGTTAGGCTTAGCTGAAATTTAGAAAGTTTGTATTAAGTGTGAAAAGGGAAGTGGTGTGAAATTCTTTAACATATTCTATTTTCTAATTAGCAATCACTGCTGATTTTACTGACATACCAACTGTAATACACAAGTTCAGAAAACAGACGATTTAGGAATCAGCTACTCCTCCATTTATATTCACTTGCAAATAAATCAAGAGCAGCAGAAAAATGTGTCAGAACAAAATGTTTCTACAGTTCACTTGACCATTTAGGTTAGGGGAATGTAATAACGCACTGATGCTGCAACCAGAGTCATTTTCTTTTTAAGAAAGAAACAGAAACCTGCCAGACTAAAAAAATAAAGTTATTTCTTTGCTTGAAATGTGTGTTCCAGTGTGGGCTTTCTCATGCTGGATTCTTGATTGAGTTGCTTACATGGAACAGGTATGTCTGTCTATCGCAGATGTCCCAACACTTCCTTGGCTGCAAACCAAGAAGGAAAGGGAGGCTTGGAGCAGGCACCTTTTTTTTTTTTAAAGATACAGCCAGGGATTTCTGCACAGGCTTATGTTGGGTAATCCAGGATGTAAACTGAAAGATATGCTCTGCAAAACACAACGGCCAATCCACAGTCAAACCAGCCTCTGTGAGTCTGGAATGATGTGGTGAGGCACTGTGATGTTATAAACAGAGGAACAGTAAGAATATATTATTTGGTTGAGCCTCTGGGCATCAAGTCCATTTTGTGATGCAACATTTATGTACAAGCAAACAGGTTTGCCTTCTTTGACAGAAGACATAACAGGAGCCATTTACTGAAGATAAAAAAAAATAAAATAAAAAACAACCTGCTATAGAAGACAAATTATGCCAACCCTGCTAGTCAGGTGTTTTGTAAATGCTCATGTGCACACAGTACTGTGCAAACATTTTAGGCAGGTGTGCAGGGTGAAACAGGTCAGGGTGTGGCTGGAGCTCAGGCCACTAATCCATTTGGTTAAGGAGCAATGCTCCTTTTCTCAGGTGTGAAAAAATTCCCGTAAATTAAGAAGGCCATCAGAAATAGAAGTGTTTTTAGTTTGTTAGAAATGTATAGAATGGAAATACAAATCAATATTTGGTGTGACCACCCTTTGCCTTCAAAACAGCATAAATTCCTCTAGGTACACCTGCACAGTTTTTAAAGGAACTCAGCAGGTAGGTTATTACAATCTTGGAGAATCAAATCCTTCTGTCTCTTCCTGTAATCGCAGACAGACTTAGTAAGACCAAGGCTCGGTGGGGGCCAAATCATCACTTCCAGGTTCTTCTTTACTCTGACAATGGTTCTTAATGACATTGGCTGTATGCTTGGGGTCTTTCTGCTGCAGAATAAATTTGAGGCCAAACGCACACCTCCCTAATGCTATGGCATGATGGAGAAGTATTTGCCTGGAAACCCAAAAAACTGGACAGCAGTTCATTCAATCCTAATATGTAGACCTCTCCATGAAATGTTTGCAGACTTGGTGGAAGACCCCAACGTTCTCTTTAGGTACTAAACGCAGTCCTAAAAGCCAAACTGGAGAAAACAAGCATGCAGAAAAGAAAAATGTAAATTTTACCTTTACACCCCTTTCAAGTCAGTGTTTCAAAAGTACAAAAAGGCCAAGCAACTAGCATATTCAGAGCAGAGGCTAGCAAGTGGCACCCTCAGTATTTTTCTCATGAAAAGTAAAGAAATTCCAAATCTGCTACTCTGAAGGAAGTACACAGAAAGGATAAAGTAATACACATGCTATAAAATAAACTTAGCCATAGTAATAATTCCTTCTGCTGGTTCTTTTCACTTTGGCAGATCATGAATTAGGACCCCTTCAGAAAGTTCAGCTGGGAACAAAAGCAGATATGGAAGGTTTCCACATTCCCATTGAGCTCAGGTGACTGAGGAAGCAGAAAGCAAAAGGAGAGAATTGTAAGACCTCCAACTTGATTGTGAATATAAAAAATGATGTTACCCCCAACATTTAATATTTCAGATAGGAGTCTACTGCACTGTGGACTTGTGTTAAAAAGTATCCTGTTCTTTTTTCCCTTTGTATAAAATACCTGGTGATTAGGGATGAGCCGAACACCACCCCCCCTTCGGATTGCAGCAGAACGTGAATGTGAATGGACCAAAAATTAGCATGAACATTTGAACACAGTTAAACGTCTATGGGACCCGAACGTGAAATATCAAAAGTGCAAATTTTAAAAGCTAATATGCAAGTTATTGACCCAAGTAGTGTTTGGGGACCTGGGTCCTGCCCCAGGGGACATGTATCAATGCAAAAAAAAAAAAAAAAAAAAGTTTTAAAAACTGCAGTTTTTTTCGGGAGCAGTAATTTTAATAATGATTAAAGTGAAAAATTCCTTTAAATATCGTACCTGGGGGGGGGGGGGGGGTGACTATAGTATGCCTGTAAAGTGGCGCGTGTTTCCAACAGTCCCTGCACAAAATTACATTTCGAAAGGAATAAAAGTCATTTAAAACTGCTTGTAACTAATGTAATGTTGGGTCCCCAGCAATATGGATAATTATTGAGAAAAACAGCATGAGTACCGACCCCCCAGTCCATTATCAGGCCCTTTGGGTCTTGTATGGAAATAAAGGGGAACCCCACACCCAAATAAAAAGAAAAAGGAGTGGGGTCCCTAGGCCCTATATACACACTGAACAGCAGTATACAGGTGTTCCAAACAAGACAGACTCTAAGTTTGTTCTTAAGTTGAATGTTTGCAATTTGGAACAGGTACATTTTGTTAGTGTAGCACCAACCAAAAAAATTAAATTTAAAGCTTTTTGGATAACATAAGGAAGGGTTATCACCCCCTGTAACATTTGTTTTACTGTCTGCCCCTGTTCAGAAGATTTTACCCCACTTTGTCCTAATGACAAATGGATTTTGAAAATTTAGGGTTATTAGGGAAACAAGGATTGGTGCTAAAGCATCAGTGAAGACACCTTTTTCCCATATTAACTCTTACAGGAGAGAATTTCCCTTCCTAGGGGTAGATTTCCTCTAATTTCTGGTTGTCTCCCTCCGTTTGTAAGTCGGATGTTTGAAAGTAGGGGACCAACCTGTATACTCTGCAGAAAATTGGGAGATATAGATATACACATACACTCTCTCATATAGATAGATAGATAGATAGAGAGAGAGAATTCTCTATCTATGCCAATCATCAGACAGCAATGCACTACGATGTCGGAGTGCATTATGGGGCGTGACGTGCTGCTCAAAATTTGGCGCAAACACCCCATAATGTTCGTAATGCGACGACCATGCTAACAGCTCATCCCTACTGGTGATCCTTCCAGTTCTCCCGCTTTCTTACGTCAAACTGATCACATTTTGCAAAGAAGACTATCAATCTCAGTGTCGTCAGTTTTCTGGCTGTGCTGGGACAACAGCCTGCCTTCCACTAGCCAAGACTCAAGCTGACACCATTGACAATCGTTAAGAATCACTGAAACTGCAATCTCAGTTTCTGTTCAAAAGAATTTTACTTTAATATCCATGCATATACAAGACTGCACAGTTTGGGACAGGAACTCTGTCCATCAAGTTGCATGTGTAGTGTTCCACATACTGATCAACTTTTGACTGATACCTGTAAGGCACCCAAAAGAGCACACAGGTGTGTGCCTTCACCAATCCCCCCCCCCCCTTAACCATTTCATAAATTATAGCTCTCACATATTGTCAATTGCACAATACAAAAACAAACATGCTTCCCAATATGAAAAGTAACAAAAGAAAATCAAATGTAAATGCAAGAAAATAAAAAAAAGTGCAAAATAAAAAAGTTCCTGTCCAAAACTGCAGTCTTGTATGTTCATGAAGATTAAAGTAAAGTTTTTTTTAACAGAAACGGAGATTGCATCTCAAATTTTTTGATACATATCTGGTGGAAGCAGGAGTATCACATCGGATGCGAGTCACTAAAAGGAAGTGAAAGACACAGCAGAAGGTGTCCCACCTTAAAAATACATATCTTCACCAAAATACCTACCTTCACAAAAGTGGAATGACCCCTTAAGCTGAATAAGCTTAGCCAGCCTGTGTGCAAAAGCCCTTGGTGTCCTGTACAAAAACTGTATAGAACCTAAACAAAACCCTTTTTAAAAATCAACATACCATTAATTACATTGCATCTCATACCACTTTTAACATCTGCTTGGAATAATTATGGCTAAAACAGCATGTCTCCTTAAACCTGCAATAAAAGACAAGAGGCAAATACAGCTTTACAAGTTTATTTATATACACAAGATACAGTTCCTATGAATACAAACCGTTTTAAAATATAGCTAGCAGGCTTTTTTTGGCTGCATTAGGTTTTAATAGAGGTTGATTAGCAGCTAATATACTGACAATTTGCATTCCAAAAAAAAAAAGAAAGAAAAATACACACAAAAACCACAAAACAGAGGGAATGTAGTGTCAAACAGAAACAGATCACAATTGTCTTGTATAAATGGCAAATATAAATAAATACGTGTATTATTAAAACCGAAAAGAAAAAGCTTGAGGAGGTTAACCACATTTTGCCTCATATCATGATCATATATACATAAGAAAAACATTACTGATATTCAGATTGAATGCAAGAAAATATTCCTCTCACATTTTTTGGAACAAACTGTCAGCATTTCAAAACATTTTCTAGCTTTTGAGATGATTTGTATAAAAATTATTAAAAAAAGATTAACAAGATGGCTGACAGAGCAGTCACAAAAGATGCCATATTTCATTGAATATAGATATGAAGTAGTGCTTGAAAACAGCAAATCACGGGACGTCCTTGCGATCCCGGTCACTTCCAATAGCACCCCAAATTGTGGCACAATTTTGACACAAGTGTCACCTAACGAATCCATGTAAAAGTACACAAACAGAAAAGTTCCAGAACTTCTTTTGGGTGGCAGGCAGATTTTTTTACCGCAATTCATTAGGCAACAACCTTGCCAAAATAACACCGAGATTGGAGGTGGCGGGAATCGCAAGGGCATCCTGTAATTGGCTGTGATTCAATTACGCGGGTAGAACCGCAGCAATTTCGCCCGCAATCCGGGATTTCTAGATATAAACGGAGCCTTAAAGGAACATTCTGGGACAACTAAAAATGTGGCTTGTGCTTATGCTGTCTGCAACAAGGGTTCCCCGTGTCTGCTCATAAGCAGTCAGGTTAGTCTTTAAGGACTAACATACATCAGTGTGGGGTCGTAAATTCACATAGCATTCAATCTAGGAGACCAAAAACAAAAAGGCAAGATGTACTTTAATGAATATTAACAGAAAAGACTAAACAAAATATTGGCCAGCTAGACATCAGTCTAACATAAGGACGGTCACAGAGGTCCATTATATCTGAATAGTTCAAGTGCAATCCAAGGTTTCTAACGAACATGTGTTCACACATATATATGCGTGTCTGAGACTCGAAGCCTCCCCTTACCTATTGAGTGGGACAGACAACAATACTATGAAGAGAAGTCAGAAGAAGGATAAAAGCACAGAAAATTCCATATGTATATTCTCAGCATCAACCCGAGTATATGGTTAGCATATCCAATGTGTGGCCCAGGCACATTAACCAGGACCCAGTAGCTTATTAGCCATTACTTTAGAACTAGTTCAGCTGTTTTGTACATGAACGAATATTACCTTTCATAGTATGCTGCATTTATGAGTTAACCATCATGTACTGCCCCACAGCTACCAGTTACATTCAGACCTGCACTGGAAAGTTACATTTGCAAGATTTAAAGTGTTTGTGAACCCAAATGTATAAAGCTATGCCAGCCCCTCTATTAGAGCCTGGCATAGCACACACTATAAATCTTTTATAAAAAAAAAAAAAAAGAAGCGTTGTAAATACCGATTTAGGGTGGGCTTCAGGCCGGTCACATGACTTGCGGCCGCTGTATACATCCGATATATGGCTTCTGCAGGAGGGGCAGAGATCTTCCTCTGTCAGCTGGGAAGATCACATGGTCATTCAAGCCCTCCTGCAATAACCCTGAAAACTGGCTGAGAGCCATGTGACTTGGCCTGATGATTGCGCTAAATCTGTTTATAATGCTAATTTTTATAATATTTATACAGTGTGCCATGCCAGGATATAATAGACGGGCTAGCTAATAGCTGAGGGGATTGGGATGGGGGGCAGAGACAGACATGGAGCTGACAGGCAGGGAGGGAAGGGGTGAGGGGGAAGAGAGGAGAGAGGACAGCTGCGGACGACGACGGGAGCACTCTGACCATGGTGTACAGGGCTCAGCAGCCCTGATTTTCCATGGTTAGTACAGAGCAGGAATACAGGAAGTGGCAGGTTCAGGGAGTGTTTTTTACAGTTTAGAAAGAAGCAGATTACACAGCACAAGCACTGTGCTGTGCTGTTTAATGTGCTTTAAGGGGCCAGGATCTCTTTTTTTGGGTGAACAAACCCTTTAACTACAAATTTAATTTGTGACACTGGGGCCGTTCTTAAAGTTAAACTCCAGGGAATCTGCAAATTACACTAACAGATACATATTAACTATTAAACTTACCAATTGATTTAGAATTCTGTTTAGCCAGTCTTGCGATTCACATATTCCTGTCAACAAGGGTTGCCAAGAAGAATTTTCCTATGCCCCGCTTCAGCCTACGGGCAGATGCAATGCAACAACTGAAGCTAAAATTCCTCATCGGTAAATAATGTAATCACTCTGGCTATACGACAGTTTGTGAATCACTAACCTGGCTGCACAGAAGTTCAAAGCCCTGGTCCAGTAACATTGTTAACATATGCTGTGTATTTTTCTGGCCGACATTTCAGTTTGAGAGAAACCATTAAAAAAAAAAAAAAGCCCAATATGTTGTCATTGTTCTCAGACTGTAAAGCCTCATCTCACATTAATGCCTTAAGTAAAACCTACAGAAAATGGCGGTCTTTCAGAATGAATGGATCAAGTTACACATTGACAAAGTACATTAATATTGGCAGAAGAGCTTTCCCTGTTCACACATACTCACAAAACCTCTGACTGACACCTGAAGAGCACTATAGAATTTTTTTTTACTTTATATAAACATTTTTACAAAAGCCAACATCTGTCATTTGCAAGCTGCTGAGAAGTGCTTCACGGAAAAGTGTACCATACTGGATCAGAAAGTCTTAAATCAGCAGCTTTTGTCAGTCATTGCAGGATAAGGCCTTGTCAGCATTCAGATAAGATGGGTCGTCGAACGACTGAATGTATGGTATTTTCGTTCAAATAAGTTTACCAAAGAAGGCGATTGGACATTCTGAAAGCAAAAGTTGAAGAAAAAATAAAATAAAAAATAAAGTTAAATAAGGAAGATCTTGTAAATAAGTTTAAAGCAGATTCAAGGTGCCCATTTAAGGGAAAACTCCAGGTCACATAAATAAGTTGCAGATTTAGGCAGACTGCTACAGAGCCTCGCCTTCTGTATATATTAATAGGATACATTCTGGCAGCTTTAGGGTAGAATATGGAGAAATTATACAAGTTCATGTATGGGACATTTGCCTCACTTTCTGCCATCACCGACAAAGGAAGTATAGACAAATCGCCCCAAATGGCAAAGCACTAATCTTATGGAACAACCTCCAGGAGTAAAAAAGGTACTGCCACTGGTTAAAGACTACCTTACTGCAGTACCGACCAATCACAAGAGAGCTTAAAGGCTTCATTCACACCTGAGTAGAGCAATTTTCAGGCTTTTGAGTGTTTTCCAAGCATATACAGGCATTTTACATGTGTTTTCAAGCTTCATGTTTTAGACAGTGGAAAGCACCGGGGGAGAAGATTAAGGGTGGAGAGCTGCTAGAAAACGCATGCCAAAACACTCGTAAAATGCTCATTGCATTCCCATTGAAGTCTATGGGGCCAAAAATGCTCCAATCTGCCTAAAAGCAGCTCATGTACTTTGAGTGATAGGCATTTTGCTACATGTGACTAAATGCTCAGATGTGAAAAGGGGACAATTAATGGGATCTGGTTTGTTGAGCAACTTTGTGGAGCTACAACATGCTCAGGTGTGAACGGGGACTAAACCATTTACTGTAGTTATGCAATGTGGGCATCAAACAGCAAAACAAACAAGTATATTCTAGGAAGGAATCCCTGGCAGATGGGAGGAAAGTCCCACTATAGTGCAACTGGTGAATAGAACAAATGCTCTTTCTTTCCAAGTTTTATTTTTGTCAAAGACTTCTTCGATTTGGTCAAACTTTTGACCAGAATGGGAATGGTTAAGAGTCACTAAAAGTTAAACTCTGTATGTTTATGCATATAAATCATTTGAGCTAGAATATATTTCACTCAAATGAATAGTTAAAAAGGCACAATAATATACATTTACAGCTTGGGTCATTTACGAGAACCTTCTGCTCTATAATACAGAAGAGACTGAGCTGCATTAGGTCAGCTCTTTTTAATTCATAATGGGCAAAAGTATAGAAACAGAAGCTGCAGTTCTATTAAATGGAAAAACTGTATGGACAATATCAAATATTTCATGTAATTTATAGTTCAAGTATTAACAAAAAAAAAATTATTAAAATGACATTAGGCCTCTCTTTCATAAAAAGATTTTGTTTCAGGCTTAGCAGGTGCTATGAAAACACAATACTGGTGTCAATCACAACTGTGGGGCAGTAGTCATGTTGCTGGGGGGAGAGGGGGGAAAAAATGGGTCTATTAACTCATTTAACAATTTAGCAAACATACAGTTTAAAACAAATCAAATCCCTTGGAAAGAAAGACTGAAAGTATTGAAGTAAGCACCCTTTAAACACCAGTGTGAAAAACCATCTAGTGCCAGGCAGTGTGTTGGTGGAAGTGGCATTTTATCTATAAAATAAAATGGAGCTCACAGAGGATTGTGGTTCACCTCGATGAGTCTTTTCGGATGAAAATGGATGTCTTGCCACCTGAAGTGTTAAGAACCTGCTCATTCTGTCCTGTACATTTAGATGTAACAATATGTGGTATAGTATTTTTTTCACCCAACTGGCTGGAGCAGTATAGCTGTGGGGAAGACAGACTTGCTTCTCCTTTCAAAGAAGGAGGCATAGGACTGTTAGGGGAACCCGGGCAAAGTAGTGAACGGGATCTGGGACTCTGCGAGATCCCATCAAGGGAATTAGATCGTTGCACACTACTGTGTTTGGCAGGTCCATTTAGGTTGAAAGTAGAGGAAGAACGGGTAATCTACAGATAGGAATGAATGATTTGTAGAAAAAAAAAAAAAAAATAGTTATGAAACAGCTGTTGTAAGCAAGTGTATATTTTAACTTTTACAACAAAATGACATACATACTTTAAATGTATACATAACACAAAATATATAAATATATATATATATATATATATATATATATATATATATATATATATATATATATATATATATATATATATATATATATATATATATATATATATATATATATATATATATATATACACACACACACACACACACATACACATATATACACACACACACACACAGTGCCTTGCGGAAGTATTCGGCCCCCTTGAACTTTTCAACCTTTTGCCACATTTCAGGCTTCAAACAAAGATATAAAAATTTTATTTTTTTGTGAAGAATCACCAACAAGTGGGACACAATTGTGAAGTGGAACGAAATCTATTGGATTTTTGAAACTTTTTTAACTAATAGAAAAAATGAAAAGTGGGGCGTGCAAAATTATTCGGCCCCCTTGCATTAATACTTTGTAGAGCCACCTTTTGCTGCGATTACAGCTGCAAGTCGCTTGGGGTATGTCTCTATCAGTTTTGCACATCGAGAGACTGAAATTCTTGCCCATTCTTCCTTGCAAAACAGCTCAAGCTCAGTGAGGTTGGATGGAGAGCGTTTGTGAACAGCAGTTTTCAGCTCTTTCCACAGATTCTCGATTGGATTCAGGTCTGGACTTTGACTTGGCCATTCCAACACCTGGATACGTTTATTTGTGAACCATTCCTTTGTAGATTTAGCTGTATGTTTGGGATCATTGTCTTGTTGGAAGATAAATCTCTGTCCCAGTTTCAGGTCTTTTGCAGACTCCAACAGGTTTTCATCCAGAATGGTCCTGTATTTGGCTGCATCCATCTTCCCCACAAGTTTAACCATCTTCCCTGTCCCTGCTGAAGAAAAGCAGGCCCAAACCATGATGCTGCCACCACCATGTTTGACAGTGGGGATGGTGTGTTGAGGGTGATGAGCTGTGTTGCTTTTACGCCAAACATATAGTTTTGCATTGTGGGCAAAAAGTTCGATTTTGGTTTCATCTGACCAGAGCACCTTCTACATGTTTGGTGTGTCTCCCAGGTGGCTTGTGGCAAACTTTAGACAAGACTTTTTAAGGATCTTTTTGAGAAATGGCTTTCTTCTTGCCACTCTTCCATAAAGGCCAGATTTGTGCAGTGTACGACTGATTGTTGTCCTATGGACAGACTCTCCCACCTCAGCTGTAGTTCTCTGCAGTTCATCCAGAGTGATCATGGGCCTCTTGGCTGCATCTCTGATCAGTCTTCTCCTTGTCTGAGCTGAAAGTTTAGAGGGACGGCCAGGTCTTGGTAGATTTGCAGTGGTCTGATACTCCTTCCATTTCAAAATGATCGCTTGTACAGTGCTCCTTGGGATGTTTAAAGCTTGGGAAATCTTTTTGTATCCAAATGCCTGATTGCATACAAATTGAAACTCCTATCATAGATCAGTTACAATCAAGAGAATGACCCTTTGGTGATGGGGTCATGCAAATACATGACCCAAAGATTTTCCAAGGGGTGAAGATTTTTTCATTCTACTGTATGTCTGCACAATCTGTTTGCAAATTGAAAGAAAAATGCTTTGGAAGATCAACAAGGTCCCAGAACCAGACAAAAAAAAAAAAAAAAAATGTATAGACAACTTCCTATTAACTTATATGCATATAATAGTAAAGGTTGCATATATATGCTAGTTTAAACATTACTGCTAAAACAGTTTTAACACCACCTAACAGAGCTATGAACATTCACATGAGAACAGTTGTGAATTGTGAAAAATTGAGATGTGCTTACTGCTAGAGACGTGGTGCTCGGCATGCGACTACTTGCAAATCCCTCCGTGCTTGGACCAGGACTCCTGCTATTTGGAGTATTATGTACCATCAGCGCCCTCTGCAGGGCTCTCTTGGGAGTCTTAGAGAATGAAAATGCTCTTGTGACCTATAAAAAGGCAATAAATAACACAGTCATTTGATATAGTTATCTGAGCTAGCAGAAACATAATGAGCAAACATCAAAAGGTCTATTAATCACAAAAATATATTCATCGGTGTCAGGGTACACAGTATATTCGATGGAATACAAATGCTGGTAAGCAAGTAACATAGCATATGAACTTACTTTCTTGGAAGTTTTCTTTATAGCCCTCGACGCTCGACTTAATGTACTATCCACATCTTTTGTGTTCACTTCTAATGAATCAGGATCAGTAGTATAAATCAAATTTTCCTATAAAATAAAATAGGAGATGCAAATACAGAATTTTGTTCTTTTTTAAATTGAAAAAAGAAATTGCAGAAACAAGTCAATTTTGGAAACCCCAATACTAAAATAAGTTTGGCGAGCAAAAAGAACTGTAAAATAAAGTGTATAAACCTATGCTGCCATCTAGTGAGAAACCACAGAAATGCCTCAACAAATCATCAGCAAAAGAGCAGCAAAATGCATGAATACACAAAATGCGGTGCATGCAGAGTAGGGCTGTGAGCATTTGGCTGTGTTGGTCACTAATCAGGCCATGCAAGCTCACCAGACTACACAAGGCTTAAATTCACCAAGTTCAGTTTTTTCATTATAAAAAAATAAAATAAAAAAGTAGTTTTTTCATCCACGTGACTCGCTTTTATCGGCTGCCACTGCTCACAACGAAAATCAGAGTAAAATTAATACAGTTTAGTAAATTGAACATTCAGTGCAAGTATTTTATAAACTTCCCACTTAAACTAACATTCCTTGTATCAATGTGTATTTGATATATACACTCAGGTAATATCAAACTGGAAATTCACAACATTATAGATGGAGCAGACTATTTGGCAGGGCAGGTTCCCCACCTCGCATCTTCATGTGTCCCATGACACATTCAGAATTGTTCCGTAAAGAAATATACAACTGTCAAAGGCAACTTGTGTTTCAATTTGAAATGTATATTAAACATAAAAGTCACTTTATAGTGCAATAAAAGGGATAACAGTGGTAGACACTGCTCTCAAAGCTCAAAAGCAGCTGCTAAATGGCTTACTTCTTAAAAACCAGATAGCGAAACAGGAGGTAAGCAATATGGATACATATTTGATTTGGGAAAAAGTTAAAAACTTTGTAAACCAAACCCATTAGGCACATATTTCTTTTACTCCAAAGCTACAAAATTTCTGGATAAGGATTTTTTAATAGCGTCTAGGACATTTAAATTCAAGAGCGCCAACTGTATCACCAAGTATGCAGCACAGAAATGTACACGGTCTCCACAGAAACACTGCTCTGCAAATTAATTTCATTTTCTGGGAGGAGAAGAGGGGGCATAAAAATAAACACACGGGGGTGGACAAAGCTGCATATTTATAACAGTCTGGAGCTATTGGAAGCACTTTAAACGCAGTCACATTGATATAGCAGTAGGAGAAAACTTACAGCATCTGCTTTACAAATGGTGTTGGCTATGTGCCGGCACAACATCCTGAGCCAATCTACCTTCAGAGGTTCTTCTACCGTCAGCTGAAAACTAAGTAACTGGTTTGTCTGTTCAGTTGGAGGTCGCACAACCAATGCAAATGCATTATGACAGTCTGAAAATTAGAAAGGAAACTTGATTATAGCAGTATTAAAAAAAAAAAAAAAAAATAATAAATAATAATAATAATAATAATAATAATAATAATAATAATAATAATGTTATTGCCAATCTTGGTACGCCATAGTATAGCGTTATAGATCAAATTTGTGATAACATAAGCAGCAACACAGCCAGCTAGAATCCCCAAACCTGACATCACAGCAGTGAGAATAGGGTCAATGTAACAGTATACAAGCATAAGTACCTGAGCATGGCCCGCAAATACAACTCAACATTTTTAGCTGCGTTAACATGGCATGTAATTGCATAGTTATGATGGCAGCTTTAGTTTGAATCGATATAACATTACTATTACTGTGAAGTAGAGCTGCACAATTATTAAGAATAGTTATCACGATCTTGAAAGTATTTCCTGATTATATGTCGAGAATTCTCTCTGCTCTGCTAAAGCTGACAGCCGTCAAAAGAAGGAAAAAAAAAAAAAAAAAAAAAAAAAACAGGCAGTCTGCCAAGAATCACAACATTCTTTAGCAGTGGAACTTAAATATAAACATTGTAACAAGTTGTATGTATAATATATCTATCTATACACACACACACACACACACACACACACACACACACACACTAGAGAATAAAATGATGGTTGTTGGAATTCTTTATGGTCACACTGTATTTGCGCAGCAGTCGTTCAAATGCAATCTTTTTATGCTACAAAATTTGTGATTCTCATTTTGGCCAGAATCGTGCAGCTCTACTGTGAAGGCACATAAGCAGACTACACTAGCCTACTGTGTCAACAGCAAGTTTCATTGAAATTTTAGGCACAGGAAGTCAAACCAGCTTAAGAGTTAATTTGAAGCAAAGCTTCATCCAAAAGGGCAGGATCTTCCCTTATTCCCAACCCCCCCCCCCTTGGGGAGTGGGTATTTGGCATTGACAGGCACCTGTGCGGCCCCACTTCCAGCTGGATTGCAGGGGCAATATGAGCAGACGTTTGCCTGACTGCCTTCTTTGTCCCCAATAGCCAACACAAAATAAACTTGCAAATGGCCTACATGTTACAATGTGCTCTTAAAACTAAGTGTTTGTTGTTTACAGCAAACATTAAATTAAATCATGTTTAACCACTTCAGCCCTGGAAGATTTGGCTGCTCAATGACCAGGCCATTTTTTTGCTATATGGCACTGCGTCACTTTAACTGACAATTGCGCAGTCGTGCTACGCTGTACCCAAACAAATAGGCATCTTTTTTTTTCACCACAAATAGAGCTTTCTTTCGGTGGTATATTATTATCCCTACGGTTATTTTTTGTGCTATAAAACAAAAAGAACAATTTTGAAGAAGAAAAAAAAAAATCTATATTTTGTACTTTGCTATAATACTTATTTTTTTAAGCAAAAAAAATCTCAGTTTAAGCCAATATGCACTCTACATATTTTTGGTAAAAAAAACAAACAAAAAAAAAAAAACGCAATCATATTGATTGGTTTACGCAAAGTTATAGCCTCTGCAAAAAACAGGGGAGAGATTTACGGCATTTTTATTATTTACTAGTAATGGCAGTGATCGGCAATTTTTTTTATAAAATCGGGACGGCAACAGTATGGCAGACAGCATGGACACATTTTTGGGACCATTGACAATTATACAGCGATTAGTGCTATACAAATGCACTGAATACTGTGTAAAGGTCACTGGCAGGGATCGATCAAGGGGTTAACCGTGTACTCTCGTGTGTGTTTTAACTGTGGGGGGATGGGACTGACTAAAGGAGATGACAAATCGTTGCTAGTAGGAACACACGATCTGTCTCCTCTCAGAACAGGGATTCCTGCCCACAATCGCGAACGCCAACCATGTGCATCTGCACCCCCGCAGTGCAGCGGGCGCGTGCCTGCTATCCCCGGCGGGAACGTGCAAGCCTGATGCTGTATAACAATGGTGGCTGGTTGGCAAGCGGTTCATCACTAAAATCCTGCAGTTGACCCAGTTGAATGGGTCGCGTTTGGTGGAAGCAGCAAAGCATGATAGTGTGGAAAGATTTCTGCACCTTGGGTTGGTTGAAAAAAGGGGTAAAAACATGTTACAGCTTCAGTTCACCCAGTCTTGCTTTGCAGGGCAATACAGGAACCACATGTCCAGACAGTTTTGAGAACTTGCACTAGGTGCACATTCAAAATTCTTTTCACACACAACTGTGCTTTTTATTATGCTAGGAGTCTAAACAAAAAAAAAAGAAAAAAAAAAAAAAGTTGGATATATTTTCTTACTTCAAAGTCTCTAATACAGGGTTTCATGGAACCTTAGCTTTACTCCAAAAGTTGCTAGGGATCCCTAAGCAATAATTTGCCCCTGCCTAATAAGTTCCCACTGACACCATTTTATACATCTGCAAGATGTTGATTCTGTAATGTAAGGAGCAATCTTCCAAAGGACCATTCCACTAATGTTGCTGTTAGAGGGTGCCTATGGGGGTTATTTACGAAAGGCAAATCCACTTTGCACTACAAGTGCAGTCACTGTAAATCTGAGGAGAAGATCTGAAATGAGTGGAAGCTCTGCTGATCATCCAATCGTGTGCAAGCTAAAATGCTGATTATTTTCCTTGCATGTCCCCCTCAGATTTACAGCGACTGCACTTGTAGTGCAAATTGGATTTTCCTTTCATAAATAACCCCCTATGTTCCTTCTCCATGACCCCGCTGTGGAAACAGAGGCGCCCTCTCCTCCTTGCCCCTGAGAAAGACAGCAGACTAAGAGTTCTAGTATACCATAGAGTAGTTCACATTACTGCAACCAACATGCACACATGTGGTAGCGCCATACTCAGGAGGAGTAGCAGAATGTGTTTTGGGGGTGTCATTTGTGGTATACACATGCCATGCGAGAGAAAACCTATTACAATGACAATTTTGTGGGGAAAAAAAAAATCTTTATTTTGCAAAGAATTGTGGGAAAAAAAAAAAAATATCACAAAGCTCACCATGCATCTTACTAAATACCTTGGAATGTCTACTTTCAAAAAAGGTGTCATTTAGAGGGTATTTGTACTTTCCTGGCTCATTCGGGTCACCAGTACATCAGGTGTGATTTTTTTTTAATGATTTGCACCACAGCTTGTATACGCTCCAACTTTCACAGAGACCAAATAAAAATAACCCAAATTAGTTGATAGTATCAAAGATATGTAGCAGTATAAATTGTGGCCAAAATTTATGAAGAAAAAAAATAAATAATTTGCAAAATTTTATCACAGAAACTGAGAAAAGTGTGTTTCTCCCCCCCCCCCCCCAAATTTTCGGTCTTTTTTCATTCAGCGTAAAAGAAAAAAACCCAGAGGTTATCAAATACCACCAAAAGAAAGCTCTATTTGTAGGGGGGGGAACCCATTTGGGTACAGTATTACATGACTGAGTAACTGTCCATCAAAGTGAGCACTGAAAGCTGAAAATTGGTCTGGTCACGAGGGGGGTTTAAGTGCCCAGATGTCAAGTGGTTAAGGATGTCACAAGAGCCAGAAAAACACAAGAAATATAGCTTACAGGGTCATGTGCATGAATTTTTGAAGAGTAGGTATATAGTGGATATGCAAGGTTATAGTGTGGTATCTATATTACTTTGGCTATGCAGGGCAAAGTGACAACCACAAGACAGAATCTGTTACAAAACAGATTGAGATGTGCATATTACTTCAGAGGTGCCTATGTGGAGCTATGGAATCACATTGACGTGACGTTTGCCATAAAGGTAGCTTCAAATTATGTATGTTAATATTCACATTAGCCTCAGTTTAAGTTGCCCACAGTTTGGAACATTTTGGCTAGGTTTGCTTTAAATGCAGCTGCCCACGCAGTATCTCACCAGTGGTATTAGGCAAAGACAAGGCTTTACTAACCATCAGTTTCCCGAATATCAAGGACTTTCTTTATCTGCGATAGTGGCATCAAGATAATGTGCTTAAGAGATGCAGGAGGTCTTGTATGTCCATGAGGACTCTTAAATGTACCAATGACTTTATGCCTTTTTCTTGCAATCTGAAAACAAATAAAAATGTTACACGATACATAGCTAAACACACATAACAGATGGCATTAAAGAATATACATTTTTGCAGAATATAATCCGAGCAGACATTTTACGCTTTTAACTAGTCCGGTTTTATTCCTGACCCCTGAATGGCATCTGAATATCTTAGTTGCCTGGCTATAATGCGGATTCAATAACTTCAGTGCTTTCCAAGTGAATGCGATTACCCACTGAAAGCATTTTGACGCTAGGAGGGCTATCATCCCATCCACCATCAGTATTTAAAAAAAAAAAAAAAAAAAAAAAAGCTTTCCACACCCATCAACCAACACCCGAGCTGATGGTTTTTCCCCTCTTGCATAATGTTTTCATTTTTAAAATGTTCAAAAAAATAAACACACCAGAAAGAATAAAGATGGTACCAACATACAAAACCCTAACCATATTTATCCTGTAATCAGTATGGTGTCCACGTATCACGTGTGTGCTGCACAAGCAGTTTTAATAAAATGTCTGAAGTAGACCCTAATGCCACTGAACAGCTGCTAAGGAGAATAGGAGGCCTTGGTTTAGCACACTTATGAAGTTTTAAGAGAACCGGTTGGGTTATATAGAAAAGAAAGTTGTCGGCAGAGAAATTTGTGTTCTCTAGAACCTACAGTGCCTTGAAAAAGTATTCATACCCTTGAAAACCATTTACCACATTTTGTCATGTTACAACCAAAAACATAAATGTATGTTATTGGGATTTTGTGTGATAGACCAACACAAAGTGGCACATAATTGTGAAGTGGAAGAAAAATGAAAAGGATTTTTTTTTTTTTTTTTTACAAATAAAGATCTGAATAGTGTGGCGCGCATTTGTATTCAGTCCCCTTTACTCTGATACCCCTAACTAAAACCTAGTGGAACCAATTGCCTTCAGAAGTCACCTAATTAGTAAACAATCTACTTGTGTGTAATTTAATCTCAATATAAAAATACAGCTGTTCTGTGAAGTCCTCAGTGGTTAGAAAATCATGAAGGCCAAGGAACACACCAGACGACAGGTCAGGGATAAAGTTGTGAAGAATTTTAAAGCAGGGTTAGGTTATGGAAAAATAGCCCAAGCTTTGAACATCTCATGGAGCACTGTTCAATCCATTATCCGAAAATGGAAAGGGTATGGCACAACTGCAAACCTGCCAAGACATGGCCGTCCACCTAAACCGACAGACCGGGCAAGGAGAGCATTAATCAGAGAAGCAGCCAAGAGGCCCATGGTAACTCTGGAGGAGCTGCAGAAATCCACAGCTCAGGTGGGAGAATCTGTCCACAGGACAACTATTAGTCGTGCATTCCACAAATCTGGCCTTTATGGAAAGGTGGCAAGAAGAAAGCCATTGTTGAAAGAAAGCCATAAGAAGTCCAGTTTGCGATAAACCATGTGGGGGTAACAGCAAACATGTGGCTGAAGGTGCTCTGGTCAGATGAGACCAAAAAATGGCCTAAAAGCAAAAACGCTATGTGTGGAAGAAAACACTGCAAATCACCCTGAACACACCATCCCACCACGAAACAGGGTGGTGGCAGCATCATGTTGTGGGGATGGTTTTCTTCAGCAGGGACAGACAGGGAAGGTGATCAGAGTTGATGTGAAGAGGGATGGAGACAAATACAGTGCAATCTTAGAAGAAAACCTGTTAAGAGTCTGCAAAGGACTTGAGACTGGGGTGGAGGTCCACCTTTCAGCAGGACGACCCTAAACATACAGCCAGAGCTACAATGGAACATTTTAGATCAAAGCATATTCATGTGTAAGAATGGCCCAAAGTCCAGACCTAAATCCAATTGAAAATCTGTGGCAAGACTAAAATTGCTGTTCAGACACTCTTCATCCAATCTTACAGATAGGGCTGCAACAAACGAGTTATTTTCATAATCGATAAGTTGTTCGATTAATCACTTAATAACCTTATAAAAAAAAAAAAAAAAAAAAAAAAAAAAGTGGGTAAAATTGATGTTCATTTTCAACCACAGTGACAGGAAAATTTGGCAATAGAAAACTTCTTAGTCAAAGGAATTTTCAGACAGTATGTGGTTTCCGTTCAGAAATTACATTCATATTAAAAACAGAATGTAAAAAACAGGTGAAAATTTCAAAAATTCTTTCATTCAGAGAATGTACAAAGATTTTTCATCTTAATATTCTCATCTGAAAATTGATCGGTGTGGCCAGCATAAGGCTCGGTTCACACCTATGCAGTTTGCTTTTGATCTGTTTCAGCAGTGCTTTTTGCTGTACGTTTTGATTTTTGCACACGTGATTTTACTGCAATTTGCATTTTTGCCTTTTTTTTGGGCAGATTAAAAAACACAAATTGCTGCAAAAAAACGCATTACATGCTTTTCTGCAGCTTCTCTATTGAAGTATATTTAACCAATAAAGCACCATTTTGCGTTAAAAGTCCCTGACCCTTTCAGATGTCAGCGTGTCCCATAGGAAACCATGTAAATGAACTGTAGTGCATTTCTGCAAAAAGCACATAGATGTGAATCAGGTCTAAGATGTTTAGTAACATAATGGGGTTAAAAAATTAAAATTAGCCCATTATAGTAGAAAAAAAAAAAAGCAGATAATCACTACTGTAAGGGGTTCATTTTTTACTGTAGAACAGTGAAAGTAATATTTACAGTAGCGATTTCCTCTTTGTACTATAAAGGGCTAATTTTAGTTTTTTTTAACCCCATTATGTTACTGGCCGATTAATCGAATATGAAAATATTAACTTCATAATCGATTAGTTGTTTCAGCCCTACTTACAGAGCTTGAGCTATTTTGCAAAGAATGGGCAAAAATGTCACTCTAGAAGTGCAAAGCTGATAGAGACATATCCAAAAACACTTGCAGCTGTAATAATGCGAAAAGTGGTTTTATAAACGTATTGGCTCAGGGGGGCTGAATACAAATGCACACCACACTTTTCTGATTTGTAAAAAAAATTACTAAAATACCAATAAAATAAAATTTACGTTTTTGGTTAGAACATGATAGAATGGAAAATGTTAAAGGGTACGAATACTATTTGAAGGCAAGGTATATGGACACCTTTGACATTGGCATTTAATTTAATTTCGTGTATAAAAGATTTCAGCACCAGTCCGAACAGGGGGGACAGAGGGTACACCCATCTGGTTCAGTTAAGGATGGGGAAGGGGTGAGAAAGCGTTCCATTTACTTTTGCACTTTACCCTTGCCTCTGGATCTCTATAAAAGTGCTAAAACCCACCACAACATCTTCTTTACTAAACCTAGCCTCCGAAGTTCTCCGTAAGAAAAAGCCAGTCCACCTTGACAAAGGCCTTTCTAGTGCCTGTGGACAAAATTAAAGGAGACTTCTTTAGGCCATAATGTGACATATTTCAGCTTTGAGAAGTTTGAGATGTGATGTCTGCACAAGTTATTTTAGGCTTTACTTTTTTTTCCCCATCTGGTGACCCAGCCAGCAATTTTTTTTAAAAGAAAAAGCGCTCTTCTAGATGTATCAGTATTTAAAACCTTAACCCCCCCCCCCCCCCCAAAAAAAATACGTTTTCTGTAACACAATATAAAGTGTTAGCTGGAGTTGAGCTTCAACGTGTTTGTGCAATTAAATCTGCTAGTACATTTAATGCTACCCTCCCCTGTAGACTGACAATACTGCTGTCTGCTCTGCCCTCTGTGCTAATGCATCCAGCGTGGGGCACACTTAACATAGGATGTGTTTTAGTGGCCAGATCACCAGGTGAAAAAGCCTAAAAACTGATAAGCTGCAAAAACGAAACACCACTGTCAGGTTGTTTGCCATAATGTGAAGACATGCATGGCAGACTCACCTGCCAAAGAGACCTCCTTCCAGCACTGACAGCTATGTCAATAGGCCCTCTGTTGTCATTGCTGAAATACTCATCTGGTCATCTTAGGAATTTACAGTCTTTGGACACCTTGACTAGCCAGCCCGGGATAACCCAACTCCTACGCGTGTGCAGTGGAGTTCTTTAAGACACATACCAGTATTGTACACAAGCTGTAGAAACTGTTAACTATTTGTTTTTTCTTTAAAAATAGGAACAGGAACAGTTTAACAATAAATCTGAAATTTTCTGTCATTCATCTGCCAATCTGCACATCTGACCTTTTATCCTTGGTACACGTACAGATAATCCATTTATAATACTGTGTAGCAATTATTTTTGCCACTTGCAATCCCTGGAGCTTAGAACAATTTCAGAGGATTTTGAGCATGCAATGTTGACAGTTCCCCCACATTTCTCTGAATGTAACAGGATAGGTTCTGAGTTTTCAGAACAGTCTTCCTTCCATTTAAATATCCCTAGCAGACGGCCCCACATTTCCTCAGATGTTAGTATTTAATAAAGTCTCACCTCAAGGCAATCATTAAATAGAAAGAGCGTGACTTGTTCTCCTCTGTCACACAGATCCTCCCCAAGAGCAATCGTTTCCACTCTCTGTACCAGCATCCTATGCGAGGATAATAGATTTGCCTATAACAAAAGTGGGAATAATGAAAAGGTTACACTACATATTGCAGACCACAAACCACAATCTATATGGAAAAAGGAGAAAATGACTGCACAGAGTATCATAACAGACTAGCAAATTGACTTAATGGGGACTAACTGCATGAGTTTCATTAATTACCAACATCATGCGTTTGAATAATGCTGTACATGTACATCAGAAGTGAATACTTACAGGACATCCATCCACTTCATAAACCACATCAAAGATCTGCCTCTGCCCTTCAGTTTTCCTTTTATCTTCGTTAATATGACTGTCAATTTGGAGGGAAAAAATAAATAAAAATGTGTCCAGTAAATCACATCTCTGGGTTGAACGACTTAATGAATTGTAATAATACACAAAAAAAAAAAAAAAAAAAAAAAAAGGATAGATGTAAAAGCTCTGGTTGTCTGAAAGGAGGAGAAGATTAGTGATTACATATCCATATGTTGCTGTGTACCTCTTAACATATAGAAGGGGGGGGGGGGGGGAACAAAAAAAACCCAAACCATTTAAATAAGAGGATGTTTATGCCACGTGTATATAGCCATCTCAATTGGTAACATCAAAAGTCAGACTGAAGGTTGTATGAATGTTACATACCTACTTGTTGATAATTAGATGGAATTAGCAAATCGCTATCACTATACAGGTGCCAGCAAGGTAAAATAGTGCAGGGAGCTTATAACAGAAGTTACCCATAATAAAAAAAAATAAAAAAAATAGAAAACACAGAAACTACAGTAGCAATTTAGTAAGCACAAGTGGTTACTTACGTCATCACCTCTTTTAGAGATTCTATAGCCTTCTCAAGCTTATTTTTATCTGGGTTGTCATCTGCAGTGTGCTTCTTAAGGTCTATAACAATAAAATAGCATTGGGTTGAAAGTAATTTTGAATACACCTGTGTATAAAATAGTCAAGGGTTTCACGAAAAAGTGACAACATAGCATAAAGTGGCAAAAATATCTTTGCTGTGATCCTCAGAAATACTCCATTGCATCATTTATTAATTTTTCTAACCAATCATGACAATGTAATATACATGATTCTTGCTGCAGTGCAAAAGTTAACCTTTATGGACATGAGCAGCTCCCGGTCTGGTGAATTTTTGCTAAAGAGCTGAGGAAAACACGGAAAGAACCCAGCTGACAATTCGGCTCCATGCACACTAGCTTATTTTAAAGTTCCTGGTAGCTACTTATGAGCGTTTTTATCTGCCCATAGAAGCAAACTGTTATCCTGTGTCCATGCACACTATTGTGGGCTAGAAGCGTTTTTCAGCTTCTAGGAGCAGGAAAGATGAAAGAAAAGAAAAGAAAAGAAAATAAAAAAATAAAAATGCAGACAACTCCTACAAACTCCTAAACACTTCTAAGCACCGGCCAGCTCCTTAAAGTGGTGTTGCCACAAAAAAAAAAAAAAAAAAAAGGCTTAAAATTCATAAAAATTTTTTTTTAAATCACCTCTAAATGCCTGTTGCTAGGGGGTCACTCGCAGTCTGCCTTCTTCAATGCTCGGGCTGGTGACATCACTTTCCGCTCGCACCACACAGTCATCTGGGACCCGTCACGTGTCCCAGATGACTGTGCGGCGCATCATGGCGCCCAGCGCCGCAAGCCCACAGTAAGAATGCCGGTGCCTCGAGCGGAGAATGAGAGTTGGTGGGGGGGGGGGCGCGGCTTCATTTCCCCGCTTTGCTGGACCCTGGGATTATCAAAAGTCAGCAGATGCAGTATTTGTAGCTGCTGACTTTAAAAATGTTTTTTTTTTTTTTTTGGGGCACCCCACTTTAAGCTATTCACTGGTTAAAGCAGAGTACTGCCTGGCAAATACCGTAGCTGCTGACTTTTAATATAAGCTCTTATATACTCTTGGCTGTCCAGGGAGCGCGCAATGTCTCTCGGTACCTGAAACTGACCTGTCCCGTGACTCCGGATGCAGGCATCCTTACTAAGGGAAACAGCAAGTGAAGCCTTGCGGCTTCACAGCCTGTTTCCTACTGCGTGTTCTGAATGGACCTACTGTCTTCTGGGACGTGTATGTCTCCCAGAAGGCAGCAGGGGGAGGGGCCAGACATTGGGAAGTTTGCAATGATCTTTCCCCCCAAGTGGAAGCAGATACTTGGATTTGGCACACAGGGGGTAAATCCAATCCATGTAAGGGAGGGGAAATCTGATCCATGCAAGTTCCATTTCTGAGTGGAACTCCGCTTTAACCACTTTCCGACCAGCGCACGACGATGTACGTCGACAGAATGGCACGGGCAGGCATATTGGCGAACAGGTACGTCCAATATTCAATGCCGCCCTGCCATCGGGAGCGCGCTCCCGCGCTGGTCGGGACCTCCGTGAATCCGGTCGCGGGACCCGCGGACTCGATCGCCGTGGGCATCCCCGCGATCGTCTCACGGAGCGGCCGAATGGAGGAAATGCAGAGTAAACAGCATTTCTCCATTCTGCCTAGCAACTAGTGACGCTGATCTCTGCTCCATGTGATTGGAGCAGAGATCAGTGTTCACTAAATGAAAGCCCAACCCCCCCACAGTTAGTAACACACCCCTAGGAACACTTAACCCCTGCACTGCCACCCACTGGTTAACCCCTTCACTGCCAGTGTCATTTACACAGGAATCACTGCATTTATATAGCAGTGATTACTGTATAAATGACAATGGTCCCAAAAATGTGTCAAAAATGATCGATGGGTCCCCCACAATGTCGCAGTCACAATAAAAAAAAAAAAAATCACTGATCGCCGCCATTATTAGTTAAAAAATAAAATAAAAATTATTAATAAAAATGCTATAAAACTATCCCTATTTTGTAAACGCTATAACTTTTGCGCAAACCAATCATTAACTGCTTATTGCGATTTTTTTTACCAAAAATATGTAGAAGAATACGTATCGGCCTAAACTGAGGGAAAAAAATGTTTTTTTATATATTTTTGAGGGATATTATAACAAAAAGTAAAAAATAATGCGTTTTTTTCAAAATTGTTGCTCTATTTTTGTTTATAGCGCAATAAATAAAAACCGCAGGGGTGATCAAATACCACCAAAAGAAAGCTCTATTTGTGGGAAAAAAAGGACGTCAATTTTGTTGTTTGGGAGCCACGTCGCATGACCGCGCAATTGTCAGTTAAAGCGACGCAGTGCCGAATCGCAAAAAGTGGTCTGGTCTTTGACCAGCAAATTGGTCCGGTCTGAAAGTGGTTAAGGAGGCCAGCAGCTGCCCACTCCTTAACTGGTTCATGACCAGCCGCCACAGTTATACTGCGGCATGTTGGTCCGGCTGCACAAAGCGTTGCAGCTATACGTCACATACGTCGTTCTTTTCCGTTCCAGACAGAGGAGAGATTACAGCGAAAAGTGAGTTGTACTACACTAACATCAGGTCACGTAGGCACACAATCAGTCACCCCCTGTCACTGTGTCACCCAGTACAGCAAACTTTTTTTTTTATTGTTGTGCTGGTGTCAGGTGACAAAAAGATGATAGGGCAATTAGTATTAGCCAAAGATAAGTCTAGGTACCCCACCTAAACCACCACCCCCCCCCCCCCCAATATAGGTTTAACCCCTTGATTAACCCGTCATCTTTGATCACTGTGTAAGTGTCAAAGGTGACGCAGTTTAGCTAGATTTTTTTTTTACAGCGTCAGGGCACCCGCCGTATTTTACCCAATAAAGTGTTAACCCCCCGATCACCCAGCGGGCGATAAAGTTTAGGTTATACATAGGGTCTGCGTTGCCCCAGGCAGCGTCAGATCAGTACCAGTAGTGCCAACACCCTCGCAGGCACCATACACCTCCCTTTAGTATAGTGTCTGAAAGGATCAATATCTGATTATATCTATACTAGTGTCCCCAGCAGTTTAGGGTTCCCAAAAACGCAGTGTTAGCAGGATCAGCCCAGATATCTGCTAGTAGCTGCATTTAGCCCCTGCGCCCAGCCCACCCATGTGCAGTATCAATTGATCATTGTCACAATACACTAAACACATACTGCAGCGTTTGCAGAGTCAGACCTGATCCTTGCAAACAGTTTTTTTGGTAGCGTTTTAATCAGTCACCAACAGTCAGGTGCTTGTTTTCTTGCGAGTCTCACTACTGTATCAGTAAATTTAGAGCCCAAAATGGCAAATCGAAGGTACAGTAGTGAAGAGGCCTACACGTTTCTGAGCATGACAGATAGAAGTTACTCATCTATCAGATTCAGGCTCAGAATACAAACCTGTAGACAGCAGCGGCACCCTGACTGATGGCAGGGACCACAACTCCGTTGTCAAAGCTAAGGTCAGCCATAGCAGACCCCGTTCTGCTGTGGTTGAGGTGCGAGAACTGCAGGTTCCTTGTATGGAGCAGAGAGCCGGTACTAATCGCCGCTCATCCTTCTAGTGAACTGGCAAGCACAAGCGGCCTAGTACATCCTGGTCGTACATCCAGCACTGCAGTAACACTTTGTGACGTGGCAAGTCCCATAAGTGCAGTTCAAGCTGGCGAGGTGGCAAGCACAAGTAGTCTCCTACTGCCACCAAGAAGACAAACACAGGCCCGTCGACCCCATAGTGCCCTTCTTGCCGCATTCGCCAATCCTAATTGGGAGCCCACCACTTCTGCAGCACCCATACTTCCCCGATTCACTGGCCAACCCGGAATTCAGGTGGAAACAGTTGATTTTACGTCACTTGATTTTTAGTCGCTGTTTTTCACCAAAGATCTCTACAGATCTATTGTGGACCAAAACAATTTGTATGCTGGTCAATTCATCGCCGCTAATCCCCAGCTGACTCTTGCCAGAGATTGGAACCCAATTACGGTTCCTGAATTTAAGACCTTTATGGGCCTATCCCTCCTCATGGGCATAACTAAAAAGAGTGAGTTGCGGTCATATTGGTCCACTGACTCAATTCATCATATGCCCTTGCCTCCATGACCAGGACACGATACGAGAAGATCTTGCGGTTCATGCACTTCAATGACAATGAACTCACTCGGCCTCGGGGTGACCCTGGATTTGATCGGCTCTACAAAATTCAGCCCCTAGTAAAACACTTGAACCAACGTTTTGCAGCCTTGTTTACTCCGGATCAAGTTGTCTGCATTGAGTCCCTGATTAAGCTTTCTGGCCGCTTATCTATCACACAGTATCTTCCCAGCAAGCGTGCCCGATACGGAGTGAAGATTAAAAAAAAAAAAAAAAAAAAATTAGACACACACCAGTCCATCCAGTTCAACCTAAGTGTGGGTGTGTGTCTACAATCATCCCCATTTAACCACTTGAGACCCGCACTACGTTTATTGACGTCATGGGGTTTCGCTGGTTATATCTAAATGATGCCTGAGTCCACAGACATCATTCAGATATTGCCATTTTCAGCCGGCGATTCCCTACAACTTAAGAACGATCATAGCAGCCGTTCCGCCGCTTGATCGTTCTTACGGGCGGCGGGAGGGGACGCCCCCCCCTCCCTCCGGTGCTTATACCGACTCACCGTTTCCATCGGTGAGTCGGTCACAGGATCCGCCGGCCCCAGCATGTGATCGAGATTTCCGGCGGACTAGATTGTCTCCGGAGTCTCTATGATCGTTCGGAGGCCGGGCGCGATGTTATGACGTCACGCCCGGCCTCGGTATTCAAATTAACAGCGCCGATCTGGCTAGAAAGCCATGATCTTTTTTTTTTTTATTCTTCCCAGCCTAGAGGTGAGATATGGGGTCTTATTGACCCCATATTTCACTGTAAATAGGTCCGATCGTGCCATATTCCTATTACAAGGGATGTTTCCTTGTAATAAAAAAAAAAAAAAAAAAAAATTTTACTTTTATTCCTAAGTGTAAAACTAAAAAAAAAAAAAAAAAAAAAATTTTAAGCGCCCCTGTCCCCGTGAGCTCGCACACAGAAGCGAACGCATACGCAAGTCCCGCCCACATATGAAAACGGTGTTCAAACCACACACGTGAGGTATCGCCATGAATGTTAGAGCGAGAGCAATAATTCTAGCCCTAGACCTCCTCTGTAACCCAAAACAGGTAACCAGTAAAAATTTTTAAAGCGTCGCTTATGGGGATTTTTAAATACAAGTTTGGCGCCATTCCACGAGCGCGTGCAATTTTGAAGCGTGACATGTTGGGTATCTATTTACTCGGCGTATCCTCCTCTTTCACATTATGCAAAAAAATTGGGCTAACTTTACTGTTCTGTTTTTTTTTTAAGCATGAAACTTTTTTTCTGAAAAAGACGCGTACGAAAAATTGCTGCGCAAATACCGTGCGAGATAAAAAGTTGCAATGACCGCCATTGTAGTCTCTAGGGTCTTTGCTAAAAAAACATATATAATGTTTGGGGGGTTCTATGTAATTTTCTAGCAAAAAAATTAGGAATTTTACATGTAGGAGAGAAATGTCAGAATTGGCCTGGGTCTGAAGTGGTTAAGGTACCAATATAGCTCCGTCAATTTATGCAGCACGCCACACATACATCGCATACTCACATTGGAGCCCACAATTCAAGGTCCCCAACTCCTTCATATACTAGGGCCAGGGTGTAGGAGGAAACCCACACAGGCACATTCGAACCAGTGACCCTTTTTACTGCTAGGCAAGAATGCTACCCATTACACCACTGTGCCGCCTAAGCTTTGTGACAGGGCAACAGGCTATACATATAGCTTTATGGTTTACAAGGGAAGAGATAGTCACGTAGAGCCAGGGAACTGCCCAGACTACATAGGGAGCGCTGGTAAGATAGTGTGGGACTTTGTGTCACCCTTATTTGGAAAGGGGTACCACTTGTACGTGGACAGTTATCAGGGCTGTCTTTAATATTGCTTAGACCCTGGGCAAGAATTCTTGGGCAGCCCCATGCAGTTTCGCTCTCCACCTGCTCAGAGACCTACAATAGCAGCTAGACTCAAAATGCGTTTACCGATTCAGATCAAGCAGTGATTGTGATTGATTGCCAGAGGTTACAGTGTGTCATTACCGCTCACTGACGGGTTGCTAAAGGTTACAGAACACATTATGGCTTACTGATCAGTTGCTAGAGAGGTTACAGAACACGATTTATTTTTGTTGATTGGTTGCTAGAGAATACTGTACATCCATAATGCTCACATGTTGGTTGCGAGAGGTTACTGCATATCATTACTGATTGGTTGCTAGAAGTTGTAGCACATCATTTTCTTACTGCCTGCATACCATGGACTGGGGAGGCGAGGTGATCCTAGGACTCCTGGGATCAGTGGCAGTGCTGGGGGGAGGGTAGGGTGTGTTCAATGGCAATGCTGATGATTTTTTTTTTTTACCTACTACCAATATAAAGGGGTTTCAACACTGGCCACCAATGTAATAGGGGTTTACACTGACCACTAATGTAATAGAAGCATTCACAGTAACTACCAATGTAAGGAGGGAATTACACAGACCACCAATGTAAAGGGGGCATTCACACTGGCCACAAAGCATCAATGTAATGAGAAGATTTACACTGACCACCAATGTAACAGACGGGAACACATGAAAAATAGTCTTACCGAGGCCACAGAAGTGTACTGCCCTTTAACAGATACACAGCAGTGCCATTAATGGTTAGTGACACCCTCACTCATCTGTTATGTGCCTTGGCACCGTGTGATTTTGAAAAAAGTTTGGGACTTTTCCGCATTTGTAGTGCCGTCCACCGCTATGTACATATGAATGCCGTCACTATTTAGATATCAATACCAGTATTTACATGTAAACACAGGGTCTGCAGGTGAGTCATCTGTACACAATGAGGCAGTGCTGGGAAGCATTAGTAACTTCACGCTGAGATATCAGGACACATCACAGGACTAAAACCTCAAGGGACGAGGGAATTTAAACTGGGATAGTCAAGTATGAGGCAGCTGCTTTGGGTCCAACAACAATGACAGGGCCCAGGGCAGCTGCCCCTTTTGCCCTGCCTTAAAGACAGCTCTGACAATTATTACACGAGCGCCACTTTAGTTACCTTTTTGTTTATGGAACTGGGGCATGTGGCACCATGCTACCCAATCGCCGGGGCTTCCCCCGACGGCTTGTAGAATCTCAACTTAAACAGGGCAGTCCAAATTCCTACAGTGACTGGTGTTGTGGAGAAACCCCTCTGTCCACGAATACAACCTTAAGGGGTGGATCAGTGACCAGTTGCTGGCGCTGTACCCAAGTGCCCGTAAGGCCAGATGCTGGTACAAAAAAAAAGTGCGATTTCAATTGGCTTTGCTGAACACTTTTGTGCTATACAAAGCTTCAGAACGGATTAGATCCTTCCTTAAAAAATTACATGACTCGATCATCAGAGCCCTTCTGTTTCAAGATGGTGCTCTTGCCCAACTTCCCAATGCAAATGCAGTGAGCTGGCTGCAAGAGGCATTTTCCTTATGTCCTCCCTCCCTGGTACCCCTACCCAAAGAACACCCCAAAGAAGAAGATGTGTCTGCAGTAAACGCGGATTTAGGTGCGACACCTGGTTTTATCGTCAACCCCGTCCCGACCAACCTGGTCTCTGCATTGGTGAATGTTTCAAACGCTACCACACACTAGTTGAGTATTAGCGGAGAGTACAGCACTACACAGACCTAGGCACACTAACAGGCTCTCGGAAGATGTGATGGCCCTAATCTGCAATGTTCAGTTTACAGTTTTTATAAAAGAGAATATATCTATATCTATCTATCTAATTTTATATACAATCCAAAAATTGTGGTTGTGTTTCTTCTCTCTATTAGTTCTCTACTGTCCGCTCACTAGTGTACTATATCTCATACTTTGTTTTATTTTTAGTATGTTTTATTGTATTTGCTTTGCAGGTATGGCATGTTATACTGTAATGTTTGTTTTATTGTTAACCATCATTTGCTTAGCAGGTACGTCATTCAGCTGCAGCGCAGGTTTATTTATTTATTCACTGGGAAAAAAAAAAAAAAAAGCCAAAAGCTGATATTTGTCCTTTAATGGTGATCAAAGCCAATTTTTGGTCTACTCCTTGCTGAAGAAACAGCAGGACCCTGGATATAGAAAAGGAGCGTGGATGCCATCCTTTCGCCTCACACATGGAGATGTAGGCCTTCCAGGTATGACGATATATATCTTCCAAGAAGATGATTTCCATGCTCACAGCATAATTGGGATCACAGAGTCCAAAAGACTCGGTTCCTCAACACCTGGCTCTCAACAGCCATGCCGTTAAAACCAGCGATGGTAAAGCAGGATGAAGAATCAGACCTCGAGACAGGTCTTCTCGTAACGGCAGTCACCAGGGGGCGTCGGCCACCAGGTGCCCTAGGTCTGCGTACCAGGGACGCTAGGTCCAATCTGGGGCAATCAGAATTACTGGAATCCCCTCGGTCTCCACTCTGCGGAGCAGACGAGGTAACAGCTTCAGCAGAGGGAAGGCATAGATCAGCCGGTAATGATCCCACAGAGCCACCAGCGCGTCTGCCCATGGATCTCTTGTCCTGGACATGAATCTCGGCACATCCCGGTTGAGACGGGAGGCCAGAAGATAATCGTCTGGTGTAACCCACTGCAGGCACAGTAGCCTGAACATCTCTGGATGCAACACCCATTCTCCAGGGTCCAGCATCTGGCGACATAGATAGTCCGCCTGCTAGTTCTCCACTCCCGGGATGTAAATGGCCAACAGGACCGATACATGTCGCTCTGCCCACCCAAGTATGTAAGCGACCTCACGTGTGGCGGCCAAGCTTCTTGTTCCTCCTTGGTGAATGATGTATGCCACAGCTGTGGAGTTGTGACTGGATCCTGATCGGACACACTCGCAGTCTTATCCATATGGAGAGGCATTAGCCTGACCGCTCTCAGTTCAAGCAGACTGATAGAAACTTGGATTCCTCCACCGACCAGAGGCCCTGGGTCAACTGAACTCCCATTACTCCACCCCAGCCTGATGGACGGTGATCACGACGGACGCCAGCGTATTTCAGAGGTAGGAACGACTTCCTGGACTGAAGTGTCTGGGACCTCAGCCACCAGATCAGGGAATCCCTGACTAACTGGCTCACCTGAATCTACCGGCCCAGGGACAACGGAGATTTGTCCTATTTTGTCAAAATCTCCTTCTGCAGGACTCTGGTGTGGAACTGGGCATATGGTACTGCTTTGAAGGAGGTCACCATGAGTCCCAGTACTTCATAGTTTCATAGTTAGTAAGGTTGAATAAAGACACGTCCATCCAGTTCAACCTGAGTAAGTGTCTACAATTGTCCCTATCCCTGTACATTGCACACTCACATCAGTCCCTACCCTCAAGGAGCCCACTATCCTAGGTCCCAATTCATATACTAGGGCCAATTTTGGACAGAAGCCAATTAACCTACCTGCATGTCTTTGGATTGTGGGAGGAAACCGGAGCACCCGGAGGAAACCCACGCAGGCACAGGGAGAACATGCAAACCCCAGGCAGGTAGTGTCGTGGTTGGGATTTGAACCAGCGACCCTTCTTACTGCTAGGTGAGAGTGCCAACCACTACACCACTGTGCCACCCGCAGCAGAAGAGTAGCAACGACCACTTACGGTTCACCAGCAGTTTCACCGCGGCTCTGAGAGTCTGCAGCTTGTCTGAAGGGAGAAACACTCTCGCTTCCATGGAGTCCAGCAGTAAGCCTAGGTACTCCAAACGCTGAGTCTGTACAATCACTGACTTCTTTAGGTTCAACAGCCACCCAAATTCCTGCAGGGTCTGCATGGTGATAGTCACATCCCCCTCTAGGCAGAAGATGCTCTCAGGAGTAGATCGTCTAGGTATCCCACGATCGCGATCCCGCGTTGCCGTAGCAATGCCAAAACAGGAGCCAATACCTTGGTAAAGATTCGGGGGGCTGATGCCAAACCAAAAGGGAGAGCCACAAACTGGTAGTGGGCTTCCAACTGCAAATTGCAGAAACTTCTGATGCCGGAAGCCTATGGGTATGTGCAGGTACGCATGCTGGATGTCTAAGGATGCCAGGGAGTCCGCTTGGAGTGCAGCGACTACTGAGTGAACTGATTCCATTCTGAACCTCTGTACTTTCACAAAGTAATTTGAGGGCTTTTAGATCCAAGATTGTAGTCCCCAAGAAGGAAGGGGTACGTCCAAACAGGTTTGAGTAGAACCCCTGGAAATGTTACGAGTCCGAAAAAGGTACAAACACTCCCCGATTCAGCAGGTCCCTTATCTCCCCCAAGGGGGGCCTCCCGCTGGAGGGGGAAGAATCTGTTTTGGGGCTAGGGGAGGAACTCTATCTTGTAGCCAGAGGAAATCAGATCGCAGACCCATCGGTATGACAGCCGAGAGATCCACCAGACTGCAAACTCCCGAAGGTAACCCCCCACCCCAGTTGCGGGTGGGGGCAAACCTTAATGCGGTAGAACTTTTGCTCGCAGGCTTGCGGTTCCAGGTCCTTCAGTGGTTGTCCTGTTGGGCTGAGGAAACTTGGTTGAAGCTCCGGGCGGACAAAAAAGCCGCTTGTGAGCGGAAAATGAGGGCCCTAGCCTACGGCGTGGCTTTTTAGCCTTCCTGGCCTGTGGGAGTAGTGTACTCTTACCACCTGTGGCATTTTTAATAATGTCATCCAAAAGAGGCTCCAAAGAGCCAGTCGCCAAGGAAGGGAAGATCCATCAAGGCTTCTTTGGATGCCTGGTCAGTAGACCAGCATTAACCAAATCAGGCTCCTCAGCACCACTGCTGACACTGAAGCCCTGGATAACAGAGGAAGAGTATTCAAGATGCAAATTTTTTCCAAAATTTTCGCTCTGTTTGTTTATATCGCAAAAAAAAACAAAAAATAAAAAATAAAAAACACAACAATTGCAGAGGCAATCAAAGCCCATCAAAAGAAAGCTTAATTTGTGGCAAAAAAGGAGGCCAATTTAGTTTGGTTACAACATTGCATGACCACACAATTAACAGTTAAAGCAGCGCCGTGCCAAATACTCCGGGGCTAAAGTTGTTAAAAATGCTACCGCTCCTAAACCCTGCTCAAATCACTGCTAAGCGCTGGCAAAGACGCTAAATATTTGTGTTTTTTGTCCAGTGTTTTACAGCCTTAAAGTGGTTGTAAACCCTTACAAACCACTTTGACCTACAGGCAAGCCTAGATTAAGGCTTACCTGTAGGTCCAAGAAATATCTCCTAAACCTATACGGTTTAGGAGATATTTACCTGACCACAGCCACCGCTGTCTACGGCGCATGCGCCGTTGACAGCGGCGCGCAGGCGCACTGGGTAAGCTGCAGATCGCGGCGATATGCCACGAGTGTCGGCTCCCGTGCGCATGCGTGGGAGTGACGTAATCGCTGCTCCGGCGAATCACAGTGCCGAAGCAGCGAGACCCACCAAGAAGATGGACACTCTGAACTACAGGGGACAGCGGTGACCTCGCTGGCTCCTGTGTCAGGTAAGTGACACATAATGGACTACTATGCGATGCATAGTAGTCCATTATGCTTTACCTTTGCAGGGAATCAAAGAGGAAGTAAACCCATCAGGGTTTACTTCCTCCAACATCTGAGCTCAGTCACACGACTGCAGGAAAAAACATCATAAGATGCAGAGAAAACCCTATCAAAATGGTACAGATATTTTGCTTCCATTCTTACTATCCTTGTCTTTCATAGAAACAAAAAAGGTCTGCAATCATGACCTTCACTAGCTTTTTAGCACAGTTTCACCAGAAGTGAGTTAGCGCTTCAACAAGAATATAACTGCCACAGAAGGCCAAAAAGATAAATACTGTACGTATCAGTCTGGGAAGGATTCTATGTTAGATTAGCTGAGTGGGTAGGGAATATTTGTAGCAAATGTAAAACTGCACCTTTACTACAAAATCTTGTATCCTTTTAAACTACAGGAGTCTGTGACCCCTTAGTGTATAATCACTTCAGGTGGGAAACAGTGTATCTGACTTCCAAGCCAGCATAACTAATTGAAGCAGTTTGTTCAATACAGAGGTAAAGAAAGGTGAAATAGACCTGCTACTGCCACAGATCGCAAGTATGGACTTCCAGCTAGAAAGGTCTCCGACAACCTGCAATCTTCCAACAGTATATAGAGAAAGCTTGCACTCCAGTGTGATGGCTATAATCAAATGCTCTTTAATAAAGTTTGTGTAGTAGTCATAAAAAGCCAACGCGTTTTGGCTGCCGGGCCTTAATCAGGACCATATTTTACAGATGGTTGGTCTGAAAGCAGCATGAGACAACTCACCGTTTAGAAGAAGTGCAACGCTAGGTAGCCTTTGAACAGGACGAATTAACAATTCAACTAATGTTTGTCTCCCACATTCCGGTTTTGCTTGATTAATCTAAAAAGACAACATCTTACATTTTACACAAAAATCACACTAAGCATTAATTGCATCTCATGAAAGTCTTGCACGATACTTAGGCCCTGTTCTCAAAGATATAAATATGCTCATTTTGTGTTATGACAACTATTTACACCCTTTGAAGAAGAAAATGGTGACCCTAGGGCACCCTGTTAAACTGACACTAAATGTGTTTAAACATTGGTTTGAACATCTCAATTATTGTATTTAACCCCTTCATACCCAAGGGTAAAAACAAATCTTAACGCTAGGGCTGCAGATCGCACTTTAAGACGTATACTTCAATCATTGACTTCAGTCATTGCAATCTGACTTTTTTTTTTTAAGATTTAAAAACACCTATGGAACACAAAAGGCCTTCCAAAACAATCCAATCAGGTAGGCAGTAAAGGAGAAAGAAGGTTTAATATAATATAGTGCTTTAATCTGTGAGAACCAATTAAATCTGTAACAATAAAATTACATATCAAATATACATTTTAGTTATCAAGAACCATGACCAGGCATTGTTGCCATCACATAAGTTAGTTGCCAGGACTTGTTAAAAGGTTGACAATTAGGCATGGGAACAGGATTTGAGCTTTCCCTAAATTTGCAGAACACACAAATGACAGAGGGAAGAAGCAGACACGAAAAGGTAACAGTGACCTAAGGAAAATGACTGCATACTGGTTTACTGTGACCAAACCTGTAAAAAGATCAATGTATGACCAGTCCCTACTGATATGAAAAAAAAAAAAAAAAAAAAAAAAAAAAAAAGGAGGCGATTGGCTGCTTTTCAATTGCTATGTTGAGCTCAGAATCACTTTAGCACCGCAAAAAAACGTGCAATCTTCCAACAGTATATACTGTGTATACCTCCATATGTATTACTGTAATGCGTCCTTGCGAGTAGTGGTCCCCATCCACTTGTATAGATAAAAGTAATAATCATCATTTTCTTACCTTCAGAAAAGCATGGAATCTCGGCTTTAGCTTCTCACAATTTATAATTGTTTCTTTGCTCATTTCAAAGAAATTTACAAATGGCGGATATGTTTTTACTAAATCCTTTGACTAGAAAGAAACAAAATAACCTGTCAGTAATTCATCAGTATTAATAAACCTAAAATGAACACCATTTACCAAATACTTACATATGAAAGAATGACATCACCAATACTTTTGGTTTCTGCCCAGTCCATCATAAGAGTTTCCAAATCTCCCTAAGAAAACAAAATTGTAACTTTGTAGGGCAAGTAAAAAAGGAAATTCCACAAGATCAGCATATTACAAACACCCCTTAAGATCACAGATCCATTTTCAGCATTGTCACCATCTGTGGTACCTTGTGAAGATGGATATTTGACAACCTTAAAGTGGTACTAAAGTCAAATGATATTTTTTTATTAAAACAAATGTTATACTTACCTGCTCTGTGCAGTGGTATTGTTCAGAGCGGCCCCAAACCTCCTCTTCCGGGGGTCCCCAGCAGAGATCTGGGCTTCTCTTCTTGCACGCCGCTGGCTATGGGCAGAGCGTATTCTGTGCACTCAACCCCCCCCCCCCCCCCCCACTTAGTCTTCACTGCATCTGATTGACATTTGGGCGTTTAACCCAGGGACCGCCTGTAATAATGGGATCTTTGCACTCACCGCAAAATACTCTCTGAAGTGGATGGACACAGCTTAATTCTTGACCTTAGGGATATCACGCCAACTTCAGGAGAGGACTAGGCAAAACATGTAAATACAGTAAGACTGCAGAGCACCGCCCAGGGGGCAGTCCCTCTGGCTATAACCCCTCACCCTGCAGCTAAGTCGATCAAAAAGCAGTACAAACATAAATAGGAGGGGTGGGTGCTGTGTACGTCAATGAACGTCAGAGAGAAGGATTTTATGGAGTATCAAAATCCCATTTTCTCTTTCATTCATTGACGGACACAGCTCCTTTAATCCTTGACCTTAGCAATGTCCCCAAGCAGTGTCAAAAAACGAGGGGTGGAAACAGCAAAACATAACTTCACATACAACCTAAAGGAACATCAAAAGATGCGTTTACAACAACTTGTAAATTGCAACCTTACACAGCCACCTGCAAAACCTTGTGGCCAAAGCAAGCATCCAAAGATAGGCTAATGTCAACTTTGTAAAAATTTAGCGAAAGCGTGAACGAACGACCAAGTTGCCTCATTACACACCTGGGAGACAGACTCTTGATGTCAGAATGCCCAGGAGGTTCCAATTGCCCTGGTGGAATGAGCCGTGACAGCAAAAGGGGGCACCTGCCCCTTTAAGGCATAGGCCTGAACCACGATTTGTCTGATCCACTGAGAAATAGTGGACGACGAGACAGAGCCCGACTTCCGGAAGGGAGCCATGGCAGATGGACCACATGCATGGAATGTAAGGCAACCTCTTTCGAGTGAGTCGGCTTAGAACATAGGGATGGTAACACAACGTCCTCATTTAGATAGAATGACGAAACCACCTTTGAAAGGAAAGGGCTGTGGACGTAGCACCACCTTATCCTTGTGTATGACCAGGTAGGTAGCCTTGCATGACAAGGCCGTCAACTCCGAAACCCTCCTGGCAGATGTAATAGCCACTAGAAAACCCTCTCTCAGAAAGTAGTCTAACAAGGGAATCTCCTTAATGGTTTCAAATGGCAGTTTCTGAAGCACCGATCGCACCAGATTCAGATCCCACCGAGGTAACGGTGGTCGAACCGGAGGAACTACGTGTTGAACCCCTTGCACAAAAAGGGACATTGGAAAAGACAGCCAAGACAGATATCTGTCCCTTGATGGTGCTTAAGGCAAGTTTCTGAGCCAGTCGTCGCTGCAAAATCAGCAGGATCCTGGAAATTGAGTATGTGCACGGACGCAACCCCATCTCCTCACACGTGGAGATGTAAGCCTTCCACGTACGATCTTTCAAGAAGATTACTTCCGTGCCCTCAGCATAGTGGAAATTACCGAGTCAGACAGACTTCAGTCCCTTAGTACCTGGTTTTCAACAGCCATGCCATTAAAACCAACGACGGTAAAGCAGGATGAAGTATCTGACCTTGCAATAGGTCTTCCTGCAACGGCAGCCACCAAGGAACATCCGCCACCAGTCGTACTAGGTCAGTCATACCAAGGATATCGAGGCCAATCTTGGCCAATCAGAATCCCCTCGGCCTCCACTCTGCGCAGCAGACGTGGTAGAAGTTTTTTTTTGGGGGGGGGGCATAAATTAGCCGATAATGCCCCCATTGAGCAGACAATGTCTCCGCCCCAGGGTCTCTGGTCCTGGATACAAACCTCTGCACAGTCCGAGCCGGTCCACATTTGGTGCATCCCACCTTAGGCAAAAGGAGCCAGAATACATCCGGATGCAACGACTATACCCCTGGGTCCAACATCTGACCACTTAGTCTGCCTGCCAGTTTACTTCGCCGGGAAAGTATACGGCCAACAAAGCCGGCACGTGCCGCTCTGCCCACTAGAGGATGTGAGCGGCCTCCCGTGCTGCATTCGAGCTCCTTGTTCCTCCTTGATGGCTGACATATGCCACTGCCTGGCGTTGTCCGACTGGATCCTGACCGGACACCCGTGTAGCCTCCTGGACCATGTTGAGAGGCACCGTCTGATCACCTGAAGCTCGAGCAAATTGATCAGCAGTTGGGATTCTTTCCACGACCAGAGGCCCTGGGCTGACTGTACGCCAAAAACTCCTCCCCAACCGGTCAGGCTGGCATCCGTTATCCCCGTCCAATGGAGAAGGAAGGAACGATCTCCCGGACCGAAGGGCTGGAGACCTCAGCCACCAGAGAAGGGAAATCCCTGACTAACTGGTTCACCTGAATTTGACAATCCGGGGATAATGGAGATTAGTTCCATTTTGACAAAATCTACTTTTGCAAGACTCGAATGTGAAATTGAGCGTACGGTACCGCCTCTAAAGTGGCTACCATGAGGCCCAGAACTCGCATGCAACCAGAATTGGAGCTATCACTTTGGTAAAGACTTGGGGTGCTGACTCCAGGCCAAAAGGGAGAGCCACAAACTGGTAGTGTTCTTCCACCAACTGCAACAGAAACCTCTGATGCCTGAGGTACATATTAGTACGTGTCCTGGATATCCAGGGATACCAGGAAGTCCCCCTGATGGAGTGCAGCTACCACAGAGCAAACTGATTCCATCCTGAACCTTTGCACTTTCACAAAGCTGTTTAGGGCCTTCAAGTCCAGGATTGGACGCACCCCTTACGTTTTGGGGACTACAGATTGGAGTAGAATCCCTGAAACCTTTCCAGCGTCTGTACAGGTACCATCACACCACGCAGCAGCAGATCCCATACTGTCCTGAACAGGGCTTCCTGATGAGCCAGAAGTAGGTTGGAGGGAAAAAAATCTGTTTGGTGGACAAGAAAAAAAAAAAAACTTGTACCCCGATGAAACCAGTTTGCAAACCCATTGGTAGTACAGTAGGGAGGTCCCCCGAGCTGCAAACTCCCAAAGATGACCCCCCCCCCACCAAGAGTTGGGCGGGAGCAAACCTTCATGCGGTTGTTCACAGACTTATTTGGCTTGCAAAACCAGGGACACTTTTGTCCTTCAGCAGATGCATTGTCGGACTGGGAACACATACCTGCCGACCCAGGCGGGTGAAAAAAGCCATTTGAGCAGAAAAGGGCGGCCCTTGCCTACAGCGTGGCTCCTTACCCTTCATGGACTGTGGGAGCAACGTGCTCTTCCCACAGGTAACATTTTTAATAATGTCATCCAAAGATCCAAATAGCCTCTCACCTTGGAAGGGCAAATCCACGAGTGCTTTTTTTTTTTTTTTTTTAAGATGCCTGGTCCTCAGACCAGCATTTCAGCCAAATCAGGCGCCATAGCACCACTGCTGATACTGATGCTCTAGTTTCTCAACTCCAGTCCTCAAGGCACCCCAACAGGTCATGTTTTCAGGATTTCCCTCAGATGAAAAACGGCTGTGGTCATTTCTAAGGCAGTGAAACTGATCAAATCACCTGTGCAAAATAATGGAAATCCTGAAAACATTACCTGTTGGGGCGCCTTGTGGACTGGAGTTGAGAAACACTGCTCCAGAGAGCAGGAGGGCCGTATCCAGGGTCACATCACAGACATACTTAAGGCCAAGCACTAACTGATCTGCCAGTTCTACACAGACCGGGGGAGACTGTTGCTTCTCCAGTTCATGGTGCAACAACTATTCAGTAAGCATCTGCAACACCAAGGCCGTGGCCAGTACAGGTCGTAAAGCTGACCCCACCACCATAAACATGGACCGGGCTACTGTCTCGGCCCTCCTGTCTGCAGGGTCCTTGAAGGCAGGAGTCCCTTCCACCGGAATTGTGGTAACTTTATTTAACCTGGATACCGAGTGGTCAGCGACCGGGGGAGACCATTTTTTCAGGAGACTCCCCTCCTGAGAGAAAAGGGGTAACGCACCGCCATTCTTCTTGGGACTGAAAAAGGCATGTTGTAGACTTCCCCATTCCTTGTAGATGAACTTATCAAAATAAGTCAAATAAGGAAACACCTTAGGCGTGAGGGCTGGTTTGGGGGCTCAAAAAGGGACCACCACCTCAGCAGGAGTTCCTGCTACATCCTGTATCTCTTCAGGGTACCCCGCACTACAGTGAAAAGTGCTTCAAACTAGCGCTTTTTCCTGCGCTAACCCGGACACAGTCATTCTCACTGTACGAATGGTCCTGGTCCACATCCTCTGACCAGTCAGAACAGGGGCCGCCAGTCACCGCGGGCCAGAGTCTGATTCAGAGCTCTCCTCAGAAGACTGGGGCCCCCCCCCCCTTTTTTTTTTTTTACAAAATAAATGGCTGCCGGCCGTCCTAGTAAAAAACCACAAAGAAGATGGCCGTCAAACTTTCTAGAAAAAAAACTGACAGCACATACGCATGCTGCATAAGACTACAGAAAAATGGCCGTGGCCTCAGCAAAACAGGCACGGCAGCCTCACCATAAAGCAGCTCACAGTGAAGGGAAAAATAAAATAAAAATAAAAACTGTCAAAGCCCGGAGCCCCAGAGCATATAGCTCACCGCCTGCCCCTGGAGCAGAAGGGGCATGTTGTGGACGACCCAGCATGTAGCTAGGGACTGCTCATGCTCCAGGCTGGGGAGACTACAAGGATCTATATTATCCAGCCTGGTTGTTGATTGTAGCTCACAGGATCAAAATTGTAGAAAAAATTCCCAGGACCAATGGCCCCCTCAGGGAGCCAGGTCCTTCTACACTAGGTAGAAAAAAAAAACTGAGCTGCAGGAAGCAAGGTGATGGGCTAAAGCCAGAGGGACCACCCTATGGGCGGTGCTGTGCAGCCTTGCTGTTTTTAGATGTGTTACATGTTCTGCCCAGTCCTCTCCTGAAGGTGGTGTGATAATCCTAAGGTCAAGAATTAAAGGAGCTGTGTCCCCCAATAAACAAAAGAAACACACATATTGCCTTCCATTTCTTTTTTAAACTGCATGGGTTGTTTTCCAAGGTTAGGGTTTACATATACTGTATTTTAAAGGCCCCATTCACATGTGCGTGTCACGTTAATGTTTTTCCACACATTTTCAAAGTCACATACAAATGACACTCAAGGCAACTGTTCAGGTGTTTCATAGTTAGTAAGGTTGAATAAAGACACCAGTCCATCCAGTTCAACCTGAGTGAGTGTCTACAATTGTCCCTATCCCCGTACATTGCACATTGGTCCCTACATTCAATGAGCCCACAATCCAAGGTCCCCATTCATATACTAGGGCCAATTTTGGACAGAAGCCAATTAACCTACCTGCATGTCTTTGGATTGTGGGAGGAAACCCGAGTACCCGGAGGAAACCTGCGCAGGCACAGAGAGAACATGCAAACTCCAGGCAGGTAATGTCATGGTTGGGATACGAACCAGCGACCCTTCTTACTGCTAGGTGAGAGTGCTAACCACTACACCACTGTGCCGCCCCACCACCGTGCCGCCGTGTTACTCTGCCCATTTTACAACTACAGCACTTTACTCACTCAATCCTATGTCCATATGTCCGTTCGATGAGATCCAACTCAATGGGAGTCAGAGCTGAAACAACCACTCGACCCAGAGGATTGACAGAGTATATGGCAGGCAGTCTCAAGAACGCCCCAACCCTGGAAAATTCCAATAAAGTACTATACCCCAGTACAGCTGCCTAGATTTTTGCCTGACTATTCTTCAACCTTTACTTCTTTTAAAAGACAAGAATTGATATGTTTTTTTAGTTTCACCTGCCTGTCTTAGGAGGACAACATTCTGTAGACCTATGGAGAAACTGGGTTTCTGGGAGGATTAAATTGATTGTAAAAGTTTGAATTTCATTATTCAAAATAAACATTTTACTTACCTGCGCTGTGCAATGGTTTTGATCAGAGCAGCCCTGATCCTTCTGGGGTCCAATGCCAGCACTCCTGGCCCCAACCCCCTACCGAATTGTCTTTCGTATCAAGCCACTTGCTATGGGGGCACTCGTGTGGGCTCGCTCCCGAGCTGCACTCCGTGTTTCCATTGACAAAGAGCTCAGCCTGCCCCCATCCCCTGCTCACTGGCTGTAACTGACATGAGCCAATGGCCACAGATGGATCAAACTTCTGCCAGTTCAGCAGGGGCCAGGTAAGATTTAATCCATATATGGGCAGGCTGGCTGTACTGAAGTCAATCCATCGATAAACTTTAGTACAACCAGCCTTGACATTTTTCTGCATGCAATCCCTGTCAGCGGCTAAAGCTGCCAGCATCATCGTGTTTTGCCGGCCGGGAAGGCCCCTCATCAGCAAACAAAAGCTCCATAGGAGGGATTCCATCAACATTGTCTAAGTTGATGGGGGAATTGGAAAATTAACATCTATTCCCTGTTTTATTGCTGGCCTATGTGGTAGTGCTATTAATTGAGAAAAGTACATACTATAGAAGGATATGTTTTGTTAATTTCATATCAGAGGATTACAACCACTTTAACCCCTTCGCACCTAAGGGTAAAACAAAGGTTAACACACAAGCAGTTTTGCAAATGTGACATGCGTTAGTAAAACTGTACATATCACAACTACTTTGTGCATCCAGGTGGCTCGTTTTTAAAACAGGACAAAATTGGGCTTTCATTTGGTCGGAAAGGTAATGGATCTCTCATTTATTTTTAATCAAGGGAAAATTGGTAAAAAAAAAAAAAAGCCAAAAACAAAAAAGGATTTTTTTTTTTTATAAAACAGCTTACCTGTAAAATCCTTCTCTTTGAAGTACATCAGGGGACACAGTGCCATAGTAGTAACTATGTGGGTTATAGGCCACCGGCACACCCTAAATTAAAAAGTCTCTATATAACCCCTCCCACTGGAGGGAGAACCTCAGTTTTGTAGCAAAGCAATACACGTGTATACCAAAGAAGGGTGGAACCTCTGTGTCCCCTGATGTACTTCAAAGAAAAAGGATTTTACAGGTAAGCCGTTTATAAAAATCCTGTTTTCATACATCAGGGGAAACAGAGCCATAGTAGTTACTAAGTGGGATGTCCCATAGCAATGCCAACTGAAGGGAGGGAGACAACAATAGTAGGGCACCTAGAGACTAAAGGACTCCTACTGCAGCACACTGCGCCCAAAGGCAATATCCTCATGATCTTTTATATCTACTTGATAGAATCTAGTGAATGTATGGATTGAAGACCAAGTTGCGGCCTTGCAGATCTGAGCCATGGAGGCTTGGTGACACTGCCCCAAGAAAGCACCAACGGCCTTGGTAGAGTGCCTTTAAAATGAAAAAGGAGGAATTCTCTTTTAAGCCAAGAAGCATGAACAATCACTTGACAAATCCATCTAAAAATCATAGATTCAAATGCTGCCTGTCCTCTTTTAGGAGTCAGGCAACACAAACAAAAAACATGTTTTTATGCATCAGAGCAGTCACCTTTAAATGCACCTTGACAGCTCTCACCACATTAAGAGAATGTAGTGACCTTTCTTTCAGAGAAAGAAGTTCTGAAAAAAAAAAAAAAAAAAAAAAAAAGGGCAGAATAATATCATGGTTTAATATGAAAAAAACCTGACACTACCTTCGGAAGGAAATTAGGATGAGGCCACAATCCAACCTTATCCTTAAGAATAATCCAACAGGACTAATTCTAAGTCCCAAGGATTCAGGGGTGACCTAACTGGAGGATTTAATACCCATTTCTCCCTGAATAAGTTACGAACCAGAGAGCGAGAAGTGGTCGTTGGGGGGGGAGACCACAGATAAGGCCGATATCTGGCCTTTGAAAGTACTCAGGGCCAGCTTCATTTCTAATCCCATCTGTAGGAATTCAAGGATCCTACCCATGACATGACACATTTCCTGGGGTACCAACCCCTGGATTCACACCAGGAGACATATGCCTTCCAGACTCATTAGTATACGACACTGGAGGCCGGCTTACTAGCATAACCAAAGTAGAAACTACTGAAGCTGACAGCCTCAATAGCCAAACCTTTAAATTTAGCTATTAAGGAAGGATGGAATATTGGACCTTTACGAAAGAAAGTCTGGCCACAGTGGTAGGGACCAAGGGCCGCCTACCACCATCTTTAGGATTGTGGCAAACCAAGAACTCCTGGGCCACAAGAAAAAATAAAAAAAAATAAAAATAAAATAGTACTCAACTAGTCCGCCTGCCCATTCTTCATTTCTGGAATGAAACTTGCCCATAGGCAAGGAATGTTGCTTTCTGCCCAAGACAGAAAAAATTAAACTCTTCCTGGGCCGCACGACAATCACAGCGGCCATTTAGCACTCGATCTGAGTGTCCAATGAGAAATCTCATATGTTAACATAGGAGATCATCTCTCATTGCCGGCTCTCCCTCCTCAAAGACAACGAGTGAGGAGGGAGAGCGAACGGCTGCAAAGTGAGTGAAAGAAAAAAAAAAAAAAAAAGAGAAAAATTAAGTGCCCACAGTATCTGTCAGTGCCATGTCTTAATGCCATCTGTCAGTGCCACCCTCACCAGTGCCACATGTGACTGTTGGCACTGATACGTCAGTGCCACCTGTCATCCGTGCCATCTGCCATGTGTAATTTTCTTGGTGCTCCAGGGCCTTCAAAAGTGTAATATGTTGTCAACAAGTTAGATGTGTAATTTATGCTCCGGGCCTCTGTACTTTTACAAAGCAATTGAGGGCTTTCAGGTCCAAGATTGGACGCATTTCCTTCCTTTTTTGGGGATTACAAACAGACTGGAGTAGAACCCCTGGAACCTTTTTGACTACGGAACAGGCATTATAACCTTGCGGCTTAGAAGGTACCTTACCGCCCCCAATAGGGCCTCCTGGCAAGCTGGGAGTAATGGTATGCCGGAGGGGAAGAATCTGTTTGGTGGCCAAGAGAGGAACTATCTTGTAGACAGAGGAAAACAGTTTGCAGACCCAGTGGTCGGATAGCAGAGAGGCCCACCGGGCTGCAAACCCCTGAACGCAATCCCCTCACCTGTGTGACGGGCAGGGGCAAACCTTAATGCGGTAGCATTTTTGCTCCCAGGCCTGTTAGGCTTGTGGTTCCAGGGACACTTTTGTCCCTCAGAGGTTGTCCTGTTGGACTGGGGGCGTTTAGCCGAAGTCCCGGACGGACGGAAAAGCCTCTTGAGTGGAAAATGAGGGCCCTTGCATGCAGCATGGCTCCTTAGTCTTCCAGGCCTATGGGAACAAGGTACTCCTCCCACCTGTGACATTCTTAATGTCATCCAATGAAGCTCCAAAGAGCCGCTCACTAAGGAAGGGTAGATCCGTCAAGGCTTTTTTTTTTTTTTTTTTTTTTTTTTTTTTTAAAGATGCCTGGTCCGGAAACCAGCATTTTAGCAAAATCAGGTGCCTCATCACCACTGCTGACACTGAAGCCCTGGATAGCAGTGGAAGCCTACCCAGGGTCACGTCACAAACGTACGTAAGGCCGTACACCAACTGGTCTGCTAGTTCCACGCAGACAGGTGTAGCCTGCTGCTTCTACAATTAGCGGCGCAAACGTTTTTGCCCATTCAGTAAGTGTCTGCGACACAAGTGCTGTGGCCAGTACTGGTCGTATTGCTGATCCCACGACCGTAAACAAGGAACGGGCCACTGCCTCGGCCTTCATGTCAGTGGGGTCCTTAAATGCAGGAGTCCCCCCTACTGGGATCGTGGTTACATTGTTTAACTTGGATACGAGGAGCCGACCATTTTTTAAGGCGGCTCTCCTCAAAAAGATAACGCACTGCCATTCTTTTTGGGACCGAGAAGGTCCGTTGTGGGCTTCTCCATTCCTTGTATATGAACTTCTCTAAATAAGTCAGATACGGAAAAAGCAAAAAAAAGGTGTATGGGCTGGCTTACGGGACCCAAAAGGGACTGCTACTTCAGCAGAGGAACCTGCTGTAGCCTGAATTTTCAGGGTATCTCGAACAGCTGTGATAAGTGCTCCAACTAGCGCTTTGTCTTGCGTGGACATGGACGGGGACTAGAGGTCGACCGATATATCGGCCGATATTTGCCGTTTTTTAAATAATCGGCATCGGCCGATTTTGCTGATAAAAAGCCGATTTATAACTACAGCGGGACTTTGAAATGACTTCTGTATAGAAGACAGTGTGAGTTGCCTGAGTCGTCATAGCAACACTTTCCTCCTCTCTGGGCAGACTGCCAAGAAAAGAACTAAATGATACAATGTTTACACTTGAATGAATGAAATCATCTCTGTGTGTAGAAGTTCTCAGTTTAACCATTTAAAGACTAAATCTTTTCTGACACTTGTTGCTTACAAGTAAAAATCCAGTATTTTCTGCCAGAAAATCACTTAGACCCCCCAAAAATTATATATATTTTTTTAGCAGAGATCCTAGGGAATAAAATAGCGGTTGTTGCAATATTTTATGTCACACGGCATTTGCACAGAGGTCTTTCAAATGCATTTTTTTGGGAAAAAAAATACACTATTTAAAAATAAAATAAAAACAGTAAAGTTAGCCCATTTTTTTTTTCGGCCAAAAGTTTTGACTACCTGTTTTTATTTAATACATAGGTTTTTTTTTTGTTTTTTTTTTAAATCTAAATCATACATACAAGTAAACTGATTCGAGGTTTGTTTTGTTTAATAAATGTTTAAATGTAAGAAATTTTCTGTATCACTTATGAAGGCTGCTTTCACACTGGAGCGTTGATGTTAAAACGCAAGTTTTAGCGGCTCTTTACCATCATTTTAGCGGTGCTATTTGGCTGCTAGTGGGGCACATATAACCCAGCTAGCGGCCAAGGAATAAGTTAAATGCACCCATGAAGCACTGCTGCCAAATCGCATTGCATGCACTTCGGCAGTGGTGCCCATTCATATCAATGGGCAGGAGTGGTGGAGGAGCGGTACACACCACTCCAAACGTGCTGCTTGCAGGACTTTTTTTTAAGATCCTGCCAGTGCATCGCCTCAGTGTGAAATTACTCTGTCTTTCACACAGACTGCAGGGGAGCCATTTTGCAGGCACTTTACAGGCGCTATTTTTAGCCCAAAAGCGCCTGAAAAACGCCCCAATGGGAAAGGTGCGTTAGATCAAGGGGGATTAAAAAAATAAATAAAAAAGGAAAATAAATAAAATAAAATCGGCCTAACATATCGGCCCAAAAAAAATCGGCATCATATATCGGCTATCGGCCGCCATGATTTCTAAATATTGGCATCGGCATCGGCCAGAGAAAAACCCATATCGGTCGACCTCTAACGGGGACTCATCCTCACTGTCTGATCGGTCCTGGTCAGTCATCTAACGCAACAGAGCAGGGGCCGCCAGTCTCAGCGGGGCCCGAGTCTGCGTCAGAGCTCTCCCCGGAGGACGGGGGGGGGAGGTAGGCACCACTTTTTACCACCTTTGCGCCCGCACACTGCCTGCAGCCTGGCAATTAACGTTTCAAGGACTGCCGACAAAGAGTCCAAAGGCACTGCACTGTATGCAGATGAGCCGGTTGCAATTGCAGGGAGTTCTGGGGAGGAAACACTAGTTTCTGAAGCCATGCTGACCCACCCACCCTGTCTGCCACCCTTGGGGACTTAGGACAGGTGCACAATCGCACCCTCCTAGTTGCTGCAGACTGAGGGGCCCCCACCGCAGGACTCAGCACCCTGACCGAGTGTTAGCAGGAAAAATGGGGACAGAGAGAAGAGAGGGAAGAGGAGAACACCCTAATCCACCCCCCAGGGAATGCCCAGCTGCTCAATCCCGCGGAGGCAGGGAGAGCTGCGCTTACCATCCGGACGAGCTGGGGACATGCCATCACAGACCCACTCTCCAAGCAGTACGGGGTGGCACACTGACAAGGACATCGGTAGTCTGGTCATGTGTGCCCTGGAGAGTTGCACTCAACGGCCACCCCTGGAGCCTGAGGGGCATTTTGTGGCCGACCCAGCATGTAGCTAGGGTCTGCACACACTCGATGGCCAGGCTGGGGAGTCTAAAAGGATTTAAATTATCCAGCCTGTCACCCAGCCGCTGTTGATTACAGGATTTTAACATCTTGTGCAAAAGGCAAACATTCAGCAAAAAAATCCCAGGACCGATGGTCCGGCAGGGAGCCTAGGTCCATCTCCTTCACTAGGCAGATAAAAAAAAAAAAAAAAAAACTGAGCTGCAGGAAGCAGGCTAAGGGGTTATTACCAGAGGGACCGCCCCCTGGGCAGAACTGTAAAGTTCTGTTTTTTCATATGTACAACATGTTTTGCCTAGTCCTCTCCTGAAGGTGGCGTAATAACCATACGGTCAAGATTAATGGAGCTGTGTCAGTCAGTGAAAGAGAAATTAATAATTAAGAAAGAAAAGAAAAGAAAAATGCGTTTTCCCAAATTTTCGGTCTTTTTTCGCTTATAGCACAAAAAATAAACCCAGAGGTGAACAAAACACCAAAAGAACGCTCTATTTGTATGAAAAAAAAAAAAAAAAGAAAAAAAAATCATTTGGGTACAGTGTTACATGACTGAGTAATTGTCAAAGTGTGAGAGCACTGAAAGCTGAAAACTGGTCTGGTCATGAGGGGGGTTTAAGTGCCCAGCTGTCAAGTGGTTAAAGGAGACATTTCATAAGAAAATATTAAAAATTTCTTAGAAAACTCCACTTACCTTCCCGCCGCAGGGTTTTCTGTGGTAAACCAACAGACCCAATCTTCACCCTTCACGGTGGGCTCCATTAAACCTTCAAGAGCAGGGGAAACTAGAGGTAACCCAAAATCCTGGACCTGCAACAGGACCCTGCCAGTAAAATTGTATGGCCCAGGGTCTAGCCCTCTTACTAAAAAAATATTATCTCTCTCTCTCTCTCTCTCTCTCTCTCTCTCTCTCTCTCTCTCTCTCTCTCTCTCTCTCTCTCTATATATAAAACCCCAAGCATTTGCAGGCAAAACCTTGTTTCTTAGAATACGAAGCCCAGGTACCATTCAATTTGGCCCAAAAAAGGACACTTTGAATGGATCCGGTCAGCATGGCTAGCCCCAGCAAGAACTGATCCAGTGGAGCTCAGCACATCTTCACTCATGATCAACACCTTAGACACTGGCGGAAAAACTGAGGTACTCCCACCAGTGGGAAGGGTTATACGGGGAGAGAACTTTTTAATTTAGGGCGTGCCAGTGTCCGTCACCTGAAGGTGGCCTATAACCCACATAGTAACTACTATGGCTCTGTGTCCCCTGATGTATGCAAAGAAAGGATTTTTTTTACTCACTGTAAAATCCTTCTCTGCAATTCACCGACTGACAGCTCCTCTTTAGACCATTGGGTTGTTACGCCACCTTTAGGAGAGGACTAGGCATAACATGTTAACATGTAATGGAAAAAAAAAAAAAACTCAACTTCTAGTTCCAGCCAAGGGGCGGTCTCTTGGGCAACAACCCCTTAGCCTGCCTTGCAGCTTCAGTAAGTCAACGAGCAGTAGAACGTATAGAAAAATAGGAGGAACGGGTGCTGTGTCAGTCGGTGAATTACAGAGAAAAGGATTTTACGGAGAGTACAAAACAAAATCCTATTTTCTCCTATTTTCACCGACTGACACAGCTTCTCTCTTTAGACCATTGGGATGTCCCCAAGCAGTGCCAAAACGAGGGGTGGAAAACGGCATAAAACTTCATCCATCATGGCATGTGGGAACTAGTATAAACTTTACCCATTAAAAACAACTGTGTTCAGTGTGTGGGAATAACTAAAAAAACTTTACCCACAAAAAAAAAAAAAAAAACACACAGGGTGTTCAACAGAGAAGCACTACCCTCAAACCGCACCAGAACTGCGGTAACAAATGCAAAATTGCATTTACTGAAAAGTACTGCGTTTTCCCCAAAAAAAAAAATCACAGGAAAATGTGCAATTGCAATTATACAGCCGCCTGCAAAACTCTGTGGCCAAACCATGCATCAGCCGATGCACTGCCATCTACCTTGTAGAATTTTGTAAAAGTGTGGACAGACGACCAGGTCGACACTTTACACACATGAGCGACAGACGCTTATTGTCGGAAGGCCCAAGACGTTCCGATTACCCTTGTGGAGCAGGCCGTGACAGAAAAGGGGGGCACCTGCCCCTTCAAGGGTTAGGCTTTTACTACAATCTGTCTGATCCACCAGTAAATGGTGGGCGACGAGACCGCCATGCCTTTTTTTGGACCAGCCACCAAAACAAAACAGTCTGCCTTCCAAAATGGAGCCGTGACAAATACACCCTCAGAGCCCTAACCACATCCAGAGCATGAAGGGCCGCTTCCTTAGGACGTGTCAGCTTAAGACACAGAGATGGGAACACAATGTCTTCATTGATGTGGAACGCCGAAACTACCTTCGGCAGAAAAGGTTGAGGACACAACACCACACCACTTTATCCTTGTGGATAACCAGATAGCGCGACTTGCAAGACAAGGCCACCAATTCTGAAACCCTCCCGGCCAATGCAATGGCCACTAGAAAGACCACTTTCTGGGAAAGAGTCAACAGGGGAATCTCTGATATTTTCAAATGGCGGCTTCTGAAGCGCCGATAACACTAGGTTCAGATCCCACGGGGGTAACGGTGGACGTACCGGAGGAATTACACGTTGGACTCCTTGAATAAAAGTGCTCACTAGAGTGAGACGCCAGGGGGGGGGGGGGGGGGTCGCTGGAATAAAATACAATTAAAAAAAGCCAAAAGCTGATATGTGTCCCTTAACCACTTACAGACCGGACCATTTTGCTGGTCAAAGACCAGATCACTTTTTGCGATTCGGCACTGCGTCGCTTTAACTGGCAACTGCGCGGTCGTGCGACGTGGCTCCCAAACAAAAAGCGACGTCCCTTTTTCCCCCCCACAAATAGAGCTTTTTGGTGGTATTGGATCACCCCTGCGGTTTTAATTTTTTGCGCTATAAACAAAAATAGAGCGACAATTTTGAAAAAATTCATTATTTTTTACTTTTTGTTATAATAAATATCCCCCAAAAATATATAAAACAACTTTTTCCCTCAGTTTAGGCCAATATGTATTCTACATATTTTTGGTAAAAAAAAAAAAATTATATAAAAAAAATCGCAATAAGCGATTGATTGGTTTGTGCAAAAGTTATAGCGTTTACAAAAAAGGGATAGTTTTATGGCATTTTTGTTATTTTTTTTTATTAGTAATGGCTGTGATCAGCGATTTTTATTGTGACTGCGACATTATGGCGGACACTCCGGACATTTGACACATTTTTGGGACCATTGTCAGTTATACAGCAATCACTGCTATATAAATGCAGCGATTCCTGTGTAAATGACACTGGCAGTGAAGGGGTTAACCAGTGGATGGCAGTGCAGGGGTTAAGTGTTCCTACGGGTGTGTTACTAACTGTGGGGGGTTGGGCTTTCATTTAGTTAACACTGATCTCTGTTCCAATCACATGGAGCAGAGATCAGCGTCACTAGTTGCTAGGCAGAATGGAGAAATGCCGTTTACAACGGCACTTCTCCATTCAGCCGTCCCGTGAGACGATCGCGGGTATGCCCGCGACGATTGAGTCCGCGGGACCTGCGACCGGACTCTCGGGGGTCCCGACCGGCACGCGAGCGTGCTCGCGATGGCAGGGCAGCATTCAAGATTGAACGTACCTGTACGCCAATATGCCTGCCCGTGCCATTCTGCCGACGTACATCGGCGTGCGCTGGTCGGGAACCAGTTAATGGTGCTTAACCACTTTCAGACTGGACCATTTTGCTGGCAGAAGACCAGACCGCTTATTGAGATTTGGCACTGCGTCGCTTTAACTGACAATTGCGCGGTCGTACGACGTGGCTCCCCACAAATAGAGCTTTATTTTGGTGGTATTTGATTACCCCTGCGTTTTTATTTTTTTCGCTATAAAACAATAATAATAATAATAATAATAATTATAATAATAAATATCCCCCAAAAAAATATAAAACATTTTTTCCCCCTCAGTTTAGGCCGATACGTATTCTACAGATAAAAAAAAAAAAAAAAGATGATTTCGCAATAAGCGATTGGTTTGCACAAAAGTTATAGTGTTTACAAACTAGGGGATAGTTTTATGGCATTTTTAGTATTTTTTTTTTTTTTTTTTACTAGTAATGGCGGCGATCAGTGATTTTTGATGTGCCTGCGACATTATAGCGGACATTTTTGGGACCATTGTCATTTATACAGCAATCACTGCTATACAAATGCAGTGATTTCTGTGTAAATGAGACTGGCAGTGAAGGGGTTAAGTGTTCCTAGGGACGTGTTACTAACTGTGGGGGGCTGGGCTTTGTTTTAATGAACACTGATCTCTGCTCCAATCACATGGAGCAGAGATCAGCGTCACTTGTTACTAGGCAGAACGGGGAGATGCTGTTTACAATGGCATCTCCTCGATCAGCCGCCCCGTGAGACAATCGCGGGTATGCCTGCGGCAATCAAGTCCGCAAACAGACTCATGAGGGTCCCGACTGGCACGATGCTAGCAGCGCGCGCGATGGCAGCATTTAACACTGGACGTACCTGTACGCTAATATGCCTGCCCGTGTCATTCTGCCGACGTACATCGGCGTGCGCCGGTCGGGAAGTGGTTAAAGCCAATTTCAGGTCTACTCCTTGCTGTAGAAACAGCAGGATCCTGGATATAGAAAAGGGAGCGTGGACGCCATCCTTTCTCCTCACACATGGAGATGTAGGCCTTCCAGGTACGATGGCATATCTTCCGAGAAGAGGATTTCCGTGCTCTCAGCATAGTTGGGATCACCGAGTCTGAAAGACCCCGGTTCCGCAACAACTGGCTCTCAATAGCCATGATGTTAAAACCGGCAATGGTAAAGCAGGATGGAGAATCGGACCTTGACACAGGTGGTCTTCTCTTAACAGCAGTCGCCAGGGGGCATCCGCCACTAGGCGCACTAGGTCTGGGTACCAGGGATGCTGGGGCCCAATCAGTATTACTGGGATCCCCTCGGCCTCCACTCTACAGAGCAGACGTGGTAACAGCTTTAGTGGAGGAAAGGCATAGATCAGCTGGTACGGATCCCACGGAGCTACCAGCGCGTCTGCCCAAGGATCTCTTGTCCTGGACACGAATCTCAGCACCTTCCGATTGAGACCGGAGGCCAGAAGAACCACATCTGGTGTGCCCCATCGCAGGCACAGTAGCCTGAACACCTCTGGATGCCACGCCCATTCTCCTGGGTCCAGCATCTGGCGACATATATAGTCCGCCTGCCAGTTCTCCACTCCCGGGATGTAAATGGCTGACAGGGCCGGTACATGTTGCTCTGCCCACTAAAGGATGTGAGCGACCTCCTGTGTGGCAGCCAAGCTTCTTGTTCCTCCTTGGTGATTGACGTATGCCACCGCCATGGCGTTGTCTGACTGGATCTTGATCGGATGCCCTCGAAGTCTTATCAACCATGTGGAGGGGCATAGCCCGATCGTTCTCAGCTCGAGCAGATCGATCTGCACCTTGGATTCCTCCACCGACCAGAGACCCTGGGTCGACTGAACTCCCATTACTCCACTCCAGTCTGATAGGCTGGCATCCGTTGTGATCACTGTCCACTTCAGGAGGTTGGAACGGATTCCCGGACCGAAGTGCCTGGAACCAGAGCCACCAGAGGAATCCCATAACTGGCTCACCTGAATCTGCCAGTCCAGGGACAACGGAGATTTGTCTCATTTTGTCAAAATCTCCTTCTGCAGGACTCTGGTGTGAAACTGGGCATACGGTACTGCCTCGAAGGAGGCCCACCATGAGTCCCAGGACTCGCACACAGAAGTGTAGGGACGACCACCTGCGGTTCAGCAACAGTTTTACCACGGCTCTAAGAGTCTGCAGCTTGTCTGAAGGGAGAAACTCTCGCTTCCATGGAGTCCAGCAGTAAGCCTAGGTACTCCAAACGCTGAGTCTGTACAATCACTGACTTTTTTTTAGGTTCAACAGCCACCCAAATTCCTGCAGGGTCTGCATGGTGAACACCACATCCTCCTCTAACTCTGAGGCGGAAGATGCTCTCAGAAGGAGATCGTCTAGGTATCCCACAATCGCAATCCTACGTTGTCGCAGCAACGCCAAAACAGGAGCCAATACCTTGGTAAAGACTCAGGGAGCCGATGCCAAACCAAAAAGGGAGAGCCACAAACTGGTAGTGGGCTTCAGACTGCAAATTGCAGAAACTTCTGATGCCGGGGGCATATGGATAAGTGCAGGTATGCAGCCGGGATGTCTAAGGACGGCAGGGAGTCCCCTTGGAGTGCAGAGACTACTGAGCGAACAGATTCCATTCTGAACCTCTGTACTTTAACAAAGTAATTGAGGGCTTTCAGGTCCAAGATTGGACATACTCCTTCCTTTTTGGGGGACTACAAACAGGTTTAAGTAGAACCCCTGGAAACGTTCCGATTCAGGTACTAACACCCCACGACTCAGCAGGTCCCTTACCACCCTCAAAAAGGGCCTCCTGGCGAGTCGGGAGTACAGGTATGCTGGAAGGGAAGAATCTGTTGTGCAGCCAAGAGGAACTCTATCTTGTAGCCTGAGGAAATCAGATCGAAGACCCATTGGTCGGACAGCCGAGAGGTCCACCGGGGCGCAAACTCCCAAAAGCGATCCCCCTACCCGTGTTGCGGGCAGGGGCAAACCTTCATGCGGTAGCACATTTGCTCGCAGGCTTGCGGTTCCAGGGACACTTTGGCCCCTCAGAGGTCGTCCTGGGAACACTTGGTCGAAGCCCCGGGCGGCCGAAAAAGCCGTTTGAGAGCGGAGAAAGAGGGCCCTTGCCTACGGCGTGGCTCCTTAGGCTTCCTGGCTTGTGGGAGTAGTCTACTCTTACCACCTGTGGCATTTTTAATAATGTCATCCAAAGGGGCTCCAAAAGAGCCAATCGCCAAGGAAAGGAAGATCCATCAGGGCTTTTTTGGATGGCTGGTCAGCAGACCAGCATTTTAACCAAATGTGGCACCACTGCTGACACAGAAGCCCTGGATAACAGAGGAAGGGTATCCAGGGCTGCATCACAAATGTACTTCAGGCCTTGCACTAGTTGGTCTGCCAGTTCCACGCAAACAGGAGAAGCCTGTTCTCCCAATTTGCAGTGCAACAGTTTTGCCCACTCGGTTAGTGTCTGCAACACAAGTGCGGATGCCAGTGCCGGTCGCATGGTTGACCTCACAACCTTAAAGTGCAGGAGTCCCCTCTACTGGGATTGTGGTTACTTTGTTTAACCTGGATACTTGGGGGTCCACGCCCAGAGGAGCCGACCATTTTTTGAGAAGGCTCTCCTCAAAAGGGGTAACGCACCGCCATGTATTTGGGGACAGAAAAGGTCCATTGCGGTCTACGCCATATTCCTTGTAAATGAACTTATCAAAATAAGTCAGATACGGGAACGTCTTAGGTGAACGGGCTGGCTTACAGGACCCAAAAGGGACTGCTACATCAGCAGAGGATATGCTGGCTCCTGAATCTTCAGGGTATCACGCACAGCTGTGATAAGTGCTCAAACCCGGACGAGAACTCATCCTCACTGTCCGATCGGTCCTGGTCAGCGTCATCTGAAATGACCGCAGGGGTCACCAGCCTCAGCAGGGCCCGAGCTCTCCCCAGATGACGGGCAGGGGCCGCTTTTTACCACCTTTGTGCCCATTCACCGCCTCCATCTTTGCATCGAACGAATTGAGGACCACCGACAAAGCGTCCAGAGGCGCTGCAGTCTGCAGGCGAAACCGGTTGCAATTGCCTGGATTTTGGGGGAAGAAACACCAGTTTCTGAAGCCATGCTGACCCTACCCTGTCTGCCACCTGATGGGGACAGTGATGGTCCCACCCTCCTAACTGCTGCTGGCTGAGAGGCTCTTTACCGCAGGACTCACCACCCTGACTGGTTCTGCGCTATCCAGCTAGTAGCGCCTGTGTCAGCTCCCAGGTGCATAGGAGAACCCACTGCGCTGTCCAGAGCTGCTGCAACTGATCAAAAACGTACTCAGGACATAAACACAGGGAAAATGGCCGCCGAGCTACAGGAAAGCATGCTGCTCCTTGCTCCACCAAAGATGGGCCGCCGAACACTGTATACCATGAGGGACAGTGAAACAAACAGGTAGAGAATGGCGGTAAACATCGCTACAGTGATCGACAGGTACAGGCTCCAGACACCCCCAGGGAGAGATCCACACACATCCAGGGCAAAGACGGCAGCTCTCCTCTCCCCCCCCCCCCCCCCAAGTGAGAGCATGGGGGGATGGGGAACTGCAGCCTCATGCAGTATCCCCCACAGGGAGGAGGGAAGAGAGGGGGACAGAGAAGAGAGGGGGAGGTGAGGGATCCCTGAATTGACCTCCCAGGGAATGCCCAGCTGCTCAGCCCCACCAAAGCAGGGAGAGCTGTACGTACCAGTGCTGCAGAGCTGGGAGACATTCCATCACAGACCCACTCTCCAATCAGTACGTGTGGCTGATGGCCCTGCCCACTGACACAGAGCTCAGTAGCCCAGTCATGTGTGCACCGGAGCATTAACGCTCACCGACCGCCTCTGGAGCTGAGGCCTGTCGTGGCCGACCCAGCGCAGAGCTCTGGTCTGCACACGCTCGCTGGCCAGGCTGGGGAGACACCCAGCCGACTGTTGATGGCAGATCACAGGATCTTTAATATTGCACAAAAAAAGCAAAGATTCTGCAGATAAAACATGGACCGATGGGCCCATCAGGGTTCCTAGGTCCTTCTTCACTAGGCAAAATAAAACTGAAGCTGCAAGGCAGGCTGAGGGGTTGTTAACCAAGGGACCACCCATTGGGCGTAACTAGAAGTTCTGAGTTTTCATTACATGTTATGCTTAGTCCTCGCCTAAAAGGTGGCGTAACAACCAAATGGTCTAAAGAGAGGAGCTGTGTCAGTCGGTGAATATAATTTAAAAAAAAAAAAAAAAAAGAAAAAAGTGAGTGCGAGTGTCGCTACTACCAAAAAAAAAAAAAAAAAAAAAAAATGTATCGTGCTCTGAATGATTGCAGCAATACTACATGCATAGGATTAGTTGTTGTATGAACCCGTTCTGATTTACATCCCAGTGTCAACAGTGCGCATTTTGATTTTCCTTTTTCCTACCTAAAAACAGACACCAATTTAATTTTTTTAAATCCTGCTAAACATACCCTGAACGTGACCTTTGACCCTTACTTGACCCAAACACTAAAACCCCTTTCACACCAGGGCGTTTTGCAGGCGCTATAGCGCGAGAAATAGCGCCTGCAAACCGCCCTAAAGAAGCTGCACCATTGTATGTAGTATGAAAGCCCGAGGGCTTTCACACTACAGCGGTGCGCTGGCAGGACATCAGAAAAAAGTCCTGCCAGCAGCTTCTTTGGAGCGGGGAAGGAGCGGTGTGTTTACCGCTCCTCCACCGCTGCTCCCCATTGAAATCAATGGGGCAGCACTGCAATACCGTCGGCAAAACGCCGCTATTGCGGCGTATTGCCGGCGGTTTTAACCCTTTCGCGGCCGCTAGCGGGGGTAAAAGCGCCCTGCTAGCGGCCGAAATGCGCCGCAAATCCGGCGGTAAAACACCGCTTAAAATTGCAGCGTTTTACCGCCGACACAATGGCCAGTGTGGTGTGAAAGGGGTCTAACCCTTGCACCGACCTAGATCAAACCTTGATCTAGCTTTTTTTTTTTTTACTACACAGTTTTATTTCCACCTGCAAGGGGAAAGGGCTTCACAGTAACTGATTGCCAATGAAAAGCCATCACAGTGATCAGGTGGCCCGGAACCAGGCATTCAGGGTCTTGAACGTTAGTACGGGACCCAGGGCTCCCGGTGAGACCCTGGTTTCTGTGCCAAGAGCGCTTAGCATTTGTGGAACAAAGATGGATACTCTCACGTGGCGCCGCGAAAAAAAAAAAAAAAAAGGAGTCCAGTCTAGTGAGTCTGCATACATGCAAACCGTTGAGGGGGAAGGGGTCAAGGTAAAATACCTTTAGCACCATTCTAACAGGTATTTTTGCATATATTTAACAAATCAAAAAGATTGAAAACTATGACCTCATATTTACTATCATCGGTATTACAGAATCCAAAAGTGTAATGTTTGCCTTCAACTTTACAGAAGCATTAGAACAAAAATTACCTTCATTTTTGTGTGAACATCCAGAATATCTGGTATACTGCCAAAAATAGTCTTTATTTCTTCTTGGGCAAGAATAGGCCCACCTACTTGACCCTCCTTTTCTAGTGGAACATGAAACAGCTGAAAAAAAAAAAAAAAAAAATTATAATAAATTATACATACATACATACATACACTAGTCACCGATAAAATATTAGTGCAGAATTCTTAACCAATATCATAAACCTAACCAAAAAAAAAAAAAAAAAAAGTCTGCATCTTTACAAAACCCAAAACGTTCATGTTCAAAGCACAAGAAAAAAAATAAAACTAATATCTCTATAATATATCTATCCAAGATCGATTCTAGATGGAGATCTAGAATCTATCAACACACACACACACACACACACACACGCTGTATTTCCCTATGTGTAGTTTTACACCTAGGCCAGGAGAAAAGACAGATTGTGTACTTAGAATTACAGATTCCCCTGCGATTAATACTATGTATAAACGTAATACGTACATTGTATCAGAGCTTCATGCCTCTCTAAAGATGTATGTGCCTATTGATATTGTTGTACCTTTGTTTTATGATGAAAAATCATTAACGTTTACAAAAAACTTTATATTTATGCAGCTAGCCTATACTAAAATCTGAATGTAAAATACCTGCACAACTGTAGAGAGGATGTCAACATAATTGCTTTCAGTCTGATACAGTTCCATTGCAACTTGCCATCTTGCAGACTGTTTTTGAGGTACTGGCGTAGAGATTTTCGAAGGCCTCCCAGAAAACTTTGGTGTATCTAGAATATATATATTTTCATTGGTATCCAAACTCTGGATCCACAACAACCCATATAAAATCAGCAAACATAGGGCTCAAATGACCTTTACCTGACAGTGACTTTCCAGACTCCGGGGTGTTTGAGATGTCAAGCAGTGATCCCATAGACAGGGAATGCTCAGCTGATGGACGTTTCCGAGGTGGAAATGGGGAGATATCAGTTTCTCTAGTTATCTGCGCAAGAGTATCCTTTAATCTGCGTTTCTTACGATTACTGCTGGGAGTATTCAGTGAAAGTAGTGACACAGATTTTTTGAGTGCTGGACTGTCATGCTACACAAAAAAATAAAAAATAAAAATATATTAATTATATTAAACTACATTATAGTAAATTACAATATATAATATAATATGTGAACACATTATCTATTTTTTAAACATAGATTTGGCCAACCTACAAAATATTCCTTCCTGTACTTAACAATCACAAGTGGTTTAGTGGATAGCACATCTGCCTTGCTACACTGAAGTCCTTTGGTTTGAATGCCTGACCAGGGTAATTCCGTGTGGCATTTACAAGTTCTACCAGTTTCCTCAGGGTACTCCTTTCGTTCCACAATCCAAAACATGCTGGTAGGTTAAATGGATCCAGACTAAATTGTCCCCAATATCTATGTGTGTATTTGAGATAGAGACCTTCAATTGTAGAGCATAGACTGATGTGAATGAATAGTATGTAAAGAACTGTGTAAATGGAAAGCGCTACATAAACATAAAAAGAATAGAAATACTGATGGGTCGGTTAAAAGGATCACCTTTTATGGTTACGTTTATTTTTATTTTTTATATGAAGAAAAAAAAAAAAAAAAAAAAAAACACCTCTTACTGCAACTGCTTAGTGTTTTATATTTGCTTGTCGCTTACTTAGACATGTAGTTCTAGATAGCAACCGGGTAATCTTAAAGTCCAACAGGGTGACACACTGTAGTGGCAATTTCACTGCAGAATAAACAGCACTGTCATTCAAGTAACCCCTTTTCATTGCCATGAACCTGAAGCTAGCTCTTTTCGATCTGGCAGCAGGCTAAAAGAAAAAAGGAATGGACTTAAAGTGAATGTAAACCTACTCCTATACCCAGTGACGCGAACAGCCTCAGATGACACCGATTAAATAAATCTCCCTACATCAAAGTTTTACATGCATATCTGCTGTCTACAGCTTTATATATTAGAAATACACACTCTTCCTGTTCAGCACTGGGAGTGAAATCTTGGCATACAGCCAAGTTAGCTAATTGGATGAAAGGCACACACCCCAACGCCACATAGCCAGAGACTTGCAGAGCTGTGCCATGACAAGTCAAGCTCTCTGCTCATCTATAGCAACCTCCCTGGTCACAAATTCCAGGCTGGTTTTATCTTGGTTCACAGAGAACTTGTCAGAAGTTATGTTGCTTACAGAGTAATGAAACAGCAGAAACACACAGGACTCAGGGTTTTGGAGAGAGCTAAGTAAATACTACAGATATCTGTGCTTACGTCAAATTTCATGAATCGGGTTTACATGCACTTTAAATAGTGCATTACCCCAACTGTACAGGTTCAGCCCCCTCAAGTCTATGGGAAGTTGTAGCACGGGCAAAGGAGGACAAGATTTCTTTAGTACTGTTAAAATGCCAGGAGGCGGTCACTGTCTATCTTATCCAGGCAGGATTGAACTTAATAGCCTCACAAATGTGGCTGCCATTAACACCTGAAGAGAATTTTTTTTTTTTTTTTTTTTTACTGTTGCAAATTATCTGCCAATTCAATTTTCTCTTCATGCTTATATTGCAAGCTGGCTACCTGAAGGAGTCTGAATGTATGAGGGGTCTGTCTGTGGTGATTATCTGGTTAATGACGACGTTCTTTTAGAATTTATGGTGGAGGTATTGTGCCATTTATTTACATTTATTTTGGGTGGAATGGTTTACAAATAAAGAATTCAATTACCGTATCCCCTGGGTGTTCCTCATAGAAGAATCCTTTTGAGACCATTTGGGTCACTTTCCAGCCACCCCCCCCTCCCTCTCCCTGGTTATTCTGACCACTGTCAAAGAGGTAAGCGGGCATATGGGTGGGGGATTTACCTTAGGGCTGCCAAGAGTGTGGTAGCAAAAATGCAATCTGCTGAAGTGGATGAATGCTTTTGTATGCTCTATTCCAGGGTCCTCTTAAAGTTACAGAACTTCAAAGATTTTCAGTGTATGCTATTCACTTACACTATATTAACACTTATAATGTAATCTACACCAGTTATTAGTGAAGTGAAAAAGGAGCCCCGTTTACTATTTTATATACAAACCACAAATAAAAAAACCTTCATGGACCAGTAATGCTGAAATATTGCTGCCTTGTAAGAAACATGAACAATACAATGTTTGTTTAAACCCTTCTGAATGAAGGCAGCAAAAGGCAAATGTATGTATAATGTGGAGTGGAATTAGTAAGTGATGTTCTGAAAAGTTGCACCCTGCAGACTTTAATAAAGAGCTATCCCCTATTCTATCCAGTCTCCAGATTTCAGTTTCAAGCAGGATGCATCACTACCCAGAAACAATCATGCAATCAGGAAGACATAAGGAGACAGTTACCTTTTCAAACAGGTACATGGTTTCCCCTGCTCTGGCATCCATCTGTATACTTCCCCAAAACCACTGAGGAGATGCAAAAAATTGGAAAAAAATAAAATAAAAATAAAAAGTTAGAAAATGCAAACATTCAAAACTTGAGTGGCTTTTCACACAGCCTGCAACTCACCTCTTGCTTAACAACATACAGTTTCTTTGGTGGCTCAAAGGGCAACTCTTTCACAGAGTTTTCTTCAACCACCAGATGGGTGCACTTCTCATCTCCAACAGGTAAGAACTGCCCACCTAAGAGAAGAAAAATATATTTAGTAAAAGCAAAAGTACAATTAAAATAACTGGAACATAGATAACTAGTCGACAGCAAACATCAAAATACAGTTCTGGTCCCTTTTAGTCGATCAGAGCAGAGCTGATGACACATCCATGTACGCTCAGTTTCTGCAGTGCGGATACTGACAGAGCCCACTCTGCTCTATGGGCAGCTGGGACTAAACCGACTATTGCCCTCCAATTTGACCAGCATAGACAGAGGAAGACTGATCCTCTTCCTTTTTTTTTTTTCATAGCAGACCAGATCAAACCAGAGGTAGGCAGTGCAATACGGACGAGTCAGTTTACACTCAGCAGTCCATAGGATTAAATGGACTGTCCGATCAGGCACTCAAAAAAATATATTTAAAGAAAAAAAAAAAAAAAAAAAAAAAACACCACACACGTCAGGCAGACCTGATTGGAGCCTTTGTGTGAAAAGGGCCTTAGAATGCATAAAACCATCGCACTCCTGGCTGACAACAGCTGACAAGAACTAAAACTAACTGAAATATAGGAGTTTTATAACAGCTTACCTGTAAAATCCTTTTGTTTGAAGTACATCACAGGACACAGAGCTATAGTAATTACTATGTGGGTTATAGGTCACCTTCAGATGATGGACACTGGCACACTCTAAACAGGAAGTCGCCTCTATATAACCCCTCCTGCTACTGGGAGAGTCTCAGTTTTGTAGCAAAGCAATACATGTGTATACCAGAAAGGGGAGGAACCTCTGTCTCATGATGCACTTGAAAGAAAAAGAATTTTACAGGTGAGCTGTGATAAAATCCTATTTCTTAAAATCGTACATCACGGGACACAGAGCCATAGTAATTACTATGTGGGATGTCCAAGAGCAATTCCAACTTAGGGCAGGGAGACACAACAGAAGTAGGGCAAGATGAGCTCAGAGGACTTCTACTGCTGCCTGCAGGCAACATCCTCATGTCTTTTTACATCCACCTTATAGAATCTGGTAAATGTATAGACCGAAGACCAAGTTGCGGCGTTGCAGACTTGAGCAATGGAGGCTTGGTGATGTACTGCCGGCAAAGCACCAACAACCCTGGAGGAGTGCGCTTTGATTTGAGAGGATGGCATCTACCTCTAAACCATAAGCTTGAATGATTACTTGTCGAATCAGTTTAGAAATAGATTTGGATGCTGTCTGTCCTTTTAGGACCTTCAGGCAACAAAAACAAACATGTAGTGATTTTTCTTCAATAGAACAGGGTTCTGGAAAAATATAGAATATCCTGGTTTAGATTAAAACACAAAAAACCGACACTACCTTCAGTAGAAAGTTAGGATGAGGACGCAATACTACCTCATCCTTCTGAATAATATGGCTCTTTACAAGAAAGATAAGTCAACACAGATACCCTCCTTGCAGAAGATATGGTTACCAGAAAAACTAGTTTCCTTGTCAAAAAGATCAAGAGAACATGTATAGGCTCAAAAAAGGCTGTTTTTGCATTGCCGACAGAACTGAATTCAAGTCCCAAGGGTTCAGGGGTGACCCAACAGGGGGATTAAGCCGCGATACACCATGAAAAAAACAAAAAAAACAAAAAAAAAACCTACAAACCAAAAAATGCGAAGCAAGGGGTCGTGGAAACAATACCGATAAGGCTGAAACCTGGCCTTTGAAAGTACTCAAGGCAAGCGTAATTTCTAACCCCATCTGCAGAAAGTCAAGCATTCTACCTATGACATACTTCCCAGGGTGCCAACCCCTGTATTCATCCCAGGAGACCTATGCCTTCCAGACTCTAATATGTGATTCTGGAGGCCGGCTTCCTTGCATTAACCAAGGTAGATACCACTGAACTTGAGAGCCCATGTTTCTTCAGAATATGGGTCTCAATAGCCAACCCGTTAAATTTAGCGTTTGTAAGGTAGGATGGAATACCGGACCTTGCGAGAGATGGTCTGGTTGTGGTGGTAGGGTCCATGGGACCCCTACCGCCATTCTTATGATCTCTGCATACCAAGATCTCCTGGGCAACAAGAATCACTGACTTCGCTTCCTGCTTGATCCTGTGAAGAAGTCGTGGACACAGGCAGAATAGGAGGGAATGCATAAATCTGAAAATTTATTCCACGGGAACACCAAGGCATCTGTTCCACATGCTAGCAGATCCTTTGTCCTTGACACAAAGTTGTCGATTTCATTGTTGAACCTGGACGCAAAACAGATCTACGTCTGGGATCCCCCATCTTTGACATATTGACAGGAAAAATATTGGGGTGAAGGAACCATTCTCCCGGGAACAACTGCTGAGTCCGCCTGCCAATTTTCTATTCCTAGAACAAAGACTGCCAATAAGCAAAGTACATTGTTTTCTGCCAAAGACAGGATATGATTCACCTGTCTGGGCCGAACACACCTTCTTGTGCCCCCTTGGTGGCACTGTCGGATTGGATCCTGACAGGACAATTCCGTAAAATGAATGTTCAGGCCCTCAGGGGCAAGTGCTGTGCCTGAATCTCTAGAGTGTTAATGGGCAAGGTCATTTCTGATCTGGACCACTTCTCTCGGACAGTTGCCTCTTCCAGGACTGCTCCCCAACCTAAAAAAGGTTAGCATATACCACCACTTCCCAGGTAACTGTAGGAAGGTTTTTCCCCTTTGCAGATTTTTTGGTTATTAACCATAAACAGAGTCTCCGATGCACCTCTGGAGTCAGATACATTGGGAAATCTAAATCTTGGACCTTCTTGTTCCAAGTCGATAGGATACTGTCTTACAGCAGCCTCGATCGAAACTGAGCATAAGGAACGGCCTCAAATGAAGCCACCATCTTTCCCAACAACCTCATGCAAAGCTGAATAGAAGGATTCTTCTTTGCTTCGACCATCTGAATCAGTTCCTTTATGGCGATGATCTTGCATGGGGCAAGAATACCCTTTTCTGGGTGTATCTATGATCAGACCCAAATATTCTAGCCTCCTTCATGGTTTTAAGGACGATTTCTCTAGGTTGAGAATCCAACCTACATATTCCAGGTAGTTGAATGTGGTGACCATACTTATACTCAATTAAACCTTGGGCCCTTAATCTGGCAAGAGGAAAGGCCAGAAACTTTGTAAAAACACTCAAGGTGCAGTAGCTAGACCAGAAAGCAGAGCTACAAACTGAAAATTTTCTACCTTGAAAAAGTAAATATTACTGGTGAGTGAGGAATAGGGCACATGGGATGGTATGCAGCCTTGAATTCGATTGATGCCAGGAGGTCTCCTCGTAGGATGGAGACAACTGATTGGATTGACTCCAAAAGAAAAAAAAAAAAAAAAAGCAGATATTCAGGAAGCTGTTTAGATCTTTGACATCCAGAATGAGTTTGACATCTGAAAATCGGTTTTGCCACAGTGAAAAAAAAGGTTTGAACAAAACCAACCCCTGCTCTTTCGTGGGGACCACCATGATCACTTTTTTGCCAAAAGATAGTCCAATGCTTGAAAAAGACTCTCTCTGGATCCTTAGGAACATTTGATCTGAGAAAACGAGGAGACAGGAACTCTTGGAACTCCAGTTTGCACCCTGGAGTTAAGGAAGTCCACCATATCTCGACAATCTTTCTGCCAGACCCTTGAGAACTGCAGAAGTATTTCCCCTACTCGAGCGAGCGGGGGTGCAGAACTCGGTCAAATGAAATTAGTTTACTCCTTTTCTTAAATGGCAAAGGGATACTTTTTCCACTAGAAATTCTTTGGATGTATTACCCAAATCATCCCCAAACAGCCATTTCACTGCAAAAGGGAAGACTAGCCAGGAGCTTCATGCATGGCGCTGAGCGAAAGGCGCGAGGCCTGAAGGATAGAATCTCTCATAGTGCAAATTTAAAGCCGATAGTAGCTTGCCAGATCCTGGGCCTGAACAGGATAACCTTGAGCACCTGTTTAACTGGTCTATCAAGGATTCACCAATTACAATCAGCGCAGGCTCAACACTCAACCTGGCAGAGAAAAAATAGGCTTTTTTATACTCCTCGTAAAATCTCTGTAATTCACCGACCGACAGCTCCTCTCATTACCATTGGGTTGTTTTGCCCTATTACTGATACTAGGCATTAGTTGTAATACAACACTCAGAACTCTTAGTTCATCCCAGGGGGCAACAACCCTCCACCCTGCCATGCAGTCTTCAGTACGTCAACAAGCAGTATAACGTAAAGAAAAAAAAAAAAAAGGGAGGGGCGGGTGCTGTGTCGGTCAGTGAATTACAGAGAAAAGGATTTTACGGCGAGTACAAAAAAAAATAAAAAAATCCTATTTTCTCTTATATTCACCAACCGACACAGCTCCTCTCTTAGCCATTGGGACGTCCCCAAGCAGTGCCAAACGAGGGGTGGGAAAACAGCATAAAAACTTCATCCACCAAGGCAAGTGGGAACTATTGAAACTTTACCCACAAAAAACAGTGCATGGAGAAATCCATCACAAAACCAGGGTACCCTTAACAGGAGTGACTACCCACAACCGCACAAAAAACTGGAATGTAATGCAACAGCGCATTAACTTAATGGTACTGTGTTTTTATAGAAAAACCAGGGGAAAAAAAAAAAAAAAAAAAAAAGAAGGAAATATTGCATATTCAATTGAAACTATACAGCCGCCTGCAAAACTTTGCGGCCAAAACAGGCATCAGCCGATGCACTGAAGTCTACATTGTAGAACTTGGTAAACATGTGGACAGACGACCAGGTCGCCGCTTTACACACCTGAGCGACAGACGCTTGGTGTTGGAAAGGCCCAAGACGTCCGATTGCCCTTGTGGAGTGGGCCGTGACCGGAAAGGGGGGCACCTGCCCCTTCAGGGCGTAGGCTTGTACTACAATCTGTCTGATCCACCTGGCAATTGTGTCCGACGAGACCAGCCTTTCTTTGGACCAGCCACTGAAACAAACCGCGAGTCTGACTTCTGAAAGGGAGCAGTGGCAGACAAATACACCTCCAGAGCCCGAACCACGTCCCGAGCGTGAAGGGCCACCTCCTTAGGGTACTTCGGCTTAGGACACAGAAGGCAATACAATGTCATCATTGATATGAAAAGCCAAGACCACTCTCGGTAGAAAAGACGGTTGCGGACGCAACAGCACCTTATCCTGGTTATAACCAGATAGGGCGACTTGCAAGACAAGGCCGCCAGTTCCGAAATCCTCCTGGCCGATATGATGGCCACTAGAAAGACTACTTTCTGGGAAAGAGTCAACAGGGGAATCTCCTTGATGTTTTCAAACAGCGGTTTTTGAAGCTCCGATAACACCAGGTTCAAATCCTATGGGGGTAATGGTGAACGCACCAGAGGGACTACACGTCGTACCCCCTGAACAAAAAGGTACTAACTAGTGAGACACCAGGGGTCACTGAAAAAAAAAAAAACAATAAAAAAAAAAAAAAAAAAGACAGCCATTTGCCCCTTAACAGTGCTTAATGCCAATTTCTGGTATACTCCTTGCCGAAGAAACAGCAGGATCCTGGATATAATAAAGGAGCGCGGATGCCATCCTTTCTCCTCACACATGGAGATGTAGGCCTTCCAGGTACGATGGTATATCTTCCAAGAAGATAGTTGGGATCCCCGAGTCCGACAGACTCCAGTTCCTCAACACCTGGCTCTCAATAGCCATGCCATCAGAGCTCTCCCCAGGGGAGGGGAAGGAGGTGAGGGGGGGGGGGGGAGCTTTATTGCACCCTTCTTCACACGTGCCGCCTCCATCTTGACAACGAACGAATTGAGGACCGCCGTCAGGGTGTCCATGGGCACTGCGCAGTCCGCAGGTGACCCGGTTGCAATTGCCTGGATTTCGGGGGAGGAAACACTAGTTTCTGAAGCCATGCTGACCCTACCCTGTCTGCCACCCTAAGGGGACTTAGGACAGTGACAATCCCACCCTCCCCTACTGCCGCTGGCTGAGGGGCTTTTTCCTGCCAGACTCACCACCCTGAGGAGTTCTGCGCTATCCAGCAAGTAGTGCCTGTAGTCCCCTGTTGGCTCGCAGGTGAGGAAACAATGCTGTGTCAGTGGCAGCAGCTGCAAATGGGACTAAAACCGCTCTGAAGTATGCTCAGGCTTCAATAAAATGGCCGTTCAGCACAAACACATAAAATAGGGAAAACGGCTGTGAGAGCACAGGAGCACATGCTGCCGCTAGAGAACACTGAAAAAACTTGTTCAGGGTTCAAGAAAATGGCCACTGGTGTCCTGTATAGGAAATCACCAGGAAAATGGCCGCTGAAGCCCAGGAGAGCATGCTGCCCCTGCCCAGACCTAAAATGGCTGCTGAAGCAACTCCATGAGGTACAGGGAGAAAACGATGGCAGTGAGCACAGTGCTGTACAGGACATCAGCAAACCCTCACAGACACCTTCCAGGAGCGTGAAGAACAGGGCTCAGGACACAGCTAGCCAGCACAGCCCCCCCCCCCCCCCCCAGAAAAAAAAAAGCACAGACCGATGGGCCCGCAGGGTTCCTAGGTCCTTCTCCTTCACTAGGCAAAATAAAACTGATGACTGCATGGCAGAGTGGAGGGTTGTTGCCCAAGGGACCACCCCCTGGGCAGAACTAAGAATTCTGAGCGTTGTATTGCAACTAATGCCTAGCATCTCCTAGTAATAGGGCAAAATAATCCAATGGTTATGAGTAGGGATGATCTCAGGTGTGTTCGCATGGAACACGTGCAGAGCCTGACAGGAAGTTGGCGCAGCGCTAATCACAGGCAGCGAGACATTGCCCGATCTCTGCAGCCGCACATCTGGGCAATGTCTCACTGCCTGCGATTAGCGCAGCGCCGACTTCCTGGCGGGCTCTGCACGTGTTCCATGCGAACACGCCTGAGCTCATCCCTAGTTATGAGAGGAGCTGTGTCGGTCGGTGAATATAAGAGAAAAAGGGTTTAATAAGAAATCTAACTTTTTATCCGTTGGAGCCCTAAGCATTGTCTGCCAGACAAGTCAAACTTTTATTCACAGAGGATATAGCAGCATCAACTGCTGGTATCCCCACCTTTAGTGAATTTCTTCCAATAGGATAAAGAGTGAAAAGTCTTTTTAGGAGGGGAAAAAAACACTTATATCTGTGCGATCCCACTCAGATACAAAAAGCTTTTCCAGCAATGAATGGACAGGAATGCACAGCTTGAGGAGGCTTTAGCAAACCCAAACACTCAGTTAAGGGTAGCATAAATGTGGAGTGGACCATTCAGTAAGAAATTGCACCATCAATTTTAAAGATTGTGAAGCTGATTCCCCCGCATTTGACCCCTCAGAAGAGAGTCAGCCTCACCATAGTCCCCTGAGGGAATTCATCTTCTCCTGCCCCTAGTTCCTCAGTTTGAGGGTCTTGGGTAATGGAAGGGAACCCGTTGCATGTTGTCCCACACCGGGATGGGTTTAAAGCCGCTAATCTTTCTTCCAATTCTATCATGGCTGAGTAAAAAAAAAAAACCCACAAGGGCTCCAGTGCTGAAAACAGTTGCAAACATTTCATGGACCCGATGCTCACTCTGACCAGCCACCCCCTCAGGGGAGGATGCCATTGTAGAGATGAGTAGGCTCTCCAGAGCTTGAGGGAGACTTTTAGCCCTTTTTTTGGGGGAGTTTCAACCCCCCCCTTCTGACCATAGCCCGATGCACAAATGCAGCAGTACTAACAGTAGAAATCGCATCCATTGCTTGAACAATAGTCCAGCAACTGCTGCTGCTATTAACGCTCAGCCTGATGCTTTTAGTAAAATGTGGCAAGAGAATGCCTGTGTCTCCAACCGCTTACATGCGCCTTTTTGCTCGTGTCCCTCTGACATCAGCAGCCAGCAAAAATTGAGCTTTTAAATAATATACTCCTGCGCTTGACATTGCTGCACACTAACGCTGTGTCACACCACACACACCCTTTTCAAAAGGGGGTTTCTGCGCGCAAGCCTCACATCCAACAGCGGGGTAGCGGATGGCGAGGAGACCTGTGACAAGCCGCCGTGGGGGAGGGGAAAAAAAAAAACAGAGCGGCATCATCGATCGTTTTGGCTTCTCCCTATCCAGGGAGAGAGCTTTGTCCAGTTGGGGGTTTTTAGTGGAACACACACACACACACCTTACCAGAGGTCTGAACTGCTCGCCGGAGGGAAGCCTGCTGCTTCTGCTGACAGAGCGATTATTTTTCTTTTTTTTTTTTTAGGAAAGCATGACAAGGTACGTGCTCTAAACAGCCCCCAGTTTTTTTTTTTGTTTTTTTTTTTTAAGGAGACATTTCATAAGAAAAAAATAAATAAAAAATTCTCAGAAACCTCCACTTACCATTCCCAATGCAGGGATTTTTGTGGTAAAAACTCCACCCTTCAAGGTGGGCTCCATTACAAAACCTTCAAGAACCAGGGACCCTCAGGAGAACCCAGACTCCTAGACCCGTAAAGCACCCCGCCAGTAAAAACTTTATGGCTGAAAACACCAAAGCACTGGATCCTGGGGTCCAGCTCTCTAAAAGGAGAAGCGTTATGGGCTAAACCTAGTTTCTTCGGCCACGAGGCCGGGTACCATTCAATTCGGCTTGAAAAGACACTTTGAATGGATCCACACTTTGAATAGATCCAGCTGCATATCTAGCCCCAGCAAGGATTGCTCCAGTGGAGCTCAGCACATCTTTACTGGTGACCAACACCCTAGACATTGGCGAAAAAACAAAGGTACTCCCAATAGTTGGAGGGGTTATATAGGGAGGCAACTTCCTTTTAGGGTTTGCCAGTGTCCATCACCTGAAGGTAGCCTATAACCCACATAGTAATTACTACGGCTCTGTGCCCCGTGATGTACGATTAAAAAAAAAAAAAAAAAAAAAAAAAAAAAAAGGGACTGTGAACCTCTATAAAAAGAGCTACAAAAAACTGGTGTACATTTCTAAATTGCTCATCTTTACCCTAAAGATGGGCTCTGCCACTTAAAGACCGTCCAATCCAATGCAGGGAAATATTTTATACCATATTTGACTTTCATTGACTCCAAGCAAGGTTCAATAGCAGTTCACTAGGCATTTACGCATTTGTTAGCTTTGTGTCTGTACCTTGCATTATTGTCATCTCCTCCATGCTGACTCTGTCTTCTTCTGAAAACCCAAGAAAACTTAGTATGCAGTCCTGAAACGGGGGGACCTTAAATTCATTTTTAAATTCCTCATCTGCTGCACTGAATTCACTGCAAAGAAATAATAAAACACACATAGTAGTTTCATGTAAACAAGTTGTTCTGCAAACACTTTTTTTTGGACTGGACGTTCATACATTTTCCCCAAAGCCACATACCATTGAGGGGACTTAATTGGCTTTGGTCAAAAAAAAAAATAATAAATAAAAGTAAAGAAAAAAAAATAAAAAATATATAAAAATTACCACAGAAAGGGACACTGGATGGACAGCTGGCTCAAAAAACAATCCTGTCAAATATCAACTAATTGACATTGAATTAAACCACCTGTGCAAAGTGATGGAAAGCCTGAAAAATCTGTTGGGGGTTGAGGACAAATGCGCTTCTGGAAGAATGGTCAAACATTCCCATAGACACTCCTAAACCTTGTGGACAACCTTCTCAGAAGAGCTGAAGCTGTTTTAGCTGCAACGGGTAGGCCAACTCAATATTGAACCCTACAGGCAAAAGCCTCACACACGATTGGCTTTTCCACAGACAAAGGGTCGGACTTTTGTCCGAAGGGCATGTGCCTGGATTTTGTCTTGCATACAAACGGTACACAATTGTCAGCCCGTCAACATAGTGATGTACTATGAGCTGATAAGGAGGAAGTTCAATGGTCAGGCACCACCCTTTGGGCTCCTTCTGCCAATTTTGTGTTAGAAGTTTGGTAAGTGCCAATTCATGTTTTTCATTTAGTTTCAGAATGGCCGTTCGTCAGCCAGACATGTTGCAGAATCAGAGGTGATAACGTGTTATTTATTATTGGCCATGGAGTTATTGCTTTGACCCAAGTCCAGGAATAGGAGGAGAATTTCTTGGACCAAAAATTGGTTGTTTTATTAATCGTGACCAATTATGTCATATGCCTTTGTTGCCGGAGCTCCAGGAGAATAATCCGGATGATTTTTGGAATTCTCCGGATGACGGACCCCTGCTTTCACCAACTCTTGGCATTGTTGACCCCCCTATATTAAGAAGCAGGACACATGCATGAGGCTCTTATTTGATTTTTTGGTTAAATAATGATTTGATATGGTATATTTTCTATATTTTTGGATGCATAGAATGCATGTTTTGGTTAGGTTCTATCGGCAGATAGCATATCTATTTTTTTTTATGCATAATAAAAAAAATAATAATAAAAATGAGTGGAGAATACTACTCGGCTATGTGTTTTACTTCAAAAAACAGTATGGGAATAGGCAGTTCCATTTAAGAAAAAAAATACAATGTAAAATTAAAAAAAAAAAAAGGGACACCAACATAGTTGCATCTTTCATCTTAAAAACTATGGGATAAAAAGGTGTTGTGGTAACTTGCACAAAAAAAAAAAAAAAAAAATAAAACACCTCACACAAATATTCTTCTTGATATCACTAGAAAATAAAAGCCTTTTAAAATAAGTTTGGCAGAACTCGATCAGTATCATCAAAGCGGCTTCATTATTATCCCATTAAAGAAGAGAATGTGCGCTGCATTTTGAGATTTCATAATTTGCGACGTCATGAATGTTAATTCTCCATTACGAACACTAGTTTAGAAGACTGACAACTTCTGGCTGCCATTCCATTGGTAATATGGCGTGTGAAATATAGATATATATCTGTGTGTATGTTGTAGGGATCTGTCCCTTAAACATTCGCTTCAGTTTGTCCTTTGCTTTAACTTAATTTGGAGTGCTTCTTTAACCACTTCCATACCAGGCCTATTCTGACACTCCTCTCCTACATGTAAAAATCATAATTTTTTTGCTAGAAAATTACTCAGAAGCCCCAAACATTTTTTTTATTAGACACCCTGGGGAATAAAATGGTGGTCGTTGCAACTTTATCTCATACGGTATTTGCGCAACAATTTTTCAAACGCTTTTTTTGGGGGAGAAAAAAAAAACAAAACAGTAAAGTTATCCCAATTTTTTTGTATAACGTGAAAGATGATTTTATGCAGAGTAAATGGATACCAAACATGTAACGCTTTAATATTGCGCACACTCACGTAATTATGCCAAACTTGGTACTTAAAAATCCCCATAGGCTGACGCTTTAAATTTTTTTTACATGCAAGTTATAGAGGAGGTCTAGTGCTAGAATTGTTGCTTGAGCTCGAATGCATGAAGTGATACCTCACGTGTGGCTTGAGCAGCATTTACATATTTGGGTGGGGCATGTGTGTGCGTTTGCTTCTGAGCACGAGCTACTGGGGACAGGGGAATAAAAAAAAAAAAAAAAAAAAAAAAAAAAAATGTTCTTTATTACAAGGAATGTAAACATCCCTTGTAATAGGAATCGTTTGCGACAGGTCTTCTTTATGGAGTGATGCGGGGTCAATAAGACCCCACATCTCTCCTGCAGGCTGGAAAGCATGAGATTGGTTGGGGAAAAAAAAAAAAAAAAAAAAAATGTTCTTTATTACAAGGAATGTAAACATCCCTTGTAATAGGAATCGTTTGCGACAGGTCTTCTTTATGGAGTGATGCGGGGTCAATAAGACCCCACATCTCTCCTGCAGGCTGGAAAGCATGAGATTGGTTGGGGAAAAAAAAAAAAAAAAAAAAAAAATCACACGATCTCATGCTTAACAGCCACGATCGTGGCTTTGTTTACATCCGCGGCGCGGATGCGACGTCAAAGTCGTGCCCAGGCCTTCGACGCTCATAGAGATGACTGGTGACCAACTGGTCACCGGAAATCTCGATGTCGTCATCCGGCGCTGGCAGATTCTTTCTCCAGGTCCCCGATGGCCGCTGCTATGATCGTTCTTTTGGTGCACAGAATCGCCGTCTGAAAACAAGGATATCTGAATGACGCCTGTAGCTCATTGTGAGGGGAATATCTCCTAAACCATACAGGATACCCGTCTTTCACAGGTATCCTGTTCCCACTTCCGGGAGCCTCAGCCACAGGTATTGATGTCACTGCCCGGGCTCCCTCCTCCTTCTCCGGACACTGGGCCAGTAAGAGAGGAGCCTTACGCAGTAGGGTTTGCGGCGTGAAGCCGCAAGGCTTCACTGCCAGGTTCCCTTACTCGCAATGGAGGCGGCATGCACCCGACAGCTAATGGAATCAGCTGCTGTGCGACATCGCTGGACTCCAGGACAGGCAAGTGTCCGATTATTAAAAGTCAGCAGTATGTGCAGCTGCTTGCTTTTAATTTTTGCAGTGGTGGGCGAACCTCCACTTTAAGATGTGTACCGTATATACTCGAGTATAGGCCGACCCGAATATAAGCCGAGGCCCCCAATTTACCCCCAAAAAAACTGGCAAACTTATTGACTCGTGTATAAGCCGAGGGTGAGACATGCCTGTCCATCCCTGTGTGTGTGTCCGTCCATCCCTGTGTGTCCGTCCATCCCTGTGTGTCCGTCCATCCATCCCTGTGTGTCCGTCCATCCATCCCTGTGTGTGTGTCCATCCATCCATCCATCCCTGTGTGTGTGTGTCTCCATCCATCCATCCATCCCTGTGTGTGTGTGTCTCCATCCATCCATCCCTGTGTGTGTCTCCATCCGTGTGTGTGTGTGTGTGTGTGTGTGTGTGTGTGTGTGTGTGTGTGTGTGTGTGTGTGTGTGTGTGTGTGTGTGTGTGTGTGTGTGTGTGTGTGTGTGTGTGTGTGTGTGTGTGTGTGTGTGTGTGTGTGTGTCCAGCCTACCTTTGTCCCGAGCCTCCGTCCCATGCCTTGCCTCCGTCCCGTGCCTTGCCTCCTTGCATCCGTCCCGTGTCGTGCCTTGCCTCCTTGCATCCGTCCCGTGTCGTGCCTTGCCTTGCCCCCGTCCCGTGCCGTGCCGTCCCGTGCCCTCTTCGTCGGCGGCCATTGTAAAGTTCAAAAGCTGCGCCGCCGCCTTCGCCTGTGATAGGCGGAACACTGAATTTCCCAGCAGCCTGTGTTCCGCCTATCACAGACGTCGTATCATCCTCGTCCGTAGTACGAGGATGATACGATGTCCGTGATAGGCGGAACACAGGCTGCTGGGAAATTCAGTGTTCCGCCTATCACAGGCGAAGGCGGAGCCGGAGGCGCGGCTTTTGAATAGAATGGCCGCTGTCTGTCTGCTCGACACGCTGATCGAGCGGGCAGACAGCGATGACTCGAGTATAAGCCGAGGGGGGCACTTTCAGCCTCAAAAAAGAGGCTGAAAATCTCGGCTTATACTCGAGTATATACGGTATATTACTTACTAATAGGTGTGAAGAGTGACAAATATATGTGTATTAACAATTCTATGAAAGTGGGTTTGTCTTTAATGAGAACAAGCAAAGGGTGGACATTTTTCTATTTTATTTTTCTATTGGTTTAATATTCTAACCATTACCTGGTCATATCCTAATATATTGCATTTAAGATACTGAACCAGGTAATACAGACAAGTTATGCATTATTCTGTGGACTTCAATCTGCATGGCACCCCGCAGGGCTCTGTGTGTCGGGGAGTCTGGAACAAAGTGCTGGCGCAGGTGAGTATAGGAGGAGTAATAATTAGGGAGTGCAGTCTTGATAGAAATGAACCATTAATGGGTTGTAGTATCCTTTCATGTGTAAATCAATTATTTTGGACTGTGTGACACAAATATACTCACAGTTCATTCCTTTTTTCCCAGGCTTTTAAAATCCAGTTAGCCTTCATGATAGGAGTGCCCAGACTGACAGCAACCTATGGAGGAGAAACTATTTTGTTTGTACTTTAAACAGAGACCACCTACTACTGAATATTGCCAACATTTCACCTAACAGGCATTAAAGACAAAACAAATCATGCAGTTACTGTACATGATGCCTCTGTAGCATCAGTAAGAATGGTTTACAATTTTCTTTGTGAATAAGGGGGGGGGGGGAAACACTGCGCTAAACCATAAACATATATAAAATATGTACTACCAATGAGGAAGAAAAAGCAACAGTGACTATAAGTCAAAAATAAATGTCCACTGGTATCAGTCCACTTTAGAGGGCTTTACCTTCCAGCACCAGTTTGCAATCACAATGGCTCCTGAGTGGTGGACACATATACCATACGGCAATGCGTCGTGCGAGCTTGAGAGGCTATGGTAGCCAAAGATGGTGAATGCCCAGCTTGATGGTATCCCCCAAGATATGGATTGGATCCACGATTCCAGGCTGGCGTTTCCAAGGTGGATAGACAACCAAAATCAATCTCTCAAGGTTAATCCGAGGATGTTTGTCAGATGCCAAACATGAGAGAGAAAAAGATATGGAGGCACTCCACATAGTATAGATCAACCAATCAAGGTTTATTGAGATAAAAAAAAAAAAAAAAAAAAATCATGCAATATAAAAAGCAATATGGGAAGCAGAAAATGCTGGGCTACGTGTTTTGACTGCAACATTTTCTACTGGGGCATAACCTGACCCCCCCATAATACACACACACACACACACACACACACACACACACACACATACATATATACACATACACACACACACACACACACACACACACAAATGCAATATTGGACCATTGGGAAGGACCGCCCCCATCATGGCTGATCCGGAAATGACCCAATTCCACCCAACAAAAATGTGTATATTATTGCACCAAGTACATTCTCATTGTTAAACATAGTAATAATAGACATATTGAAAGAAGTCACCTTAATAGAAACCCAGGAAGTGTAAATACTAATACCACCACAAGTAAAATTCATATCTAGCGGCTGGAGAGCAAGTGCCAGCAACATGTCCGCTCCGTTTGCGTTCCACGCCTCAGAGGAAACCGAAAGTGACGAAAAGGTCACTTCTGCTCAAACCAACTGTTGGGCCAGTATATATAAAATCATGCATGCAGCAGTAAAGGCAATAAGTAATAGAAGGCACATCCTCCCCCTAAATCAAAAGTGGGCGAGAAGGAGGCACTATATAGTAACTGGAGCACAAACACTGTCTAATCCGTCCAGTTTGCGCTCCAAGCTTCATAAAATGGAAAGCAGAAGTGGCGAGAGCGTCACTCACCCTCACAGCCTCATTGTGAATGCCGGAAGCGACAATATGCAACGAGTGGCGTCTCTCGCTCCTTCCGTCCACACAACAAACAAAGGCAGCGTCTCCACCCAGCCACATGGAACACCAATAGAGATATAAAACACGGTAACGCCCATTGGCACTCCACCCGTCCTCAGACGTACAGCATCCACCAGGCACTGACGGGTTAGCATCAGAAGTAAGGGGGAAGATCCGTCCAAAACTTCTGTTTTTGTCATTTTTAACTATACATATTAAGTTTGTATGGTGCCTTGGGAAGTTTCTCCCTTGGGATGTTTTGGACGGATCTTCCCCCTTACTTCTGATGCTAACCCGTCAATGCCTGGTGGATGCTGTACGTCTGAGGACAGGGGGAGTACCAATGGGTGTCACCGTGTTTTATTTCTCTATTGGTGATGTCCATGTGACTGGGTGGAGACGCTGCCTTTGTTGCGTGGACGGAAGGAGCGAGTGATGTCACTCGCAGCCTTCCGGACACAAAGAATGAGGCTTGCACCGGCGGCGTGGTGGTTTGGGGGGGGGGGAGTGACGCATATCGTTGCTTCCGGCGTTCACAAGGCTGTGAGGGTAAACATTTCTGCGCCTTAGGCTGCTTTCACACTGGGGCGGGAGCAGCGTCGGTGGTAAAGCGCCGCTATTTTTAGCGGCGCTTTACCGTCGTTTTAGCGGCGGTCTGCGGGCGCTAGCGGGGTGGTTTTAAGCCCCGCTAGCGGCCGAAAAAGGGTTAAACCCGCCCGCAAAGCGCCGCTTTGCCGGCGGTATTGCCGCGGTGTACCATTGATTTCAATGGGTAGGAGCGGTATAGGAGCGGTGAATACACCGCTCCTTCACCGCTCCAAAGATGCGGCTAGCAGGACTTTTTTCACCGTCCTGCCAGCGCATCGCTCCAGTGTGAAAGCCCTCCGGCTTTCACACTGGAGTTAAAGGGGCCGTTTTTAGCGCTGTAACGCCTGAATACTGCCCCAGTGTGAAAGCAGCCTTAGCGGAAGTGACGCTCGTCACTTCCACTTTTCATTATGAGGCTTGGAGTGCAAACTGGATGGCTTAGACACTGTGCGTTTGCACTACAGTTACTATATAGTGCCTCTTTCTCTCCCAATTTTGATTTAGGGGGGAGGATGTGCCTTTTATTACTTATTGTCTTTACTGCTGCATGCACGGTTTTATATATACTGGCCCAACAGTTGGTTTGAGAGGAAGTGACCTTTTTGTCACTTCTGGTTTCCTCTGAGGCATGGAACACAAGCGGAGCGGACATGTTGCTGGCACTTGCTCTCCAGCCGCTAGATATGAATTTTACTTGTGGTGGTATTAGTATTTACACTTCCTGGGTTTCTATAAAGGTGAATTCTTTTAATACGTCTATTATTACTATGTTTAACAATGTGGATGTATTTAGTGCAATAATATACACATTTTTGATGGGTGGAATTGGGTCATTTCCAAGTCAGCCATGATGGGGGTGGTCCCTCCCAATGGTCCAATATTGCATTATTGTTTAGTCTATATATAGTGGCAATATTGGGGGGGGGGGGTCAGGCTATGCCCCAGTAGAAGACTGCAGTCAAAGCGCGTAGGCCCAGCATTTTCTGCTTCCCACATTGCTTTTTATATATCACGCAATTTTTTTGTGCGTTTTAGGCGTTTTTAAATCTCAATAAACCTTCATTGTTTGATCTATACTATGTGGAGTGCCTTCATATCTTTTTCTCTCTCATGTTTGGCATCTGACGAACATCCTCGGATTAACCTTTGAGAGATCGATTTTGGTTGCCCATCCACCTTGGAGTCGCCAGCCTGGAATCGTGGATTCTGACCGAAGTGGACGTGGATCCAATCCATACCTTGGGGGATACATCAAGCTGGGCATTCACCATCTTTGACTACCATTGAATTATAGTCACTGTTGCCTTTTCTTCTTTTCTATACGATTAAGGACTTGTGACTTTTTGCATCTTAATTCACGATTTTTTAGCGCTACACTTTTATTATTTTTTAATACAATTTTCTCTGGACTACAGAACATCCTATTCATATGCAGCACAGATGTGTAGAGGAGAATCTTTTCTGTTGTCCTTAAACTTCCTGTACTTTACAGAAGTAACATTTCTGCTCCTCTATGCAGGCAGTATTGTGAGTGAGCATAGTTACCCTAGGACAGAACGCCTGTTATTAGCAGGATCATCAGATGAAAATAGACAAACCCAGAAAGAAACTAGTGCAGAATGAATTCTGAAAGCATTGCAAAACAAACTAGACTTGTACTGTACAGTAGGACATACCCGAAATTTATCTCCATGAGTAGAGTTGGCAATAAGGTGGGTCACTTTAGAGCTAAAGTCTTTTCGTATAGTACCTCCCATATGATGTACTAAAGTTACAAGTTTTACCTGAAAGAAAGAAAGAAAAAAAAAAGAAAAAATTATGGTGCAATGCATAACATTCATACAAACATACATATAGTAGTGTTTTCTCTACAGAAAAACACAAGACATAAAGGCCATTTTCATGGATGCAGTAGTTCTAAAGTAGCTATGCATAGTTGTGCACAACAAGCAGCAAACAGTTTGAGGTTTGAATGGAAGTAGTGGTTTTTGTCCCCTGCCACATCTCTACTCCCAGTATTTTTCCATAAATTTTGTAGGTTAAAACATATGCCAGATTAATAGGAGGAACATTTTACATCTGAGGTAAGGGTACCCAGAAAAAAAAAAAATAAGTCTTCCAGTGAGGAAATCATGTTAGGTTATCCACTCTTGAGTGCTTCTGAATCTTTTTGGATGGGCCTAAACTGGTACAGCCAATTGAAATGTACCATATTCTGCACTATATCCTGGTCAAACCAGAAGGCAGGCTATTAACTGGCATATGGAGCGTGACTGTGGGGTCTTGCCATTAGGCACTGAGTCAAAGCAAAGAAATGGTGGAAGACACCAGGATAGAAAGAAACTAACAGCAAAGAAGAGCAGAAAGGAAGGTTATGAAATATTTTGCTGATATTTAGGATAGAGCTGGAAAGAAGCGATGGCAGTAAAAAGCAGGTCTTGTAGAATAGATCTGTATATGTTGTTGCCATCAGCTTTTCCCAAGATTTTAATACCCAGGAGGAATTGCAGGAAAAAGTAGAAAAAAAAAAAAAAAAAAAAAAAAAAAAGGGAGGGAGGGAGTTGGAGCCTCAAAATATGGCATTTACAGTTGTAGTAGTAGTAGTAGTGGGGTGGACACCTAAATACCGGATGTAGTTTTGTGCCCTCATTTGGGGAAATTAGTTTGAAATTGTAAATCATGTAGAGGGGGGATAGCCTCCACAGCAACACAAACAGCAGGCAGCACACTGCTCTCTCTGCTGGAAAATATTTCCTTGCCAGCCATCAAAATTGTCCGTTTGTGGGGGTTATAAAATATCTACCCTTCTGAGGTACTATCCCCTTTAAAAAATATAGATTAAGATTCAAGAAATTGTGTGGCACTTTAAATATACCTCCTTGGGTATAATATAAGCAGAGACACTGGTTATACAAAAACATTTTTATTGAAAATATCACAAATATAAAAAAAGTTTAAAGCGCATATGCACAGGTTAGTCACCCAAGATAATGTCTTTCCTGGCTTTAGGATCCATGTCTTTAAATAGTTTACATTTTTAAATATAACCAGTTGGTCTCTTATTATACCCAAGGCAGTACATCTTGATAATTGGCACAGTATAGGGTTCTGGGCCAGGCTATGGTACAACAATGGATTTCAATTTGGTACGGGAAGGGGTTGAGGAACAGAATGGGGAAACAAACATACCGTATATACTCGAGTATAAGCCGAGATTTTCAGCCTCTTTTTTGAGGCTGAAAGTGCCCCCTCGGCTTATACTCGAGTCACCGCTGTCTGACTGCTCGATCAGCGTATCGAGCAGACAGACGGCGGACATTAAAATTCAAAAGCCGCGCCTCCTTCTCCGCCTCCGCCTGTGATAGGCGGAACACTGAATTTCCCAGCAGTCAGTGTTCCGCCTATCACGGACATCCGTTCATTCTCATACTACGGACGAGTATGAGAGGATGTCCGTGATAGGCGGAACACAGGCTGCTGGGAAATTGAGTGTTCCGCCTATCACAGGCGGAGGCGGAGAAGGGAGGCGCGGCTTTTGAATTGTAGAATGGCCGCCGAGAAGAGCGGCGATCCTGGAGCGGCGATCCATCGGCACGACACGGGACGGAGGAGGCACGGGACAGAGGAGGCACGGGACAGAGGAGGCACGGGACAGAGGAGGCACGGGACAGAGGAGGCACGGGACAGAGGAGGCACGGGACAGAGGAGGCACGGGACAGAGGAGGCACGGGACAGAGGAGGCACGGGACAGAGGAGGCACGGGACAGAGGAGGCACGGGACAGAGGAGGCACGGGACAGAGGAGGCACGGGACAGAGGAGGCACGGGACAGAGGAGGCACGGGACAGAGGAGGCACGGGACAGAGGAGGCACGGGACAGAGGAGGCACGGGACAGAGGAGGCACGGGACAGAGGAGGCACGGGACAGAGGAGGCACGGGACAGAGGAGGCACGGGACAGAGGAGGCACGGGACAGAGGAGGCACGGGACAGAGGAGGCACGGGACAGAGGAGGCACGGGACAGAGGAGGCACGGGACAGAGGAGGCACGGGACAGAGGAGGCACGGGACAGAGGAGGCACGGGACAGAGGAGGCACGGGACAGAGGAGGCACGGGACAGAGGAGGCACGGGACAGAGGAGGCACGGGACAGAGGAGGCACGGGACAGAGGAGGCACGGGACAGAGGAGGCACGGGACAGAGGAGGCACGGGACAGAGGAGGCACGGGACAGAGGAGGCACGGGACAGAGGAGGCACGGGACAGAGGAGGCACGGGACAGAGGAGGCACGGGACAGAGGAGGCACGGGACAGAGGAGGCACGGGACAGAGGAGGCACGGGACAGAGGAGGCACGGGACAGAGGAGGCACGGGACAGAGGAGGCACGGGACAGAGGAGGCACGGGACGGAGGCTTGGGACACAGGTAGGCTGGACACACACACACACACACACACACACACAAGGCTGCACGGACACACACACACACACACACACACACACACACACACACGGATGGATGGATGGATGGGATACACACACACACAGGGATGGATGGATGGATGGATGAATACACACACACACACACACACAGGGATGGATGGATGGATGGACGGACACACACACAGGGATGGATGGATGGATGGATGGATGGACACACACACAGGGATGGATGGACGGACACACACACAGGGATGGACGGACACACAGGGATGGACAGCCATGTCTCACCCTCGGCTTATACACGAGTCAATAAGTTTTCCAGTTTTTTGGGGGTAAATTGGGGGCTTCGGCTTATATTCGGGTCGGCCTATACTCGAGTATATACGGTAATGAAAATCCTAATATCTACATGTTGGCCATCAGATCAACCAAGAAAAAAAAAAAAAAAAAAAAAAAGTTTCAGGACAAGTTTGATAACTGGAGAAGAGCAGGCAGAGTTATCAGGACAGATAGAGAACTGACCATGATGTGCTCTCCTGCCTAGTGTGGTCAGTTTCTAAAAGAAAAGCAGAGGGATTAGCAGGAATAAAAAAATAAAAACCTCACACAAGTACATGTTACAACAGGCACATATCAGGAATATGAATGTTGGTTTTGCATATTCTTAAGATGGCCTTGGAACCATTACCTTTCCCTTTTTAAAGGCGTCCGTTTTGTTTTTTTAATCATTTAAAAATTACATTAAGATATGAACTTTCCACTGTATTAGCCTATAAACCATACTGATGCTATTATTTCTGTGTATGAGTAGCTTTAGAACAGAAATGCTTCAGGCTTTAGCATTATTATATCTGAACTGATGTCTACAGCAATCTGAATATCCATCACTTCTTTCTCTAGAAACAAACTCATTGCTCACAAATGCACAGAAGGAAAAAAAAATAAAAAAAAACTCAAACTCACCAGTTCTTCTTTTTTTCTGAAGCCAGTAAAGCACAGGACAAGATTGAGCATGCTGGCACAGTACAGAGGTCTAGATGTAAACGGTAAAGACTAGAAAAAGAGGGAGAGTAACAATTCACTTTCTTTAAAGACGCATTAAAAAATAAATAAAAATCTGTCAGGGTCAAGATATAGAACATGTATGAAAAATAAAAATTTGCATAGAGGATGGGTAAGCAGCCAACATGCCACTAGAAGTAGCCTGCAAAATAAAACAAACAAAAAAGTGTTGCTCTGAAGTGAGCCGTTAGGCCTCATGTACACTGCTGCTGGTAAACTGACGTTTAGGGGCAGTTGCGCATTTTTTTGAACTGCTCCTGAACTCTCCTCTATGTTATCTTATCAGTACATGTACGCAGGGTCATTTATAGTAATTTCTAGGTAGTTGCGTTTAGAGGCTTTTTTGGAACCCAAAAATGCATTCAGAAGCTGTGTTTAGAGGCATTTCAAATGCCAAACGAGGCTACTCGCAATTAGGTCTAGTAGCATTTTAAAAAATGGAAACATTTTATTACTTTTGAGCCTGGAAAAAGCTAAAAACACACCAAAAACGCAATTATCACTGTATGCAAGCTCGATATACACCATGTGATGTCCCCCTCATCAACAAATTATGCTGTACAATACAAGACTTGCATTGCTTGAAACTGAAGTTGAATAGCAATTTCACTCACCCGTCAACCATTGAGAATTTTACCCGATGACCCCCACATTGAGCTTGAGACCCTAATGTCTGGCTGTTTGCATTTCTTTATGATCCAACATGTTATAAAGTTTTCCAGCTATCTAATGATACATACAATGGTCTCTTCCTTCCCCACAGCCTATAACCCTATATCAATCTCTCACGTCTTATGCAAAATAGATGGGGGGGTCTAACCTTTTCCAAGAGAATGTCAAAGGTGGCAAATGCATGTAAAATTTAAAAACAATTATCTGGGTAATTAAGCAGCTGAACATATTAGAAAAGTATCCTGTGGACATGCGTTGAGCCATCAATGGATGTGTCCAGTAGCGACAAACTCTTGTTCTCTCACACAATATTCTAAGTCTTTGGAGCCTCAGCAAAAGCATCAGAAGCATTTCCTCACACATGCCAATATTGAGATCCATATTAAACCAACCAATAAATAACAGCTAACTACAAGCACACTGCTTTATCAGCTGCTACTCACACTGTTCTCTCACAGAATGGCTGAAATAGTTAATACTGGTTTTTAGTGCTTTCTAATCATTTGGAAGGGTCTCCCAAGGTTATCTTAAGTAAAACACAACTTTTAAACTCTGCTAAAGACATGTTTTTTTAAAACATGGATTACTAGCTGTGATGTTCCAGTGTTCAGGAGAGGTTGAGAAACTTCCCGTGTACATGGAGCCCAAGTGAAACAAAAAAGTTGCAAAAAAAAAATAAAAAAAAAAATAAAAAGAAGAAAAAAAAAAAAAAGGTAATTGGAAAAATGCAGCGACATCGATGAATATAAATCAAACAAAAATGTAAAATTGCAATGCAAGATTAAAAACATCTAAGCCAAGTCTATATAGAAAAAAAAAAAAAAAAAGTGAAAGTCTCTTGTACGGTCCCAAGGTGGATCTTGAAGGTAAAAATCAAAGTGGTAGTAATCACGCACCATATAGCACATGGGTCAAACAGGCAGTCTTGAGGAATCGTCTTAAAACGGGATAGCACGCTAATGGAATAGTAAGAAAATTCTACTCAATGATAGACCGGGATGCAATCTTGGGCTCCAAAGTATGTGATAAATCACATCATATGGTGTGCACGAAAAACAAATGATCCGCACATAGTGCGGTACTGTATTGCTGCAAGTGTAAACCCCCTTTTTTAGGCCATTAAACGTCATACAGTATCACACTGTGTGCAGATCATTTGTATTTAATGCACACCATATGTAATTTAAAGTCATACTTTGGAGCCCAAGTTTGGATCCCTGTCCATCAGGTGGAATCTTTACTACTACTATTGTTCCATTAGTGTGATATCCTGTTTGAGGCAATTCCCTCAAGACTGCCTGTTTGACCCACGTGCTATGCGGTACATGTGTCCACCAAATCAGGTAAGCGTGATTACTACCACTTTGATTTTACCTGCAAGATCCACCTTGGACCGCACAAGAGACTTTCATTTTGTTTCGATATGGACTTTGCTTAGAGGTTTTTAATTACATGTTGGAATTTTTACTTTTGTTTGTGATTATATTAATTTATCACTGTGATTTTCCATTTATCGTTACACAATTTTGATTTACTTACTGTTCACTTTAGTGTCACATTTTTGTTTTTTTATAGAGATATAAAAGCTGCCAAGATTTTAAACCCTTTGTGCCTAAGGGTAAAACAAATGTTAACGCCCGAGTAGGCGTCTGATGTGTTTGTAAAACTGTATATATCACCACGACTACATTGTGTATCCAGGTGGATTACACGGCATTTGTTCAGGACAAATGAGGCTCTCATTTGGTGGTAAATGTTGACCAATATCTCAACTTTTTTTTTTTTGTAATAAAAAAAAAAAAAAAAAAAAAAGAAGTAGTATCTATAAATATTTTCTATTTTTATTTATTTAGCTGTAATTCCATAACCTTCCACCAACGAATGACCCAAAATAAAAAGTCTCCCGCTCCGGACGACCGCAGCGATTCCACATGTGTAGGTCAGTTGTTGTATGTACCCATAGTACAGCCCAGAAACAATAGTATGAATTTTGTGCTTTTTTTTTATCCTACCTAAAAACACACTGACCAAAAAAAAAAAAAAATCCTGCTCAAAATATATATCAACTGACCGTGGACCCTTACTTGGACGCAAACACTAACCTTGGCACTGACCCAGATCAAACCTTGATCTAGCTATTCTATTTTTTTTTTTTTTTTTTAAAGATACTTTTTTTTTCTCCTTTCTGCAGGGAGAGGGCAATGTATCTTTCCCCTCTATTCACAAAGAGAAACACAGGCGTGGGATCCACAGTGACTGATCACTGTGATGGTCAGAGGGTATAACAACAATCAGGTGGCCCGGAAAACAAAACTCTCTGGGTACTGATAGTTAGTATGGGACCAAGGGCTCCTGCTGAGACACCAGGCTCTGTGCTGTGCAGCGCACTCCCAGCACAGACAGATACACATATGCTGCCCCCACGGAAAAGAGCCCAGTCCAGTGGGGCCGTATATACACATACAGTTGATGTGAAGGGATTATAAAAGCAGGACTATAATCCTCAGCCTTGTTTCCTGATCTAGCAATTCTCCGACCTAGAATAAGTATACAGTTAGATCTGACTATAATTAGTTGGTTATATTCTTGTTCCACTTTATCACTAGTGAAGCCAAGTGAACTGTCCTGAATAGTGGTGCAGGCAGGCGAAAGGGAAAAAAAAAGGGTTTATTTGGTGCACGTGTCATCCTGGCGCACCCGTCAGAGTCAGCCCCCAACCCACAAGAGTCATGAGATGCAGCCTCACCAGTGCCTGGCATCACAATCTTATGCTGTGCCACAGAGCTGGATCTGAATCACTGTGTAGCCGATGTAACGATGTCCCTCTTGTGATAGACGACACACTAATCCAATGCTGGGACTTATTGTGCCGTGTGTCATAGGAGGCGGGACATCGGCTTCACAGCCATTCAGATCCAGCTCTGACACAGCATCAGATCGCACTACCAGGCAGTGGCAGGCTGCACCTCATGGGCACTGATGAGACCGCATTGATCTCTTGTATCATGTCTGCAGTCTGACCATTTCCTTTACCATGTCTGCTAGAGGTGCACAAAATGGAAATTTTTCTAACAATATTAGCAATGTATTTAAGTAAGATTTCCGATATGATACAAGAGATGGGCAGAGATTGCATTTTTCTTCGTAGTCTTATTTTTAACCAGTTACATAGTTCCATGTTTGATTTTAACAGAAAGTAACAGTATCAAATGTTAAGTGGCTATATACTGTAGTTAATAAGTTGTACCTCTCCCTTCTGTGCACAATACAGGATGATTGGTGGACCAACCACTCTGCAGTCAGCTTTATACAGATATTGGAATGAAGGATGCTGAAAATCTGAGATGACAAACACATTCTCGAACTCTGGGGCATCGGTTTCCACATACTCTTCCACTGCTTCAGTTATGATGTGCGGGAGTTTGATTTCCTGCATTTTCATAAAGGAAAAATCAACTCGTTAGTACACTGGGACTTGCAGTGCATGCCATAATATAATAAAACACATTACAAGGCATTTTAACTCAACCTTTGTGGATGTTTGCACTTCCTATAAATGCCAAATACAAACCAACAAATATTCTCCAAGGTAGTCTATTCCTCTGCAATAAATCACATATACAAACACGTGCTGATGGTGTGTCCTTGATGCCCTGTGGGAGGGCGAAACGTTGACGCCGTTTCCGGGAATACTGACGTCAGTTCCGGTCGTTTGGAACGCATGCTACCAACGACGGTTTCGTAAGATCTGTTCCATGCTCATTGCTCGTTATAATACCTCTTTTTGTAAGTGCCCATCTTTTGTTTAAATTAATCTATTTTTAATGGTACTTCACTGTTAGTACCATTTTTTACTTCTGGGTACGTGTCTATATAGCTCAAACTCTTCATTGAGGAACCCTGGATCTGCTGACCTGGCTTTCCACACACCATCCTAAAGACACCCATACCAAGCCTAAACTGACCCTCCAGACTGAAATGCTGGGGGTCACGTGGATCTGTTGAGTGGGGACACATTAGGGGGTGTTGTGCACCTGAAGTTTTTCACATATCTTTCTTTGTTCACTTTGGATTGGAGCACCGTGAGTTACTGGTTTTGGACTGTGTTGGTTTATCATATTTTTGAACTTTTATTCAGTATGTTTGCAAGCGCTGTATTTATGTTTTATAATAAATCATACCTTATAAAGCTTTAAAATGATAAACTATACACAGTTCAGGTGATCATTTTGGTTCTACACATCTTTCTGCCACAGATTGAAAATAATCACCACAAAGTACAGTAGATGGCATTTATCATACTATAAATGACAGCTACATTAGAAAAAATAAAGTCTCCTAAATGGTTAGTGTAAAAAGGAATGAAGGTGGCAGGCTGGATTGATTTTTTTTGAAGACTCCCTTTAAACACATGACTATACCACCCAACATGCCATCTCCACTTTCTCTATTTGGCTTCTATGAGGCATCTATAAAAATTTACCCACAGCCTTGGTGTGAATTGTGATGTTAGATCAATCTGTTCCATTCGGTTCTAATAGAAAACTGACAGACATTAATTTCATGTACACTTCAGTTGTTAGAGGGCAATAATGTGGCCCCTATGTATCAGAGGAGTCCTTTTTTGCCTTTTTTTTAGTGTGGATACATTAATTATGCTTAATAAACTACTGTGTTTAATGATTTAATAATTTGCTGACATTGTTATAAGTGTAAGAGGTCTAGTATTCCAGTCAGCTGCATGAACTCATGCTGAATGTTTCCCAGCTCCCAAGAAGCAATACCAGCAAATCGGACCTTTGTAGCTGTATAGAACTACAGATTGATATGTGACAGTGTGGCACTCTCAAGACACAACAGGGTTGATTTACTAAAAATGGAAAGTGCAAAATCTGGTACAGCGCTACACAGAAACCAATCAGCTTTCAGTTTTTTTTTTTTTGTCAAAGCTTAGATGAAAAAGCTGAAGAACCCGATTTTCTATCATGCACAGCTGCAAAAGATTTTGTACTCTGTTTTAGTAAAATCAACCCCATAGTGTTATTGTTAGATCATGCAGCTGGCAGGGTAGGAATGGTAAAACCTTTCTTGGCCCAACACCTAACTTCCAAGGTCTAAAATCTTCAAAGGGTTAAAAAAGGACTATACTAGTAGAAACCATTATTAGCTGTACTATTTTTGATCATCATCAAGTAGATATGAAAATATCAGCAAAATAGACTGATTACACACATACTTGATTAAACCCAAAAATGCCTAGTTCCCTTTACATGACTGTAGCCATCTTGGTAGGAATTTCTGATCCCACCATGTTGCTTTTCAAAATACCTGAGTGACAACGTTACTACTGTCTTGCTGCAATGCATCTACACAATGCGAGTGGCTAAATTTACTCACCTGCTAAATATACAGAAAAAAAAAAAAAAAAAAGAAAAAAATGATGAAGGGAAAGTGGGTAATTTAGAGTGCGTAGCATACTGAAAAACCTAAATTCAGCAAGTAGCAGCGCTTTATTTCCATTATTAAAAAGGTTCAAGAAGTAATTTATAAACTTGGGTAAAAGTCAGAATCAGAAAAATTTCAGGACATAGTCAAGAAAAAAATAAAAAATAAATAAAAATAAATGATATTAGTAGCAATAAAGACACTAACGTTTCTGCGCACTGTGACCCTACCTACCAGTACTTTAACAATGGTTCCCACCAAACCTGAAATAAGTGAATCAATCAAATAAAGCTCAAAAAAATAAAACCCCTACAAAAAAATTGTGCATGTGTGACCTTTTAAGAAAATCATTACAAACAGGGATTTTAATGCAAAACTAAGCATACATGGTGGTTTATTTACTAAAATCGGAGTGTGCAAAATCAGGTTAACAGCTGTGCATACATAGTAGTCAGCCAGCTGGTAACTTCAGCTTATTAAAGTAGAACTATAGGCAAAACAATTTTCTTCATTTTGGATAGAGCAAGAGTTCTAACCAGTCAGATTTTTTTTTTTTTTTTTTTTTTTGGCCGTGTCCCATTGCAGAGATTTCCCTTCACTTTCTGTCTTATAGTCAAACAGGAAGTGAGAGGAAATCCAGGTCACCAGAACTAGTCCCCAATGGAAGATTTTCCCTCCATTAATTTTCACGAGAAAAGGCAAAAAATATGGGATTTTCCGTTACTTCCATTGATAACGGTAAACAGGACAAAGAGGGTAGATCTCCTTAAGTGTCGCAGAAAGAAAATAAATAAATAAATAAATAAAATAAAACACAAGTATTCTAATCCCTTTCTACTATATCCAAAAAATAAAGGTTTTGGCTTTAGTTATACTTTAAAGTGTTACTAAACCCACAACAGTAAAATCAGTATGTATATGCAGTAAAGCATGCTTGTTATACTTGGTGTGGAACCTAAGGGGTTAAAGAGGAAGTAAACCCTAATGGGTTTACTTCCTCTTTCATTCCCTGCAAAGGCAAATTATAATGGACTACTATGCATCGCATAGTAGCCCATTATGTGTCACTTACCTGACACAGGAGCCAGCGATGTCACCGCTGTCCCCTGTAGTCCGGAGCATCCATCTTTTCGGTGGGGTCTCACAGCTCCGCCGCTGTCATTCGGCGGAGCCGCGTTGACGTCACTCCTGTGCATGCGCACGGGAGCCGACGCGCTTGGCAGCTCTGTTGTTGGAAATGCCGCGCTCAGTGCGCCGCTGTCTACGGCGCATGCGCCGTAGACAGCGGTGCCTGTCTTCGGGCAAATATCTCCTAAACCGTATAGGTTTAGGAGATATTTCTTGGACCTACAGGTAAGCCTTAATCTAGGCTTACCTGTAGGTCAAAGTGGTTTGTAAGGGTTTACAACCACTTTAATCCTCTGCATTGTGTAAAAAGGCTGTTTGATCTTGTCTCATTTGATCATCCCCTTCCACTGTCCCCAATCCATTTCCTGATAAGACCAAGCATTTAGAGGCACTTGGCACATGCTCAGTTTGGTGTGTATTGCTAGAGTTCTCTTTTTTTCTTGGGAGGATGCATGTGATCAGCACAAGGCCAATCAGCACGATCTGGACAGAGGGTCAGGTGTGAATTTTTGTCCCTGAACCCAAAAATGCACAGGATACTTTTGGAATCCGCTCCGTGGCCACCCTGGACCTGTGTGAACCTGCTCCATTGAGAGCAGTCACTCTCGACTGTCCCACGAGTTGGATGCGGAAAAAATCTCATCCAATTCGCACATATGTTAACCAAGCCTCAGTAAATCAACCCCATTGTAAAGTACAAACCAAAGTCTCTTACCCATCTCAGCTTCAGGCAATCTGTGCTCTCCAACCATATATTTTGCAGTGCAAATAGATATAAAAAAAAAAAAAAAAAAAAGCACACACACACACTATACATTGGTGCCTCAGAGTAGTGTTCCAGTGCTCTACCTCATTAAGAATTTATCTCAATATATAATCACAGAATTCCTGTGCCAAACATCACCTAGATATCCTCATCGATGGTGGGCGTTGGCTCACCTAGAGAGAAGGGCCCTGCAATTATTGGCGTTCATCAAGCACAAAGGAGACCCAAATAATTAAATATGCTGCCACTGCTTCGCCCTCCAGATTCTAAGCGCTTATGTTCTAGGACAGTGATGGCGAACCTTGGCACCCCAGATGTTTTGGAACTACATTTCCCATGATGCTCAACTACACTGCAGAGTGCATGAGCATCATGGGAAATGTAGTTCCAAAACATCTGGGGTGCCAAGGTTCGCCATCACTGTTCTAGGAAGTTATGCAGCTCTGAATAACTTCAAGGTCAACTCTACTTCCATTTCACAAATCATACTCAGAAAAACAAGGAGACTCCTAGTGCTCACTGAAACAATGATTTATTGTAGTACAAAAAAACTCTATAAAGATGCAACACATCCGAAGATGAATCAATCCATCAGAAGAGAGTCAGAAACAGCACATAATATTCTAATTATAGACAATCACAATAGTGTACAATGAATGGTAAGATACTTCCTCAATAAATTTATAATCATATAAATTCACAATGTATATATGTTGAGTAGATTACAAACTCTGTCTCATTTTATGTCCATCTAGAAATTAGCGCTTGATGGTGAGTTTATTAATCTCGCAATAATTCAACATAGTTCGTTAAACTCTTGACATATATTGCACCATTGCCCGAAATACACCTCCACGCGTGCACACATGCAAACACCGCAGAAAGTCGGTGCCAGTGAGGAGTCCCCCTTAGGTATTTCTCTTACCAGACTCAGCTGGTTTCACAGATCTTATCAAGAAATCCTGTTAGATGTAAATGCACGTTTCCTTTCCCTTCATATACCGCACCACTCGATCTCCGGAAGAAGGATAATTACAAAGAAAAGCACATATAGTGTAATTCCATTAAACAAACAAGGTGCTTTATTAAATTAAAAAAACGTCAAACATTGCACTCACAAACGTTAAAACTTTCAAAACGTAGATTCAATACATGGATTATCAGCTAGGCTCAGATAGGAACAGCTAGGTTACAGGATGGTCCTACCGCCCTCAGCAATGGATCGCTCCCCGCTGATATCTCCCAGCTCGGTCCCTCTCCTCTTATCTCTCCTATCACTCCTGCTGTGTTAAACTCGTATGGTTCCACCCTGACACGTTTCGTCGTATTGACATCTGAGACCGAGCCGGGAGATATCAGCGGGGAGCGATCCATTGCTGAGGGCGGTAGGACCATCCTGTAACCTAGATGTTCCTGATAATCCATGTATTGAATCTACGTTTTGAAAGTTTTAACGTTTGTGAGTGCAATGTTTGATGGTTTTTTAATTTAATAAAGCACCTTGTTTGTTTAATGGAATTACACTATATGTGTTTTTCTTTGTAATTATCCTTCTTCCGGAGATCGAGTGGTGCGGTATATGAAGGGAAAGGAAACGTGCATTTACATCTAACAGGATTTCTTGATAAGATCTGTGAAACCAGCTGTCTGGTAAGAGAAATACCTAAGGGGGACTCCTCACTGGCACCGACTTTCTGCGGTGTTTGCGTGGAGGTGTACTTTGGGCAATGGTGCAATATATGTCAAGAGTTTAACAAACTATGTTGAATTATTGCGAGATTAATAAACTCACCATCAAGCGCTAATTTCTAGATGGACATTTGCTAGATGGACATAAAATGAGACAGAGTTTGTAATTTACTCAACATATATACATACATTGTGAACTTATAAGATTATAAATTTATTGAGGAAGTATCTTACCATTAATTGTACACTATTGTGATTGTCTATAATTAGAATATTATGCGCTGTTTCTGACTCTCTTCTGATGGATTGATTCATCTTCAGATGTGTTGATTTATCTTTATGGAGTTTTTTTGTACAATATTGATAGGGCTTTATTTTGTATAGAGCCCGATTTAAAACAGCTGCTTAAGAGGAACGTAATTCCACAGCCCCCAGAAGATATACACACATCTTAGGGTGTAAGCGCTTGTCTTTTTACATCTGGCAGGGCAGTACTAGTTGTGAGAAAGTTGGGGAATTTGAATGATTTATTGTAGGATAAAAAACAAATTGCATGGTACAGCAGAGCAGATCACAGAAATGTACACAATGAACCATGTGCATGGAGGCAATGTACAGCACTCATGCTGTTGCAGACAGCTGACAGGGACAGCAAACCTCCACTGACTGCGGTAATGTCAGCAGAGACGCCATCTTACGCATTGCATCTGTAAAGAATACATAAGTAGAGTCTCTGTGGTGAGGTGCTCATGTTTGATGGAGGTATGCTGTCCCAGTCAGCTGTATGCAGCAGCATGGGTGGTGTGTGCTGCCTCCTTGCACATGCGATTGCCCGATTTGCTCCACTGTACCTTGCAATAAAATTGTTTCTAACCCTACAATAAACAGTTACAGTGAGTACTATGAGTGATGGTCAAGTGAAGGAGTTTTAACTCTTAAACTGTCTCAGATGAAACAGATATCCCTAAATAATTTTTACATGCATATTTGCCGTCTTTCCCTTTCTATATTCTTTAGAATTTTTACATTGTGTTAGATTTTCACTTCCTCATTCAGCACTGGGACTGTAGTCTTGGCTTACATCGGGAGACATTGGAGGAATGTCTCCCCCCCCCCCCCCACATAGTCATAAGAACAAAAAGATTTCAGAGCTGTGCTGTGACAAGACAAGCTCTATGCTAATTTATAGGCCTCACCCCCGACAAACTTTAGGCTGCTTTCATCGCCCGTCTGAGAACTTGCCAGAAGTTATCACGCTAACAGGGACTCTGGGCTTTAGATAGAAATAAGTAAACACTACAGATGTGCCCAGCTCAAAATTTCATGGCTCGGGTTTACATCTACTTTAAAGGTTCCCAGAGCTGTAAAACTTCCTGGAATATAAGAGCCTAAAATCCAGAGGGGAAGCAATGGAGGAATATTAACCATTTGGGTTTCCTTCAGGTTTGATGACCTCCTATTAGAGGGACCTTCTCTCTATGCAAGGAAAAACCCTCAATAGTCTGCAAGCTATTAGAGGAAATTACGAGGGACTATATAGACAAGATTTAGTAGTAAAAACCATCATTAGCAGTAATCAGCATGTCTTCATGAAGAATAGTTCTCGCCAAACCAATATATTAGCCTACTATGAAGAAGTGAGCTGGCATCTAGATAAAGGAAGGCCTATGGATGTGGTGTATCTGGATTTTGCAAAGGCATTTTATACAGTTCCCCACAAGCATTTACTGAACAAACTAAGGTATGCAAGCATGGACCATAGGGAGAGTACCTGGATTGAGAGCTGGCTACAGGGCCGAGTCCAAAGGGTGGTGATAAATGAGGTATACTCAGAATGATCTGGTGTGGAAAGCGGTGTCCCCAAGGATCTGTCCTGGGACCAAACCTGTTTAATTTATTCATAAAACAATCTAGAGGATGGGATAAATAGCTCAATCTCAGTACTTGCAAATATCAAGGGCAATAATGTCTACGCAGGATGTGGAAACCTTGCAAAAAGACCTAAACAAATGAATGGATGGCAAATGAGGTTTAATGTTGAAAAATGTAAAGTAATGCATTTGGGTGCCAAAAATACGAACGCGGGTTACTAGAACCCCTAGCCACACAGGACAGGACAGAGAAAAAATAAATAAAAAAAATAAAAACCACACACACACACACACACACACACTAGGTTGAACTGGGTGGACTGGTGTCTTTTTCAACCTCACCAACTATGTAACATATCTAGGTGGTGTATGGCACAGGAATTCTGTGATTGTACATTAAGATACATTGTTAATGGGTGGAGCACTGGAACACTACTCTGAAGCACCAACACTACATAATATGAATGATGTTCTTTGATGGACTTTTGTTTAGTATTTATTTGCACTGCAAAATACAGTATCTCACAAAAGTGAGTACACCCCTCACATTTGTGAAAATATTATAGCTTTGCATGTGACAACACTGAAGAAATTACACTTTGCAATGTAAACTAGTGAGTGCACAGCTTGTATAAACAGTTTAAGTTTTCTGTCCCCTCAAAATAACTCACACAGCCAATAATGTCTAAACTGCTGGCAACAAAAGTGAGTGCACCCCTAAGATAAAATTTCCAAATTGGGCCCAAAGTGTCAATAGTGTGTGTCACAACCATTCTTTTCCAGCACTGCCTTGGGCATGGAGTTCACCAGAGCTTCATAGGTTGCCACTGGACTCTGCTTCCACTCCTCCATGACGACATCACGGAGCTGGCGGATGTTAGAGACCTTGCACTTCTCCATCTTCTGTTTGAGGATGCCCCACAGATGCTCAATATGGTTTAGGTCGAGACATGCTTGACCAGGCCATCACCTTTACCCTCAGCTACTTTAGCAAGGCACTGGTCACCTTGGAGATCTGTTTGGGGGCGTTATGTTGGAATACTGCCCTGCGGCCCAGTCTCCAAAGGGGGGGGGGGTGAAGGAGGAGATCATATGCTCTGCTTCAGTATGTCACAGTACATGTTGGCATTTATGGTTCCCTCAATGAACTATAGCTCCTCAGTGCCAGCAGCACTCATGCAGCCCCAGACCAGGACACTTCCACCACCATGCTTGACTGTAGGCAAGACACACTTGTCTTTGTACTCCTTACCTGATTGCCGCCACACACGTTTGACATCATCTGAACCAAATACGTTTATTTTGGTCTCAGACCACTGGACATGGTTCCAGTAAATCCATGTCCTTAGTCTGCTTGCCTTCAGAAAAGTGTTTGTGGGCTTTGTGCATCATCTTTAGAAGAGGCTTCCTTCTGCAATGACAGTCATGCAGCCCAATTTGACGCAGTGTATGGTTTGAGCACTGACCGTCTGACCCCTACCCCCCCCTTTCAACCTCTGCAGCATTACTAGCAGCACTCATAAGTCTATTTCCCAAAGACAACCTCTGGATGCGACGCTGAGCACAAGCACACAACTTCTTTTGTTGACCATGGCAAGGCATGTTCTGAGTGGAACCTGTCCTGTTAAACAGCTGTATAGTCATGGCCACTGTGCTGCAGCTCAATTTCAGGGTCTTGGCAATTTTCTTATAGCCTAGGCCATCATTCTGTAGAGCAATAATTACTTTTTTCAGATCCTCACAGTTCTTTGCCATGGAGGTTCCACGAACTTCCAGTGACCAGTATGAGATAATGAGAGCGACAACACCAAAATGTAACACACCTGCTGCCCATTCACACCCGAGACCTTGCGACACTAACGACTCACTTAACACCGGGGAGGAAAAATGGCTAATTGAGCCCAATTTGCACATTTTCACTTAGGGTGTACTCACTTTTTTGCCAGTGATTTAGACATTAATGGCTGTGTGTTGAGATATTTTGAGGGGACAGAAAATTTACACTGTTATACAACCTGTACACTCACTACTTTACATTGTAGCAAAGTGTAATTTCTTCAGTGTTAACACATTAAAAATATATAAAATATTTACAAAAATGTGAGAGGTATACTCACTTTTGGGAGATACTGTATATAGTTGGAAAGCACCGATTGTCTGGCACCAAGAAGGATAAGAGTGATGTTTGAACATTGTATGTCGAGTGCGACATTGAGTCTATATACTGAAACCCCTTTGTAGTCATTTTCTTAAAGAGATATACACACACGGTGAAAAGAAATATAGTGACCAGTGCTAAACCAAAAAGATCAAAGAAAAATCCTTCACCAAAATGAAGAGGTAAGAGGAGTTACTTATTACAATTATCGAATAAGCCCCAGTGGATAAGTGGTGAAGCAGCACATGTGTTAAAAAAAATCTCAACATGTTCCGCAGAAGGTTAGTGATGTGATTTGCTGTGCCAGATGTAAAGTGCTGCATGCAAGATGAGCTGGTATGAATAGGGCACCATACCATATTTACAATACTTTTTATAAATGATTCTCTGGATTTCTCTCGACAATTTTCCCTTATCTTTACAATGGGAACTTCCATTAGCTTAACTATCTGTGGAAAGGAAGAGTCAGGCAAAAAAAATTAGAAAAACACTGCATTTGTAAAGATAAAAGAACATGAATAAGTACATCTAGACGCATACCTCAAGAGCTTTTAACAACGCTTCATTTTTTCCAGCATCTTGAACGAGAATCACTCTCGTTTCTATTTGGGGCATGTCTTCTGCAATAAAAGAATTTAGCACATTAAAAGACAAATTATAGAGTAAATACTTAATCAATGGTCTCCTTCCATCTCTTCCACTAAACACCTGGATACTTGTGTGTTTCTCTAAATTAATACAGTGCACAAGGTTACAGCAAACTTCTATTCCATTTTAAACTTGAGGCTAGTTACACAGCATAACTCTCTCGATTTCAATTTTTTTTTTTAATCTGTCAGTGACATCACCACTTCCATGTGGCTATGTCCACTGGATGTAATTTCCTGTGTGCACAACCACTATAGCAGACTGCAATTCCCATCATACTATTGAAAGAGTATTGTAGATGGGTGGTGAAATGGAGCCATGGGTGGCGACGTGGGCATGTTGTAAAATGATATGCCCACAGAGCAGGAGTCACCTGGCTCATCCATTAAGCAAGGCTAAATTAGTGGACATGTCAGACCAGGTCCACCCATTACAGTGAGCTGCGATATAATACAGCAACACCATTATGCCGCTGCTCATTTAATACAGAACTACACTGGGCATCCTAAAAGGCCACTGGCTAAGGAGAGTGCACTAGTCTGGTGCCTACTGGCTGATATGCAGAGATTTCAGAGTATTACTCCTTCACTTTCTTCATAGTATTAATGCTTTAGCAGGCCTATGAGGAGTGTGACAATCATCTGCTAGTATAGAGCACTGGAATGGAATGGCAGGCAAGAGCATTTGAACTGGGACACGAGCGTATGGTAAGGAATTTCTTTTAATTCAAATTTTAAATCTCCCAGCAGGGTTAAAAAAAAAAAATAAATAAAAAAAAAAAACACACCACACAGGGGTTACAGTATATACCTTCCTTGTGCTATACAAAGCACATCACATCCACCAGAGCTAGTACAGAGTAATGAGGATAACCACAATACCCTTCATTTTAATCTAGCAAAGCAGACAAGAAAGTCTCCCAGGATAAAAAGGCATATATCATAGTGTAATGATCCCAGAGAGCAACCACAGCTTTCACTAGATTCCTGTAACTGGAGACAAACCGGCCCAGTTTTTTTTTTTAAACCTGGAAGTCATGGGGAACACCTTCAGGTGTAAGGTCTACTTCTCTTGCCACAGGAGCAGTCCAATGCTGCAGAGACAGCTGAAATTGCCAAAAGCTGTAGAATGTTGATCGAGCGTCAAGAGACTTCACTACTCAAGTCCCCTGCACCAGGAGGATGCCCAGGACTGCTCCCCAGCTAAACAGGCTGGTTATCAGTCATTTGTGTTCTCCAAAAGACAGGAAGGAAACATTTCCTATTTCAGAGCCAGACTCCCGAGCCAACAACAAGCCAGGTACAATCTGTCCAGGAATGGGACTGGTCCCATGCCAACAATATAGCACTGTAGAGGTCTGGAGTGGAACAGCATCTAAAACAGACTACCATCAGGTCCAAGACTCATGCAAAAGCAGATAGTTGGCTGGCTCATGGAGTTAAGGACTCAAATTTGAAACCACAAAGTATCACAAGTACATTCTGTGGAAGAACACTGGTAGAAGTTGTGTCCAGAACTAGATTTAAATATGCCAGATGAAGAGTCAATGTGACGTTGCGAAAGCCACGTTGTCCAACAGAGACCTGCACAAACTCTTCCCTCAACAGGTAATCGAAATATCCCATGGGAATGCCAAAAGACAGTGGCCCCTTTAGAAATCTTGGAGCCTCCTAAAATAAGGCAACACCAAGCTCATCATTAAGCGCTGGCCAGGGGCATGTATGCAGCCAGTATGTGACACTAGGGTGAGTCAGCCTCCATGTAGAAGACAATGACCCAGAATACAAAGCACAGCTAATACCTTGGTGAATACCCCATGATAAGACAAGAGGCCAAAAGGGAGGGGAAGGTCAGGAATTTCTATGGAAAGGAGAAAAATCAACACAAGGGACAATACTTATGTACAGATCCCAAAATAGGACCTACCTGTACATCCTTAGGTTTAAGTGGTTATGCAGCCACAAGCCTGATATCAAAATGTTCTGCCTGCGCCAAGCTTTTTGTAAAAGTGATCAGAGTGGCTATACAGCTGTACAATACATTTTACAAGGCGTTTCTGTACTTCTCTAGCCCACCGAGTTCAAGGAGAACGAGGAACATCCATTCAACCTTTGCTATGATGTATGAAACCAGAAGTGAGGATTTCATAACTTCTGGTTTCAGTTCTTTGTGTACTGGCCATTACTGGCAGTTTGATTGGATGTATTGGAGGGCAGAGGAGAAAAAAAAAAAAAAAAAGTTGCCCGTCACTGCTCATGCTATCCCAAGAGATGATGTTCATACCTTGTGATAGCAAGAACGTTTAATAGAAAAAAAAAAGAAAAAAAAAAAAAAAAAAAAAAAAAAAAAAACCCCAACACCTTAAAAAAATTAAATAAAATTTATTTTTTTTTTTTTAACTCCTGCACGTCCTACACACATGTAAATGGCGATTGCACCCAAAAGGGGCCGCCACCTTAGCAGAGGTTCCTGCTGAATCCTATATCTTCAGGGTATCCTATACTGCAGTGATAAGTGCTCCAACTAGTGATTTTTCCTGCGCTAACCCGGACACAGAGTCATTCTCACTGTCCGAACGCTCCTGGTCTGCATCCTCTGACACGTCTGAACAGGGGCCACCAGTCACCGCGGGACCAAAGTGTGAATCGGAGCTCTCCCTAGAAGGGGGGGGGGGGCAGGGGGCGTTTCCGCCGGCCATCCTAGAAAAAAAAAAAAATTATAAATCAAGGAAATGTCAGCCAACCATTCTAAAAAAGGCTGACAGCACATACAATGCCTAAGACTGCAGGAAAATGGCCACAGCCTCAGCAAAATGGCTGAGGTCCGCACAGGGAAGGGAAGAGAAAAAAAAAAAAAAAAAAAAAAAAAAAAGAAGGGCAGTAAAGAAAAAAAAAAAAAAAAAAAAAAAAAAAAAAAAAAAAACTGACCCCAACAGCCAGCACAGCCCCCCGCCAAAGCTCGGAGCCTCCCGGTACACCCCCGACCAGGTACAGATACCATACCTCATGCCCAGACAGACATACAGCGGCCCCAGCAGGGGGAGGAGGGAATGAGGGATAGAGAGACCCCCTAGTCAACCTCCCAGGGAATGCCCAGCTGCTCCATCCTGCCGAGGCAAGGAGAGCCGTACTTACCCTTACTTACGGGATTTCTGGACGCATTCCACCACAGACCCATCACCCGAGCAGTACGGGGTGGCTGTTGGCCACAGCACACTGACAGCAGTAGCCCAGTCATATGTGTGCCCCAGAGCCTATAGCTCACCGGCCACCCTTGGAGAAGAATGTGCATGTTGTGGCCGACCCAGCGCATAGCTATGGTCTGCTCAATGGCCAGGCTGGGGAGACTACAAGGATCTATATTATCCAGCCTGATGGTCCCGGCAGGGAGCCTAGGTCCTTCTACACTAGGCAGAAAACAAAACAAAACAAAACAAAAAAAACTGAGCTGCAGGAAGCAGGGTGAGGGGTTATAGCCAGAGGGACCACCTCCTGGGCGGTGCTGTGCAGTCTAGCGGTTTTCACATGCTGCCTAGTCCTCTCCTGAAGGTAACCCTAAGCTCAAGAATTAAAGGAGCTGTGTCAGTCAATGAATAAAAGAGAAAGACCAAGTTAGACTTACCGGTAACTTGTTTTCCAGAAGTCTTTCAGGACAGCACCTGAGAGATAGCGACTCCTCCCTCCTCGTTAGGAAACACCTTATTCCTCCAGACTTTAAAGGGAGGCGCCTCCCTACCACACCTCAGTTGTAGAAGAGAACCTCCGGCCCCGGCTGGAACACAAACACATACGTTAGTCACAGCGTAGCATAATACAATACCATAGGGCGGGATGTTTGCTGTCCTGAAAGACTTCTGGAAAACAAGTTACCGGTAAGTCTAACTTGGTCTTTCCCAAGGCGTCTTTCAGGACAGCACCTGAGAGGATAACAGAGATTTACCCCTTAGGGCAGGACAACAGCTTGCAGGACCTTTCTGCCAAATGCCTGATCGCTGGCCGAAGTGAGGTCCAGTCTATAATGTTTCACAAATGTGTGAAAACTCGACCATGTCGCCGCCTTGCAGATCTGCTCAGGGGTGGCACCAGCTCTCTGCCCACGTAGACGCCAGAGCCCTGGTTGAGTGTGCACAAATTCCTGCTGGAGGGGATAATCCTGCCTGGGAATATGCCTCCGAGATAGCCAATTTCAGCCATCTAGCTAAAGTAACTTTAGAAGCTTGAAAACCCTTTTTTCTTCCTGAGAAAAGTACAAACAATGAATCTGAACGCCTGAAGGACTCCGTCCTCTTTAGATAACTCAGCAGAGTCCTCCTGACGTCCAAAGTATGGAAAAGAGTCTCCTTATTTCCTTTGGGGTTAACACAAAAGGTTGGCAGTACTATGTCCTGTATACGGTTCTGAACTGAAGCTACCTTCGGTAAGAATTTTGCATCTGTTCTAAGAATAACTGTCAGGAAAAATGGAAAGATATGGTTCTTTAACTGACAGAGCATTTAGCTCACTGATCCTGCGAGCAGAGACAATGGCAATCAGAAAAACTGTTTTTAATGTGAGAAACCTAAGGGAAGCCTCCACAAGAGGCTCAAAAGGCCCCTTTGTTAGAGACTGTAGGACTAACGACAAATCCCATCTAGGAAAAACCTTAATCGGAACTGGCCTAGATCTTTTAAGGGCTCTAAAGAATCTGATCACCAGCGGATCTGAGGCCACAGATTTCTCTAAGAACACTGTCAGAGCTGCTACCTGCACCCTCAGGGTACTAACTGCCAGTCCCTTGTCTGCTCCATCTTGTAAAAAACTCCAAGATGGAGACAAGGCTCCCTGGCACCTGGGCGGCTGAAAAACACCAAGTTTTATAACGCTTCCAAACCTTAGAATAGATGGCCCCCATAACCCTTTTCCTACTTGCCAAAAGGGTAGAGATCAAACGGTTGGAAAACCCCTTGCTCCTAAGGAGCTGCCTTTCAGAAACCAGGCCGTGAGGGCCAGGCTGGCCACTCCTGGATGGTTTACTGGGCCCTGCAACAACAGATCGTGCCTGAGGGGCAGATGCCAACAAGGCTTGATTGCCAGACCTAGAACTGTCGAAAACCAGGCCCTTTTTGGCCAAAAGGGCGTGATTAGAATAACTGGCACCTTCTCCCTCTGAATTTTCCTTAAAATTAACGGGATTAACTGAAATGGGGGGAAAGCGTAGCAAAGACGAAATTCCCATGGATAAGCTAGCGCATCTGTACCCAGCGAGCCATCGCGACTGTCCAGGGAAAAGAACTGGTGAACCTGGGCGTTCACCCTTGAGGTGAACAGGTCCACCTCTGGTAAACCCCATTTTCCGGCAATCATTGCGAATACCTCCGGGTTTAGAGACCATTCCGCTTCCTGAATAGCGTTTCTGCTTAGGAAGTCCGCTAACCTGTTTAGATCCCCTTTTAGGTGGACTGCTGATAGGGATAACAAACGTCTTTTCGCCCACCGAAGAATCTCCATGGCCAGTACCTGAAGCGACCTGCTTCTTGTACCCCCCTGTCTGTTTAAATAAGCCACCGCCGTGGCATTGTCTGTTAGGACCTGGACGTGATGGGACTGGAGTTCCTGAACAAACAACTCCAGAGCCAAGGCAATCGCCTTGAGCTCCCTCCAGTTTGAGGACCTTATTGCCTCCTCTTTGGCCCAGGACCCCTGAGTGAAACGTGTTCCTAGATGGGCTCCCCACCCCCAGGAACTGGCGTCGGTTGTTAGTCTTTTCTCGACTGGAAAAGCCCAGACTAACCCCTCCGATAAGACATCCTGTCTTTTCCACCACCATAGGGACCTTTTTACCTGGGTTGACACTCTTACCTCTGCCTCTAGGGATGCCACTGTGTGATCCCAAGATTTGAGAAGGAAAGCCTGCAGACACCTGAAATGCATTCTTGCCCACTGGACTGCTGGCATTGTTGAAGTTAGAACCCCCAAAGCTGACATAACCTGTCTTACTGTCAGATTTTGGCTGGTCTGTAATAAAGACACTGCACCGGAAATCCTGTCCTTTTTGTCTAAGGGAAGGAAGATTTTTTTGATCCACCGAATTTATTAGATACCCTAAAAACCGAATCTCCTGAGATGGGTTTAGGGACGACTTTTGGAGGTTCAAAACCCACCCCAACGTCTCCAGATGGCTGCGAGCCTTGCCTAGATTGATCTGCAATTCCTCGCTGGATGGGGCGAAAAACAGCAGATCGTCTAAATAAGGAATAACTGCGATTCCCTGAAGTCGCAGCGGCGCTAAAGCTTCTGCCATTACTCTGGTAAAAATTCGGGGAGATGATGACAGGCCGAAGGGTAGGGCCCTGAACTGGAGATGATGAACCACACCCCCCAACCTCACCGCCAGCCTGAGGAACTTCTGAGACTGGGGAGAGATCGGAACATGTAGGTATGCATCTTTTAAATCTACCGACGCCATAAAACATCCTGGCATCAACAGATTTCTGACTGAAAAAATTGAGTCCATTTTGAACTTCCTGTACCTTATGGACTCGTTTAACGGTTTCAGGTTGAGAATCAACCGAAATTTTCCTGTCGGTTTCTTTACTAGGAAAACATGGGAATAAAACCCCTCCTGCTGTTCTTGCAGGGGTACCTGTACTACTCCACCCTGTTGCATCAGTTCCTCTAGAAAGGACTTCATGGCCAGGGCCCTTACCGGGTCCCGCGGGGTGTTGGTAATCAGGAACCTCTTTGGGGGGTTGTTGACAAACTCGAGTGAGTAACCCTGCGCGAGAGTGGTCAGGATAAACTGATTTGAAGTTATCCCTGACCACTGCGGAAGAAATTCTTGTAGTCTTCCGCCCACCCGCAGAGACAAGTCATTGCGATTTTTCGGTCTGTGTAGGAGGACGGAAGAGAATGCCGCCTCTACCCTTCGGCTTCGGGGCGGACCAACTTTTCCTTCTCCCCTGCAACTTGCTGTCCTGATCCTGAGTTTTTTGAGGTCGAAAAAGACGTTTTGGTACCTGCTTTTTCTTTTTGACCGGAAAGGATCTTTTCTTATCGGCTGTCCTGTCAAGAATATTATCGAGGTCAGGGCCGAAGAGCAAGTCCCCTGAAAAGGGTAACCCACACAGCTTATTCTTTGAAGCCGAGTCACCAGGCCAGGTTTTAAGCCATAAGGCTCTTCTTGCAGCATTAGTTAGAGCTGCTGACCTGGCTGATATCTTAATTGCCTCAGCTGAGGCATCCGCAACATAAGCCACTGCCGTAATCAGGGTAGGAAAAGAATCTAAGATTTCCTGTTTGGGGGAATCTGCAGCTATATGCGACTAACTGGTTAATCCAGTATTCTAAATTTCTGGCTACACACGTTGTGGCCATTGCTGGTTTTAAATTGCTCATAACTGATTGCCATGATCTCTTGAGCAAAAGATCCATGCGTTTGTTTGAAGGACATCTTTTCTTTGGGTCAGAGCTCTTAGCCTATGAAGAAAAAAAAAAAAAAAAAAAAAAAAAAAGGGAAAAAAACAGGGAACCCTTAGTGAGACCCAGTCTCAGCCTTGATAGGGATCACCACACAGGTGCACTGGGAAGAAATCAGTCAGCTTCTAGTGCCCAGACAGGCCCCTTGCCACCAGGGGGGAAAGAAAAAAGAGAGCGAGACCAAACGCCAGGAAATAAAAGAAGGCAGACTTTAACCGCTGCCTCTTACCTGGGCTTTGCTGGTGCCTGTGCCTGTCCCCACCCGCTGCAGACGCTGAATCTTCCATTACAGGTGTGCAGAAATCCACTTGTGGCTACACGCCGCCTCCGGACTCCAATAATGCAGCTGCACCGGACCAGAAGCGGAAAAAAGGCACCAGCACCTGTCCTCCCCCCTGCGTCCACGCCGGAAACGACGTTTCAGCCGACCCGATGACCCGCTCTGTCACTTCCGGCGCGACCGCCGGAAAAAATATGGCGGCGGCACACGCGCGCCGCCGCGCCTACGAACGTGCGGGCCACCGAGTCTTCGGCTCTCTCCGAGCACAAGAGGGGAAGAGGAGCCCGCTTGCTACCGCTGCCGAGGCCTGGAAAGGTCGGGAGGACAGCGGGTCTCTAAAGGAGGAAAAAAAGGGAAAGAAGCCTAGTCCCTCAGGAACACCTGAGAGAAACTGACTCCCTCCCAGAAGATGTTCCCTCCGGGCCGGAGGAAACACAATAACTGAGGTGTGGTAGGGAGGCGCCTCCCTTTAAAGTCTGGAGGAAGAAGGTGTTTCCTAACGAGGAGGGAGGAGTCACTATCTCTCAGGTGCTGTCCTGAAAGACGCCTTGGGAAATTACAATTTTGGGTCAATGTCACTCTGGAGGAGTGGGCAATCCTAGGCATGCAGACAGCCCTAGGTAACATCCATACATATGCGATGCGGAGCATCCATGATTGAAAGGACTGAAGTCCAATGAACGAGGCAGGAATGGGGGGGGAAGTAAATGCTGGTCATCCACCAGTCAGGATATGAGGTGGGCTTTATACAACTTGCTCCAGCCTCTAATGCACACCATATGAAGGTCTACGGGCAGTGGACTCAGTAAGCAATTTTAGTACAGGAGAGAAGGCTTTACTACTGTGAAAGACTGAAGCTCAGCTTTATGACAAAACAGTATCCACAAAGCTCTAGGAAAAAAAAAAAGTGTCAGGCTACAACAGATTAACTTAAGCTAAAATAGGGAGCAAGACTGGAAATCCAGATTCTTATACAATCACTAGCACAGCTCCTTATCAAACTGATCTGCCAAAAAAAAAAAAAAACACCCCACCACAACCCAAAATAACTCATTGTCTCCTTCACACACACACAATTGCACCTGCATGATAGAAAAAATAAGTTATACATTACCATCAACGTCTGTTGGAATAGTAAATATATTTTCTTTTGACGTCTCTGCGATTTTGAAGTCAAACACAGAAGAATCGGCCAGGAGACTCCTGCCCCCAGCAGGTACCAACATACTGTTCTCATTCATGATTTTATATAACCGGTCTGAAAAATAAAATTGGATTTTCTTTTTTATAGCCAAGATTGAAGCCAAACTCAGCAATTGTTGCTAGGCATACAAGGGAATATCTTCCAAATAGAGAAAATGATAATCTCTGGTCACATTTTGTAATCCAGTCCAGTTTTTCTAAATTCTGGATAAACACTTGCAAACATGCTAGAAAAGTAAAGAGCTGGGAGCCATGGTTCCAAAACCCTTCAAAGTACTGGAAATCAGAGTACAGCTTAGGTTACAGCACAGAATACCTTTTCTACCAAAGAGTTATTCTTCAATCTCAGGGATGGTACCGATTTCTAGCCAACAATGCTTAGACTCAAACTATATGTAAACCTTTACCTTGTATACAAACCCTTTAGTTTGAAATGGGACACAGGGGGACTGGCAGGACCACCACATACTGTACATTAAGGCTGGGTTCACGCTTCTGCGGGTTTTCTCGCATTCAATACACAACAGGAGAGTGCGACCGGCTCTCAATGGAGCCAGTTCACACACCTCCAGGGAGGCCACGGTCCGCATATGGAAAAGGTCCTGTGCGTCTTTGGCTCAGAATCAGGTACGAATTCAGGCAGAGATTCAGACCAGAGTCACGCCTGAATTAGGGAACAGGGGCGCACCGGACCCCCTGCTGTGACCCGTGGCCGCAGCAGGTGTGAACCCAGCCAAAAGGATAAGTTCACTTTTAGGAACATGTTACAGCCACTCATATATAGGTTATAACATGCTCCTATCCATCCATCCATCTTCCACCTCCAGTGCAGCTGTGTGGGGCTCTGCCCACACGACCGCATCATTCATTCACAGATTCCTGGTAGTTGTAGTCTATTCATTAACATCAGCTCCATTGCAGCAGATGGCTTGAAGTTCGTAATGAACTGCAAGGGCACTGGTGAGCTCACTGGTAGTTAATTGACTTTTCCTGCCATTCAGTAATGGCCTGCATCGGAGGTACAGACAGCGTACTGACAACATGCAGGATCCAGGTATTGCACCTACGATATGATAGTTGCGGTACAATGCTTTACAGGATACAATGTAAAAAAAGCACAATAAATGCACATTTTTTACATGCAAAAAAGGGGTGCATTTATTTTTTTACACAATGTAAACTCAAGACTTTAAAAGAAGCAAGGCAAGGAGGACAGAATACTTTTTAATACAGGTACACAGTAACAGACATCAGAAATCTTGGGGTAACATGCACTTAAAGAATCATTCACATTGAGTGTTTTAATCCTTGCCTCGTGCATAGCACGGGCATTTCCTCTGCTACCAAGGTAACATCCATGCATGTGTGTGCACCTGCAGGGATGCCACATAGAGATCAGCGACTGTGTCCATGCAGACAGTGCGTCCCAAGAGACAGCAATGGTACTGCAGAGACAGGGATCCAGACAACACCTGTGAATCCCTGTGCCAGCAAACATGGCCGTGAACAGGGCACAGATTAAAATGCCCCATGTGAATGATGCTTTAAGTATACATTAAACACCTCCATAAATATTTATACAAGCATTTATAAATTGCAATTAGAACATTATAAACACAAAGGGATCTATTAAAAAAGGAATAGCCATTTGTCCAGCAAAGCAGCATTTTCATTCATGCTATGTGAAAATGGGACAAAATCAAATGTTCTTAGACTTTTGCTTCTGGTTGAATGCTCTTACAAATACTATGGGTGGTAATAAAAGATGGGTTCATTCGTAATGAGCAGAGGTAATTGTGAAAATACTGCATTATGACCACTAGCTGGCGCTAAGGACCACAGTACAGACAGTCCCTGGGTTATAAACAAGATAGGGACTGTAGGTTTATTCTTAAATTGAATTTGTAAGTCGGAACAGGTAAATTTTAATTTTAGCGCCAGCCAAAAAAAAATATTTTTAAGCTTTTTAGATCGCATAGGGAAGGGTGATCACCCCTGTAACTTTGTTTTCCTGTCTGTGCCCCTGTTGAGAAGATTTCATGTCACTTTCTGTCCCAATGACCATTGGATTTTGAAAATGTTGGGTTGTTGTGGAAACAAGGATCGGTGATGAAGCTTCAATGGAGACACCTTTTTCCCATAATAACTCTTACAGGAGAGAATTTCCCTTCCTAGGGGTAGATTTCCTCTCACATTCTGTTTCCTCCCTCCATTTTTAAGTAGGAGTCGTTTGTAAGTCGGATGTTTGTAACTAGGGGACCGCCTGTAAAATTCATGTTGGTAACAAGAGAAGGCCCATTTGTTGTATTGCACCCCCACCCTCCTTTATACTTACCTGAGCCCAATCTTGATCCAGCACTGTGCCCATCTGCAAAAGTGCTGGTCTCTCTTCCCCCTCACAAAACAGAGGCTGCCACCAGCTCCTGCCAATTAAATCTTATGTGGGGGCTTGGGCTAAACCGTGCTGTATATGTCTATTGATGCACACAGACTAACTCCAGATAAAGTTCACAGGTGCGCTCCCATAGAAATCTGATGGTGGAGCAGAGAAGAGCCTAGAGCACCAGCAGGGGAACCATAGAAGGGGAGGTTTGGAGCAGTTTTGTGCAATATGATTGCACAGAGCAGATGAGTATACATGTTTACCATTTTAGAGAAAAATAAATAAAAAAATCAAACACAAACCTTTACAACTGTTATAACCACTTCAGCCCCGGACCATTTTGCTGGTCAAAGACAAGACCACTTTTTGCGATTCAACACTGCGTCGCTTTAACTAACAATTGCGCGGTCGTGCGACGTGGCTCCCAAACAAAATTGACGTCCTTTTTTCCCCCCACAAATAGAGCTTTTTGGTGGTATTTGATCACCCCTGCGGTTTTTATTTTTTGCGCTATAAAAAAAAATTAGAGCGACAACTTTGAAAAACGTATTTTTTACTTTGTTATAATAAATATCCCCCAAAAATATATTAAAAAAAACATTTTTTCCCCTCAGTTTAGGCTGATACGTATTCTACATTTTTTTTTCCAAAAAATATCGCAATAAGCGATTGATTGGTTTGCGCAAAAGTTATAGCGTTTACAAAATAGGGATCGTTTTATGGCATTTTTATTATATAAATAATTTTTTTTAATTTTACTAGTAATGGCGGCGATCAGCGATTTTTATTGTGACTGCGACATTGTGGGGGACCCATCGGACATTTTTGACACATTTTTGGGACCATTGTCATTTATACAGTAATCACTGCTATATAAATGCAGTGATTCCTGTGTAAATGACACTGGCAGTGATGGGGTTAACCAGTGGGTGGCAGTGTAGGGGTTAAGTGTTCCTAAGGGTGTGTTACTAACTGTGGGGGGCTGAGCTTTCATTTAGTGAACACTGATCTCTGCTCCAATCACATGGAGCAGAGATCAGCGACACTAGTTGCTAGGCAGAATGGGGAGATGCTGTTTACACGGCATTTCCTCCATTCAGCCGCCCCGTGAGACGATCGCGGGTATGCCCGCGGCGATAGAGTCCACGGGACCTGCGACCGGACTCACGGGGGTCTCGACCGGCACGAGCGCACCGCTGGCCAATATTCAATGGCAGGGCGGCATTGAATATTGGACGTACCTGTACTCCAATATGCCTGCCCGTGCCATTCTGCCGACGTACATTGGCGTGCACCGGTCGGGAACAGGTTAAGAAGACATGGCACGACAGAGCACCTGTCATAGAATAGCGTTTTACCATGCACTGCGCAAGCATGCAAATCACACAGATTACCACATCACATAAGGCCCCTTTCACAAGGAAGGGCCGTTCAGATCTGCCTGTCAGTTTTTTTAGGTGGACTTGAACGGACACTCCATAGAGGTCTATGGAGGGACAGATGAGGGTGCCTCTCTACAGGAAATACAATCAATTGACAGCTTGTTACAAGTCCCCACCCTTCCCCTTGATCCCAAGTCTGTAATAAACTAATCCCGAAACCGGTTCACAAGGAAAGTCACTCCACATTAGGTACTCACCACCTAGTGTTCAACTAATTTTCCCTCCACGTAGGCCATCCTAGAAGGTTCGTAGAAATACTGTTACCGGTAAGTCTAAAGTAGGGTTTTCTCCCATCACCTTCCAGGATGGCACACCTGAGCGGATAATCAAGTAAACACAGGATTATCTTCAGGGTGGGACCACAGCTTGTAGGACCTTCCGGCCAAAGGCCAAGTCTTGATGTAACAAGACTTCCACACGGTAGCCACACTGTGGATTTGTTCCCAGGAGGCCCCTGCTTTTTCAGACCAGGAAGTTGCTAGTGACTAGAGGTCGACCGATATATCGGCCGGCCGATATATCGGCCGATAATTGCCGTTTTTTAAATAATCGGCATCGGCCGATTCTGCTGATAAAAAGCCGATTTAGAACTACAGCGGGACTTTGAAATGACTTCTGTATAGATTCTGTATAGAAGTCAGTGTGAGTTGCCCGAGTTGTCATAGCAACACTTTCCTGCTCTCTGGGCAGACTGCCAAGAAAAGAACTAAATGATACAATGTTTACACTGAATGAAGTCATCTCTGTGTAGAAGTTCTCAGTTTAACCATTAAGGCTGGGTTCACACCGCTGCGGGGGGAGAACCGGATGTGATTCGCACAGCAAATCACATCCGATCTCCGTAGCACTGCGAGTTCAGCCATACAGATAGTATGGCTGAACTCGCAGCTGTCCCGCAGCAAACTCGCACAGGACCCTTTTTTGGGTCCGCAACGGAATCGGATCGCATGGGGGTTCACACCATGCGATCCGATTCCTGTGCGAGTCGGCAGATCGCACTGCGATATGCCGACGGATCTGGGGGTGTCATTAACATAACATAGACACCCCCAGCCGTCCGCATAGGGCAGTGTGAACTGCCGGCGGGAGGTGAGCGATGCGGGAAAACGCCGCGGATTCGCGGCGTTCCCGCATCGCAATAGTGTGAACCTAGCCTTAAAGACTAAATCTTTTCTGACATTTGTTGCTTACAAGTAAAAATCCTGTATTTTCTGCCAGAAAATCACTTAGACCCCCCAAAAATTATATATATTTTTTTAGCAGAGATCCTAGGGAATAAAATAGCGGTTGTTGCAATATTTTATGTCACACGGCATTTGCACAGAGGTCTTTCAAATGCATTTTTTTGGGAAAAAAATACACTATTTAAAAATAAAAATAAAATAAAAAAACAGTAGTTAGCCCATTTTTTTTTTTTTTCGTCCAAAAGTTTTGACTACCTGTTTTTATTTAATACATAGGTGTTTTTTTTTTTTTTAATCTAAATCATACATACAAGTAAGAAATTTTCTGTATCACTTATGAAGGCTGCTTTCACACTGGAGCGTTGATGGTAAAACGCAAGTTTTAGCGGCTCTTTACCATCATTTTAGCAGTGCTATTTGGCTGCTAGTGGGGCACATATAACCCAGCTAGCGGCCAAGGAAGAGGTTAAATGCGCCTATGAAGCACTGCTGCCAAATCGCATTGCATGCGCTTCGGCAGTGGTGCCCATTCATATCAATGGGCAGGAGTGGTGGAGGAGCGGTATACACCACTCCAAACGTGCTGCTTGCAGGACTTTTTTTTTTTAAGATCCTGCCAGCGCATCGCCTCAGTGTGAAAGCACTCTGTCTTTCACACAGACTGCAGGGGAGCCATTTTGCAGGCACTTTACAGGCGCTATTTTTAGCCCAAAAGCGCCTGAAAAACGCCCCAATGGGAAAGGTGTGTTAGATCAAGGGGGATTAAAAAATAATAATAAAAAAGGAAAAAAATAAATAAATAAAATAAAATCGGCCTAACATATCGGCCCAAAAAAATTGGCATCATCTATCAGCTATCGGCCACCATGATTTCTAAATATCGGCATCGGCATCGGCCAGAGAAAAACCCATATCGGTCGACCTCTACTAGTGACCTGGTTGAATGGGCCTTAACCTTTGCTGGGACTTCATAACTCATAAGCCAGGGAGATGGCTCCCCTGATCCATCTCAAGACTGAGGCTTTAGAAGCCTGAAGTCCCTTCCTTGGCCCAGCGTAGAAAACTAGTAGGTGATTGGATTCTCCTAAACTCTTGTTCTCTGTAAAAAAGCAAGGAGATAGCTTCTTACATCCAGGCAATGAAATTTTCTTTTGGTTCGTCACAAAAAAAATAAAATAAAAAAAAATAAATAAAAAAACACGACAATGTTATGTTATATCTTGTGTCCTATGAAATAAGGATGCTACCTTTGGAAGATACAAAGGGTCTGGCCTGAGGGTGACTATCTGGTTGTATCAATAAGAAGGTTCCTTCATGGACAGCTCTTGTAGATCCCCAACCCTCCTGGCCATGGTAATTGCCAACAGAAATTATATTTTTAAGGGTAGAAACTTAAAGGGAACCTCTACTATAGGTTCAAATGCGCGTTTACAAAATGCCTGTAACACCCTTGTCAAAGCCCATGGTGGGAAACTGCCTTTGGAGACCGGGGAAACACTTTCCCTGGCCAACAAAAAACATTTAAGGTCTTCCTCTGCCAGTCTTGTATCAAATTAGACTGAGGGGGCTGCTATCTGCACCCAGAGGGTGCTGACCGCTAGGCCCTTGTCTACTCCGTCCAGGAGAAACTCTAGGATAATCGGAACAGTGGTGGAGGACATCTGTTTTTCTTTGCCCCAGGAACAAAGTCTTCCAAATTTTTGAGTCAATTTTTAGTCACTGGTTTTCTGCTCAGAAGGAGGGTACTTATCACTCTTTCTGAGCAGCCCTTGCGTTTTATGATCTGGCGCTCAATAACCAGGCCACCAGCTAGAAAAATTCGGGCCTTGGGTGTAGTACTGGCACCTGCCTGAGAAGATCCAACCTGTTCAGGAGGTTCCATGGCTCTGCCACTGCCATGGACTTTACGCTAGCGAACTAACTTCTCCTTGGCCACCAGGGTGCTATCAGGAGGAGCTGGCCTGTGGGCTGGCTGAGCTTTTGAAGGACCCACAGAATCAGTGCTAGGGGTGAGAAGGCATATATAAAAAAAATAAAAATAAACCACACAACAACAAACAGTCACTTCCAGCACGAATAGGTCTTCCAAGGTGTGGAGTAACAAGTGTCAGATAAAATGGTAGTGTGAAAGGTATATATGGTATCCCAAAACTAGGTGAATGCTGCCTTCCTCAGATGGGGTAATCCGAAAGGAACTACAAGAAAGCACAGAAATGGAAGGCGCTCACACCTAGTGCATTACCAGAGATAATTTAATAAGAAGTTTTTGTATAAAAAGTGGGTACTCACAAAACGCATGCTGTGATATAGGGTGCTCCCAATGCAATCATTAAAAATACAAAAAGTGAGTTATGCAAAATACTATGTACACATTCAAAACCATGTATAAACATGCATTAGTGAATTGCTTCACTTTATACATGTTCACAAATATTTCAGAAAAAAAAAAAAAGTTCATATATTTATAAAACTATTCAACTATATCATGAAAAGTTCAAAACAGCTCCAAAATTATTTTCTAGATGATTCTACTCCAGCATCATGTGAGAAAAAAAAAAATCCGTGTTCCAAATAATATTCTTGCCTTTTTACCTAAAGTGACTACAAATTTCTTCTTATAAGTTTTCCCTTTTTAGGCTTTACTGGGACTTTTTTTTTTACCCTTTTATGCAACATCTCTTAACCATGCCTTAATCCTGACAGCTCTTCTAGCAGAGTTGATTAATGCGGCCGTTTTAGCCGAGGCTCTTGCAGACTCAACTGCGGCATCTGCAAGGCAAGTGACAGCTTTTCCTATCACTGATAGGAAGACAAGGATGTCATCCGATTCGGATTCCTGTGACAGGTGTTTGGTCACTTTCTCCACCCAGAAATCTGTATTCCTGGCTACACAGGCTGCCTTCTAAGGCTGGACCCACGGCTGATGTATTTGCATTAGAGCTTTTTTACTTCTAAGCAACAAATGTCAGAAAAGGTTTTGTCTTTAAATGGTTAAACTTCCTTCATTTACACTCTGGAAGAAGAGATACTTGGTTTCTACTTACTAGCATCTTGTGATTAAACTTGGCAGGCTGCCTGGATGTTTTTCCCGAAGCTTTGAGAACTCTGCACTTGCTAGAAAGAATTGTGACATGCTGGTTTGAAGATCGGGAAGAGAAACAGACTGTGATTTTTGATTCTTAGCGATTAATCGTGCAGCACTAATTTGTATCCCAAGCCTAAGGAGGGACTCTGTTCTACGGTACGTCAGATCCTTAATACTGCCTGCATCCCCAACTGAGGGTCAGACTTTGTGACCTGATACAGAGCGGCATCCAGTCTTGGGAGCTTAAAGAGGGTTTCCACCAAAAAAAAAAAAAAAATGATTAAAAGCCAGCAGCTATAAATACTACAGCTGCTGACTTTTAATAAATGGACACTCACCTGTCCCGGGTTCCAGCGATGCCGAGGCCGATCGATCGCTCGGCTCTCGGCTGCTGCCGCCACCATTCTAGGTGAGGGAATCAGGAAGTGAAGCGAATCGGCTTCACTTCCCGGTTCCCCACTGCGCATGCGCGAGTCGCGCTGCGCAATAGGAATTCTCCGCGCTGTCACTGGGACCCGTGTGTGTCCCAGCAGACAGCACGGCAGGGCAGGAAATGGCGTAGACTCCCACGGGAGTCTATGCCCGGAAGTGGGTGTAAAATACCTGTCTTTGACAAGCATCTCCACCCCCCTCCCCCCTGAAAGGTGTCAATTGTGACACCGGAGTGGGGGGGGGATCCGATCAGCGGAGGTTCCACTTTAGGGTGGAACCCCGCTTTAAAGAATGCCTGCGTCATCCTCTTTAAAAAGGGAAATCTACTTTTCCAAGCTATGCCCTGTTGCGGCAGGAGGCAGTTTATCTGGGGCCTCCTGGGTTCTGCAAGACAGGAGATAAAGCCTAAATTTAATTTTCCTCAGTCTTCCCCCTAAGGTCCCCGTCACACTGGGACAGGAGCAGCGTTGGCGGTAAAACTGCGCTATTTTTAGTGCCGCTTTACCACCGTTTTAGAGGCGATATTCGTCTGTTTGCGGGGCAGTTTTACCCCCCTGCTAGCAGCCGAGAAAGGGTTAAAACCACCGAGTGCTGCTGCAGCAGAGCTTTCCCGGCGGTATAGTTGCGCTGCCCCATTGATTTCAATGGGCAGGAGCGGTGTATAAATATCTCCTAAACTTTTTATTTATATTTACTGTACATGCAGCCAGTAACATCACTGGCGCAAACTTAAATGTAAATGGCGGCTCCCGCACACATGCGGGGGGGGGGGGGGGGGGGGTTGGTAACATTGGTGTGGCTCCAGCCAGTCACAGATCCAGAGTCTGCAAACCCAGAAGCAAGAAGGGTGAAGATGGAAGCGACCTCCAACTCTGACATTTCAGCAGGGGAGCGCGATGCATACCAGCACATTATAGCTTCACCTTGCAGGGTAAAAAAAAAAAAAAAAAAAAAAAATTTTTTGAGACATATGTGCAGGTTGCTACACAGATGTCAATTGAAATCTCACCCCGATATAGCTAAAAATGGTGCAGAAATGACTTTTTGGAATCTGTGTGGCGTCGCACCAAATCGGACGGTGCAATTGCCGCTGATTTAACATGCTCCAATGTGAACCAGGGCTTAATAATCTTTACTCAGCTGTGTGTCTCAGAGCAGTGGTTCGACCATGTCCTCAAGTACCCCCAACAGGCCATGTTTTGTGAATTTCTCTTAGATAAAATAACTGTCCAAAATAGCAAGCCTATTTAAAGCACCCGTGCAAGATAAAGGAAAACCTGCAAACACAGCCTGCTGGGCGTACTTGAGGACAGGGTTGCCATAAACAATGAAACTCATCTCAAATCAGAAAAAAAAAAAAATGTATGACTTTTTTAGTACCGTTTGCGAGAGGCCTAAGTTCCTACCGCCCTCACCTCCATCTGTTGGCCACAAAGCAGTATTTTTTCAGATTCAATTCATGTTAATTATGAATGAACTTATCTTTACTTTTGCCCATAAAATTTGAAGAACACTTGACCACAAGAGAATGTAGCCCAAGAACATTTGATTTTGCCTCAATATAAAAACAGCTGGTTAGTTTTCATAGAAATAATGTACATGCAGTGTCTCTGGACAAATGGTTATGCAGAATTGTTTTTTATAAATATACTCCAAAGTTATTGTGTGTGGGGGGGGGGGGGGGGGAGACCACCAAAGAACTCACCACAAGAAAATAAGTTATGTGGCAATGGAACACTCTTCACAAGCTTCAAAACGTCTGTACAAACATCCTCACTCCATATGGCTAAAGGAAAAAAAAATAAAAAATAAAGCAGAAACATTGGCTTTGCAAAATGGTAAAACATAACCAAATATCTGTATGGCAGGCAATCACTCAAGGATTATCAGGTATCAGCCAATAAAAGCCCCTAGCCGTGACCCAAAGCCAGGGGTGGTCATACTTCTCAGCACCTGTTATAGAGCAGGCCTTGGAGCGAAAGGGCACTTGTGATGTCAGATTTTACTAATGGAGCCCTCCTTCCCTTTGCTGAGAAGTGTCAAAGAGTTAGGCCTCATGTACAAGGCTGCTGGTAAACGGACGTGCAGAGGCAGTTGGCTGCTTCTTTCAGATGCCCCTGAACTCATCCAATGTTATCTTATGTGTACATGTACACAGGTTAATTTAACCACTTGCCGACCAGCGCACGACGATGTACGTCGACAGAATGGCACGGGCAGGCAAACGGGCGTACATGTACGTCCCTTTAAATTTGCCGCCCTGCCATCGGGAGCACGCCGCCGGCGGCGCGCTGGTCAGGACCCCAGTCGCGGGACCCGCGGACTCGATCGCCACGGGCATCCCCGCGATCGTCTCACGGAGCGGCCAAATGAAGAAATGCCGTTGTAAACAGCATTTCTCCATTCTGCCTAGCAACTAGTGACGCTGATCTCTGCTCCATGTGATTGGAGCAGAGATCAGTGTTCACTAAATGAAAGCCCAACCCCCCCACAGTTAGTAACACACCCCTAGGAACACTTAACCCCTACACTGCCACCCACTGGTTAACCCCTTCACTGCCAGTGTCATTTACACAGGAATCACTGCATTTATATAGCAGTGATTACTGTATAAATGACAATGGTCCCAAAAACGTGTCAAAAATGTCCGATGTGTCCCCCACAATGTCGCAGTCACAATAAAAATTGCTGATCGCCGCCATTACTAGTAAAAAAAAAAAAAAAAAAAAAAAAAAAAAAATTAATAAAAATGCTATAAAACTATCCCTATTTTGTAAACGCTATAACTTTTGCGCAAATCAATAATCGCTTATTGCAATTTTTTTTTACCAAAAATATGTAGAAGAATACGTATCGGCCTAAACTGAGGGAAAAAAATGTTTTTTTTATATATTTTTGGGTGATATTTATTATAACAAAGTAAAAAAATTCATTTTTTTTCAAAATTGTCGCTCTATTTTTGTTTATAGCGCAAAAAAAAAAAAAAAACGCAGGGGTGATCAAATACCACCAAAAGAAAGCTCTATTTGTGGGGAAAAAAAAAAAAAAAGGACGTCAATTTTGTTTGGGAGCCACGTTGCACGACCACGCAATTGTCAGTTAAAGCGACGCAGTGCCGAATCGCAAAAAGTGGTCTGGTCTTTGACCAGCAAAATGGTCCGGTCTGCAAGTGGTTAAACATGGGTTTTTATCTGTCAATTTAAATGGTTCAGAAGAGGTTGTAAAAACGTCCCATGTACATTAAGCCTAAGGGTTTGGGTACATTTGCATCAGAACTGCTTTCCGCTAACCAATAGAGAAGCAAAGCCAACTCAATGTAGCTACTGCTGTCCATGCCACAACAGACAGAAATAGGCCCAAGACAGGTACTTTTTCTGCACATCTTTGGTCAGCCTAACCCCTAAGATTCCCAACATAACACCGATGGCAGACATTCTGCATGATGAGAGGATATTAGACTACCGTATATCAGGGGTTGACAAATTTGCTTTGAATTTAGGAGCCAGTTAAAAAAGTTAGGAGCCAGTTTTTTTTTTCAGCTCCCGGGGTAAGGCCACTCATTTTCACCCCCTATCCCTAACTCACAATGGAGCACCCAGTCAATAACTCCATTGAAACGCTGTTACATCAGGGGTATGGGCTGACCAGAAAGAGTAAGGCTGGCAACAGATGGAACTGGCTGGCACTGCCAGGTGGCACTGGTTGCCACTGGAAGGCACGTGGAACTGCCAGATGGCACTGACAGGTGACACTAGTTGGCATTGGCAGGTGACACTGGTTTGGAACTGGCAGGTGACACTGGTTTGGAACTGGCAGGTGACACTGGTTTGGAACTGGCAGGTGACACTGGTTTGGAACTGGCAGGTGACACTGGTTTGGAACTGGCAGGTGACACTGGTTTGGAACTGGCAGGTGACACTGGTTTGGAACTGGCAGGTGACACTGGTTTGGAACTGGCAGGTGACACTGGTTTGGAACTGGCAGGTGACACTGGTTTGGAACTGGCAGGTGACACTGGTTTGGAACTGGCAGGTGACACTGGTTTGGAACTGGCAGGTGACACTGGTTTGGAACTGGCAGGTGACACTGGTTTGGAACTGGCAGGTGACACTGGTTTGGAACTGGCAGGTGACACTGGTTTGGAACTGGCAGGTGACACTGGTTTGGAACTGGCAGGTGACACTGGTTTGGAACTGGCAGGTGACACTGGTTTGGAACTGGCAGGTGACACTGGTTTGGAACTGGCAGGTGACACTGGTTTGGAACTGGCAGGTGACACTGGTTTGGAACTGGCAGGTGACACTGGTTTGGAACTGGCAGGTGACACTGGTTTGGAACTGGCAAGTGGCCCTGGTTGGCGATGGCAGGTGGCCCTGGTTGGCGATGGCAGGTGGCCCTGGTTGGCGATGGCAGGTGGCCCTGGTTGGCGATGGCAGGTGGCCCTGGTTGGCGATGGCAGGTGGCCCTGGTTGGCGATGGCAGGTGGCCCTGGTTGGCGATGGCACTAGTTGTCACTGGCAGATGTCACTGATTGGCGGTGGCACTGGTTGGTGTTGGCAGATGGCACTGATTGGCGGTGGCACTGGTTGGTGGTGGTGGCAGGTGGCACTGGTAGGTGGCACTGATTGGCGGTGGCAGGTGGCACTGACTGGCGGTGGCACTGGTAGGTGGCACTGGCACTGGGTGGTGGCAGGTGGCACTGGGTGGTGGTTGCAGGTGGTATTGGCGGTGGCACTGGTTGGCACTAGCAGGTGGCACTGATTTGTGGTGGCAGGTGGCACTGATTGGCGGTGGCAGATAATTGGTTGCCACTGGCAGGTGGCACTGATTGGTGGTGGCACTGGCAGGTGCCACTGGTTGGCACTGGCACTGATTGGCAGTGGCAGGTGGCACTGATTGGCGGTGGCACTGGTTGGTGGTGGCAAGTGGTATTGATTGGCGGTGGCACTGGTTGGTGGCAGGTGGCACTGGTTGGTGGTGGCAGGTGGTATTGATTGGCGGCACTGGTTGGCGCTGGCACTGGTTGGCGCTGGCAGGTGGCACTGGTTGGTTGCAGGTGGTATTGATTGGAGGTGGCACTGGTTGGCACTGATTGGTGGCAGGTGGCACTGGCAGGTTTCACACGGAGCATTCTGTTACTGAAATGTAACAGAGGAGCTGGCGGGACCCTGCCGGGGTGTGAAACTGACAAGTAACAGAGAGTTGGATATGTCAGATTTCAGCCTGATGTCGGGGTGGGCGGGACCCAGCCGGGGTGGGCGGGACTCAGCAGCTATCAAACACCAGCCAACGATTGGGCTGCTTAAGAAAAGGGGCGGGCCACATACACGTAGCGGCCCGCCCAGATCCCATTGGCTGGTGTTTGATAGCTTGCTGGGTCCCGCCCCCACCCCGGCCGGGTCCCGCCCACCCCGACATCAGGCTGACAGATCCTCCTCTCTCCATTGCGTGTCAGTTTCACACACAGCGCGGTGCTGCAGAGTGTGAAGGAGAGAGGAGGACGGCAGTCAGTGTTAATGCTGCTGCATGTCTGGGGCATCGATAGTGAGTCGGCTGGTGGCAGCTTAGGCGCCAGGTCGCGATTTCTGGTCGCATTGGCGACCCGGCGCCTGGGGTTTGTCGAGCCCTGCCGTATATACTCGAGTATAGGTCGATCCGAATATAAGCCGAGGCCCCTAATTTACCACAAAAAACTGGGAAAACGTATTGACTCGAGCATAAGCCGGGGGTGGGAAATGCAGCAGCTACTGTAAGTGGCAAAGAGGGTCAACAATGCCCATCTGCAGCTGCATGTCTCACTGTGTCTATTGCATGCCTCCCTGTGTCCTGTGCAGATCTGCCTACCTCACTGTGTCCTGTGTAGATCTGCCTACCTCACTGTGTCCACCTCCCTGTGTCTATTGCAGCCTACCTGTGCTAATCTTCATCCTTTGTGTCCTGTGCATGCCTCCGTGCGCCCATCTGCAGCTACCGTATATACTCGAGTATAAGCCGAGATTTTCAGCCCTTTTTTTTAGGCTGAAAGTGCCCCCCTCGGCTTATACTCGAGTCACCGCCGTCTGCCTACCTGATCAGGCATGTCATGTAGACAGGCGGTGGCCAGCGTGTCATAAAAACATACGGCAGCCATTCCAGTATTCAAAAGCCGCGCCTCCTCCTCGTCTGCGATAGGCAGAACACTCAATTTCCCAGCAGTCAGTTTTCAGCCTATCACGGACATCCTCTCATCCTCGTCTGAGGTATGAGGATGAGGGGATGTCCGTGATAGGCTGAAAACTGACTGCTGGGAAATTGAGTGTTCTGCCTATCAGACGAGGAGGAGGCGCGGCTTTTAAATACTGGAATGGCCGCTGTATGTTTTTATGACACGCTGGCCACCGTCTGTCTACATGACATGCCTGATCAGGTAGGCAGACGGCGGTGACTTGAGTATAAGCCGAGGGGGGGGGGGGGGGGGGGGGCACTTTCAGCCTAAAAAAAAAAGGGCTGAAAATCTCGGCTTATACTCGAGTATATACGGTATGTCTGGAGATGTGGCTGAACTCTGTTTATAAACCTAAAATTCTCCTTTTGAGGACTATGGCCATCATTAGAAAACAAATTAAAGTGGTATTAAAATAGTTTTAAAGCCTAAACATTTTTATCTTGGTGCATTCCTTGCATTAAAAGGGTCAATAAACCCACATAATTAAAAAGCCAATGTATTACATGTTGTTCATACTCCGGTCACATTAGTTTTCTTAATCCTGCAAAACACCTGGTTGAGCCTGCTGTTCTGTGTGTGTCCCCCTCCTGTCCACGTCCCCACTGCAGTTAGGGATTTTGCAGAGCAGCGTTGCCAGCTTACACACATGATTTCAGTGTTTTTCTATGCTGAGCATCCCCCCCCCCCCCCCCCCCCATCACATCACATCTGAGCAGCCCATGTTACTACAAAGTCACACAAGTGGGTATATACACAGTGGTAAATGACATCTCCTTCCTCCATGCCCACTAACCAGCTAAACACAATGGGGGCGTGATATTACATCTTGACTGATTGAGGCTTCATCTCCCTTTTATTCTAAGACTCAGGCTGGAGGGGCGAGATGGTAGCACCAGCACCTGAGAGCAGATTCAAGAATCTGCTCAGGTGAGGACACTGCTGGATGCCAGAACAGGCAAGTGCACTAAGGCTTAATTTACACAGAACGTTTTACAACCTCCCCTGAACGATTTAACGTGACAGATAGACGACAATTGAAAAAAAACGCCTGTTTTGCCACATTTAGATTTAGAAGCTCCCCCCCCCCCCCCAGTCGAAAATTAAACACCCCAGTAAACGAAACGTGGCTAAATGTGTTTACAAGCCGTGTTTGGCATTTCAAATGCCACTCAACATCTGTCCTGAACGCTTTTTTTGCTTTTTTTTTGCTTTCCAAAAATTGTTTCTAAATTCAACTGCCTAGAAAAAACTGTAAACGACCCTGTGTACATGTACTGATAAGATAACCGAGGAGAGGTCAGGGGTAGCTGAAAAAAAAAATAATTGCCCAACTGCTCCTAATCATCCATTTACCAGCAGCAGCGTACATGAAGCCCAATAGTAAAAAAGTCAGCAGCTACAGTATTTGTAGCTGCTGAGTTTTAATTTGAGGGGGCTCTAAGTGTTAGCAGAAGTTCAGCGTTAACGCAGTAGTGAAGTCTTAAAAAAGGCTCTCCTACAAGTAAATGGCACAAAATACTAGCACATTATGACAGTTACCTGTATAAGGTATCCCTCCAGCGGCAAGCAGACAGGGCTTCCATCGAGGGCTCCGGCTGTTTGAATGGCCAAGCCAGGATGACTTCACTCCCACACATATAGCTAGGAGTCAAGATCACAGCACAGAGCTCTGGATTAATGGCACATTCAGAGTACCCTCAATTCAGAGCAAAGCGCGCACGCAACGGTGACATCTGCAGAAATTGTGCATATTTCCAAGGTGGTGCAAGTTTTGGAGATATTCCTTGTACCTATATAGATAAGCATCATTATATGCTTACCTGTAGGTAAAAATGTCCAAGTGGTGTTTACTACTGCTTTAAAGTGGTAGTAAACTCTGCTTTTTAACTTGTATCTACAGGTAAGCCTTTAATATGTGTTAATTGTAGGTGCAAGGAACGTCTCCTACACTTGTGGTGTTTAGGATATTTTTACACTTGAAGGCAGTGACATCACTGAAGCATGCGCTCTGAACTTACAGCACACCGAGTGAGGTCATCACAGCTTGGCCATTCAATCGACTGGATAGTGCAACTCCAGACTACTGTTATCACAGAGTAAAAAAAAATAAAAATCCCAAATTTTGGGGTGCCCTCAGATCAGGAATAGAAATCTTCCAATGGGGTGCACTAGTTCTGGTGACAGCTGTGGCTTTCCTCACTTTGCAGAGATTTCCTCTCACTTCCAGTTTAGGCTATGGGGCAGGAAGTGCAGAGGAATCTCTCCAATGGGACACAGATGACAAAAGAAAACATGACAGGAGTTCTAACCTCTCTCTAAAAAGGAGAAGTCCAGCCTGAGCTCATTCGGCTGGGCTGCTCCTATGGGTTACAGAGTGGTCTGAAGTCCGCTCCTGCTGACATCACCAAGATCAGTCCAGGCACAGAGTCAGCTCGACTCTGGAAGTCAGGATTCGCTAGGTGCCTGGACTGTTACATAGCAGGGGAGGTTGAAAAAAAAAAAAAATACAAGTCCTGTGTGTGCGATTTTATGTCAGTATTCCATTGTATATCCCTGCACATTGTGGTTGTTCAGGTGCTTATCTAATATTTTTAAATTAATCGATGCTCACCGCCTGTAGAGTGGGAGAATTACCGTTTTATCTCTGGAGTTGATGCCCTTTTAAATGCATGCCAATATTCTCTTTGCTTGCAGCAGCTTGGCATTGCTGAGCCAATCTACCAAGATCCCCAGGTCCTTTTCTATCCTAGATTCCCCCAGAGGTTCTCCCCCCAGTGAGTAGATTCCATTAATATTTTTGCCACCCAAATACATTAAACCTCATTTGCCATGTAGTTGCCCACCCCATTTATTTGTTCAAATCTTGCAAGGTTTCCACATCCTCCAGAGAAGTTATTGCCCTGCTTAGCTTAGTATCGTCGGCAAAGACAGATTGAGCTGTTTATTCCATCTTCCAGGTCGTTTATAAATTAAATAGGATTGGTCCCAGCGCAGAACCCTGCGGGGACTCCTTTCCACAATGGCCCAATCCGAGTACTCCCTATTTATCACTACCCTCTGAACTTGGCCCTGTAGCCAGTTTTCAGTCCATGTACTCTCCCAATGGTCCATGCAGACCGACCTTAGTTTGTACAGTAAGACCCCTTTCACACTGGGGCGTTTTTCATGCGCTTTAGCTTTAAAAGGGATCTCAGTGTGAAAGCTCTCAGGCTTTCACATTGGGATTGCAGATGAGGCTTCTTTCAAGCGCTTTACAGGCGCTTTTTTTAACACTAAAGTGCCTGAAAAACGCCCCAGTGTGAAAGGGGTCTAAACATTTATGTGGAACTGTATCAAACGACTTTGCAAAATCCAGATACACCATGTCTACGTACCTTCCTTTAGCTAGATGGCAACTCACTTCCTCATAGAAGGCGAATAGGTTGGTTTGGCAAGAATGATCCTTCATGAATCCATGCTGATTAATACCAATGATACCGCTGTCATGACTAAAATCTTGCCATTTTATAATTTTTTTTTTTTTTACTAGTAATGGCGGCAACCAGCGATTTATTTTGTGACTGCAACATTATGGCGGACAAATCGAACTTTGGGACCATTCACATAGCGATCGGTCTGATTAAAAATGCATCTATTACTGTGTAAATGTGACTGCCAGTGAAGGGGTTAACCACAAGGGGGCAGTGAAGGGGTTAAGTGCATCCTAGGGAGTGATTCTAACTGTGGAGGGGTTGGGCTATGTGTGACGCAACACTGATCACTGCTCCTGATTACAGGGAGCAGAGATCAGTGTCACTATGCAGAATGGGGAAATGCTTGTTTAGCATTTCCCCGTTCTCCTCGAGATGATCGTGGGTATCCCCGTGGACATAGAGTCCAACAGGACCCGCGATCACTCTGAGGTCGCGCCGCAAAGCGCTTCTTAAATGGAAACGTACAGGTACGTTAATCTGCCTGTACGTGCCCTTCTGCCGACGTATATTGGCGTAAGCCGGTCGGCAAGTGGTTAAAGCATACTCATTTTCTCTACATGTTCTTTGTGCCCAAGATTTTATCCCATTTAGTATCTTCTAGCAAGGATCGTAGTTTAGGGAAGTGGACTTTTGAAATTCAGTGTCTTTGTAGTCAACTTATGTTTCCCATTACTGTAATATATACTGAAACCAATTGACCTATGATCACAGTTTCCTAAATTGCCAAGTATTTTCACATCCGTGATCAGGTCTGTATTGTTGGTAAAAAGGACATTTAGGAAATAGCAAGCTTTAGATAAATGCATGGTTCCTTCCGCTTAGTCTGTCTGGATAATTAAAAACCCCTAGCAAGTACTTGCCATCCTTGCTGCTAATCCAAATTGTGATAGAAGGTCCACCTCCCCCTGTAATCAGTATTATACTATACCAAAACCCTCCCCCCCCCCCCCCTTCTACACACCCTAAAGTAGGGGTGCCCAACTGCGGCACACTCCGATGTGGCCCGCCAGGTCTAGCTCTGTGATGGCGGGTTGGCACGCCAAGATTGCTGGTTCCCGACCCACCATCTCCGAGCATTGGTGCGAAGAACGGAGCCGCTGCTAGAGGAAGCAGAGCCGATGCTTCCTGTATAGCGCTGGCTCCTTCACAGGCAGAGTGATACCAAATGTACTCCACCTGTGACAGGAAGCATAAGCTCTGCCCTCTACTGCAGCTACCACAATTATGCTCGGAGATGACAGGTCGGGACACAGGAACCTGCAATCTGGGGGAGGAGCCACCAGTATCAGTACCAACCAGCAAATATAAGCCAGATGCATGAATCCTGATGAAGTGTAGATTGAGGTCAGTTGAGGAGTAGGTAAACTGCTGTGCATCAGTGTAAAAGCAGCCTTAGACCCCTTTCACGTGATCGGTCCCGCCCATCTCTTTCAGGTGGACCCAAATGGACCCTCCATTCACCTCTATAGAGCAGCAGATGTAAACAGACTTGTGTCCGTTTACACCCGCCTATCTGCAATCAGATCTCCTTTAAAAAATAAATACGATTTTTATTACAGCTTACCTGTAAAATCCTTTTCTTGGAGTACATCATGGGACACAGTGCCTTAATTACTTAATGGGTTATGGGCCACCTTCAGGTGTTGACACTGGTATACCCAATCAAGGAAGTTCACTCACTATATAACCCTTCCAGAAGCACATCAGTTTTTGAAGCAAAGAAAGATACTTAAATCCTAAAAGAGGGGAGGGACCGCTGTGTCCCATGATGTATTCCAAGAAAAGGATTTTACAGGTAAGCTGTAATAAAAATCCTATTTTCTTTATCGTACATCATGGGACTCAGAGCCTTAAGTAATTACTTAATGGGAAGTCCCATAGCAATGCTACTTGAGGGGAGGGAGAAACAACCTGCAAGGTACCCACGGACTTGAGGACTTCTACTGCTGCCTGCAGTACACTGTGCCCAAAAGGCAATATCCTCATACCTTCTTACATCCACCTAATATAAAAAATACAAAAAACGCAGATACAGATCTGAGCCATGGAGGCCTGGTGACGCACTGCCCAAAAAAGCATTAACCGCTCTGGTAGAGTGCGCCTTAACTTGAAAAAGGGGGAATCTTACTCCTTAAAGCATAAGCTTGAATTATAACTTGCCGAATCCAAAGTAATAGTGGATTTCGACGCTGCCACTCCTTTCTTAGGACCCTCTGGCAGAATAAAATCAGACATCTTAAAAAAAAAAAAAAAAAAAAAAAAAAAAAAAAAAAAAGCTTCCTTGTCAAGACTAAGGGAATATGTTGCATCGGTTCAAATGGTTTTTGTAACACTGACAAAATAAAATTCAGGTCCCAAGGGTTTAAAGGCAATTTAACTGGCGGATTAATCCACATCACTCCTTGCATAAAAACCTGGACTAAAGAATGCGTAGCAAGCAGTCTTTGAAATAAAATCGATAAGGCTGAGACTTGGCCCTTAATAGTACCCAGGGCCAATTTCATCTCTATGCCTATTTGCAGAAAGGCAGGAATTCTGCCTATGATAGATCTCCATGGGTGTCTCCTTGGATTCACACCAGGAAACATAAGCCCTCCAGACTAATATATAGTTCTGCAAGCTGGTTTCCTTGCATAAAATCAGAGATAACTGACTCGAAAAGTCCACGTTTTTCTCAGAAAGTGGGTTTTAAAAGCCAGGCCATTAAATTTAGCATTCGTAAAGTAGGATGGAATATCGGCCCCTGTGAGAACGGGTCTGGCTTTAGTGGAAGGGACCATGGATCCTCCACTGCCATCTTTACGATTTCTGCATACCATGACCTTCTGTGCCATGCTGGTGCTGCCAGAATTACCTTTTTTTTTGTTTTTTTTCTTGATCCTGCAAAGAAGTTGAGGCAGCAATTGAATATGGGGAAATGCAAAGATCAGTGAGAACTGATCCCACTGTATAACCAACACATCTGATCTGCATGCGAATGGATGCTTTGTTCTGGACACAAAGTTGACTAACTTTATCTTGAACTGGATGCTAGAAGATCTACGTCCGGAGTCTGCCATCTTTGACAAACAGCCCAAAAATATGTCAGGGTGAAGAAACCATTCCCCTGGGAATAATCTGCTGGCGACTTAAGTAGTCCACATGCCAATCATCTATTCCAGAATAAAGACTGCTACTAGGCACAGAATATTTCTTTCTGCCCAAGTTAAAATATTGTTCACCTCTCTGCGCTGAGAGATTCTTGGTGGCATTGGCGGATTGGATCCTGACAGGACAATCCCTTAACCTAGAAGTCCAGGTCTTTAGAACCTGACACACTGCCCGAATGTCTAGGATGTTGATGGGCGAGGCTCTTTTGGTTCTTGACCACTGTCCTTGGTAATTTAGCACTGCTCCCCAGCCTGAAAGGCTGGCATCTGTCGTTACCACTTTCCAGATAATAGGTCTGAAAGATTTTCCTTTCAGCAGATTCTGGTTAGTAACCACCAATTGAGGCTTTGGAACACCCTTAGGGACAGCCGCATTGGCAAGTCCAAAGCTTGGATCGTCTTGTTAGCAAATAGAATAAGGTTTTGCAACAGTCTTGAATGGAACTGGACATAGGGAACTGCTTTGAATTAAGCCACCATCCTAACAACCTCATGCAAAGGCGAATGGAGGGATCTCCTTTTTGACCTGACCATTCACACCAACTCTCTTATGGACTTGTCTTTTGCCTGGGCAAGAACACCTTTTTTCTGGGCTGTATCTATGATCAGCCCAAATACTCCAGCTTTATTTTTGCTGTTTTAAAAGGAAGACTTCACTAGGTTGAGAATGCAACAGACTTTTCCAGGTAACTGGTTGTAATACGTATACCTTACTTCTGAACACCGATTGGTCTATTAGCAATAGATAGT